>NW_026947515.1:19303553-20553518 GCF_034190915.1 Cavia porcellus
CTCCTGTGATACTCTGTGATACTCCTGCCTCAGCTTCCCAGAATGCCACCCATACATTTAAACCCTCCTGAGGCTGCACCCCAACTCCTAGCTCCAGTCCACAAGGCCACATCTGGTGTCACCTGGCTTTCTCTCTCATTTCTCTTTATATTAATTAGGCAGTCAGGGGGCTCCCCACATAGGAAACCTTTCGGGTGAGCTGTGCATGGTAAGGAGGAGGCCACTGTGGAGATGCACCAAGAGCTTGCTGGTCAAGGGACACCAAGGGCAAAGGCCCCAGGCTGAACATTTACTGGGATTCGAGGAATTAAGAGACCCCAGTATGGTCTGGACATTATGATGTCATGGAGCTCAAGCAGGGAAGAGGCAGATTAGGGCAGAGGCCACAGAACAGAGATAGAAAAACTATGGAGAGCCCCTCACCCAACTCTTATTTTAAAAACAACGAACTACAGATCAGGGAAGATTAGCACCTATTTTAAAATATTTTTAATATTAAAAACCTGCACAAGTAATACTGGAATGCTTTATTAAAAATCTGAAGAATACAAAAAAGTCAAATTTTCCTTTGTTACCACCTCTATCTATCTTTCCTGCTCCAGTCTCCAGCCCCACTTTCCTTTCCAGAGGGAACTCTCCCTGCCACTAAGGAGGATATCGTTCCTACCTTTGGTCATCATATACATTTGTGTATATTCATAAAGAAACACTGGGTTTTATTTGTGATTTGCCTCTACATCATTGAGGTCATAGTGTATATATAGTTTTGTAATTTGCCTTTTTCTTTCTCTTTTTTATAATGTCTATATTGCTCTGGCTGGCCTTGAACTCCTGGACTCAAGCCATCCTCCTGCCTCAGCCTCTCGTGTAGTTGGGACCACAGGAACATGGAACCAAGCCTTGCTTATAGCTCACATTTTTGTTTCAGAAACTTTTGCATTTTTGTTCACTTCAATGTATTGCATTCTTTTAACCTGCTGAATAAGATCTCATGGTTGGATACTCTATCATTTGACATTTCCTCTGTGGGTGATCATTTCAGTTACTTCTGATGATTACAAATAGGACTCTGAATAACACCCTTGGATATGCCTGTTTGGGGACAGTGCAAGGGTGAGGTAGGAAAATTAGCACGCCGTGGAATTCTTGTGTATAGGGTTATACACAATGGATTTTTAAAAAAGATTTATTTTTATTTGTTTAGTTTTTTTGCATTGTTGATTATTGAGCCCAGAGCCTCATACATGCTAGGTAGGATGTAGCTGCCACTGACTTATAACCTTGACTAAGCACAACCTCATGCACAGTGAATTTGTAACCTACAAGGCCAAAGCACTCTCCAAAGAGATCGTGTAAAATTACCCTCCTACCAAGAGTATCTAAAACAACCCACTACCCCTCAGCAGCACCACCACTTAGAAAACTTTATAATTCTTGTCTCTCACGTGGGTCAACAGTGAGAATGACATCTCTGTCATTCTCTGCTACCATTGTGATAGTAGAAGTTGTTTACATTTTTATTTTGCAATAATTGTAGGCTTGCAGAAAAGTTGTGAAAATAGAGTTCCTATATACCCTTCTCTTCACTTTTCCCACTGTTAGCAATTTATATCATCCTAATACAGTGACCAAGACTAAGAAATTGACGTTGGCACTGAAGCAGAAAAATGAATGGAATTCCCGAAAAAACACCAGACATGGAGTTTAGGAGCAAAGAGCCATTTGCTTGCTGGCATCTCCACAGGGGACTCAGGTCACCCTGAGGGCTCCAAACAAAGATTTGTTTCCCACTTTTATATTGCTTCTCTTCTATGGGCTGATTTTTCATTGAAATGGGGTTGCAGAAGCAGAATAGTGATTAAGAGGTACACAGTGGTCAAGAGAGAGTGGGGATTTCTGGTGGAACTTTCCAAGAATGTTGTGCTCTGCTAACATTACTATAGCTGTACCTGCACAGAGCTGAGGACATAGTCACCAATTTCCTCAGGGAGCTTAGCTGTATAGTTAACCCACAGTTGCCCAGTTTCACCCAAGAAGGTGGTTTCCTCTCTCATTCCCCACCTGAAGCTCTGCTTAAGAGTCTCACTCTTTAAATCAGCTTTCCTCATTGTGTTTTATCTTATCAATATCCATATTTACATAGGCTTCCATAGATTGATATCATTTAGCCCACAGAATATGGGAGGTTATTTTCTATTTTACATTATTTTCTATCATAGAGTTCAAGAGCCACACTGCCACCAGTAATGGGAAAATCAAGAAGATTCCCGTGATAGCAACGATTCTTCCCACCATGGTTTTAAAACTACCTCAAGCTGAGAACTATCCTCTGAGTATTTCTCTCAGATTCCGTTCTTTTCAGGTCTGCACTAGTACATGAGCTATTCACATGAGCTAACTCCTGCACCTTCCTAGTGATTTCTTTGTCACCTGTCCTTGATCACCTATTTGAAGGCAACATTTAGTTACACTGAAGCTTCCCCTTCTTTGGCTAGTAGATTATCTAGTGCCAATCTATTTTTTTTCCTTTGGTACCAGGAATTGAACCCATGACCTTGAGCTTGCCAAACAGATCCTGTGCTGCTGAGCTGTATCCCCAGCTTGCCAATCTATTTTGATAGGTTGCATTTTGAGTTTTTGTCACTAAGCTAGAGATTCAGTAGTGGGTGGTTTCACTGGTTATGATTTCTAGTACAGCTTGCAGTTTAATTATTTAACATAAAAATGGGAGTTCAGAATTCCCACATTCTGTCCTCTGAGCAAGTGGCTGACCCATAGTATTGGGTTATTCTCTCTGGTAGCTGGTCATCATCTTTCCAGTTACCTGTGGTTATACTCCTTTTCTGGATGGAGCATATACAAGATATCCCCACGATTCCCCTTGATGCAAGGGAAGGAGAAGGAAGAGCGATTTGACAGTTCCCAAGATGCAACTTCCTGACCAGTTTCTGGGAGTTGAGCATAGGCTTTGTAGACTTTACCCAGTATAATCCCCTGGTGGCTGACCAGTGGACGTAGGCAGTTATGTCTCTCCATCCCAGGGCTCAAGTCCAGAACTGGGCTAAGAGGTTGATTTCACTTTTGTTTCTCCATCATTCTGTGCTCCTTTGGTCTCATTAAAGAATCTCTGTTGGAATTGTTTTCCTTTTCGGGTGAGGCATCATCTTCCAATAATGTTGGTCTTTAGGTTCCGTGGGTTGCTTCCCTGTATACATGGCCGTGACCCCCTTCTTATCCTTTTCCCCCAATTTGAGGGGTTCATGATCAGCTGGGTCCTATTTCCTGGCTTCCCAGGACCGTTGGTCTCCCATCAAGGCTCATACACACACATAGCACAAGGTGCTGATGTTCAGGGACTGCACTATGCCCTCTGCTAGTCCCATGAAGAGGTTTTTGGTCACAGAGGGGTTTACAGTAGGGGATGGACCATTTCCTTATAAAGGGGATGAAAAATATGGAAGCTAGAGGTGACTGGGGCATAAGTATGTCTTTTAATACAATCCACTGTCCCTGGGTCACCACCCCTACTGACTATTCAAAGCCAGAAGTCTTCTCCTTTTTCCCAATCTGGGACCCAGGGTCTGGGATATTGGAAGTGACTAGATTGCATGTTCCAAAGGTACAGGAATCTTTTTAGGAAGAATCCTCCTTGCCAAGTGGCATGACCTACACATGCCCAGTATACAAAACCAAATTCGTGTATGTCACTGCATCAGCCTCCATCTGTCCAAGGACACATGTATTTACTGTTCTATCTATAGCCTCTTTCCCATCCTAGGCCTCAATATCTCACAGAGGAAATTTAGTGTCTCTTTTCTTAGGGTGATGTAGCTTATTTTTCTCAGTGGTGGAATTACTGACTGCAGAGGCATCAAAGTATAGGGTTACGAGGTCTCTAGGCTTTGCCCTCATAGTTCAGTTTATCAAGAGTCCAAGCTACTTTCTCCTCCTTTCCCAAGTTATTCCTCAATCTAGACATGGTCCAAATTTCAAACACCCATGTGGTTCCTATCTCTGGATTGAAGTAGAGAGGTGGGTTCCATACTTAGGCTTACAAATCTTATAAACAATTAGATTATGGTCACAGGTCTTGATAATTTGGCCACCACAATTATAGTAAGTTCGAAAGAGCAGAACAGTCATGATGGAGTTCCCCATCTGGGTGACATGCAGTTATTGATTTCCCCTATAAGCATTGTCCTTGTAAATGCTGCTTTTGCATATATTTATTATTGGCGAGGATCCCTAGAACAGACAGCTGATCAACCCATGTGGGCATTCCGTCCACTCGGACTGGGAGCATGTTAGGTAAGACCAGAACCCACGTAAATCCTATTTCCTGGCAAAGCTTACCTAGCCCTGTCTTTTGGGTCCCATTTATCCTCTCTACCTTTCCTGTATGCAAATTCCAATTAATTCCCAAAGTTCATGCCACTTCCTAGACACTGAACTCACAAAGGTAAGTCCATTGTCAGACCCCCCTGCTTAAAGGGCAGCCAGGCTGTCACTTCTTGGGCCTTTTCAGTTCAGCAAGGGAAAGCTTCAACCCAGTTGGAATAGGTGCAAACCACGATCAGGAGGCAGTGGAAACCTCCACATTTGGGCAGTTTTGTGCAATCAACTTGAAAACCTTCAAATGATGCTGAACCTACTTTCTGAACTTCTGTCAGGGTCCCCAGGCTGATTTTGGGGTTGTACTGGGTGAAGTGACACAGCCCTGAATGATCTGTTTTAGCAGGGCAGTCTTCAGGGAGATGCAGAAATACTGGCCAAGAAAAATTTCTAGCTTTTTTCTTCCTAAGTGAGTTGTCTCATGAGCTGTCTGTACCAGTTGGAGCCCCAGGCAGGTGGGCACCACAACTGGACTGTCCAGGAGCCTCTACCACCTGTTCAGTCCCTCAGGTCCCCCTTCTTGTTCCATCCATTGAATCTTTTTTAGTGTATGCATTGGTCCCTCATCTGGCTTCCAGGGAACTGTGGCAAGCAGTGTAGTGTCTGGCCTCACACTGGCCGCGCTGGCCTCATGGTCATCCTTGTTATTACCCAGTTGCCCTTTAGATTTCCATTCATGGTGCCCTTTGCAATGGACAACAGTGACTTCCTTGAGAACCCAAATTGCTTGTAAGAGTTGAAGAGTATCTTGGGGGTGGGTACTTGATTTTTTTGTCCCTGCCCTAAGGAGGCCTCCTTCTCCATGCATGCTAGAATCACACTTAGGGTCCATGTAGATATTTAGTCTTTTCTAATTAAAGCACTCAGGTTAGGGAAATTAACTTTCTCCTCTGGGCCGAGGTTCCTTGTGGCAATGGTCAGGATTCTATGAACCCTGTTAGGGTGACGACCGTGTAGCCAAACTGCCTCCTCCATTTTTTTTCTACACTTCAGTACCACACTACTAACAACAGACTTTATTCAGATGTCATAATTTGTTTTAAATTCTGTTTCTCTGTTACTAGAGAGCTTGAACATCTTTTCATATGTTTTTCTGACCATCTGTATTTCTTTTGCAAAATGCCTACTCCAATTCTTTGCCCATTTTTTTCCCTCTTGGGTTGTTTGTCTTTCTAATGCTTTATGGAGGGTCTTTAAAAAGTCTTCCAAATTCATGTAGCTAATTAATGGGAGCTGAGAAAAAAAAATCCAAATCTAATCTAATTACCTGTTTTTGCCACTAATGCTCTGCTTACAATTCTCCCCGACCCACAGGAGCTTCCTTTCTCCCTTGGCTCATGTCTCCTCAGTGGTCACAAACCACAATATTATCAGCAATCCTCAAGAATGGACAGCGAAGGCTGCTCGGTCCTCACGTCATTCATTGCTGAACTAATGACTTTAATGCTGTGCGGCCTGGGTCGTGCCTGGCCACGGCTTGCTTTCTGGAAACTCCCATTTCCTCTGGCCCTGAGACAGGCTGCATAGAACGCTGGCAGCCTAAGCCCAGGAATGCACCATTTGGCTCATTGTCTCCTTCTTAATTGCTGTCCTGACAATTGCAAAACCTCCTGCCCTGGCAGAACAGAAGCTGCAGAAAGGGGGTGTGCACAGCTCAGGGCACCAGATCCTGCAATGCCCAGGTTGCCATCCAAGAGTCATGACTCCCCTGAGGGCATTAGCTCATCCTCCAGCAGCAGCTCTGCAGTGGACAGGAGGTGGTGGGCAGGAGTAGACATGGCCAAGGGATGCAAAGACAGCAGTTTGCGGCTGCTCCGGTCACGGGGAGCCATTGCTCCTTGAGAACAGGAGCCCTGCCTGGCTCTGAGATTCTCTCTGGCTGTAACATGGGGCTAGCCAAAGATCATGCCATTTGTAGTTGATTTGTGTGAAGTATGTTACAACGCATTTAATGGGCAGGGTGATGTACTGAGGTGAAAGGTTATATACCACCCCCACACAGCGTCCACCTGAAGCCTGTGAATGTGACCCTGTCTGCAAAAAGGGTCTTTGCAGATGTAATTGGTTAAGACCTAAAGATGAGATCATCCTGGGTTATCCTTGTAGGCCTTAAATCCAATGACAAGTGTCCTCAAAAGAGACAGACAGAGAGAGATTAACAGACAGACAGAGAGAGACTGAGACACTGAGAAAGGGGGAGGCTGCATGAACACAGAGGTGGGCACTGGAGTTACACAGCCACAAGCCAGCGAGTCCCTGGTATTACCAGAAAGCAGGAGTCTGCCTGGAGCCTGCAGAGGGAGTGCAGTCCCTCTGGCGCCTGAACTTCAGACTGCGGGCCTCCGGGCAGTGAAAAATAAACCTCTGTTGTTCTAAGCCACCCATTTGTTACAGCAACCAGTGGAAGCTAGCAGAGGTAGGAGCCAATCAGTGCCGCAAAGCTCAGAATTCTCAAGTGGAGACAAAAATCACCAGCCCTTTTGTTGTCTAAATGGGAAAAAGCGGGAGAGGAGTGGAAATGCCACTCGCTCGTTGTTCCGTTACTAATACAGAGCTGCCGGGTGGCAGCTTCCTTGGCTGTCTCCGTAGGTGATGGGGGATGAGCAGGGGACTGGCCCTTCACCAGGGAAGGCAGCCAGAAGTTTTCTCTGAAAGGCAGAGGGCGGGAGGATGGGACTCATTCTAAGCACCAGTGTGAAGTGGTGTCATTTTCTTCAACCCAGCTTCTCTGTAACCCTGGGTAATATATATTTTTTTAAAATTTTATTTAAGGAGAAAAAAAAAAAAGCAGAGAAAGGGTACAAGTTATACAGATTTACAGAAAAAAATAAACAGTAGGAAATCACTAGTTAATGGATTACATATTGTCATCTTAGAAATAATTGTTCAAGTCACAAAATTAAAGCTTGTAAAGTGGACATTCCAACAGCGAGACTGCAAACAGTTCTGTTCAATGATCCAACAAAACTCAGTGATATCATTATCTATCTTATACACTTATATATACATGCAGTTATATCGTTTAGAGCACTTTCTTTTCCTCTCTTTTGTACAATAACAATTATCCCCTGGGTAATACTTTAACCCACACAGTCACCCCTCTGACTTGGGAATTTTATGACATGGCCTGAATGTTTACGTCCCCTCCAACCTACCTTAACCTGACTCCAAGATGATGGTTTTAGAAGGTGGGGCCTGCAGAGATTTCATGAGCATAGAGCCCCCGTGAGTGAGATTAGTGCTCTTATAAAAGACACCCTTATAAAAGAGCTTGCTCACCTCTTCCACCATGTGGGGTCATAGCCAAAAGATGGCTAAGTATGAACCAGGTTTTCATTAGACACTGCCTCTGAGTCTGCCAGTGCCTTGATATTGGATTAGTAACTTCCAGAACTGTAAGAAGTAGATATCTGTTGTCTGTCAGCCACCCAGTCTATGGTGTTTTGTTACTGCAGCTCAAATGGACTAAGGTAAGGTCCCACACAGGTGACTGCTTGCCCCCAAGCATTAGGAAGAGGCTGCAGTCACTCCCTCTTCTCTCCTTCCCTCCCCATCTGACTTTTGACCTAAATTATTTAAACCAGATCTCAGGCTAGTGGGCAAGGTTCTGGCCAAATATATAGTCAAAGGATTGAATGTGGCTCCTTTTCCAGCCAGTACCAAATGACAATGCAACTTCACTCATACTTCTGAGCCAGCCGGACCCCCAGGCAGCCATAGGAGACCTGAGCAGGCAGTAAGTTGAATGCCTAGGAAGGACCAGAGGAGTGAGAGCTGGATCTATGGTGCACCAAGGGCGTTCGAGGATTCCTCAAGAAGAAATCAGAAGTCCAGAAAGTGAGATGGCTCAAGACATGACAATAAAAATCAGAATCCATAGAAAGTGCAGGCTTACCAGTGTTTACTGGGACCTGCATCATGCTGGGACCTGGAGCTCCAGGAAACCAAGCAACCCCTTGTTGAGAATCAAACATCAACCCCCGCACCCCCACTGCCTCACCCCCATTAGCAAGTGGGGTGGGGGAGCCAGTGATCTGGACATCCCTTGAGAGGTTGGCCATAGGCAATGTAGCAAATAGGGGAGATTTCCTTCTACCATCTCTTTGAAGACAAATACATATTCCTATTTTGCTTTGTTCTAATTAATGGTGTTGTTTTCGGCTGTTTTGTTTTGTTGAACTTCAATATACATGAAAGTATGGACAGCTATTTTAAAGAGAACGAGAGACTCTACGACAGCCATTGGTGACTCCCTATTGTCTGTTTTTTTTTTAAAAAATTTTATTTAAAAGGAAAAAGAGAAAAAACAAAACAAAACAAAGCAGTGTAAGGGTACAAATAATACAGAACTACAAAAAAAAAAAAAACAGTAAGAAATCACCAGATTACATATTATCATCTTAGAGATAGTTGCTCAAGTCACAGTATCAAAGCATACAAAGTGGACATTCAAACAGTGAGACTGCAAACAGTTGTGTTCAGTGATCCAACCAAAAACATTAATATGGTCAGGTATTTAACACCCCTAAACACACTTGCTGTTGTATCTTTTAGAGCACTTTTTTTCCTTCTCTTTTTTACAACAAAATTTACACATTTTGGGTTTTATTACTCCTTAGTTCTTATTACTTTTTTTGGGGGGGGGGAGAATAAAGTTAAATATGGCAAAACAAAGCTGTCAGTCAAAACCAAGGATAGACATAGCACATGGTGTAAAAACAGAGTACAAGGTTATCAACAGCGGTTACCATAATGCCTCTTGCTTCCTTAAAAAGAATTGTCTATCTCATTAGGTATTATAAAGTTGAACAAAACAGTAGAGAACAAGACCAATAAAACTTAAGCATTGTAAACATTACAGGACTTCCAAAGGAGACAATAGTCGAACCAGAATGGGCATCTTAGTGCATCTTATTGCCTTCAAGTAGTTGTCTATACCCTCAAACTTGATACTATCATACAGAATGGAACAGAGTCTAATCAGTCAAAACAAGATAGTGGGAGTATTACAGGACTTCAAAACAAGTTAATAGGAAATCAAAAAAAGTTACTATTTTATATTCTAATTTTTAAAATTTTCCCCTTAATTAAAAAAACCATAAAAAATAACTAAATAATTTTTTTAATGAATAAGGGAGAGATTGAGATAAAAGAGGACATAACAACATAACAATACAGGTCAAAGCATGACTGTTTCAGCAACCTAGTGCTTCACCACCAAATAACCCGACTTAATAGTAGTTACCATAGTGTCTGTCTTTTTCCTTGAAATATTTGAATAAACTATTGTCTGGTTTTGAAGACCTAAAACGCCTTCCTCATTCTGTTCAGATCAGTTTTATACTATGTTGTTTGTATGAATTCTCTGTATGAGACGATATGAACAACTATCTGGAAGAAAACAAGAGACAATATGATAAATAGTGCAGATCTCAGGTCGTCTAGCTTTGAAATTTGTATTTCTTACATTGCTTTCTTATGCCCTATTTTGTTCTGTTTTGTTGTGTTTAATTTTACTCCCTTTAAAATAAAAAAAAAAAGGAGAAAAAAAGGCTTGACTTAGATATCCCAGTCTCTGCCATGGGACACAGGTATTATGACTAGCTGACTTTTTGGTCTGGATATTTTCATTTCTAGGCTCAGACCTAGAGTCTGAATACCCACCTATATGGTTTTCAGATGCTGACCCTCAGAAACTATGAGATAATAAATGTGTAATATATTTTAGGCTGCTATGTTCAGGTTAATTTGTTATGCAGCAGTAGTTAACCACTATAGTACATATGACAGAAAATAAATAACCACCTGCCTCTCATCTGCAGTACCCAAGAGGCATAAGAAATATAGAAGCTTCTCAGGTATTGTGTTAGTTTTTGGACAAAAAATAAGAATATAATTTTTCTTTTTGCCTCTTAACTGTATGTCCTGAAGTTGGTTCTGTATTAATAATATATAGATCTTAATCCAACTTGGTGACTGCTTAGTATCTCAACATGTCATGACTTGTCAGTGGGATGTAAATCACCAATTATCAAAGGATGAGCCAAGACCTTGAACACAGTAAGAAACAGATATCACCCTCTCTGTTGCCCTTAGCATGGAGGCTGACTTGGTGACCAGAAGGGCCCAGACTGAGCCATGGGCAGGTGGGCTCCCCTGGCAGCATCAATGAGCCCCTCCTCTTTGCTCCCCCAGTATGTGGTCCAGGCCTCTATAATGACCCTTGGGGTTTTAATTGTTTACAGAAGCACTCAGCTGCTCACCATCTCCAGGACCGTGTTCAGCTGGCTGGACCAAATCGATCCTACCATTTGCCTTTATAAAGTCACATTATAATACAGCCATGCTTATTAGTGTTCTATTGCTGCAGAATAAATTATTATAAACACATCTACTGCTTCACAGTTTCTGTGGATCAGGAGTGAGTGGTGGCTTAGCTGATGAGCACCCAGGGTGTCACCAGGCTGAAACAGAGGCATCAACTGGGACGGACTACCTGAGTCTCAGGGGCTCTTTAAACTCATTCAAGCTGATAGAAGAATTCAGTTTCTATGGTTGTGGGGCTAAGGGTGCATTGTCCTACTGTTGCCTGGAGGTCACTGACTGCTCCCTTTGGGGACCCTTGTACAGTATGACAGTTTGCTTCATCTCTGATGCCATCAGGAAGCTTCTCCACTGTCCACCATCTTTAACCTTGAAACTTTCTGTAAAGAGCCAACCTGACTATGTCGTGTCTACCTGGAGTGATCACTTAGACTCAACTGATTAAAGACTTTACTTATATCTGTGAAGTCCTTCAGTTTGCCATATGGCTTAACCTCGTCATGGGAGAGATATCCCCTTATATTCACATCTTTTGCCTGCATTCAAGGGAGGGCCTAATGCAGGATAGGGACACTGGCCAAGGACCACTGTGAATTCTGCAGAGGCCCAGATTTTCTTATCTATTGGTTATAAAGGATATAGAAATGAATAGTTGAGCCTAATACCCAGAAATGGCCGCGGTAGGGTCTCCACGTGTGCATTTCCAACAAGTGTTTAGGTGATGTTGAGTTTGCTGGATTGGGGACCACTTTTTGAGAAGTACTTTCTATAGAGCTGTGCTTTTGAAACTCGAATATATACACACATCTTCCATGTATCCTGTCCCAATGCAGACCATGATCAGGTAAAGCCGGTGTCCTGAAGGGATTACCATTTTCACCAGCTGCCTTGGTCATATCAGTGTCCTTCCAGTCACAGCTGATGGACCAGTGGATGAATGCCTGTGGCAAGAGGCCACGGGCTTGCCCATAGCCAAGGACAGGACAGGACAGGGCAGGACAGGAGACAGGACCAAAAGTCGATGTATGCCAGGGAGAATCTCTCAAAATTCTGAATGGCGGCTGAATAGACACTGATGTCATCGGCAGTGGATGTACAACAGGGGTAATTGTTACCATAGGCACAGAACAAAACAAGAAAGCAGAGGCATCCAGACCGCAGTGTGCAGAGGGAGAGAGTGTTCAGATTCCTAAATTCCGTGAGCCCCAGTCGGGCCGTTTGCCCTTGTGTTTTGAGAGATCCCTGTAATTGACTCTTTTTGCCTAAGCTCCTTTGAGTGAGTTCTTATTCTCTGAAGCCCCCAAAGCCTTTATCAGAGCCTGCATCTGTGCTCCTCTCTGCCCATCCTTCACAATGACTCAGTCAGAAACCATGCTTCGGTAACGTTCAGCTCCAGGACCTCGGACAGGGCCCAGGCCGGCGGATGGAGTGTCTATGTAGGAACTAGAGAAATTTTTGTTTCATGTGTTTATAGGAATATGTTTTGTTCTGTCTTGCTTTGTTTCGTTTCTACCTCTAATATAGAAAGAACAGAAATACATGTTAAGACTCATACATGTGTAGAATCTATAAACAGTTTATGAGAGCTGATCTTATGACACATGATGAAATGAACTGATACTTTGAGGAAAAAGAGTCACTAAAGAACCCAGTGCTGATTCTGGTGTGTCATAATGTGAAACCCAGCAATAGTATTATTCTCTGTTCAGAGTGATATTAGCCTGCTTGGGTTTTTTCTATCTCAACACAATTGAAGATATGGATAACCGCATGTATGTTTAAGTGTATAGGATTGATAACCATATTTCTAAGTTTTTATTGAACAGTTGAACAGAACTGTTTGCAGTCTCGCTGTTTGAATTCTCACTTTACATGTTCCATTTTTGTATCTTGAATAACTATTTGTAAAATGACAATATGTAAACATCAACCAGTGATTTCTTACTGTTTATTTTTTCTCTGAATGCATGTATTATTTCTACCTAAAAAAAAAAAAAAAAAGAAATCAGAACGTACAACAGTAGAGCAGAGACAGGAGAGAAACCTCGTGTGCAGGTGAATCGGGCTCACAGGAGGCAAGGTTGGCTGGGAGTGGGAAAGGCTGGCTAAGAATGACCCGGAACACGAGGTGCAGCAGTTGGGGCTGGTTTCACAGCCTCGAGGTAGGCATTGAAGGTCCTGCAGATGGAGAGATACCACAGATAGTAGTTGTGTTCTTGGGTATGATGGCAAAAGCTTGTATAATCCCAGCTACACAGGAGGCTGAAACAGGAGAATCACAAATTCAAGGTCAGTCTGGACCTTATTTTTATCTTTTAAAATAAGATTGTAAAAAAGACTTGGTATAGCTCTATGGTAGACTGCATGCCTAACCTGCAGTGGCCTTGAATTCAATCCCCAGTACTGGGGAAAAAAAAAAGATTGTGTTCTTTAACAAGGATCCTCATGGCCTAGCCAATGGATGATATCTTGAAATACACGTTAAAAAATTTAATGGGCTCATAATAATTGTATATGTACAATGTGTTATTTGGATATATGTAATAATCAAATTTGAGTAGTTACTCTTGCTAAGCAAGAGTACTAGAACTTATCCCCTCATCTGTACTGTCTGTGTGTGTATGAGAGAGAGAGAGAGAGAGAGAGAGAGAGAGAGAGAGAGAGAGAGAGAGATGTGGTATTGAGCACTGATCCCAAGGCTACATGCTACCCTTTAAAATTATCCTTTGAAGCAGGGTGTTGCTAAATTGCCCAGGAGGGACTCAAACTTGTGATCCTCCTGCTTCAGCTTTCCAGAGTGGTGGCATCAACACACCTGACCCTCTTCTGGAACCATGTACCTGTTGCCTCTTCCCATATCCCCTCTCCCACCCTTCCTAGTCACTGGTCTGAATTTACCAGTGTAAAGGAGGACATGGATCTCAAAGGTCTTCTTAGTGTAGTATCCACAGGAAATGATAATTTGTTGAATATTATGCTAAGGACCAGAATAGAGAGTATTCCATCAGTAAACCATAATATAGAAATAAAAATCCAACCTTACTATTAATCAGATGTGCAAATTGAAATAGATGCTGTTTTTCATACCAAGTTAGTAAAGATGCTAGTGAAAATGTGGTAAAATTGTCACTTCCATATTTTACAGCACATAACAAAGATAAATTGACATATATAGTATTTGGTAGGTAATTTACCCAAGTGCATTAAAAAGTTTTTTATTTCTTTTGTGGTAGTGGCAATTGCACCCAGGGGTGCTCCAGCACTGAGCTACATCCTCAGCCCTTTTAAATGTTTTTTATTTTGAGACAGGGTTTTACTAAATAGCTAAAATGTCCAGGCTGGACCTTAACTTGTTATCTGCCTGTCTTGAAATGCCCAGTTCATTAAAAGCTTCAAACATTTTTGTAACCTTAGCTTCCCAGAAATAAAATTACTAGATCTGCTATAGAAATCTCCTGAAATACATAGTTTACAGCAACTGGATTCAAATATGTGGAAAATTGACAATATACTTCTTCAAAAAAGAAAACCAAGTAACTCACAAGCACATGAAAAGATATTCAACATCTCTAAGACATTTGGTGTTAGAGAACTATAGACCAAGACTACTGTAAATACACCTCACACCAAGGAGGATGGCTATTTCTATTTGTTTAAGAAACAAATAGAAAATAAATGTTGCTGAGCATGTGGAGGAACTGGGACCCTTGTGGAAGGCAGTGGTCTGGTCATCTATCCAGAGGACACTGGTACACAGTGTATACCAGTGCATCTATTGGGGATCTCCTTCCGAAGGTGGTGGCCATTGTTAATTCTCTATTATCTTGTTTCAAAATCCTGTATCATTCTTATTATTTGTTTGGTTGGGTTTTATTCTGTTTTGCCTTGTTTAATCTTGTTGTATCCGATGGCATGGGCAGCTATTTCAAAGACAACAAGCTATATTATGGTAACCATTTTGGATTTACTATTATCTTGTTTTGAAGTCCTGTATTGCATTCATTGTTTTGTCTTTATTGGTTCTATTCTGTTTCTGTTTTGTTTGATTTTGCTGTGTCTGATGGTACGGGAAGCTATTTTGTTAGTTTTGTAGTGAAATCCTCCACTCTTTTTTTTTAGTACTGGAGATTGAACTCATGATCTTGGGCTTGCCAGGCAGGCACTTATGCTGCTGAGCTAAATCTCTGGCCCTGGGCAGCTATTTTGAAGACAACAAGAGGCATTAAAGTAGCCATTGTTGATTTCCTGTTATCTTGCTTTGAAACCCTGTGTCACTTGTATTGTCCTGTTTTTTTTTGTTTGTTTGTTTGTTTGTTTTTTTTTGGTCTTTTTCCTTTTTACCAGGGATCAAACTTACAACTGCCTGCTTGCAAGGCAGGCACTTATGCCGCTGAGCTAAATCCGCAGCCCCCATATTGTCCTCTTTTGATTTGCTTTATTGTTTTATTTTGCTTGGTTTTATTCTCTTTAAAATAAAATTTAAAAAACACAACCAATTATGTACCACCCTTAATCCCAGAGAAGAAATCCACGATTATGATGTAGACATTAAGACAACCCAGCTGTTGATTTAGAGTTAATATGTACTAAATGTGACTGCTCATAGTAGAAAAGAATTCAGCAGTAATTTTATAGAATTAGCTATTACGGCAATCTGCGAACGACAGGGAGGCGTGCACTGACTTGTGGTGAGGTGAGTGAGAGAAACTGACACTCTACCACAGTTTGACTCCAGCAGAGGACTTTCTGGGCCCGAGCAGTCCTGCGGGAGCAGGGCGCGGTGGCGACTCCAGCCACACATCCCCCTCTCGGGCGGGATTGGTGAAAAGTGCCTGGCCTGCGTGACGCTGCCGGCGGACCTGGTAGACTGTCCCAACCCAGATCCCAGAGCCTGACGGTGGCCGGGAGGGGAGACGCGTAGGCTGCCTGGTCCGTAACTCCCTGGTGCGCAGCGCTGAGCGGGAACACCTAACTGGCGCAATTCGATCAGGCTGTGGCTGACTGGGAGAGAAGCTGGGCCTCTTATATAAGCTTGCATATATAAGGAACAGAGAAGAAGAGGCAGCATGGGAAGAGGCAGCAACAAGAAAGGCTCCTCGGCCCCCAATTCTGAGAAACAGGCAATAGCAGACACCACACCAATACACATAAGGCGCCATATAGAGAGCCTCATAGACCAATTCAGGAATGAAGTTATCAACGACCTGAAGCTAGAAGTATGCAGAATAGTTAGAGAAATTCTAAGTACCACCCAAGAAAAAACAGGTGGTGGAATGGAAGAACAGAAAAAAAGGGGAGAATTGTTTGATGGAGAAAACAGAGAAAGCATAGAATACGTGAAGCAGGTTCAAAGGGACTACCAAGATACTAAGAAGTCTATCGAAGACTGGCATAACAGCTTGAAAGAAACTAAGGACAGACTATCTGAACTGGAGGGCAGACTTGTAATATGGGAGAATGAAATGAAAAACTTCTTAAAAATAACAAAGAAACAAACAGCAATAATACAAAGACAAGAAAATGATAAGAGGATCCATAACTTAAGGATTAAGAACATAAAAGAAGAAGTAGGGACACAAACAAGTGAACTACAAAAGCTACTCACAGAAATAATCCAGGAGAATTTTCCTAATTTAGCAAAAGGTAAAGATACTCAGATGTATGAGGCATACAGGACCCCAGCTACCTACAACCCAAACAGAGCAACACCCAGGCATATAATAATAAAAATCCCAGAAATTCAATACAAGAACAGAATATTAAAAGCTGTAAGAGACAAGAAACAGACCACTTACAAGGGAACACCCATCAGAATTACAGCAGATTTCTCGGCACAAACCATCAAATCACGAAGAGCGTGGGGGGAAATAATTCAAGCTTTGAAAGATAATAATCTCCAGCCAAGATTGAGATATCCTGCACAACTGTCCTTGGAAATTGATGGAAAAACAAGGTGCTTCCAGGATAAAGAGGAACTGGGGGAATTTGCAACCACCAATTCAACTCTACAGAGAGCATTGCAGGATATTCTAAAAAAAGAAAAATACAAAGAATCCAGAAATAATGGCAGAGAGGCCACAACGAATGGAGCAGAGAACAAAATGAAGAAGACAAACTGACAGCTACTGACAGAAAAAGAGCTCAACAGAAATGAGGCAGAGAAGATTGGATGATAGGAACAGCTATTTTGGAGAAAATGACATCTTAATAGGTAATACTGATTTAGTATCATCTTGTTTTGAAGTCTCATCTAGCTTTTGTCCTTCTGTCTCCAATGGTCTAAATAGGCTGTATCTTATTGGATTTTATTATGTACTATAGTATAAGCAAAAACCTTTTAAAGACAAGGAGATTATACAGAAACCATTGTTCATTTTCTGTTAGTCTCTGTAATGCTGTCATTCTCTTGAATGGTTTTACATTGTTTTGATATACTTAATGCTACAGTATACGAAGTTGTACTCAAGGATTTCAAAGAAAGAAACAACATGGTAACTACTTTTAGGTTAGGATTATCTGGTGGTGAAACACTATTCTGCTTAAATGGTTATGTTTTGATCTGCGCTGTTTTTTTGTTATGCCCTCTTTTATCTCAATCTCCACTCCATTATTTACTTTTTTATCTTTATCCTTTTAATTAAAGGAAAAAAATAGCAGGATATATTATAGTAACCCACTTTGACTTTTCATTACCTTGATTTAAAGCCCTGTATTACTCTCACCATCTGGTTTTTAACTGATGTTCCCCTATTCTGTTTTGCTGGATAGTATCAGGTTCGAAAGTTTAGGCATCAGCTGTGAAGATAATGAGATTCATTATGACGCCCATTCTCGTTGACTTTTATCTACTTTTGAAGACCTACAATGTCTCCAATGTTTTGGTTTTGTCGGTTTTATTCTTTACTGTTTTGTTCAATTGTATTATAACTAACGATATAGGCAATTCTATTAGAGATAGCGGGAGGCATTATGGTAACCATTGTTGATCACCTTGTATTATGTTTTTACATTATCTATTATGTCCACCCTTTTGACTTGACCGATTCTGTTCTGTTATGTTACATTTGGTTTTACTCTCTTCCAAAAAAGTAATAAGAACCGTGGGAGCAATGAAACCCAAAATGTGTAATAGTCATGGTACAAAAGAGAGGAAAAGAAAGTGCTCCAAACTATATAACTGCATGTATATTTAAGTGTATAAGATAGAAAATGATATCACAGAGTTTTATTGGATCAATGAACAGAACTGTTTGCAGTATCATTGATGGAATGTCCACTTTACAAGCTTTAATTTTGTGACTTGAACAATTATTTCTAAGATGACAATATGTAATCCATTAACTAGTGATTTCCTACTGTTCATTTTTTTTCTGTAAATCTGTATAACTTGTACCCTTTCCCTACTTTTTTTTTCTTTTCTCCTTAAATAAAATTAAAAAGAAACTATAAAAAAAAAAAATTAAAAAAAAAAGAATTAGCTATTAAAAGATTAAAATCTTTGTGGTTATACTATTAAAGATATTGGATTGGGGACCGGGAGAATTTAAAGGAAAATTTTGGAATGTTAGACTACATGGGAAGAGAAGGGAAGAGAAGTTGTACAAAGGATCTTACACAGAAAGATGTTAACAGGGTTAGGTAAAGGTAAGAGAAAAAACATGAGAAATAGACACTGAAAGAAAAAAGCGAAGTTGTGTGAGGAACAAAAATAAGAGACAAAAATTAAAGGGAGAAAAATTAAAAAGGAAAAGAGGAAAATATAAAGAAAGAAAAAGAGGACCAGGGATTTAGCTCAGCGGCGTAAGCGCCTACCTGGCAAGTGCGAGGTCGTGAGTTCAATCTCGGGTGCCGCAAAAAAAAAAAAAAAAAAAAAAAAAAAAGATAAGAAAAGAGGAAGAAGGACAAAGGAAAAATTCCCAAGCCCCCAAAACTGGTAAAGAACAAAGGGAGAAGGGAAAGAAGCAATAAGAAAAAGAAAAACAAAACTAAAAACAATGCCCACTCTCACTAAAACAGACTCACAAGGAAACAGATAAATAAATTTCTCTGCAATTTTGAATATGTGGGATCTTCTGGGATCTACAATTTGGGGGCCGTGCCTAAGTCATCTTAATGCATAAGGACCCTAAATGCAGGCACCAGGAGCAGCAGGATCACTGTAGGGACCCCAGTGACAGGCTCTCAAACCCAGAGCAATTCAGGCTGATCCTGGCTGCTGGCTGCGGGGAGAGGAGCCTGTCCTTTAGCTCAGACTCCTCGGAGAGTTTCTTTCCAGCCAGAACTGACCAAGCCGGCCTCCCATGGCTGTCTGTCTCCCAGTGACTTTGGGAACCCTGAACTGAAGCTGTCATGTGGCTGCTCTGAGACCCAGGTTCGAATAATCAACCCTCCACTGAAGAGAGCCTGACCAAGCACTCTCTCCAGGGATACCCAGGGCACTTAGGCTCGAGTCACTCACTACCTGTTGCCTGTCAAGGACTCACATGGGAGCAGAATTCCACGTTTTCCCTGAAGCTCACTGCACCCACGTCACCTTTCTCCCCGAAGCCCTCTGGATCCTGGCTTTCACTTTGTGCAGATTCAGTCTCTCCATTGCATCATGAGCCAGAGCTGGGGAGAAAGCACAGATTTGCTAGGCATGGAGGCGCAGGCCTATAATCTCAGCCCTGGGGAGGCTGAGACAAGAGGATTGTCTCAAATTGGAGGCCAGCCTGGGCCACATGGTGAATTCAGGGCCAGCCTGAGCTACCTGGCAAGACCCTAGCTCAAAAGAAAAAAGTACGAATTGTCCCTTTCCTCATCCATGTTTTAATTTTCCTGTCAGATCCTTCCTGGTCCAGGGAATCTACTTCTCTCCCCTCTCCCCAAGTTCTTATTTTCCAGAATACAGTCCAAAACTTGGAGAGGCTGAGTTGTTTACCACTCTGCCATATTCTGAGAGTTGAGAAATGTCTTGGCACAACTTCTAAAAAATTTTTAGAAAAACCTCCTATGCAAGGGAAAGAAATGAGTGGGTGGGCATAAATCAGAAGTGTAGAGCCACTGAAGCCTTTTCTTATCTGTCTGTGCTTTCCAAGTTTCCCCTAAAATACAGTTAACAGTGTTGTGTCCACCGAGGCTGCGCGCCCAGACCACAGTAACGAAAATCCAACTCTTATTTCCTTTCACTGTCTGCTGCCCTGTGTCCACCTCTCCCAAGCAGAAAGAAATCTTTCATTGGGCATGGAGGCACATGTCTATAATTCCAGAACTTGGGAAGCTGAGGCAGGAGGATCACTGAGAGTCTGAGGCCAGAATGGGCTCCATAGTGACATAGTGAGTTCAAGGCTGGTCAGAGCTACGTGGCGAGACCCTGTCTCAAAAAATAAAAATAAAAAAAGGCATCTTCAGTGGACCAGAGGAGACTTCATTGTTTTGTCATGTCTTTATATGCTTTGCTTCAAGGGACGTTTGCATTTGGTACCTCGGTTCATGAATGTAATCCCACAGTCCTGTTTGTAAAGGGAATTGGATGAGAACCACATCCAATCCAGTGCTTAGGGATAATGTTGACCTTATGAGGAAATTTGATTTGGTTCTCACTCAATTTTGTTTGTGACTAGAATCATGGAAAGAATTCACTTTGTGAATCAAGGCACCTCTGAACTGTCAAGCACAGTATGGGTGGCCGGGGCCGTAGATGTCTACTGAATGGTGGGCTCATTTCCTAAGGCTGCTGTGACAAATGCTCACAGTCTCATTGGATTAAAAATCACAGAAATGCCTGCATGCCCCGGGGCCGCCTGGCCTGGGGTCTCTGTAGAGTTGTCATGTTGTGTCATCCATTTCCAGAATTTATTCATCTCACCTCAAAATATATCTTATGGAGAACATGTCTGTATCCCTGTCAGTTTATATGTGCTGCCGAACTGTCCAGACTTCCCTCACCATTACGTACAGTGAAAAATACCCAGATGAACATCCTTTTTATGAAATATTCTCCCAGGAAAACCTAAAAGATAACAATGTCCAAGACATTTTAAAATTGTTAGCATTGAGGCTGAGGAAAATCTTGGTGTGGTCACGACCTTTACTCGAATGATGGTGGTACAAGAAAAACTAAATGAAATAGATCAGATAAAAACAAGAAGAGAGGAGAAAAAGAACTAAAAGAAAAGGAAGCAGAAAAGCAGAGGAATAATTATTCTGTAGAATTTCTTATGTTGGAAAGCCAAGTTTGATATAGAACGTTTGGAAATTAGAAATAGATAAAAGAAGATTGAGCAGAAAAAATAATAAATCGAGTGGCCAACAGCTGTTTGAAACAGATCACAATCTCGACACATCTGATATCCAGTTCGTAGAAGGGGCTGGAGGAAGCAGTGTGGACGTAGGGGAATCTTTGTTCCAGGAAATGGGTGACTTACAGCTGGAGGACGTTGAACATGACGCAGACGACGACCCTGCAGATGCCAGAAGGGACTCCACAGAGGGACAACTGTCTCCTTCTCCAGAGAGGCTTGATGGCCACAGCATCTGTGGCTACGTGGAGAGGGTTTTGATTTTCCTTTTTATTTTTCCTAAGGAAATGTAATTTTCAGGAGAATATTCTTCTGATAATGTTCATCACTGAACTTAATAAGCTGACCACAACAACACTTCACATATAAAGTGTTCACTTCTTTTTGGTGAACAGAAGATTACGTATTTAACATTATTTAGTGTTGGAGGGAGACCGTAGGGGCTGCTGCTATACTAAGGGGGTTTATGCACAAGGAATTGGAATAACTCATAATTTCCATGCTGGAGATGATGGTCACTTTTGGATTCCAAATATTGTCCTTCATATAAAGTGTTACAGTACTGAGATACATAAATAAAAAATTTAACCTGGATTCTAGCCTTGTTGCATAGTAAATTTAAGTTTTGACAGAATCAGAAGCCCAAATGATAGGCAAAAATAAAATAGATTTCACTAAAAAAAAAAAAAAAACAAGCAGAATAAAAAAAAAATTCCTCAGAAACACATGCTCTTACAGTTCTGGAGGCAGCAGTCTGAAATCAGCACAGTATCATTAAGCTGAAATCAAGATGTCTGCGGGGTAGTGCTCCCTCTGGAGTCTCGTGAAGAAAATTCATTCTTGGCCTCTTTAGCCTGAGGTGGCTGCATCGCTCCGGCCTCTGCCTCCATCGCCATGTTGCTCTCCCCACTTTAAGACCCTTCGTTTAAACCCCCTTCACATAAGGCGAAATGCACAATTTTCAGGAATAAGACATGGAGCTATTTGGAGGGCATTATTCATTTTATTACAGTGGTCTGTAAGGGGTGAGCAAGGCAGAGAGAGACCAGACCCCCATCGGTTCATGCTCCTGGCTGGCTCAAGAGTGACAGAGAAGAGGACCTGAGTCATGATGAGGAGGAGTCAGGATGGTGGCCTTTCCAGCCCAAACTCACTTCAGTGTCTGAGTCAAATCAGAAAGCACACACGGGGCCTCCTGCTTTAAGAAGCCTCAATATGTGGGGAATTGGGGACTTCATGAAGCAACCTCCAAAAGGTGCTCATTTGTGTGCCAGGAAGCGTCTCCTGTGGAAGAAGGGTACCTGTGCTAGTGTCGAGGTTCTTGGCTGCCGGGCCTTGCCACTGGTTTGCTGTGTGCCTCGAGCAGGCTGCTTTCCGTCTCTGACAGCTCTGGAAAGTCTCTGGGGGCCCTGCCAACACCATTATTCAGACGTTCCTTCTGCCAGGGTTTTCTACTACTCCTGTAGACTCTAAGAAGCTGGAGAAAGCTACTTCCAAGTGGTTTCCCAGAACAGCACCTCGGAAGGTTAGCAGCCACCACCGCAGCTATCTGTGACTGCAGCCCCCACTTGCATGTCCACCTCCCCTCTGAGAACATTTCCCTTCGCCTCAGCACGGTCAGGACTGGGACCTGGATCTCATACCGGAGAGCTCAGAGGAGATTCCTAGAGGCCCAGAGGTGGTCCCCTGGGAGGAGCCACCTTGAAGATAAAGTAAGCGAACCCATGGTGGACGGGTGTTTCCAAACAAAATTAATAACTTCCAGAACTGTCTTGGGTAGGAGGCACATATAGCTGTAGACCCACAAGGCCTGGAGCTGGAGCCAGGGGTCTGAGCACAGGGATTCCTCGTGGCCCGATTCTGCAGTGGGAGAAGTGTGAGGGCATGGATGTCTCCAGGCTTTAGGGTTACACAGTGAGACTGCATGGGGCTACTTCACTTCATAACACATCAGATCCCCTCCTGCAGGTTACCCCAACTTCGTCACAATCCAGGTTCTAAAGGGTTAATCCTGGACCCATCAGAGACTTCTGAGTGCTGCTAATTGGTAGCCTATCACTGAATGAGTTCCCTGATGGTACACGCTTGCCTGGTTTCCTCTTACTGACCAGCAGGTGGCAGCACAGGAGCATGCAAGAGCCAGGGTTGTAGGAAAAAAGGTGTAAACTTTGGGTGGGTCAGGTAAACTCACAGGGTCCTTGCTTCCTGGTTCTGCCATGGTCCCCTGCTCATCACCTTACACCCACCCTCCACACCTCACTGGGCACGGGCAGGGGAGACCAAAGGTAAAGGACACCTGCTTCTCTAAGGACTCTGTCAGGGAAGGTGTCCCTAGGGAATGGCAGGTGCTGTTCTAGGAATTTTTGTGCTAAGCTAGGACACAATGTAATGTGTTAATGTGTGTTTGCAGCTGTTCTGAGTGCTTAGCAAAGTGCAGCTGGTGATACACATCTAATCCTTTCATACTCATTTAATCCTTGCAACAAACCCTAAGGTAAGTCTTAGCAGCCCATTTTACAGGGGAGGAAACTGAGGTACTGATGAATGGTTGAACTTGTTGGTATCACGTGGCAAATGAGTGATTCTGTGTTTTGAGCCCAGGTCTTGGGGATTCAGAATCCAGCTGTCTCTCCTTCCTTAGCTGGGGAGGTGCTTGATGCTGACACACACACCTTCATTATCAAGCAATGTGGATACTTCTCAGTGGAGATGGGAGCTAAACTCACTGAGGGAATGGGGTGGGAGAGGGTGGAACCAGAGTTTTCAGAGGAGTATAAATAGAGGGTAGGCTGAGGGTCAGATCTGGTCCAACCTGCTGGACTGAGAGTAGAAGACCAAAGATCTGTTCCGTTTCTGTTTATTGCAGTGTGGCTTTGGGAAAACTCTGACCCTCTCTGGGCTTTTTCTTTTCTGGATTAGATGTCATTCCACGAGCCCTTACTGCTTCTCACTGCCTAGGGAATCCAGAAGCCCTAGCATCAAACAATTTCACTAGCTGAAAAAAATGAGCTTAAGACCCATGGTGTTCTTGCTGGGATTAGATGAGGTTGTAAGGAGAAATGCTAGGGGCCTGAGTGAAATGCAGCCGCAGAGCTGGTCTGGACCACCTGGAGCTCTTGGTATGGTCTCGGGGCGTCTATTTTGCCCTGGCCCCACCTTAGGTGTCACCTGTCACAGACTGGCCCTCCAGGAAGCAGAGGCTGAGATGGATTGGAGGGGAGCAGACTACAGCAGGGTGGCAATGGTCCAGGGCACAGGCTCTGCCAGCCTTGAGGGGTGCAAGCAAAGGCCACCTGTTAGAGAAGCCGTGCTGGGTGGACGTGGCCAGGCCCTAGTACCACTGTTGCGCAGCCTTTTAGTGGGGCCTCCCCATGCCCCTGACCCCCAAAGTGTGAACAAGCTAGAAGACAGAAGGGAACCCTGAAAGAAGCTGTCAGCTCACCGAATTCCCCAAGCAGCTGGACAGTGAATCCTCTCCTGAAGTGACACCTGAGCTTTGTCTGCTCACCAGGCAAAGGGTGAGCTTGGGGCAAGGACTTTGACCCCCTGCTCCCGAGGGCCCAGGGAAGACCTGGTGGGGAAGGGCTGGACCAGAGGGGAAAGGTCAGAGCTCAGGTGTGTGTGCGCATGTGAGTGCGCAGTATGGGTGTGTGCCTGTGTATGCACATGCGTATTCATATGTACACTGGAGTGTGTGTGTGTGGACACGTGTGTGCCTGCTCATGCATCTTGTGCCCTAGCATTCAGGGGGGAGCTGCCAGCTCTGGGTGCCTCAGCGGAGTGAAGCAGAGAGCACAGTTAAAAGACCTCCTCTGGGCAGGAGCAAATGACTCCAGGCCACTGAGAGCAGCAGGACTCAATATTAACTCCCACCCTGGGGTAGGTAGGCAGTGTGGTGACACCCATTGCATGTTCCCTCCGGTCAGTGTCCAGGCCTGAGTGCCTTACCCTTTCTCGTGGAGCTGGACTTGTTGAGCCTTCAGAGTTACACAGGGAACATTCATTTATCCCGTGGATGTTTAATTGAGCACATCATATGTCAGGCCCAGTGGAGGATGATTAAAAAAAAAAAAAAAAGGACAGCGTTTACCTCAAGGTCAGAATATTCTAGAATGCAGGAAAGGGTGAAGTTGGTTGTTGAGCTGGTGATGTTGACTCACTCTTGGCTAGGCTGGGATTGGCCAGAGGAGTGCAGTAGAGGCCAGGCCTGGGGGTCCATGGGAGGAGGAGGTATTAGGTGGTCCCCAACTGGATGTGGCTAGCAGGGTGAGAGGGAATGGCTAACCCAGGCCAGTATATTAGTCCCTTTTCCTCAGCATTTGGCCCAGCTAAGACGAGACACCAAAGCCAGACCCTGAGGTGTTCAGCTTGGGGTGAGAAAATAAGACCTTCAAACACAGAGGTGCCTGGTTCCACTACAGACCTGACTGTGGGTTAGAGCCAAGAATCTGCCATGTCAGAAGTTGCAATCCACCCTCTCCCGACCTGACATGAAGTTGTGCTGGGCACTTGGGGCTGAACATCTCAGGCTGCTAGTTTGACCTAAATTCCTTGCCCATACCTATCTGTGAAATGGGAAGAACTGCTGCTGAGTGTCCGAGGTGGGGAAGAGAAAGGCCTTGCGTATCTCCTTGGGCAGCCAGGATGATGTCCCAGTAAGGAGTAGAGCTTAGGCCACCCGAGACAGTCTGAGGCCCTAATACTCACCATGCTGCTGTTATCATCCACCTGAGGCCAGGAATTAGGACTCCTGTAAGCGGCTCAGTC
Source organism: Cavia porcellus (assembly GCF_034190915.1). Classification (NCBI taxonomy): domain Eukaryota; kingdom Metazoa; phylum Chordata; class Mammalia; order Rodentia; family Caviidae; genus Cavia; species Cavia porcellus. The sequence continues at coordinate 19,329,317 of NW_026947515.1, forward strand.
CTGCTGTCTGACCACCACGTACTAAGCTCTTGGGGAGGGGTTACCACAGAAGTCCAGGGCCCCCAGCCTTGACTTCCCTGTTAGGCCCCCAAGTGAAAAGAGAAGGGGAGATCTCCCTCACCAGGCCCTTCCTGAGACTCCTCTCCTTGGGGGCTGGTATTGGCTGTATCACAGGGAGCTCTGGCTGGTATCCTCAGAGCCACCTGACTTCACGTGTCCAGGAGAGAGTTCCTCCAGGCTGCATACTCATTACCAGACCTCTGGGGTAGGGGACTGGACTCTGTCCAGCACTTCCCCTTGGGCCTGGCGGGGGTGTAGCCTGGCACAGGTCAGCCTTGACGCAGGTCAGCCATGGGGAGGCTGCCTGGGCTGGGGGTGAGCCAGGGCCTGTGGTGGCCCGCTGTCCAGGCCAGATGGCCAGTTGGCTCCAGTGGGAGGGACTGTCATCACCTCCAGTCAGTGTCCTGGCCTCAGAGCCTTACCATTTCTCGTGGAGCTGGGCCTTCAGCTGCTATGAGCTGAGGACTGGCCTTCTTCCATGGAGTGAGGCCTCAAGGGGCCCACTTTCCTGCACTCCTGCCCCGGGCCTAAGCAGACTCCCAGGGTCTCACCTCTACTCTGACCTTAGTCCTTGTGGGACTCCAGTCAGACTGTCTAAAGAGCCAGGGTTTCCCTCATGTGTCCCTCTCTAATGCAGGATGGTCAGCTTCTCATTCAGTCCTCCAACAAGTCTAAACCACAGAACCTAGGACATACCAGGGCCCAACATCTTCCTCCTTGAAACTCCACAGATGAACAACAGCGATGAGGCCTCTACCCCTACAGAGCTGAATCCTCCTGGGATGGACAAGAAACCAAGGGGCAAGGTACACAGTGACGTGGCTGAGGCCAAGGTACTTCAGGAAGGGTCCGCAGGGAGGGCTCCCCGAGGACAGAACGTCTGCCCTGGTGGGAGGAGGGGAAGGCACTCCAAATTCTGGGGGTATATTGTGGGGCTGGGGGGAGAATGTTCCAAGTAGAGGAGGGGCCTTCACCTGTGGTGGGGAAGTGAGTGAGTTGGGATCTGTGAGCACTTGTGCCGGAAAGGGGTCTGAGGGAGGGGGCCCAGGCCAGATGGCACCCCAAGACCTTGTAGGAGTTGAATTTGATTCTGCTAGGTTGTGCAAAGGGGAGAAAAATAAACCTAGTTAACATTCGGTTCAGCAATTCCTACCCTCAGGGCACTGTGTCAGTTACCTGGTGTAGCCACTTCGTTCAGATTTACCCAGAACCACCCCAAAGTGGGTCCCCGAGATAAGCAAATCAAGGCAGCTAGAGATTAAGCCACTCGCTCAATATCTAAATCAGTGCAGGAGCTGGGATTTCTGACGAGGAGCCGGCTCCAGACCCCTAACCAGCAGGACATTTTGTCTCTTGGGGTGCAGTTTTCTCCCTCCTCCAACAGGACCTCCTTCAGGAAGTCTTCGTTCACCCCACTTTGCTGCGCATCTAAACACAGTGTGTGACCTGAAAGCCAGGACCTAAACAGGTCATTTCCGCCTCGTGGTATTTTAAGTCTCATTTTGCAGATGAAACCTGAAAAGAGGTTTCTGTTACCGCAGTCAGTGAGCCAGGCATGGGAACTATGCCTGTGGTCTCCTGTTCTCTCTCCCCCAGCCCCAAGCTCTGCAGTACCCCCACGCCCGCTTTAAGACAATTCTCGGAGTAATTCTTACCTGTCGTCCACACCTGCCCTTCCTCTAGACAGACAGGGATCCCTCCTATGCCCACAAGGGGGCGCACACAGCCGGGCCATATTCAATGTCGGTGACTACATGGCAACAGGTGGCTGAAGGTGGGAATGTGCTGGGCTTGGTGGTGTTTTGTGTGCCTTGAGCAGAGAGGTTCAGTGAGGGATGCTGCTGAGGCTCGAAGCGTGCTTAGGGATTTTCTAGTGAGCTAGGAACTGTGTCTGGGATGGGAAGGGCGTCATCCCAGTCAGAGGGAGGGAGAGAGAGACAGAGACAGAGACAGAGACAGAGACAGAGAGAACCTGGAAAATATCCAGAAGTAGCAATGATCCTGCTGGCCTGAGTGCAAGGAAAGGATGGACAACAAGGCCAGGAGTGGCATCAGGGATGGATTAGAGGCTGACTAAAGATCTGGGCTCTGGCTTGAGGGGCTGGGCAAGTAGGGACAGGGGAAGTAGCTGTCCATTGTGCTCTTGCAGTGAGTCCTGTACCAGTTTGCACAGCAAACTGGTACAAGTCACAGCCTTCTCTGAGTCTGTCTTTCCTCTGCAGCATGGTACAAATTCTCAGTGACCTGCCTAGCTTTGCACAGACTTATTCTGTGTTTGCTGCCCTCTTAAAATCCTAATAAGCAAAGAGGCTCCTCTCTGGCTGTGGATTCTCTCTAATGCACCACACTTTTCACACATATGGCTTTGCTCTGTAGTGTTCTGCCAGCCCTGTCAGAGGCATAGGTCCCAGGGGCTCTAGCTCACAGGGAGCTTACGTTGACATGCTCTTCTTTACTTTCAAGCCCTTCCTCCCATGGAGCCCTGGGCAGGGCAGGCTGGCATCCTGGGCTGAGGTCTGTGCGTGAATGCGGCCCAGCTCTGAGGGTGGTGGCATCAGTGCGATCAGTGGGATCAATATGGCCACCGGCATCAGTGGCCTCAGGTCTTCTGCAGCCCTGGAAGAGGCAGGGGGCAGGTCATCGGGGTCTAAGCTGGCATCACTGCAGGCCCCAGAGTTCTCACTGTGGCCCTCTTGACCGGTGGCTTCATCCTCAGATATGGTGATCACGTCAGCTGTGTCTTCCCCAGAGTTGCTGTCTAAGTCCCCTGTCCCTTGGTCAGTGGCTCCCTTCAACTTACTAGCTGTCTGGTCCTCTGCTATGCTCTCCTGTCCTTGTTTGGAGCAACCCTCAGGGACAACAGAGAGCCCTGCCACAGGCTGAGCTCTGCTCTGGCCGGTCCAGAAGAGAGCGAGCTCTTGGCGGCAGGCGGCCACAGCCAGGCTGGTGAGCAGGGTGCTGGACACTAAGTAGAGCAGGGCAGGCTGGCCCATCTCCATTAGAACCATGGCCAAGAAGGTGACCATCAGGCCCATGGCATAGGCTATGGTGCATGCCACGAAGTAGACCTGGTGCGAGTGAGTGTGCACATCAAAGCGGTGACAGTAGGCAACTAGGAAGCCAGGAACCACAATATCGCCAAAGCCAAGGATGGAGAAGGGCTGGTCGCATGGCGTCAGGGCTGAGGCGCGCAGCTGGGGCACTTTGAGCACCATGGGAAGCCTCTCATGGCTTGAAGAATCTGCTGGGCCCGAGGCAATCTCCAGCATGATGCTCTCTCCAGTCTTGGTGAAGATCGGTGTGATGAAGACCAAGAAGACATCGAAGGCCAGAAGGATCAGCAGGAAGCAGGTGCAGTTCTTGAGTGTGGGCAGCCGCACTCGCCGTAGGACAAAGAGGCAGTAAGCCACACCCAGCATGTCCTGCAGAAGCCATGCCCAGTGGTCCTCATTGCGGTAGGTGACCCAGAAGAGGGTCACCAGGCTGCACAGGCCTGCCAGCAGCAGCTGGGGCAGCTGCAGATAGGACTGGCAGCCAGGGAGGGACCACTGGTATTGCTGCAGTGGCAGGTGGTTCGTGAAGGGCACCAGGCAGCTGTAGAGACCGGTGCTAGCTCCCATGCCGAAGAGCCCGATCATGACATAGACAAAGTAGTCGTAGAAGAAATAGAGCAGAATCACGATGAAGCAGGACATGGTGATCACGGCACCCGCAATGGCCAGTGTGAAGTTGACTGCAGAGTCCTCGTCATCTTCATCCTCACGAACTCCTACTGCCTGTGGCTGAAGGTGGCCATCCGGCCCCCCTCCTCCTCCTCCTCGGGCCTGGTGCCGCTGCAGCCAGGCAGCCTCCATGAGGCCAGCCCAGTAGCCACCCACGGCCACGGTGCCTACAGCCAGGATGAAGATGACCACCAGGTTGTAGTCAATGATGGGCTCTGGGGGCACATACATGGCCACGCGGACAGTGGCGGCTCCGTGCGTGTGCCTGAGGATGTCCAGCATGTCTGGGTAGCGTAGCACAGCCACAGGGATGGTGAGGTCTGGCAGAGGCTGGCGGGGGTCCTGGGACACCGAGGTGATGTCTGAACACTGTTGGTCACTGACCCGGCTCACAATGAGCAGCCCGTGGGCTCCGTGGCTCTGAGCCAGCCAGCCCTTGGCGTGGAAGCTGCAGTTGCCTCTCATGGCCATGGCGGTGGTGCGGCGAAGGGACTGTGGCTTGGAGGAGCTGGACCAGGCCTGGTGGAAGGGGTCCCTGTCTGGGCACCAGGATGCCTTGGTGCCATCATGCAGGGGCAGGAGTGGGGCGTGGTGCAGGTCCCGGGGCAGGGTGACATAGTCAGAGCTGAAGAGGATGCAGTAGTCTTTGCTCCAGGTCTCTGACACCACGTGGACCACACCATTCTCTCCCTGGGCCATGATACTGACAAGGAGGAGGAGAAAGACCACAGGGAGGAGGAAACTCAAGCACGCCATTCCCCTCGGCTGCCTGCTGTGTCACCTCAGGGCTCACTGCCCACACAGCCCAACTCTCTTCCCTGGGGGTGGGTGTGGCCTTCTGTCACAGAGCAGTTTGTGCACCCATCCCGGAAACCAGGGCCACACCTACTTAGTCATAAAGCTGTGTTGTCCCCAGCCAAGGGCACTACTGCGGGGCACAGGCTTCCTCTAAGTTCCTCAACCCTGGCCCAGGTAGAGAGGTAATCTGGGTCCTCTCTGCCCAGGCAGATGCCTCAGTGGGCATCGGACCAGGTGATTTGAAATGAGAGGTGGGCAGATGGGGTTGAGGATGCCAGCTAGGATTCTGGATTAACTTTGCCCCTTACCCACTGGGTGACCCAGGAAAGTCACCTTTCCTCTCTGGGCTGCAAGCTCTCCTTCAAAATTGGTCCCCCTCTCTACCAGGAACATAGCTAAAAGTCATCTGCAGCCTCTTTGGGGTTAGTGTTGGCCATGGAACCAAGTTTCTGCTGTTAGAAATTGAGCAGAAATGATGTAAGCCTCGTGGGGGCCTCAGCTGGAAAAGTATGGCACTCCTGGTATAAATTTTCTCTCCCTTCTCATGGGTCAGAACTAGGATAGGTTGGTGCCTGGCTTTGATTATAAGGAGGAGGACAATGTCCTGAGGAGTGGGGAGAAAGGGAAGGGACCCAGTTCCTGGGCCTGCATGAGACAGTCACCTGGGATACTCACTGAGGACCATTATCAGAGAAAGACGTGATCCTTTGCAAGACTTCAGCTTGCTGTGGCAGCTTAATCTCTCCCTAATATACCCATGTCCTAGATGTGTAAAACTGAGGCTGAGAGAAGCACAAAGTGGCCCAGCTAAGAATGGACCCTGGAACAAAAAAAGAGGGAAATGGAAGATGAAGCAAACTCTCTGGTTCTGATGCTCCTGTGCTCTCCCTGTCACTCACTGGTTGGCATTCAGCTCCCTTTCCCTTTGATGCTGTGACAATCCCCTCCCCCACAGGAGGTGAGCTCTGCTACCTGCCTCCACATCTCACCCTAATACCCTCAGCGTTCCACAGTGCACAGGGACTCTGTTTCTGAGTCTGGGCTCTGGCCCAGGGCTCATGGTAGTGATGTGGCCCAGCCAGAGATCTCAGCACAGGTTCCTACCTTCATCTGCAGAGCCCCACACTCACCCTCAACTCAGTACCCAGCCCCAGCTGAGGCCTCCTGACCTAGCTGCTTGTCCTGTGCTGCAAGGCCTCCTGATGGTGTAGGCAGCTCTCGGGTCATCTGGGCCTTGTATGTAACCTCATCTCCATGGCTACTTCCGGAAAAGCCTGGCCACCTCCTGAGTTGGCGAGGTCACTATTGCAACTGGGGCTTTCACCACCCGCTTCTCTCCCTTTCTGTACTGGGATTGAACCCAGCATCTTCACACTGAACTCCATCCCCAGCCCTTTTACACTTTCATTTCTGAGACAGGGTCTTGCTAAGTTCCTATGTTGCCGTGGCTGGGTTCTACCTTTTGATCCTCCTGCCTCAGCCGCCCAGAGTGCTGGGATGACAGGTGTGCAACCCCACATCTGACCAGGTCTTTCTTCCTTCACAGCACTTGTCCCAGTCTTTGGTTTTTGCTTGCTTACGTGTTTCCCTCTCGGGTTCGCTGACCTGCACTGGTTGGGCATAAGCTCTGTAAGGACAGAACTTGTCTGTCCTACTTGCTGGTCTTGGCTGGTGGAATAGAAAGCAATGCCCATAAAACGTGGGATGTGAGAGAGCGATCCGATTTATATTTGGGAGGACTGAGGTGCAAGAGTTGTCTTAGTCACTTTCTTATCATTGGGAAAGGACATTACTCAGCACTGCAATCTAAAGCGGAGAGGTTTGGCTCACGTTCCAGCCCATGGCTTGTTGGTTTAAGGATGGACGGCAGGCAGGGCTGAGGGACATAGAAGAGGAGAAACTGCTTGCATCCTGGTGGAGGTGAAACAGATTGAGAAGGGCAGGGCCAGGGGGCACCAGCCCAGTCACTGCCCACCACCTCACACCAAACCAGCTAGAGCGCTCCCGGATCCGATCGCATTTCCCAAACCCCACCTCCTATCGCGTGGGACTTCGGGAGATAGCTCGTTATAAACCATAGCAGCCGCTAAGGGGCTTTTCCAAGGTGACATTTTAGTGATAGAAACCAGTTTCAAATCCCAGCTACTGGGTGGTAGAGATTTCAGTTTATAGTTTGTCACTCTGCCAGGGTGCTGACTCGGGATGGTGTGGACGCGATGACCTGGACTGGGTGGGAGACGGCTTCAGTGGTCACTGTTGGACATGACGGTGATGCTTATAATTCGAGCTATTTGAGGCTGAGGCTGGCAGCTGGCTAGCATGAGACCAGCGTGGGTAACTTAGGGAGGCCCTATCTCAAGATACAAATAAAATAGAGTTGAGGTTGTAGCTGAGTGACAGAGCACCCTTGGGTTCAACAAGGTGAACCCTAAGATATCCCAGCTGGTGATCAGAAGAAGAGAAAGGATGCAAGTTGCACAGGGAGAGAAAGGAAGGGGCTGGGAATCATTAAAATGTCCTATACATTAGTTTCTTGGATTGCCTGAGGCTGCCACAAACCAGATGGCTGAAAACAACGGAAATTTATTCTCTCACTCAACTAGAAGGCCATGGTCTGCCCTGTGCTGAATGTTGATGTCCCCCTTGAAATTTGTGTGTGGAGTCTCCTCCCTAGAGTAATGGCATTTGCGGTGGAGCCTTGGAAAATAGTTAAATCAGGAGGGTGGAGCCCTCCCCATGGTAGGCAACCTTCTAGCAGGACAAGAGAGGTGAGCTCTCAGCCTCGGGAGGCAACCTTCAAAATATTCAACTGAATGTTTGTAAGAAATATTTCTCCTTGTTGGAGCCTCTTTGTAAGCCAGGATCTGAGGCCACTCTAGGAACTGAACCCCCCACCACCCTGATCGCAGTCTTTTCATTCCCTGAGAACTAAAAGTCTATTGTTCAAGTCATCCGGTCTATGCATTTATCCAACGCAAAGTCCAAAACCAAGGTGTCAGCAGGGGCTCGCTCTCTTTGAGAACCGGATAGAATCATTTGGCATTCCCGTCCTGGTGGTGGCTGACAGTCTTCCTGCCTCCTTGGCTTGCAGCAGTGTCACTCACACCTCGCCTGTGACACGTGGCCTTCTCCCTGTCTTTGTGTCTCTCCTCTTTTTCTGATAAGGGCACCAGTCGGTTTCACTTAGGCTTCACCCTGACGGCCTCATCTTAACTTGATTCCACCTGCAAAGACCCCATTTCCAAATGAGGCCACATTCACAGGTAATGGGAGTTAGGGCTACGTATCTTTTGGGAGACAAAATTCAATCCATAACACACGCTATTTTAATTCTCAAAGAACAAGAATAGTCGCCCATCTTCCTTAAGGCCTCTCCTGTTATGTAAGGCACCTTTTCCTTTTTTTTTTTCTTATTTTTCAGTGCTGGGGATTGAACCCAGAGCTCCTCATGTGCTAGGTAAACTGAGCTCCACCCCCAGTTTTCAATTTTGGGTCACTTTCCTTGGGATTCCACAAAAAAATGATGAACGCCGCACTGTGACACCCAGCTCTGGACTCTTTGAAGGAGACGGTGTGAGTGTAAGGGAACTTACAAATTAGCCAGCAGCCCCATTGGACGGGGTAATTCCCTCTCCCTAATTACTAATATTTGCCTTGACAACACCTAATTGGACAACTGCCTTCTCCGAGATTTATTTGTGTTGTATTTTTTTAAGTATTCATCCAAATTTTTGTAAGAAACATTTCTCTTTGTTGGTGTACTTTTGATTTATCCACTAATATAACATTTAATTAGATTATAAACAGTAATTAAAATGACAAGTGAACTGTCAGAAACACATTAGGGAGGCAATACAACTGTCTGATGATGGCTGGTGGGGGAAGAGGTGGGCAGGGAGCATTCTGAGTGCGGAGAGGACACATAGAATCTGTTGGTTAAGTGGTGTCTGGGCGTGAGGAGGCACAGTTCGCGCAGATAGCCTGTGGTCACTGGATCCGCTTGTCTGAGTTCCAGTGTCTGGATGCCATCCAGGTGGGCAGCCCCTTGCTGAGGGTTGTGTTTCTGAGCCCCCCTCCCAGGATGAGTGACCCAGATGCTCACTCAGGGCCCTACTTCCACGAAGGAAGCTCAGGGTCTCTTAGAAACCAAGGGCCAACACCCACTGGGATGACTGTCACCCACAAACAGGAGCAAGTGAGGATGTGGAAAGTTCAAATCCACAAGCCCAGCTGTGGAGATGCAAAGGGTGCAGCTGCCAGCTAGACACAGGGTTAACACAGGACCCACAATCCCACTTATAGGTGTCACCCATAAGAAGTGATACAGTTATGCACAACCTTGTCACAGCACTATTTGCAATAATTTGCATAGATGGGTGGAACCCGAGTGCCATCAGCGGATGGATGGGTGAGATGTGGTCCATAAAATCAGTCAGCTGTAAGGCACGATGATTTGACACATCTTACAGTGTGGAGGGATCTTGAAAACACCATGGTAAGGAAAACAAACAAACAAAAAAAAAAAACCAGGCAGAGCAAATACTGTATGATCTATTCCACTTATTGGAAATATATGGATGCGGCAAATCTCTAGAATGTAGGTTAATGAGTGCCGGGGGTTAGGGGATCAAGAGGTGGGAAGTGACTACTTTGCTAGGTACAGGGTTTCCATACAGGGTGAAGAAAATGTTCTGGAGCCAGACAGTGGTGATAGGTGCATATATTAATATATAATAATTGTATATATTTATGGGCTATTAATGCATTTGATGTCATTAAATTATACATTTCAACATGGGTGAAATGGTAAGTTTTAAATTAAGTGTATTTTACCACAATAAAAAAAAATTAAGGGCCCACTCCAGTCTCCTGCAGCAACTCTATCTTCTGGACAGGTTCATTTGGATCCCTTGGACGCTGTCAGTCCAGGACATGCCCCAGTTAGGAAACACTGCTGTCCTTAACCCATCTTACTCCTGTCCTTCCTCCCTGATCTGCTTTGCAGAACTTTCCTAAGGCTCCTGCCCTCTCCATGCCTCTTCCTGGGACCCAGCTTGCTGAAAATTTTCAGGGACCTTGCCAGCCGGCCCATCAAGGGCTGAAATGGTGTTTCTGCATGGCCACTCCGTGCCCTGGTTGATGCATTACATGAGTGACTAGTGGCTTTGTGTAACTTGATTTCTAGACTCTGCAGATGTCACCACCTGTAATCTCCAGATGGGCCCTTTCCTTACTGTGCCCCCGCCACCCCACTGCATGGCAGCTTTGCTCCCTACTCAATGTTCCCCCCAGTTAGGACCTGGGCTCTTGGGGTAAAGTCTCTGCTTCCTGTTTGGAGTAGGTGTCGCCTGAAGCATTTATCTCTATCCACTGAGGGCAGTGAGGCCAGCAGACCCCGGGTGGTGGGTCTCAGCCCAGGGCTGTCACGCAGGAAGGCAAGAAGGGTGCCCAGCTTCCTAGCCTCCTCTCCTACCCTGGCCTGTGGGCCTTGAACCCTTCCAGCTGCATGATCTGGAAATGCACAGGCCTGGAAAGGGACCAGGTCACCCTCAGCTCCCTCCTCCCAACTGCTTCCTGTGTCCCTGAACCTGGGAATGAAGAGAGGCAGAATCCTCTGTCCCCTACCCTGGCTGGGTGCCCACAGTCTTCCCCAGACCCTATACGAACCTCAGAGACCCCCTTGCTCTTCCCCAGTGAGCAAGGAGGTTGGGCAGCAGGGGCTTTGTTTAGAACCCCTTGAAAGGACAGGTGGGGGTTATCACATCCGTGTTCCAACACACTGAGGCTTTGAGAAAGATAATGACCAAGCCTCTTTCGACACTGAGCTGTCAGCGGAACCTGCAGGGGATGGTGGGCCGGGGGAGGCTGGAGGCAATGCTCTGAGGTAAGAGTGAAAATTGCTGGGGACACAGGATGTAGCTAGCCTGCAGCTTGTGCTCTCCAGGCTCCAGCTCATACAGCTAGATCATGTCTGAAGGCTATTTGAGAACCTGGAGAATGTTCTTGGATGGGGCACTATAAGAGCATAGAGGGGCAGGGAAGAACACTTGCAGAGTCCCGCTGCACAGGGCTTTTGTGGAGGCCACTTTGGGTTCCTGTCCAGCCATGCCACCACCCGGTGCCCTCAGACAGTCTCATCACTCTTCCCATAATAGCCTCGGCTCCACAGGGCAGTGTGAAGAGTGGATGAGATTCATACGTGAGACCTGGCTCCCAGGGAACACTGAGGAGCAATCAGGATGCTTCTGGGGAACTTCAGAAAACAGCCAGTCCAGACTGAAGCAGTCAAGTTTGAAGGCAGGGGGCCTGCACGGGATGATGCTGAGACGCCCCTGGACTGAAGGCCAGGGCATCCTTGCAGAGGGTACACAGAGCCTGGGTGGGGTGCAAGGAAGCCCACTGTGGCTTCAGGTGGCCTGGGTTGCATGGTTTGTAGCTCAGCTTCATCTTCAGAAGTGGAAGAGTGGAGAGCGTGGAGAAGAGATCCTGGGTACATAGTGACCTCATCGCCACCACCCTGCTGGCCCCAGCAGCTGCCCCGCCACCGTCGTGGGTCCCCTCTTCAACTGGGATATGTTCCAGGTCAATCCGAAACCCAAAGACCTTCTCACTGTCCCCTTCCCCTAGAGGTGCTTTGTTGGTCCCAGTCTCCCAACCCCAACCCAAGTTCTAGGATGTTGGTCCCTGAAAGCACCCTTGACTTGCAGCCCAAAGGCCTTCTATCCCAGGGGAGCTGCTAAGCCTGTGTCCTTGGCTCCAGTGTGCTCTGGGTCCTATCTCCCTGCGCTGGTTGAGCATTAGCTAGTACATTCATAAAGAGTTTCATGGATTGCAAAGCAATCTTCAGATGGCTCCAATTAAGTATTATAATCTGGACTTCAGAACCCCCTACCTCCCCTAATACATGGCTTCCCAAGGTCTGGCTGTTTCCCAGTCCTGGCGTCAGGTGGCTGACCGTAAGCACAGTGGCTTGGAAAGGTAGCTAAGGACCTCAGGAAGTGGCTCTGCTGTCCTTCAGGGACAGGAGCCTAACTGGAAAGCAGCGTGACTCTGCCATCACTGTTCTGTGCCCACGGGGAGACTCTCAAGGAAAAATGGGTCAGGTGCAGGCATTTTTATTATGAGATGGTGGCTTCTGGGTATGGCATGGAGAAAATATTTCTGGTCCTGAAGGACAGGCTTGACTGAAACTTGGAGGACCTTGGTGACCCCCCACCCTACAGCTGAGCCACCCAGCCTTTGCCCACGGGCAGTGACATGTCTCATACCCGCTTTGGCTCGCAGAGACCTTCCCCACCCAAAGCCCAACCCCAAAGGCGAATGGCTCAGGTGCCTGGGCCTGAGCTACCCGGTCCCTGCCCCAAAGCTCAGAACAACCCCACTGTGGGCTCCAGAGCTTTGGAGTGGTCCCCAAGCTGCCCATCCTCCTTAGTCTCTCTGAGGTGAAATGCTGCCCAGAGACACTCTCCAGCATCTCTGATGACAGCCAGCTCTGCCCTTCCTGGCTCAGGGGCTCTGAAGCCTCTTTCCTCCCGTGGCTCAGCACTGTGCTGAATACACAGTCAGCACCCAGAGGGTGCCCAGCAGCTGCACCAACCAGGGGGCACAACAGGAAGGGAGCAGGGCACAGCTCAGCTCCTCGCCGGGCATCCCTCCTTGAGACGCACTTCACTAGCCATAGTCCAGGAATACCCCACCTCATTTGTCCTGCAGCGTGTGAAACAGAGTGGAGACTTGTCTCAGCTGTTGTACATCAGTCACTTGTGGTCCCTCTTGTCAGCAAAGAGAGCTGCACCCCCACTCCAAATTGCTCTAGAAGCCACCACCCATCCCAGTCCTGGCATTCCCTAGCTCCCTCTCATCTCTCTACTTAAGGACACAGACCTTGGAAACTGGCAGGGTGGGGCACCCTGAGGAGGCCCTCAAGGGCATCCTTATCATCTCCAGATGCTGTGCCACTGTGGAGTTCGTGACAGTCATCTGGGTTTGTTTCAGTGTACTGATGCACCACATCCTTGAATGTAAGTGTGTGTGTGTGTGTGTGTGTGTGTGTGTGTGTGTGTGTGTACATGCACCCATGCTCATGTACATCTGCACAACTGTCTTCAGGACCTGGGCAGAGGTCCTGAAAGGCTCAGGTGTCATTGGGGTCCTTGTGAGTGTCTGGGGTCTCACTCACCCGATGGCCTTAGAATACACCTCATACTGGCTTCTACTGACTGTACAGCGCTGGTCTGAGAGCCTCAGATGCGTTCTGTGACCTGCGTGGATGTGGGACATGTGCCTCAGATGAGGAGGGGCAGGGTCCACTCTGCTCCCGCCTTCCCCAGTTACCTGTCGCTATGCTGGTGCACCCACCTGGCGTTCACCTGCCTTCCTTGCCTGGCCTCACTGGTTTTTCCTCCCTGGTCCTCATTTCCCTCGAGCTTGTCATAGAGACCTGGTCTCACGGCCAGCTTCTGGGACATCCAAGGACAGCATCTCAGGTCGTCTCAGCCACCTCAGCTTGCAGCTTGAGGCTTCCCCAGGGTGAGGCCCCACTCCTGCTTTGGTCCACCGCCACGTTTATTCTAGCTGCCCCCGGACACTGCAGTCCTCCCTGCAGCATTAACCTTTCTATCCCTGACTTTTACCAAGAGCTGTCCTTTACTAACCAGCCTGGCTGGACCATCTCCTTCCAAGTCCCCCGGTGCCTCCTACCAGCCCGTGGGGGCTCATCCAAGATAATGGGAGTAATGTCAGGTTTTCCAGCTCCTGAAGGCTGGAAAAGATGCCCACACCTCCAAGCCACCCTCTCCTGCTCCCCAGTGGAGTACAGGCCTTCACAAATGCTGGTTGAGAAGATAAATATTATTATTTACATCATCTTCCCCCTTACAGCTGATGCTCTCATCTCCTACTTCCCACCCCTGAAGTGCATCGGTCAGCCCAACCCTCTGGAAATGGCAGGCCCGGTGAGGACCGACCAGTCTACACCCGGAGAGGGGCAAGTTAATGTGCCAATTGGTTGCTGCAGGAGCCCCTTGTCCTGTTCAGAGCACTTGGGCAGAGAGGAGCCCTTTCCCTTTGCTCATCTTGAGAGCCTGCTCCAGAGGTTTCAGGTCCCAAAGGTTCTTTATCCTCCTCAAGGGAAGTTGGCCTGGCCAGGCACACTCTTGTGCCCTTGCAGTGCCCAGATGGGGAGACACCCAAAGGCAGGAGGTGGCAGGACTCTGGATGAGGGTACTGTTGGTGAGGAAGCTGGGGCAACCTACAGAGTGGTAAACATCTAGGGTGCGAGGCAGCAAGGCAGGGCATTTGTAGTGGCAGTGCCACAGGGCCAATGCTGTTCCGATGACTTGGGAGTGGCCCAGTACCTGATGATGTCACCTGATTTCTAATGACATTTCCAGGGCTCCCTCCTGAACCACACGGCCTTGGTTCTCAGTGGCGCCCAAAGGCATCTCCAAGGCCAGGAGGCATCATGGTGGATGAACGCTGTCACAGTCAGGAAGGAACCCCAATTTTCCATGAGGCCCTGGGGCAGTGAATCACCTCCCTACAGCTGAGGGGGATCCCAGATCCCTGTGCTTTGTAAAGGCAGAGCTGAGAGGGCCCAGGCGTTGCTACGGGCGGTCCAGCTCTCCACTTCCATCCCATTTCTGTTCTCCAGAGAGGACTAGGACAGTGGGCCAAGCCCAGTCCTGTAAGCTACTGTGCAATCATGAGCATAGAAGTCCTGCTGGTGTGGCAGTAGGGACCCCCAGACTTTCAGGGCTGCTGCTCCTGGGGAAAAGGTGCTGGCTCCCTCCACACACGAGATGGCCAGTGAGCCTGGCCATATTCTTCACAGCCACAGACCTCAGGAGCTGCTTCATGTGGCCTGAGGCTCAGACTGCTGTAGACTGCTTGATGCTGTGGAAGCTGACCCGGGTCGGGGAGGTGGGGATGGACATGGCACGGGCCACCCGCGCACGGATGGAGTGTTTGTCTTGCCATCGGTGCCACCTCTTCCGGATAGCAGAACGGACCTGTGGGCACAGGGCAGAGGCTTGCAACTCGCTCCCTCCCCTGAGCTGCCATGAGCAGAGAAGCCCACAGTAGATGGTGATGTTTTGCAAGGCTGACGTTGCTGGTTTGCATTTGTTTGGTTTGGAGCATGCAGATTCCATACCCTCAGCCCACAGGAAGCACTGCCCAGGGCTCAGCCTTCCCAGTTTTCAGATTCTTTTGCAAGACCAAAGCCCAGGCTTTCAGCCACCCATGCCCGCTGCCTCTGGGGCGAAGGAAAGGGCTACCATCCCAGGAGCAGAATGGGATGGACTGGCACTTCCTGGTGGCATCCCACACAAACTTAAGAACAGGGAGCAAAGCCTGTCCTAAGTACAGGATGGGAACAATCCTATGGCCACCAGATCCTAAGCCCAGCCCCACCGGGTCCTCACCTCGCTGTTGAGAAAACAGTAAAACACAGACACGAAGAAGCCCTAGAGGAGAGAGGGACAATCAGAGGCCTGTGTAAGCAGGGTCCCCCTGATCCTGGTCTGCCCCCACCCCCAGGCCTCTAGCTCTCTGCTGAGAGAACCCCCAGCCAAGCAGGTAACACCTGCCCCTACAGAGCTGGGGGCAGCCAGGTCCAACCAAGGCAGGGAGGGAGGCCATACCTGGAAGGATTCCAGGAGGGAATTGAAGTAGATGAAGACAACCCGGGAGACCTCATCCTCTCCAGGGTTGACAAAGAACAGCATGTAGGTGATGCCCAGGAGAGGCAGCAGCACCAGAGTGGCCTTCACAGCCTTCCTAGAGGTGGAGATGAGAGAGCCCCGGTCAGAGCCCAGCCAGAAGGTGTTGGGCCTCTGGCTGGTAACAAGGACTGGGCCTGGGGCAAGGGGCAGGCCTCAGGCACGTCTAAGGTGGGGAGACCTGTGGGCTCTGGAGGTACTGCCAGGCCGGGGAGGAACAGAAGCCCCACGGTGGGGGAGGTGGGGAGCCAGGTACCTGTACTGAATGGTCTCAGATGTGGTGGATGCCCGGAGTTTGGTCATGAGGATGCGGACGATGTTGAAAAGGAAGATAAAGTTGATCTGCAATTTGAGCATACCGGCGGGGAGAAGGGGTGTGGATGTGTGCAGGGTATGGGCTGGGGAACAGGACAAGCCCTCGCCTTCTCAGTTCTAGCCCTGGTGTCCCCCACTGCTCTCCATCCACTTCCTGTACATCTACACTGGACCTGGGCCCGCTCCTTCAGTCCCCCCTTCTAGGCAGAGGGTCCTCTCTGTCCACTCCAGATACTGTGGCCCCTCCCTACTGTGCCCTGTCTCTCATCCCCCACTGAGGTTCTTACCAGCAGGACCAAGATCATGGGGCCCTGGTAGATGTAGTCAGTATACACTCCAGGCCTTTTGCCAAACCAGCACCTACAAGACCAGAGCAAGAAGGGGAGAGGGGGGTCATCCAGGTCTTCTGAGGCATGGGCAGGGGCAGTGCTTGGTTAAGGCAGGACTGAGACTGACAGATATGATGTGGGAACCCCAATTCCAATCCTGGAGAAGTTCAAGTCAGTCGATCCCCCTGCAGGGCCTCAATTATCCCAGCTGCAACACAGACAGCATCCTTATTGAGACGTGAAGTTGGAAGCAAGCTGTGGCAGGGAGATGGGCTGTGAAAAAGACCACAGCTGGCCCAGGGCCTGACTGAGGCCCAGCACAGCACTGGTTCCTCGGTTTCCACTTGTGGCCTGGCGGTTGTGGCTGAGCATGCTCACTGGGGTGCGCCTGGAGTGGGCACCCGATCGGTAGCATCCTCTGACTCCATCACAGTGCAGCCTAAATGACCTAAAAACGGAGAACCTCTCAGGTGCCACCTTTACAAGAGGCAGAAATGCTTTCCATTGTCCTGAGCTGCCCCTGCATGGTCCAGGGTGGGCGGGGACAGAGCAACTGGAAGTCTTATGTCCTTGAATAGCTAGATCTCATTATGCTTCACAAACCAGAAAGTGAGATTTTTATGTGAAATCTCTTGATTTTTTTTTTTTAAAGATTGGCTACAGAATCAAGTTTTCAAAAAATACCACTCAGGCCAATCACAACACCTTCGGACCAGGTTCAGTCCCCCATCCTCTGGTCTGGTCTGGTCTGGTCTGGTCTGTGAATTTCTTACAGTCCTTTCTTTTTGGTTGCAGTCTCTGCATTTACCACCAGGTGGGGCTTCAGAGCCGCTCAGATCCACTTTCTGCTCCAGCCCACGCATCGTTTTCCCATCTCACACACACACACACACACACACACACACACACACACACACACACACACGCAGCATCCCACATCCCACTCAGGGTTCCAGTGCTTCCGCTCTAGGACCCAGGCCACACCTCATCAGCTGTGCAACCATCCCAGCCTGAGCCAGGAGGAGCAACCTTTGAAGACACAGAAGAGAATCTTCCAGGGTTCTGTGGAGCCCAGCGAGGCTCCAGTTTCTCCTCTGGGAAGAGAAGACACTGCAACTACGGTGGAAATGCTTGGTCCCCAAGTCAGCTGGTCCCAAGAACACTTCCCTGGCAAAGATCTTAGCTTCTCTCTTGGCTGGCTGTGTTGCTCTTTTTTGTCTGGCTCTGAGGTTCTCAATCTTAGCTACACACTAGGCAGTTAAAAAAAATTCTTAGTGCCCAGGGTATAACCCAAACAGCATCCAGCTGTTTGGGGTGAATCCTGGGCATCAGCCTTTTTAGAGTTTCCTAGGTGATTCGTGTAGGGCATGGGTAACTGGGGAACCTCAGGCTTCAGAGCTATAAAGAGCCTCTGAGACAGGTGGACCAGTTTCTACTATGACTGTGGAGGCTTCTTGTTAAAACAATCTTAATGTCAATGAGCATTCTCCATACACCAGATACTCCTGTATGTGCTTCATGTGTGTTAATGCATGCCATCCCCACCACAACCCTCCGAGATAGGTGCCATCAGGACATCTGTTTTGCAGATGAGGAAACAGAGGCATGCTACAGGAATGAGCCTAAGGCCATGGAGCCACTGCAAGAGGACTATCTGGACAGGCTGAGTGCAGTCTCCACTCCTTAAGGGAAACAAAGGAGAGTGGACCCTGATTGTCTAGTTCCCACTTTGGCAGGGCACTGGTGGACTCTAAGCTGAGTCCAGCCCCAGCTCTCTGCCTTTGCACATGCAGAAGCCCAAATCCTGACAAAAGTGCAGAATGGTGCAAGGCTCTCAGGGAGCACCAGGCAGAGCTGGGCTGGGGGGTCTGGGCCAGGAGGCTTGGGAGGGGAAGGAGGTAACTTACTTTTCATTGTCGTAGTATAGCTTCCCAATGGCCCAAGCCACAATGATGGGGAAAGGCACACCTGAGAGAGAGAGATGGGCTGTCACAAAGCTCCTGGTCAGGGAGTCCCGGAGGGACCTAGTGCAGCCCAGGCCTCCCTAGAGGGGTTGCTAGGGGTTGAGATTAAGCTTAAGCTCACAAACCTTCAGGATCCCCTGCCCCACTCCCAAGGAAGGGACCATCCCAGCAGACCTTGATTCCCCAGTCCCCAGCCGGCTGGCCTGCCCTGATGGGAGGGCAGGCTGGCAGCCAGCTGGCTTACCCCAGCCAATGCAGATGAACATCCACTTGCGCAGCCGGTCAGTGGAGTAGGTGAGCACTATGGCTGTGTGCAGGTAGCAGCCCTCACCGAACATCCAGAAGAAGTTGGTCACGTGGAAGTAATTGTAGGCAGCTGTCACCAACCTGCACCAGCCCTGCACCCCCCAGCCCCGAGACATCATGATGAGCAGGGTGTGGGGAGAAGTGTAGCACCCCACAGTGGGACCCTGTTCCTGTTCCTGTTCTGGGACTCCTATGCAGGACCTGTGCCCTCCTCTGCCCTTGGGCTCAGTCCCCTCCTCGTCCCCCTGGCAGAACGTACCACGTTGCTCTGGTGGACCTCGGGGCTCATGGTGCGCTGGACCACAAACCATGTGGCATTGCGCAGGATGAAGGCTGAGATGAGGTTCCAGTGGATGATGTTTCTCAGGCACCGGATGCTCCTTGTGGCCAGGGCAACAAGAAGAGAGAGAGGATAAAGGACAGACTACCGGCAACAGACCAGTCCAAATATGTGGAAGGGGAAACTGAGGTTCTGAGCAAGAGAGGCTGACTGTAAGGCCACAGAGGTGGCAGCAAGGTGGCAGCATGGCTCATGGGGCTCTTCTTGCCTGTGGGCACCCATACATAAGTTCCAGGGGCAGAGCCTGGCATGGCAGTACAGACCAGTCTAAGTGTAGATGATGTGGGTGAGCCAGGAGCAGAAGTGGCTCTGCCAGAGTTTCCACAGAGGTGAGGGCAGGATGCCCCATCCCAGGAGCCCCTTTCCAGAGGCATCTCTACCTCTCCCTTTTCTACCCTGCTTGAGGGCACAGAGGCAGCAGATGGCAATTCGAAGGCCTTCTCACCTGAGCCGCAGAAAGAGGATGAAGGCCACCAGGAGGGCCACCAGGGAGATGCAGTGGCCCAAGTAGTTGATGATGACGGCGATCTGGTAGTGCACTTTGCTCTTTTTCTGAGGCAGGAGAGAGGGGGCAGAAGTGAGGCTCCTGCACCCGCTGGACAGCAGGGACACTCTGCGATAGTGACAGGTTACCTGCCCCCAGACTCCCTGTGTGCCTTGAGCAGCACTGTCAATCCCAGGCTCTGTTCACTGCTCCATGTTATTGGGCAAACGAGGTGAAAACTGTCTACCACATCCCACAGGGCGCCCTCCCAGGTGCGCCAGAGTGTATGCCAACCCACAGAGAGGCCCACATTCTCACATTAGCCCAACACCAAGTGGTCTCCTTGAGACCCCAGGCCTGAAGGACCTCTTTCCTCTACCCATTCTGAATTGGGTCCCCATTCTCTCGGTTACCCCGAAGTCCCCCTGACTTAGCAGCTGAAGTTGGCTCCTATTCACCAGGAGAGGGAGGAGCAGCACCTACATCACGATCATTAGCAATGACACACAAAAAATCTCTGTAGCTCCTTACTCGCTTCCCAGAGCCCTTTCCTTCCCCGGCCCGGGAGTCTGCTTGAAGTGACTGAACTTCTCCAGTTTCCTAATTTTATGTCTTAATGAAATGTACTGCTGGAAGGTACTGTCCCCTTCTTTCCACAAATTGAAAGCTCCAAAGCTCCACGGGTGAGAAAGCCTCTTACAGGTTTTCATGTGTGTTGTGTTATCTTCTCAGATCTATACCGTGACCCCCTGGAAAGAGCCAGAAGGGCATCTGTAACTTAATTTTGCAGAAAAGAGGCACTGCCAGAGATGACGGTGCACACCTGTAATTCCTCAGGAGGCTGAGGCAGGAGGACTGCCACAAACTCAAGCCAGCCTTGGCTATGTAATGAGTTTAAGATCAGCCTGAACTACATAGCAAGACCCCATAGAAGGAGAGACCCAGAAGTATGCTGACTGACTCAAGGTCACCCAACTTCAGAACCACTTTTTACCTGTACATACAGCCTGGCAAAAGGCTAAGGTTAGCTTTAAAGTCTCCCACCCCATGGGGGATCAGCCAGTTCCAGGTGCACAGCTCTCTGAAATTTCCTGTCTTCCATCACTGAGCAAAGTCCTCGTCCACCCTTTTCTATGTTCTAGGAAGGCATGGTCTGGAAACCCACAACCAAAGCATAGTTCGGATCCACAATTAGATGATGGAGGAAGGAAAGAAACAGGGAAACAGGCAAGCTGCTGGCTTGGGGAAAGGATCCTTATTAGCACCCCTCTCCCCTTCCCCTCTGCAGGTCCTGGGGTGGGACTGGTGGTTGACAACGCTGAACCTGGTGATTTACAAGTTGGAGAAGGAAGCCCTTTCCACCCTTCATAGCCCCCGCAGAGCTCCTAACCCTCCACAGACTTTCTGCTAGAATGTCAGATTCCATGGAAGTCCTGATGAGCCATCCTAAGGCACCAAGTCCAGCTCCACCTGTCTTCTGGATGAGGAAACTGAGGCTCCGAAACACACCAGAAGAGAGATGTACCTCATGGGGGAAGAGCTAGCAGGCAGCCCCCCAGGGCCAGACCCGCTCTGTGCTCCCCTCCCCCACCACACCCCTTCAAAGGGATAAAGATGCCACGGCCCCACAAAGCTCTCTTCTGAACTGGTTTTGGGCTTTTAGGAACATGGCAGGAAATCACATTAGCACTCCAGGCTCAGAGGGGCTGGATCTAGTGAAAAGGAAAAAGACAAAAAAAAAAAAAAAAAAAAAAGAGACAGGGGGGAGAGAGAAAGGAGCAGTGTGACTCGGAGGGTCTCTAAGCTTCCGTGGCAGATGCTGAGTCTGAAGCTGCAGAAGATATGCACACATCAAAGCCTGTCTGGAGCTGGCAGTTAATGTCCTCTTATTAAATTTCCCACAAATCAATGCTGAGAAGCCCCTGGGTACTAACAACATCTGCAGAGCCAAAAATGGTGTGGGCTCCAGTTTGATCCACAGACCAAGGAGAGACCAGTGAGCTGAGGTGTGGGGAGCCCCTGCTGTCTGGGGCAGGTATGCCTGGGTCATTGGCTTAGGAGAGGTCATTAATGAAGCACCTACTAGAGCTGGGCTCTGTGCTAGGTCCCTCACCGAGGTCTTTGCTTTTCTGTCTCACAATGAGGCTTTGGTACTGTGT
The DNA here is from genome assembly GCF_034190915.1 of Cavia porcellus. NCBI lineage: Eukaryota > Metazoa > Chordata > Mammalia > Rodentia > Caviidae > Cavia > Cavia porcellus. The sequence goes on from NW_026947515.1 coordinate 19,350,515, forward strand.
CCCTGTTTACCTACTAAACAGGCAGCATAATTAGCCCAAGTCAGCCAGTCAGCACTTGGAACCTGGGCTGGCTGGCTTTAAAGTCCCCTTTCTCCTTGCACCCTGACCCACTGCGTATTTCTTGGGGGACAGAGAGGACAGAGAAGCATTCTCTGGGGAGTGCTCCTCTGTGCTGGCCCAAGGTCCCTGGAGGAATTCTGCGGGGAGGGTGGGGGTAATGAGGCCTTTCTCCAAGGAATCTGAAAGGGGAGAATGGGGTCAAACAGTGCCTGAGGGACAGTGGCACGGTGACTTTAGGAGCTATGGGCCCTGGATGGGTTCCAGCCCTGTCTCTCACTTGCCATACTGCCCTGACGCAATCAGAAAAAGAAAGTCAGAGAAGACAGCCAGAGAGAAGCAATTTAACCCAAGAGAGTGCTCGGGGCACCCTGAGAGTCGTCCATTGTTATGATGTGAACCAGTGTAGGGTGCTGTCAGGTAGGCTTTAAAAGGCCGTTGAGAAAATAAAGGCCTTGTCCTCAGGAGGGGGTTAATGATGTTACTTCAAGAGCAGGCTTCTTATTGCAGGAATGGGTTCTTTATAAAAGCAAGGCACGGGGCTGGGGATTTAGCTCAGCGGCATAAGCGCCTGCCTTATAAGCAGGCAGTCATGAGTTCGATCCCTGGTACCGATAAAAAGGAAGAAGACATAAAAAATTAAAAAAAAAGCAAGGGACATCCGCGTGCTTCCTCTTGCCCTTCTCTTGCCCTTCCATTGTGGAACAATGCTGGAAAAAGGCTTCATATCTTGGATTTTTCAGCTTCCAGAATCAGGAGTCAATAAATTGTTCATTATAAATTCCCCACTCTCAGGTATTCTGTTACAGTGGCACAAAGCACACGAAACTGGTCACCAACACATCCCGAGAAGAATGTCACCAGTGATACCCAAACAGAACAGCAAGTAACATTGAGAAATATCTACTAACAAGCAGAGATCTGGCCAGCGCTGCCTAGAGACCCAGCAGTGCCTTAAGGGACACATAACACCCTTGGAGGTGTCCGGTAACAGCCCAAGAACAAGTCAGCAATACCTGAGAGGCGGTCAATAACACCCAGACAAGATAGCCAGAAACTCCCCCAAGGACAGCCAGTGACCCTCCACAGGAGGCCCAGCGGCACCCAGAGATAGTCTGTGACTGCTTGAGAGGCAGCCAACAAGAACTGCGGAGGAAGCTGGATGCCTGAAGGACAAATGGGCAAAGCCAACCCCACGGCGCTTGACCGGCACTCCGTCCAGGTCCAGTTTGCAGACCTGAGACCAGATTCCCTGAGGAACGCAGCGCAGTGCAGCACTGAGCAAAGACGCTGTGCGTGCTATGCTGTGCCCGACCACATCTAATGCATAACTGCTGCCCATCCAGTTCCAACCCAACACCGCAAGAGACCGCCTTGTCTCAGGTGGCAGTGGTGTAAGACCTGCCCAGTGCCCCACCAGGATGGCAGCAGTGAGATGGTTGCTGCTCCTTCTGAGTGACACAGCATCGTCCCACTTCTCATCCCTGCTCACCCATACTGTTGCTTCTCTTCCCCTGGGCTTCCTGAGCTGCTCCCTTCCCTCCAACAGCAGACATCCCAGCCTCCTGCTCCTCAAAGCAGCCTCCACATCCAGGGATGTGCAGAAGTCTTAAGCTCACTTCAGAGTCACAGAATTGGAATCTCCACTTTAGCAAGAAGCCCAGAAGGCTCTTAAGTACCATAAAGTTTCAGAAGCCCTGGTCCTCCCAATCCCCAGCCCTGATAGACTGATCTGCAAACCTAGGCTGCCCAGTGTCCCTTTTGTGTCCCCAAGATGAGTCCTCCAAGGCTGTGCTCCAGACAGTCCTGCTTCAGAGAGTGAGGAGAAGGGGACAGAGCATGTGCAAAAAGGGGAGAGTGGGGAGGGCCGCCCGGTAAGGGGAGACAGCGTGTGTGAGGGTGCTGATAAGCAGGGCCGAGTACAAGGCAGTGCTGGGGCTCTGTGCCATCCCTGGACCAAGCCAGACATGAATCAGGTCTCCCAACTGGGGCTCTGTCCCCTGATGGTCCTTCTGTGGGCCGTTCTCCTTAGGGCCTGGCCTGTGGGCATCCTCACAAGTCCTATTTCACAGGCAGACTTCTGTGAGCCCTTTGTCTACAGCGCTCTGGGGCACTGGCGCTTAATTAGGCCTGAACCCAGGCACAGAGATGAGAAATCCACCACTCATCTGATTTGAAACCTTCCTCCCTGCAGCTCTGAGGAAGTGGGAGTCTTGGAATTTGGGGTTGGACTAGCGAGGCTGGGGCTGGCAGAGGGATGGCATTTTCACTAATTAAATCGATTGGTTACACAGACTGACTAAGCAACCGAGCCAGCAGGGGCTGTCTGGGAAGGGACAGCAAAGCAGCAGAGATGGGCTGGGCAGGTGGGCCACCATGCCACGGAGGGTATGTGTGGGCGGCAGCCCCACCAAGGCAGTAACCAGAGGATGGGTGCTCATGTTACCTGGAGCTTCCCCACCAGTGACTCTCTGCCCCAACGTACACTACCACGTCCTCTGACCTTGAGGGAAGAGTGACAAGAACAGCAGGTGGACAGAGCATCCTCCGTGGGTCGAGGTGCCCGCCAACACAGCCTCCCACACACTGGAGGCAAACAGCTGAATTACTCTCAGTCCTTGTGGGGGGACTGGGTGAAGCTACCTATTCAAGGTCACACAGCTTGGAAATGTTGGCAGCAGATAGCAAAGCCAAACTATCTGTCACCAAAGCCATACTGCTGTCCTGTTACCTGCCAAAAAGGGAGGTGGGACTCGTGAGAAGCAGCCCTCCCGTTTCTTGTTCTCCTGCTCCAGATGGTGGAGAGAGGAAGCTCCTGCCTGGGTGGGAGCCTCAGGACAGGAAGAAGGAAGGGCTGGGGGCAGCTCATATACTGCTCTGGAGACTTTGAAGGGGGTGGAGGGGAAATGGGGTAGGTGCTGTGTGTCCCCCATAAGCCTAGGAAAAGGAGGCGGTTTAAGTTGGAGCCAGAGGATGGGGAACCTGAAGACCTGGCCCCGACAATCAGGAGGTTTGGATGCGGAGACGAGCTGGGAGCAGTGGTGCCAAGGCCAGTTCTGCTGATGTCCAAGAAAAGCACAGATGCCTGTCCCCCTGGGAGAGGAGTCTGTCAGATGGAAGGCAGGGCTGCGGGAGATGCACTGTCTGCCTCAGGCTCTCAGACACAGCAGGGCTACCAGAGAGTCAGGTGGATGCAGTGGGGGCCTGAAGACTTCCTGCCACACAACTCGTTCCCATCTGGACCTGAATCCCTGTTTGTGCCTTCCCCACACCACCCTCTGTGGGCAGGCGCTGTCTTACGAGTCACAGCACTGACCTGCTTTTCTGAGCACAAGCCCCCCCCACCTTGTGTCAGAAGAACCCCCTTCCCCCAGTGTTTGCGCCCACCCCCCAAAATGAGCCCATCTCTTCTGGCCCAATTATTTCCTAACCTGGACCTCACTTCACATCCCAGCCCAGAGACAGCCCTCCATCAATCCCAGGACCACCCAGGCTGACTCACCATGGGCTGTGACAGTCAGGTTGCTGGGCCAACCCTGGGAGAATGAGCAGCCCAGGGCATCTGAGATACTCTCGCCCTCCCTCTGTGCCGAGGAGATTTACTGCCCTCCAGGGCAGCACTATGAAAGAAGTCAACATGCCTGTAAGCTAAGCACTGACCTGGCCTTTGCAGCTTCTGAAAGAAGCCAGTCCAGCCCCCACAGCTCAGAGACCTGAAGCCAAACTGCTCAGCGACTGAGTAGAGGAGGCAGCTCCTCCCCCTCCATTTATGTGGCTTCTCCCAAGTACCTGGCTCCTCAGAACAATGCAAAGATGTCCCCCCTCACCACTCTTGTTCAACATAGTTCTTGAAATTTTAGCTACAGCAATTAAGCAAAAGAAAAAAATAAAAGGTATACAAATAGAAAGGAAAGAAGTAAAATTATCCTGGTTTGCAGATGACATGATCCTATACTTAGAAGACCCTAAAGATTCAACTGAAATTTTTAGAACTTATAAAAGAATTCAGCCTTGTAGCAGGAATTAAAATGAACATATACACCAAATACCTCTGCGGAAAAAAGAGACCCTGAGCTCCAAAGCCTCAAGCTTCAGGCTCTGGCTCACTTGGGTCACATGATCTTGTACAAGAAACTCATCTTTTCTGGGCCTCAGTCTCCCCATCTGTAAGGGGAATGAATGATTTATGCCAGGTTGGAGATTCTCACTTCTGCCCCATCGGCAGGATGCCCCGGGGTACTTGTGAAGGACACCAATGCATTGGTCCTCCTGGACACTTGGATCTATTGGCAGTCAGATGGGCCTTCTGTACAAGCAAAGCTCTGGGTGATTCTTACTACCATGCAGATCAGGGAGCCCTGGGATTGGACAGAGAAGGTCTCTAAGGTCAGATCTTTTAGGTGATGAAATTTTCAGGACCACTCAGGCCAGTCCCTGTTTCTCTTGCTCCAGAAGCCCTGGGCCCTGGCAGCTTGGGGTGTTTCTGTTTACACCCTTTGGTTTCTTCCCCCTCTTCTTCCAACCCTGTGCCCCTAACCCCAGCGCTCATGGAAAAGTGAGGTGGAGATGTGGGGACAGGCAAGGAAGACTGGCAGTAGTGGCAGCACCAGGAAAATGGATATATTTGCTATCTGCTCAGTGTCACCCCTTAATAGTATTCATGGCATTGCTGTTTATAAAAGCCAAATACTGAGCACAAACATTGGTTAAATAAGTTATGGTATTTCAGGACAATGGGACATTATGCAAATGTAAGAAGGATGAAGCTGACTTCTGTGTACCAAATGAAACGCTCTCCCAGACAGGTGACCACATGCAAGAGGCAAGGGGCCAGCAGTTTGTACAACAGGTGATGCTGGGTGGAACTATAGGTGCACGTGATGACTTGTACATGCAGAGGAACTGTCAAGACAGCTGCCTCCGGGGAGGGCTCCAGTGGCTGGGGCCAGGGGAAGGAGGGAGACTTTTCACTACATTCCCATTTGTACCTTCTGAATTCTGTATTATGTGTAAGCAATATCTACCCCAAAATTTTCAAAAGCTCTTCAAGGCTTTCTCAAACTGCACTGCTACAGGCATCTTGCTCCCTCCTTGGTATCTTGCACAGGTGTGTGAGGTGCAAACAGGTAAGGATCCTGCAATGGCACCTGGCCTGACTGCCCCAGCCCTGCCCCACACCTCGAGCAGGATCTGCTGGACTTAGCTCACCTCCTCATTGAGGATCTCCTGGCATTCGGAGTAATTCACACGGGCGGCCCAGCTGCCATTGGCCAGGCACTCCCGGTAGCCATTGTCTGGAAAAAAGAAGCCACATGAAAGAATAGCAATCCAGCGGGTCCGTCTGTCCATCTATCCACCCAGTTGGGCCGGCACAGGCCTGGTAGTTGGGCCCTGGAAAGAAACTGGGAAAGGGATTCCTCACCAACTCCATTTCCCACCTCTTTTACCCACTGGCTCCTCCTCAGGGCTATAGCAGCTGTCTGAAGCACTTGCTGGGGAGGGGCATGGGTCTGCCCACCCATGCTGGCACGATCATGCCAATGGGCTGGGTGTGGTCAGGCCGGCCCAGCTGTCTGGGCTGCTTCCCTACAAGCCTTTTATGGTGGCAGATTTCATGGTGGGTGATCTTCTGAGATGCTCCTGCTTTGAGTCTTGCATGACAGCTAAAAAGAATGAGAGCTCATGAACCAAGGCTCACACAGCTGATATGAGGACTTGGACCTGGTGGAAGGGTATGTGGTGACAGCTCATGTGGCTCATGGAAATGACAGGGTTTCTTGTAGGATTACTCATGGTGGAGGTGTCCATGGGCAGTCCTCGTGTGGCAGTGTATCCGTGGGATGGGGACTCATGGGGGTGGGTTCCTGGGGAAGGTCCACATGGTGGCATTTCCCAATGACAAGCTTTTTTTTTGGAGAGTCTTATGGTGGGAACATCCATAGAGGAGCTCTCTTGTACAGAAAATGACAGGCATGTGCTAGGAGATGTCACACAGGGTAGGTCTTGCTTGGCCAGTGTCTCGTTACTAGAACCTGTGCAGCTGCTCCTGGCCTGGCCTATGGCACTTGGAGGAGAAGCCAGGACAGTGGCTTAAGGAGAGTGGAGGTGTGTGTGGTCATCAGCCTGGACTGCAGCTGAAACCTGCCACTTTTTAAGGAGATAGGGAGGGGCCCTGTGGGCTGCGCTGTCTGGGTCTAGGGCTCTGGGACTGGCAAGAGCTGCCTAAATCGTCTCTCTCACTTGCCTTCCTTCTGACTCCCCTGGGTACCAGGTCCTGAAATCTAGGAGGGGAAGAGATGATCAGCATGGGAGCCACCTCACTGCTGGCAGCATCAGAACCAGATGCTGGGTAGGGGTCAGGGAGTTGATGCCCCCTCTAGGAAAGGCAGTCATGGCCTGGCCTCTAGAGCTGAAGGCTGCAGCCTCCACTCTAACCAAAGAAGCTGCTCTGGCTGCTACAAGATGCCGAGGACTGGGGAAGCCAGGCCCTTAGGCTTAAAGCTCTGGAAGGCCTTCAAGTTTTCAGCCCTGAGTCCTGGGCAAAGCTGAGCTCTGTGACGATTTGGCTATGAGGCTGCAGAGGCTCTCCGAATGACTAAGTAAGGACTAAGTCTGCTCTATCTAAACCGAAGTGCCTTGAGCCACTAGGAATATCTACAAAGGTAGACATCTGGTGGGAAAAGTCAAGGGGGGTAGTGGAGTTTGTGTGCAGTTCCTGCCTTAAGAGAGGAATTTACCTTGCAGAGAGCAACATTAAGAGCAGGGCCCCTAGACTCATACAGCCTAGGTTCAAATCCTACTCTAGCTGTGTGACCTTGGGCAAGTCTCTTAGCCTCTCAGTTTATCTGTAAGACAGAGGATTTGAATAAAGACACCGACCTCAGGGACTCAGTATTTTTAGTTAACATGTGTACAATGCTTAGAACTGTACCTGGCATATGGTGCTAGACATCGTGTTTATTATATTGTCTTGGAGCTATATTCATATAACCTTACATAACTTGTAGAACACGTCACATCCCTACCAAAAGGGTTGCAAGAGGAGATTATGGAGGAGCCTCCTTTGCTCGACTGTCCCCTTTTGCATCCCATGGATAAGAGTGCCCCTCCCCAAGCCCACCCATCCCAGACAGAAGGCTGATGGAGAGAGGAATCCCGAAGGAAAACAGGGCCAACTCCGGCAGTCATTGACAAGGAGGAGTCGACCTCCTTGTCTCTAATTGCTGAGCTGAGCAGTCTTCCCAGAGAACCACGGGAAAATGGATATTTTTGGAAATGTTTCCTATCCTTTTGAAGATCTGATGCAGCAGGAGGGAGAGCATTAAGGAGAAGCCAGAAGTCCGGACAACACCTCATCAACAAACGCATTAATTAATGCCTCGTGATTGGGTACAGCTCTGGTTCCTTCCCCAACCTGTGGCACCAGCAGGGCATCCCTAGTCACATGGCACAGGGGCACCAGCAGAGGGGTCCTTCACCCCTGGCATGCCTGACATGCTGATCCCATGTCAAGGGACCACCACTCCAGATACGGCTGGGCTAGAACCCGGGACTCCTGGCTTCTCTTGAATGTCAGTCAGGCAAGTTTAGCAGCTCATGTCCAGGCACTAAGACTTGGCCACAATTACTTGAGGTGTGTAACAGTGATCCTTGACTCTCCAGGTTCTGACTCTGCTCTGTGACCTTGAGCAGGTTGTTAACTTCTCTGTGTTTCAATTTCTTTATAAAATGAGCCCTATGCAATCAGAGGCTGCCTGGCTGTGGACTCCAAACTCTCCCCACATTCCCTCCACCACTGGGACTGACAGGAAGTTGCTTGAGCCAACCTCCCAGGGGAAGCCTATAGTCACCGTCCTGGGCTCGACCACCCCTCCTTGCCTGCAGCCCCTAACTGTAACCTCTTTAATCCATCTGGTGAAGGGAGGAGGGATAGGACGATGTTGGAAGTTTTGAGGCGGAAGAAGGCTTTCTAAGGTTTCTAACCAGGTCATCCAGCCCTCCCGATTCTCAGATGAGGGGCCAGACCCAGAGAACATGTGATGAGGTAACACAGTGAACCTTAGAACACGGGGAGTCTTGGAATGGGCCATTTGTTGTCTTTGGTCACTCCTGGTACCCTCTTGGGGCTCTGTGTTCAGGCCCACTGCACTCCAGGGCCTAAAAGGGGACCCCAGCTCTAACCTCCCTTGGTGGGCTAGGGCCCCTGGCCTGCAGCTGTTATTCTCTTGATAAGCACAGATCTGAGTCATTGGCAGGAGAGAGCAAATTAATTTTGAGGGCAGCAGGTGCTATAGCACGGAGCTGCAAAGCCTGACATGAAGGCTTAGGGCTTGGGGGGTGAGGTGTTTATGCGGGGATCAAGTGTCTGCACAGAGCTGGGTCAGCCCTGCCCCTCCTAGTCTCACCCCACCTGTGGGACTGGGATGCAAGTCAAGCTCTGTGCCATGGATCTAAATCTCTGGGCACCTACTGGAAGGCCCTGGACAGGGCTCAGAACTGCTCACTGAGGCTGTTCTGGGGATTCCTGCCGTACCTCATAGAGTTGTAATAGGTTCAAATAGCGCAACTTACAGTTTGTCAACTACAGAAGAAAGTGCCAAGCTTTATTCCAGTTTCACCCCGTACCAGCTGGTGCCTTGGGTAGGTTTCCTAACCTCTTTGAGGCTCAGAGGCCAGTTATATAGCAAGTGATAGGGCCTTCCAGGGCTTTGTGGGAGTCAGCAGGAGAGAGCACAGAGTGCCCAGCAGAGCACAGAGCTGGTCTTTGGTAAACAATGGCTAAACCGATGATAGGTATTGATATTATTGTTGCTACTGCTATCCTGTTTCCTCACCCACCTAATGAGGTCTCCCCATCCCACCCCCCTCCCAGCACATGGCCCACCCTCTGCCTTTCCCCCTTACTTGTGGTGTTGTAGCGGACACCGTAGAAAAAGGCAGGGCAGGGCCGAACCACCAATTGCCCCGCAGGGCTCCGGGGCCAGCAGGTGCCGATGAGGTCCACAGAGGCATTGCACTGAAGTCCTGGGGTGGAGACGGCTGGTGAGGAAGATTAAGGTCCCACCCCAAGGGCCAGGCAGACAGGGAACCCTTGAGAGTCCTTCCCGCCTGCCCGCGGGCTCACATTCACATACCAACTAGGGAAGGGCAAAGCCAGGGTCCCTGTGATGAACCAAGTTCATTCCATGCAAAACAGACACCAGGGGGAGGAATCTGAATTCGGTGCTAGGCACTAGAGAGCCAGTGTGGGTTACAGAGCAGGGAGGAGCAGAGGTGCCTAGAGCAGGTGTTGAAAGAAGGCTGGGCATGCTTCAGGCTCCCTGTCTGTAGGCTGAAGACCCTCCTCTTCTGCCTTCCTTTAGCAACAGACTGGTGCTCCAACACTTCACAGGAACAGCCTGGGACAAGCTGAAATAACCTGTGACCCAGATCCCTTTCATGTCTCTGGGATCCAGCCACATCTGCCTCGGTCTCACAGGCCAGAACCAGCTGCCCACACCACATTTACCCAGAACTGCTCTTGCCTGTGCTGGGACTTGGGAGAGGCTGGATCAGGAGGCCACCAGGGTGGGGAAAAGCCACTTGCTGGGGGAAGTAGAAAGGGCACTGAATGGTGAGAGCTTCTGCTGCTGATTTGCTGTGCGACCATACATGAGCCATTTGCTCCCTCTGGGCCTTGGTGTTTTCATCTATAACAAAGTAGATAGGACTTTTCTCTCTTTTCTTTCTTTGGTGCTGGTCCTTGTACATGCTAGGCCAGCACTCTACCACTGAGTGACACTTCCAACCCACAATCAGAAATTCTCAGTCCACAGGAAACTTCGTACTGACCTGTGATCTAGGGGCAAATGTGTGTGCATGTGTTTCCCATGGTGAAAGGGTCCCATGGTTTTTGTTAGATTCTAAAAAGGATTCGTGATTCTAAATAGATGTAAACAGCTGAACTAGAAAGAGGACATTGATGGCTCTTTTAAATATTAATATTTTCCCTTATATAAAGAGCTTTCTTGAGGGAGAAAGGAAAGGGAAGGGAGAGGAGAGAGAGAGAGAGAGAGAGAGAGAGAGAGAGAGAGAGAGAGAGCACTATTGACATCTCAGGAAGGCAGTGAGAAAATGGTCTCCGAGAGCAAGGGCCAAGCACCCCCACACCTGGTGCTGGAACCCCCTCCTGAGGCTGCCCCTACTTTCTCTGCCTTCTGATGCTCTTTTTGCCATGAAGCTGGCACACCAGTCCTGTCGAGGCCCAGAATTCCATTCTGGCAGAAGGCGTCTGCCTGAAATTGGCACAAGAACATACAGACAAGCCAGGCACAATCAGGCCCAGTGGGGCTGGGGCGGCCTCTCAGGGCTGGGCATCAGCAGCTGACATCTTCTCCCCAATTAGCCTGCTCCCAGCCTCTCAGAAAACAGCAGTGCATTAAAGTGGCTTCCTCTCCCTGCTGGACGCAGGGCAGTGACCAGCTACGTAGGTTCCAAATGCTGGTTTTTCCTTCAAGGCTCGAATAGCATAGACTTTAATACCGTAAGGCTTAATCTAAAGAGAAAGAAATCTGGACTGGAAAAGGCAGGTGTGGGGCACAGGAAGCTTCCACGGTAGCATTATGGAGAGGTGGGGAAAGAAGGGGAGAGAGATAGGCAGCCCAGGTATGGTATGGGGGTGCCAGGTTGGGACTTGACTGTGCCACAGGTCATGCTGCCAGTGCTGAGTTCAGAGGAGGGGGAGCCAGAGGCACATGGCCGTGTGTGTGTGTGTGTGTGTGTGTGTGTGTGTGTGTGTGGTGGGGTGTAGGGGGGAAGTAGTATTATGAACTACACTCTGCTTTTTCAAAGCTCTTCTTCACCTATTTGATTGGATCCCAATTTGCTCTGAAATATCAATATTCTCTTTTTACAGATGAAGACATTGAGGTCCATGGATGTTAACTGACTTGCTCAAGGTCACAGGTCAAAGTGGAAAGGAACTGGGGCTATAAATCAAGTGCTCTCTCTGTCATACCATATGGGGTGGCAGTAAAAGATGGGGCGAGTCAAGGAGGCAGTGGTATTTATTGAGGGCCAGTTGTGTGCCAGGCTCCTGCCAGATGCACGACATAGTCCAGCTCACTTGATGGCACTGTCTTGCTCCTCAGCCACCTCATGCACAGTATCGCTGAGCCAGGTACTGGGCAGTTCTACGGTGTGTCGTGTCGTGTGTGCCAGTGCCTGGACCTTGCCTAACACACTGTCTCAGTGCAAATAGCATCTGCTTTCCTTCCTCCCTGGACAGTTCCCAGGTCCTGTTCTGCAAAGAACAGGGCCAGAGAAGGTCAGCAGACACCAGTCTAGAGAACCAAGGCAGGTGCCGCCCAAGGAACAGATGCTAGGCCTTGCCAACCTAAGGATTTCGGGACCCTAACCAGAGGCCTGGCCCCACCCATAGCTGGTCCTGGGAAATGGGGTCCACATGGCAGTGGGTGGGGCAGAACCATCTGTGCTCCTCCTCTGTGGTATGCATGCAGCCACAGGCACTATAGATCTTACACCAATGTGGGCGCTAATTCTCTTTATTTGACAGGTAAGAAAATTGAAGCCTGCACAGACATAGGGCTTATTTGACTTTAGATAATTGGGATCCAGAGGCAGAAGTGTATTTGAATCCTGGTCTCTTAACGCCCACTCATGCTTTTCCCACCACACAGGGCTGGCCCCATGCAGGGCAGTCGCCCCTGACAGCTTTTCTGCCGCACTCCTCTCTGCCCTAGAGCTCCTCTCCTGCCCTCCTGTCCCCTCGCAACTCACAGAAGGCTGCGTGGAGGAGGCGCCTGGAAACACAGCACCGGGTGCGAGCTTTACATTTAGAGCCCAGGAAAATCCTGGAGCGAATGAGAGTCTGTGTGAAAGACCAGAAAAAGAGGGAGGAGAGACTGCCAAAGTGGAGAACTGCCAAATGAAAGGCGGCAAAGATGCTGGTTCCGCCAGAGTGAGACCAGAGCTCCCCCTGCCGGCTGGGGTTGGGTGGGCGGGGTCTGCGTCGGGGCTGGAGCCAGGTGGGCGTGGCCAGAGGCGGAGGGCCAATCGAGAGCGGCGGCTGGTAGCGGAACTAGCCACCAAAGATGCGCTAAGCCAGGGGTTGTGGTGGCCCGCCCTGTGGCTGTAGGCTGCAGGCGAGGACCGAAGGGCGCGACAGAAGAGGAGAGTAAGGGAAGAGCAGTAGAAAGAGGAAGGGGGACCCGGAAGCGGAGGCGGTGAGGAGGTGCTGCCCACTTGCACTTTGGCTCAGTTCAGCGTCCTACGGACACAACTTCCTTCCGGGAAGGAGGAGAGGGGGGTCCCCCGGGAGCCGGCCGAGATGTGGCCTCCAAAGGCGGCCGATTATAGAATTTGGGAGCAGCCTGCGTCAAACGCCAATACATGCCAGGCACTATGAAAGAAAAGCCTTTTGCATTTAGAAATTCATCCTGTTCATTCAATCCATACAGCTCTTTGCAGAGAAGACAGAAGAGGAGGGAGGGAACCAGGTGGGCAAAGAGAGTGGAGAGAAAATAAGAGACAAAAGGACGATGAAGATAAGACAGGGAGAAGCCACGAGAAGGAGGCACAAAGAAAGAAGATTTCAGAGGACAGGGCGGGTGTGGAAAGGAGGCCGCAGTAAGAAAGTCTGCAGCCTGGTCCTGACCGCTGAGGTCAGGACAGCTGAGGTCGCATTCTTGGGCCAACATTCCCTCCAGGCCCAATGCTACTGCTCTCCTGGGTGGTATTTTCCCACGTGGGTATCATAGATCTGAGGTGATGAGCAGTTTGGACCAGAGAAGGCAGCGGAGCTCCATTCCGAGGTAATTCACCCTTCAGCACCTGGCCCCGCAGTGCCCTTCCTGGTCAGTTTAGTTTTGGAAGGGGAGGCATTTACTCCTTTCAACTGCCCTTTACAAGTACTTATCGCCTAGGAAAGGTCAGAGACTGGGGAAACAATAATGAATAAAACAAATGCCCTGCCCTCTGGGTGCTTCCATTCTAGTGGAGGAGGCAGTAAGAAAACAAACAGGTGGACAGTTAGGTTAACTAGTGTGAAATACTGTGGCAAAAACTGAGCAATGTAAGATGAAGGTCAGATCAACTGGAAAGCTGTTTTAATTTGATATTTCTCGAAAACACTGACATTTCATTAGCAACCAGGCATGCACAGGGTAACAGAGGGCAGGCAAAAAGCGCTGGTTTTTGCTTGGCACCTTGTGCTTGGGCAGGGAAGGAAAGTGCCTGGAAGGATGTGAGGTCCATCAGGACAAGTGGACAGGAGTCCACAGACACGCTTGTCCTGTGGTTTGTGCCCCCTTCTCTATTTTTTCATTCTCAACACCCAGTATAATGTCAAGCACATAGCAGATGCTGAGCAGAATTTGGGACCATGTATAAACCCAGGGTAGGTAAGAGAAGCTACAGAAGGGACACTGTGCTCCCAGAGGGCCCTGGAACGCCACTGATATCTTGGTAACCATGTATTGTGATCCTGGTGATGAGTCCAAAGTCAGGCTCAAGTCTTGGGGCCAGTACCTCAAGAAACTGTGTGTGCTACAAGTTATTTAGTTTCTTGGAGCCTCAGGCTCCTGTTTCATAAAATGTGGATAAAAATTCTTCCTGACTGTATTGCTGTGATGCCTGCATGAGATTAAGTACTCAGAATGGTATCTAACACAGAATGGGCAGTAAATAAATATTAACTTTTATGACCATTCACTACTTTAAGACCAGATATGGGAACCAATGACTCTAGGTCTTTGTTAACTGAGTCCACTTGTCTGTGTGCGATGTTATTAGTTAACAATATTATAGTTTCTGGCATTATCATACTTGTGCCGTGATTTTATGAGTCAAAAAGTCTGTGATCTGCCACATGATGGGGTCTCGATCCTGGGGACCTAGCCTCTCTCTTCTCCTGGCATGAGGCATGTAAGGAGCACCCCAAAGGTCCCGGCTCAGTGCCAGCTGCCCTGGCCAGACGCCCATCCATCTGTCCCAGCCCGTCAGCCCCACCCTCACCATCTGTCTCTGCCCATAGGTCTGGGTAGGTCTCAGAAGACAAATGGCCCGTTATTAGAGAACGTTGTGGAGGGTGATGGATTGTGTGCTATGAAGCCAGGTGGGTTGGGCTCTGGGTGGGAGCACCTAGTAACAAATCACAGGGGAATGAATACCATTTATCAGGGCCTGCATGAACACAGGGATGTCACTTCTCTTGAACACAACAAGCAAGTTAATGGAGCCTGACCTGCCCCAGACATGGGGATCTGAGGGTGGGGCCTTCCCTCCAGCCTCCTCCATCCCCATCACTCCCGTCCCAAATTCCAGGCTGACTACTGACCTTCCGATCCCCACAGCCCAGCTTAGCCAGTTTTATAGCTGATACTTCTAGCACTCAACACCCTCCCCGGTTAACCGTCCCCTTCCTGCTCTGGTCCTCCCACAAAACCCACCTACTGATTCTTGATTGATCTTTCTTTTTGTTTGTTTTTGTTTTACTGGGCACTGAGCTCCAGCCCTATGGCACCCCCTTTTCAAATTTTGAGTCAGGATCCCACTAAGCTAAATTACCCAGGCTGGGTTCAAACTTGGGAGCTTCCTACCTCAGTCTCCAAAGAACTGGGACCACCCTGGTTTTGGGTAGAGTATTGGGTCTTCTCTGCCAGTCCTCAATCTCTTTTAAGGATTTATCTCTTTTAGGACTTATCCTAAAACTTCCTCCTTCAGCAAGCTTGGATTTGCAACACTGTATTCTGCCTCCTGCCACCTACATTGTTATGAGCAGTTTGTGGCTGGTTCCCTCCTTTATTTCTAGCTTACAAGAAAGCATTTCAAACCCTTGCCTATGTTTCCTAAGCTTTTAGACTCACTTGTAGCTGGCTCTCTGCAGTTGTGAAAGAGAGCCATAAAGCTCAGTGCATTTAACATATGACAGGTCCTCGTGGCAAACATCACCTCCTCCCTTTGTAGCTGGGCTAAGTAAGACTCAGAGGGCTTACAGGGAATTGCGTGCGCGCGCGCGCACAGACACACACACACACACACACACACACACACACACACACACACACACGTGAGCCGGCACAGGAAGCCAGCCTGCCTTGTCTAAGCCGGCTACTTGCTCAGCTCCCCCAGGCCTCCCGGTGAAGGAACCGCAGGCCAGGTAGCAGCAGCTCTGAGTTGGAGAAGCCTCCTCTCCCTGCAGGCCCAGCTTCCACAATTCATGGCTCGTGTCTCTCTTCTAAAACATTTGAGCCTATTATTCTGCCAGCACGTATCTAGCACTCTGCCTCTTATTACATTCATTTGGGGACTTGGGTCAGACTGTGAGCCTCTCTCTGTCCCCCTAATGCCTTACAACAGACCTGGTACATAAGCAAAAGAGATCACTGAAGAGACTAAATTTCCTCAGGACACCAAGCCTTCCAAACCGAGTCCCTGCCACTGCTACATTACTATGCCTGTGGTCCTGGTAGTGTTATGTAACTCTCCCATGCCTCAGTTTCCCCACCTGGATGAATGTTATTTTCAGACTTGTGAGGATGAAATAATTGTACAACAGCACTTGGCACAAGGTAAAGTTGCAGGTGTAACGGGGAGGTGTTGAACCTGGTGTCTCAGAGCTGGGCAGCCTGTGCTCAGCTCAGGTGCCACAGCTTCCTAACGCCTTTCTGTGCCTCAGTTTCCTTATATGTCAAGTGAACATTAACAGTTACCCACCTTGAAAGTCACTGTGCAAATTGGGCTCCTATAGCTGAAGTCCTTGTCTGGCACATGGGCAGGGCCACACAGTGTTCAACTCTGTGCACTTTTAGCTGTAGCAAAAAGCACCTGTCTCCATCACCTGATGTCCCTATATCACAGTTCAGCAGCAAGGACAATGACTTCTGGGCACATTTGTCACGTGTACCTCCTGTGAGCATGACAGAAGCTGCTGGCTAGCCATAATTCTCGTTCCCACTAAACTTACACCCAACTTTAGGCTCCTTCTCAGCACTGTGCTCTGTGGCAAAATGCCGAATTTCTTGGAGCTCTGGAGAGGAATTCTATCATTGCCGCAGGGCATGGTGCTATTAGGCCGGGGGAGGGCAGATTTTGGTGACCTGGCATCTTTCAGAAGGGGTGGGGGACTCACCAGAGATGTTGCTGGCCAAGGAAAGGCTCTCACAATGTTGATTCTGGACGGAGGTCGAGGCAGGGTTCAGCCCCAGGAGGAGAAGGGCCTGCAGACACAGGAAGGTGAGGGACACGGTTAGGCTGGGGCTTCGAGAGTCTGGCCTGATACTTTGTGCCTCAGATCCCTTCCCACTCTGTGTTCAAACTCTTCACAGTCTCCTGTTGCCCTGTTCCTTCAATATCCTCTGGGCCTGGAGTTTCTGGAGCTGCCCTGCTCATCAGGGCCTGGAAGAAGGCTGGTCAGGGAAGCATCCCAGCGACTAGGGCAGGACTCTTGTTCCTGATGGCAAGAGTCCTCCTGTAATGAGGCTCTGCTGGAGGAGGCAGTCTCCATCACACAGACCCAAGCATGGCCTGCCAGCCTTCTTTCTCTCTCTCCCCTGCTCCCTCTGTCTATCTGTCTCTATTTCTCCCTCTCTCTCTATCTCTGTCTCTCTCTGCCTCTCTCTCTTTCTCACTATCTCTGAGCACCCAGAGCACACAGACCCTCATCGACATATTTCCCTTTCTCCAGAGGCAGGGTCATGTCCAAGTCCTATGAGCTGTTAGTCTACCTAGGATCAGGTGACATGCAACCTTCTCACATGACCCCACCTGGACTAAGATGAAGTGGGTACAAAAGTAAAGGGGTGTCAAAAACTTAGGAGTCAGGATTGGTGACATTTCATGTAATATTTTAATGCAATTTAAGAAAATACAAATAACATAAAAATCCATGATAAAATACTAAAAAGTTTAAACACACACACACACACAAATGCTCAGTAATAGGACCATATTGGAGCTTAGAACAAAAGGAAGAAATCAGTAACAATATTACTGTATTGAAATTATTGATGTTGGGGCTGGGGATTTAGCTCAGTGGCATAAGCGCCTGCCTTGCAAGCAGGCAGTCGTGAGTTCGATCCCTGGTACCGACAAAAAGGAAAAAGACAAAAAAAAAAAAAAAAAAAAAAAAAGGAAGAAATTATTGATGTTTTTGCCCCCTCTTGACTTCTTGTGCTGGAGGAGAATGCCTACTCATGTGCCCTTGTCCTGGCTCTGTTCACAACCTCTTCCCGAGCTGGCCTCTACCTCATCCATCAGGGTGAGCTCATAGTTGTACCTGCCCCTTTCTTCGTGGCCCCCCCCCCCAGTTCATTCGCTATGGACCTCAGCTTCTGTCGCTGTCCTTAGAACCCGACTGCTCTCTTCTCCAGAGGCCAGCCTTTGTTGCTCACCTGCAGGAATGTCCTCCGCTGCCCTCTCCCTTCAGCACCCCGACCCCAGGCGCCAACCCCTACCGGCTCACAAACCCACAGTGAAGCCAGGCTCTGCTGCCTTCTCTCCCTGCCTCCACTCCTGAGTAGAATGTGTCACTCTTGGGCAGAGTCTGGTTCCCTACCTCCTCCGAGAAGCCCCCGTAGGGCTCACAGAATCATACTGTCCCCTCAGGGGCTGCCTGAGCCCTTAGCAGGCTTTGCTTACTCAGCTCCCTCACTCGCACATCCCGCTGGTGTGGCTTCGGGGTCTCTCTGCTCTTACAGGATCAAACTCCAGGCTCCTCAGCAGTGCCCTGCCCTGCACCCCCAGTGCTGTGTCCTGCTCAGCACACGGGACAGTCCCCAAATCACCCTGGGGTCAGCTAACTCCACTGTGGACCTCGACAGTGATTAGTACAAACCCATTCATCTCTGGCCCTGAGAAACTTCCACCACTTTATTAATTAATAATTAAGCTTCAGTCTCCAAAGAGATGGAGAAATACCTTTAGCCTCATTTTTTAACGCAAGCACACAAGTTGAGAGAGGAGGAAGCCACCACACCAGCTAGTGGGACCTGCCAGGTAAGCCGAGAGCTGCATTCTCGCTATGAAGCTGTACTGCTCATTTGGTGGTCAGGGGAACCCAGACTCTGCTCCACGCCGTCCCCCCAGACAGGCAGCCTGGCTGTTACAGCCAGAGGCCCCTTCTAGCAGGGCACTGTATCCTGTCTTCAGCTTCTCACCCTCCCCCTGCCCACTTCACCTCCCAACAACACACACACACACACACACACACACACACACACACACACACTCGAGTACACGCACATGCACGCACATGCACGCACATGCACGCACATGCACGCACATGCACGCACATGCACGCACATGCACGCACAGAATCAGACTCAAGTCAGCTAACATGCAAATTAAAGAAACTAGAAACACTCCTTGGAAAACAGCAGCCCTCCTGCTGACATCCCACCATTACTCATGCACCTTTTTTTGTTTTTGTTTTTGTTTTTTATCGGTACCAGGGATCGAACTCACGACTGCCTGCAAGGCAGGCGCTTATGCCACTGAGCTAAATCCCCAGCCCCTACTCATGCACCTTTAAACCTCTATTCCTGCTTCTCTCTTCCCGCTTCCCCCTGAAGGCACATCATGCTCCGGTCCCATCTAGTAACTCAGCACGCTGGCCTGCCTGTGCAGCCTCGCCCCTCACCTCCCCGCTACTCTAACCCTGTACCTGCAGCTAGGTCCAGAAGCAAAGCTACCCGGTTTCCTCTTCCATGTGCCCCCAATGTGCTTGTGCATGCGCTGGGCCGTGGGCTCAGGAGTCTCACCTTCGGAGGTGGGACTAGTTCCCATTCAGTACCAAGAACCTATGACCCACGGCTCTAATTAGATGGCACGTACACAGACCACAAGTTCTGTTCTTGCATCTTAATGTTCTGGGGCTCACTGAAGAGCAAAGCAAATCTAGATTTATCAGAAAACTAAGCAAAATGCCACAGGGTAAAGGGCTTGTCTCTCCCTGGCAGCTTGTACCTGAAAGCTTACATCTTCTTCTCAAATATGCTTGTTCACAAAGCCATTTTCTATCCACAGAGGACTTGTGTTGCATTATGCAAAGGAAAATGCCTCTTAAAATTCTCAAACCAACCTTTTCTCTCTGGAAAGGTTGGCTTTAGCAGAATCTGTGTTTGTGCTCCTTTTGCTCTTAAGGTTTGTAAAGGTTTCTGGTTATTCTTGAATTACACTTCCAGGAAAGTCCAGAGATTTCCTGTGTGTTTCTTTCTTTTTTTTCCTGTATGTTTCTTCCCACTGTCTGCTGATCTCTTCTTCAGAACTACAAATTTCTATCTCCATCAACTGGCAGCTAACGCACCAATGAGGCCAGTCCCCACCCCATATCTGAAGATATCGTTTTTCTCTTAAAACAGAGGACACAAGTTGGGGTCTATAAAAACACAACAGGGGGTGCAGTGTGAGCTTTCTGAATTAAGTGCAGGTGTCTGTGATGGAGCAGGATGAATCACTCCTCCACTCATCAGCAAGGTCTAGTACCCAAAGAGAGCTGTGGCTGCAATGCATCACGGATGGGTCACATTTGAGGTCCTGGTCTCCACCAAACTGGACCAAGCCAAAGTGCTTTGGGCCTGGGGACACTACGCCCTTGGACTCTTTCCACTGGCTTCTCCACTCTGTCATTAGCTTCAGCTGCTGGTCATCTTTTCAGTACTGTTTTTGACAAACCAATTTTCAGGAATTCATGAACTTTCCACATAGCGGGGACACCACAGTGGCTCTGAAGAGGTGAAGCTGGCAGAGTACCAGGTTCACTCAGTAGCTGACACCCCACTTCTGTACCCCAGCCTGGCAGGCCTGAAGTCCCAAATAAAAACTCTGTCTTCTTACAGATCTGTCCAACCTTGAAGGTTAAATCTGAGGACAAGGCAGTGCTGCCGCTCAATGACAGCATCATCTAAAATGATTGTCCAAAGGCACAGCAGGTCCTGACCTGAACACAGCACCTCATGGCAGAAAGCAAACAGGGCAGACCCCAAGTTCCTCATTTGCAGCTGAGGTGGCCAGATCAAAGAGCAGCTGAGTGGAGACTGGGTCCACATCTGCCCTTGGAGTAGATGAATGAGGTGGGGTGAGGGGATGCCTCTGGCCTGGCCAGGTTTCTGGCAGGGCAAAGCACAGACAGGAGGAATTCACACAGGAGGGGGAAACTGCGAGGAACCTGTGGATGGGCGGATGGGGGCTGGAGCCTGTCAGCTGCAGCTCAGCCGCTGCCCTCCTCCTGCCTCCAGGCTAGCACAGAATCGAAGCTCTATCCCAATTTCCAGTGTGACTTTGGCGTAAAGGTTAACTACACCCAGGAAATGCTTATTAGGGGCCTTTAAAAAAAGCTACATTGCTGAAGCTCAGTTTGGTCTTTAAGGTACAAAAGCGCCATTTCTTTTGGTGGGATGATGCAGCAATTAATCTTCTGCAGAAGGATTAAAGGGCCACAAGAAGAGGAAAGGGTAGCCAGAAGGGAGCTGGGGATGCTCCCACCTCCCAGATGTCCCCAAGGAAGAAGGAGAGGGACCACTTCCTTTCCCTTTCCCAATTATTTCCCAGGCGTGATTGGGAGAACTCTCAGGGGCAGAGCTGAGCTGATCTAACAGCCACAGGTCCAGTCCTGGAATGATCCTCGAAATTCCCTGCCTTCCTGCTGAGTTCTGAGCCCAGTCCTCCCACAGACTATGTGACTGGATTAGTCACCTGGCCCTTGGGATGCCATCTCCTCTTCTGTGAAACAGGGACAAAAAGGCTTTCTTCCCCACCTCACAGGGATGTGGACCTCCTGGGGGAAGGAGGAAAGAGATGCTTGGGTACTTGCTGCAAGTGTCAACATAGTCATTATCACCACGTGCCCCTTGGGGTCCCAGAATCCTCCTCAGTCCAAGTCCAGGTCCTTTCTGGCCTCTCCGCCCCATCATCCGCCTTCTGCCATAAGTTGTCCTTGTGGAGGAGCTTTTTAAAAGAAAAGGTTTGTTTTGTTTTTTAAAACCACCAGATTTAGTGAATTCTCTAGCCCCTGACTGTACCAGAATTTTACATTCTAGGAGGCCAGGGCTGATGAATGTCCTGGCACATGCCTGTAATTCCAATACTCTGAGAGGCTGGGGCCGGAGGATCACAAGTTTGAGCAGCCTGCACAACTTAGCAACCCAGTGAGATTCTGTTTCGAAAACAACAAACAAACAAACAAGGACTATGGTACAGCTCAGTGTGAGGGCATTGGACTCAATACTAGAGACAGCAAAAAAGAGAGCCTGGGGCTAAACACTTGACTGGACAGAAAAGAAAGGAATTCAGACAAGGATGAGGACAATACACACAGACACCCAAACACATTACACACAAACTCACACACAGAATAATAGCAGGACCAAGTGACCAGAGCCAAGTGCAGGGCAGGTGGGGGCTGCATCCACGACCTTGGGGCAGGCTCCTGGAGGGAAGTGAGCCAGAGTACAGGGACAAGCAGGAGCAGAGAGAGAAAGCCTCTCAATCAAGGGAGCACAGCCCCGAGTGGGTGGGTGGGGACATCTCAGATGGGGCTGAGATGGAACCAGAAAGCCTGGAGCGCCAAGCTGGCCTCTGGGGCAGCGCAGTGTCACAGTCTGTCAACCTCAGCATTTGTAGGTGTGAAAATTGAGGCCTGGAAGGGGGAATTTGAGTCCTTGCTCAGTGAGGCAGCTCTGCAGGTCAAGGATAAAGTGGGGCCTTGTTACTTTCCATGGCTAAGAGACCATGAGTGTCCTGACTTGAGAGGCCCCTGACTCCTCACTGTGACCAATGTCCTGGTTGTCCCTGGTGATCCCACACATGCAGTGAAAGCTCCTGGAGCCCATATTGCTTCCTGCTGGCTGAGGTCTGGGTCCCCAGCTTCTTTGTCCCTTCTGACTGCTTTGCTCTGCAATCTGGGCAACAGCCAAGAGAAACAAATCTTGATGCGAAAGCCAAGGGGTCATAAATCACAATTTATTTACAAAATAAATGGCTCCTGTTGCATTGAAAACTAGGATTTAGTTTACAGAAATAAAATACTATGTGTAGCAACTCTAAATACTGTCTGTCGCTCTGTAGTCATGGGGGCTACTGGCTGTAGGGAGGGCAGAGCCCTTGTGCAGATGATCACAGATCTGCACCCTGCACAGAGGGGGTCAATCAGGGCTGGGTTTGCAAGCAGTGCCCAGCACAGCAGAGGCCCTCGGGAAGCGCCTCTTTATTTTTTGATCCACTCAGAAGTTCCCTAAATCTAACCAGCGTAGAAGCTGGACCAGGGACAGAGAACAAAGATGCCATGTGTTCCTTCTCAGGCTTCCAGACTGTGTAAGATTTTTGCCCCCAAAACAGCCCCTTCTTCCCATCCTGATCCAGACCCAGCTGTCCCCCCACGGCTTCCTTCTGTGACAGCATCAGCTTGCCTCTACCCCAAGTCAAAAGCCGTGTTTCCTCCGAGTAAAGAATAGTGAAAAAATTATTCCAGGCAGACAAAAATAACTTATTGCTGCATTTAATTAACTTAAATTGCTGTTGTACAGAGAAGAAAAATGGAACAAAAACTCTGCCTACAGTTAAGGGAGGGGTACTACTTGGGTGTTCCCCACCTGCAGGCTTTTTCTTGGGCCCCTGGGCTCAAGATGCTTCCTGCCTCCAGCCCTGCTCCCACAGTCCTCTCCCGTCAAGGTTGCCTCACAGCAGAGCTGGACCTGCGGGTCACCTGCTTCACTCATCCCAGTTCTGGAGTCTACATTTGCCCTTTAAGGACCCTAACACATGCCCATTTGGGTTGTAAGATCCTGAGAAAGGTCTATGCTTGGCTACTTTTGCACCCTCGGTGAGGACTGACACAGTTAGGTCCCGATGCATGGGAGTGCATGAATAATAAGTGAATGGATGAGCAGACGGGTTTGCACCTTCTTACACCTTGGGCCACAGGGTTCAGTGATGAGTCCCATCAGGACATTCTGATGCTTACTTCTTTTCCTCATTTTCTCCTCTCCTCCTGCCCCAGGCACCCTCTTCCTCCTGGTCCTTGCTTCCTGCATGACCATCTTGGCCCCCAGGATGGTGTACCAAAGGCACAAGCGCTTTGGGGTGGGGAGATTAGGGCTGGAAACCTGTTCTAACTCTGACAAACTTGCTGGAGCACAATGGACAAGTCATTTCCTCACCTCCTCCCCAAAATGGTTTCCTCAAATGGGAAATGGAAGAACAATTGGGTTCCCAGAGTTTCTTTCCAGGTCTGAACATAAGTCTGATTCCAGGACTCCCAGGAGAGCAGAAATTTGAACATCTAACTTTTGGGCCAGAGAGATCCAGGCTGGAATCTCTTCTCTGCACCTTCCTGGGTGACCTTGGACAAATCACTTAAATTTGCATCTTTAATTGGGGCTAATGAAATATACTGTGCACAATCAAAGAGCATGGGGCCCAATGCATGGTGAGCACAAACAGCGGCCACCTCCGTTACTCGGTTCTGTGAAAAGTGCTTCCTTCCTTCCTCCCCAACTCAGTGCTTTTGTCCCACAGTGCTCCGTGATTTGCCTCCTGTTCACCTGTTTTTCATCACCAGTTTGTTTTCAGGAAGCTGTGTCCACCTGCAAAAGTGGCATAGGCATCACCCCGAGGAGGTGGATTTAATGGGCATGGAGGCGGGGGGCTCTGGAGCACTGCTCCCCTGTCACCCCGTATTGCCTCCTCCTCTCCCTCCTTGGTGGGATCTGAACTTACAGGCAGTCATCACTGCCTCTCCCCTAACTGCTTGCCTTTTTCTGCATCTTTACCTCCCTTCACTCCTCTCTCTCTCCCTCCCTTCCTCCCTTTCTTTCTTTCTCTTTCTCCTTCCATTCCTTCTTTCTGCTTTTACTGAGTTTGCCCAGTAACAAACTCTGAATTTTCTTGTTCAATCCTCTCAACCACGCCCAAAGTTGAAACCTTGGCTATCTACCCATGTACAGGTGACAAGCTGATGTGGTCACAGTTATTACCTTCTACTGCAGCACCAAACACACACACACACACACACACACACACACACACACACACACCACACTTAACACCAGCAGCTGAGCTGAGAGCCCAGCTGATGGTGTCACTATGTGGCTGGCATCCTCACACTTCAGTTCTGTGTCCTGCTCCCTCAAGGAGGAGACTTCCAGGTATCTGGGAGCCTTTCACAGCCCAGAGCTGTGTGGCTGCCAGGGACTGGATCCAAGCCTCTGTGAGAAACACACTTAGCCCGTCCGAATCCACCCTGCTGACAGGGTGACTGGAGATCAGGGCTGGAGCCAAGTGCCTACCCCTGGCTTTTTCTTCTCTCCTGATCCACCCTCTTCTTCACAAGCTTGGGTCCTTCAGAAGTCAGGTGGGTCTGGGGTTCATTTGCCTTTCGGCCTCTAGCTCCTGGCTGCAGCCTGGCTCCCTGACATGATGGTAGAATTGGGGAGGTGGACACTCCTGTAGAGGTGGATTCAGAAGGGCTAAGTTTGTTTCTCACAGAGGCTTGGATCCAGTCCCTGGCAGCCACACAGCTCTGGGCTGTGAAAGGCTTGCAGATACCTGGAAGTCTCCTCCTCGAGGGAGCAGGAAACAGAATCAACAGAATTGAAGTGTCAGGATGCCAGCCACATAGTGACACCATCAGTTGGGCTCTCAGCTCAGCTGCTGGTGCTAAGTATGTGTTTGGGGGCATGTTTGGGTGCTGCAGTGGAAGGGTGTCCTCGCAGGAGTAGCATTCAGAGGGGTTTGAAGAGGCCCTAGAGGGAAGGGGAGATCTTCAGAGGCTGGAAGGCAGGCTTGGTCTAATGGAAGAGCCTTCAGGATTTGCAGCTGTCCTACCCAGAGAAGCCCCTGACTCTCAAGATCACGAGGGGGAGCATAAAACGCCCCTGGGACAAAGTCCACTAAGCACAGAGATTTAGGGCAGAAGTTAGAAATTACCACTTCATCCTCTGTTTCTCTGCCTGTAAAAGCGAATTAGATAAATCAGATCATGCTTGGCATCCAAGCTGGGAGAAAGAAAATTTCCTTCTCAAGCCCTACCCTAGAGGTGCAGGCTCAGTGGGCCCATGGGAAGCTCAGGAATGCTAACACTGTTCATGCTCACCAGCACTGAGGATAAACTGAATTAGCCCAGTGGTCCTCAACTGGGGAGCCATTTTACACCCCAGGGACCACTAAGAACAAATGACTGGAGATATTCTGGTGGCCACTACTGATAGCTATAGGCATTCAGTGAGTGAAGGCCAGGGATGCTGCCCACCACCCTAAAATGCACAGGACAGCCCCCACATAAAGAATGGCCCCAAATGCCAACAGTGCTGACCTTGGGAAACCCTGCCTTGGGGAGTCTCAATGTCCTGAAGGCACTCGCCTGCCTGTCTGCTAGAGTGCAAGTGTCGAGTGCAAATAGAATGGATGAACAGAGGGAGGAGCCTTCAAGACAGGAAGAGGCCCTGGGTTGCTCTGTGTCTGAAATTCTCTGTGTGACCCTGGACAGTCATTTCCCACCTCTTGGCCTTAGTCTGAGGGCAAGGGGCTGATGGGAAGGACTCCTCCTAGCCAAATGGGCACATGGCAGGGGCAGCGGGTCCTTTCTCTTGTGCTGTCCTGGTCCTGCCTAGTCTTGGTGGTGTGTGCATAGGAGACCAAGCAAAGTCAAGAAGTCTGGCTTGCTGGTGCGGCCACTGGGAGAAAGGGTGGCAGTCTCTCCCTACAGTGTCCCAAAGTCAATGTCTCTGAGGCAGGAGGCAGGAGGCAGAACCCGTTCTGGGATGCTGGAGATGTTGGGCACCTCTGTCTTGGGTGAGTTGAAGCACATGGGGTCATGAGAGCTGAGTCATGGGAGCTTTGCATGAGTCCTCTACAGAGGAAGGGCTTCTCCCATGTCTCTAAGACCCTGCTGCCATGTGTGTCATTAGTCCTCTCTGAACCCTGGTGATAAAGTGCAAGTTGATGAATGAGGAGGAGGAATGGCTCACTAGAACCTGCCCACAGGTTGGGTTCTGAGTAAACCAAACGATTTCCTTTTTCCTGGCGTCCAGTTCTTCTTACATCCATCAACCCAGACTCAGTGACCAGAAAGAGCTCCAGCACTGCTCAGGTCCCTGCACAGGACAGCCACAGGGAGAAGGGGCATGACAGGAGAGATAGATGCAGGCAGAGTGAGCCACCACTTCAGGCCAGGAAGTCTGGCCCCAAAGGAAGGCTTTAGATGAGTTCTACTCAGATGCAGTTGGGATGGTCAGACTGGTTGGTTTGCCCACTGAAAACTGTTTGCTATTGGTCCACAAAAATTAAGAGTAAGCATTTGGAAACTTCAAAGTGACTTTGTCCTTGCTGTGACACTAAAGCAAGTTGTCAATAAGCTCATCTCCTTGAGCAGGGGCTGGACCAATTCGGATGCTGTCAGACTCACAAGGTGAATCATGCCGTGCAGCCTGCTCAGGAGGACACAGGCCAGTCTGCCTGGAGCTGGAAAATCCCCACCATCCTCCCACAGTTGGTTTGAAAAGCCTGCAAGAGCTGGAGGAGGGGGTGCCACGCTGGGTTCTCAGAGATGGCTTAGCTCATGGGGGCAGGTTAGTGACAGCTAGGCTTAGGGTCCAAGGGAAGAGTATGCAGGACATTGGAGCTGGGAGAGGAACCCCACCCATGAAGATAGCAGGTCCTTCTTGGAGCTTCAGTGAGGACAGGCCCCTCACTACTCAACTATTTCTTCCTTTATTCGCCATCTTGGTCCAGTAAAGAGGACAAAAAAGCCCAGAGAGGTTGGATGACTTGCCAAAGGCCATCCGTCCAGGAAGTGGCAGAGTCAGCTCCAATCTTGTCAGTTTAAAGGTCACTACCTTGCCTTGGGGGTCCTCACCAGCACTACTGCTCCTGAGCCCCATATTTCACAACCCGACAGCAGCATTCACAGTTAAGCCATGGCCTGGTCATAGAGAGAAAGGCCGCCCCACTGGCACATGCAGAGAGCTGGAAGGATTCAGTGTGGATGGAGAAGACACAAATCCTGGTGCCCTGGGCTACCTCTCCCCTGCCCAGCTACTCCTGTCCTGCAACTGGCAAAGCCATAGCAGCAGATAGGAGGGAAGCCCAGGCTGCCATCAAGGCCTCCCCTAGTCCTCACTTGGGGACTAACGCCTCCTGTAGCTGCTCCTTAAAGATCCTGGGCTTCTGAGAAGTTTCTTAACCCCTTTGTCTCCTCAGGCTGGATCCTAACCTTGCACTGGTGATTTCTCCCCAGCTCTGCCAAGAAGCCCTCATGAAGCACTACGGTGCCTTCATGGCATGTAGACCAACACCCCAGTGCCATGGACACAGGGATGAACCCCAGGCTGGGGCTGGAATGTCTCAATGGTTCCCATAGCACAGCCCTGCATAAACCACTGGGTCATCAATCCATATGCAGAGGAGAGGGCTCTATCTGTCTAGCTTGTCACCTATGGCTCTTGTCCCCATAGCACCTCTGCATTCATGGAAATTCAGTGGGGGAGCTCGCAGGTGAGGGAAATTCAGAAGCAGGGAGAGGAAGACCTTCCATTAAATCCAGTATCTACTGTGCACCTACTGTGTGCATTTTTCTGGATAGATGCTGATCATGCAGAATGTTTTTGCTTTATTTTTTATTTTTTATTCTTTAAAGGACTCCTCCTGACCCTTTCAGAATCTATGATGGGAATGAGAGCTTAGTTCGATGCAAGTGACCACATGTCTTTAGGGAGTCTAGTTAGTATTATGAGCCTCTGAGAGGAAGTGTGCTGACAGGTCGATGGTCTTATGTTGGAGAGCTCAGGCTCCTCTTTGAGCTGGTGGCTCACAGGAGGGGGAGGAGGCAAGGAGAAAGCAAAGATATTCTAAAGAGAGATGGGGTTAGACCAAAGGGCTACGTGGAGGAGGGAGAGGAGATGATTCCGGAAAACTTTGGTAGAGCTGGCAGGTGAAAACCGGTGCAGAGATGGGGGACAGCAGGAGTGACAGTGTAGCCAAACATGAGGAGACATAGGTAAGTATTCTGTTGGTGTAGAGACATTAGTGTAGGAGATTGTGGCGCAGGCAGAGGGTAGAGGCGAGGAGCGCAAGATTCAGGAATGTTTGCCTTACACTTCTACAGCAGGACAGGAGCACTCAGTGGGGTCAACCATTGTGTACCTGGCCAAGAGAAGCTGCTGGCACAAAAGGAATGGGCCCAAGGAGGTAAGGGAAGGCCAGGTCAGACCAAACCCAGTACACAGTGCCCAGCTCCCTTCAGCCAGGTTTGCCCTGCCCACCTCGGCATATGAAGCAGTATCCAGGCTCCTAAGGCTCCCAGCAGGTATGTATGGCCAGGGCAGGACATGGAGGCTATCTAGCCTGCTAACCACTCCCAGTGCTGACTCCATGGCCCCTGGGTGCCCAGTTGCCTCTCTGGGCATCAATCTCTTGTCCTGGTGTGGAGCTTGCAGGTGATTATATCTGTTCACAGGTTTAACTGTGTCGACAGTTAAGAAAGGTGGTGACCAGTGGGGGGTAGCTTCCAAAGGTGTGTCAGGCCGGGAGATACTATGACAAACACTCCTCAGTGAGCATGTGTTCTTATGTGTGTATAAAAGAGACAGACAACAGAGCATGCTCAGTAGGGAGCAGTTATACCACATAGGTGGCAGTTTATGATTCTTCTGTATCCTGCTGCTGGGCTGGAGGCCCAGCACTGAGGTGGTGGGGATGGAGTGAGGGATGGGGGATCCTTCTCCATCCTGCATCTGCAGCCTCCACACCACACAGGAGGCCTCTGAGCAGGCCTGCTCTTGGGGACAGCCGAAGAAGGCTCCAGACAAGGGGAGAAGAATGGGGCAGGCTTGTGAGCAATGCAGAGGGAGTTTCCAGGAACTGCCCCCAAGCCAGGGTTTTCTCTCTTTCTGTGCCAGGTTTAGCTAGTGGTCTCCGTCTGTGCATCACCTGTAGTTTCCTGCTCACTGTCTGTCTGCAGGCCTGCATCATCTATAATAAAACTATCCTCCCTGAGCAGCCCAGGGGCACCCAGCTGGATTGCTGCTTTTGCAGGTTGTATTGGAACCGTGAGAGCACAAAAATCCCATGGCGGGAGGCCTCTGCCTTAGAGAGCCCTGGACTTTCCCTCAGCCCCTGCCCAGGCAACCAAACCCCTCCTTTCCAGGTGACCACACACAGGCTTTCTCCTGCAGCTTGTACTGCTCAGGTGGCATTCCCACCTCAATCCCACTTCCCGTGTCTGTCACAAGCTGCCCACCTGGTTGTCTCCCCACACTGGGAAGGGTTGCTCTGGGAGTGGCTGGCATCTCTGGGCTCCACTGAGGTAGGAAGGGTTTTCTGGAGACTACCGAGACCTTCAAACAAATAGGGACATTGCCAGGGACATTGACCAATAAGCTGTCCCAATTCTGCTAATGCTCCTGACTTCCCAATTTAAAGGCTTAACCAAGATCTGCTCCGGGCCCTTGAGAGCCTCAACACCTCTTACCAGTCTGGATGGTAGGTCACAACCGCCAGCTAGCCTAGAGTGGTGCCCCCTCCTGGATCTTCAGCCACAAAGCAGATGAACTAGTCTGACCAGTTTGTCTTCTGGGCCCTGACCTAGGCTCACCTGCTCAGACCAGACTTCCTGGAACCTGGATGACAAGTTGGGGGGCCAGCTGTGTATGCCCCGCAAACCCTACCTCTTGGCACCTTGGGAATTGCTCCCTGGGCCCAGTAGGGCCAGGGTAGGAAATGCCTGTTTATAGGATGGAAAGAGTATCCATAAACACCTTCATTTGTCCTCCAAACTGTTTTATGGCTGCTGGGTAGACCACTGCCGAAGGACACATTTAAGTAAAGCATTTGAATCAGTGGTCCAGGGACCTATTCTCCAGGCCAAAGCCCTGACATGCTCATTTCACAGAAAAGAAAGCATTTGTCCATGTTCACAGGGGGTGCCTCCTTCCCTGTCTTCCTCCCCGGCTGTCTGACAATGTTGAAAAAGATACCATTTACTCTGCAAAGAAGTGGTTAATCATCTGTTGCCTAATAGACTCTAGCTGGTCGTTTTCAAAATAATTGTTTGCATCAGTGAGTTTGTAATTTTGTATGATTCTCCCTACAGATCTCTACTTTTACTGATGAATGTTTTCACATGTCAGCCATGTGCAGGGGACCAGTGTAGGCACCTCTGTTCTCTGTCCTTTGAGCTCAGCTGTGGGCTGGTTTCTCTTTCCCCAGGGACTGTGGAAAACATTCCTGGATGGCAGGAGACCCTATACTACCAAGAATGCTTCCTTCACCCCCAGCTCCTCAACGTTCCTTTTGGTGATCTTTTTTAGACTGAGAAAACTGATAAGATTTATTAAGGGACTCATATAACTAATACTTATTAAGCACTTACTATGTGCTACTGCGTGATTTTGCATACTCAAAACTCATGATTTATCCCCTTTTTTGACTGGAGAAGAAACTGAGGCTCAGAATGATTGCCCAGCACTTCAAGATGTAGGATTCAAGCCTACATTTGCTAGCACATGATGATACTGATTACCACACTGGGTCACTGAATACTGGGTAAAATGGGATGCAACTGGCCAAGAGGGCCTAAGACTGAAGATGAGCATTTGAAAAAGACTCAGTGATATTACTTGCAAGGGACTCTGTTGATGGATAGGGGCTTCCAAGAATCTAAGCAGACAGGAATCGTTCTTTGACTATAAAAGTGCATCTAAAATCTCTATCTGGCTTGACTTCCCAAATGGGCTCCCCTTTCCTTTCTGTGAAACCGTGCATGGCCAGGGTGGAGGCAGAGCTGGGAGATGTGGCCCAGTCCTCCTCCCTCTGAGCTCCTCCCAGCTCCTGGCGGCCACCTTGCACTTCCCCAGTCCCAGCAGAGGAGCTGTGAATTTCAGTGCTGAGCCTCTACTCTCCACAGAGCCTTCAGATCACTTGGCTGTTTGCGGACTAGAACAGCTCAGGCATCTCTCAGCCTTCTGCATTCTGACACGACATGCGTATCCTGTGGGAGCAGCTGCAGGCTCGCTCCAATTTACAACACTGAACAGAGACGCAACAGCTCAGCCCTACATTCAGTCTCCAGACGTGTGCAAGGGATTCACAGACCCAGTGTTGTGCAGGGGGATAGACAGATAAGGACACTGAGACCCAGGGAAGGGTACTTAGGTCCAGGTACCATGTACTAAGATCTTTCATCTGGGAGTGGAATCAGTTGCACCCTGCTCTTACTGTGTAAGATTAGAGCCCTAAGGTATCTTTGGAAACACAGCCCTTTCACAGTGACTTGAAAGATAACAGGAGTCTAGTATGACACCCTTGTTTACAGATACAGAAACTGCAGTGCACAGAGGAAAAGTGACCTAGCCGAGAAGTCAGAGCCAGTTGGAGACGCAGCTGAGAGCAAAGCTGGGTTTGCTGACCCCCAGACTGACGGTCTTTCTATTCCTTTAGCTGCTGAACTTATCAACTTGTACCTACTTCCCCACCCACCTATTCTAGGTCACACACCATGGCAGAGCTCAGGTTCCTGGGTTTGAAAGGAATCACAGACACTTAGGGCAGTGCCAAAAGGGCACTTTGGACCCTCAAACTCCTTCTGTGTGGCTGACCTCAGCTAGCTGCTGCTGCTCTCCAAGGAGCCAAATGTTAGTGAGGGTGTGAAATGCATTTTCCACTTGAGTTCAGCCTCATGGGCTCAGGGTTAGTGTCCTGCTTTTCCATAATCTACATGTTCCTTGAAAACAGGGCCAAATCCCGTCATGTCCCTCGTAGGCCTGCTATATCAAATCCAAATGGCTGAGCCTGGCATGGTGGCATTCACAAAATGTAATCCCAGCACTTTATGGGGCTGAGAGAGGAGGATCACAAGTTTGAGCCCAGCCTAGGCAATGTAGTGAGTTAGTGAGACCCTGTCTTTTGTGTACTTCAGGCTTGTCTTTAACTCACTGTATAACCCAGGATGGCCTTGAAATTGCAGTAATCCTGCTTCAGCCTTCCAAGTGCTGGGATTGTAGGCATGTACCACCACATCTGGCCAGTGAGACTCTGTTTTAGAAGTAAAACCTAAGTAAGGGCTGGGAATGTAGCTCCACTTGAAGGCCCAAGGTTCAGTCTCTAGTATTGAAAGCAAACAAAACAAAAATTCTATACAACTGGCTAGGCTCGTTATTCCACCTCACAGTAGCCCATGGTCCAACCTTGGTCACCTTTTTGCCCTCCTCATGCCTCCTCAAAATATTGGCCCTACATTATTTTAGCAAAGAAGCAATTTGGAAATGACCCAAATGTGCACCTATTTAAAGATGTCAAAATCACTCACGGGCACGACACTGGCCACGACAATCTCCCTCGAAAGGCTCAGGAGCAACAGAGGACAGACTTAGGCTGTGACACAGCAGTGACAGGGCTGCCCAGTGGCCAGAGCCACGCCCAGGCCTGTGCTCACAAGAAGGACCCATGTGAATTATTTCTAAAATGGCAACATCAGTGCATGAAGACAGTGGGATACAAACAATTTCCCTCTCTGGTTTCCAAACTTTACCCAGTGCTGCTAAACTGCTTTTATAATAATAACATGGCAATAAAACCAGCTCCCTCAGAACCAGTGCTCTGTTAAGAACCTACCTGGATCTGGCCTTCTCTACCCTTCAAGGTCACAATTACCAGAACACAGGTCTCTCCCTTGGGTAACCAAGGAGCAGCAGCTGGTGGGGGGTAATACAGAGGTGCCATCCAGGTCACTCTTCAGGAGTAAGGAAAGTGTTTTATTTGTCACTTCTTTACCTCTGAACATGCACACACATCATTTCCCCTCACTGGCATGCCTGTGCACGCGTGCATATGCGCACACACACACACACACACACACACACACATTCTAGATCCCTCGCACACACTCTTCACGAGACTGTGTAACTAATACAGGGAGAAACACTTACAGTCCCAAGAGTGAACCCTTTCCCAACACTGACTCACTCGTTGGGACAGACCTGGATTTTGAATTAACTGTAAATTACCTAGTTTTAGGCTTTCAAACTGACAAAACTTCCTGAGTGCTCATCTGGCAGAGATTCAGGGTGAGAATTAAGTGGCTTAAAATATTTCCAGGTAACAGTAAAACACGGGTTCAGGTCAGGGTAGCCGGGTCTGAATGCTGGCTGCACCACTCACTGGCCGTGTGGCCTAGAACAAGTTATTTAGCTCCTCTCTTTCTCAGGAACAACTTCTACTTCCTTGGCCTTTATAAAAATTAGAGGACTTCATATTTACAAGGCAGCTGCCCAATGCCCCACAATTTATACCTACTATAAAATTCCCCATTTCTTTCTTTGTTTGTTTGAGACTGGGTTTCACTATTTAGTCCAGGCTGGCCTTGAACTCATAATGTAGCCCATGGTGGTCCCCAACTTGCAATCCTCTTGCCTCAGCCTCCCAGGTGCTGGGATTACAGACATGCGCCACCATACCCAGCTCTCAGTTTTTATTATTAGGCATCTGCTGAGTTTATCAGGCCAGACATAAGGAATACACATTACATTGTCCAGTAGGAATAGCAAGGCTTTTTTCTTATAGGAAAATGTAATGAAATTCTACACAGATTTGCATACAATTCTAAGTAAGGCCTGAGAAAACAATGTTTACCTTTTCCATGTAAAATTGGGAGGAAAATACCCACAGTTCCATCTTTTGAATCCAAATGAAAGAGTGAATTCTAACTGGTTGTAAATTAAGACGAAGTACATAGTAAGCCTTTGGAAAATATTCACATTCAGTGCCATCTATCTAACTTCTCTGGGTAATTTTCTCCTTTCTCTTGCTCATATTCTTGATCACACAGAAAAATAACCCAGGGGTCCAGCCCTCAGGCCACAGGTTGGGGAAGTGAGGCAGGTTCAAGGTGATCAATCATCCTACTTTGCTATTTTTCACCTTAAAACAACCAGCCGATATTTAGAGAGGGAGAGATTGGAAGCTTCACTAAGTGGTAGTCTAAAATGACGAGCAGCAGCGACTGAGGTTTGCCTCACGTCGCTTTGTGAGCAGGTAATATACAGGCGATTCCATAGCTGATGGAACAGTAAATGCAGTCTTGACACCCCTGGCCCAAATTCACTCAAATCTTTTGTATATACTCGCTTTTGAATGACCTGAACTTCGTCTGCGCTGTGTCTATCTGCGGCCCAGGCGGTTCACGCAGACCCTGCAGCCCAGAGATCCCGAGGGGACGCCGGTGGGAGCCTGGCGCGGGGCTGCCCAGCGGTTATGCCGAGGCCCATGCACCGTGCAGAACCCAGCAAGCCCAAGTGCGCTGGGGCGCGCGCCGCGCCGGCAAGTGGCGACAGTCCCCTGACTCCCTAACCCCTTCCCATGCTCAGCTACTCGCGGGCAGCCCCCCGCCGCCCCAAAACTTCATCCAGCACTCGCTGCAAACGTCGTCTGGCAACTTTCCTAAACTCCAGGTGCCAAACCACGTCGCTAGAGCCGCGGCAGGAGCGAGCAGAGCGGCGGGCTGGAGAGCGAGTGCTTCGCTGCGGGGCTCAGCGAGGATCGGCCCGCCGCGCCGAGGAACCCACAGCACCCCGGAGACCGCGACAGGGATCAGAGGCTCACAAGGGCCGAGGCTTTTGCGTTCCAGGACTTAAGGTTCTCCATGGAGAAGGGCAGGAAAAAGCGTCCGGGACCAAAGGAAGGGCAGCTGATCAGAGGGTGCTGGGGCGGGGCGGAGAACCCACCTCGGGGAGCCTGCGGTCCGGGATCGGGGTCCTCGGGGAAGGGGTGGGGTGGAACCAAGCGTCGGCCCCAAAGCCTGGAGAGCTCGCCGCCCAGTCTTTTCCCGGGTGGAGGGACCCCTCCTCCGCTGCATCCAACAGCTTCGCCACATCGGTTGCTTCCCCCGCTCTCGAGTTCTCTCCCTAGCCATCCAATCCCCTCTCCAAAGGAGCAGGGAGAGGGAGTCAGGCTCCCCCTTAAGCCCCAGCTTCCCGGGACTCGGCGCCCCTCCCCCACCGCGCCCACAGCCCACGCCCGTCCCGCGCCCGTCCCGACTGGGGGCGCCCACGCTCCCGAGCTGGCCGGCTCGCTCTTACCTTGACGAGCCGGAGCTGCGGACGCCGTCCCATCCTCAGGCTCGCTCCGTTACCCTCCTAGATGTCTGGATGCCTCGGACATCCCAGAGCGGCCCGCCCGCGACTGCGGACTCGCGCGGCTCCGGATGGGCGCTGGGGCCCCTGTCGCTGCCCGGCGGGAGGCGCCCGGCGCTGAGCTCCCCGGCCCCGCAGCTCCACCAGGCGGGCTCTCGCTCGCCCTTCCAGAGCAAGTCTGGCTGCCGTTTCCCGGCTGGCGGGGCCGTGGCCGCCTCCCGCCCGCCGAGTCCGCCTCGCCCGCCGCTTTCCCCACGGTCCGCCCGCCGCGCGCCTCGCTCCCCGCCCCCTCCCGCGCGCGTCCCCTCCTCTCTCCTCCTCCCCTCTCCTGCAATCTCTCCTCCGCGCCTCGCCCCTGGGCTCCCCCTCCGTGCTTCCCTCCCGGCGCCTCCCCAGTCTCTGGCGCTTCTCCAGGCCGGCTGCCTGCGCTGACCCCCTTTCCCAGCACCCGGGTTTGCGGTAGTCCGCGGGGCGCGCAGGCGACAGTGGTGGCCGCTGTAGTTCTGGAAGAACCGGGGTGGGGGAGGAAGCGGCGGGACTGAACGCAGCCTCCTGCCTCCCGCCGGGCCTGAGGTGAGAGCCCCGAGAGTCCTAGGGAGCTAGGGGACTTGGGGAGGGGGTCAGGTGAATTCACGACAGCGAGACTATTGGGGGCTGGGGACTAGGGCCATCTCCACAGAGTGGAGTTACAGCGAAACCAGCTGAAGCTGGGAATTGCGTTTGGGCAGTCCCCACTCTGCAGCCGGCCAGCAGGCCGGCCCGATCCCCAGCGCATTTGGCACTGATGTTCCCAGTGCGTGCTGAGACACCAAAGCTCCGAGGAAGGGGCCCTTACTCGTTTGGTTCGTTTGTTCATTCATTCATCTTACAAACTGAGCACCTGCCCAATTTGGTCCAGACAAGGGCCTGGACCCAGAAACCCTCAGGTGAAGGAGAGGTAGCAGTGCCCAGCAAGACTAGGAAGCACCTGGACTAGGCAGAGCCAAAACCCCGGCGCGCACTGCGCTACATCGCGGTAACGCAGCTGGGAATCCAGCCGGCAGGACGTCGAGCCCACAGCGCCGCCTCTCGGCCGAGCGCTCTGGGTAGGGGTCGGAATCCCGCCAGGGTTTTCCTCTGGGCTGGCTCTCCAGTTCTCTGCCTCACTCAGCTGTAGCAAGCAACTCCTGCCTTTTCTAGCCCTTTCAGGTGGACAGAACTTTTGACTTCGTGCTTCTTTCTTCTTAAGCCAAAGCTGGAAAGGATGAAGAAAAATCGCTGGAAATTTTCATCCTACGGAGCCTAGGAGCAGAGACCCCAAAATATGCTGAAGAGTGGTGGGTGGAGCATGGTCCCAGGTGGCAGCAGCGGACTTTGAAAATCAAAGAGGTTGGATTATATGCCCTGCTGTAGTTACCCCTCCTCCCTCCACTCTCTCCTGGGCACAGCGTGCAGGAGCTAGTGCATTCATGGGTCCAACTGGTCCTCATCTGGAACTGGAGTTTTGCAGGAGGTCATAGGATCCAAGTCTGTTTATTGTTGAGGAAACTGAGGCACTTAGAGAGGTGAGAGCCTATCCAAAGTCCTGTAAGTGGTAAATCTAGTCCTTCTCTTCTTGTTCCCAGCTCAGAGTGCTTGGAAGTGTGGGCTCTAATAGGGTTTGGGACAGGTCGACCAGGAGGCCACCTGGCATACTGACTTAGCCTTAAAGGGAGGCACTTTCTAGCTGAAGCACATACTCCCTACATCTTGCAAAACCTCATTAGGTTTGTGCCCCAGAGCTTGTCATGCTGAATGGAGCACTGATTCATGGCAGTCAGTCCCAGAAGAGATGGACATACCAATCAGATCGCCAACATACTGCTCTCAACAAAAATTAAACACAGGGTAGTTTGCAGTCAGACTGGGTTTGAGTCTTGGCTTTTTCCTTACAAGCTGTAGAACCTTGGGAAACTATTTAACAATGCCTCAATGTTCTCATCTATAAAATGAGTGTAGTAACACTTGCTTTTAGAATTATTAGAGGTAATATTGGCAAAAGACTTGGCTTGGTCCCTGGTGGACATTGAGGACTTTACAAGGGTTAACTGTAAGTGGCCTCACCATCTTCATCAAATGTACAAGTGTGTGGGCAGGTTGGTCTCTTCCTGTAGGCAATTCTCTGTGGGAAGCAGATTTGTTGGTTAAAAGGATGCAGCAGTGTGGTGGATGCTGGAATCTAAGGAGAGGGAGCTGGCTGGTCTGCAGGGAGGCAGGCCTTTCCAGACCCTCACCCAACCCTGGGTTGGAACATGTTCTTTAAGGACCAGCCATCTGCTCTCTGATTTGATTCCCTCTGTTTAATAAACACCAAGAAATTTTGCCTCTTAGAGCCACCTTCCTCCCCTTGACATGCTCTTTAAATATGTTAATGCCGTTGATTCACTGTAATCAAGTCTTGCTCCTTCTGCCCTATGTGGGCTGGAAGTCAGCTTTTCTATCTGCCTGAAGAGGACTCTATCACTCACACATTTCACTGGGTTATTTGTCTAACCTAACCCCATAGATGGGGCAGGGGACTTGGCACCACTCTACAACCTGCTTATTTATAATTTTGCCCTCGACATACAAAGGAGTCTCTAGTTTAACAGCCCTCCACAAAAGATTCCATATGCCCTTTCACTTACCCTGAAAGAGCTTCCTTTCACCTTCAAGGACCTGTCTCTCGTTTGCTTGGCTTGGTGAAGGAGCTGGTGTCAACCTCGGACCTCTCTAGGCATCAGCGCTCTAGCCCCAGCAGTGTGATGGCTCAGGCTGGTCTCTGTGGGCAGTCTCTCCACACCTTCCCTGGACAGGTCTGGATCCACTGAGCATTCTTTCACACAGCCTGGTCCCTCTGAAATTCTCTTTGGGTCCATCCTTGTCTTTACCTCTTCTCTTCCTGAATAGGCTCAGACCAGAATCAGCTTCCCTGCATTTGATCTGCCATTTTGGAAGAGGGAGGGGATTAGGAATAAAAGATAACTGTATGTCCTTCCAAGCAGTCAGAGGGACAGATATGAGAGCAAACTATAATGGGTGGGGCCCAGGGAGGTGGGACAAGTAAATATCTCCTGCCTGAGGGGTTTGGTTACCTTAGCCATTCACACTCCAGGGAAGATGGATGGTCTGGAACCTGCTTTTCAAAGTATGTGTGGTAAAGAGCCAATTGTTTGTTTTAAACAGTCTGTCACTGCTGATACCATTGCAAAATAAAGGGGGAATGAATTAGGAAGTGAAAAAATGCATGCAAAATAAAAGCCCAGTTAAAAATGAATAGATCCAGTGGACCAAAAACTACTCTATCAGATTGTTTTAACTTTCCAAATAGTCATTTTGAATTTCCACACTGCCCTCGTGACAGACTGGCAACAGATAGGGTGCAAATCATGCTAGCATAGAATAGTCTAAGTAGGAAGCCAGAAAAATGGCCTCCTAAAAGGAGCAGCTCTCAAATCCCCTTAAAATTGGAGGCTATAGTATTAATTACTCCACTCAGTCAACAAGCATTTAATGAGCAGCAACTATGTGCCAGTCACTGTTGGAGGCCGTGGCTAATAATGATTAATATAACAGGGTCCCAGCCCTCCAGATAGTCACAGTCTGGAATGGGAGACAGCCGCTTTGATAAATAATTAAAAGCTAGTGCAATTATGTCAACAACAGACCAGGCACTGTGGGAATGGAAGCAGGAATATCAATTCTGCCTGGAGCCAACAGAAAAGGTTCAGTCAAGGAGGTGAGGCTGCTGCTGGGGTCTGGAGGAAACAGGAGGAGGTGCCTGCTCAATCCTGTCTGGCCAGCATGCGCTCAGTGTATGAATTAAAGTGAGGACAGTGTTTAGCATAATGCGGCACCTAGTAAATGTTTCAAATTCATCTGCTGTTTTTATCATTAAATATTACAAGCCACCATCATCATTATCCCCCTAGATCTACTCAAGATGGCCCTTAACTTTGCCAGGGGTTTCGGGGGTCACAATAGCTCACTGGTAGAAGGAGTTCATCTGGCTTTGATTCCACCCCTTGCCAGAGGAATAACGTTACTGGAAGGGATGGGTTGGGACTTTGGAAGTCAGATATGTGGACAGGTGAAGATGACAGAGAAGCCCACTGAAGTCCCTTAGAGACACAGCCTGAGGCGTAACTGCAGGACCCGGAAGGGTTTGGTTTGATGGGACAACAGCTGTGAGTGAGGCTGCTTGAGATTCAGCAATTTGGGGAGTTTTCTGGCCCTTGGATAAGAAGGTTGACATCTTTCTTTCTCTCGTTTACAGCAACAGATAGTAATGCTAGTTAGGATCTGTACTATGGCAGCTTGTCTTTTTCACAAGCATTTGTGCCCAAATCCTTTCACAAACATTTTCTCATTTAATCCTTGTGATAGCCCTATCACTGAGGTATTCATGGTTTCACTTTACAAACGGGAAAGCCAAGATCACGAGCTCATATTTTGCCCAAGGTCACACAGCTGACCCCAACATAGACAGACAGACAAGAGTATGCACGCCCTTGGCTCCCACTCCAGATATCTGCCAGTGTGCCATGGAGAGGTAACCCAACCCCAGACCTTCAGGCAACTGCACTGATGTAGGACTTAGAAAAGTCCCTGATTCTGGAACAGCGATGCTCTGGAATGAGTCCTTCTTTCTTTTCCTAGCTGTTGGATGGAAGGGTGGAATGGACAGCACTTGGCGGTGGCAGCAGGCCCAGAGGGCTCTTCAGGCCATGTAGCAGCTCCTCCCCCTGCTCCCAAGTCTGAGTCTGTATCAGTCAAAGGCAAGGGCATTTACCCTGGCACAATTACCATATTTTTACATTTATTAAGTGTGGTCCCAAGGTTCAGGACAACTTGCTTTAAAGAAAACTTTCAAAAGGTGCACAGAAGTAAAGGTTGGGTGAATGTGAGGACATTTTGGGAACATTCTAGAAGTACAAAGATATCAGCAGTTGTAGCCAGAAGTGCAGTGTCAAAAGGAAGGGTACATACTCACTTGGAAATCACAGCCTAGATCAGGATTATACTGGGGGTGGGTTAGTTGCCCCGTGGGGAACTCGTCTTACAATATTTAAACACATTTCTGGGTGTCACTACTAGGAGAGAGTTATTGACATCTAGTGGGGTCAGGAAAGCTACGTAGCACAGAGCAAAACACGAGATGCCTCCACAACAAGGAATTACCCGGTTCAAACATGCATAGAAAACCTAGCCAAGTCAGCAGTTGGTACCATGGACAGCATAAACCAGCAGCTCATGAGATTCTGGTGGAAATCTAGATGTCTTCTTCTGCCTGGAAATCACTAGAAAGCCAGGGCCCCCACCTCACTTCCTGAGCCTTGTGATTGCTAACATACTAAGGTCCCAGGGAAGGCAATCTGGATTATACTGGATATAGCCAGGACTTGAGACCCTGGAGCCTTCCGGGAACCCTCCCCAGCTTGGGGCCCAGCCCTGCCCCTTCACCTCTTATAGGTGTAGTTTGTACTTTCCCCCCCTCTTTGTCAAATCCCATTTTAGAGCTAGAAGGGCCTTCACACCCAGCACCCCATCTACTAGGTTGGGTGCTATTATTTCCATTCTTCAGATTGGTTCACTGAAGCCTCAAGGTTAAACAGCCCTGTTCTTTCTTGGTTCCCAAAGATCTGCAAGATTCTGGAGAGCAGAGGCTGTTTCTGCTCATCTTTGAAGCCCCAGCCTTGGGCAAAGTCAGTTTCAGCAGATGCCAAATGTGAGGTCTGCACTTAATGATCAGCTTTAACAGAGTGTTAGACCTAGGCTCCCTCGATATATGCCCACCCCTTCTGAGACCTTCTCACTCACTGCCTGGGGGTTTGACATTATGCCAGCTGTCAAGGGGGACACCCCCACCCCCACCCCACCCCAGCAGGCAGTTACGGATTCCTAGTGGGAAGCCTCAGCACTGAGCCCCAGTCCAGTCTTTTTGGTCCTTCCTTCTCCTCAGGCCTTAAAAGGGGTTCAGGGCAAGTGCGAATAGATGTCAGGTACCTGCAAATCCAGCAGTCTAAAGAGGCTAAAACAGAAGAATCACAAATTTGAGACTTGTTAGGTCAACTTAGTGACTTAGTGAAAATTCTGTTTCAAAAAAAAAAAAGTTCATAGCTCAGTGAAGTTCAGTTCCTAGTACTGTAAATATAAACACAAAAAATAAAAATAAAAGATTCAGAGCAGAATGTGAGCTCCCTCCAACACCCTGAAATATCTTCATTACCCCAGAGGGGCCCACAAAGTGGACCACCCTGATCTCCAGTGCTCATTTACAAGTCACGGAATAAGATAGACAGAAACCAAAGAGACATCTCAACCGCTTGCAATATGTTCTATGGTGCTTAGTTGGATCACGTCAAGTCTAACAAATTAAAAAGAAAATCCAAATCTACAAATAAACAATTGAAAACACAAACTCTAATTAGATACTTGATGATTTCAGGCATGGTTAACTCTATCATGATTAACTTTAAAAACCATGATAATGGCAGTGTGGTTATGTACTTAAAATGAGTCCTTATTTTTCAGAGATACAAATTGAAATATTTACAGACCCAATGACATCCTGCCTGAGATTCATAATGAAGAATCCGGGAAGTGAGGAGATGGGTGAGGATATTGATGAGACCAGATTCATCACTAGTTGTTAACTGTTGAATCTGAGCAATAGGCCCATGAGTGTTTAATATATGGTTTATTTTTATACGCATTTAATTTTTTCAGCATAAAGGGCTGGGGTTGCAGCTCAGGGGTAGTGTATGCCTAGCATGTATGAGGTCTTGGGTTTCATCTCCAGCACTAAAACAAACAACAAAACTTAAAGCCCACAGGAGACTTAGGGAGCACATAGACTGGGAATTCAAAACTATTTTCTGTGGTTTCCAAGATTCCAAAGAGAGCCTCTCAGGAACATGCTGGAGGCAGCAGGAGGTGGTAAGGTGGAGGTCAGGTGGGCCATAAGGCTGCACTTCCATTCAAGTCAATTTTATATAGTAGAGTCCTACGGGAGCTCTCACCTCACTTTAGGAAAAAGGTTCTGCCTGGGGGGTGGAGAGGTTTTCACATAACTTAGTGTGTTGGAGGCAGAACTGGTCCCAGCCCCGGATCCTGCTCTTAGCCTCTGGTGTTTATACTGTGCCACACTCCTTCCTCAGGCTCTGCCAGTCTTAGGACCTGGGGTCCAAGTCTGTGAGCCATGCCAGGATGGGACTGAACGGTGCCATCCCTGCCCCAAGGTGGTGGAGGGCACACTGCCTGCCTTGGACCACTCATTCCCCGATTTCTATGGCTCAGGGCCAGCCCTGGCCTTGCTGCCCGCCATCTGGCCAGGCCCCAGCTACTCAACTGGCCATGGGCCAGCACCACTCAGGCATGTCTGAGCCAGAGAGGTGCTGAGCAGGGCTTAGCTTGCTGACCACATAGCAGGGGCACATTCCATTAGAAGGAGGCTCATGCTTGACCCTTCCAGGTCCCTCCAGCATGCCAACACTGGCCTGGGGCTGTCCAGGCTGTTCCACTCTGTACAGTCAGGATAACACTGTGATGAAGGCTGGACTTACACAGCCTCATCTATGGCTGGGTGTGGGGTGACCTGGGGGCACAGAAGGCTCCTGAGTCAGGTGACACGGAGAAGGAAAGGAAATGTTACCTATGACACTGAATTGGGTGATCCATTAGCTAGAAACACCCTGGCAGGACTCAAGAGGACACACAAAGGGAGAATGGGCATCAGTTGTGACAGTGCAGGTAGGTGGCAGCACAGGGGATGTTCCATTTGTCCTCTATCTCTACCCTTCCTGGC
The DNA here is from genome assembly GCF_034190915.1 of Cavia porcellus. Lineage (NCBI taxonomy): Eukaryota > Metazoa > Chordata > Mammalia > Rodentia > Caviidae > Cavia > Cavia porcellus. Next base: position 19,393,493 of record NW_026947515.1, read on the forward strand.
TGCTCTGCCCCCAGGGCTGGCCAGGTGGGTTCAACCAATCCAAAGCATCCTGGTTGGAGGATGCTAAGTGATGTCAGGCATTTATTCCACCAACTCTGCCTGTGTGTTTGCCATAGGCTGAATATGCTCTTTGACTTAGGGTCTCTGTTGCTCTCTGGGGAATTCTTCCCCATGACTATCCTTCAGAGTTCTGGTTACCTCTTCATCATTTTGGACCCCACGATGCCAACAACTCAGTTATACCTGGCTGAAAGATGTTGTGCGGTTCTGTGAATCCCTCCCATGACTCTCCTTCAAGGTTCTAGTCCCTTTTCATTATTTTGGGCCTCAGGATGCCAACAGCTCAGTTATACCTACCTGCATAATGTTATGTGGTTCCTGTGCACATATTTTAAACAGTCCCTTGGATAAGCCTTTCTCAAATTACTGGGCTACAAAGGTTATGGGCTATGGTTTCCTACAAAGACCTTGGTGAATGCAGGGTGCTTGTGAGTGTGAGAGCATAGTCAAGCTATCCTTGAATGTGATCCCAGCAAACTAGAGGGCTGGGGAGTCCTCCCAAGGGCCTGAGCAGACAGACAAGGCCCAGGCGAAGACTGGATGTGAGTTAACCCAAAACAAATTAGCAGAGACCCAAGTGGAGGGAATTGTGATGGAGTGGTTGGTAGGAGTCTCAGGGAGACTTTGGGGTCTTCCCAAACCTGGAAGATGTTATGAGGCAAGAGGGCAGGAGGCAGAAGGGAATGAACAAAGGCAGGTACCCACGGAGAGCTGTGTATTGCACGCTAGTGGTACAGCCAGACAGGCCACAGAGGAACCCTTGCTGCTAACCACCCAAGGAAGAATCCCTCTGGCAAGACCAGAATCCCCTGCCTGACCTATCTTCCCAGCATTGCTCTGGTCCTCTACTCAAACTGGAAGAATCCTAGACACTCCCAAGCTCCTTAGGGCTTTTCTTCAGCTCTGCTGTCTTCCTGGAATACAATTGCCCCTCTCTAGGACAGTCAGCATCTCTTTCCTGACTCCAGCCACCTCTTGGGCTCTGTTCCTACTTTATGTTAGAGCTGTATACCCAAATCTGCCTTTCCCTGGCCCAGCCACATCCTTGCTGTGGACCTTGGGCAAGTCATATCTTCTCTCTCTGTTTTCTTGTCTGGAAATGGTAGTGGCAGCAAGAGGTGTTTTTGGGGAGCCCTTTCTGACCCTTTCAGACATGGAGAAATCCATGGATCAGTGTCCTTTGTACCACTAATACAAGATGCAAGAGAAGATAGCATGTTTGACCCATTCATCTTTGTATTCTCACCAGCACCTAGCAGAAGGCCCCACAGGAGGACTGGATGGGTGGCTGGGTGGGTGGATAATAAATCTTGAAGTGACAAAGACAATTCATTCCACAGCTCGAACATGATAGAAATATCCCCTGGGAACTTGCCACCGCCTCTGCCCACTTCCTGGCTAATTCAGCATGTTCTCATTTGTAACTTGGTCTTCTAAGCAGACTATTCCCTGAAAGATACATTCAGAATCAGCAATAATAGTTATATTTTCAAGGAATAGGAGAGACCACTGACCATAGTTGCTGGGATTGGAGGGTGTTTATTGTGTTCCCTTTTGTTCTCTTGAATATTTTTTAAAAGATTTACTGGTTAATTTACTTTCTTTGGTATCTGGAATTTTGCATCATATACAGTTATCATCTAAAAAGCAAGAAATGGAAACGAAGTTTTTATAAATAAGGAAGGGAAGAGGGATTGAAGGGAGGGCAGGGGAAATGGTAGTGGGGGGGATCAAATTATGTCATGGACAGGTACAAATTCCCACGATGAATGTGATCATTGTGTATAGCTAAATTGCTTTTTTATTTTTTTAAAGAGAACAAATAAAAACCAACAAGCAAACAAATCTATAAAACAACAACAAAAGAAAACAACAATAACTATATAGGAAAACAAGATGATAAGGATTTAACAATGGTTGTTATACTGCATATTGGTATCTTCAAAATAGCTCTCAGGTTACCAGGTACAGGAATAAAACAAAGCAGTAAATGGAACAAAACATTGGATTTCAAAAACAAGACAGAAAGAAATTCCCGGTAGTTGCCACAATGTACACTGCCATCCTCCAAATAGATGCCCAGACCAGCAGTCCCAGGTCTGCAAAGTCAACCAAACAACACAAGCATTAAGCTGTTCCTTTGAATCAACCAATGGCTTACTGAGGATGCAGATGTTTTTCTGGTTTCCTAGCCCGTACACAGCTGGCTCATGGAAAGGCGTGGTTTGTCTTCCTGCAGTGTCTCTTCCCATCCCCCATGGCAGACCATCTCAAATGTACCAATAAACTCAAATAACTAAAAAAAAAAAGAACAGATGGGTCATTGGAGGTGTGACCTGAAAAAGATTTTAAAAGTAAAAATTTAAATATTATTGATGTATGTATTGTTACTGTAATCCAGCAAGCACTTTTATGTGTAACAGTTCATTTGATTCTCATCAAAACCCTAGGTGGGCAGCCAAGACAAAAATAAAAACAAAACTAATTTGGCAGATCTTAACTGGCTTCATCATGATTCTAGGATCAGACAGTAGTCTAGACCAAAAACTGTTCAGAGTGTCCTTCCCTACCACATGGACAGGGTATATTTATAGTCAGCAGAAAGGAAAACGATGTAGAAAAAACAGAAACGAAGTACAGAGACAGCCTCATTGGTTACAGCACACATTTATCTTATTTGAACACGGTTTAAACAGTTGGCCTCTTAAGATGAGCAGAGACACATCTACTTGTTACAAAAGTAGTCCATAGTCCACTTACACACTGAGTTAGAGTATAGCTCACTACGTACAGAGAAGCCTTTAAACCAACCTAAAAATGTATAGACGTAGCTTTAGGCTAAAGTTAACTGTATTATTATTCCAATTTGCAGATGAGAAAACTGACTCTCGAGAAGATTAAAGGTTTAGCTGAAGTTTCTTATTAGGACGATGTGACATTGAGACTCACTGTGGGTTTCTGTTCCAAAAGCAGGCTGCTGATGAGGCTTAGCTTGCCAAATATACTTCCATTTCAGAAAAACAAATTGGCATTTTGATGTATGACTCAGTCTCCAGAAAGTTTGTTTGTAGTGAGTCAGATTCCCATTGGAGGTTGCTGAAACAACAGAGCTCCTGATGGTGCAAAGCTAGGGTTGAGACAGACACGGGGCTGAGAGGAGCCCGCCAAATCAGACACACGGGGCTTCACGGGTCACCTGTCACATCCCAACTTCTTGTCTGAACACTACACCTCTTGACTTCATCCATGGATATTTCATCTTAAACTTCATGTAGCTCAGGATAGAGTGCTCAGTCAGCATATGAGACTCCAACTTCCATCCCCAGTGCTCAAACAACCAACAAACAAACCAAAGATCCCATGGTTCAAAGTCAGCCTTTCCTGCTGTACCCTAGCTTCGTTTTTGTTCGTTAGTACCAGTACCTGAGCACCTTTGCCCTGACAAGCACCAAGCCCAGCTTCCTAGATACCTGTCAAATGAATGCATAAACTGATGGCTAGGCCTTTGCTCCTGCCAAGCCACCCTTCTTGCCTCTGTCTGCATCGTGCCAATCACATTCCTTTGCTGGGGTGCAGAGGCCCAGCCACAAAGTACAGGACTTGATCCTCCTCTCTCCCCTGAAGGCTTTGTAGTACCAACCCCAGCCTCTCCCCATCCCAGGATGCAGTGTGGCAGGATGTGGTAGAGCACATTTGGCCCCCTAGGCTGCCTGGCTCCCTACCTCTAGTTTCTTACAAGACCTAGGGCCTGAAGCAGACAATCAGTAGGTGCTGAGCCTGGCTCCATGCTGAGATTCTGCCCCTGGGTCTGATGGAGGAGACAGGCTGAGGAGGGTGTTGTAGAGGCTTCCAGTAGCTACCTGGCCATCCGTGAGCTGAGAGGCCTCTGATATTAACTCAGCAGAGCTGTGTCAAAATTACTCATTTCTGCGTCTGGGTGCTTCTCAGCTCTGCCTGTGCACATCAGTGCCTTGCCTCCCGACCTTCCTGCCACTTCTCAGAGGCACACAGGAGATGGAGAAGGCTGAGTACCATTCTTCGGAGCTTGTTCAGATTTTCAATGAGCCACAGCCTCCCGGTGTGCTGACACCCGCCTGTCAGGATCACCACAGCCCCGGCCGCCTCCCTTCCCTGTGAATCCTGCTGCCTGTCTTCCAGCTGCCCAGCCCCCTCTTCCCCATAGCAGGATTTCTGCTCCACCATGAGTTTCAGAATTCTTAATCCCAGGGAAAGCCTGGCCCCACTAATAAGCTAAAACTGACCTTGTCTCTAAGGCTGCAGCAGCTGAATTTATTAATCTGTCCCTCAGCCGTGTCCTCATTGACTTGCAAAGCATTTTCAGCATTATTGAGTCTATGCAAAGGAGCAGTTTCCTGGGCACCTACTACATAGGCAAAGCCCGTGGGGATGAAGAGGATGAATTCCTTTCACTTGGGAAGCTACAGGCTTGCTGGAGCAGAGGCAAATAAGTGAGAGGGAGGGGAGGTGGCCATTGTGAAGCCAAGGTTGCTGGAGCCCGGCTTGACCCTTGTCACTGACCAGGAGCAGGATTTTGGCCCAGTCTTTTCCTTTCTCTGAGCTTTGATGCTTCTGCTTATAAATAAGGGGTTGGTCTAGATCAGTGTTTTCCACACTGCAGTTTGCAATCATTGCAGAGTGGGGAAATAAACTGAGCTGGTGAGAACCAGTACTCAAAAAACAAACAAACAAAAATCTCAGAAGCCATGAGCACCACACACAGCACAGATAAGTCTCACTTAAGGAAATTTCTAGTTGACACATACATATCCAAGTGTATTTGTAAGTATGTACACATGTATGCCTCTTCACACATGGATAGTTAATTGTGTACATATATGCATGTGTTTCATGCATGTGTGTGTGTTGCTGGGTCACAACACACAAATAATTTCTTATTATGAGTCGCTGTCTTAGTTACTTTTTCTGTTGCTGAGACGAAATACCTAACACCCAAAGTTAAAGGAGGAAAGATTTATTTTGTCTCACAGTTTGTAGAGGTTTCAGTCCATAGCAGCTGACTCCAAGGCAGGGAAGCACGGCAGAGGGGCATCAAGGAAGAAAAACAATAAAAGGCAGGGCAGGGCAGACAGAAGACAGCAAGAGAGCACCAGCAGCAGCAACAGTCTGCCATTTCCCTTCATGTCTTTCAAGCTACCTGCCTTTGGGTGATGTCACGCACACCCGGGGTGGACCTTCTTTAATCCTAGCACCACACACTTAATCCCAGCATTAGATCCGTAATCCCAGTATCCCACACCCTAGATCCAGCACCTCTGAAAAGCTCCACCTAGGGAGCATATGAGGCTTTGAGGGACATCTAGATACAAACCCCAACAGCCACAATCTAAAGATCTGGGGAAACACTGGTGTAGATGATCCCTAAATCTCCTCTAGTTTTAACACTACATCCTTCCAAATGCTGTTAGAAAAGGGACTCGGAGGAACTCATTTTAGCCATGTGACAGGAAAGATTTCATGGAAGAGATGGTGCCATTTGCAATTGCAAGGATGAGTAAGACTTTCAGGATCAAAGAACTCCAAGGAGCAGAGGAGAGTCAGGAAATGGCATTCCAAATGGGGGCGCCATTGTCAGCAAAGCCCAGAAGCAGGACTGTGCCTTCTGTGTGAGGAGCAGGGGAAAGCCCTGTGAACACAGAATGGCCAGGAAGTTCTCAAGTTGGAAAGGTAGACGGAGTCCACATCTCATGAAGACCCTTGGCTTCCAGTTAGGGGATTTCCACAGGGACAGCTGGGCGCCAGAGAAGGCTCTCCATATCCAATCACCCTATGAGCTCTATGATCCTCCTTCTAGAAAATGATGTCAGAATCGTTTATCTAAGGGATGACTGACTGGCAAGACCGCATAACAACCTGTTTTATTTTGATGATGATTGTTCTTTTACCGAGGCAGAGGAATTTTGGATTTATTTATTTATTTATTGGCACTAAACTCAATTTATTGGTATTAAACTCAAGGCCTTCACACTGAGCTACCTTACCAACACTTATTTTATTTTAACTTGTTTTTATGTTCAGATAGTGTCTTGCTAAATCACTAAGTCTCTTAGGCTAAGTTTGAATTGGTTATGCTCCTGAACTAGCTTCCCAGAGTTCCGGGATTACAGACATGGTGTATCACAGCCAGCTAATTTTGAAATTTTTAGAGTAAAACAGGACTTTAAAGGTCCTATTTAGCATACAGGGTCTGACAAAACAAGGATTGTCACTGCTTGCACGGCCCAACAGTCTGCAAGGAGGTCTTCATACTCATGTGTTAGCATTTCAGAAACTTTGATATTTGTGACAACATTAGGACAGAACTCTTGCAACTGTGAAGGCCACAATAGCTGAGAAGCCAGGCCATCAACACATCAATGTATTTACTCTACCCTGTAGATATGAAAACTAAATCCCAGGGGGAAGTAATTGGCCAGGTGACTCAGTGGGCTAGAGTCCACCTCTTAGACCACCATGGCCTGCACGGTGCAGCTGGGTGGGTGGGAAAGTGTGCAATGTCAAAGAGAGAGTACACAGGGGCATGATCCTGGGCTCCTGCTAAATCAGCTCAGCTGCCGCCCCTCAACCACAGGAGGCACCCCCAGCCTTGGCAAATTGTCCCCTCTATAAACTGGATTCACCCTGGACTCGGCTTCTGGCACCAGGTCAGGACCAGGTCCCAGGCCATTCCTTCCCTGGGATCAGCAGACCCTGGGAGATGAGGAGGAAAAGGTGAAGCTACAAGCCCACTATTTTTAGTCCAAGCATTGGTTGCCAGGAACATTAAGCTAATTCCCTGCTATATATCAAGGAAGCAACAGTGGCACTGGTTGCAAGGTCTAATTGTGGGGATTCGTTGTAAAATGCAACTTGTCAGCCGCTGCTGTGACTGGGGTGCCATCACCTTGTCATTGGAATCAGAGCTATTTCCTGACGCCTGACTCCTGGGCGGAGGGAAGTGTGGGTGTTGAAGGGGAAGGTGTGGCCTGCAACCCTGGAGGTCTCTCAGTTGACCTTGCACCTAGAACTCCTGAGCCCAAGAAGGGCAGAGAGGAGAGAGGGTGGTGGCTGGACTGGTTGTGGAAGGGCCTGGGGCTGCTAGACCACTGTCGATGGAAGAGATTCAATCTTGACTTTCTTTGGGCCGTCAGATCTGGCAAAGCTGTGGGAGCAATGTTGAAAACATGGGAGCCTGTGGCTTAGGTTACCACAGAACGTTTTCAGAGAGATAGGAGGACCTCCTAGCCGTGAAGTCATGGGGACGAAGGCAGGACAATCTCTGGTCTTAGTAGTAGTCATTCTACAGCCCAAAAGTGGGGAAGGAAGAAGCAAACAGCTATCAGAGCCTGCAGGGTGTGGTACTCCAGTGGGCTGTGCATCCTCTGCAACCTGGCTTCTGTGCCTGTTGCATAGATGGGGAAACTGAGGCTCAAGTGGAGAAACTTATCTAATGTCACCCGACAGTAAAGAGAGCAAAGCTTATTTTGGCCACAGTGTCTAACTCCAGAGCTGATCAAGGACCCCAGGTGATGGAAGGAAAGGGTTCCCTTTCCCTCTGTTTCTCCAGGCCTGGAATTCTGGGGCAAAAAGACATTCAGCCAGCCAGCCAGCCATGCAGCTCATGAACGTGCCAATGGCTAGAATGCAGAAATAGAACCCAGTGTCATTCACAAAGAGCTCAGGAGAACTCACTTTATCTAGCCCCTTGTCTCATCTGATCCCCTCTGAAGACAGCAGTCAGTATTTCAAGCAGCTCAATAAAGGAGGGCTATAATCATCTCTCTGCTGGGAAGGAGGAAGCTTCCAGTTCTCAGGTAAGGCTCAAGGAAGGATGGCTTGAGCTCCAGTGTCCTGGGAGAAGGCTGGACTTGAACCTACTTTCCTTATTTAGAAACCCAGAGGAGGGCTGGGGATTTAGCTCAGTGCTGTAAGTGCCTGCCTTATAAGCACGTGGTCCTGAGTTTGATCATCAGTATCAAAAAGAGAAAGAAAACCAGAGTAAAGATGCAAAACCTCCTTACAGGAGAAAAAGAAACTTCTTGCCACTGATGATGGATGCAGCTTTCCTGAAACAAGCTAAAATCGGATTGAATGAGTGGTGGACACCTAAGGATAAGGTTATTATTTATCATTACATTAAAAATTGTATATGCATGTGTCTGTCTGTCTATCTATCATCTATCTGTCTATCTATCATCTATCATCTATTAGAAGTACTAGAGATGCAAGCCAAGGCCTCTCCATGCATGCTAAACAAGTGCTCTGCCACCACGCTACATCCCCAGCCCTTAAGTTGTATGTATTTTTGAATAGATAATGCAGAACTTTCCCATCATGCAAAAATCAAAAGGTACACAGGAGACACTTCTCAAAATCCCTCTCTTCCCTGCTCTCTGCCACCCAATTCCTTTCTTCAGAAGCTGTGCTCTTGTTGATTTCTTAGCACATTCACAAGCTCTTCTGTACCTTATTTCCCTAGTTTAAGTTGGAGATTACTCCAAATCAGTCCATACCAAGTATCTCCTTTAAATTTTTAATGGCTGCGTATTATTCTACTAATTGGGTAAATCATGGTCTACTTCATTCACCCTCCAATGACAGGCACTTAAGTGCTCCAATCCTTGGTTTCTACAAGCAGTATTTTGGAAGATGGCCCTGTTCAGAGACCATCTGAGGCTTATATGAGTGCACCTCCAGGACACACTCCTAGAAGGGGAAATGGAGGTCTATGAGAACATGCGTACATAATTTTGATACGAATTATCAGGTCTTCCTCTAGGGAGATTGCACCAGTTTACACTCTGAGGTTGGGCTTCCTCAGAAATAAGGACCCTGGGTCAGTAGGTAGTTTGTTCAGGAAGCCCCAGAAAGTGGCAGGGAAGTGAGACAGCAAACCTACAGGGCGACTGGAGCCTGATCCCACTGAGTGTCTCATGGGGCACATTCACTCAGTTATCCCAATGGAGGGTACAGGGCAGGGTACCAAACATTGGGCAGCCCTCCTCCAGAAACACAGGGATATCTGTGGCCTCACATCTTTCACAACTGCACAGGGTTAGTCTGATGTCCGGCCTAGCCCCTGTCTCATACCAGCACACATACTGACTGTGGAAAAGGTGGCTCTTCAGCTGCCCCAGCCCAGGTGGACACCCATCCCTCTGCCCTCACAGGGCCCTTCCTGGCTGCTGATCACTAGGGAAGGCACAGAGGCACATCTAGGGTAATGATGCCCTGAGATCCCTGGCACCACCTCTGTACCCACCCTCCCACCAGCATCAACACAAAATGCCTCCACTCCAAAATTCTCCAATTGATCAAATATAAGGTTCTGCCCTTACTCCAAGAGGTTGTTCCCTACATGTGAACCCCAAGAAGGGAAAAGCCACTCACTAGGGAAGCAGATATAGATGCCAAATGTTGTCTGAAGTGAAGGCTCCGCAGGTGGAGGGGCTGGTTGCAGAGGACAGTGTTCGCCTTCAGGGCGCCAGGAGTCTGCTTCACGCTCCCTACATCTGCCCAACCCTGTCTCCACTAGGCCGGCACAGAGCTCCAGGCTCCCTACCCTGAGGACCATGAGTGACCGGCGCAGTCCCCCAGTGAGACAGAGGATGCTCTTGTGGGTAACAGGTAACTGCCGCTTTATTGATGTGGGCTCTGGCTTATATATTCGGCCGTGACCAATCACAGGCTGCCACGAGGGCTGCCACGAGGAAGCAGGGCTGGAATGGGACGCAGGCTCTGGCTTATATACCCAGCTGTGGCCAATCAGGGGTTGCCACAGAGTCAGCACAGGGCGAGTACGGAGTGAGCACGGGGTGGCTAGTTTGGAGAGGGACGTAGCGCATTGCGGAAGCTGACATGGTTCTTAGTCCCGGGCAGGGTATAGTATGTTGAACACCTGCGCCCAACACATGAGGAAGACCTCAGTAAGTCCTGCTGGGCAGCCTGGCCCAGTCTAGCAAGTTGGTGTTGGTTTGCTGTGGCCCTGTGGCCTGAGACCAAAACCACAACTCCAACAGCATGGCTGCCAGTATCTACTGAGCCAAGAGAGGGTAACAGCCACTGCTCTCCTCACCTGGGTCCTTGCCTTACTTCACTATTAACAGAAAAGCCAGAGAGAACCCCGGGTTATCCAGCTCAGGGTCAGTGAAGGGAGAGAGGCCATGATGATGGGGGAGGGCTGGAGGCCAGGGCTGGGCCAAGCCCAGCTGGCAAGCTCCAGGGCAGAATCAGGAGGCTCTATATATGTCATCAGGTCTCCTCCTTCTGGGATAGGGGACTTAGGGGCTAAGAGAGAGCAGAGTGACAGCGCGAATGTATCTTCTATCAGCCAGGCATGATGTGCCTGGCCAAGTGGACAGTCCTACTGGGCATCACAGGACAGAAGCCCATCTTGCTTCAAGAACAAGCAAAGTTGTCAGAAAGGGGAGCCCAGGTGGACAAAAGATAATGCCACCTTGCTTCCCTCCCTCCTTGGGCTTTTCTGTTTTCCTTTCCTTCCTTCCTTCTTTCCTTCCCTCTAGCCCTGTACCCATGATCCACTCACTCATCCATTCATGTGAGGTGCTTTGAGCTCCTGCTCCACGTGGCCACTGTAGAATTTGCAAGTGTCTATCAAAAGGATTCTTTCCTTTCCCCCTCAATCTCTCCCTTGCCCTTCATTCATCTCCTAAGTTGCTCATCTTTCTGGCCTCTCCTCCCCTGGCATGCAAACTGCTCATCAGTACAGAATCCAGGAGCAGTACAGGAATCCAGCCCTGCCCCTTTGAAAGGGATTCTGAACACAAGAGCTCTCAGAGAGAGTGTGATGCATACCACACTGGGGACCTCAGACAAGATAAACTCTGGCAGTTGACTGCTGAGAGGTGGAAGGAAGGAGCTGGCAGGGCAGAGGAGGACCCAGAGCTGGCAAGCAACATTACTAAAAGCTCACTCTATGCTAAGTGTATGTGAAGGGCTGTTACAGGGGAAATATCCTTCACCCCAAACCTCAGTGAAGGTAGTGTTGTTATCCACTTTTGTGCCCACAGGGGACTCAAAGTTCAGAGAGGTTATTAAGGGCCAAAATGCCTGCCTGTTGGGGTGGTGTGTGCGTGCGTGTGTGTGTGTGTGTGTGTGTGTGTGTGTGTTGAAGGGATGAAAGGACGCTGTGGGTGGCTATCAGAGAGGCCTGGCACTGAGTCTGGGAACAGGGCCAGTTTGCAGAGGCTGATCCGGCCAGGGCTGGACAACAGCTAGGAAGGAAAGCAGAGGGAAAGAGGAGTGGAGAGGGTCAGGGAGCAAAGCTGCTGGCTTCCCAGAAGTAGCTTAGAGGAGACCCTTTGACAGAGAGTTAGAACTCTCTGTTCTAAGCAAGCAGCATAGAAGCGATACTGGGAAATCCTCACCAAAGGTACTCAGGCTGGGACTTCAGCTTCTCTGATCTGCTGGCACTTACATCTTGATTTTATTGTATTGATTTCATTAATAAAATTTATTCTGCTTTTTTGAAAAAGAAAAATGAGAAGCAACAGCGGTAGAGACCAGAAGTTCAGCAGAAAATTGTTTGATTTTGGACACAGGCCCTAGAGAAAGGGCTGATCCTTTTCCTTCTGGGTGCAGAGGATGCTGGGAGCCAATGAATGGCCACAAGAAAGACTCAGGGTCACAAGGGTAGAGGAAGACTCCCAAATTCAGTCCTGCCCACTCCTCCCTTCCCCTTCCTCACCCTGGGTTGGAACAGAGGGGTTCATGCTCGTCTGGGACATCTGTACTGCTCCAGGTGGCCCCTGGACAAGCCACTTTCCTCTGTGATGCTGGAGCCTTCCCTGTATACCTGGCAGCTCTGAGACTCACCTTTGCTACAAAACAGGTGCACTGCCACTTTGCCCACGGGCTGTCTACTCTATGATGACAACAGAGAATGAAAACAATGTGCAGAATCTGAAAGTCTCCTCAGAGGCAGAGGAGGAGGCCAAGGGGCTGTTGGTTCTTACAAGCCCCACTTCCCCTCAGGTAGATGCTACCCTCGTACCTTCCTGGTGTCCCCTTGTCCCTCTTCTTTGCACCTGCTCACACCCAACCCATTGCACAAAGGGTGGTGGAGCTGGAGTTCAAGAGGCAGGACAGTGCCTGAGAGGAACCGGCTCATTTCCCTGTCTGCAAATCACAGGGGATACAACAGAGGAGCAGCTTATTTTTAGGAACAAACGACTGAACAGTGGTAATGTATGCAGTTTTATTCTTAAGTAAATTTCTTTTTCATACAGCACAGTCTTCTTAAAACTTAAGATCAAATCTCATTTTGCATGAGACTTAAAAGTAACTAGATCTTTTGAGTACAGATGCATGCTGCCATGATTTGGGTAAGGGCTGAGTATTGTCCAAAAGTTCTATGTGTTGGGGGATTGTTCCTAGTTTGGTGATGTGGGAGTTGATGGCACCTTTAAGAGGTGGGGCTTAGTGGGAGGTCTTTAGGTTAGGGGGCAATGCCCTGGGAGGGCACTCCTGGTTTCCTGGAGCAAGTTCTCTTCGGGGAGTAGAGTGGATTGCCATAAAAGCTTGAGCCTGAACTGAGTCTCTCTCTCTCTCTAGCTTCTTGTTCGGTGATATAATTCCTTGCTCTATGCATATGCTTTTGCCATTGCTATTCACCATGACATAACAGAGAAGGCCTTTGCCAGAACAAAGCTGATGCAGGCACCAAGCCACCGAACAACCATGAGCTACAGAGACCTCTTTCCTTCCTATGGAGCCTGCCTCAGGTGTTCTGTTGTACTAATGCAAAACTGACTAATACTGATTGCCTCTACTGTTACAAATCCCTGCTTAACTTAATTCTGGCTTTTCCCTTTGCCTCTCCGGAAATCCTTTAGTTGTTAATACCTACAGTTCTGGATCTGTAAACAGTTCACAGGTTTTATTTTTATTTTTATTTTCTTCTTAAAGGCCCTTCCATGGGCTTTGTCCTGCTGTGCTAATTGAGCTAGTGGCTGCTAATTATCTAGACAGGAACCCACCTGCTTCCCTCCTCTGCACATTTCCAATTCTTTCTTTACAGGAAGAAGTCAGCTGTGTGTGTGTGTGTGTGTGTGTGTGTGTGTGTGTAATAATCAGAATGTAGCTGGAAGATACATCATCCCAGTTTCCTGTGAAATTTAAGCCCTTTAAATTCTCAGGTTTATGTGATGATGTCCTACAAAATAAGCCCCAAATCCCTATGTAGAGGTGGATTTCCTGTCTCTCACCACACATCATAATGATCCTCTTATGTGGCCTCCAGCCCTTGCTTTCCCTGTCTCTGTCTAGCATGCTCCTCCATACCAGGCCTTCTTCAAGGCTCAGAACCACTATCACATCCTGCATACAGCTTTCCAGAAACTACAAATGATCATGAATACTCCTGTTGAATTCCTTAACACCCTGCCCAGGAAAGTGGCCAACATTGTGGGCTCTGGACCAGACCATCTAGGTGGCCATCTCTTTGTCTGATCTGCTTTGTATGATACAGCTTTGTACGACTATAGCAAGTTGCATTCTCCCCCAAGCCTCAGTTTCCCTGTGAGAAATGAAACTGATAATAATACACTCACCTCATAGGGTATTTGTGAACATTAAATATGACAAACTACAAGCTAAATAAACCTTTCCTTCTTTAATTTTGGGCATTAGGTATTTTGTCTCAGCAATTAGAAAGAATTAAGACATGAGGCCGGCACTCCCAAAATGTCAGCTGATTGCAGTGGCTCTGGCTAGTGATATTTGTACACCTGTCTTTTCTCCTACTGGGAAGTGAATCCCTTGAGGACATGCGTCCTGACTTCTTTGTTTTACTTGTTAGGATAGTTCAGAGTGGATCTCATCCATTTAGCCTTCTTTGAGTGTTAGGATTACACTTGGGTACACATGACTGAAAACCAAAAGTAGCATGACTTGAAGGAGATGGAAGTTTGTTTCTGTCAAAGTCAGGGTAGGTTGTTCAGGACTGACGCCATGTTTCACTAGGAGGGCCTTACATCTTACTGCCCTGCTAGATGTCACCTCAACTTCATGATCCAAGATGACAGCATCCATGCTCCCATCAGCCAGTAGAGGAAGAGGCCAAGGTTATTCTCTTAAGGAAGAGGCATCTGTTACTATTTCTTTAAAAAGTTCCTCAGATCTGGGGAGTCTGGGAAGATGGCGGGACAGTAAGCAGCAGAGTAAATAGCTTCTCTGAGAGAAACAGTCCAGATGCTGAATATAGCATTCTGGAGAAGATAAGAAGGAAGGAAGTGAGCCCCCTCAACCCAGGAAGAAACTAAAGTGAGAATTGAAGCCCAGTGAGAGAATAAAAAAAAAGAAAAAGAAAAACTTAAACAGAAGGAAGCGGTAGCTGGCGGTGCTTTCACCGGAGCTGGAACCACCGTGCCAGCAGCACTGTTGGAACCGGAGACACATGGGCACAGTGAAGCTGGTGGCTAGCAAGCCCAAAGGCCTTGGCAGGGAGACGCGGTGGTGGAGGGGAGCAGCAGACCAGAGAACTGCACTGGCTGCCAGTGAGTGTGGGGAATTCACTTCTCCCACAGAGGTGGGCGATTGGCTGGGTGCCATTTTGGAGTTGGGCAGGATAAGCCTGGAGACAGAACTGCAGCTGACTTCATCCAGCCACTGCTAGCCAGGAGCAGATTGGTGACAATTGCTTGGACCAAGTCCCACCCCTCTGAGCAGTCCAATAGCCACTGCCGAGGTTTCCTTAAAGCTATCCCTAACCAACCCCACCAGGACAGCACACACTAACATGGTGAAGACTCCCTGTGGTTAACCAGCTCAGAAGGGAAGGGCCAGCCTGCTCTGCCCCTGCTTATACTTAAGTAGCCACCAGCAGACTGGGGAAAGCAGCAAACAGCAGAAATACCCAGCCAACACCCTTCAGAGTAATTATAACCAATACAGGAAGTGCCAGGGTCCCCGCTACCCACTTGTCCAGAAAAAACCAGGAACATGACAAGAGGAAAAAGCAAAAGGCAGTCTCTGGCCTCCAACCCAAGCAGTACTGGTCCCAGAGTTGTAAACACAGACGAGATCGGGAGTTGCACACCTGCAGGTTTTGAAACAACAGCAACTGAAATAAAGAAACGACTCTGTGAAGCTATAAAAGAACTTAGAACAGAAATATTATTACAGGTAAAAGAAGATATGAGAAACATAATAAAAGAATTACTAAGCACCTCTAAAGAAGATGAAAGAATAGAGGAGCATAGAAAAAGGAGGGAGCCTTCAATGAAGAATATAAGAAAAATTTAGAACACATGAAACAGATTCAAAGACATTGCCAGGAAATTAAAAACTCCATTGAAAGCTGGCAAAACTGCTTGAAAGAAACTAAAGATAGATTATCAAACCTTGAGGACAGGCTTGCAACTTGCCATAGCGAAAGGAAAGATCTCTTAAAAATAACAAGGAACCAGGAAGTAACAATACAAGGCTAGAAGATGACAAGAGGATCTATAACTTAAGAATAAAAAACATGAGTGAAGAAACAGGGGTAAACACAAATGAAATACAAGAGCTTTTTACAGAAATAATTAAAAAGAACTTTCCAAGCATAGGAAAAGGAAATGATATTCAGATATATAAAGTATACAGAACTCCAGCCAGCTATAACCAAAATAGATCTATACCCAGACATATAATAATCAAGATCCCAGAAATTCAACACAAGAACAGAATATTAAAAACTGTCAGAGAAAAGAAACAGATCACCTATAAAGGAAAACCCATCAGAATCACAGCAGACTTCTTGACACAAACCATCAAATCAAGAAGAGCTTGGAGAGAAGTATTCCAAGTCCTGAAAGAAAATAACCTCCAGCCAAGATTGATATACCCTGCAAAATTAGTGGAGAAACAAGATGATTCCATGATAAAGAGGAACTGGGGGAGTTCATGACCACCAAACCAACCCTACAAAAAATACTGAAGGACATTCTAGAGAGAGAGAAAAAAAAAGACCATGGTTTCAGGAACAGTGCCAGAGGGGCTCACTGAATGGGGCAGACAGTGGAATGAAGAAGAAAAGTAAACAACAAACAGTAGAAAAAATATGGCAGAGACGAGGCAGAGAAGTTGGCCATAATCACTAACATGGATGGCTTCAATTCACCACTAAAAAGAAACACAGGCAGAGTGGATCAGGAGACAGGCTCTCATCAAATATGCTCTATATTGATAAGAAATACAATTAACCCAAAAGAGGGTTTATAGACTGAAAGTCAAAGATGAGAAAACAATGCTCTGTATGACAGGGAACCAGATAAAAGTGGGGGTAACTTGGTCATAAGCTGCAGATTGGATAGAAAGCCATGACACTTTTATACAATGGAAAACTACTCAGCTATAAAGAAAGAAAGCCTTGAGACTCTTGTATGTAAATGGATACAACTTGAGATCATGGTCGGGGTAAAAAGGTTCAGAATCAGTTAGATGAATAGCAGGCTACCTCCCTAATCTAAAAACTAAGGAGTTAGTGGGATGCAAATTGTACAGTGCACCCTGTGAAAGTGAAAGGGGAGGAATTGTCTAAAAAGGGAAGGCAGTGGCCATTGTTAATCTACTATCATGATTTGAAACCCATATTGTTTTCATTGTTCTGTTTAGTTTGGTTTTATTCTGTTCCAGTTTTCTTCTTGTATTAGACTTGATGGCATGGACAGCTATTCCAAAGATAGCAGGATATATTTTGGTAACCAATTTTGATTTCCTATTAACTTGATTTGAAGCCCTGTATTGTTCTCACCATCTTGTTTTGACTGATTTTACTCTATTCTGTTTTATTTGATAGTATCAAGTCTGAGGGTATAAGCAACTACTTTGAACACAATAAGACTCACTATGATATCCATTCTGGTTTGACCGTTACCTTCTTTTGAAACCCTGTAATGTCTCCAATGTTTCATTTTTATTGGTTTTGTTCTGTACTGTTTTGTTCAATTTTATTATACTTGATGATATGGGCAATTCTTTTGAAGATAGCAAGAGGCATTATGGTAACCACTGTTGATCACTTTGTATTTTGTTTTTACATCAAGTACTATCTCCATCCTTGTGTTTTGACTGACTCTATTTTGTTTTGTCACATTTGGTTTTATTCTCTTCAAAATAAAAAAAGTAATAAGAACTGTAGGAGTAATAAAACCCAAAATGTGCAATTATTATAAAAAAGAGAGGAAGAAAAACTGCCCTAAAAGATATAACTGCAAGTGTGTTTAGGTGTGTAAGATAGATAACCATATTACTAATTTTTTGCTGAATCATTGAACAGAACCATTTGTAGTCTCACTCTTTGAATGTCCACTTTGTATGCTTTAATTTTATATGAACAACTATTTCTAAGATAACAATATGTATCTATCAACTAGTGATTTCTTATTGTTTATTTTTTTTGAAATTCTGTATTACTTCTATCCTTTGTCCTGTTTGGCTTTTTTTTCTCTTTAAATAAAATTTTTAGAAAAAGTTCCCCAGATCACTTTTGCTTATATCAGTTGGTCAGGATTTAGTCACATGGCCTACGTGCAGAGGCTATTGGGAAATATAGCCCTTAATCCGAGCAGCCAAGGGGCTGGCTAAAATATCTTTCAATGAAAATGAATATTGGAGAAAAACTAGGACTCACTACCATCCTCACATAACTTAACACTGTTTTACTTTTTAAATTAAATTTGTTTTAAAACTTTCTAATTATGGTGAAGTACACACAAAACGTACTATTTGAACCATTCTGAGTTTACAGTTCAGTAGTACTAAGTACAGTGACATTATTGTGTAATCAATATCCAGAACTCATTTAATCTTGCAAGACTGAAACTATCTATGAAACCACAACTTCCTAATCTCCCTTCCCAAAGAGTCAGCAGCCACCATTCTACTGTTTGTCCCTACAATTTTTTTTTTGTACTAGGAATCAAACTCGGGGCCTTGTGCTTGGCAGGCAGGTGCTGTGTCACTGAGCTTACCCCCCCTCCCCCAGTCTATATACCCGGGGCCCCATCTAAGGACAACCATACAGTATTTGTCTATTTTTTTTTTCTTTTGTACCAGAGATTGAGTTTAGGGCCTTTGCACTCATTTACATCCCCATCCTTTTTCTTTTCTTAAAGTTTTAGATGAGGTCTTACTAAGCTGCTACATTGCCTAGGCTGGGCTCTAACTGAGATCCTCCTGGCTCAGCTTTCCAGAGTGTGGAATGACAGATATATACGCCTAAGCCTGGCTGAATTTGTCCTTTTGTGAATGGCACAGTTCAAAGTCTTCCCAGGTTACTGCCTGCATTAATACTTAACTTTGCATAGGCCCAGTAGTAGTTTCTATGGTTCCTTGATACCCGGCTTGCGCTCTATCTAGGACTGATGATTTTCATTCACTTGACAAAGTTGTGTAGAAGGATTAGCAGGTGACAGTGTGAATGCCAGGGCCGGGAATGGACCTCGGGACTCAGGCAATGCTCCTGGTTCCTCTTTTCTCTCCAGTGCCTTCCAGAGTGATATTAGTTCTTACCGCTGCTTCGTAATGTTCAGTGACAGAAAAGTCACACGCTTCTAGATCAACCTTTAGTGTCAGTCTTTGGTGTTGCAGTTTGGGGACCCTCAGACCAGAGTGCGCACACACACACACACACACACACACACACACACACACCCGCCGCAGTTCCCTAACCATCTTCTCTCATGGCTTTTACCCGGCTGGCTTCCATTTCATACCCAACCCCCAGGCTCCTTTTCCCCAAACCCTTCCCTGGGTCTATTCTCAGCCACATTGTCCTTGCTGTGCTCTGGCACAGGAGACAGGAGAGGATGACACGGGCAGATCGGAGCTCAGCCCTAGCTCTTGTCAGGAGCCCCCTCACCCCCCAGCCTTCCACTCTCAGAAGGTAGTTCGAGCTTCTAGAAGGTGGACCAGACATACTGGCCTATATGGGACTCTCCCATGGGAACCTACTAAAAGAGAAACAAACCAACAAACAATAAACAGGATTCCTAAGCCCCACTCCAAACTACAGGATCAGAATTCTGAGGGTGAGGGGCCAGAAAACTTAGTTTCTGATGATTCTGATACACTCAACCTGGCACTGGGGTCCCCTGACATGCAGAGGAAGAAATCTGGGGAATAGCTTGCCCTAGGTCTAATGTTATTTGCTATGCAACTTTGGACAAATTAACCAACCTCTCCGAGCTTCATAACAACACTGCCTTTTAAAATGGTAATAAGACTTGTTGCACAGAAAATATTTAGCAGAATGCCTAGCATGTCTATATCCTAATAAATGGGGGGCTGGTGTTAGTAATTACTGTTTCATCATCACCATTGTCATCCAAATGCTTTGCATGGCCCACCTTGAGGACTGTAGCTCCGGATAGTACTGGGACAGTCTCAGGCAGGGCCCCCTGGAGATGGTGTCTCAAGTTGAAAGCCAGCCAGATAAAAGGCAACAATGGGGCTATCAGGGCTCAATGATAATAAAAGCTCTGGAAAGCCACATAGAGATGAAAGGGAAAGACTCACCGAGATGACATTACCTGCTGCAAAGACATCCTCTAGGCCTGCTGGCCCCAGGGAACTCCAGCCACCACCATCAGCAGCTTTCTGCAGCAGCAGAGGCTTCGAGAAGCTTTGGGAAAGAAAATCACTCAGGAGAATTCTGGGACTGGTGCAGCATCAGGGAACCCTGCTCTTGGTCGTCAGAGAGGGAAGCCCTGGATCCAGGTCCACAGTGCTGAGTTTGGGGCTCCCCACATCTTCCCACCTCCATGGAGGCCCCTCTGCTCTGCTGGTCTGATGAGGGCAGCAGTATGCTGAACCTCATCTTACACAGCTGCTTCCTGGTCTTGCTCCGCACTGGTGTCTGCTTGCTACATTGGTATCTTTCTGTTCCTCCAATTCCACTGAGGAACTCCTGGCTCTAGAGCCTTTGCATATTCTCTACCCATTCCCGGCTCCTCTTTATGCTCAGTTTTCAGACCCCAGAGAGGTCTCTCTGGCTTGTCCTGTCCAAAGCAGACAATCTAAACACTCTCCTTTTTCCTGCGTACCACCTACACAATCTGGAATCATCTTGCTTATTTTTGTATTTCTTTGCTTATTGTCTGTCTCTTGTGTGGGGAATGCATGAGCTCCATAGAGGACAGATATCTGTTTTGTTCACCTTTCTGCCTCCTGAACCCAGTATAGTCTCTAGTGCAAGTAAGCACTCAGAGAAGGTTGCTGAATTTTAATTTTCTAGTCATCTCAGGCCTTAGTCCTGGGCTCAGTGCCAAAAACCTGAGAGCTGCTTAACAAATGCTACTGAATTAATAAATTACATTCTCAGCCCCTCCTGCATTGGCTCACTATCAAGAATTCTTCTTAGAGTGGTCTTAGAGTTAGATATTAATTTATTTGACAGTATTTATTGAGCAACTATTATATGCCAGACACTGAGCTAGGCTCAAAGGATACTGAAGAAATCAGGACTACAGCAGAATCCATTTGTGGTTTGTATTATTGAAGAGATGGAGCTGGGCAGAAAGAGAGAGGCTCTGGAAGATAAATTTAAACATTCAATGTCTACTTCTCTTCCCATTCTTTTCCATGAATTCTGGGGTGCTCCACTACACCATCATCACCGTGGCTTGTGTTCTTAGTTTTGCCGACAGAGTTTGAGTGTTGGAGGAGGAGTCAGAGGAAAGCACTCCGTGATGTCAGGATCAAAGCAGTGAGGCTTAGCCGCCCAGTCTCTCCCCAGCCTGTCCCTCACCTTCCGCCCACCTTGCAATCTAGACAGCCCACAATCAGGCTCCCCATTAGGAAGACTGATGTCACACAGACCGGCTTTTGCAGGGCCTGACTTTCATGGTAGGAATTTACACATTTCCAGATCAACACAGCTCCATTAATCTGTGCTAGTTGGCCAAGCCATGGCGAGAGATTCCTTAGAGGACCTAGAATTGGTTCTGGGGTCCAGGACAGGTACTAAAGCCACAGGGGTGGGCTTCATAGCTAGCATGGGGATCTGAGAAGACCCCAAAATGGGGCCAGGCTGGGGTGGAAGAGTGGCAGGGAGAAGCAGGAGCAGAAAGGGTGAGAATATGTGGTATGACCCAGGAGGAAGGCCTTGTAAATGCCCCGGGGCGCTGGCTGTGGAGCTGAAAGGGACCAGAGCTTCCTGAGACCTATGTGCCCAAGGACTGAGGCACTCCAAAACATAAAACAGTCTCCAAAATACTAATTTTGCATTGCACTGATTAGTCTAGTCTCCCAAATCTCTGAAGTACAACCAGACCTTAAAATGCGCAGACTCAGTCTATGGAGGTTGGTGATGCCCATGACTCTGAAGTCATTCTGCTTCCCTCATCCCAGTGCATTGCCCAACTAACCCCAGAGGACCAGGAGAAGACAGCTGCATAGACACGAGAAACCTCTGCTTAGAAAATTAGCCAGGATCCGTGAAGCGCCAGAGCTGGAAGGAGATTTGAGATCTTTAACCCAGCAAGAGCCATAGAGTCCAGAGACTGCCCACAGGGCAGTGCTGGACTCTGGCTTTCTAGATTGAATTCCGTGGTTCTTTCTCTGCACACTGCTCAGGACACAGTAGGTGTGCCACAGCTGAGTAACTAAATGACTCAGTTTTAGAATGGCTGCATGGTTAGGTGGACAGAGAGGCGGATAGATAGGTTGTTTGCTCCTTAGCTTTTTTTGTTTGTGCAGTACCAGAGCTTTGTACATGCTAGACAAGCAGTCTATCCCTGAGCTGTATCACCAGCCCAGGTTCTCTCAAATCTTTAGAAAAAGAACAAGCATCTTTTCCTGACTTCCTGTGGCACAGTTAGCTTCCTAGACCACACCTCAGAAATTTATGAATGAACCAAACTAGCAATTAGACATCACCCACAGTGCCTAACACACTACATGGCGAGGATCAAATTGGCTTTGGGAGACGAAAATGGTGCCAGACCAATTTAATTTCCTCTTTAGCGATAGAGTGACGGTCTTTCTCAGTGAGGGGTGAGGAGCAGCTGTCATCGATCTTGATTTCAGGGTAGCTGCTGGTCCTGTCCTACATGACGTTCTCATCAACTTGCCACTAAAGCACTGTCTGTTGCAGCCTCCCTGGAGGGTGGGGTGGAGGGGACCGGCCTGAGATTCTGTGCCTGAGTCCCTGTCCTCACATCAACTCCCCACGGGCACTGGACCCCATTCATATGTGCCTGTGTGTGTGCCTCTGGCTACGGGTGCTGCCATGTGTGCTCACACACAGAAATCTCGACAAGGTTTGGACACAGATGTGTGTAAGTGTGAAGCCAGGTAGAGGTGGACAAGGCCACAGGAACACACACACGTACATGCAAACATGTATGTACCACACCAAGTTCAGCAAGCCAAGTATGTGCCATATATAAACCCACGCAAGGTCACAAATAAGCCTGAGGAAGTGGGAAAGGGCAGGGCAGGGCCAGGCTGAATTGCTAGCACAGCTAGATCAATGGCATAGATACTGTTTCAATCACCACTGTCAGGCAGGGTGTCAACAAAATTACAGTCTTAGCTGAGTATGGTGACACGTACCTGTAAACGCAGCCTTTGAGAGGCTGAGACAGGAGGATTACTGCCAGTGCAAGGCTAGCTAGACTCAAGGATCAAAGCTGACTGCTACAAAGTGACTTCAAAGTCCTTTTAAAATGTATAAGACTCTGTTTCAAGAAAACAAAAAACAAAACAACATGTCTAACAGAAATAGAATTTGAACCACATGCATAATTTTAAATTTTCTAGTAGCTTAGAAAAGTAGAAAGAAAACAGATCAAGTTTAAAGATTTATTTTTGTTCTTTGTATTACTCAGTATGTTCTCAGTATGATTATTTCACCATGTGATCAATAAAAATTACTATTGACATTTATTTATTTTTGTAGTAAGTCTTCAAAATCCAGGGCACATTTTTCACATTTCCATGTGGACACTAAATCCAGATATAAGGTTATAATTGGCTATACCAGGCCTGCATGCAGATTTTCCAGTTTACAGCTAGGCTTGCAGACCCAAATTCTTCCAAACAATTTTACTGAATCCAGATATCCAATTACTGAATCCAGATATCAGTTTTAAAATTTATATTAGTGTAAATTAAGCTTGAAATTGAAGTCCTTGGTGGCTCAGTGGCACTAGCCAGTTCCAAGTACACACCAGTCATGATGGCAGGGGCTCCCGACACCTGGGCAGCTGGCAGCTGGGCAGATGTAAGTGGAAATGCCTGAGAAGTAAGGAGAGAGACAGGATGGCACAGAGGAGGTCTGTGGCCTGGTGGAGAAGCCAGGCTAGCAGATGCCAGAAGCTCGCCCTGGCACCACACTGGACAGACAGGCAGGTGCAGAGTCCAGGAAGGTCTTCACCCCACCACAATGGGAAGCACCTGGGTAGGAGGAGGCTGTGAGGACCCCATATTAGAGGCTAGGGTGGAGGAAGAGGAGGAAACAGGAGACAAGGTCATGAAGATCTGAGTCAGGGCCCTGACGGGGGAATCTAAGGGAGAGGAAGAGAGAGCAGAATTCCTGTGGCTGCTTAAGGAGTGGGGTGGGCGGGCGGCACAGGTGACTCTGAGCCTACAGAGAGCTTGATAATCTTGTGGGGCCCTCTCAAGCCACGGGCACACTCTAGGATTTCTTACCTTTTCTGGAAGAATCCTGGGGCTGCCCGTGACCTTGGCTAGCCTCTGCCCAGTCCCCTAGCCGTAACTCTTCCCACCTCAGCCCCTATGTAGGGCACCTGAAACCCACCAGAGATTCCCAGAACTAATCTCCAGGCACTTGAACCAGCTCTGGCTGGCTGTAGTTCCTGATGGGTGGGTTCTATCCCTAGAGGCTGGATGCCCACAGCTGGATGGGTTCTGGGGGACTCTATGACCTGGCAGCTGTGGGGAGGACAGGGACTTGCTTTGGTGCATGGAGCAGGCTCTGTCTTGAAAGGTGTTGATTTTGAGGGGGTTCCCATCAGGGTCTGGCAGACAGCTGCAAACACTGAGTTCCAGCAATGGGGAGGATAGTAATCACCACTGAGGAGTCAAGTGCCACATGCACGCGCATCCTCACATTCCTGTCCACGCACAGCCACATCACCATTTTCTGTTACCCTGGCTGTACCCCAGAGATGGGCAACCCGGAACCATTTGTCCTCTCTCAGTGTTCCCCTAGCTCTGCTCCAAGCAGCAGATTTGTTCTAGAAGGGAACTGGTCTGGGTGATATAGGGAAAAGAAACTCTCAACCTGCTAGGTGTCTGGTACAAACTTGTGTTCTCTAAAATCAAAGAATGAATTTTAGGAACAATAGAAGGTAAGAGCAGAATATGTTTATTGAAAGAAAGAAAGAAAGCTTCTGTCAGAGAGAGAGAGACAGAAGGGATCCCAAGTGGGTTGCCAAAGACTCTGTCTTTTCTAAGGATTTTTATACAGCAAAACCACAAAGTGAGGAAAAATGGGAAACTGTGAGATGAGCATGAGGCGGGACAGAGCTATGGTTAACCAATAAGATTACAAGTAAACTTGCTCAGGTAAAATTGATTAAACTGGGGACAAATGGGGAAGCGACCAGTAAGCAGGCGTGAATATAGAGCACGGGCTCTTCCTGTACGGGGCTGGGTTAGTGGCTCCTTCTGGCTTCCTCAAGGCGATAGATACCTATTTAGAATATCAATCCTTAATGTTTATCCTTAGGGGGTACTGGGCACATTTGTTTGATCTCTCGTCTTGAGGTCCCCCACAGTTGCAAGGTACTTGGTTTTCTGCATTGGCTCCTTGGAGGGCCCTGTCTGACTGCCTATAATAGTTCTGTCTGACTCAGCTGCCTGTAACATGGGGATAGGGGTACCAGGGCTTAGGAGGCCATGGAGGAGTCTGGGGTGTGGAGAAGGATGGGAATGCTGGGTGGACAGATCCCTACATATGCGCACTATCCAGCCTCCCGGGACATCTACAGTAAGAAGCGTGGTCCCCAGTGCCCTGAGGCGGAAAGAGCTTTCAGCAACTCAGCACCAGGCCCGGCACAGGTACAGGCAGCCAGGAGAATAGAAGGGTGGGATAGATATCTGGAGGAGCCGTGGGGCTGACGGCCACCTGGGTGAAAGCTCTCTCGGGGACACACGCCTCCACCTCGGTCCCCTCTGCTACACTGCTGTTCCGGCCTCACAACGTGAACTGTGTTTGAGAATAACTTTGTTCCCGGGGGAAATTTTTAAAGAAAAGATAAACAACAAAAAGAGAGGAGGGGAACTGTGCAAATAAAGAAACTACTTGTCAAACTATTTCTAACTAATGATGGCTGGGACAGATCTGCCTGAGGGTCTTTAGCTGTGAGCTGAGAAGGCGACATACCCAAATATACCCTTGGCCCTAGCGGAATGCATTAGAACAATGAGCCCCGGCCACGCTGGGCAGAAACCGCTGATGGCGAAGATGATCTGGGCTCAGGAGGGCAGGGGCTGCCTCTATCTGGGTCCCTTTCATTGCTCTACAAAGAGGCCTTTCTTCTTCTTCCTGGGCTGTACTAAATAATAACAACCGGGGACTTTTCTTGTCCCAATTTCTGAGCCGCTTCAAGTGTCAGCTGGTTACCAATAAAATTCATACCTGGAATAGTGTCTGTGACCTTGGGTAAATCTGCACATTAGCCATTCCTTTCTTGGGGTTCTAATAGAAACAGCTTGGTTAGTGAATACACTTCGACATGGGGGCTCCCCGAAACCTTAGTTGCCTACCCATACATGTGCATTGGATTTTTTGGAAAATGGATACTTTTTGCTTTTGGCTGGTGTTAGGTGGGGAATACATGCTGTCCAGAAGGCCCTGCACACACCCTGTCCCTCCTCACTCCTGGCCACCACAGCCCACGTCTCTCTGCTCTAACTAAGGGCTGTGTCATAGGTATGCTGTGGCACTGGAGCCCTGTCTGTCTGTCCTCCATTCCTGTAGGTTTTGGTTCCCTGGGGCCATTTGCCTTCCCTCCTTGTGGTCTCTGTCCATCTGAGCATGCTTTATTGTCCTGGCTCTGACCTTCTAGGCCCTTCGCTTGCAGAATCAATGTTTCTCACCTGGGCTGCTTCAACCATGCATGACCTGAAAGACACTAACGCTTACACAAAAGGGTGATGGAGAGACCTGAAATGGAGTGGTTTGAATCCAGCACTCTCTACCTAGGTGCCCAGACAGAGAATTAAGAGGCCTGAATATCTGCCTCCTCCTCTCTGAAGCAGAGTTCAGCAAATCCTTCCTATGGACCTATGTGAGTGCAGCTCACAACCACCCCTTCACCACACACTCAGTAGACACCAGCTTGTGTTCCTTCTTCCCCTGGGTGTGAGGTGGCCTTAGAGTCATTCCACATACCTTTGTTATGGACTGCTGCTGCCCAAGGCCCTTGACACCTACCACACTGAACTGCACACCTCCCTTGGGGCACTCATCGAGGAGGCAAAGGAGAAGTGAATTAACAACTCCTATTGTGTTACGGATGGCTGCATGTACCAGGTCACATGCACAGGCGCCCCAGGAGGAAGGCACCATTTAACAGCGCAGGAAGTTGGGACTCAGAGCAGAAGGTTGGTGTCGGCACATAAAATTGGAGTCCTGGGATGGGACCGGTTACCAAGAAGGTAGCTGGTGACAGCGTACTCTGTTAACTCCCATGAATACCCTCGCTCTGGGCACAGGGATGAAAGAAGGATGGGCAGTGCCCATCACGTGGTGGAGTAGAACTGGAGGGGCAGAGATGGCCTTTGGAGACCGATGGTGTCTATTTCCTTGGGACAGTACAAGTCCCACACAGGGAGACCCACGAATTGGCCTGCTGGCTCAGCACGGGCTCCTGGGCCAGTGGTACCTATGCTATGGAGAAAGGGCGGGAGACAGTAGAAAAGGCCAGTGGGAAGTGGGACAGCTCAGTCCATCTTGTCCAGACTCCCCAAATTGCCTACACCTCACCACCCTGTCTTTGTTCTCATTTGCAGCCACCTGATCTCTCTTACCAACTTTTTGCCTTTCTTAAATGGTTCCCTCTTTCCTACATGGAAGAAGGCCCAGAGAGGTCCCTCCTTACCCTGGAGACACAGTGGATCCTTAGCTGGGACCCATTTTCAGGCAGCCTGAGTTGTCCTATTTGGGTTCCTGCCTCATCCTTGGGAGTAAGTCAGGCTTGATTTTCCTCCCCCAGAGGTGAGGTGGCACAGCCCTTTAAAATGGCAATGTCTGTCCTCCCATTTACAGGCAAAACTCCCACTGGCCGGCTTTCACAGAACGTTTGCGGTCTCTAGAGAATGAGTACTATCTCCAATCTCCCCAAGCTGTGAAACTGAAATACAGAAATAAAGGTGTTTTCTCAGGGGACTTTAATCTGTTGGCAAATCGTGGTCAAGAAGTGCTTTTTTCTTGGTCACACCTGCCTGGCTCAGGTTTACAACTGAGGCCACCACAGACAAAGGGCACAGGGCAGGCGCAGACAGGGCCGCTGAGGTGCCTGTTTAGTCCTGCTGTCCTCCCACAGTTGGCTGAGGACGAGGACCGAGACAGACAGGCCTTCGGGGGCCTGTGCACCTGCTTCCTTGGGATTGGCATGAGTTCTGTGCACCAAGACTCCCAACTGTCCTGCCAGCTTAGTAGAGCTCACGTGGTGGCAGCCATACTAGGAGGAAGACAAGGGAGAAAACAAGGTGTCAGGGTAAAGTTTGGGCTTCAGGACCGGATGACCTCTTTCTCCCAAGTCCTGATGGGACCGGAAGTGGTGAGTGGAGACACTGTAGTGTCAGCCCCTTTCTAAAGGAGGCCCCAAGCCCTGGCTGTCCTATACCCGCCTGGACAAGCTGATCCCAGAATCCTCTGGGAGTCCCCGCGCCAGCACCTGGGTGTCCTGGTTTGGGGTCAGACATTTCTGCCCTTTGCAATTGCTGGTAAGAAGGATGTCACAGTAGGACAGCCATCCTTAGTGCTGCATAACTCCCTAACTTGATGACAGTCATTTGTCACCCTCATTAACAAGGGCTGCCTGGTGTTGGGTAGCTGTGTGTGACGAACATGGCTGGCAGGGCACATCCATCCAAACCCTAGGCTAGGGGAGGGAGGAGAAACTCTCAGTTGCCATCTGTCCTGCCGTCCTCTGTGATCTGTTCCTGTTCTCAGAATATATAGAAAGGTGTTGACCAAGGACTTAAGCCTGAACTTTGATGTCAAGTGACTTTGGGTTCAAATCCTGGCTCTGTCGTTTCCTGCAGGTAATCTGACCTTCTAAGCTTCTATGTCCTCATGTGGGTGAAGGTGAAGAAAAGCACGGTTCACCAAGTCTCCCTGTAGATCAAGAGCTACAGAGCCCCCCATGTGGGGCCACCTGAACAGAGAGGTGGGCATGTATTGCTAAGATTCTGCAGAGGGTGTGCTGGGCAGGTTTCCCCAAGGAGGGTGAGAAAATGCTGGGTTGGTAATTCTGACCAAGCTGGGCAGCCTCTCCCTCCAGGGCAGAGGGGAAGGAACTTGCAGCTGCTGGGACAAGAGCAGGGGCAGCCTCTCATGTACCCAGAACAGGACCCAGGGATGAGGACAGAGGAGTCAGAATCTGCAGGTCTCCCATACAAGACTTGGCAAGGACTCTAACAGATGGCAGGTGGGTGTTCCTAGTTGGGCTGACAGAGCTTCGTTTGCCTGGAAATGCCCTCCAATTTCAGGGAATCCCTTCCAGATGTTCTCACCCTCAGGCTGAGCAGGAGCAGTGGGAAGCAAAGGAGCCAGATAAAGCTAAGCCAGCCCTGCACATACTCAAAGAAAGCAGCCACCAAGAAGGCTAGTCCGAAGCTTCTAGGGCTCTTAACCCTCATCCAGCACCACCAGAACACTCCCCCCAGGCCTGCACTGTTAGTGATTACCTCAGAGAGTCATTTATAAATCAGGGGACTCTCTTTAGGATATTAATCTTTCTGTGAGGGAAAATATATAAACCCTTTGCCACTCACACTGAGCGTTACTTGTTGGAGTACCTGCACCTACCCCAGATTGAATGAATGAGAATCTGCCTTGGAGCAAGACACTCAGCTGATTCCTTAAGTTGGAGACATGCTGAGCTAAACCACTCCTCCCCATCACCTTTCTAGAATGCAAGCCCCATCCCTGGGTAGGGACATTTGTTTTGTTTACTACATCAGCATTCAAGAGCTTCTGAAACAGCACTCATTAATGCTTTTTAAATAAAATGGACCGGGGCTGGGGATTTAGCTCAGCGGCATAAGCGCCTGCCTTGCAAGCAGGCAGTCATGAGTTCGATCCCTGGTACCGATAAAAACGAAAAAGACAAAAAAAATCAAATAAAATGGACCAACACTATGTCGGACCTTGTTCTCCCCAGCTTGGGGGAAAGGTGTACAGGACAGGTAAAGCTTGGTGTGGGAGGAAAGAGAAGAAGCAGAAGAGGACAGTATGTGCAAGTGGGGAGAGCTAGAGAAGAGAAGATAAAGCAAGCAAGAGGCCTGATAGCCCCAAAATAAGCTTTCTTACTTCCTGAGCTAGCAGTGGAACAGGACTCAGGAGGAAATGAGCACGCAGTATGGTCAAGTTTCCAGGGCACAGGGGCTTCTGCCAGACACTCCACAGAGCCTTCCAGCAAGGGAAGCAACTAGTCTGGAGCTACGAAAGATGGTTCCGTTTGAGTCTCAGTGCCTGCCTAGTGGCTCAGCAGGCACCACAGTACCTGGGATTGCCAAGCTCACCTCACATATGTGCTGTAGCGGGGGAAAATGAGGCTCAAAGAGATTAAAGCAAGGTGGCCAAGTTCACACAGTTAGGAGCAGCAGACTCAGGCCCAGGCTCTCTTTGCCTCTTGAATTGGTGTTTTCTCCCACCAGATGTTCCTCCTCTGAGGGTCCTTGCATCTAGCTCCCCAGCAACGAGCAGTCACTCAAGCACTGTGATAAGCAAGAACCAGATACCCCCACTGAAAGCCTAGGAATGATCATGGCAGTAAAGGACGCCAGCCGTCTGTGCCAAGGCCTTCACACTGGGCACAGCTCACGGCAGCCCAGTGGGGGAGGCACCTTATCATTTCTGTCTCCACGTGGAGAAACCAAGACACTGAGGTGAATGAACTCTGAACTGACAGAGTCAGGACTTCACATTTATCTCCCAAACTCAAAAGCCCCTGCTCCTCAGCAGGACACTCAGCTGCTCCTGTTTTTAGCACTCTCTTCTTTGAAAGCAGCTGCTACTGCCCAGATGTCTCTGGCTTGGGCTCTGTGCCTGATGAGCTTTTTGCTCGCTGTGATGGTGAGCACAGTGTGTGCCCAGCTGGCTCACCAAGGAGCCGAGGACTTCGAGGGATTCTCTCTGAATCCTGCTCCTCACCCAGGATGCCCCACATCTCCCAGGTCCCTCTCGCGGCAGCTTCTGTTCACGTCTCAGCTCTTGCCCAGGGCTCTGTGGATCCTTGGGTCTATAAGAGAACCCACCACCCTGCTCCAGACCCTTTCCTGCCTTGCCCTTCTCCCCAGTCAAAGCATCCTTTAATGGTACTGTGTTTGCTTTGCAGTGGTCTCCTCACTGGGATGTGCCCTCTGCAGGCAGAGACAGTGCTAGTTCATGGCTCTGCCCCCAGGGCCTACCTGGGGCAAATGCTTAGTTCATACTGACTGAATGAGGAAACCTCACAGCATCATACCTAAGACAGCACTTTCCTAAGATGGAACCCTTCAGAATGATCCTGCGACAGATGTGCCTGCAGGAATTTATTCATAAAAGGCAAGAACCCACTTTGCCAGGTTTACTTTAAATAGCTCACAGTGGATATGTCTGCTCACCTGTCAAATGCACACTGAGCACCTCCACCTTCCAGGCAGAGAATTAGGTTCTGGAAAAACATCTATGAACAAGTCTGCCTTCACCCCTAAGAGCTGAATTTGAGGAGGTGGCATGGATACTAAATAATCTCATGGACTGCATTAAAATTGTGCTAGAACTCATCAGGGTCCTGGTGGGGAGGGGGAGGATCAGAGGGCTGACCTCTGATAAGGTCACTCAAGCCTATTTTCATGGGCAGGAGTCCCTGAGCAGCTGTGAAGGGGACAGCTGCCATTTCCAGAGAGGTGCGCATCCCAGAGTGGTGTTACCAGAGTGGTGTTACCACACAGTGCATCCCATCCGCTGCAAATGGAGAGGGCTGGAGAGCGGGGCGGGGTGGGGGGCTTCTTGAGGGGAGGCTGGGGCTGTGGTCAGAGGCTCTGCCTCACAGCAGTCAGGGGTCTAGGAGGCGCTGACCCCCAGGAGCCTACTTCTCCAGCTGTCAAACAAGGTAATATCCACTTGCCTGAAGGCATTGAGAGCATGGAATTGATGGATGTGGAGGGCAGACTCACAGCGTGGGCGACTCCTGTGGGTTTGCGTGTAGGGGGAGGCACAGGGTGGCAGGGGTACAGTGAGAGGGGTACTGAAGGGAGGACCTGGGATTGTTCCACCTAGAGAGCAGACAGCACGCGTGCCTCAGCTTCTCAGTCTACAGGAGTCACCACGCGGTCATTTCCGCACAGGGCAAGACAAGAACAAATGGAGTTTAAACCTGAAAGATTTGTTATCAGATGTGAAGAAGAACTTCCCGCATCTCAGAAAATAACTGCTGGGATAAACCACCAAGGGAAGGGGCAAGCTTCCTTGGAAACAGAACAACAAACCTGGAAAAAAAATAAACTCGTACCCCCCTTGTCGGAGCAGCGAGCTGCAGGGGGAGAGGGACCTGTCCCGCCCAGCTGACCACCTCAGCAGGCAGTGGGCCAGGCTTTCCCTGCCTTCGCCTGCTCCCTCTCTGTTCTGTTCTTCCAGGAGGGGATAACCAGCAACAAAGACTATATGACATCGGGCGCCCTGAACAGAGCCCCTCCAGGAGCACTAGGATGAATCCTCTGTGAAGCCGTCCTGTGAAGCAGGCCCCTCATCTCAGACGGGGAAACTGAGGCACAGAGAAGCTGAGCAAGTCACACAGCTAGTGAGGGATGGGGGAAGACCCATGCCCTGGCCTTCTGAGCGTCATGCTTGTGCTGCATCCTTTTCTGTCCCCAGACTTCTTTCTCCAGGGGACAAATCAACACCAGTGACCTCTATGGTCATCTTGACCAGACTGAAAATCTCAGAATGCTTCCAAAATACCAGCTATTCCGCCTTGTAGAGCTTTGCACTCTTGCCAGCCCAGAACATGCCTCCCAGGGGGGACGGGACAGATAGGGCTAGTTTGGAGGAGATGCCACCTGCCCAGTCATGCAGAGCCATATGCTTTGCAGAAATCTGGTTTTGGCTTAATAAATTCTTAATATGTTTTGAAGAAGTGCCCTACATTTTTATTTTGCAGAAGGCCTTGAAAATTGTGTAGCCTTCTTGAGGACAAGGGTCCTCAGTCCCTGAAGCGGTCTGAGGCTGATGCTAATACACCAGGAGAATAGCCACCTGAGGGGTCCTCTTCCTGCTTCTACAGATGGATACAGGAGGGTAGCTCAGGGCAGGGCAGGCAGTATTCTCAGATTCATCCTCCCTTTCTCGCCTTCCCGCAGGCTGTGGACAGACCTGACAGAGCCAGACTGTGGGGGAGGTCACTCCCTTTGGACCCAGAGGTGACAGCTCACCCTTAGGCTTCCTCACAACCTCTTGTTTCTTAGGATTCTCTGGGCTCGCAGCCAAGCATAGCTCATCTGACTGGCATAGGGTAAGCAAAAGCACAATTTAGCTGTGGAACGATTTTACCATCAAGTTAAACAGATGACACATGGGAGACTACCTGGCAGATAAAAGAAATGACCTAATTAAAGCTCAAACAGGCAACTTGGCGTTTAAAGGAAGTATTACTTTGATGGTGAGCTACACATGCACTTAAACCACACTATTTCCATGGGCACATTTTGTTACATGTGAAAAAATTTACTATGTATAGATCACATCAAATTCATGTAAAATTTGTTATCTGTGGAAATGAGGTGGGGTGTCAAGGGAGAGACTACTTGCAACTAACAGTTTACAAAGAGAATGAATTGGGTAGAGTTTTTTGTTCTTGTGGTCCTGGGGATTGAACACAGGACCTTCACACCAAGTTACAATGTCAGTTTGTTTTTGTTGTTGTTGCTAAGTTGCTCATTTGGGTGTGAATTTGTGATTCTCCCGTTTCAGCCTCCCAGAGTGCTGGGATTACACACTTACACCACTATGCCTGGCTGGTGTGGTTTTATTTTCAACACAGATGCTTCAAGTGTGGAGCAGGAGAGATGGGCGTGTCAGTTCCTTCCTTTCTGGGGTCCAAGTAGTGTCCACTTTTGTCAGACGACAGCACATTGCAGGTGACAGAATACAACTTCCCAGTGAGGTGCCACCTACTGTAATGCCCAGAGGGTAGGACAGGTGTAATGATCAGTCTCATTTTATAGAGGAAGCAACAGCTTCAGGAAGGTTGAATGACTTGCCTAAGAACACAAAGCCAGGAAGCAGGAACCTGGACCACTCTCACCGTCCAAGACAAGTCTGATAGAGTGAGGATGAACAGGCTAGGATCCCAGTGCTAATTATTCCCAGACTATTTAAGGGCTTAAGGGATTTAGGGTGCCCCTCAAGGCCAAGGTGGCTTCCCCCAGTACCACTGTGAGCCTCTAGGCAGAACTGGGATGTCCTAACCCATTTCTTGAACTCCAAAGGTGATGATCCTTCTACCTGTTATGGTGCTGGGCGGCTGCGATCAAAGAACAGAGATGACCCGAGGTTAACCTCCTTGCTCTGCCTATTAAGACTAAAAGTTCCGGTTTCTACACAAGATGAACGCTGATTGGTTCCCCTCTTAGGCACCTCCTCAGTCCTCCTGGCTGATGATTGGATTTCCCCCTCTATCTCCTTCAGTATTCCTAGCCACTGATTGAGTCCCCTTCTGTGGCTCCTCCCATTTTCCCTGACTTGGGTCTCTAACTTCCATCAACCAATTTTTAGGTCAGTTTTAAAAACCACACTTCACCCATGAAAGTTGTCCTGATCGTGGCCCAGAGATGCTGATTAAATCTGTGGTAAGGCCCAGGAATCTAGTTTTTAAAAACAAGTCCCACAAAATATGGTTGTTCAATGAAATTTAGAAACCATCAATTTAGTCCAAATTTTTGTCAAAACCCCAAAGGGACTAAGTTTCTCATCCAAGGTCATGTAGCTAATAAACTAAAAGCAAATATTGGGAAGCCACTGATCCTCCCGCGACAGCCCTCTCCACGCTACCGGCCCACACATAGGACAAATAGTAAAGATGTACATGTGTGGTGTGGATGCACTCACGACACAGCCACCCACCTGCCTCTAGCATTCCTAGGCTTCTGCTCTGGAACCTGGCTAAAATCTGGTCCCTTTAGTTTCAGGTTATGGGACCCAAGGCTCAGGGCAGATTGGTCCCTGTGGAGAAGAAAAAGAATGGCAGTTGCTCTGTGAAAAGTGGTGGGCAGGCCTGCATCCTTCTGCCGCCCGGCCCCACCGGAGCTCAGGTCGCAGGGAACAGTGGTGAAATCTGAGCTGACCCTCCCTGTTCCCATCTGTCCCAGGAGGCGGCCGAGGCTTGGTTTCTCCATCACTTTCCCTGAGATTCAGGTGTCACACAACTGGGCCCCATGCCCGGCTTCTGGTTCCCAGGCCAGTCTCTGCCTCACTTGGGCCTGATCCCAGGACGCCACCGTTCTCTGTGCTAGAAATGCCTGGAAGGCACTGGAAGGCGGAGGGAGGTGCTGAGGTGACCCCGCTTTTTCCTGAGTGCTGAGTATCCCTTTCCCTCTTCCAACAAGCCCTGAGCAAATAGGTCGGGTCTTCTAGGACCTGCCGCTAAGAGCTGCCACCACCCAGGTGCCCTGTTCCTCCAGTACACCGTCTGCTTTGGCCATCAGCCCAATTCTCCTCCAAATGCTGGCTGTCACACAGTTAGGAGCAATCCAATTAGGAAATAAGCAAAAGCTGTGAAGAGACATCTCACTGAAAAAGACATACGGGTGGCAAACAAGCCCATGAAGAAGATGTTCATCATTAGCCAGTAAGGAAATAAAATTATAGTCATGATAAGGTATCATTCTACATCTATCCAAATAGCTCAAAAAGAAACCGAGTCACACACTGTCAGTAGGATCATAAGATGGTGCAGCCATTGTGGAAAACAGTTTGGCAGTTTATCAAACCAAACATGCGACTACTATGCAACCCAGCAATTATATTTCTGGGCATTTATCCCAGAGAAATAAAGACTACATTCTCACAAAAATCTGTATGCAAATGTTTATATAGCAATATTATTGGGGTTACCCTCAAACTGGAAAAACCCAGTTGTCCTTCAACAGGAGAATGATTAAGACAGCTGTAGTATAAGCTATTATAAAGTATTATCAACAAGAAGGAGAGAACTATTGATTCAAGGGTGTGGATGGCTGTCCAGAGACTTCCGCTGAGTGAAAAAGTCAGTCTCCAGAAGTGACATACTGTATTGTACAACATTCCTGAAATGACAAAACTACAGAAATGGAGAATGGGCTAGTGGTAGCCACTGGTTAGCGAGAGGGCAAGAGTGTGAGAGGGAATTATTTGTGGCCTTAAAAAGCCAATGTGAAGGCCCTCATGGTGATGGAATATTCCGTGTTTGGCTGTGTCAATGCCAATACGCTGGCTGTGAGATCAGAATTTGTTATATGCTATTATGGGACCCTGAGGAATCCCAAGAGTCCCTAAGGACTCTTGCTGTGTTATTTCTTAAAACTGCTGTGAACTGAAGTGATTGCAAAATAAACAAGTTTAAAGAAGTAAAAGTTCAGAGATAGGGAAAAGAAAAACCAGTGTTGCTTCTCCCAGATGACAGAGTGGCCAAGGCTCCTGGAAGTGGCCAGAAGAGAATCCCGGCTTCAGGAGCATTGGCAGCTTCTCATTCATTCTCAGTTCTCTGTTCCTCTCTACCCATATCTCAGGCAAAGCCTCTGAGCCCTCTCCCTGCTTTCTCCTGCCCAAACAGGAAAAAAAAAAAGCTGAAGAAGCTGCCACTAGTCTTAAATCATAGAAATTGTTCCTACAGCGCTTGCTTACCAAGCGATGCACATCTTAAAGGAAGCAAGTCTTGTTAAGCTAAACACTGAGTCTCCAGCAGTGAAGTGCTGACACGGCAGGAGAGGAGGGAGATGT
This sequence comes from Cavia porcellus, assembly GCF_034190915.1. Taxonomy (NCBI): domain Eukaryota; kingdom Metazoa; phylum Chordata; class Mammalia; order Rodentia; family Caviidae; genus Cavia; species Cavia porcellus. The sequence goes on from NW_026947515.1 coordinate 19,429,734, forward strand.
CTAAGGCCTCCCTGAGCTCTGCCATCAGGACTGCAAGCTGGGCTGATTCACCAGGCCGGCTGTGCTCAGTGTGCGGTGAGCAGGGACTGAAGCACCAGGGAGGTAGATAGGAGGTGATTAAATCCCACTGGCCGTGCTTCAGGATTAGATGGGAATGATTAGAAACAGAAATTTAGGGTTTGATAGGTATGTTATATTATTCATTTGCTCAGAAACGTTCACTCTTCTTCATGCAGAGGCCTGCCCAATGCCATTCTAGCTGGTGATCAGATTTGGTGGGGCGGTGGGGGCAGCTGACTACTCATCACTGGCCTAGGTGTGATCTCTGGATGCCAGCCTGACCGACCATGGTAACGTCTGGAGCTCATTAACAGCTACGGAAGGTGGCAGGTGATCTAAGTGTAGCCAGCTAGAATCTTTCCCTGTTCACTGAAACTGGGTTTGGGAAGAAGCATTTAGTCTTCAGGAATGAAACTGGGAGGATCATTGAGTGTTGGGACAGCAGCTTAGGAGATGTGAAGGAGTAAACTCTATTTCAAAGATGAGAGGATCAGAAATGAGGCAACAGGAGAAGACCTGGTGGACCTAGAGTCCCTGATTCAACCTGCCAGAGGCCTGTTGCACTCTTGACCAGTCAGTGGTTTGGATACAGGAGCTAATTAAAGCCTCCAGAGCTCTCTTTTCCAGAAGCCAGGGCAATGCTCTTTCTACCAGCATGAGGAAAGTCAGGCCATCCCTATACCTATGTCTCCAAGAGTTTTACTTATTTCATCTTCCAGCAGATTGTGGCTCCACATCCAGGTTGTGGATGTATTTAGATTTTATTTTAGGTCCTGGTGAGAGATAAGGGTCTAGAGTCAACCTTCTGCTTGTGCAAGTTTTCCCAGTTTCAAGAGGCTATGTTTTCTCCAGGGTTTTTTTCTCTCCTTCATTAAAGATCAGAGGACTTAATGCACATGGGATTGTTTCTGCATTTTTTTCCCTCTGTTCCATTGATCCACATCTGGTTTTATTTTGTGCCAATACCGTGCTGTTTTTATCATGGTAGCTTTGTAATATAAGTTGAAATCTGGAATTGTGATGCCTCTTGCTTGGCTCTTCTTGCCACAAGTGCTTTTGCTTTTAAGTCTCTTCTGGTCCCATTACATATTCTAGGATTGTTTTCTCTAGTTCTGTGAGGAATTCTGTCAGCATTTTAATTGGAATCACATCAAAATGAAATATCAAATTTGATAGTTTGGTCATTTTGACAATATTGATTCTGCCTTTCCAGAAACAGGAAATATTTTTTCATTTTCTGTTAATTTTTCTATCTCTTTTTTCAGTACAACAATTTTTATGGTAAAGGTCTTTGACTTTCTTAGGTTAACTCTTAAATATTTAATTTTTCCTGAGGTGATTGTGAATGTTACCGTTTTCTCAATTTCTTTCTCGGGGAGTTCATTATTGGTGTACTGGAACGCTATTGATTTTTTGTATCCTGCTACATTGCTGAATGTGGTTATTAGTTTAGGAGTCTTTTGGTGATTTTTTTTTAGTCTTCTATATAAAGGATCATGTTGTCTGCAGAAAAAAATGACAGTTTGACTTCTTTCTTCCCAGTATGTATCCCTGTTATTTCTTCCTCTTGCCTGATTGCCTCTGCCTGTTCTTACCATCTCAGACATCTCTGTTTCCTCAGATCTCAGAACTACAGGAATCTCGGGAGGCAGCAGTCACCTGAGAGCCTTGGTGGTTACGTTTTGGAGTCAGATGAATATGAGACCGTGGTCTGGCTACATATGGGATCCTGGAAGTGTTCCTTAACTTTCCTGAACCTCAGTTTCCCTATCTTCTGTTTGAAGGTGATTCTAGCAGCTGTCGTGTAGATTAAGGGAGGTGATGAATGGCAGCATTCCAGCAGGGTTTACCCAGCAGCCTCTGGTCATCATGAAAGGAGCCGAGGGCTGTATCAGTCAGTCCTCTGATGTTCCCAATCTCCCCGGCTCTGACCTTCTCCCTCTCCCCAAGCTCATCTCTGTCCAGGCCTTTTTTATCTAAACTTCTCCAAATGTCACTCCTTACCTTTTAACTTAGTTGTACTTTGCATCTTTATCTAGGTGACATTTTTCTTTCCTTCCACAGGGACTGTTATGAGTACAGGCATGAAAATAACAACACGGCCTCTGGGCAGGATCTTCCGAAGAACAGGAAGATATTTTGACATAGAGACAGCCAGAGGAAGTCCCAAGGGAATGGGGGGACCTGGACCACGGCTAAGGGACTGAGCTCAGGGAGTCTCCTCAGCAGCTCTGCAGCTAGGGCAGACCTCCCTCCCTAAGAAAACCTCCGCTGACAGAATCTCAGGTATTCTGAGTCTGTGAACTCTATCTCTGGAATTCTTGATGAATCTGAAGCTGTCTGTGTAGGACTTGGAGAACGGATTAATAATACCTAGTACATGTGACTGGCTCAGTCAGGTCCATTCGAAGCATGACCTGGCTGGGTGAAGGCGGCAAAGGCCACTTCAGCCTTGAATTCTATGCTTTGTCTCCACAGAGGTGTGAAGACTGTCTGCATCCCAAAGCTCTCAGAGTCTGGTTCCTGTGGGACATCAATTAGAGCCTTCGCTGCTCAAGTGACAGAAACTCCTGCTTTCTGGAGAAGTGGAAAGCAGGCCCTTTTAAGAAGCAGTGTGAGTAAATGCAGAAGACAGACAGGAGACGACTGCTCATGGTGTACAGCCGTCTCCCAGTCTCCAGGAACTGGCCATTCTCAGGCACAAGACCCAGTGTGATCTCAGTCACCTCCCACCTGGCATTTAGCTAAATGGAGCAACGCAGTGTACCTGGCTGAAGTTGGCCAGGGAAATTCTTTCTTCTAGGAATCTGAACTTCTTTTTTTTTTTGAGAGAGGATCTTGCTATACATTTCAGGCTGGATTTGAACTCAGTATGTAGTCCAAGCTGGCCTTTGAACTCATGGTTTCTCCTGCCTCATCCTCTCACGTGCTGGAATTATAGGTGCATGGCACCACACCCAGTTTAGGAATTGAATTTTTAACCTGAGAGACGTACCAGCAGAGGAGCATAAACAGCAACTCCTAGAAGGAATGTCCACTAGCATGGGGCACCGTGGTCCCCAAAACCGCCTTGATTAGTCTTCCAAGGCCTGTGTTGTTAGCTAGAAGCCCCAGGAACCTCCCAGTTCATCCCCCTTTGTGGCTTGAGCTGGAGAACTTTCTTGTGTTTTTTGCAGGACAAGTGTCTTTACTGCATATTCCCACAATGCTCTTGAGGGCCAGTGGTCCAGTATGCAGATGTGGGGACACGTGGGCATCTGGAGGTGCTTAGAGCCCTGTGAGCCTCCTGCTATGTGCTTTATCCTAATTCCAGAGAGTCTGAAAGAGGGATTCTCCAACAGGGTCTTCCAGAGGAGGCAGGGAACTCAGAGGAAAGAGCGCTGGATTGGGAGTCAGAAAGCCCAAGTGCCAGGCTAAATTTAACCACCACTTCATTGAGTGGCTGGGGTCTGTCTCACTACATCACTAAGCCTCTTGATCTTTGATTGTAACTTAGGTCCCTGCCTCCGCCCCAGGCCAGGTTCTTGAACATCTCTTTTCCCTGTCACAGTCTTCTCTTCAAATTGGATCCTCCTCTCCTCTCCCATTCTGCCCCAGAGAGCACGCATGCACACACAATGCCCACACACGTGCTTTCTCCCTGAGTCTCTGTCTCTTTCTATGATTCTCTTATGATGCCTTGAAATAGATGCATCTTTGTGGCACTTGGCGAGCTATCAGTGCTATCCTTTGCATATGGAATGTCCCCCAAAGACCCATATATTAAAGGCTTATTCTGCAAGTTTGGTGCTACTGGGAGTTGGTAGAGCTTCTTCAAAGCAGAACAGATAATAGATATATCAGCAGAGACATACAGTACACAATCAAGTAATGATCTAAAAGAAAACAGAACAAGATAAAGGAGCACCAGATGGCAGTGGGCTTGCTTCAGAAGGGAGGTTAGGGGTGTCCCTCAGAGAAGGTGGGATACGATGAGAAGGAGTCATTCGGGCTTTGGAGAAATGCATCCCAAGGGGGAATGGTGCAGGGAAAGGCTCTGCTGTAGCTTGAGTCTCAGACGTCCCCAAAAAGTCACTGTTAAAGGCCTGATTTTCACTGTGACGCTATTGGGAGATGGTAGAGTGTTCAGAGGTGGGCATAGCAAGGTCACTGGGAAGGTGCCCTTGGAGTGGGACCCCGATTCCTTCCTTTTCTTTTTTTTTTTTCCTACCTAGACACAGGGTAAACAATTTTGCTTTGCCATACACACCTGTCTTTATGTGCTGCCTCATCACAAGCCAAAGGCAAACAGAGCCAGTGGATCAGGGACTGAAACCTCCAAGACTGTGAATCAAAGTAAACCTTTTTTCTTTATAAGCCAATTACCTCAGGTGTTCTGTTAGAGTGACGAAGAGCTGAGTGACACGGCCACTGAGATGGGAATAGGTGGCCGGTATCTAAGCAACAACAGGAAGACATCAAGGTGAGGATTACAGTAAGTGAGGAGAGAGAAGCAGATGAGTATGGACTGGGGCCAGGGCCCTGTGTGAGTCAGGATAAATCAGCTGCTGTAACAAAGAACCAATCAAGAGTAGTGCTTTCTCACAGCAAAGGTTCAGTTTTTTTTTTTTTTTTTTTTGTCTTTTTCATTTTTATCGGTACCAGGGATCGAACTCACGACCGCCTGCCTGCAAGGCAGGTGCTTATGCCGCTGAGCTAAATCCCCAGCCCCAAAGGTTCAGTTTTCGTAAAAGTTCAGGTCATATCATCAGAGTAGGGAGAGAGGGGATCTGTTTACCATGTTCAAGGGCCCAAGAATGATGGACCCCTCATGTCCTCTCTGGATCCTCACTTCTGGCTGGCAAGTAGGGAAGAACATGGAGAAGGCCCTCAGCCCAGGGCATATGTCACCTCTACTGATATCTCACTGGTTAGAACCAGTCACGCATCCCTAACCCCATCCATGCAAGGAGGCTGAGAAATACCTGGCAACAGGAGATAAAGAGGACTACGTGGGTACTGCTAAGGTCTGGCAGCCGCTGTCACGGGCCCAGGGAGTCTTGGTGAGGCACTTGGGCCTTGTTCTAGAACTGATGAGAAGCTGCTGGAAAGTTGACAGCAAAAGAATGAAATGATTCATTTTGTGGGCTTTGTTTTGTTTTGAGTCTCATTTTGTAGTTCAGGCTGGCTTTGAACTGACTATGTAGCCCAGGTTGGCCTTGAACCTGCAGCAATCCTCCTGTCTCAGTTTCCTAAGTGCTGGGATTACAGGTACACACCACCACACTCGTCTCCATTTTGCATTTTTTAAGGCTCTTCTGTCTTTTGGGGACAAGAAGCTAGCAGAAGTGGTAGAAGGAGGGTTCCCCAAAATCGCCCAGCTAGTTCAGTCGTACAAGTAGAATTTGAACTTAACTGGTTTGATTCTAGTGCCCTGGGCTTTCCAACACTACCTCCAAACCTATCAGCCTGCCAACCCATCTCCTGGATGTAGCTGGGCACAGCGGATGAAGGACAAGTTTTAAGTAAGTCAGATCTGGGTGAAAGCCTGGCTCTGCACATAGCAGCTGTAGGATATGTGTGGCCACACTCAGCCTCAGTGTCCTACAAAATGCAGATGATAGTGTCTTGTAGCTCGCAGAATAGCTGTGACATTAGATGACGCACTGTGAATGACGGGGTGGGGCACAGTGACTCTGCTCTTGAGAACCAAAAGCAACCACCTAGATGCAGTTCTAACAGCCTGAGGTGGGGATTTCTGGTCCTCCTGTTTGGTTATCCTTCTCCTGGAAGCCTAGAATCCTGTCCCTCTGGCTTTAAGCTTTGCCCCTTGTTACCATGCAAAGTGCCCCAGGAGGCAGTGCATTCCAGGCCCCTATCAGTTCCCTCCAGGGAATAACTTCAGCAAACCCTCCTTGGAAGCCTGCTCACGTTTCTTGTTCTCTCTTGGATGATTTTGCCTGCCCTCTTAGCCCAGAATTCTCTCTTTCCTCGAATCCAGCTAGGAAATGAGAAATTGACCAAATTCTGGCCCCTCCAAGGCTAGGACATGACCAATATGCAGGGGGCTGGGAGGGAGGTTTGGCCCTGAAATGTGAATCTCTGGGGACCAAAACTTACAAGTTTTTATCAACACATGTTCACAATGACTAAAAGAAGGAAGGGTCCAACGAGATCGTGAAAAGCTCTGACCTAAACCGGCTCCTAGCTGAGCACATCTTGACATGTTAGATGTGATGGATTGAGAGCTCTGGCCAAATAATGATGCAAACTTGCAAGTCTGCACTGAAATAAAGCCCCCAGGCACAGAACAGGGCCTTGGGGTATCTCGAGGTGTTCCACAGCCACCTCAGGGGCAGAGCTGGATAACCATAGAGAGAAGCTGGCGACAGTCTAGCAGAGCATTGAAGAAAACCTGCCAGAGCACCTCCCCCAGCCCCAGCACATAACAGCAAACAGATGCAAAAGACAGGAACAGTTTAGTTATGCAGAGGAGCAAAGGCAAGGGGAAAGGGATGAGAGAAAGGAAAGAGAGGCAAGAAACAGGATTTACAAAGACCTGAAAGACAACAAGACTTCAGAGTCCACCAGCTATCTCTTGCTCCATCAAAGAAACATTGTTACAACAAGCACCCTTGCAATGGAGCACCGAGCTCACTGGAAGGTGAGGGCCCTCTCCAGGGGCCCCCATGAACAGAGAACAGGAAGCAAGAGCCGAGGACAACCGGCAGCTTCCCTTGGGCCATCAGCCCACCTCCTTCACGGAGTCTGGAGTTTTAAAGCCCATGTGAGGACCTAAGCAAGGCGGGAAGCTGGAAATGAGACCAGAGCATAAAACCTAAATGCATGAAGGCCTAAATCTAAAGTGACAAGTGTTTACTGATGGACCCATCAATAAAAGGACTGCAAAGAAACAGGTCTGTCTTGGCTCAGCTCTGAGTCGAAAACAAGCACTCTCCTCTGAGAATCTGTAATTTTAGGTCCCTCTTCTCTAGCTGGGCTTCAAATGTACACTGATTATATGATTTGGAAAGCTAAGGAATTTACAGGAAATGAGGCAAAATCCTCTTGGGAGCTAATACTCATAAGCCAGGATTCAGGATTCCTATGGAGAGAAAAGCTTGGGTGAGTATTAGCTCATAACTCACAATTACAAGATGCATAAGAAAGTAAGCCACCTGCAGTGGAAATTAGCAGATGAAACACACAGCAAAATAAGACCTCCAAAGGACCTCAGACACTGAAGTTACCGAATGCAGACTGTAAAACAAATATATTTAAATTAAAGTCCTTGAAACTATCATTGGTCTCATAAAAACCCTTTGGAGTTTTACAGAGAAAGCCCCCCAGACTCACCACGTGAGCACGTGCACACACACACACACACACACACACACACACACACACACACACACTGTGGCCTCAGTATGGTCCTTAGGAGCCTCTTTGGCTAGCTACTTTCTTCCAAAAACTAGGTGTATATACGTATGTGGAACACACAGAGATACACTCCCAAGGGAAAATTCCTTTGCCAGGGACCCTCAGCCTCATTTTCAGCCATGTACATATTTCCTTTACCCAGCCTTCCCTGTAGCCCCACCGTGAGGAGGGACCAAGCCCACGCTCCCACCCACCACCTTCCCTTCCTTTTCCAGCCACAGCCATTGCCCCTATACTGGACCTTCCCTGATGGCCTGCACCGGCCATTCAGGTATTCAACAGGCTACCTTCTGTGTTCTGAAGAATGATAACTTATGATATCAAAGGCCTGCAATGTCCCGTCCCCTTGGCTGTTTGTTTGTGAGTGGGTCTCAGGGTGGTCTTTTGATTCTTCTCCACGAGTACACAGACTGGCTTGATCTCAACAGTCAGTCCCAAACCCCACACTGAGGTTTCGCTGAAGGCAAGAAACCTTTGTCACCAGAAGGAGCATGAGATTGCACCTCCAGGGACCAGCAGGCAAGAGAGGCTTTTGTTGGAGTTTCTGTCTGTCTTCCCCCAAACTCAGGCAGCTTCCTTACTGACCAACTAACTGACCGGAGCCCTGTCAGTGTGCCTCTAAATTCCAGGCCACCCTCCTGTTCCTGGCCTCCACTTCCTCTGCCGTCTGTTCTTTCCACTGTCTCAAGGAATTCTTCCTGCATCCTGAATTTCGATGATGCTTCATCTCACTGTTGCACCCGTCACTTCCCTGGTGGAATCATTTTCCTCTTACTGCAAGAGTCTCTTCTAACTTTTCCTTTCCCACCTGCTTTTTCTCCCCATTCTCTGCCTTCTCCACCTCCTCTTCCTTCAGAAAGCCTTCCTTCACTGAGGGAGAAGGGAGGCAGAGCATCCTTGAGGCACTTGTGACTTCCCCCCGTCTCATCCCTTCTGCATCAAGACAGGCATCCGCTCCCGTCTTAGTTACTTCCGCATGGCTGGCAACTTAAAGGGGGAGAGGTTTATTTTAGCTCTTGGCTTCCAGAGGATTAGTCCATGGTCGGCCAGCTGTAAGGCAGGAAAAGCACGGTGGATGGGTCTGGTGGAGGAAAGCTGCTCACATCATGGTGGCCAGGGAGCAAAGAGTGAACGGAGGAGCTGGGTAGGGAGATAAATGCTTTCTGTCACTGGACTTTCTCTCAACCAGACCCCACCTCCTAATGGCTCATTCGGCCATGGATTCACCAACAGATTTGTTCACGGGTGAGTACAATGCCCCCATGATCTAATCACCTTTGAATAACCCTCTCTCTGAACAAGTTAGGATTTTAGGGGACTTCTAGATCTAAACTCAACAGCTGCTCATCCACATCAACTCTGAAAGTCCTTCCTTCTTGGAATTAGTAGGCTCATTGTAAAGTTCATACAGAACAATAGCCCAGCAAGAATAGGCAGATACATTCTATAAAGGAAGAGTGAAGGGCCTCCATCTACCAGGTATCCAAAATAGCAAGAAGCTATGGAGATTAAAACAACAGGATCAGACAGATCAATAAAACAGGGAGAAAGTGTAGAAAGAAAACAGAACAAGTCAGCAATTTAGAATATATAAAAATTGTGTTTCAAATGACTGGGTATAACATGGATTACTTATGAAATGCATGGGATAATTGGAAAACAAAGTTGTTTACATCTCTCTTTCTCAAAAAAGTTGAGCCAGTACAATCTCACTTGCATATTTATATAAGGTTAAGTTTGATAAGTTATTGGGCTTAAATAAAAATGTTTCAAAACATGCTAAAGCTCTTGTATCTTATACTATCTTATACATATTATGCATCTTCTGGTATCGTATACTATCTTATACATGCAAACATTGTATCTTATACAAAAGTAAATTTAAGCCAGAGGTGCAGTAGTGATGTTCCTCTCTGTGGTCTCCTTTGCCAAGAGCAAGTTAAAAATCCTTCTGGTGAAAACAGCGAGCCAGGCTGGGACAGGTATAACCTTCAATGCCAGGAAAGGCCCTCTCTGGGAGAAGCTGATTCTCTTGTGTTATGATCCACTTTGGAAAAAGTAAGTCCTCTTTGTGGAACAGGAAAAAAAATGCTCTCTCTAAACAGTGGCTTGACAATGAGTTTTATTTGTAAATGACAAGCTTGAGGGTGGGATTCTAATTCAGAAACCCTACAGCCTATAAGAAACAGCGGAGTATCAACTGCCTCCTGTGATTTGAAGGTCATAATGAAAGACAGTAATTTGAAAGAAAGTTCTTGTATTAGCCAAATATCATTGCATCACATTTATTTATCTTTCTGTATATTTTTACAGCTCTTAATAAAAATGTTAAAATAAAATAAATGTCAACTGTGTCAGTCTTAAAACATGAAAAACAAAATCAGAAAGCACTATTTAAAGATCTTTAAACATTAATTTGGAGATAGGGAGACCTTTTCAAATGTGATACAAAACAAAGAAACCATGAAAAAAAAAGTTGATAATTTTGACTACATAAAAAAGTTAAGCTTTCCTCTGTGGAAAAAAAAATATCATACATAAGCAAACAGTGAATTGTCATCTCTAGCTCAGGGAAAGGGTTTGACTTTTTACAATGTGAATTTCTCCCCAAATCCACAAGATAAAAGAAAAACAATCCCGATGTAAAACTAGCAAGTAAAGCATACGAATGTTGATGAGGAAGGAAAAACAATATGAAAAAATACTCTAACTCACTTATAAAATAAACGCAAATTAGGTTATAAAAAGATAGGCTCCCCCCCCCCCCATCAAATCAGCAAAGTAACACATTTTCTGGTGATCATGTAAATTACTACAGTCTCTGAAGAGGCCAGTTTGGGCCCTCAAAATTAAAAATTCATATGCTCTTTACCCAGAAATTCTACTTCTAGTCATTTACCCCGTGGATGAAACGCGTAAGCATGTGTGTGCAGGGCCATTGTGTGGAAGCTGCTGTTGAAGACAATCTAAAGAGAAGAATTAATACAATTACCCACAAAACAGAACAGAAGCCAGTGCGCAAGCGGTGTGCCTATGCTGTGCTCTGACATGGAAAAGAGCTTCAGGGTACGTTAACAAGAAAATTCAAAGCGCAAAGGGTGAACATGGTTTGCCACTGTGTTCTCTTTCACGAGCAGGACCCCATCTAATGGCAGATGGCCTCTGCCAGCACAGTGTGCAGCGTGAGGTTGGTGGGGAGACAGTGGGGCCGCGTGAAGACCACCCTCAGTGCTGACAGCCAGCCCCGCGCCTCACTGCCTGGGGGCTTTGCCGGCCACTAGGCATTGCTTAGCCATCCTTCAGAGGAGCTGCCTCAGGAGAGGGGTCAGGCCTGGGGATGTGCATCTTAACTGCTTCCCCAGGACCTCGTGATGCTCAGCGAGGCTTGGAAGCCATCAGCCCAACAGTTCCCGCAGACTGTTTGTCCAAGCAGGGATCGATTTCTTCACTACCACACAGGTACTGGCTGCAGCAGCTCACGGCACGCCGAGCTGGGCTCTCATTTGCTGTGTGATGCTGGGTAAGGTACTTCTCCAAACTTCTGTTTCTGAGTTCAAATTTTTTAGTTTCCACATCAGAGATCGTGTAGTCGTCTTCCTGTGCTGGCTTCTTCCCCTTAACATAATGCCCCCCAGGTTCCTCTGTGATACTGAACAGGACGGATCCCTTTTCTTTGGAAGACTGAACAGGATCCATTGTGTATGCCCACCATTTTCTCCATCCATTCACCCAATGGTAGACACACACACTGATTCCGTCCCTGAGCTATCACGGATAGTGCTCAGTGAACACGGCAGCGCAGACATCACCTCACATACTGATTTCATTTCCTTAGTTAGATATCCAGTAGTGGGACTGGTGGGTCAGATGATAGCTCTCTTTTTAACTTTCTGAGGAATCTCTGTCCTACTTTGATAATGACTGTGCTAATTTATGTTCTCACCAACAGGGGTTCCCTTGTCACCACATCCTTCCAGCAGTGATTGTGCTTTGTCCTTTTGATAACAGCAGTTCTGACAGGTGTGAGGTGCTAGCTCACTGTGGTTTTAATTTGCATTCCTCTCATGATTAGTGATGTTGAGCCTTTTTTCTTCATGTGTCTGTTGGCATCTGCATTTTCATAACTTGTGCCGTTCACCGCCACACTTAAAATGACCGTAAGTGAACACTCAGCCAATCCTTGCTATTAGTAGTATAAATAGCTTGCCAGTGTCCTCATGGCAGAGCAAAGTCCAAGACAAGAGGACTCTGGCAGGGACTTATGGGATTGGAGCACATGTTTTGCTGACTCAGGAGGTCACTGTGGCCGTTATTGGTGTGAAAAATAAAAAGTGGTCACTAAAAAGATGCTACGATCCCTGCTGTAGCAAATGTTCCTCTTGCACAGTTTAGCTGCTTGGTGGGATCTATTCCCAATTCCATGAGGAAGAATAGCAAAGTGTCCTGGGTGAGGGCCTGGTCACATTATGAGCACCAGGTGTGGACAGGCTGAGCTGGCCTGTCCTCAGGTAATTCAGGCAAGTGTGATACTGGCAGGGGCCTGAGAAATCCACACTGTCACTCACTGCCGCACACTGATTGCTTTAATTAAGGCACAAGACTGTAGGTCAAAGCAGTACATGATCAAAGTTGATGCGTGTAAACAGGATCTTGAATTAATTTGCTATTAAATCTTCTATAACTGACATCAGCTGTCAGGTCTTTAGCTTGTAATGAATGCATTTCTGAGAGGGACTTTTTACTAGAGAAAGAGACCTTAGAGTGAGGGACCTTGGGAAGTTATTGGAAAGGTGAACCTTGAGCCCTGAACATAAAAAGTAGGAGGGATTTGCAGAGGAAAAAGAGAGGGAGAATTATTTCAGCATCTACTTGGAACATTCACATTCAGAGCTCTGGACCACCCCTCCATTCTCTGAGGTAAGAACCATGCTTTCCATTCTGCAGATGAGAAAACTGAGGCTGAGTGTTGGCCCTGAACCTGCAGTCACAGTACTGAAAAAAAGCAGCATGGATAGAACAAATGGGGTACCTTCCCGTCTACCATACGCTCCACTATTAACATTCTTACTCTAGTATCAGAGAGGCCTTGGAGAAAAGTGTACCTGTCACCATTTTACAGAAGCACAAACTGAGGTCTAGGGGGCTGAAGTGGCTTGCTGGGATACAGTTTGTGGTGTAACAAAATTTTCTCTCGCTTCCCAGTCCCTGTGAATTCAGCTTGCAAGGAATCTGTGAATCTGCAGTGATATCAGCCCTGATGGAATAAATCCCACTTTTCTGTTTGTACACTGCTTTGCAGTTGTTTATAAACTGCTGTTCTGTTCTATAAAATAGACATTAAAATGTAATCAATTTCCAAGGGTAACTAATTTATAACTTGCTTTTTCTTGCTGTTACCTCTCCCTACCACTTCCTGAACTTCACTGGGGTGGGGGTGGGGGTTTGAGGAGGGTCCTGGGGCAAGGTTTGCTGCTATAAGATGGCTTTCAAAACGGGGAGCTTGTCTGAGAGGAAACTGGGTACTCTTCAAAATTAATGGATTTTACCACCAGGAGCTCAGCTAAAGACTTTCTCTGATGGGGGGAGTGTTAGGGGACAAAGGAATAGCGTGCTGTCTTTTCTGTGACAATGCTGTGTGACAAACAGCCTCCAGCACTCAGTGTCTCATTGCAATGAGCTCCCTATTCTGCAGGTTGGTAGGGGTGACCTCTCCCCCTGTATCTCACCCCATAACCAGATGGAGGAATAGGAGGTACCGGTTGATACCCGACGGGCTCTAAGTCATGGCCACCCATGTTTCATCTGCCAAAGCCAAGTCCACAGGATCAGGCTGTGTACTTGTCTGTGATGACGACGGTATAGTAAAAAATGGCTGTAAGTCACCCAGTCTGCTGTGGACAGTGACCATCTACAGCTACCAGGACAGGAAGGCTTGGAGGGCCGGTCATTCTGGAGGAGCAGGTCCTGAGAGGCTGGCACTTAGAATCCACAGTCATCTTCGACGTGGACACACATGATAACACCCATGAATGCAGATCCTTCAGGCGCTCGCTGGAGCCTAGCTCTGCACCACTCTGCCAGGGCATGTGCCCCGTGAGGTCTCCCCTGCCCCACCCAATGGTGTCTGGGCTTAGAAACTCCAGACAGGAGACCCTCCTGCCTCCCCAGCCGTGCCTCAGCCCACTTCAGAGCACTGCTCCCCTTCTGATTCGTAAAACATCCATTTCTCCTCATTCAAATATTTTCACCCTTTAGAGGACTTGTTAATACTGGATTTTAAGATGCATTAAAAAATATTACTCTCTGTTCTGGCTGGAGCAATAGTTCATAAATTATCGATTTCTGCTGCCAGGAAATGAGGATTCACTTCTTTCCTGAACAGAAGAAATCCCACGGCTGGGGCCACAGGAGGAGGATGGGGGAGTGGCACAGAGAGGACACGGAAAGAGGGTCTTCATCCAACCCGGGCAAAGGGGAAGGAGAAACGTGGCCCCCTTTTGCCCACCGACGAATAAGATTCCAATTCCTGGCTTTCTTGTCCCTGGTTCAGGCCCCTGATGCAGTGACCCGCTGTGTGACCCCAGGCCAGCTGCTTGGCCTCTCTGAGTTGTAGTCTATGTGTCTTTGGGTAAAGTAGCACTGCTGTAACACAGGGCTGATGAGAACGAGTGAGATGAGCCAGGAAGAAGTCACCATCCTCTACTGCTCCTAATATTGATGGTCATTTTCTTCTTCTTCCTCTGGCTTCAATTCCATTGGAATGGTCAGCAGTCTCACTGTGAAATCAGCACTAGACTGTGCCTAGGGCAAAAAGAAGTCTGGGATTCACCAAGGCAGCCTCTGTAATGCCCAGAGGGCCCACATGGCAAGCCAGCACTGCCCCGAGCCTGGCTTGTCCTTCCGGAGGTGGGAATGGCCTTGATCAGGGCTCTCAGCAGTGTTTGGCTCTGCAGGCTACAGTGCTCTGTGCTCCAGCGGGAACTGCCTGGGCAGCTACCTTCCTCGTGCCAGCGCCCACCCTTGCCTGCCGTCCCCAGGGGACCTAAGAGCATGCGACTCAAGCAAGGCTTGGCAAGTCAACCTCCCTGGATGGCAGTATTCACTGAAGACACAGACATATAGAGAAAGCCAGCTCAGAGCCCAGAAGCTGGGCAAGAGCGGGTTCAAAGCTGGATCTGCCAGATCAGAACAGGCATCTGGGCATTTGTCCTGCTCAGTGGGGGAGGTAAAGGGAGGGGCTACAGGGCCCCAGGCTCAGCACAGGGCATGGAAGCTAGACATTTAGGCTTACAGAGCTCTGTCTCCTCTCAATGGATGACACCTTGGGGTGCACCCAGGAACCCGGAACCAGGCGTCCGAGCCAGGAGACCTGGGAAGACTATTTCAGGCTGTTAACCAGCAGCTCTGTGGAGATTTCCTTCCTAAACACCAAGTGCGCAAGCTTTGCGGTTGTTACATAAATCACAGGCCAGTGACTCCCTGCAGTGCCCTTGACAGTGGTCATTGTTCTGATGAGCTTTCTGGAGCGGGTTTGCATTACAGTCCCTTTGGTGGTCCTGGAAGTGGCCAGGTCCACAGAAGAGGCAAACATGTGCCTGTCATGACTAGAGGGGAAAAAAATCTGTGTCACAAAGGTGGTCCAACTTCCACGACTGAGTGGAGAAATCCAGAGAACCTAGAAAGTTTGGACAAAAACACCTCCGTGGTGAAGGGCAAAGCCTGGTCCGACACCAGATCTGTTGCAGAAAACTCCCTCATTCTCCAGCTCTCACTGTTCCCTCCTGTAACTGGGGACAATGGCACACGCTCTTCAATCTCCCGAGGTGGTCTCCAAGGCCAAACAGGGCGAGATCAACCCAGATCGCAGCTATGCCCTTGCCTGGGTCTGGCATCACCATGCCCTGAAGGTCAGGCCTCCCCTGCAACGGGGGAAATTCAGGTCCCTTTCAGCCTGCTGTCTGCCCAGCTCAACCTGCTCCTCCCTCATAGCAGCAGAACCCTGATAGTAAATATTTCCTTGAGATTTAATTCTCTCCAGATACCCGGGGCTGGCTTTTATTTGGTGCATCTGTCAATCAGGAAACAGACACTCACTCTGTGTGCTGGCCAGGCTGCGAGGTAGGTGAGCTTGTAAGCCTCCCTCTCGCCCTCCCTTCCTTTCTTCCAAGGAGAAATAGGCCCAGCTTTGCCAGCCTGGGCTGCAGAGCTTAACGTCTAGGGATCTGCGTTATAGGGAGAGAAATGCTGGTCTCCAAAAGGAAAAATGACTCCGGCTAGATCTCAGAGTCTGGGTCCCTGAAGGAAAGGCGCTTCCAGCCTCACAGACAAAGCCTTTCCTTATTCTTTTTGCCTTGGCCAAGAGCCAGCAGACTTAACTTCCGGCGCTGCTCTGACCTTGACCATACGGTGTCAGGAAAACATTCTTCTCTGGATCCCAATTCACTCATTTCAGAATGGGGTTATTTGACCTGACAGTGGTAAAATGTCCTTCCCGCCCCCGAAGTAAGTGATTGTGCCATCTACGGGGAATTTTATGTTCCCAGCAAAGGGGTGGGGGAGGCGCGTTCAGGATGTTTGTCTTGTTGGCCAATCAGAAAACAAAGCACACAGATTATCAGAATTAATGATACAAGAGGGCTCTATCACCAAATTATTTAAATTAAGGGCCACCAAGGCTGGAATGACCTGGAAGGCACGTAAGAATGAGAGGAGAGGTGGATAAATGGGGAGGGGGCTGAAGAGGCTCAGGAGCCCGTCCAGGGTGAGGGCCGGGGCCCAACTCTTCCACTGAGTCCTTCTTCCTCTCAGCTTCTGAAGCACCATTTCCGCCGTGCTTCGAGCTCAGCACAGGACTCGAATCCTCTGCAATCCACCTCTGCCTACCCCAGCCTTAATCTGACTGCTGCAACCCGAGGCAGCTCCCAAGTGGTGGAGTCAGGTGGACACACGGGAGGAGGCCTGCTGTAATTTGTGCATTGATGTCACTTCCTGAGCTGGGAAGAAGCAGGGAGCTGCTATTCTTTCCATGCTGCTGCTGCTGAGGGGCTGGGCAGTTGCCTAAGCCCTGCTGTCCTGAATCCCAGTCTGGGCCACTCCGTCCCACGCAATGTATGACCAATTGCTCAGTAGAGAATCTATTCTAATAGCACTCAAAATTGTTTTTAATTCACTAGCTCCACTAAGATGGATCCCACAACTTCTTAATGTCAGGTGCTTGTCTAGGTATTGAAAACACTGCAGTAAACAACAGACTGAGTCCCGAGCTCATGGCACCCGTATTCTAATGTAAAGAAGCATAAAACAAGCATAGAAAATAAGTAAAAGATACAGTATGTTAGATGGTGATTGATAGTATCAAGGAAATAAAGCAGGAGAGGGAGATGTGAAATGCTGGAGACAGGGTGATTTTTAAACAGTATGGTCAGGCACACTTCATCAAGAACATGATGTCTGAACAAAGACTTAAAACAGGTGTGGGCATTGACCATCATATAAAGGGAAGAAACCTTCCACATGACGGAAATAGCATGTGCAAAGGCCCTGGGGCACATAGTGGTCAGTACAGTGTGGCTTGAGGCAGCACCCCCACTGTTTTTATAGGCATGGCCTGGTCTTCCTGGATCACTGTGCCTTCTGCATCTGTCATAGTGCTGGCCACAGAAGAAAGGCAGTAGCTCGTCATAGCCAGGAGAATTCCCTTTCCTCATATTCCATGAAGAGAGGTCTACACAGGACATCATCATGTCCACTGATTCAGACAGAATGTTAGAAATATTTTCCCATGGCAAACTCTGCCCTCAAACTCAGAGCAGAACACACCATCAGCTCCATATCCCTTGGGCAGGTGTGGATCTAATAGCTGGGAGGCCATTTGCTGAGGATTTCTGCATCTATTCCCTCACCCCATTGGCAAGTGAGAGATAAAGGGACCAAGATAAAATATATGGGGAAGCGACGAAGAATGTTAATGAACTGGGGTCAGGAAGACCATAGCATATACACCGATGACCTACAGAGAGCCCCCAGATGGGAAGGGCCACCGGGTCAGTATGGCATCTGTGGGTACCAGCTCCCGGTCTCCTGGGTGTCCACGCTTCCTTGGGTAGTTGAAGTTGTGCAACCCTTGCCTTCCTCTCCACATTATGTTCCCTTACTGAGTCACATTCTGTCATCTGCTCCCACGCAGAGTGACTCACTCATGCCAATAGGCTCAACACGCTTTCCCTATCCTTCCTCAGGTCCCCAACTGGCATCTGGTGAAGAGGTGGAGGACTGTGGAGACGAGGGGTCAGACGAGGCAGCAGGTGGTGAATTCCAGCAATGGCCCTAGTATCACCAGAGATGAGGGGAGCAGGTGGCAGGCCCCAAGGGGAAGCTCTTGGAGGCCCCAACAGGGAGCTCATGGGTTTCTGCTAGAAGCAACTACAGCACCTAGAAATCAGGGCAGAAGTGAGTTGGAGGCAACAGGTGAGAGATGGCTGAGCCGAGTAGCTGGCGCTCCTGGCCAGCCATGGCGTGCTCTCTCCTGGGTACCTCCCAGCGTTCCCTCCCATCCCCGATCTTGCCAGATGTGACAGATTTGTCAGGGATTTGGGGGGCACATGATAGTCACTGGGACAGCAATTGACAATAACAAATTAATAGACTGAAGAGAAAAATATCTAATTTTCTCCTCCAATCCAACATTTACCAAACATTTCTCCTCTCTCCTAGTGGGAAAGCAAGCACAGCCTGACAATCAGTCCCAGGAGCATCGGCTTGAGTTGGAACTAATTACCAATTACTAATAAGCAGTGAATTAATACTCTCAACTAAATTAAAATTAATGCAGACCAAACCAGAATAACTCAAATAAAATTCCATCTCAATTGCATCCCCAATATCTGCCCAACACTCGCACCGATTTGTGCCTGTACCTTAAATTCTACCCCAAGTTTGGGGGTCCCAGAGCAAACACCAACCCACAGAGACTCCACATCAGAGTTGGCGTCTTCCTTGCTTGGCAGATCGACTGCAGCAGGCTCACATCCTCCAGTCCATTCCTGCTTCACCAAACGCATCTCACACTCCCTCTGCCCGGCCCACCAGAGCCCACTTGAGTCCCCCAGCTCCTAAGCACTGTTAGCATCCTAATTATGCCTCTGTCCCTAAAACACTTCTCCACATCCATGAAAAT
Organism: Cavia porcellus; assembly: GCF_034190915.1. Taxonomy (NCBI): domain Eukaryota; kingdom Metazoa; phylum Chordata; class Mammalia; order Rodentia; family Caviidae; genus Cavia; species Cavia porcellus. The sequence continues at coordinate 19,448,389 of NW_026947515.1, forward strand.
CCTTGTTCAATGCTTCTTCTAGAACCTTCTGTGAGTAATCTTCATCACCCCTCAGTTCAGAGTTAATAATGTCTTCACACTGAACTTTCCCCTCTGCACCAGCCTCCTCTCGATCCCTCCTGCAGCCTCGGGAGTGATGGTTTTGTCTAAGAAAGTGAAAATCTATCCCTCCTTCCTGCTGTTCTCCCAAGGTGGTAAGATGTAGTAATGACCATGCCCCCTGCCATTTCTCTTGAGGGTTAATAGAAATCGAAGGAGGTGTTTGTGAGTGAGCTGACCGTGGTTAAGGTCTTAGGGCACAAAGTGACCCTTAGGGTCTATGTTCTCGAGCTCAGCTCCATTGATAGGAAATCAAGCAGAATTAAGAGCAGTGGTTTCCAAGTAGGGAACAGTGCCCAGAGATAGAGTCTTAGTTCTCAGAATAAGTAAGTACCCAGCAAACAGAGCCTGGGTTCAGGGACTGCTTGGATGAATCCACAGAGCCTCATTCAATCATGTACCCACTTCCTCTTGTTTCAAAGGAAAAACCAAAAGAAATAGCTGTGTTACCTGCCCCTCATATGGCAGTGGTGTTTGGGATCCGTGTATTAGTCTGCTGAATATTAATTTTTTTCAATTCCAAACATGGAGAAGAACCACTTCTTCCTTCTTGAATGACTAGGTCACCACAAAGACACAGAGTATGGATAAAGTCTATTGTGAGCTGCCTCCTCTTGAGGCCCAGTGGGAAAGGCAGGGAACCTCCTAGTTGGAGAGGAAGTTGCAGCACCTCCTTAATCAAGGAGAGGAAAAGCACATGCAGGGAGCAGAAAAAAGGGGGACATCCACGATCCCTATGTGCTCAGGTCCTCAGAATGCTGAGGAGGAAGGAGAGACTGCACCCCCATCACCAGTGGGTGTGACAGAGACGTGCTGTGTGTGTGTCCTGCTGCTTTGGGTTCCTGCCTATAGAGATCGTGAGAGTGCGGTTTGGTGCTGGGCAGCATGGTAAAGATTACTTAACAGGACCAGGTCTTCCATTAATTTGTGAACAAGACACAATAGGGCTTATTTTCAGGGGATGTCTTATTTATTTATTCATGTCAAAACTCTACATTTATTCAAATACAATCATGTCATCTTCTTCTGGAACATCGTCATCATAACTCTTCAACCCCAAATTCTGACCCAAATTTCTTGACTCCATTTCTTATAGAACCATTGACCCCCATCTCTCATGTTCAGCAACTGAGCTGTCCATTGATAAATATATAATCTGCTTACAGTGCATCATTACAACGCACAACATACTAATGGTGAAGATTCGTGTTAAACACAACCTAGTCCACTTGTTACCAAGTGTGCATCGTGTCTGTACTGCAGCTGTTCTCTGAGCCATATGCCCTGAGTTTTCTGTTTACCTAGGCATTTACTTCTCACCCAAAGGCACCCACTTGGGTACTTACAAAAATACCTAATTATAATTTATATTATTTATTTTCAGTGTAAACATTAATATCATTTATTTATACTTAATTATACATCAATATTATTAGTTTATAATTCAATGTATCCATTGTGTTGCAACAGACATGCAACAGACAATGGATCCATCTGGCTAAAGATCTTAACTAGGGCTTATTTGGGAAGGCAGGATTTATATTATGAACATCCTGAAAGATCATGCAAGGGCTTGTTTGGGGAAATGAGGTAGCTAAGGTCAATTGCATGTTTACATTTCACACATAGCACTAATGCCTACATTTAAACTACTGTATTGCTACATTTAGATCAACTAGTTTTATATCCAAGACCTTTAGGCTTCTAATCTTGTAGCAAATGTCATGATGAACAAAGAAATTGCATTTTATTATAAATTATTTTTTATTCAAATGACCTGGATCCTACAGTGGGGCTTGCTCAAGGGACCCCTCTCTCAAGACCACCAGAACCCCCCAAACACCTCCCATCCCTTACCCTCATGTAGTTTTCTAAGACCTGTCAGTATTTGAACTATTCAGAATTATTTGTTTGTTCTCAACTGGGTGTTTATTTGTACTGAACTTGCCTAAAGGACCCTTTTATGGCAGAAACTGGGTTCCCAAGTCCTTTAGATTCTTCACTGTGCACAGCTAAGTGTTAATCCTCCAGAAAAGACTCAGAGACTAATTCTCCTGGGGTGGTGTTCAGCACCATGGACAGAACCTTTACTTGCCATTTCTCTCTGTCTGATTTCTCTCACCACTTTCTTGATTTTCTTAGCAATACGCTGTCTAACCACCTCACTGAGAGCTCAGCTCCACTCAAACTTAACTTGCCTTTATGCGAAGACATTAGACTGGAGCCAGAACCCAAACTGGGTCACATGAGAGGAGAAAACAAGAATCCTAGAAAGGAAGGGACCTTGCAGCACCTACCATCCTGGTCACGTGGCCCAGCCAGAGTCCCACATCCCAGCTAGCCCAAAACTTGCAGGTCCTTCTCTCAATAATATGGAACTTGGTTTGTGGCTGTGGGATTTATAGGCTATCTTAACACTTGCCTATTTGGAGAAATGCTGGGACTAAGTGTGTGGCTAGGCTGGGCTGAGCAGACCTCTGGCATGGCAATACGTAGATGAAATAAAAGCCATTTCTGGGCTATAAATGGGGACGGAATCAAAAGCTGAGGATGGGAGGGCAAAGTCACAAGAGTCATGGAGAAGCAAAGCACTGTCCAGGGAAGCTCAAGAGGCCAGCGAATGAGGCTTCAAGGAATAACTCAGAGAAGATTCAAAGTGAGATGAGATGATAGGCTCAGAAAAAGGCTTCAAATGATGCCATGGAGCATGGGGCTCACCCTTGTTTGATGTAGGCTTTGGGGTGGAAGTGGGCATCACTTTAATGATGGGGGTGACAGTGGAACATATCACATGGAAGGAGCAAGGTAGACTTTTCAATACGCAGTAATCCAGCATCCATTAAAGATTACACAGGACCACTCGAGATGAAATTACTAAATTTGGTACTCCATGGTAATCTCAAAAATCTAGTTGGTTACTATATCTTCACCATGATGGTTTCTCTGCACACCGAGATGAAACAATAACCACCATTATAACATACAATGACTCCACTGAATTTGTGGCCTGTCTTCTTCCTTCTATATTCTGCTCACCCTTCAAAGTCTTTAAAATCTTTCCATATACAGGAAGTTTTCTAGGACTACTGTTACCATAGGAGCCAAACATTTGTTGGCTAAATGGGAGCATAGCTCCTGGTGACCACAGGATCTGGTGATGCTCTCATTTCTCTCTGTCTGTCTCTCTGTCCCTCTGTCTCCTCCTCCTTCCCTTCCTCCCTCTGCCTTAGGTCAGCTTAACTGGGAAACTGGCTCTGAAATGGAGATTTGCATGTGCATGTGAGAAGTTGTTTGAGGGAGTTTTGGCATCAGACACTGGAGGTGGGGCACGGGAAGGAGAGTAAAAAGAGCTGAACTGGGTGAAGTTTCAAAACACTCTCAGCTAGCCTTACTCACTCAGCTGAGCTGGGATGAAGTTCCAAGTTATCTTGCTGTCATGGTTTGTGTCTGTGGCCCCCAGGCCTCCTGAGTTTGCATTGTGCATTTGTGATGGTTCATTGTCTAGTGCTTAGATTGATGGTGTCAGTGCTCCACCCACAAAGGGGTGGAGCCAGGATGTGATGTGATGGCAGGAAGAAGGTGTGTCTCGCTCTTTGCTGGTTCCTGCTTGCTGTTTGCAGCCGCCATGAACTGCGGCCCAGCCATGCCCGCCTGCCTTGGAGCCAACTGAGTGTGGACTGAAACCTCCAAAACTGTAAGAAATAAACCTTTCCTTTCCCAGCTTGGGCTTCAGGTATTTTGTCTCAGCAATGAGTAAAAAGTAACTAAGACACTTGCCTTGAGTCAAAAAGAATGAGTATCTATAGCTCCCATGCACAGTGGGGTGAGGTCTCCCCTGGAAGATGGTGAAACCTTGGGTGAGTTAGCTGGCTTTAGCTGAGGCAGTTCCTACAGAAAGTCCAGTTGAGAATCATAATCTACCAGTGCTCCCCGAAGCAGCTGGAAAAGTGAAGACCTCAGTCCTGAAGGCTTTACAGGCCGATGGAGAAGGCAAGGTGACCTTCCACATCATCTGCCACATATACCAAGTCTCAGCTGAAAGCCATATATCAGAATATCTGTTGGAGTATAATTTAAAAAGATTGTCTAAAACAGTTCTGTTATAACCTTCCCCTCTTAGCCTTAGACCACCATGATTAAGAATTGTTGAGCTACTCTAACCTGTCCTTAGAGACCCGGAGCAAACAAGTAGCCAGTTTGGAGCCTTTTGTGGGATGAGCCTTATTTCCCAAGGAAGCACCAAAAACCAGCACCCAAACTCTGGCTGATCTCATATCCTTGTAATAAACAAAGAGCTCAGCACACACCTGGGCCAGAGAAGCTGTGAACCTGTGAGAAGAGATCTGTGTGTCAATAAATTTGCGTGGGGCTTAATTGGTTTTTTAAAGCAGTTATCATGTATAGACATGGCCTTTGTGCTATGTCTTCATGACTTAACCTGATGGGCAAATCCCTTGATTCTTAATTAACCTTTTCATATGAACCTCTTGACCAAGCAGCAAATGGAGGCCAGTGAGCTGGAAATGACAGCCTCACCTCCCGCATGCTCCAGACCTGGCCGGTCACCTAGGCTGGCAATTACCTGGGCCAAGGCTAGGCACTTTTTACAGACAATGAGCAAATAATCTCCCACTAATAGGTGTAATCAACACAGAGCCCAGTTCTCCCTCATCTCTCTCCTGATTACTTTCTGCAAGACCAGGGGGCAGGTTGTAATAATATTTCTAATCTCTCTCCCTTCCCCTCCCTCTCCCTCTCCATCTCCTGTTGTTTTAATAACAAGGAGACCATGTGGACTGAGGCTGAGGAGGAGCAGCAGTGAAGAGGGGGAGGTATTCGTCTGCAAAAATCTCTCCTCCCAGGAAAAGCCAGATGTTGCAGCCACATCCTTCAGCAGACCTGGGAAATGGCAGGCATTTCTGGAACACGCTCCTCAGTGGAGGTCAAAGCAATTTAGAAGGTTGGTTCTTGGCCAACAGTCATGAGGAGGCATCAGCAAGGCCCCCAGGGCTCTCAAAGGAACTGTGCAAGGCACAGCAGAGGAGACGGGAGAAACAAAACAATGGAGCTAAGATAGGAAAAGGAAGATGAAAGAGACTCAGGAAAGGAAGCGAAGACAAAGTCCCAGGTAAATAAGGGTCCGGGCACAGAAAGGGGGGCCTGACAGTGTCCTGGGCCCTCCAGATGCTCCTGCCCAGAGCATCTGCTCTCTCTCACCCCCTGAAAATAGAAGAGGAATGGCACAGTTGGGCCTGGCTGGTACTGTATCTCATGTGCACTCCTGCAACCCAAGAGGGACAGGTGACTCCTTTTTTTTTTTTTTTTTTTTTTTTTGAGACAGGGTTTCTGCTATGCAGTTTAGGCTGGGCTTGAACTTACTCTGTAGCCCAGGCAGGCCTCAAACTCACAGCAATCCTCCTGCCTCAGCCTCCTGAGTGCTGGGATTACAAGCAGGTGCCTCCATGCTGTTTACTCTTTATGTTTTACAGAGGAAAGAACTAAAGCACAAAGGGTTTAAGAAACTCACCCAAGGTTCACCCAGCTGACTCAAGATACAGCCGGGAATGTGACCTCAGAAACACAATCCATATCCATTCCTCCTGATTCTACATTGCTACCCAAAGGTACCTTTCCTGTGTGGATTGTTACTTTTCCTGTGCGCAAAGAAATAGCCCTAGATTTGAGCTCTGGCTCCGCCTCATCCCATCTGTGTGACTCTGAGCAAACTAATCTGGTTGTGCCTCAGTTCTCTTAGCTATGAAATGGGCACAGGTATATGTGTCTGTCTGATTTCTCAAAAATAGCTGCAGGGGTCAAGGGAGGTAATATTTGGGAAGATACTTTTTAAGCACCAAAGTGCCCTGCACCTATCAGCAGGCACCCTTCTCCCTCCTCCCTTCCATGCTGAGAGTTCTACAAAGGCCAAGGGTAGCCCACTGTTTCTATCCAAGTCCTCTGACCTGCAGCAGGTGCTCTGGAATCACATTTCTTGCTGAACAAATAAAAAAAGAAATCGAGTGACCCAATGCTCACCTTCCGTCTCCTCTCCCTTCTGCCTACCCTCTTCTCCTTTCCTCCTGGCCTCTTCATCCACCTGACTCCTCTTTACCTTCTCCCCTCTTTCCTATGCCCTGCGCAGGATTCGTGCTGTAATGGGAAGACATCGCCCCGCTCCTTCCAGCCCATCCCACACTTGCTTTGAGATCAAATGTTCAAAAGCCCAGGGGAGACCACAGCGCAACATGACCTTTCATTGGCTCCTGTGCTGGGAGCCAGTCTTGGCTGGCTCTAAGGCCACCCTATCTGGACCTGCCCCTTCTTCTTGGCTTCATTTCCCAGGGATGTTTCTTCCAGGACATTCTAGGTCTCACCTGCCATCCTGCTGCTGACAGTTTCTTCACCTGTGACAGTCAACATTAATGACGCAATCAAAAACTGCATTACACTGAGTGGGATGCTCCTCAGGGAGCCACTGTGCTGCTTTGGAATTTACCTGAGGTCTCAATGCTAAGGACTTTGGATTCTGAAGGTGACACCAGACCATCTAGGTAGCCTGGCCTTGCGTTCCCATTGCACTTGGGCCAGTGAGGAGAAAAGGCTACAGGCAGATTGAGGCAATCCAAGGGGACAGGAGTTTCAGACTTCTCGACTCATCATAATAATGGCCAAGGTCACCTTGAACCCTCTCATCTCTACCTCTCCGAGCCAGCCAGGATGTTCCACAGACTGGCTATCACCATGGAGTTTAGAATGGGATGTCTAGGGAGAAATGAATCTGTGACTCTCACCTTTGGGCGAACAAAGAGACTGGGGCTTAACTCATATCAAGAAAGTCTAAAGCAAGGCCAGCTGAAGCAATCTGGGTCAGAGCCGCAAGAAGAGAGAGCACTAAATGGGGAGTTCAGGGCGGCAATGATGCCATGTTTCTCCGAGGATGAGGGAGAGGCAGAAGAAGGTTGACAGGCGTGAGCTGGGTAGAGGGGGTCACTCAAGACCTGAGGGCCACCTCGTGGGGTGCAACAGATGGAGGCCACAACAGTGACATAGTGGTGGAAGAGAAAGGTGACCATCTAGGAACTGAGGTGTCATCACAGAACAGTGTGCCTCCCAAGGTGCTGGGCTCCACAGCTGGTCACAGTATTGTTTTTGCTATCTTTTTTGTAGAAGATTCATTCTCAAAACTCCTCCTAGGAAGTGTTCCAGGCTAGAAGAGTTTGCTCCCTGTGGCTGCATGTCTCTGCTCCTGTTCTCTTCCCTGCCTGGAAGGCCCTCTTCATCCAGTTCCAGCACTTAAAACACGGTCCATTTCTTCAAGGCTAGTCAGGGTCTCACTTTGGCTGGGAACCTGTCCTTTCTGTGATTTTGCTCCCTCTGGTAGCCCTAGCTAGTTGTTTCTGCCGGGGTTCACTCTCTTCTTTTAAACAAAACCTCTTAGTTTTACCTGGCATATGACCATCGCAGCTTCTTGTTGCTAAGGATAGCAAAGGAGATATAAAGAGCAGTACTTGGAGCCAGGCTTTCTCCTTTCACATGCCTGGGATGGAGATGTGGCAGCTGGAGATCGAGCAGCCACTTTATTATTATTTTTATTTAGAGAAAAAAGCAAAACAGAAAAAAAAGGTAGAAATAATACAGAATTTCAAAAGAAAATAACACTAAGAAATCACTAGTTGGTAAATTACATATTGTTATCTTACAAGTAGTTGTTCAGCTTATAAAATCAAATACATAAAATGTGGACAGACAAACAATGATAGTATAAGCTATTCTGTTTGATAAACTAACAAAAGCTTAGTGGCATGGTTATCTATCTTACACACTTAAACCTAGATACAGTTATATCCTTTAGAGCACTTTCCTTCCCTTTAATTATTGCAATATCTATCATACATTTTAGATCTTATTACTCTTTCAGTTTTTATTATTTTTATATTAGAGAGACAATGTGATATTTACAGATATGAGTCTGATTTATTTCACTTGTGAGGATAGTCTCAAGTTGCTTCCATTTACCTATAAAAGTCTCAAGATCATCCTTTTTATAGCTGAGTAATATTCAAAATACCACATCTTTTTCATCTACTCTGTGGTTGACTGGCATTTTGGTTGTTTCCAAGATTTAGATATTACAAATTGCAGTGCTAGCAACATGGGCGCACATATATTGCTGTGACATAATGTTTTCAATTTTTCTGGGAAAATAACCAGGAGGGGAATAGCTGGATTAAATGGAACTTCCAATCCTAGTTTTTGAGGAATCTCCATACTGATTTCCACAGTGATCTAGCAGCCACTTTAGACTAGGAGATGATTTTGCTGAATGGCAGCTATTTTTAAGGATGATGGAGCAAAGAAATAGTGTGGGTTCTTGACATGAGAGGTACCCCCTATGAGTACTGGGCTGCCTACTCCCAGAGAGAGAGAGAGAAGAGAGAAGTTGTTTAGGCCACTATTACTTTGGATTTCCTGTAGGAATTATCCAAACCCAATCCTGACATAGCACCTAAATCAATCACAAGCTGACACAGTGAGTCTGACAGAGTGAGCTCATATGACAGCGTCTCAGTGAACTTCTGTTCTCTCCTAACCTGTGACATCTCTGGCATCGCAGCTTTATAGAGTTCTTATACTATCAGTCAACTCTTCATAACAATGTGCAGCCTCAATGTTCTAAATATACCTTCTATTATACAGGGCTTTCCCAAGTCTTTCTACTTTGGAGCTTATTTAACCCCACAAAGAATGTGTTTTGTCCCTACTTGACAGCTGTGGCTCTGCAGGCTCCTTAGGGGCTGAAGAGGGCTTGCTACTCGGGCCTTCTGGCTCCAGGTCCGTGACTGATTCCCCACGTCTCATCCGTGGCAGCTAGACATCAGCGTCTTGATTCATCTTTGTCTTCTTTCACTTGTCATGGCCGTGGAGCTATGTGCACAGTCAGCACTCAATAAATATACCATACGAAGCCACAAGAAGTAAAGCACTTCATCCAAGCTGTTTTCTAAGAGGCATCAAGACCAGGAGTTGGCAAAAACAGCCTGCAGGCAAATCTGCCCCACAGTCGGCTTTGGGGTAGCCTGTGAGCTAAGATTTATTTTTTCTTTCTAAAATGTTTCTGGAAAGAGAAAGAAAAGGAGCATCAGAGGAAATAAGAAAAGCAGGAAATATGTAAAAGGCACTATTAGTGTCCTGCAAAGTCTACAGCTGCTTACGTCACTTACAGTTTATTATTTCCTGGTGGAGGTCACGTCCACACAGCCGGATGTCACACCCACCAGCTCCTATCCCCTGGGAGACACACTCCTCAGAGAGTCCGAAGACCCTATCACAGTTGGGTGGGATTAATTTTCAGCCCTCTAGCCCATCCCCTGGGGATGGGCCTCTCTTACTATGATCCAACCTCAGGGCAGGTGGGAATGAATCGCCTCCCCGTCTCAGAAGGCTTTCTGATTCACACGTCAAAAACTCAAGCTCAGTTTGATTAAAAATGCATTGACTTTTTTTCTGTAAAAAAAGAATAAATGAATAAGTACAAACTAGCGCCTGAGTCTGCAACCTGAAGTGTGAAAATCCCAGACACGCTGAAACCATTATATGAAAGCCACCAGCCACAGAGCCTTTCTGTTTCCAAAAATACTCTCCTTGCAGAGGGGACGCTGAACCTGGGCCCCATTTCCAGTGCCCCCCTCTGGCAAGTTTCCCCCTTCAGCATCCTTCAGCTCATCACTCGGTGAGTGTGTGGAAGGGCTCGGAGAATGTGGCTCAGAGTTAGTTTTATTAGCCGTGTGTCCTTGGCCAAGAAGGCACCTCACCTCTCTGAGCCTCTGTTTCCCCTGTCTGTAACACTGACCTTGTACAGGTACAGGGCAGCCAGTCTGAGATGCTCCTTGCAGGAAAGGAGCCTGCTGAGTGTCACACAGACCAGCCCCATCCTCCCTCCCTCCTCCTGTCCACTTCTCTCTGGACTCGCCCCTCCATTACTTGCTAGCCCCACCCCTGAAATCAGTCAAAGCTGCCCATCTGACGTGGCTTTTTCTTTGCTGATCATACCCCACAGCATTGGTACCAGATCTTCTTTTTTTTTTTTTTTTTTTTTTTTTTGTCTTTTTCATTTTTATCGGTACCAGGGGTCTAACTCACGACTGCCTGCTTGCAAGGCAGGTGCTTATGCCACTGAGCTAAATCCCCAGCCCCCAGATCTTCTTAAACTGGCTCTGAACTTCATCCCCGAAGCTCATCCTCATCAGCTCCTTGCTCTTCCAAGGCTCATGTTCTGTTTTGGATTTTTTTCCCTTTCCTATACATCTAAAGCCTAAACATTCATCTTCCATTGGATGAGACAGCTTAGCACCAGTCCAGTTTGAAAGCAGGCTTGTGTCTTCCTTAATCTCCTTCCATCTCCAACCCGAACACACAGTAGGTGGTCAATGAGCATTGCCTGCAGACTGGCCGGGACAGCAGATGATGACCAGCCAGTCAGCGTCAGGTGGGAAGACCACAGTGACAATTATCACTGTTCCACGACCCGTGTGAATCCTAAGAGCCACTTGGACATGGGTCCTGTGCCAGGCAGCAATGAAAGCATTCAGCTGGAGGGCTGCTTGCTGTTAGGAAAACGGGTTTGAGATTAACACGCTCCTGGCTGGAGCTTGGGCCTCACCTTTGTCTGTGGGTATGCTCAGGCAAACCCCTCTATCTCTTTGAGCTGTAATGTCCTTGTCTATAAAGTGGTCCCATCTTGAGACACAGATTCAAACTCTTTAGCATAGCTGTATCACAGAAAACAGATAATAGCAGTATTGCGAAGGATCCAGAAATACTGGAACACTCATACACTTCTGGTAATATTGTAAACAGTGCAACCATTGTAGAGAACAATCTGGTGTTTCCTCAAAACTTCAAGAATTGAATTACAACCCAGAAAATCTACTCTTAGGTCTGAAAATCTATGTCCACATAAAAACTTGTCCATGAGTAAAAGGTACAAATAACCCAAATGTCCATCAACAGATAAGTGGTTTAAAATAATATTGTATATCCATGCAATGAAATACTACTTGGCCATAAAAATGATGAAGTCACCTCACCAGGAACAAAGTCTTGATGCATACTGTAACATGGACAAAAACCTTATGTTCAGTGGATGAATACATATTGGATGAGTCCATTAATATGAATTGTCTGGAATAGGCAAGTAAACTCGTAATGGTTTAAACTTGATTAAAATCTTCCTCTAGGAGATGATAAAGTATTCTAAAATTGGGTAGTGGTGGTGATTGCAAAATTCTATGAATATACTATACAATATTAATTCACTCACTTCAAAAGAATGAATTGACTGGGGTTGTAACTCAGTAGAGGGATGTTTGCCTAAGATGTATGAGGCCCTGGGGTTTGTTTGATTGTTTGATTGGTTGGTTTTTATGGTTTTGGTTTTTGAGTCAAAGTGTCACTATGTGCTTGAGGCGGGCCTTGAACTCACTATATCCTGCAGGCTGGCTCCAAACTTGTGGAGATTTCCCTGCCTCAGCTCCCTGAGGTCTGGGATTACAGGTGTGTACCATGATGCCTGGCAAAAACTCCCAAATTTTGTATGGGTTCTAAATTTTATTGAAAAAATCTGTTGTTTGATGAGAATGGGAAAGGACTCCCATTTACTTCCCAGGACTTTTGCAAGAGTCCAGAGAGGCTACCCGTGCCAGGGTTGGGCATGGTGTCCTGCTGTTAAAAAGAAAGCTAGCAAAATACATTTGTTGCTGACTGTTGTAGTCAGAGGTTGTGAGGAGAACAATTAGAATCAGGACACAGAAATTATAATAGTATTTTATGATGGTCATCCAGAGTTAACACAAGAAAGTGCAGGAAATCTATCCGCAACACCAAAGACATAGAATATTTAGTCAAGGGCCTGAATCCCAACAGCAATGTCCTGCATGAGTCCAGATGAAGACCCAGAACTCGTGACAGTGCCTCCCACGAGTCCAACTGGAGGTCCAGAGCCCGCAAGAAGGACTCACACCAGTCTCTTTTATGGATCTGTGCTGGGAAGGCCCAAAGGTCAGCAGTGGAAGCCAGAAAGTCTATGCCAGCAGGGTGAAGGAGCTGTGCTGGTAGGTTGAGGGTTCTATGCTGGAGCATAGAAGGCACGCTCAAAATAAGAATCAGGGCTGCCCTGAAAAGTACCACAGCCATCCTCAGCAACACAGAGGCCCTGAGCTCCTCTGATGATAAGAACAGTTGAGTACATGCCAAGAAGCCAGCGTGATGAATTTCTCCTGGAGATTAAACGGCACACGTCTTCCCCTCTGGAGCCAGGAAGCAATGCTCAATGCAAGGACCAGAGCTCCTCCAAGGTGAACCACAGCCACTCTCACCAAGGTCCCGAGCTCCTCTGATGACAATGGTTGAACTCACACTGGGGCAATTAGTCATGACAAGCTTCTTCAGGAGAACCAATGGCTCAAACAGCAACATATTGGAAAACCCACAATGCCCTGCTCTTCTCCAAGTCTCTAATTATGCTGGCAACTTTCCTCTGGTAGAACATCTACACTCAGCACCATGCTGACTTAATTTAGCTGGCATTAAGTTAACCACCAGTTTTTAATCCATAGCACTGATGGAGCTCCTTTCTGCTCCCTGTGTTTTCCTGTCCTTGCTCAGGTCTTCCTCACTGAATGAGTTACAGGAAGGGGCATGGCCATCCAGCATGGGGAAGAGATCAGGAGGGATCTGCCTCTGCCGGGAATGCTTCATCAGTTCCCATGTTGCCCCTCCCCTCACTCTGAGAGCCTGGGGAGCCTGGGAGAAGGGCTCAGGTCTGGGGAAAGTGAGGGAGGAGAGCTGAGAAGGCTGTGGGTGACTGACCAGATTTCAAAGACAGGAGATTTCAGCTCTTCCAAGCATCAAACAGCAGCACAGAGATGCTGGCAACTAACCTTCACAGAACACTTAATATCCATCAAGCACTGTGCTCAGTGCTTATATGTATTGGCTTATTTAATCTTCACAAAGATCCTAGGGAACTTGTGAACCTCAAGTTACCGATGAGAAGATTGAGGCGTGGAGATTTGAAGTAATTTGCCCATGTTGGTGCAGCTAGAAGTGGCAGGGCCACCACATGATGCCTGGCAAGTGGTACCTCTGCCTGAGTTATAGCACTCCTTGGGCTATGCAAGTCCAGCAGGCTGCTAAGGCAAAGGTTTAGCAGAAGGTTCAGGAACCTCACCCTCACCCTGCCCAGCCTGGGCTACACAGTGAGTTCAAGGCCAGGCTAAACTACAGAGCAAGACACAGTCTCAAAAAAAAAAAAAAAAAAAAAAAAAGAAAGAAAGAAAGAAGAAAAGAAACTTTCTGGACCCAAATTTGCCCCAAGCCACCCTGTACTCCCACTTCCCCCAGGTCCAGCCTCAGCTAAACCCAACCCATTTTAGAGACCCAAGCATGTTCCAGGTGGTCTCCTAGCTCTTCAGAGGAATAGCAACGCACGCCTTTCTGCTTCTCTGGACACTTACATGCACAGAGGAGACCACACTGCCTTACCACCTCCCTGGACATTGCCCAGCATTCCTGTGCCAGTGTCCTAAGGTTGCAGCTTCTTTTGATGAACCAGATTACAGCTTTCTCCTTTTCTGTCTGCACTAGAGGCTGTTGGTTCAGCCTCTAGTGAACTGAGATTGGTTATAGAATTTGGACTGGATTGCAAACCTCATGTGCACCCCTCCCGTTTCAACAATCAGTATGCTTCATGTGCAGTTGAACAGCGCCTTGTCTACCCACCCAGTCTAAAAGTCTAGATGCTACCTCTACAGACTGTAGGGGCCTTCTCTACACCAGGCATTTTCGTAGCAATGGGGACCAGAACGGTGACATACCTTCTCTGAGGACTGAAACATCTACCTATGATTTTGTCTGCTAGAGGACATTTGGTAATGACTGGAGATAGTCTTGGAAGTCACCAATTGTGGGGGCATGTAGGGCGTGGAGGTGAGGGATGCTACTAAATATCGTACAACACACAGAATGGTCACTCACAGCAAAGCAGTGCTAGCTAGCTTGAGAAAGCTTGCAAGATATACAGCAGAGGGAGCATCCTGAGGTGGTGACTGATGACAGACACTCAGAGACAGGGAAGACTAGCGTGCACACACACACACACACACACACACACACACACACACACACGAAGAGGAACTGGAGTAGCAACCACAGAGAAGGAGTTTAGCACAACAAACCGAGAGCTGAATGGTGGAAGGTGAGGCAGTCATAAGGGCGAGGAAGGAGGCGATACACTGAGGTTGAGCGGCAGCGGGGATGGGGAACTGTTACCTGGCGCGAGGTGCCTGGCGCAGGTTCTTTTCACTGCCATTCTATTTCCATGACTCATCTGCTTAGCAAACCCTGTCACCAAACAATGGAACGGTCAGGTCTGGCCCTTGCTAAATCATCCCCCTTTCCAAATTGGTGGTCTCTGAGCACACACGGTTTTATTTCCAGGTGAAGATGGGACGAGCTGATTGTGGTCACTTAGCTGCACTAAACAGTGACACTACGCAGGGTCCACAGCTGTACAACAATAGCGTTTTAAAGGTCTGTGGAGGCTGCTCATAAGAGGTCCCTGCCTGGACTGGGAACAATACATCTTTATGTGGCAAATGACAAAAATGGATTTTTAAAAAGGCCTGTGCTTCTCCAAGTTAGACAGAATGAAAACACATTAAAAAATAATTTTGAAATGTAGATGTAATTCTGGTAATGTTTTATCTTTTAAAAATCCACGCTAGATTGTTGTGCTGTTTTCAGATAGCTGAGTTTCCAGCCAGGCTGTCTTCCCATCACATTCTTGTCTGGCTTTTTTTTTTTCTTGTGGCTCTGGTCTCCGCATCTCTCTGGCTCTTGTCTCTCTGCTAGCTAGTGTGCAGTTGTGTTTCTCCCTCTCTCTGCCTCTGACTCTCTGTGTCTTTCTCTCTTTGAGACTCTCTGTGTCTCGCTCTCTTTCTTTGAACAAGAATCTGCCACTCCTGCATTCTAAGTTTTGATTTCTCCTTATTTCCGGTCACCTCTCTGACAGTGTCTTCCTCTCCCTCCCCTCTCCCGGCAGCCTCTCTCCAGGATCCAGCTATAGCAAACAACCCAGGTGCCTCTTTATTCTTGCTTTTATTTGCCAAGAGTTACTGCTCCCAGTTTTGATCTAGCAAAGTAAATGGGTAAAACATTTCCTATTTCTTGCTCCTCAAAGTTATGGAATGAACCTGCATTTTACTTCCATTTTCCTTCACTGATTTTTTTTTATTAGGTGGGCCAAGCCCCTGGTAGAAAAGCATAAGTTTTCCATCCTCATTGTACATGGAGCATTGTGTTATGGCAAGGGTACAGTGACCCTGTCTGTGTGTGTGTGTGTGTGTGTGTGTGTGTGTGTGTGTGTGTGTGTGTGCTACAGTGCGACTCTGGCTTGGACAGGCCCATGTGCTCCACCCGCACCATACAGGACTTTTCTTGGTGAATCTGATTTCACTGGAGCCAAAACCTGCGTGGGTTTTACATATGCAGCTCTGGAGGAACAGCTATGGGTTCCTAATATATCCCTGTAGATTCCCTCACCTTTATTTAATGCAGCCTGTAGCAGCTGGGGAGGGATGGAAAATGATTGAAGACAAGTCTCCGGGAAAAAAAAATCTTTTGCATCTCGAAAAGAAAGATTTTCAGTCTGGCAGGAACATTAAAGTAGATCCAGAGCTCTTGGGAGCTTTGTGCTTTTCTATCTCTGACATTTGACAGGCATGGTAGCCTGGTGAGCACGTCCAGTTTCCTGACTCTTAACCCTTTTGCTCTGGTCCCCAACTGCCACTCCTAGCCCCACCAAGGGTTATTATCAATAAAGTCATAGGACATGGACCATCAGGGCTAGAAGGGACCAAATTGTCTCATCTGATAAAGGAGAAAATGAGCTTCAGGGGTAGAAATGATTTGCCAAAAGCATAAAACTAAGTGGTGACAGAAGTCCTTAGATGAACAACTCCCACCCAAGCCTGTCTGCACATCTGTTAAGGGTCATGCTGTCAGGCCAAGGCCTATAGGTTACACCCCATGCCAGCTGCCAGCTCAAGGACATGGCCAGTCTGGTAGCATGCTTGGACCCACATGGCAACCCTCAGGGACTGTCCCAAGCACATATGACTCCCACCCTCAGAGGGACACCCCAGTGAACAAAAAGGAGCTGCTGAAGCAAAACCACCTGAATCCACATTGATCTCATCAGTTTGATATCACTTATTGAAAGACTACTAGAAGGTAGGCCTTTGCTAGTTTTGGGGGTACTGTGAGAAGTTTAAAGCCTTAGGAAATAATTTGAGGGGTTTGTGTGTGTGTGTGTGTGTGTGTGTGTGTGTGTGTGTGTGTGTGCGCATGTGTGTGTAGGGGATCATAGAGGAGCACAGAAGCAGGCCTCTCTTTGGGCCCAGCCTGAAAGGATGATCCAAGAAGTTTTCTTAGAGGAGGTGAAGTCAAAGAACTAATTGGCTTACTGATCCATTGGCCTTTTTCTCCATGAACCCTCTGAGGATCATCAAGGAAATGAGTGTTTTGATGCATTAGGAATTCAGGTAAAAGCACCTGGCATTGGCATTTCAGCCTCTGTGCTCACCTGTCAGCTGAGCAACTACCAGCTTGTCAAATGATCTCCAGACTTTCTGGAACTTAGTTTGAGTCTCAGCGTGATGTGACCTGGGAATGCATTTTGCATAGTTTTCTAACACTGTGGGCCACTATAGCCATTAGGAGTCTGCCTAAATCCTCTGGTTGTGGATTGCAAAGGCAAATAGTTTCTTGAGGTTAAAACAAAGGCACAAAGAAGATGAGGCCTGGAGCCTCTTTGGCCTCGGTTTCCTCACCTGCATGTTAGAAAGCAAGGACCTTTGCCTCAGGCATATGCAAACCAACCTCGAGAGAACCCAGGGAAAAAAAGTTGTGCTATCTTCCTCAAAATAACAACAGAGGCAGATGGTTGGACGAGTTTCCATGGTTAATTAAATATGCGTTAGTATCTAAGTTAATTATGAAATCATTCCTGCAGGGGGAAGCTTTGCTTTGCATGGAGCAGCCAAGGGTGGCAAGGTGGGAGCTGCCTGGGGAGACTCAGGCCCCCTTTGCTTCTCTCTCTCTCTCTCTCTCTCTCTCTCTCTCTCTCTCTCTCTCTCTCTCTCTCTCTCTCCTCAGTATGAATGATGAGTCTCTGGTCCAAGCCTGTAGGGGGCCTCATGACCAGCAAACACTACCCACTCTGTCTTTCTGAGCATCTTTCATGAAAGAAGTGCTATACGGCAGACTTTCTCTTCTTGGAATCTCTTCTGAGGAAATTATCAGAAACAGGCAAGGATTTCCTGGACAATAATCTTCACCACTGCATCATTTATAAGCATGGAAAATAGCTGCCTGGATGCTTGCAAGTAGAGACTGGCTACATAAATACTGGTGCACTGTAACCAGACAATAAAATATTAGGTAGCATTAAAAGGGTGTTTATGACAATTAGATGGTGATATAGAGGAATGCTCTTGTATACAGTGAAAAAGGGAGATGGGAAATTGTAAAGTGCCAAGTAATTTTATAAATGATTGTGCACAGAAAAAAGGTGGCACATTAAATGCTAATAATAGTTATTTCTCAGAAGTAAGATCCTGGGAGATTTTATTTCTTTCTACATATCTCTTTGTATTTTCTTAATTCTTTCCAGTGAGCATATCTTATAATCTGCAAAATAATAATTCTCAAAATGTCCGCACACTTTATAATGGGTTTCCAAATGGACCTGAATAATTTTATGATGCCCTCCTAGAAGGAGATGAATTTTACTCAAGTCTGAACTTCTGGAATTCATGAAGATGAGTGACAACTGATTGTCTAGAGCTCTCCACATGCTGTACTTTCACAAGAAAGCACTGCACGTATCTAGTGCCTCTACTCTGTGGAATGTGACACGCTCTGTCAGTCCTGACAGCTGTACCAGAGTCAGAGATCAGGGAGGTCCCGTTCATTTCTGCAGCTGCCTAATCTGAGAACTAAATGAGATCTTGAGGCTCAGGAAGGCTGCAGGGCCAGAGCTGAGCCCCTCAACCCAGAGTAACAGAAAGCCTTGAGGGTTAGGGAAGTATTAAGCATGGTAAAGTCAGTGGTGAAATCTCAGGTCTGTTCAGCAGCACAGCATGAGGCTTCCCCTGACAGTCTAAAAAGTAGCCATGAAAGTCAGGAGAATGCCAAGAGCACAAAACCCTGAGAGAGAGGGAAGTGGAGCTTCCAGATGCAGCTAATTAAACCTCAACCACACAAGGAGACAAAGAAATATGAAGCAGAGAAATGGAGACAAGAGCATTACCAGCTGTAATGCAAGACAGCTTGCCAAGAGAAAAAAAAGGGGGAAAGTCTCAGGCCACACCAACGAGACACTTTGTGTACCTACCGGTAACTTCTTAGGCAGAGTGCCTTATAGAATTCACCAGAATTCTACTCTAAAAGTTTTCCTTTCAGCTTCCACCACAGACAGGAAAAACAATTTACTGAAAATGCTTTCAACTCTCTCTCACCACAATGCCAGCACAGCAGACCCGGCCCCACCCACCCAAACTTTTCAAAACAATTTATTTTCCCGTAGAAGACCACTTCAATACTGTAATGGAATTCTTTTTAAAAAATATGACTCACATATTGAATAGTTGCTTTATAGCGAACTGTCTTAACATGGGTCCGTTATAAAAGTGAAGGATGTCTGTCTTTTCCTTCACAGTAACAAGTTATTCTTTCAGCAAGTGGATCATTGACATGATCCCAACCGCCACAGTCTTTGGCTTTCAAACCATTGTCACCATCATAGGCTGGACCCAGACACTCCTAAGCTGACTTCCTGCCACAAAACTTAGACTTTTTCATCTCTGCTGACAAGTGTGTTGTGGTGTCATAAGGTGACACAAACCATCAGACAATGGTTCCATTTAGGAAACATCACCATTCCATTTGGACTGTACCGTATGTCAGGTTGGGGCAGTCATTTGAACATGTTGCTGTGTTTATCCATGCAAAAAATGGGAAAACAAAAAGAATATGTAGCAGTTATAAGAAACAAAAGTTCTCCCAGACTTTCAATACAATTGAAACTAAATGAAGCTTGCCAGGATGCTCCACGTGACAAACATTTACCTGCACCTGAGTTTAATGAACTCACGTTGGGGCACTGAGCCCTCTTACGAGGGAAAGAAATCCAAATTTAACTGAACGTGGTAGTGTAGCACTCAGGAGACTGAGGTAGGAGGATTCCTGTGAGTTCAAGGCCAGCCTGAATTACAAAGTGGGTAGCTTTGTACAAATTCAGAATATACAATAAGATCCTGTCTCAAAAGAAAAAAAAAGAAGAAGAAATAGATCATCAGCAATTTGTTTTTAGGAATAAAATGTAATGAGTTGATCATTGTTTTTAGTTCTCTGAATTCAGAACTCAGCACATGAATAATAGTTGCTTTAGATATATCATTTGTGTTAATAATTGTACAAGAAACTTACATTGAATCACTATAATCATTCCCATCTTTAAAAACCTGAGGCATAGAAAGGTCTGTCAGCCATATACCTAGGATGCGGCAGTTCTATCCTATGTAGATGGGGTCATCATCAATGTCCTTAACCAGCAGACCATACTGTTTCTTGTCTAGCCTAAGGTCATCATCCAGCTTTGATACATCGGAAGTCTTCAGACATTTCCCAGGACATCTCCAGATTACGTGGAAAAAATAACCAAATAAGGTAGAATTTGACAGGGAAAGAGCAATCCTTGGAAAAACTGTCCTGTGATCAGTTCTCACAAGTAAAAAGAGCAATGTAAGGAAGATCAGGACAGAGGTCATTTGCCATGTCTTTATCTCACAGACAACCTGATTGTGCTTCGTGTTGGGAAGCCAAGTTCAATTCAAGGAAACACACTACAACAACACAAAAGCCTGGGCACTGGGGAAAACAGAACAAAACATCCCTGGGAAGGAGCTGCTCAGTGGCAGGATACCTGCACTGGGTGGATGGCTTTCCCATCAGAGAGACGTTATCAGTGTATGGACTGTGACTGTAATACAAGTGGGCTTAGTGCTGGAAACTGAAGTCAACCTGGAGAAAGAGGAGAAGGAAGAGGAGGAAGAGGAGGAAGGGAGGATGGGGAGATGTACCCAGTGGTCATGCTGATCTCTACCCTTCCCAAAGCATTAGATTGCAAAGTAAAGAAGTGAGCACTGCTCTGGGGTGGCTTGGGGTGGGCGCTGGCCGCCTTTAAACTTGGAAACTGGATTTGCTGTGAGTGGACAGTCTTGTGAGCTCAGACTAGGGGGTCTCTACCCAGATAAATCCTTTTATGGGTCACAGGTCCCTTTGAGAAACTGCAGAGTCTTCAAAAAAAGAAATCTACATGCACGCAGAGACACAGATTTAGTACAGTGGTCCAGACCCTGCCACCAGGCACATCTAGGCTCCCTCGCAGGTTAAGAACCCCTACAGAATGTGAAGCGCTGGGGACACCAGCTTGTGAGTGGAGAGGCTAACGGGGCAGAACAAGATGGGTCACATGGCTCGTGCTTTGGTCCAAGGCCAGATCCTGAAGGGTATGAAAGATCTCCACCCCAGGCGGTGCCCATCAGAGCCCCTCACAAGCTGTTCTCATTCACACGCACAGCATCTATACAAGAGGCACAGCGCTGCGGCTTCATTCCTCCTGTGGCCATTCAGGAAAAGGGCAAGCTGGACGCCGTCTCCATCTGTCCATCCTGGGATCGTCCTAGCTGCCGCCCCTATGCCTCTTCTCAGGCTGTTCAGAGACCCCTCCATGCTACCTGTCTTCTGCTTCTGTGGGAAGAAGGGATAGGGTTCAGCCCTGAGTGCCCTGGAGACCCCAGTTCAAACCTCTTGGAGAGAGAGAAGAGCATGAAAGGCCTTGAATAGCAGAGGAAGGGGCCAGGGTCCTTGCAGTGGGAGGGCTTTGAGGTGGGCCTGGGAGTCCTGGTCATGGTGGAATCTGCAGCTAAGAGAGACATGGCCGAACTGTTCTCCAAGCAGGCTCCGGCCTGGTCTTCAGGAAGTGTGGAAGAAGGGCTTCAGAGGGCCAGTGGGGTGCCCCAGCTCCAGGAAAAGAACAGGGACTGCAGGCAGCTGTATCCCTGAGCTGCCTCTCCCAGGGAAGAAGCTCCCCTCTCCGGGCCGTGTTGCACTTGTAGCCACGGCTTCCCCATCAGGCCCTTGGAGCTGTGAGGACCTCACACCTGAGACTCCAGGTAAGAGGACAGTGTCAGGTCCATTGACTTAAGCACATGTGTCTTGAGTAAGTGCCAGCTCTTGGCAGTGGCCTGGGGGCAGGTGGAGCGAGGATTGAAGGGGAAAGAGGAGTGAGGCCAAGCGCAGTGGACACGATGGTGTCACTGTAAATGGGCCTGGGTCTGTGTGTCTGTGTGGGAATCGGTGGGGATGGTGCCGAAAGCCAGTGCAAGTTTGCACAGAGGTTGTCAAAGCCAGGCTGTCACATCTGCATACTTGGTTCACTAGGTCTTTAGCAGACAGCTGTTCTTACAGGTACCATATGGGTCGAGACAGTGTTCACATATCACACATCACCAGGTTATGCCATCTTATTGATAATATACGAGGCCTGCTCAAGTTCCAAAACATCTAGGGGAGGGGAAGAGTCCTGCCTAAGGTCCCCAAGATCACCACGGACATATGGAAGAATGGGAATACAGGGACTAGGGGACACAGACTGAGTTCAGATCTTGATCATATCGCCAAGTGGTTCGGCAGCATTAAATCAAGTAATTTGACCTCACTGAGCCCATTATCCTGACATGTGCAAAAGAGGTCAGACTAGCACTGAGAGCAGAGGGATGGGTTCTCACAGAAGTGCACTCCAGTTCTCCGTCTGCTGGAAGGGCCAGGTCTTTTGGTCTCACCTGCTTTGAGTCTCTCACCCACCCTCTCAGCTGGAGGGGAGGGCGGCTTCTCTTGCTTTATGGTATTAGCCATTTGTTGCTGCATTTAAAAATGACCCACAACTTAGTAAGTCAGCAGACGCTTGTCTCACAACCTCATAAATAATAAATTCAGAAGCAGCCTGGCTGGGCAGCTCTAGCTTAGGGTCTTTGGCAAAGCTGTGGGGAAAAACGAGCTGGTCATGTGAAGGCTTGGCTGGAGCTGATGGACCTGCTTCCAAGATGGTGCACTCAGATTGCTCTAGAAAAAGACCTCAGTTCCCAGAACACTATAGATGGGAGGCTCGGTCCCCCTCTGTGGGAAGGTTTGCCACTGTCTCTCCACTACAATGTTTGAGTGTCCTCCCTACAGCCTGGTTGGCTGACCCATGGTGCCTCTGCGACCCTTCTTAGACACAGCATATGGTTGTCTCTACTTTCTTGTATGCATTAGAAGGGGGTCAGTAAGTCCACCCACACTCAAAATGAAAGCAATTAGACTCCACCTCTCTAAGACTGCCAAAGAATTTTGGAAAATATTATGAAACAGCCACAATTTGAAACAAATTCCTCCATCCACATCTTTTGACTTCTCCTGCACGACCAGAAACAGGTGGGTGAGGGACCCCTCAGTGTTGGAGTGTTTGGTGAAAGCGGACATGAGTTTTTCATCAGAGGGATTTTTCAAGATCTCTAACGAGACCGTGGTTGGAGGCCACTCAGATGTCCTACTATGCCCATTGTGATTTCCCAGGTCAGGCGGGAAGGAAATATAGCTACCTGAGCACCCAAGTCCACAAGATTCATCCAAGCTCAAGGGTAAGTGTTACAGTGTTAGCTAAAAGACAATCATGGTCTTGCCCCTAAAATGGAGGGGAACTTGGCACACGTTGGGGTGTCTCTGTCAGCATTTCTCATCTTCCCTGAGAATCACTGAGGGCAGGTGCCTGGGACCCAGTTCTAACCTACTGTTTTCAATTTTTCAGGGCAGAGGGCAGTAAATATAAACAGTTAACAAATGCCCCCAGTGAGTCACAGGGACATCTGGGAAACACTGTAGACCTAAGGGGGGAAAGGATAAGCTAATTAGGAGCCATTGCTGTCCTCAGTTGCTGAATCTGTGAGATGGTAAAAACTAGGATCACCCCTTATTACCTAAAGGTGAGCCTAACACAAATGGCTTCTTGAAGTTCCATCTGCTCTGGGCTGGAGGAGAGAAGTCAGGGTTTAGCAACTGGAATTTTATTTTGTTTATTTTGGTACCGCAGATTGAATTTACAGTCTTGCACTTTCCAGGCAGGCGCTTATGCAGCTGAGCTAAATCCCGGGCCCAGCAACTGGAATTTTAGTTCTGGTGAACTTCTGTGGGGGAAATTTCACCAGATTTTAGGTGTAATAAACTCCCTCTGGGAAAGAGGCTGCAAATGAAGCAGATGAAGCAGGAAGACTCATCTTTCCCTTGAGTCTGAGATGCCCCTGAGGAGTTGGTGTCATGGGGCCTCCTGAGTCCCTGCAGTTCCCCCACGCACCCAGGAACTTCAGCAGGGGAGGATGTGTCAGCTGGGTTTGGCAGCTCCCCCAGCACCAACGCAAGATGGCTCTGAATAGAAATAAAGTCTGCCTCCTCACTCAGAAGGGGGGGCTCTCCTGCTTCCCTTTGAGTCAGCCCCACACATGCAACGCCAGAATGTGCTGGGCAGAAAGATAGAGTGGAAAGGGAGGGGAGTCCACACCAAGTTGTGGAGCAAACTGGCAAATCTAAATGGTATGTTGGCAGAGAGACTGGTACTTAAATTCTGTTTCTACCACCTCCTGGCTTGTGACCTTGAGTAAGCTACATAGCCTCAGTTTCTCTACCTGTAAAATGGGAACAGTCCCATTATAGTGGCTGGTATAAAGAGAAGGGGCAGTGCACAGTAACCAACAGCTCAGCTCTGGAGCCCGGCTTCCTGAGTTGAATCCTGGCCTGCTACTTACTACCTGTATCTTGTGTAGGTCCTCTGACCTCCAAAACCACAGTCCCATATGTGAAACAGAGGTAATAAAAATTCGACCCCACAGGATTGTCATGAGGACTCAATGAACTGATTTATAAAGAGCAGTTAGAACCCTGTCAGGTACATGGTAAGTGCCTAAGTGTTTCCCCATATAAATAATAGCCTGGGGAGCCCTGGGGACTGCTCTTTGTCACCCTTTAGCACTCACTTATTTCTGTTCACCTTCACCTGCCAAGCTTTCCGGCAACCAGGTTGGAGCTGGGGAGAAGGTAGGATGGCCCTGGCTTCACTGAACATTCACTGTGGAGGACTGCCTGGACAGTCCACTTGAACAAAGAACAATTGTCTCCATTTTGGCTAAATCTGGCCCTAATTCCATGTATTGACATGTGCAGAACTGGCTAAGTTTTGTCTTATCTCTTCAACTGGCTTTAAGCAATACAAGTGGGTCTAGTCAAGGTGCTGATGTGTGGTCCTTAGAGCAATGTGACAGGTCAGTGAAGGCCCACTCCTAGCTCCAAAGTAATGTATGTAAGCTAGGCCCAGAGATGCCACTCTGTTGTCTGAGAATGAGCCTCAACAAAGAGGCTATGACTTCCCAGGGCTTGAACATTACACATCAAAACTGAAGCACCTTCCCCAAAACACTAGCTACGGCCCCAATTTGTGACTTGCAGATTACTCTTCCTACATGCAGAGTTTTTTCTCTGCATATTATAGATGCAGAGATGCTAGACAGAGATGCTATCAGGTCTCCTACCTAGCCCAGCTCACAACACTCACTACTTCTTGACTTTGTTCTGAGTTCTTTGTTCCAGTTAGCCATTGTTGTAGCTGGACTGGGACCTCCCTTGGCCCCCAGCAACTACAAAAACACCTTAATGTCTTTATTTTCACCATGCATTGCACTGGAAGTGATAGATTGAAATTAATTTATTAGAATTCCAATTAGAATTAACTTATTAGAAATTAACTTATCCATGGGATTACAAATTTGGACTTTTCTGAACCGTGATGAGGTCCAGAAGGGCTTTCTATAGTTGATGAGAGGCCAGTGCAGTAGGTGCTTCCAAAGGTAAGTCATCTGCTGCTCTCCTGGTCACATTCCTCCTCTCTCTCCTGCTTTGTGTCCTTCTGCACCTCTCCACCACTGCGAACTCACCCTCCCTCTTTCCCCACTCTTATCAGAGACTGATTAGTCTGACAAAGTTGAACTGAGCTCCTTTCTCATTGGGAAGTGTTGAAGAGGTTCCAGGAGGAGGCCAGGATACTGAGAGTTTGGGAGATAGGACAAAGGAAGAGACAATGTTCAGGGCCCAGCAAGTGCAGAGTGTCTACCTAGAAAAGCAGCTGTGGTTATGGACCAGATGGTGAGCATCACTCAGGGCGCTGCTTCCCAGTACAGCTCCTTGCTGTCCTTAGAATCCTCAGGAAACTTTAAAAGTACAGAAGCCTGGCTTACATTCAGAGCTCAAAGGAGCCAGCCTGAGATGTGCCCTAGAGCATTTTGAGCCATGGCTGAGAGCTCAGACCAGGACTGAACAACAGAAATGTGGAACAGTGGTTGTCAAACTTCAGCATACACAAGACTACCAGCAGGGCTTGCTAAAATACACAAATTACTGAGGGCTGGGAGTACAACTCTATGTTCAAAGTCCTGAGTTTGATCCCCAGGACTATTGAAAAAGAAGAAGGAGGAGGAGGAAGAGGAGAAAAGGAAAGGAAGGGAAGGGAAGGGAAGGGAAGGGAGGGAAGGGAAAAAAGAAAAGAAAAGAAAAACAGGTAGGTTGCCAATCCCCATCTGAAGTTTCTAACTCAGTAGGTCTCAGAACTGGTCAAAAATTGCATTTCTGACAAATTTCCAGATGATGACAATCCCTCTGATTCCCCAGGACTACATTTGAGAACCACCACTATAGGGTAAATGGTCAACAAAATTACAATATTAGCTGGGCATGGTAGCTGATGCCTGTAATCCCAGCACTAAGGAGACTGAAGCCAAAAGACTGTCGTGAGTTCAAAGCCAGCCTGAGCTACACAGTGAATTCAAAGCCAGTCTGAACCACATAATGAGAACTGGTCTCAAAAAAAAAAAAAAATCCCAAAAAACTAGTCTTTGGACCAAATTCAGCCTGTGTTTGTGAATAGTTTAATTGCAACCCATCCATGTCCATTCATGTACATATTATCTAAGGTTGCTGTCCTAATAGAACAAGATTTGAAAAGTACAGAGATCGTATGCTTTGCATAGGCTAAAATATTACCTAACTCTTCACCAAAAAGGTTATTGATTTCAATTCTAGGACCTGCAAAGGCATGGAGAGCAGGATCCTTAGTCTCTAAGTGACTGCCCAGAGCAGAGCTTTCCTGATGATCTGAGATGTTACACATTGCAATACCCAATACATTGTTTAAACTGCTGTATTTTGAGAGCTCCATAGTTTGGCTTCTGTTAAATCCTATATCCTGGTTCAGAACATCCTTGTGAGCCTCAGTTTCCCCATCTGTGAAGCATGAATAATATTGACCCTGAAGGTTATTAGAAGTAATAAATAAAATACTCTGTAAACTCCTGGCTTGATGGATATTATCTCCTTCACCCCTGCCCCTTCGGGTACCAAAGTTCAAAAGGAAAAATCATTTTTGTCCCCCTAGGAGCTTTCAGTCTGCTCTGGGAAAGCAGGTTACAATCTGACATGGCAGAGAAAGTGACTAAATCCGCAGGATGTTTGTTTTACTCTTAAACCCAAATTCATCCACTGCTACCACCTCCTCTGCTGCAAATGAACACAGCTTCCTTTTACTCGTAGGCTGCACAGCTGTTTCCTTTCGGAAGGGTTCTCCTCGGCTCCAATGGGCCAATCTTGGAGCTGCCTTAAGTTAACCAGCTGCCTCGGTAGGGAACCCCACAGCTGGGGGTGCTGCACAAGAGCACTTCACACCAAGGTCAGTAATTATGCAGTTGCTACTTGCCTCCACTTAGCGCCAGCTCTAGAATGGGGCTATCTCTCCCCCCTACTGATAGAGAGTGGGTTGCTTAGTTCAAAAACATATCTACATCATCTGCTAAATGTCGAATACTGTGCTAAAGAGCTGGGGAGAAAGGAAGAGGAGGGGAAACCTGAGAAACAGATCCTGAAAATCCACCACCAGCAGCACCTTGCAGGACTCAGTTAAGAAGTTAAGCAGTAACAAGGACTAAAGATTCAGGTACACTATGGCCTTCCTGGGCCCCAGAAGCGCGGTTCTCAAAGTCAGGTGTATCCTGCCTGGCCCAGGCATTCATCACACCTTGAACCTGGGCTTCATGAAGAGGCCAAAGAATTGACATTTTAAATGACTGAGCCCTCTGCAACTCAGAATGAGATTGCAATACGATTTTGATTATTTTTATTGGCCAATGCTTATATAGATGCAGTGTGTGCCAAACACTCTTCTAAGGATTTATTTGCTCACCACATGCTTTTGAGGTGGGTACAATGGTATCTCCATGGCACAGATAAGGAAAGCAAGATCTGGCAAGATTAAAAAATTTATCTGAGGACAGACAGCTATCATTGGCAGGCCTACACTGTTCCAAAACTGGGATTAACAACTAGGCAGCTACCTCAGAAAGCAACCTGTGGTGAGGGTTGGCTAAGAGAAGATGCTGGTTCTTTCCCTGATTGAATTTGAATTTATCCTTTGTTTTTTGGACCTTGGCCCTCCTCTGGGAACCCCAAACTATTGTTACTGCACAGGAGAATTGTGATTTGGCATCGTGTCCACCTTCAGTTGCTCTTTGCAAACTACCTCATCCTCTGTTGTTGCTTGAGGTTAACCTGACCATGACTTCTTCAGCAGCCACGTGCCTGTGGAGGTCGGTGCGCTCAAACAGTCTGCAGGGTGCCGTGTCTGCTGGGTGCCGGGACAGCTGCCTCCTTTCTGATGAACCAGCTCAGCTCTCAGACTTGGGTTCTTCATATTGTACCACCTACATGATGCCCTGTGCCTGTCCTCCTTCATCCTTGGGATGAGAATGGCAGGGAACTGTTCTGTTTCTTTGGGCAGCAAGAATAACTTCCTGATTGAAACAGACCCTCTGCTGGACAAAGATGTATTCACAGCCCTCTTCAGTAGGCTCATTAATCATCCCTCATCTCCAACAGGCAGGAGGGCTCACGCTTAACTCTGTTTCTTCACAACTCCTCGGCTCCATTCCTGGGGAGGAGGCAGGCAGGAGGAAGCTGTTGACTCAGAAGCCCTTCTGGGCCTTTGGATTGCATCAGCATGGGCCAGCTGGGAGCCATCCAAATGGTCTGAAAAAGAAAAGCTGGGGGCTGGGGATTTAGCTCAGCGGCATAAGCGCCTGCCTTGCAAGCAGGAAGTCGTGAGTTCAATCCCTGGTACTGATAAAAAAAAAAAAAGAAATAAAGAAAGAAAAGCTGGCTGAGCATATAGGGAGGACCTAGAGCGGGGCAGTCTGCAGTCATCACCTCCAGGAACCTTCTCTGATTCTAGCCCTGGAAGAGCAGAGATGGAGTGAGAGCCCTAACCTCAGCAGCAGCAGTGGCCAGTCTTTCCCGCTCAAGAGCAGGATGCATTCAGTGATGCTCTCCTATCACAGAGCACTACTCTGGATACCTGGCTGGAAGACAGGATGTACATACAGCAGAAGAGCTGAGGAGCTGGGCCAGGGCATCTAGAGGGGCTGAATGGAAGAAATAAGGACAGACAGAAGGAATGACATAGCTTGCCTAGGCTGAGAGGAAGATCAACATATTCTGAATGTTTCCTCATTTGTTAGTTCATGAACTATTTTTGATCCCCTATTAAAGTCAGGCACAACTACAGGTCCTAGGGCCATAAAGATGAACAAGAAATGGGCTCTTCCTGGGCAAGGCTGGGTGTAGGGTGAGGACAGGAGGGCACTGAGGATGCAAAATAAGTAGGTAGTCATTGTCAGGTGCCAACCCTGCACTCAGAGAGCATAGCTCTAAGAGAGAGCACCTCCACGAATGTTGCACCCGGCACACCACTGCTTGCTTCATTTCCTGCTCCAGAAGGGATCGCAATCTGTGAAGCTGGGAAGCCGGGACCTCCTCAGTGTGGCTTTACCTACCATCTGAGAACCACGTCCTGTCCTTTCTCTCTCAAGTTCCTCCCAGGCAAAATTACATATGTTCTTTAGAATATGGTGCACGGGACTGGGGATTTAGCTCAGTGGCATAAGCGCCTGCCTTTCAAGCAGGCAGTCGTGAGTTCGATCCCTGGTACCAATAAAAAGGAAAAAGACAAAAAAGAACTAGAATATGGTGCACATCTTCACACCTCTAGCCACTACTTGGGACTCCTTCAACTTCATCTTTTCACCTCCAGACAGAGTGCCCCAATACCACCACACACACACACACACACACACACACACACACACACACTCCCACCCTGATCACTGAAACCCTCCTGCTCTCTGGGTCCCCTTAAACTCGGGAATTAGAACTATCAGCCTCACTGCCCAGGATAAGGACAATTAAAGTGTCCCAGAATGCCTTGGTGGTGCCTGATGTGGCTGGCAGGACAAGTGGAAGCAGGATATCAAGTAGGTCACTTATCATCATTCTTTCTGTCAAGCATCTTGCTGTACAGCAGGGCATGTCTTGTCATCCTGTAAAGAGAACATTTTTCATTGCATAATCTAAAATCATTCTTTCCCCAAATGTCATAACTTTGTATTTATCTGGTCTGGGGCAAAAACCCTAGCTGTCTGCCTCACTCTGCTAGTCATTACCCCCGAGATACGAGGGTTTCCTGCAGGAGCTCCAGGAGTCTCTGTGTGTGTGTGCTGCTGATAGCTTAAGAGTCTTGGGCTCATCTCTGTGCCTCCAATCTGGCCTAAGTAGTCAGCTTCCAGAACACAGGGAAATCTCTGTTCATCTCTGGAGCCCCAGGACATGTCACAGGAGCAGGGGCTGAGCTGATGTATTGGGGGTCAGAGGTGGCAATAGAGGAGACCATCTGATTCAGAAAGCACAAAAGATGGCCAAGACACATGTGGGCAGGTGCCACTCAGGATGGGTTGGCCTAGAGGCCATACATGAGTCAACCAGAGAGCGAGTTAAAGGGAAGATAGGCCCTCAGAATTCTTCTCTGATTCAGAACAAGGTCAAGTAAGTGCCTCTGGGAGCGGAAGGAGCAGAAGGCACTGTCGTGCTCATGAAACTGTCTGCGGAGAAGGGCCCTGTCTGCTTGGATAAAAGTCTCCTTGCATCTTGCCAGCAGATGCCTGTGGAGGAGAGATTCCAGCCTCTTGATGTGATTTATCCCACGGAACTAAAAACAGCCCATCAATCCCACACACTCTGTATCCAGATGAGCCTGCAATATCTCCAGCCCAAGGAGACTAAGGGTGGAGGGGACAGGAGCCTAGGGAGGTATCCTTAGAGCACAGGGGGACAAACCTCAAACCCTGGAGAGAGTATGGTACCCAGCCAGCCTGGGTTTACATCCCTGAAGGAAAAGAGGCTCTTTGCATGAATTCTATTGCACCCCAGATCCCACAGGGAAACCACAGGGATGAGCATTCTGCTCCCTTTATCTGATGGGCTCAGTGAGACTGGGACAGGTCGGACACATGAGTACCAGCAGAGACAACTTTCTTTGCTTAGGAAAGGCTCTCTAACCTTCAGAAAGGAAACAGGGTGAGAAACCTGGCTTGAGGACCCTGGGGGAGGGACATCTTGGCAAAGTACAGTGTGACCATCAGCTGCACACATGAACACCAGGATCCTGCCTGCAGCCACCATCACCTGGAGCCTAGGTACATGCACTTCAAATCAGTTTTCCTCCAAGCCCACCAGCCTGTCTCTCTTCCTTCCTCTACCCTCTTCCATCAGGACTCAGGACTGTTAGGGAGACCAACCATTGCCTGCTCAAGCACCCTGAGCAAGCTTCAGGACACAAGAGCACAGGGTCCCAGAAACCCAGGAGGTTGCTGTCTACAAGGCCCAACTAGGCCAGGCTCTTCCTGTTTCCCATTGCTTGTGGCCTCACAGCCATGGTTTCCCCTACCCCTGTCTCTCCTGTTTCATGTTCATTAGAAGTTTCCCTCTAAACCTTGGCATTGTAGCAAACATCTGGAATCCCAGCACTCACAACGACGAAGCAGGAGAATCACCATGAGTTTAATCCTGGGTAACAGAATGAGTCTGAGGCCTGTCTAATGACATCCTGTCTCAAAAAAAAAGTTTTCCCCTTTCCGGCCTGACTGTTTGTGCCTATGCTGTGCTATGCTGGATGTCAGGCCCCTTGGAGGCCATCCACATGAAGGGCCTGTCCTCCCGCTGCTGCTGACTACCGAAATAAGCAGGACTTAGTGAGACCACAGTGCACTGGCAGCTGAGGAGCGGGGGAAGAGGACAGGTAGGGATGGTGACATAAGATTGGGTCCTCAGAGCTCCATCTCATCATAGCTCAATCATTTACACCTTGGGCCTTTCCTCAAGTCTCCTCCTCTAGCTTTCTGTCGGCTTCATGCCTCTCACTGTGCTAACCATATGACGAACTCTGTGGAAGGCACACAAGCGGATTCAACACCCAGATGAAATAAAAATATAGCACTTAAAATAGCTACTGTTTATTAGCATTGGTTCAGTGCCAGCAATGATGCTATACATAAGCTCTTCTAACCCGTGTAACACTCTTGCAAGAGAGGTATTACTATCATTTTATCCTACTGACAGAAAGACAAAGTCGCAAAGTGGTTAAATTTGCCCCAAGTCAGACAGATGCTAAATGGAATTGTATTTCTCTCTTCGCTGCATCTCAAATAGCTCAGAACTCTGGACCGCAGAGCCCCTCACCTAAAGGTGCCCTCAATACCCCATCTCCAAATGAGTTCATAGATCAGGCTATCTATATTTTAAGGCAGGAAACCCACCTGTCAGGAGAAGGGAGCAGTTACAGAGGAAGAAGACAACGCTGAGGGGCAGCTCTGGGACCGACAGAGGATTGGTGGGAGTCAAAACCCGAAGCTTGTGGCTCTTTGCCTTCTAGCATGCATCTCTTACTTCTGCCTGACTGAAACAAGACAACCTGTTCATGCTCCCTTGCCTTGGGTTTCCTGGAATGCAAAATGATGCCAAGGGAACAAGGTTGTGAGGAAAGGAGGCCTTGATGTGGTGAGGTCATTTCTTCTACTTTGGTCTTCTATAGTGCCCTGTTGGGATGGAATATCAGGACGTCACAATCTGTGCTTCGTAGGAAGTTCCGCAAGGAGGGATCAGGGAGAGAGTTGGTATTTTCAGTGGAAGCCAAGTGGCAATTATCGGTCATGATGACTTTGGGTCTGGATGTGCTAAGCCCCTCTTTATAGTAGAAACTTAACAAATGAGGATGTTCTGGTTCACCCAATCACCACTATGAAGAGTATTTTAAGAGTTTGATCTCTGAGTTTACGTAGCGTACTAAGTATGTTCATGAATAATGACATGAAAAAGCCAATGCCGTTGGACAGGAAAACTGGTTATTACTCCATACTGACTGTCACAACCCCTGTGGGAACTTGAACAGATGCCCATGTTCAGCCTCACTCCGATGCAGGTGGTCTGGGTGGAACATAAACATGGATATTGTTTAAAGGCTTCCCAGGCAATTTACTGTGCAGCCAGGTTGAAAACACTGGTCTCTGGGCTACCTCTCAGATCTGCCCTTCTCTTGCAGTCTACCCCACTGGCCTGTTTTAATAAATTCACTTTTATCAGAACACAACCATGAATGGATTGTAATATTTATCTTGTCTGTGGTCCTTTCCAGGCTACCATGTGGTTACTTCCATTCCTATAAAAACCTTAAAGCCCACAAGTCTAAAATATTTACTGACTGGCCTTCTATAGGTGCAGTCACAATACTGGTGTTTGCTTCTCAGCAAGAATAGGAGAGGGTGGTGGGGGTGTCTGCTTGCCATGAGGGCCAGGGCACCAATAGTCTTGTTGACTGCCAATTCTGCCATGCCAGGACAGTGTTTGGCATACAGTGAATTTACACAATTTTTGTGGGTGGGTGGGTAGATAGAAAGATGAATGAATAGGATGGATGGATGGATGGATGGATGGATGGATGGATGAACAAAAAAGAATTCCAACTAACTTTACCCACAGTGTCACACCTAGAACCATTCTAGTTATTGCTCTACTACAGAGCAATCATAAGCACAGCAAAAGTGCTTTGGCCTACACACACACACATACACACACACACACACACACACACACACACACACACACACAGAGCAGCCCTTTCTGCAAATGTGTGACGATACAAGCGATTTTCTCACAAGGCAATTTCCTGAGGCCCCAGCATCCACCTTCCACTGATATCTTTAAACTGCACTGTAGAGTTTCTCTTCACTGTACATATTTCATGAGCCTTCAGTCAGAGGTGACAATGGCACTATTCCCAAGGACCTCTCACTCTCCTCTTTGGGATCAATGGTGATTGGGACAGGAAAAGGGACCAGACAAGTCTTTTACAGTCCCACTGGGGACAATGAGAAGCAGACAGGCAGAAAGAGGGCCAAGGGCTTCCTTGTGATCACTGTCCCATTGTAAGGGTAGGGAGAGAGGAGGAACAACCCTTGGTACCTGTCGTGGCCTGCACTGATCGGCAGGGTTCCATCCCTCTGGGCTGGAGATCAGGCTTCAGCAACAGCACCACCTGAGGCCTGCGTCTGTAATTTGTTGTTGGTGTATATGTATATACAACTACATGTGGCTATATTTTTAAGTGAATGAATATGTATTCATTTAAAAGCTCACTGTGAAAAAGTTTCAGTCTGCTCCCTATGTGACAATGTTCCTTCCCTCACAATCGGGGTTGGTGTTTAAGAGTGACTGTCTGGTTGTCCAACTCCCCCACTTTCTGGCCCAGAAAGTGTGACTGTGTGACAGCTGTGTGACTTTGGCCAGGTTATTTTACCCCTCTGAGCCTCGGTTTCCTCAGTTGTAAAAGATGATAGTTGTATAGTTTGGTGTAAATGCTTTGTAAATTGTGGGTTCTCTTGACTGTCACACTGTGAAGGACAGATATGTGCTGCCCTGGTCATGCTTCCAGGAGAGATGTGCTATGAGAAGCCATAGCACAGTTCATTATTTTGAACTGATGCACCCTGGCCACTGCTCCATGTCTCCCTGGCTTGGTCCTGTGCAGGCCCAGCACACCTGCAGACCACCATGCTGGGGAGGTGTGGCTGGGGCAACATTAATGGTCCTTGCAGCTCAGGATGGCCACTGCCTGCCCCAGAAACAGGGCTAACTATAGAGGAAGTAAACAATCCCCATAAAGTGGAGCCTGACTGCTCTCTCTGTCTCTCCTTGCCTCTTTCTCACATTAGAATGCTTCCTTGCCTCCCTTCCTCTCCAGCTCCCCTCCCTCCTTCCCTTCTGTGCTCCCCCATGCATTTATGGAGCACCTGCTCTGGACACGCCTCATGTCAGATGTGAGGCCATCAGGACATGAGCACACAGTCTAAAATGAGAATAATTCAGCTCCATATCTGTACTCAGCTAGAGAGTGCGAGGCTACACATAGAACCTAAGGGCTCAGAAGAGGATTTCTGGTATCTTCCCCGAGTCTTTACAGCAGCCAAAAGGACAGGGGGCAAGAAAACACTTCAAGTCAGCCCAAGCCAGGTGCCTATCCCTTGCTGAGATGCCATGCATAGCTGTCAGTTTCCTGTGAAAGCAAATTTACTTCCCGTGCTCTCAGCATTAGGGTCAGGAGAGCCTGTGGACACTTGCAGTTAGTAAGTCACTTGTTTCCTAAAAGTGAATATCAAGTCGTTGTCATGGTTTGAATCTTCTATGTTTCCCCAAAGGCCCAATCATAGGATTGGATCATGAAGACACTAACCTCATCAATGGATTAACCTACGGATGAGCTCACAGGTTAATGGACTCTTAGGAAGTGGGTCCCAGTTTAAGAGTATATAAATCATGGTGATGTGGCCCTGGGGCCTAGATTTTGCCTTTAGCCCCTCCCTCGGACCCTTGCCCTCTCTCTGTGCATCCTGGCTGCCCCTTGGTGAGCAGCTTTCCTCCACCTGCTCTTCCTCTGTGATGTTTCTGCATCATCCACCACAGTCTGAAAGAATGGAGCCAGCTGACCAGTGACTAAAACCTCTGAAACTGTGAGCTAACATAAACCTTTCCCTCCTTTCAATCATTTATGTCAGGTATTTTGTCACAGCAATGAAAAGCTGACTGACACAGTCCCATCTGTCTTAGTCCTTTGCCAGCTCCTAACCCCCACCCAGTTCATCTTTCCCCAAGGTTCATGGCCTCTTGCATTTATCTTTTCACCTGACCCTGCAAGTTTGTAGCAGAGCAGAAGCCCTTATTGGATGTTCACTTTTCAAATGGTGCCTCTGAAAATCACTGCCCCTCCATGGAAAGCCCATCCCGTCTAGGCTTATAGGGGATTTGTTTCTTACAGACTTGGCCACAGTGAATTGCTAGCACCAGAATCTTAATTCCCCACAGAATCCACTATAAATAAAATATGTGAAGAATTTATTTCCAAGGACCTCACATGAAGAAAACCTGAATAATCTGAGTTTTGAGTGGTCCCACATAGGGGAGCCCTGGCAGCCTTGTAGGAAGAAAGTGGAAAATATCACCACTACCTGGTAATCCATCTCCTTACTACTTAATCTGGAATCCTTTCTATTGTTTTATTTTTTATTTTTTATTCCTTTTTAACAGCTTTATTGAAATATAATTCAAAGACAACAAGTTACCCACTGAAACAGTATAAAGCAGTAGCTTTTGTACAGTCCTGTGCACCTACCTCTGTGTAATGCTTGCTGGCAGTACCTCCCATTCATGAGCTGCAGAAACACGGATTGTGGTGTGCAAACAAGGTTTGCACAGAATTACTGTGACCAACAAAAGCCTTATTTGTTTCTTAGCACAGTGCTATGCATTTGATAAAATACATAAAAGATAAAACCAGAAGACAGGGAAGAAATCAGCATATTTTCCAAATCCTAGGGTTGAACATTTTTGCATTATTATTATCTCATAATTATTCTCACAACAACTCCATAAAATTGCTGTCTTACAGGAAGAAATGCTTTGGCTACAGGTAACAGTATACCAACTCTTAATGTCTTATGGGATAAAAAGTCTTTGCTTTCAGATAAGTCTAGAAAGATAGGCAATCCTAGGGCTGAATCAGCAGCTTGGCAAACTCAAGAACCCAGTTTCTAGCTTTCTTCTTCATTATTCATTGTATGTTCTTTCTTTCTTAGGCTTATCACTTCATGTTTTCATGTCTTCCAGAGCTCTGAACATCACATTCTCCACCATCTAATTCATGGGAGAAAGATAGGAGCAAGACTTTTTGGCATATAAAAAGGAAAATTTGTTTCCAGAATTCGTCCCTTGTATCCCATTGGCTAAAACTGGGTCACATGGTCAGTTTTAATTCATCAACAACACAACACACAGACACAAATTGGTAAGACCATGCTTGAAGTTGAAAGTGGCAAGGTGGCACTTTCTCGATGTATGTTCCATCTAATTAAAACTGAAGCACAGATGAAGATTGGCTTCTAAATGGAAGTGACATCTGTAGGGGACCTGAACAAGAATGAATGATTAAACTGCAGGACAAAAGCACATAGACCCGCTGTCTCAGCCTGCCAGGCTCCGCCACCAGAAGGCCTTTTCTTCCGTGTGCCCAGCATGGGCAGAGAGAACCAGCAGATCTGCCTTTGCCTGCCAGGCGTCTCCATCGGAAGGCCCTTTTTTCCCCATTTCTTCCGCTCACTCACCGTGGGTTGAGGGAGACAGACAGATCCACCTCTGCCTGCTGTGTGCCCTGCCAAAAGGACACATCATGCAGGCGGCCATTGTGGCAGAGAAAACCAGCAGATCCGCCTTCACCCTCAGGGAGCTGCCACCAGAAGGCTCCTTCCTGCAGGCAGCCAGCAGGAGCAGGGACACACAGCCAGGTAAGCCCTGTGCATCTGTAGGCCACCACTGGAGGCCCTTGGCTTTCTCAGGCAGCCATTACCCACTAGCAGAATCAGACAAACACATCCCTGTGTGTCTGCCACCATCATGGGAGTCCCAGTGTAGATACACAGGCTGAGAGAAGCAGCCCCACCTCCATGCACCCCTAATCATCAGCAAAGCTACAGTGTAGCTGCATAAGTCTAGAGAAGCCTGCTCCACACCCTGCTATCTCCCTGTAAATCTGGAATTAGAGGAACCCAGGTGCCTGTCCCATCCCCCTACACTGCCTAGGGGCAGCCAACGTGGGAAGTGCCTGGGGTCCCACAACCAGCTTATTAGGAGGAACCCAGGAGAATGTCAAGATGAAGGAGCAAAAGGCAAACTCAGACCTCTAGCCCACACAGAATAAGTCTGGGAGACACAGAAGTCACACGCCTGAAATCTCTGAGATGATAGCAACTGAAGTAAGGAAACAACTTCATGAAATTGTAAAAGCAGTCAAATCAGAAATAATGTCTCGGGTAAAAGAAGAAATCACAAACATACTGAAAGAATTGTTCAGCAGGTCTAAAGAAGTCAGGGACAAAAAAGAGGAGCATAGGAAAATGATGGAAACCTTGAATAAATGTAAAAAGGAATTATAATGCATGAAACAGATTCAAAGAGAGACCCAGGAAATTAAAAATTCAATCAAAAGCTGGCAAAACCACTTGAAAGAGACTGAAGATAGACTTTCAAACCTTGAAGATAGGATTGCAGTTAGTGATCATGAAAGGAAAGATCTCTTAAAAATAACACGGAATCAGGAAATAATTCAACACCTGCAAGACGATGCAAAGAAGCATAACGTAAGAATGATAGGTGCCAGTGAAGAACAGGGGTCAACACAAATGAAATTAAAAGGATATTCACAGAAGTAATAGAAAAAACTTCCAAACATGGGAAATGGACCTGGCATGAGATAAGTGAGGCACATAGGACTCCAACTGCCATAACCACAGTAAATTTACACCCAGACATATAATAATCAAGATCTCAGAAATTCTGCACAAGAACAGAATATTAAAAGCTGTTAGAGGAAAGAGATGATCATCCATAAAGGAAAACCAGTCAGAATCATAGCAGACTTCTCAACACTAACCATCAAGTCAAAAAGAGTTTGGAGTGAAGTGTTTCAAACCCTGAAAGAAAACAACTTCCAACCCAGATTGATATACTCTGCAAAACTATCTTTCAAAATTGATGGAAAAATAAGATACTTCCATGATAAAGAATAACTAAAGGAATTCATGACTACCAAACCAACCCTACAGAGAGTCCTAAAGGATATTCTAGGGAGAGATAAATATGACCATGGTTCCAGGAACAACAGCAGCGCCAAACAAGACAGACAATTGAATGAAGGGGAAAAGTGGAGGGCCAACAACAGGAGGATAGCACAGGAGAGATGAACCAGTACATGCCGGTTGTAACCATTAATGTAGCTGGCCTCAGGTCAGCAATAAAGAGAAACACAGGGAGAATGGGTCAAGAAAAAAGATCCACTGATATACTGTATACAAGAAACACCTTTAACTGGAAGGGAAATTCATAGACTAAAAATCAAAGGAGAGAAAACAATTGTTCCATGTGACAGGAGATCAAAAAAAAAAAGCTAGAGTAACTTGCCCATCAACCGCAAAATGGATAAGAAAGATACAGTATTTTCATGCAGTGGAAAGCTACCCAGCTAGAAAGTAGAATAATCTCAAGGCTCCTGCAGGTAAATAAACGCAATTGGAGATCATGTTCATGGCCAAAACAGTTTGAACTCATACATGTGAACCCTAGCATAAGAAATAGGAGTTAATAGGATCCAAAAGCAAAATAGTTAAAATTAATGTAAAGGGGAGGAAACACCTGGGAGGGAAAGGTGGAAACTACTGTCAATTTCTTATTGTCTTATCTTGAACTCTTGTGTTGTTTACACAATTTTGTTAGATTTGGCTTAGTTCTGTCTTGTTTTGTTAGATTTTATGCTGTCAGAGGGTAGGGGCGGCTACTTTGAATATAATGGGATACATTATGGTAATCATGATTTCCTGTTATATTGCTCTGAAGTCTTATAATACTTTCATTCATTTGTTTGATTGGTTTTAATCTGTTTTGATTTTATTATGTGTGATGGTATGAACAGCTATTTTGAAGAAAACAAAACATTATGGTAGCCATTGCTGATTTACTATCATCTTGTTTTGAAGTCCTACCATGCTTTTGTTCTTCTGTTTCAGTTGGTTCTATCCTGTTGTGTTTTATTTGATTTTATTATGTGTGATGGTATAGATAAATTTTTTGAGGAAAATGAAATATTATAGTAGCCATTGTTCGTTTCCTGTTATTTGGTTTTGAAGTCCTATAATGCTTTCATTCTGTTGAATGGTTTTATGTTATATTGTTGTACTATATTGTTTCATGATATTATTGTATGTGAAAGTATGCTCAACTGTTTCAAAGAAAAGGGACATTATGGTAGCTACTGTTGATGTCTGGTTGTCTAGTTGTGAATGCTATGTTACTTGCATTCTATTCTGATTTGCTTTGTTCTATTCACTTTTGTTTTATTCTCTTTAACATTAAAAAATAAAAAATAAAAACTGAAAAAAAGCACATAGACCCTAAAAGGAATGAACGGTTAAAATGGGGAGCAAAAGCACACAAATCATTAAACTGTGAGACTAAAGTCACACAGGCTCTATAAGAATAAATAATTAAACTGTGGAGCAAAAAGTATGCAGGTTCCATGAAGAATGAATGGTTTACTTTTGGGGGAAACAGTGCACAGGCTGTGTGAGAGTCAAACAGTTAAACAACAAGAAGTTTAGATTAGTAAAGTGTGTGGTTTCTTGTCGTGTCCTCCCTGTCCCCAGGAAAAACTGCTTAGCCTTAAACAGCATCTATCCCTAACTGCTTTTTCTATTGCTTTTTTCCCTTACACTGATATTCTAAATAAAAGCCAGAGAGTTCTTGCTTAGTGGATTTTTTTCTTCTCCCAAAAGGCTGGATGCTCTCTGTGAAGAAATAGCCCCCCCTGGCCTCTCAGAGACTGACTGGATGTACATTTCCCAGAATAAGAATATGTATATCTGAGCCCAATAAGTAGAGTCTTCCCTACCTCCAATTAGCCACCCCAACCTGATGACTACTTCTCTCCAGGAAGAATGGGCTCAGCTCCTCCACTTTAATATGTTTTTCTGACTTCCTATCCCCTTCCTGGCTCCTGGAGGAACATCCCAGAGACAACTCTCTTTTGTTCGAATAAGCTGTACATCAGGGTTGTTATCATGTTTACTGGCCCCCTCACACCAACTACAGGCATGAGAGGGCAATTTCACACCCGTAAGTGGCTCCGTCTCACCTCCATGAAAACCCTCTCCTGGGCATGGGAGTTCACTAGGTGTGCGCTGGATAGGACTGTCACAAGTGCCTACTGCTTTGCAGATGGTTTCTTCTATTGAAAAATGCACTCGTGCACAAGTACCCCAAAAGGCCATTTGAGCCCCCTTCCTTGCCAGACCCCCTTCACCTGACTGGAAATGCCCCTTTCGTTACCAACCTGGCCCACCTCTGTCCTGGGAGAAACTCAGGTTCCTGAGCACTACTCAAGTGTCTGAAGCTCAAGGAAAAACTCAAGGCTGAGGTCACATGTAGGATGGAACAACAAAAAGACACAGAGGCCTAAGAATGATGAACTATAAGGATAAAACCAGGGGAAGAAAACGCTTCGAGATCATTTAGACTGATGATTCTCAAACTATTTTCAAGCAACAGAATTTGTCTCCCAAATGAACTGTCTACATAGAGCCCCATTGAAGCAAAGGCAGTAGCCTCAGAGAATACCTTGGCCCCCACAGAATTTCAGGGATCTGTGCAGCACAATTTAGAAATCATTGCTATCACGAGTCTTTAATTTTTATCCATGGGGAAATGGAGGTGAGATAAAGGAAGTGACTTTCTGTGCAAAAGGAGCAGCCAAGCTGAAGCAGAGATGCTGAGAATGTTGCCTAAACCAGAGGCCAAGGGGAAGAGCTTGTGGGAAGGGAGAGAGGGGAGAGGTGTCTGGGTTTTGGAGCTCCTAAGCTAAGTACCTAGCACATGGATGGTTACCTAGGACACAGCTTGATAGACAGCACAGGAGCTCAGAGGAAAGGCCCTCTGCCTGGGAGCAGAGGCTGCTTTTGGCTCTCCTTCATTTTTTGTCTCACACACCAGGCCTTGGGGAGGTATTTTCAGGGCAATCCTTCACCACATTCAACTGCTGTCAGCCATTTAACACACTAAATAAAATATCAATCCCTCTCTGAGAACACCGCCAAGTGGAAAGTCGATTAAAGCTGATTCAAGGCTAAATCAGGGCCTAGTTCTTAGGACATTGTTGGTCCCACCAAAGGCCCTGACTTGTTTACAGAGGCACAACAGGAGATGCACATTCATTTTCTGGATAGAGTGAGAGCAGGACAGACAGGTTGAGGTTTGAGAACTAAGGAAGGGAAGAAATTCCAAACCTGTCATCTTGAGTGGCTGCTATTGCTTTATGTAAACGTTGAAGGAAAAGAAATAGCAGGAATTGCCTGACATAAGAAATGATGTCTTATTGCTTCTCAGTCTTTTGGCTACGATCAAGTGAAAAAGTGATGGTTTACCTTGGCTTGGTAGTTCATGCCTGTAATTCTAACACTTCAGGAGGCTGAGACAAGAGAATCACAGATTAAAGTCAAGCCTGGTCAACTTAGTGACTGTTATGGTTTAGATCTAAATGTCCCCCCAAAGACTCATGCATTCAGAGGTGGGGCTTCCGGATCACGGAAGCTCTGCCTTTATCAGTGGATTCATTCAATGATGAGTTCACGGCTGACCGTGCCGTTAGGAGGTAGGGTGTTGTGGGTGTTGTGGGAGGCACATTATTAGGGGTGTGACTTAGAAAGGTATATTCCTGTCCTTGACTCCTCCCTTCTCTCTCTGCTTCCTGGCTACCACAGCATGAACAACTCTCTTGTGCTACGTTGTGCTGCTATACTATTTTTGCCTTTGAGTTAGCAAACATGGACTGAATGATATAAAAGCTAAAATAAAAACTGTCTTCCTTTACATTGTGAGAGCCAGGTATTTTGTCTCAGAACAGAAAATGACTAATACGGTGACTTAGCAGGATCCTGTCAATCAGTCAATCAACCAATCAGGAAGTTGCTCAATGTGAAGGCCTGGGTTCAACCCTCAGTATGAAAGTAGTATGGGCGAGAGATGCCTTAAAGCTGTGGTTCTGAGGGGTCCCGTGGCCACTCCGTTGTGGGAAATGCAAACACTCATTGTCCACCTACTGAATCAAAATCTCTGGGGTGCAGTTTAGTGATCTTTGTAGTAATAAATCCCCAGGAAATTGTAGGGCACACTCAAATTTGAGCACAGTTTCTCGGCACCTGAGTTCCTGTGCTGCAGCAGGGGCACTTGGCCTAAGGAGACTTAGGGGTCCAAAATGGGGAGCAGGGTCTAGGGAGACCAGAACTGTCCCAGAAGGATTGCTGCTAATAATGAAAAAGAAACTTACTTTGAAAATAACAAATATTGGTCAGGATATAGGCAAATTGAAACATTTATCCTTTACTGGGGAGCATATAAAATGGTGTCGCCTTATGGAGAATAATGTAAAGATTCCTCAAAACTGAACATAAAGCTACTATTTGATCCAGCAATTCTACTCCTAGACATGTACCTAAAGAAAATGAAAACAGGGATTCAAACAAACACCAATGTTCAGCACGGCATTGTTCACAATCATCCAAAGATGCAAATAAGCTATGTTCAACAGATGAATGGATAAATAAAATATTCACATGTGATGGAATATTACTCAGCCACACAAAGGAATCATATTCTGGCACATGCTGCAACACAGATGAGATATTATGCTAACTGAAATGAACCAGATACAAAAAGACAAATACTGTATGTTTCCACCTACCTGAGGTACTGAAAATAGGTAAATGTGTAGAGAGAAAGTAGATTAGCCATTACCAAGGGCTGGAGGATGTTGGGATTGAGGAGGTACAGTATTGCCTGATAGGTACAGAGTTTCTGTTGGAGTACCAAAAAACAGTTTATAAATAGATAGTGGTAATGAGTGCACAATATCATGAATATAATTAATGTCATTAAAGTATACACTTAGAAGCACCTCCCTCCAGTGCAAGCCAGGAGGAGACCCAGTCAGTGCCTCCTGTGAGCCTATCACCTACCACTGGCTGAGACTCAAACATCCCAACCCTGCCCCATTAGCAACTGGGGACAGAGGTCTGAGCATCTCTTGGGAGGATGACTGTATGCAAAACAAAATGTGGGGGGTTTCCGTCCATCTTCTGTTTGAAGGCAAATGTTGTTTTCATCATTTAGTTTCATTATGACTGTTTTACTCTATTCAATATTCTTTCGATTGATTTTATAATGTTTTGTTTTTTGGTTGATTTTACTGCCATTAATTAACTAGGCAACTATTGTGAAGATAACGAGATATACAATGGTACCTACTACTGTTATCCCAGGTACCCTGCTGTGAAGTTCTGTACCAGTTTCACTGTATTGTCTCGATTGGCTTTGTTTTGTCTTGGTCTGCTGAATTTCACTCCCTTCAAAATAATTTAACCACTTAAAATGGTTAAAGGAGTAGGTTTTACGCTTTGTATATTTTTAAATTCATACATTAATCTTTTTTTATGGTAGATAAAGGCAGGGTCCAGGTGGCTGTGAAATGTCAGCAGGAGACCAGAAAAAGGACACTGCCCTTCCAGGACCTCAGGAAGCCAGGCAAGAGCTGAAGCTCGACC
This sequence comes from Cavia porcellus, assembly GCF_034190915.1. NCBI lineage: Eukaryota > Metazoa > Chordata > Mammalia > Rodentia > Caviidae > Cavia > Cavia porcellus. The sequence continues at coordinate 19,492,311 of NW_026947515.1, forward strand.
TGTCAGGGGATGGGATAGCAACAGGGTTTGGGAGCCATGAGGCCCTGCAGTGTAGTCAGAGATAGAAAAGGGAGAACATGGACATGTGGGGCATTGCCAGGTCTACACTAGGCCTCGGGCATGAGTCTGGGCTCATGGGATTGATGAAGAAAGACAGGTCCAAAAGGCCTGGATCTGGGGGACTGTGAGGATGAGGCAGTACAGCAGAAAATTCCCTGAAAGTTCCCTGAGGTTGGCCACAGAGCGACAGAGATGCTGCAGTGAACAGTTCAGGTCGCTCTCATACCTGAATCACTGTGCCTTCCTGAAAGTGTTCCCTCCCCACAAAGACTGAGCCTCCCACCTCAGCTGCTCCACTGAGGGAACTCCAGGGTTGCAGAGAGAAATAGCTGTGAAGATTTGCTACACAACGAATCAACTGAACTACCTTTCCCCACCCCTAGCAAGATCTAGACTGAGGGTTTCTGCTTGGAGTCCAGAAATCATGATAGACTTAGACAAAAACTCAGGCTCCTAAGCCTAGCCACATAAAGATTTTCTACACAACAAGAATTTTGCATATAAATCTACTAATGAAGTCTATAAGACATTGGATTCCAAATTAGATAAAGGTCTGGGAAGATAAAGGCCATTAATATAAACATCAGAGTTCTGGGGGTCTTGGGTGGAACCAGGGGCTGACATGTGTTAGTCACTTTCCTTGTTGTGAGACACAATACCTAACACCCATGAATTAGAGAAGGAGTGGTTATTTCAGGTCAAATTGCAGTCCAAAGCAAAGGAGCACAGCAGTGGAGCCTGGTAGAGGAAAGCTGCTTACCTTATGGCAGACGAGAAGCAGAGAAAGTGAAGGGAGGAGTTAGGGAGGGGCTATGGAGGGAGGCACATCATTCCAGGACACACCACCAGTGAGCGCCTCTTGTGACTGGCACCCACCCTCTAGCAGCCACAAAGCCCCCAAAAACCAATTATCTTCCAAAAGTGCATGAAGCCTTCAGGATACATCTAGAGCTAAACCATAACACTGTGTATCCTGTAGAGGATTCTAGACATATCTTCCCAAAACTCCTCAGTTTGTCCTGCTCTCTCCCCACCTCGCCCCTGCCCCTTCCAACTGAGTCCTTAATCTCTCCTTGCACTACGATGTTGCTGAGGTCTGTTTAGCATGAGTTTTTGCATTTGTTTCATTAGGCAGCCTTTTAAAATGCATTTTCATGTTTGCATTTGGTACATTTCTCAATGTGAGAAATTTTAAGTAAGTCACATTAAGAAACTGGCTGTTGTAATTTTCCCTACCCTCCTGACCTCTGCCTTACCAGGCCCTAGCTCAGTGTATGCCATCGGAGAACATTACAAACCACATAAAGCAAAAATGGAGCTCCCTAGGAACCTGACCTCCTAATTATTCCCACTATGGCTAATAAGTTGGGAGCCCTGCTTGGCACCTGTGTAGATGGATCAGAAGACAGACTGTGAGATGTGGGACTGCATCCCGTCCCCACCCACCGAGACTGTGACAGCCTTGACCACAGGAATAAAAACAGCCTTTTGGTTCTCCAGGGCTATTTTCTCAGTTTTATGGAGGAAAAAGAGGCACAGGATGATGAAGGGCTCCGCAAGTCCATGGCAGGGCCTGATCATATGAGCAAATGAGGAGGGCTCAGGCTTATCCCTTTCTTTGCCTAGAAGTTCTCACACAGAGGAAGTATTTAGCAGTTGATTACAGGACCTCTAGCATTGGTCAGACCAAAATGACCCAGACAGTGCTGACAAGAACTTCGGGGATAGAACTGGCATCCTTAGGTCTCCTGTGGCTCTGTTCTCCCCTCTGGATTTCCACGCTGTACTATCCTGCAATGCCTCGATGATACCCGTATAGGCTGTGGGCTCTTGCAGTCAGCAACAGACACTCTTTGCTGGTGCTCAACTCAGTCCCAAAACAGAGTCAGGTAAGGAAGGGACTACCCAAATCCTTAGCCATGATAGGCATTTAGAAAATTGCTGCTGAGATTTGGAAAGAACTCATGAATACTATCCAGAAGGCGGAAGATCATGACTGTTGGGTAAAGATGCTTGGGAGACTATCGGCTCCCAAAGAGCCATGGGGCTGTCCTGATTAAAGGAGACAAAATGTTCCTCAGTAAGTAAATTTATGCTCGAGGTCCTCTACTTGTAAATACCTTTCCCTGGGCTATGTAATTAATTGTGTCCATAATTCTATATTATTTTTCTTACAGAAAGGGCTCAAAATAAAATAAGCGGGGCTGAGGATTTAGCTCAGCGGCATAAGCGCCTGCCTTGCAATCAGGCGGTCGTGAGTTCGATCCCCAGTACCGATAAAAATGAAAAAGACAAAAAAAAAAAAAAATAGAATAAGCTTTAGGCTTCATGAAACGTGTATCCATCCTTTGTCCTGATACTCCAGTTTTGCAAATTCTGACATCTTATACTTGAAGATAGAAGCCCAGCATTAGTAAGATCTTGAAAGATCCCTCATTTGGGTAGATTCATCAACTCCCAAAAACTCTTTTCTTAGACACCTCCTAGATACTTCTTATCAACTGCCCATTTGTGCATGTAACTAACTCCCTAAAGTCAAGAAACCTCTCCTTCTGTCTGCCTATGTCTCCTATTTCAATTGAACATTGTTTCCTCTTTTTCAGACTTTGTAGACTTGAAAGCCACATCTCTTTGTTCCGTGGGATGTTGGCACATCACTCCAAACACCTGCAAATGTTGCCCATTTACCACACTGTATTCTCCTACAGAATATACACAGAGTTCCAATGGTAGATAAAGCTCTGCCAGTATCAGCCATTAAAACATCTTGCACTGAGTGATACACACTTGCAATCCTAGCTACCCAGAAGGCTGAGGCAGAAATTTCCAAGTTCAAGACCACCCTGGATTACCTAGCAAGACCCCATCTTAAACAAACAAAAAACAGACCACAAAAGTATATTGGTTATCTCTCCTCTCCTACAGAATCTTGGGAAGTTATGTGTTCCACATAGTCCAGATCTGTAGACAGGTATAGCCTGGGTCCCTTTCTTGCTTCATAGAAGGAGCAGCCGAACAGCAATAGGATGGAGAGATTAGAAAGGATTAAACTTGTGCTGTGTTAAGCCACTGAGAGTCCAGTGTTCATTTATTACTGCAGCATAGCCTAAGCCATTCTGATCAGTGCAGCCCGAGTCCCTCAACAAGCATCTCCATACCACCTTCAACCCTAGGATTCTTCCTCTTTGGAACCTTGGAAGTTCACACTCCACAACATACAACATAGATGATATTCCAGAACAGAGACCACTTTAAGGAGTCTGAATTCAGAAGAATACCTAAGTCTCCCTGAGCCTCATCCTCTCCCTGTATTGGCACCTCCCGGCTGACTTCTGGATCAAAGGTCCATCCCTTTGGTGGTCTCTATCTTCTTAGAATTTCCTTCAGTTTCCCATATCTTTTAAGAATCAGTGATGCAGATTAAAAGATCACTCAGGCTGTGTTGGGAGCCGCAGCCCCGAGCCCGGTCGCCTCACTTGGCGGACGTGAGGCCTGTAGTAAAGAGTAAAGCCTGAGGTAGATTACCCCTCCCATCGAGCACGTTAGTTTCCTGCTTACCGCGTAAGCAACCCGCTCAACAATATAGTCTGCCTGGCAACTGATGATGTTAGCCAATCAGCTTGCCTTGCTTACTTTAACATGATTGGACACTGTATCCGTATATATACTGGTGCCACCCCTGGGGGGGAAGAAGAAGCCCGGAAGTAGAAGCCCAGAAGGAGCCGCGGGGAGCGGACCAAAGGAGGCTTCGGCTGGGAGCGATCCCAGGGCAGGCTGTACGGAGAAGGAAAATAAAAGAAAAGGTTGTCCACTGCCAGACTTTGTCGTGTGTCCTTCCTGCCGGCCAGGAGCGACATCGACATTTGGAGGCCCGCACGGGGACTGATCACCCCCGAGACGTGACAGCGGACAACGCTCCAGTATAGAGCTGCGAGACAGGTGAGTTGGGGATAAGCCTGGGCTCTGGGTGGCGCGCACCTACAGGGCTTTTAGACTCCCCTCAGGCTCACGCGTAAGTGGCGGATTCCTTGGGCCTCACGCGGTGAGTAACATATTAAAAGATGGGAAACATGCTAGGTAGCAACACTAAGAGAGAGGGTGGTTGTGGAGAAAGCTCTCAAGAGCTTACAAAAGTACGCAGGGTATTTGAGCAGGCCCAGTCGGGGAGCTCCCGAGAGGGGCCCGTCAAGGGGAACAAAGATGCTAAGGAGAAGGACGGGGCTCTAGCCTCGGAGTCGTCTGACTCCGAGGACGAGGGAAAGTTGAATGGCAAGGAGGCCAAAGAGACCAGCTGTCAGGAGCCTAAGTCGCTCGATAAGGAGTCGCAGGGTTCTTTCCCAGCGTTGCGCCGTGAAATCAATGCCATAGGGCTCCGCGCCTGGAAGCAGGTAAGTGGTGCCGGAACAGCCTCCTTGTGTCTTTCAAAAATAATTCAGGGTACCACAGAGCCATTTGTTGACTTTGTGGCCCAAATGCAAGATGCTGCCGATAAGATATTTTCTGATCCGGGAGTGGCTCAACCGCTGGTAAGGCAGCTGATTTTTGAGCAATGTACAAAGGAGTGCAAGGCAGCGATAGCTCCTCATAAGAACAAGGACCTCAATGCCTGGATTAGGATATGTAGAGAGATAGGGGGGCCGCTCTCCAACTCGGGAGTGGCTGCTCTCCTGGCCGCGGCTGTACAGCAGAGGGGACCTCGCGGGTTAGAAGGGGAATGTAAGGCTAAAGGGTGTTTTGCCTGCGGGGAGCCAGGACACATTAAACGTCATTGCCCAAACAATGCAGATGCTAGGCCTCGCCCTAGGAATGAAGAACCATATGTTTGTGGGCGATGCAAGAGGGGATCACACAAAGCTGAGGAGTGTAGGTCGGTCTTTGATGCTCAGGGCAACCGTATTTGTGGACGAGATGCTAGAGGGCCAAAAAACGGCCAGAGGGGGCCCCCTTCACAGGCGGGCCCCCACCCCAGAGACAGGACAGCTCAGGATGGCAGCCTTCAACAAGGGCCACCCCTGGGTCAGCAGGTGTAGACCTCAGTGTCGCCTCCAGACTTATATTAGTGCCTGATATGGGTGTTCAAGTGGTTGAAACCACCTTTAAGGGACCGTTACCCGAAAATTCCGTGGGTCTGGTGATCGGGAGATCCTCCACGGCCCTTCGGGGTCTCATAGTAGTCCCGGGGGTCATAGACTCAGACTACACAGGACACATTAAAATTATGGTTCAATCTCTTGTGGGTACTATGGTAATCAATAAAGGAGACAAGATAGCGCAGCTCTTGCTGCTCCCCAGTCTCCACAAGAGATTCCCCTCAAAGCAGAAAATTAGAGAAAGTCAAGGTTTCGGTTCCTCAGGGGAAGTCTTCGAGGGACTCCATATAATACTTGATAAAAGGCCCATGCTCTCACTTAAGGTCAATGGCAAGGATATAACAGGGCTCCTAGACACAGGAGCTGACCGTTCCATTATCTCTAGAAAGGATTGGCCCTCCAACTGGCCCACCAACACTGCAGATAACACGCTGCAGGGCCTGGGGATGGTGTCAGCTCCTCAGGTTAGTGCTTCAACCCTGTTCTGGTGCGATGAGGAGGGTCATCAGGGCCATTTCCAACCATTTGTGTTGCAGTTGCCAGTGTCTCTATGGGGAAGGGACATCCTCACTCAGATGGATGTCACGCTTACGTCAAACTGCTCCCCCCAGGCTAAGGATATACTCAGGAACCAGGGATATACCCCCGGCAAAGGCTTGGGCAATGCCCTACAGGGTCGGACATCCCCAATACCAGTAGAGAACAAAAAAGGTAGGCAAGGGCTGGGTTTTTCTTAGGGGCCGCTGAAGAAGCTCTCCTACCCACTTCGATCAAAATCACCTGGAGGTCAAATGATCCGGTTTGGGTACCTCAGTGGCCCCTGCCTAAGGAGAAGCTATTAGCCTTGTCAGAAATAGTCAGTACACAACTTAGATTAGGACACATTAAGCCGTCAACCTCCCCATGGAACACCCCCATTTTTATAATTAAGAAAAAGTCTGGCAAATGGAGGCTGCTCCATGATCTAAGGGCGGTCAACGCGCAGATGCAGTCCCTGGGGGCGGTCCAGAGGGGGCTGCCAGCTCTCTCAGCCATCCCTCAGTCCTGGCCAGTTTATGTTATAGATCTTAGAGACTGTTTCTTCTCAATCCCCCTGCATCCAGAGGACACTCATAGGTTCGCCTTTACTTTACCCACCATTAACCAAGAAAGCCCTGATCTCAGATACGAGTGGATAACACTGCCCCAAGGTATGGCCAACAGTCCCACTATGTGTCAGATTTACCTTGATTCCCTACTGGCCCCCCTACGGAAATCCTTTCCCAAGATAAGATGTGTGCATTACATGGACGACCTTTTGCTCAGCGGCAGGGACCCAGACATGCTAAATAATATGCTCGGCCAGTTGGTCGAGGCCCTGAGACAAGCTAATCTGCATGTTGCCCCCGACAAGATTCAGGGAGGAGAAATGGTGACCTACTTAGGCGCGAAAATCTCCCCTATGCTAGTCTCTCCACAGAAGGTCACCATTAGGACGGATGGCGTTAGGACCCTAAATGACATGCAAAAGCTATTGGGAGACATTAATTGGATTAGGCCATATTTACATATACCAAATTCAGATCTCAAACCCCTGTTCGACCTTCTAAAGGGAGACCCAGATATAGCCTCCCACAGGAGGCTCACTCCTGAGGCAAGAGCTGCCTTACAGAGAGTGGAAAAAGCCTTAGGTGGGGCTACCTTACACAGAATTGAACCAGGGCGACCCTTTGATGTCTGTTTGCTACAGACTAGTCTACAGCCCACAGCGGTGATTTGGCAGAAAGGACCATTACTGTGGATACACCCTAAGGTCTCACCTGCAAAAGTCATAGAGCATTACCCGGAGGCAGTCGCTTCATTGGCCCTTGAAGCGCATGATAGAGCTGTCCAACATTTTGGCTCAGGACCACAAGCCATCCGAGTACCCTATACCGCCAGCCAGATCAAGACCCTGGCTGCCTGCATAGATACATGGGCCATTCTGAGATGTGTTTTCCATGGGGATATAAACAATCAATACCCTAAAGACCCTATCTTGTCATTTGTCACTCAGCACCCTATAATTTTTCCAAAGGTTACTGCCTCTGAGCCATTAGTCCCAGCAACTACAATATACACAGATGGCTCCAAGATGGGGATAGGCGCCTATGTGATCCTAGGCAAGCCCCCGGTTACCATACAATTTGAACCTGATCAGCCTCAGGTGGTAGAACTACAGATCATTAAAATGATTCTTGAACGGTTCTCAGAAGCCATTAATATTGTCTCCGATTCTAGGTATGTGGTCAATGCTATGCAAGTGCTTGAGACTGCCGGTTTAATTAGATCCACTTCCACAGTGGCTGGGCTGTTCCTGTCTATCCAGACATTGCTTCAGAACAGACACCATAAGGTCTTCACCACCCACATAAGAGCACATACATCCCTGCCGGGGCCCATGGCACAGGGGAATGCGGCTGCTGATACTGCCACTCGCCCGTTATGGATTTTTACCTTACTAACACCAATCGAGCGAGCCCGTGCCTTCCATGATAAGTTTCATGTCAATGCCAGGACACTAGCAAACCATTTCCATGTTTCCAGAGCAGATGCACGAGATATCGTGTGACTATGTGACTCCTGTGCCACATACAAACCTGCCATACCGATGGGAGTAAACCCTCGAGGTTTGATCCCTGGTGATGTTTGGCAGATGGACATCACACATATACAGGAGTTTGGGACTCTTAAATATGTTCATGTTTCCACAGACACCTGTTCTCACGTCATATTCGCAACAGCAGAAACAGGTGAAAAAGTGTCTAATGTGATCAATCATTGCCTGGCGGCTTGGGCCGCATGGGGCAAACCAAAAATATTAAAAACTGATAATGGACCAGCCTATATAGGCAAAGCCTTCAATGAGTTCTGCAAAATGATGGAGGTTCAATTAAAACATGGTATCCCATACAATCCCCAAGGTCAAGGAATCATTGAGAGGGCTCATAGAAGCCTCAAAGAAATTTTACAAAAACAAAAAGGGGGAGTAGGCCAAGGCCTGGCCCCAAAGGCACGATTATCCATGGCACTATTCACACACAATTTTTTAAATTTAAATAATGATAATTGCTCCCCAGCCGTGGAGCACTGCAACCCTTCCCCCAACCATAAAGGGTGGGTGAAGTGGAAAGATGTCCTGACAGGACAATGGATGGGCCCGGATCCAGTGGTCAGCTGGAACCGAGGCGCGGTTTGTGTTTTCCCACAGGAATCGGGACGAGAACCACTGTGGGTACCGGAGAGACTGACACGGGCGACAAAGCCCTCGACTAAAGATCAGACCTGCCCTACCGGAGATCCATCACAGACCAACCAACAAGATGAATAGAAATAGCGGTAGCCCAAAATGGACAAGAAGATCCTCAGGCATATGCATGGCTCGCTTGCCTAGCCTACGACCGAGTCTAGGGACGGTGAGCTTCCCACACTCCTCCTCTAAAAAAATTATGACATAGCTGGGTAGGAGAGTCAATGACGGGTAAGAGCGTACTCCCCCAGTGCGACTCAACCTAAGCCAGGCCCTACCCCATCCTGCACGTAAGCCGCTGGACTGTTAGATGCTGCCCAGGTCTAAATTTCTCTCCGAGGGGATTTCTTTACGGAGAGGAAATGAGTGCAAGCTTGTGTGCATCCAGGTTCCGTCCAGTTTGTGCCTGGCCCTAGAAAAAGGACGAGGGCCTCAGGGCCTTGGCAGACCATGGGACGGCCGACCAGGGTCTAAGCCAAGGACCTACGGTGGGCCTACACATAGGGCATAAGCCTCTGCACCCAGTCCAGGAAGGGCTATGATGCGCACATTCATAAAAAATAAAAAAGGGGGAGATGTTGGGAGCCGCAGCCCCGAGCCCGGTCGCCTCACTTGGCGGACGTGAGGCCTGTAGTAAAGAGTAAAGCCTGAGGTAGATTACCCCTCCCATCGAGCACGTTAGTTTCCTGCTTACCGCGTAAGCAACCCGCTCAACAATATAGTCTGCCTGGCAACTGATGATGTTAGCCAATCAGCTTGCCTTGCTTACTTTAACATGATTGGACACTGTATCCGTATATATACTGGTGCCACCCCTGGGGGGGAAGAAGAAGCCCGGAAGTAGAAGCCCAGAAGGAGCCGCGGGGAGCGGACCAAAGGAGGCTTCGGCTGGGAGCGATCCCAGGGCAGGCTGTACGGAGAAGGAAAATAAAAGAAAAGGTTGTCCACTGCCAGACTTTGTCGTGTGTCCTTCCTGCCGGCCAGGAGCGACATCGACATTTGGAGGCCCGCACGGGGACTGATCACCCCCGAGACGTGACAGCGGACAACGCTCCAGTATAGAGCTGCGAGACAGGTGAGTTGGGGATAAGCCTGGGCTCTGGGTGGCGCGCACCTACAGGGCTTTTAGACTCCCCTCAGGCTCACGCGTAAGTGGCGGATTCCTTGGGCCTCACGCGGTGAGTAACATATTAAAAGATGGGAAACATGCTAGGTAGCAACACTAAGAGAGAGGGTGGTTGTGGAGAAAGCTCTCAAGAGCTTACAAAAGTACGCAGGGTATTTGAGCAGGCCCAGTCGGGGAGCTCCCGAGAGGGGCCCGTCAAGGGGAACAAAGATGCTAAGGAGAAGGACGGGGCTCTAGCCTCGGAGTCGTCTGACTCCGAGGACGAGGGAAAGTTGAATGGCAAGGAGGCCAAAGAGACCAGCTGTCAGGAGCCTAAGTCGCTCGATAAGGAGTCGCAGGGTTCTTTCCCAGCGTTGCGCCGTGAAATCAATGCCATAGGGCTCCGCGCCTGGAAGCAGGTAAGTGGTGCCGGAACAGCCTCCTTGTGTCTTTCAAAAATAATTCAGGGTACCACAGAGCCATTTGTTGACTTTGTGGCCCAAATGCAAGATGCTGCCGATAAGATATTTTCTGATCCGGGAGTGGCTCAACCGCTGGTAAGGCAGCTGATTTTTGAGCAATGTACAAAGGAGTGCAAGGCAGCGATAGCTCCTCATAAGAACAAGGACCTCAATGCCTGGATTAGGATATGTAGAGAGATAGGGGGGCCGCTCTCCAACTCGGGAGTGGCTGCTCTCCTGGCCGCGGCTGTACAGCAGAGGGGACCTCGCGGGTTAGAAGGGGAATGTAAGGCTAAAGGGTGTTTTGCCTGCGGGGAGCCAGGACACATTAAACGTCATTGCCCAAACAATGCAGATGCTAGGCCTCGCCCTAGGAATGAAGAACCATATGTTTGTGGGCGATGCAAGAGGGGATCACACAAAGCTGAGGAGTGTAGGTCGGTCTTTGATGCTCAGGGCAACCGTATTTGTGGACGAGATGCTAGAGGGCCAAAAAACGGCCAGAGGGGGCCCCCTTCACAGGCGGGCCCCCACCCCAGAGACAGGACAGCTCAGGATGGCAGCCTTCAACAAGGGCCACCCCTGGGTCAGCAGGTGTAGACCTCAGTGTCGCCTCCAGACTTATATTAGTGCCTGATATGGGTGTTCAAGTGGTTGAAACCACCTTTAAGGGACCGTTACCCGAAAATTCCGTGGGTCTGGTGATCGGGAGATCCTCCACGGCCCTTCGGGGTCTCATAGTAGTCCCGGGGGTCATAGACTCAGACTACACAGGACACATTAAAATTATGGTTCAATCTCTTGTGGGTACTATGGTAATCAATAAAGGAGACAAGATAGCGCAGCTCTTGCTGCTCCCCAGTCTCCACAAGAGATTCCCCTCAAAGCAGAAAATTAGAGAAAGTCAAGGTTTCGGTTCCTCAGGGGAAGTCTTCGAGGGACTCCATATAATACTTGATAAAAGGCCCATGCTCTCACTTAAGGTCAATGGCAAGGATATAACAGGGCTCCTAGACACAGGAGCTGACCGTTCCATTATCTCTAGAAAGGATTGGCCCTCCAACTGGCCCACCAACACTGCAGATAACACGCTGCAGGGCCTGGGGATGGTGTCAGCTCCTCAGGTTAGTGCTTCAACCCTGTTCTGGTGCGATGAGGAGGGTCATCAGGGCCATTTCCAACCATTTGTGTTGCAGTTGCCAGTGTCTCTATGGGGAAGGGACATCCTCACTCAGATGGATGTCACGCTTACGTCAAACTGCTCCCCCCAGGCTAAGGATATACTCAGGAACCAGGGATATACCCCCGGCAAAGGCTTGGGCAATGCCCTACAGGGTCGGACATCCCCAATACCAGTAGAGAACAAAAAAGGTAGGCAAGGGCTGGGTTTTTCTTAGGGGCCGCTGAAGAAGCTCTCCTACCCACTTCGATCAAAATCACCTGGAGGTCAAATGATCCGGTTTGGGTACCTCAGTGGCCCCTGCCTAAGGAGAAGCTATTAGCCTTGTCAGAAATAGTCAGTACACAACTTAGATTAGGACACATTAAGCCGTCAACCTCCCCATGGAACACCCCCATTTTTATAATTAAGAAAAAGTCTGGCAAATGGAGGCTGCTCCATGATCTAAGGGCGGTCAACGCGCAGATGCAGTCCCTGGGGGCGGTCCAGAGGGGGCTGCCAGCTCTCTCAGCCATCCCTCAGTCCTGGCCAGTTTATGTTATAGATCTTAGAGACTGTTTCTTCTCAATCCCCCTGCATCCAGAGGACACTCATAGGTTCGCCTTTACTTTACCCACCATTAACCAAGAAAGCCCTGATCTCAGATACGAGTGGATAACACTGCCCCAAGGTATGGCCAACAGTCCCACTATGTGTCAGATTTACCTTGATTCCCTACTGGCCCCCCTACGGAAATCCTTTCCCAAGATAAGATGTGTGCATTACATGGACGACCTTTTGCTCAGCGGCAGGGACCCAGACATGCTAAATAATATGCTCGGCCAGTTGGTCGAGGCCCTGAGACAAGCTAATCTGCATGTTGCCCCCGACAAGATTCAGGGAGGAGAAATGGTGACCTACTTAGGCGCGAAAATCTCCCCTATGCTAGTCTCTCCACAGAAGGTCACCATTAGGACGGATGGCGTTAGGACCCTAAATGACATGCAAAAGCTATTGGGAGACATTAATTGGATTAGGCCATATTTACATATACCAAATTCAGATCTCAAACCCCTGTTCGACCTTCTAAAGGGAGACCCAGATATAGCCTCCCACAGGAGGCTCACTCCTGAGGCAAGAGCTGCCTTACAGAGAGTGGAAAAAGCCTTAGGTGGGGCTACCTTACACAGAATTGAACCAGGGCGACCCTTTGATGTCTGTTTGCTACAGACTAGTCTACAGCCCACAGCGGTGATTTGGCAGAAAGGACCATTACTGTGGATACACCCTAAGGTCTCACCTGCAAAAGTCATAGAGCATTACCCGGAGGCAGTCGCTTCATTGGCCCTTGAAGCGCATGATAGAGCTGTCCAACATTTTGGCTCAGGACCACAAGCCATCCGAGTACCCTATACCGCCAGCCAGATCAAGACCCTGGCTGCCTGCATAGATACATGGGCCATTCTGAGATGTGTTTTCCATGGGGATATAAACAATCAATACCCTAAAGACCCTATCTTGTCATTTGTCACTCAGCACCCTATAATTTTTCCAAAGGTTACTGCCTCTGAGCCATTAGTCCCAGCAACTACAATATACACAGATGGCTCCAAGATGGGGATAGGCGCCTATGTGATCCTAGGCAAGCCCCCGGTTACCATACAATTTGAACCTGATCAGCCTCAGGTGGTAGAACTACAGATCATTAAAATGATTCTTGAACGGTTCTCAGAAGCCATTAATATTGTCTCCGATTCTAGGTATGTGGTCAATGCTATGCAAGTGCTTGAGACTGCCGGTTTAATTAGATCCACTTCCACAGTGGCTGGGCTGTTCCTGTCTATCCAGACATTGCTTCAGAACAGACACCATAAGGTCTTCACCACCCACATAAGAGCACATACATCCCTGCCGGGGCCCATGGCACAGGGGAATGCGGCTGCTGATACTGCCACTCGCCCGTTATGGATTTTTACCTTACTAACACCAATCGAGCGAGCCCGTGCCTTCCATGATAAGTTTCATGTCAATGCCAGGACACTAGCAAACCATTTCCATGTTTCCAGAGCAGATGCACGAGATATCGTGTGACTATGTGACTCCTGTGCCACATACAAACCTGCCATACCGATGGGAGTAAACCCTCGAGGTTTGATCCCTGGTGATGTTTGGCAGATGGACATCACACATATACAGGAGTTTGGGACTCTTAAATATGTTCATGTTTCCACAGACACCTGTTCTCACGTCATATTCGCAACAGCAGAAACAGGTGAAAAAGTGTCTAATGTGATCAATCATTGCCTGGCGGCTTGGGCCGCATGGGGCAAACCAAAAATATTAAAAACTGATAATGGACCAGCCTATATAGGCAAAGCCTTCAATGAGTTCTGCAAAATGATGGAGGTTCAATTAAAACATGGTATCCCATACAATCCCCAAGGTCAAGGAATCATTGAGAGGGCTCATAGAAGCCTCAAAGAAATTTTACAAAAACAAAAAGGGGGAGTAGGCCAAGGCCTGGCCCCAAAGGCACGATTATCCATGGCACTATTCACACACAATTTTTTAAATTTAAATAATGATAATTGCTCCCCAGCCGTGGAGCACTGCAACCCTTCCCCCAACCATAAAGGGTGGGTGAAGTGGAAAGATGTCCTGACAGGACAATGGATGGGCCCGGATCCAGTGGTCAGCTGGAACCGAGGCGCGGTTTGTGTTTTCCCACAGGAATCGGGACGAGAACCACTGTGGGTACCGGAGAGACTGACACGGGCGACAAAGCCCTCGACTAAAGATCAGACCTGCCCTACCGGAGATCCATCACAGACCAACCAACAAGATGAATAGAAATAGCGGTAGCCCAAAATGGACAAGAAGATCCTCAGGCATATGCATGGCTCGCTTGCCTAGCCTACGACCGAGTCTAGGGACGGTGAGCTTCCCACACTCCTCCTCTAAAAAAATTATGACATAGCTGGGTAGGAGAGTCAATGACGGGTAAGAGCGTACTCCCCCAGTGCGACTCAACCTAAGCCAGGCCCTACCCCATCCTGCACGTAAGCCGCTGGACTGTTAGATGCTGCCCAGGTCTAAATTTCTCTCCGAGGGGATTTCTTTACGGAGAGGAAATGAGTGCAAGCTTGTGTGCATCCAGGTTCCGTCCAGTTTGTGCCTGGCCCTAGAAAAAGGACGAGGGCCTCAGGGCCTTGGCAGACCATGGGACGGCTGACCAGGGTCTAAGCCAAGGACCTACGGTGGGCCTACACATAGGGCATAAGCCTCTGCACCCAGTCCAGGAAGGGCTATGATGCGCACATTCATAAAAAATAAAAAAGGGGGAGATGTTGGGAGCCGCAGCCCCGAGCCCGGTCGCCTCACTTGGCGGACGTGAGGCCTGTAGTAAAGAGTAAAGCCTGAGGTAGATTACCCCTCCCATCGAGCACGTTAGTTTCCTGCTTACCGCGTAAGCAACCCGCTCAACAATATAGTCTGCCTGGCAACTGATGATGTTAGCCAATCAGCTTGCCTTGCTTACTTTAACATGATTGGACACTGTATCCGTATATATACTGGTGCCACCCCTGGGGGGGAAGAAGAAGCCCGGAAGTAGAAGCCCAGAAGGAGCCGCGGGGAGCGGACCAAAGGAGGCTTCGGCTGGGAGCGATCCCAGGGCAGGCTGTACGGAGAAGGAAAATAAAAGAAAAGGTTGTCCACTGCCAGACTTTGTCGTGTGTCCTTCCTGCCGGCCAGGAGCGACATCGACAAGGCTGGGCATGATAGGGCAAAATTATAATCCCAGCCACATAGGAAGCTGGAGCAGAAGGATCAAAATTTGGAGGTCAGAATATCAATAAAAATGGCTAGGATGCAACTCAGTGATAGAGAAATTTCCCAGCATGTGTAAAGCCCTGGGCTCAATCCCCTGTAAAATATAAAATAAAACTTTTAAAAATAGAAATATTGTTTTAGTCAGAACAGAGCCCATAATATACCCAGCACAGAGAATAGGCAGGCCTCCTTTTATGTTGCTTATGTCTACAGTTGCAAAACATAATGTAGATTTAAAAATAATTTTTCAAAATTACAATATCATACCATCTTGCCCAGTAAGAATGGCTATTATCAAAAGGATTAAAGGTTACAAGTGTTAGCAAGGATATGGGCAAAAATAAACACTTGCACATTGTTGGTAAGAATACGAATTACTAGAGTCATTATGGAAAACAGTATGGAGTTTTCACAAAACATAAAATTGGACCTATCACATATCTGTTAATCCCAGTAGACTGCCAAAGAAAATGAAATGAGTAAATCAGAGACACACCTGTACTCTAACATTTAT
The DNA here is from genome assembly GCF_034190915.1 of Cavia porcellus. NCBI lineage: Eukaryota > Metazoa > Chordata > Mammalia > Rodentia > Caviidae > Cavia > Cavia porcellus. The sequence goes on from NW_026947515.1 coordinate 19,507,799, forward strand.
TACAATATTTTTCACAATAGCCAAAACAGCCTAACTGCCATGAGTGGATAAAGAAAATGTGGTAGGTGTATGAAATGGAATATTATTTGGCCATGAAAATAATGAAATCCTACAATTTGCAATAACATGAAGAGAACTGGAGATCACTGTGTTAATGTAAATGAAATAAGCTAGACACAAAAGACCAGTACTGAATAATCTCACTTATATGTGGAATATAAAAAAGTTGATCTCATGGAATTTGAGAACGGAATGGTGGTTGTCAGAGATTGGGAAGAGTTAGGAGTAGATGAGATGGGGAATCAGTACTAAGTAATAGGTAAATAGGAATGAGAAGTTTTGGTGTACTATTGCACAGCAAAGTGACTACAGATAATAATGGTGTATTACATATTTCAATAGGTTAGAAGGATGGATTTTGAATGTTCTTATCATAAAAAATGATACATGTTTGAGGAGTGTCACGTTTTACCTGATATAAATACTACATAATATGTATATGTACCAAAACATCACAGGGTACCTCATAAATATGTGAAATTGTATTGGGGTTTTTTTGGGATCAGTAAAAAAATTAATTTTTGAAAAATTATCCCAAACCTGGCAAGTTGAATATACATATTTATTATAATTTCTTTCTCATCCCCACTAAAATGTGACTTAAGGCATAGAAAAGGGATAATCCTATAAGATCAAAAAGAATGAGTCCCCCAAAAAGCTAGCAAAAGATAAAAACTGTCAACAGATTTTTGGAAGCTGGAAAGCAGGTGAAGGTGTCATGCGCACTGAGGCATCTGAAGACCATGTGCCCACACAGGGGGATGCTATGCGATGGCGCCAACGCAAGCTGTGAAATCTTGGCACGGTCCAGAGATTGCGGGCACTGGGGACTGCAAGGGACGAGGAGGAGTTGTGGAGTGGAAACCTGGGGGGTTGATTGAAAGTTGGTTTTCCACCCCATACAGAAAGCCAGATGACTACTTTCCCCCAGGCCACCAGTAGGTTTATTCTATGGAGAAATTAAGTGTCTGAAGCCACGTGAACAGGGAGTGCCATGGAGAAAACAAGGGGACTGAATAACAACCTGAATCACCAGCCTCCACTACTACACGGATAGCAGCAGCTAGACCTGCACCAGCCCCTACTCATCCAGACTTGGTGGATTCATGGATTCTTTTTCTCTTCTTTTAGTGGCAGACATTTAGAAATAAGTGGCACATAATTGTACCTGTTTACAAGGTACAATGTGATATTTTGATACAATGTGTAATAGCAAATCAGGGCAATTAGCATATTCATCACCTATAGCATCATTTCTTTGGTTGAGAACCACTAAAATCCCATCTGCTAGCTATTTAGAAATCCACAATAAATTATTGATAACTATGATCACCCTACTGTGCTATAGAACACTTGAACTTAGTTCTTATCTATTTTGTACTCAATAGTGTCTAGAGAAATCAAATGGACCCTAGAAAAGATTCACTGTTATTGGCATCTAGGGCTCCCCAAAGAAATGCTCAGGAACTATAGCTCCTCAAGTGAGGTTCATCAATGGACAAGTGATGCCTATGCACAGAGTGCCAGCTGGCTTTTTAATATCACTCTTAAGTACAATAGACTGCAAAGGGTACCCAAAAACTTCTAGATTGTCTCCAAACAAAAGACAGAAACTGAAACCAACAGACTAATAAGAACAGAGAAGAATTTGGAGGAAGAAAAATGTCAAAGAATTGGTTTTTAATAGCACAGAAGTACAGAAGCAAAAGGAAATATTTCTCCCTCAGAACCAGAACAAAAGACTGCACAAAAAAGAATAATTCACATTGGACTACGATGGTTGCACACCTCTATAAAGGTTCTAAAATTATTAAATTATACACTTAAAATAGGTGAATGTTATGTCATTTAAGGTATCTGATAAGCCTGTGGATATTGAAAGCATAATAGCAGACAGGGAATAATAGAAGTGTTTGAAAACTATGATCAAAAGTGAGAACATTAGAAAATCCACCTAGAAAACCCAACCAAAAATAGTAGAAATACAAGTCCATTATCAGTGAAATAATATAAGAATATTTCCCAGGACTGAACAACTCGCATTTACAGAATTTAAAAGCCCACTGAAGGCCGGGGGCAGCCCCGCAACGGTGGGGTTAGCATGCTTAAGGCCTTAGCTTTGATCCTTAGCACCAAAAGCACCCAACACATGGTGATGCATATGAAGATAAAGGAATATTTTTAAAATTTTAAATTTATAGAGGAGGGCAAAAACAAGTTTAAAAAGAAAAGAATCATTACTAACGAAGGCATTAAACTTCCTGGGTAATTTCTTTTTATAGAAGTCAGAAAGAAACAGAGAGATGTGCTCAAATTTGCTTTCTTACCGTGGCAAAACAACAAAACACAAAAAATCAAGCATTAATCTTAAACAGCAAGTCTTTCATAAGATCAACACATGTATTCCTGGTGCAGGACAAGTTTCTGGGTCCCTCTCCTCTCTCCTCTCCTCATTTTGCTTTCCTATCTCATTTTTCTTCTTCTAATCTCTCTTCCTGCTGTCTCCGTAACTACCCATCACATAGAACTGGAGGAATTTTTTTTCTAATTAATTCCTTCATTTGTTAAATCAGTTTATGTTTACTGTTCTCCATTTTAAAAGCAAACAAGTGGAGCATTTTATGTTTCTACATTACAAAACAGAAATTAAACTGCTTTTTGGTTTTCCGCTCTGTAGCCTCTGAGGTGTCCCCTCTGGATTTCTGCTTAGGAAGCCCTGCCTCACCGTCCCTCCAGCAGGGACAGTTTAAGGTTTGTGGGTCACTTCAGATGGGAATAGGAGGCTCAGCTAATTCTGAGCTCAAACTCATCATGCACATTTATACTTACAGACTGTTGCATACTGATCTGTCCTCTTTATTAGGAAAAAAGTATAGACCTTTGGCCTTCAATCAGAGAAAGTCCTTCTCACTTAGATCCTTCTATCCAGCTGGCCCTCTAAGTGCTCACCCTCGAGAGATTTCTGTCTCTATGCCTCACTGAGGTTGCTCAGTGTAAAGACTTGTGCAGAAGTGGATGATGACCTCAGTAACCATCTGTCCCTTGGCACAAGTTTTGAGAGCCAACTATATGTTTAGTCTCAGAGAAAACTGAGTCCCAGGTGTTTGCATCAAGAACTGTGTACAGAGGAAGCGACACATAAGCAAATAATCACTGAATGTGACAGGTGTGCTAGTAAAAATACAGAGAAGGCATGGGAACCTTGGAAGAGGCAGGGGCTCCCTCTACGCTGGAACATTGAAGCTTTCCCCGAGGAGGTGCCCACTCACTGATTCTTGAAGGGTACATGTGACATTTCATGTGAAGGAGGCCTGAGGTCAGGGAAAGCAAGTTCAGCAGATGAACAGCATGTAAAAGGGCTACAAGGAAGGTAAGAACATTTCAGTGTGACTCTGGTAGGTGAGACATGATTGGAGATGTAACCCACATTGCTCTCAGAGCTTTCCCAAGCCCCCGCAATATCTGTTACCTGCAGGGTCTAGTCCTGCATGCTCTAAAGTGAGTGATGGCTCTGTCATTTGCAGGATGGAGCTGCCTGGCTCAGGAGCTTTTGGATGTGACAGCTACACTGTCGACCAACAGATCCCTTCACTCTCAGCCAGACTCTCACCTCGGCCGCCCCCAGATGGTCTCCTCTGGGGAAGCCAAATCCATCTCACTGGGAGCCTTCCAATTCTCCCTGTAGGCTGAGAGCCAAGCCCGATCTCCTGTGGGGCCTGGGCTATCTCAGTTTTCACTGGCTCACCATAATGACAGTGAAGACAGCAGTAGCACGGCCCAATTGCTACAGTGACTGGCCCCAGCCCCTAGAAAGTCCTGTGCAGGGTTCTGTATATTGCATCTTGGTGTCCCTAACATTCTCCTCCTCCTAAATTCTACACATGGTAGGCATTTGTGTTTGTTGAATAAGCCACGTGCTGAGAAAGGGAGAAAGAACACAGTCAACAGACAGGAAAACAGAGGCTGATTTTGAAATAGAAGAGCTTGGAATGTTGCGTGCACAGGCCCTTAGTTTGATACTGTGTATAGGATGGGAAAAAAAGAATACAAACAATAAAAAATTAAAAAGGGAAGAAAGAGATGAGCACCCAGGACATCAGGCACACAGAGATGACCCCAAGACCCAGACCTGAACATAGTTGGCCACATGAATGGCACCTGTGGAGTGCTTATTAAATGCCAAGAGCTATTGCAGGTCCTTTTCAAGCAGTAACTCGCAAAGCACTGGCTGCTCAATTATCCAGTGCAAGAACCTCAGGCACAGTGAGACCACGTAGGCTGCCCAAGTGTTCTGACTAATGTGTGTGGAAGCTGGATGTGAACCGAGATGGTCTGGCCCCAGAACCTGAACATCTAACTGCTGTGTGACAAATGCTATAACTGCAGTAGACAGGGCAGCAGCAGTCTTCAAGGGACAGAAGACACGATGCCTAGGGATGGGGCCACTGACCAGGGCCAGCTGACAGTGCCAGGTCCTCATGCTTTGTTCAGTGTGGATGCTGGTCCTCCAGCCTTGGCATTGGGTTTCTGGAGTCTGAGTTCTGCCTTCAAAGGCTCTGCAATTCACTAACTGAAAACTTGATGTGGAGAGGTCTCCACTGCCAGTGGTGTCAAAGAAGCCCAGCCTGCAAAGCTTATGATACCATCTTTGTTTTTTATGAAAAAACTGACCATATGGTCAACTAATTGGTTGATGTGCACAGTTTACCAGCATGACTATCCCTTAGTTCATCTGAGTAAGTGTGGGTTCCTGCAGTAGCTTTTGAGGGTCCTGATGAGAAGTTTCTCCCTAAAATCCATCATCTTTTCCCCTATTCATCCATCCCTCTATGACAGTCCTTGTTCATCCTCCCCCCTGATTATGTCTGCCCCACATTTACTACTAGGCTCCACACCAAGCCTATGCACGCCTCGTCTTCTTGAATCTCCACTTCTGTATCCTAAAAGGCACGAATTATTTTCTTCTTTTTCAGGCACGAGGCAGTCCTTAAGAGGTCCTGTTCCACAAATACTGAATTGAGGAGCTTGCTCCAGGTAGACGAGTGTCAGGGAATTTATCCAATGCTAAGATATTCCCCAGGGATTAAAAGGGCTCTGGAAATACTTCCGGCTGCAGTGATTCCCAGGAGCCCAACGGATGCCCTAGTTTGGGAGAGTTGGTCTCTTCCTGCAGATGAATATGGCCAGGCAGAAGAGGCCTGGGCAAAGTAAAAAGGCACGACCCACAGCTCCACCCACTAGACAGAGCAGATAAGGAAAACTATAGGATCACTTGTTTAGCAGGTAACGGGCTCTACAAGAAACCAAATGTGACAGTTTCAAACGTGTTGTGAGGCTTGCATACCCAGATGGACAGGTGGAGGTAATCCAGGCTGGACCTACCAATCCTCTTAGATTTTGTTGCAGCTTCTTCATCTTCACTAGCAATATTTTCAGGCCACAGTGTCACCTGCAGAGCAACTCCACATCAGCTGGTCCTAAGAGCCAGTGACCATCAGCTTCAGGTAAAGATTGTGAGTAGCCAGCACTGATACAGTCCTTCAAAGCAGACAGCAGAAGAAGGTACCACCCAACAGCCTCCTGACATGATCCTGGAAGGCATTATCATACCCAGTTTATAGATGGAGAAACCAAGCCTCAGAAAGCTGGCTGGGAGCAGAGCCAGGCAGGATCTCAGTTCTGGTCCTTTGCAAAAATACCTGTGCTCTAAAGCTGTCTCTCCTAATGCAGGAAGGAAAAAAAAAGGTGACAGTGGAAGATGAAGCAAAAGTCAGCAGATTGGAGAGGTCCAAGAGCCAGAATTTGTGACTTGGCTCTGTCACACCGCCTCTGCCTGCTAAACCCTACTCACTCCTGCAAGGAAAGGCAAACATTCCCAGACAGAACAGCCTTCCCAGGCTGGCAGCCGATTAAAATATAGAAAATTGAGCTACTTAAAGAGGATTGTCGAGGTGGGGCGGTGAATTTTTTTAAATGTCTCAATATCTGGCAAGATAATTGAGGACATTATTTTTTTATTCCTGCAGTGGCTGCTTCAGCTGCAAGCCCTTGTCAGCCAGGACTTGGAGGTCAACGCTGTCTCCCCTGATGAGGAGATACTTGAGTTGTCTAAATCCACCAATTTTTCTGAAATTTGAAACCTGTAATTTCTCAAGCTATGTTCTCTTACTTGGCCATTCAGATGCCCAAGCTCCTATGTAAGTGTTGTCCATACAAACTGTGGCAGCCCAATCAGGGTGACGTTAGTAGTTCACATCCATTCAATTAGCCACTCAAAAGTGGCTAACAGTGAATGTATCTCAGGACAACTCCCAGCATTCAACTTACATATCTAAGCGTCGTTCGAAGAACAGAGGCTGTACAGCACCCTGACCGAATTGCAGTATTACCCTGATTGAAGCATAGTTGGAAGGCGGACCTTCGCACTAGCCGACTCTTCTCCCTTGGTCCTTGGAGGGAGCCCTCAGAGGTGGATTCTTCTGCCTTGGACAACTTTGTTATTTATTGCAACTCTCTTTTTCACTACTTACCATCTTCCCCTTTTTAAGCTCCTCAATTATTCAACAGTGTACAGTAACTGCTTACTGCATATGCATTGGTAGGATATTTGCTTTAGTTTGCAAAGGTAAATATATGTGCCTTTGGGGTTCTGGTTTCTTAAGGGTTCTTCAGAAAGATGAACAAATAATACATACTAAACAGTCTTTGTACACAAAACACATGACTGGAAATGCACACATCTGAGAGCCAGATGCCTACTAGAATATTCCTAGGGTTAGTTCAAAAGAGAACGCAGCACTAATTATAATGTTTGGGGACTCTTCTCTAAACAAGGCAGCCAGAGCAGCATATGGAGAGGCACTTTGATTTCGGAGGCACACAGGGAATTTCACCCCGAAATGTGACACACTTCCATGTTGATTATTTTAAATTTAAGGCCCATCAAGACCAGCAGCATTTGAAGAGGCTTTACTCTGATGTTCCCACATCTGACCAAAGATCCACCAAATAGGGAAACAATTGTCTTTGGTACCCTTCTTGAGGTTTGCACAACTAATACTGCAGAGAGAAAGACTGTGAGTGTCACCACATCTAAACAGACTTTGTCATTCATCTTTCCAAAGAGAGTCATTTGGAAACTACTGTCTTCTTGACCTCTTCCTTCCCCCTAAAAACCATTTATTATGTTTCAAAATTACCTATATCCCCTCACTTCCCTCTATGCTGTGAAGAAGGTATAAGCGTTTAAACCTCACAGGGATATGCATGATCTTTCTCCCGTGGTTCCCCTGTGCATGTTAAACAAATCAGTATATATTTTCTTCTCATTAGTCTATTTTCAGTTCATTCCAGCAAATTTTCAGAAGGCCAAAGTTTCTTTCACCCCTACAATTTAATTAACTCACCAAATATTTATTGAATACATGTTTATTGCACATGTTTGACTTGAGAGAGGTTTTTGCAAAAAATACAGTCTCCTGTCTCAAAGAGTTGACAGCCCAGTGGGGAGACTACATCACATTTTTTAAAATGCAAATCACAGACTGGAACAGACAAGATCTAGAAGTGATGGAGTAATTTGGCTCTTGGGAAATTGTCAGAAAAATGCATTCTGCTAAAAGTGGAACTGCTTATAATCTTACCTGCCGGTTGCCAGCCACACAGTTCTCAGCAGTTGAGGACATGGAGGAGGTCACTCCTGTGGACCCAATTCTTACCCTCGCTGGTGGAAATGGGAATAGGGGGTTTACAGCTCCATCCAGATCAACAATGTCCTTCTCTCCACTTCCAGACCTGCCCAGGCATCTCAGATGTTCACTGTTGGACTCCTGCTCCATCCCTCATCCCCAGTGCTCAGCCCATTTTCCCACCCTTCATAGTTACATTTTAGTTTCTCCCTTTTCTCACACAGACACGAGTTACCCCAAGTCAAGGCCTTACATCAGCCAGCCAGCTTCAAGAAGACACATTCCTATAGGTCTTGAAAGGCCCTAGACTCCAGGAACTCTGTCCTGCTCTCAGAGGCAGGACCTACCTATGACAAGGAAGTAAAAATGTCTTTTTTTTTTTAGAAACATATGTGGCAGTTGCACTGGAAGTTCACAGCTAAGCTCAAATTTTAAGAGGGCATGAATGAAAAATACAAATGGACAAATGGTAAGAATGAATAGTTTCAAGAAGTGCTTAATAATGAGGTGACTGAGTAAGACATAACCACAATACCTAAAATGCTGTAAGTATCCAATAAATGTTAAGTGGTATTAGCACTGTTACTATTGAATCCCAGAATGATGGAGGATTATAACAAAATGCAAATGTAACAGGAGCAGCATTTAAAAGCTGATTCTTTTTCAGAGGAAAAATAATAAGGACAGAGCCATTGTTCGAACAGATGGCATGATGCTAACAAAAGATGAAAACCTTTAAAGTCTCTTTTCTCCCAACGTTTCCCCATTTTATTTATTAAAGAGAATAATCCGCAACCTGGAAGGGCTAACAAATATGATTATTTATAGGGAAACTGGGAGCCATAACGTCTGATGCAGCACTTAGGAAGAGCTCTTCTGCCTTGCCTGACCTCAATGCCTCTGATTCTAGCCAACGAAGGCACTAGGGCTCAGAGAGGTACTTGTTTTTAATTTTGGTCACACAGCTGGTCCGTGATGGCGGGGCAAGGATTTGAAACCCAGAGTCTTGACTCTAGGGGCCCGACTTTTAAACACAGCACTGGGCTGGCATCTGCTCATTATCAGACCCACCTCACCCCCCACATTTTAAGAACAATGCTGACAGATCAAAGGTAAATGGAGGATGGGAGTCTGGAAATCTTATCCTATGAAAAACACTGGGATTTATTTCTGTCCTAGAGAAGAGTGACTTGGGGAAATGCAAAGGCTGTCAAAGGTGATACATGGCAAAGCAAAGAGGTTTATTTTACAAGGTGAAGAAAAGTAAGTAATGAAGTTCAACATTCTAAGCATGCTGAACTGCTAGTGTGGTTTGCTTTGTGAGGGACTGAACTCCCTGACATTCAGCCTTCAAGCAGATGCCAGAAGGGTGTTTACTCAGGGACGCTGATTCCCTCCCTTTAAACATGCCTGCAGCACTGCTGAGGCCTACTCAGTGACGGTGCCCTCATCACTGTTGGTTTCATTATTAGAAAGTTTGCACAGCCTGAAGGTCTAACTTCCACAGTATATAACATATCCACTGTGGGGGAGCAATTTGATGGTGCTTAGTAAATCCGTAGTTATGCAATCATTAACTCCATCCCTGGTCCAGTCTAGAACACTTGTAAGTTGGTTTTTACCTTTGCCCCCTTCCCTTTCCCTCTGCAATAAGGGAGTGAGGAGGGGGGCAGAGGGAGTAGGCAGTGACTGTCTTTAGCAGATTAGGAGGCTGCAGTGGGTGCTCAGAAGGATGTGGATCTTGGTGCCCACCCAGGTCTGTATTTGAATCACGCCCACGTGGCCTCCAACAAGTCACATTTTCTGAGTTTTCCCTCTCTGTAAGGCAAATGTAACACAGGACCTTTGAGAGGACAGAGGGTGGGGGAGGACACCTCACTGACAACACTGATGACAACACGCTCCATCAACAGCAGCCATGACTGCTGCTGCTATTGCTGCCCCCACCTTTAATATTATCATTAACAAAATGTTCTTTGCTCAGTTTGCCTTTTCTACACACATCCCTGGCTGTATGGCGGGTTTCTGAGTCACTCCAGGTGTCCTGTCTTTAGCACTGCAGCCTGTGAGGCAGCTAGCGTGGAGCAGCAGCACCGTCTAGTGGCACTGAATAGCAGTAAGCAACCGCTGGCCAACTTTGTATAGTGAGGTATTCACATGGGCCAATTGTCCACCAATGTGTGCGTGCATGCCTGCCTGCATGTGTTCCCAGCATGCTCTTATCATAGAAAGGACCTCCCACACTCCACATCAGAGTCAAAAAGGGTGAGAATGAGAAATTGAGGAGAGCTGGACATGGTGGCACATGGCTGTAATCCCAGCACTCAGGAGACTGAGGTAGGAGGATCACCACAAATTCGAGGCTACACAGTAAGTTCAAGGCCAGCCTGAATTACATAGTGAGACCCTGTCTCACCTCCTCTAAAGCAAGCTACAGGAGCAAAGTTCTCAGCACGGTGTTTCTCAAGAGACTGCAGAGTGGTGAAAAAATAGTTTTAAAAGCATCCTCAGTTCCAGTTACGTAAGAGGCTGAGGCAGGAGGATCACAAATTCAAGGCAGTCCAGGAAGTTTGTCAAAATATATATTTGTCTAAAGATAGAAATAAATAAATAAGTTTGGGGATATAGTTTAGTGGTAGACTGCTTGCCTAGCATGTGCACTCTGGGTTTAATTTACAAAAAAAAAAGGCTGACCACCAAATCTATAAAGTAAACTAGTGGTTAAGGTTGAAGCTGAGGACATGGAGGAAATAGGAAAAATGGAGAATGACTGCAAAAGGATACAGGGTGCCTTTAGAAAATACTCTCAAAATGATTACAATGTTTGCATATAGCTGTGAGTATACTAAAAAAAATCAAACGTTACACTTTTAATCAGCTGAGCTGTATGGCATGTGAAATGTGTCTCAATAAAGCTACTACCAAAAGGTTTTTTTAAAATACCAAAATTTCAAAAGAATAAGACTCTCCATAGCGTATCCTCACATTTTCTCTGTACTGCTGGGCAACTTGTCACAGGTACTTGAGCAGGAACCCAGGTCACTTTAAGGCAGTGATGGTGAATCTTTTAGAGCTTTCAATGATACCAGCAGCCCGTTGTGGCACTTGTGCCATTGGTTTGCCACCTGTACTTTAAGGTGTCATGCAGAAAACCCTCTTTGAAACTTAGCCCTCTAGGAGAGGGAAAGGGAATTTAAAAAAGAATCAAAATTATATACAGGTTCCAACTTCCAACAATGAATGTAATCAGTAGCTACTGCAACTGTGTACTAATTTAAAATTTTTTGAATATGCTTTCTGTTCTAATACCATATGTAAATATTCCAACCCTGTAAACATTATTTATGACAGCTCAAACTGTATGCACTGTAACATACAGAACTGACTCACACAGCCCCAATGTCCAAATTATCCCGTATTTTGGGTATTCACAAAATGCTGTACCTCAAGAAAGCCAGAGAACTCCCATCTCTAGGAAAGGAAATCAAGGGTCAGAGGCTGAATAGCTCAGTTAGTAAATGGACAGAGCTCCAGGGACCTAATGTCAGCTTTAGAGTTCTACTCTTTTGATAAGGGTAACCACAAACCACAACAGCTTCTGCACCAATCATGGCCACTTTCATGGAATTCAGCACCAAGGCCAAGATGCCCATGTGGGCCTGGGGACCTGGAAGTCTCCCTCAGGCAAAGTCAAAGAAGCTGTTAAGGTGGCCAGCAGTGCAGGACATCGCCACATGGACTATGACTACACCTATCAGAATGAGAACCAGAGAAGATCCAAGAGGACCTCTTCATTGTTAGAAATTGTAGCCCACATTCTTTGAGAAAAGCCTGGTGAAGGAGGCCTGCTGGAAGGCCTGAAACTGGACTACCTGGACAGCTTCCTCATTCACTTTCCACAGGGATTTCAGGCTGGGAAGGAACTCCCAGAGAGGATAAAGGAAGGCACTATCCTCCCCAGGAAAGTAACATTCCTGGGGCCTGGGGGTTTAGCTCAGCGGCATAAGCACCTGCCTTGCAAGCAGGCAGTTGTGAGTTCGATCCCCAGTACCGATAAAAAGGAAAAACTCCACAAAAAAAAAAAAAAAAAAAAAAAAAAAAAAAAATGGTAACATTCCTGGACACATGGGAGGTCATGGAAGAGCTGGTTGATGAGGGGTTGGTGAAAGCCCTTGTTGTTTCCAACACTTCCAGATTGAAAAACTCTTGAACAAGCCTGAGCTGAAATATAAAGCAGTAACTAACCAGGTGGAGTGCCACCAATACCTCAACCAGGAGCAACTGATCCAGTACTGCCACTGCAAGGGCACTTCTGTCACTGCCTATCGCCCAAAACTCTCCAGACAGATCTTGGGCCAAGCCACAGGACACTCCACTACTAGAGGATCTCAAAAGTAAGGTGATTGCTGAAAAGCACAAAAAAAAAAAAAAAAAAACAAACCCACAACCCAGGTTCTGATCTGGCTCTATATCCAGAGGAATGTGGCAGTGTTCCCCAAGTCTATGACACCAATTTGCATTACTGAGGATTTTCAGGTCTTTGATTTCAAATTGAGTGATGAGGACATGGCAGTCATACTCGGCTTCAACAGGAGGTCCTGAGTTACACCTGGCATGTCATGCTTGGAGGAATATTCTTTTGATGCTGAATAATGAAGCTGAATCACATGATTAGATGACCAGAAGGATACTGTCTTCTGTGTGGAACTCACTCCCTGTGAGACCTGTCTCAGCCAAGCTTTTCTGAACCACCATGTCATATCTGAGTCCACTGCAGGAAGACTTTAGGCAATGCTGTATTGACAGAGCCTGTGTTCAATCAGGAGCAGACATCATTACAAAATGTGACTCATATGACAATTTTTTCACTTATTTGATCTGTCCAGATGTCTGTTAAATGCCAGGAACTCTGCTAATATTGAGGATACAATAAAAGTAATAAAACATAATAGTGTTTTTTTTTTTTTAAAGAAAAAGAGTAACCACAAACCTCTCTTTATTCTTGCGGTCACTGCAATTAGCAGCAGTGCTCCTTCCCCTCTCAAGGTAGTGAATTCCACAGCCACCTAACTAGAAGCAGTCTTTCCCTGGGGCTCTGTCTTTGCATTACTCTGTAACTCAGGACTGATGCTGCAGATGGGCCTGCAGCACCTCAGTACTTCTAAAGCATCAGCCCACCCGCCGCCCAGGCCTCTCACCTGTACAGAGACGATGATGCTGGAGCACAAATGTGCCTTACCTCACTTCCTCCGGCAGACCGTCACTTCACAGAACGCAAACTACCAGAAATGGGCACTATTTTTATAGGACTTCTTTTGGTGATGATGGAAACTATCTAAAATTAAAGGCGATGACTGTATGAAAGATGAAACCCAAAGGATTGAACAAAAATAGAGGAAAAAAAAAAGAAAAATATGATATGCCCAAGCATTGTGCTTTTTATGCAAGCATCCCAACTGTTCTTTATAGCACTGAGCATTGGTTAGAGAGCACAGAGATCCCCACATTCACTGGGTGAATACAAAGAGTAGGAAACATGAAATAATCCTCCTGTCCTCCCTCACAGGGCTGGTCAGTTTGTGGCCCGCACTGCTGCTTACATTTGGACACCAAGACATGTCAGGAAAAGACAGCATAGCATTCAAAGCTATGTGCTATTTAATCCTCACAGCTCTATCAGGTAGTTTATAGTATTCCCATTTAACAGTTAAGCAAACTGGGTTTCAGAGATATGAATGCTAAGTGGAAATGACCTGAGGCAGGCAGCTACAAAGCAACACATTCAGGATATAAGTATGGTGCTCCAGAACCAGATCTTTGCTCAAAACCATTAACCTGAAGTGCTCATCTTACATTTACCCTGATTCCTCAGCGTCAAAGTCACAATGTGAGCTATGGTGACAGGGAAAGGAAAGTACCCATGAGAAGTACAGCTTAGGCTTAAAGGTCAGGCCAGCGCTCTAGGTGTATCCCCTGTACACCCGTCCTCGGGTGGCGGGGTGGAAGGACATTTTCCAAGAGAAAGAGTAAGACGAAGACAGAAAGATATTTTAAAGTAAGTCAAGACATCCAGAAGTCTGTAGTCCCAGCACTCGGGGGAATGAGACAGGAGGGTTGCTGAGAATGCGAGGCTAGCCTGGGCTACACAGCGACACCCTGTCTCAAAAGCAAGGCAACACCCAGAAGTACTGGACACTGCTGTCATTTTCCTCCTCCCAAGGAGGTTCTTTACTGTCCAACCAGTCAAAAAGTGTTTAATGAGGCCTAGCACCACAGCATATTGTACCAAACATAAAAACAAAATTGTTAAAACACAGTCTTAACAATATTTAGATTGCTGAGGCACACAATCTAAAGGTTTCTCAAAGAATTACTCCATGGTAACAAATCAAATCTGGATTTGGTTGCCAGGTCTACAATTAGCATTCTTTCAGGTTAATATTTTCAAGAAAAATATTACAGGTTGGTGCCATATGTGGGCTGCAGGGAAGAGAACCAGATGCCCGGTTTTCCTCCACTGCCCGTGTCGGCACCGTGCATGGGCAGTGGAGGAAAACCAGGGACCAGCCCTTTCCTGTAACTCTACATCATGTGCGGGCTGTTGGGGAGGCGGGGGACCGGATGCCAGTCCCTTCTGGCACAGGGGCTGGGAGACAAGAAGACCCAAGGTGCCCCCCAACCTCCATAAGCCACTGGCTTATCCAGAGAAATATAAGCTGAGATCATAGCTATTGAAGTAAAATACAACTTAATTCTTGAAGTGTTTAATGTTCCATTGACTTTACAGGCCTAAAGCCAGTAGTCTGATAAATCTATTTAGAGGATAACAATAGGCAATATAACATCTATGGGGAATCTCCTTCGGAAGGTGGTAACCATTGTTAACTCCCTATTATCTTGTTTTACAGACCTATATCATTTTAATTGTTTTGTTTTGATTTTATATCTGATGGTATGGGCAGTTATTTCAAAGATATCAAGATTACTATGGTAGCCATTTTGGATGTACTATTATCTTGTTTTGAATCCTGAATTGCATTCACTGTTTTGTTTTTATTGGTTCTATTCTGTTGTGTTTTGTTGGATTTACTTTGTCTGATGGTATGGGCAGTTATTTTGAAGACAACAAAAGATATTAATTTATGGGGCTGGGGATTTAGCTCAGCAGTGTAAGTGCCTGCCTTATAAGCAGGCAGTTGTGAGTTTGATCCCTGGTACCGATAAAAAGGAAAAAGGCAAAAAAAGATATTAATTTAACCACTGTTGATTCCCTATTATTTTGTTTTGAAATCCTATATCACACTATTTTGTTTTGATTAGCTTTATTCTGTTTTTATTTTATTCTCTTTAAAATAAAAAAAAATTATAAAAAGGAAACTATTGTACCCACATTTGCCTTTTTTTTTTTTGGTACCAAGGATGGAACTCATGACCTCACGCTTACCAGTCTGAGCTAAATCTCTGGCTCCCATATTTACCATTCCACGAAATGTTTTCCTAGTATAACTTCATTGTTACCAGTAAACAGGATTTACCTTTATTAAAAACTTACCTTACACTATCCCATTCCTTTAATTTGAATCAAGAGTTTTTAAAAAGGAATTTTCAAAGGTTTAATAGTGGGAGTACTTAGTTACCAATGTGGCCAATAGTTGTCTGTACAAAAGAGCTCAGACTGAGGAAACCCAGCTCATCTCCAGACCATTTTTATTAATATTTAGAGGACAACATAAAACATGTTTCCAAACAGTGTCTAAGACATTCTTGCCATTAAGAAAAGGACTCAGTGCCATGGAGAGTAGTGTAAACAAGAGATGTTTTTCATAGGAAAATTTAGCACCAACTGGAGGATAATACCAGGGGCTACAAGGTACTTCATTTCCCCAAATTAACTTTCTTTGAGATAAAATCTCAAAACTTACAGATATAAGTTCTGGGGTCAGAAACTAACCAAAAGCTCAAGACGAATGAAGACAGCTGTTCGTGATGACAGAAACATCACCCAACAGTGAGCCTCCTGCTTCCCAAGCAGAAGCATCAGCACAGATGAGGGAAGTGGGGACAGCAGCCTCAGATCCTGGAACCTGACATGATGACGTCAGAACACAAATGTGACCTCACCTCACTTCCTCCACCCAACCCTCACTCACTGCGGGCTTGGGCTCCATAAAAGCTCCACTGCGACTGCTTCACACAGTCTCCAACAGAAGGGATGGAAAATTTTCTACTAGTGTTACAGCCCTGAAATTCTAGTGAAAAGATCACTGATTTCTGTAAGTAAAACATGTTCAACCAGGGAGTCTGGGCTAAAATAGAACTTACAGGAACATTCCAATCTGAACTACTTCACACTTTCAGTAAGCACGTACCTTTTTTTCTTGCGAACCATCTGTTTTAAAGCACCAAAAAGTGAGCTGCTACTCTGACAGTAATGGAAAGGGTGATTCACTCCTCCCTTTTTACAAAAGGATAGCAAGTCCAACAGGACTCATGGTGTGCAAAGATACCAGACTACAACTGATCCTGTCCACCTTCCAATTCTCCTTTCTACCCTGAAGACCATTTTGGCGATCACACACTAGAGAACCCTCTCTTTCAGTTCTTCCACCAATCGTAAAAATGATTAGCAAAGCTACTGAAATGGAAGGTAGTGTTTCCAATGTAGACTGGTTTTTCTTCAGCATGTATAAGGCACGGTGTGAGAAAACTGCCCCCACTCCCAGCCACACAACCACACGGGCTCCTCACTTGCACACATGCACACAGAAGAGGCCAGCTGATTCTGTCACAGTGCACAGGGGATGAACTGCTTCTGGTCACTTGTGGTTTTTCAGTTGGTTGGAGAGCCAGTCTAGGCCTTCATAAAGCCCATCTCCACTGGTAGCACAAGTAGCCTGAATATACCAGTTTTTCTGACGCAGGGAATGTAAGCCGAGCTTATCCGTTATTTCTGCTGCATTCATGGCATTGGGAAGATCCTTGGAAAAGAACACAAAAGTCAGTTTATCATGCTGTGTCTACACAATGAGATATGCTCTTTCTCCTAAACATGCCCAAACCTAGTTTTCTCTACCTCAGTTGTTCAAGGCAGAAACCTTAAAATCACACTTAACTGTATTTTTCTGTCAAACTCCACTGCCATTCTGTCAGGAACCCCAACAATCCTACCATGAAATATATGCAGACTACCTACCACCACCTCCGCTGCTATCACCTTGATCCAACTCCAATAATTTCTGACCTGGATTACTGAAATAACTTCCTGATTGGTCTCCATACTTCCATTCTTACTCCCCAAACTCTTTTTCAACTCAGTAATCAGTAAAAGTAAGATCAAATACATCTACCAAAAGCCATCATAGCTCTTCTGTTGAGGTAAGAGCCAGCGTTTCTATGATGGTCTACAAGCCCTGTAGACCCCAAATCTCATGTTGCCTTCTGCTCCACCTTCTAAATATAGTACCTACCCTATGTGACCATATTAAAAAATTATTTATTTAGTATATTTGATACTCCCCTAACAAGAATATAAGCTCTATGAGACCAGGAAATCTTTATCTTGTTTCCTGATGTAAGCTAAGTGTCTAGAACAGTGGTGACAAACTTATGGCATGCATGTTATTTGTTTTTAAAACAAAAGATGTTAGTATATGAGTTAGATGTTTTTTCTAAAGTGAAACCTCAGGATTCAGATCTAATTGCAGTGTTGGTACTTCGCAATGATTAAGTGGGTTTGGGGTTGAAGTTTGGGCACATGTTTCTAGAAGGTTTGTCATCACTGGTCTAGAACCATGTCTGGCACACAGAAAGCTCAAACTAAGTTTACTATATTACCACTTAAGAATGAGGAAGAAACAGATGCTGTGACATGGGAAGAAATCAAAGATCTGCTAAGTAAAAAAGAAGGCTACAAAATAGAATGGATACTGTGACCTCTGGAATTTAAATGAAGATCACATGATCACTTATATACTTATACATGTCTGTAAAGAGATAGAAGACATTTGATAATATTTTATTCTAAAGAGTAGGATTGGAATATTTTACTTGATATTCTGAATTGCTTTTTAAACATACCCTGAACAGGGTCTGCTTTTATAAGACCCTCGGACCCTAAATGATCCAGTCTCATTTCCTCTCTGGCCTCTTCTCATTCTGTTCCTGGAACCACTTGGGTTCTTCCTTCCTTGTTCACGTCACCTCATTAGGCCATTCTGCCTCCTTGCTCTGCTTTACCTTTCTCTTCAGCACTTACCACCTGGCACATTACGTATTATTTACTGTCTCCACTCCCACTGGAATGCCAACTCTAAGAACATTTTATCTGCCTTACTCATTAGTACATACCCAATATCTAAAATAAAGCCTGGAGGTTGGCAGATTCTCGATGAACTCACCTATGTAGCCCAAGCTGGCCTTGAACTCGCTGCAATCTTCCTGCCTCAGCTCCTTGGATTACAGGCATGTGCCACTACAGCCAGCTTAATATTTATTTATTGAAATAGTGAATGAATATAAGACATTCTAAGAAGGAATTGGTGGGAGAGGTTATGGCTGGGAGAAAGGAGGCAGACATCTAGTTTACATATCTACATATCTGGGGTATCTGATAGTAACTTTCAGTTCCAGTGTTCAAAAAGCCAACAACATACCTGTTTATTTACAAACACTAATAAAACTGCATCTCTGAGCTCGTCTTCTGCTAACATTCTAGTTAGTTCTTCACGGGCTTCATTGACCCGTTCTCTGTCATTGCTGTCAACTACAAAAATCAGACCTGGAAAGAAATCGTAAGCAGGTTATTATTGTGATCTTGCAAAGAACAGCTGTTTATATATCTGTACAGTTTTACCAGCTTATGTGTATGGTTTTTCTGAAGGCAAATGATATGAAAGGACATATAATCTCCAGAGTAAGAAAGCTGACTCTATATTTTAATCTTTTGCAGGAATATCACAGTCATTCACCAGCTTAACAATAACAAGAATACATAGAGAAACAGGTTTATTTCTTAGTCCCTTACTTTTTACATCAGAGACAAGGATTTTGAAAAAGACAGTTTAGTATAGTAAGTACATTCTAGGGCTGGTCCACCTAAAGTCAAGCTTGAGACAAAGGCTCAGATGCAAATGTCTGACCTGAGAAGTGATCACAGGGATCAGGCTGGAGGAAGTAAACAGGAAAAGGAGAGACAACTGATACACTGATGAGTGATCCAGGTAGCCACCCCTATGACAGTGCCCAGTGTGGGTGGAGTTGTTGGAAGCCACATGAAAAACCTCTCGGAATTACACACCCAGGGGGCAAAAAGGGGAAATGTTCATTTGTACCTGTCCTCTAATGGTTAGGAGGAATTCAACAAGTATTGGGCCATCTATACTTTTAGGTCACTTTGGGTGAATCTAAAGAGAGCTCCATGGCCATCTCTATAACAAATAGTTTAATTGGTCTTTCCCTGGAATTTCCATCACGGTAGGCTCACAACTGATAGTTTATGCTAACAAGATCACTCTGGGAAAGGGAACAGGGACTGGGGGCTGTTTCACTCACATGGTCAGTGATTGACTCAGTCACACACAGGCAATTAAGTCCTAACAAAAACTGCATAGCAAAACTTGAGTAAATACTGAGGTTAGTAGCACCTAGCACACTACCACACATTGATGTGCTAGAAAGGTAACATACCCTGACTCCACTGGGAGTGGACAACCTTGTATTTGGTACCTCTCAGATCTAGGTTATCTCTGCCTTTGACTGGTTCATCTCTATAACCTTGCCATAATAAAACTGTAATTTTAAGTATACTGCTTTCCTAAGTTCTATGAGTCATTCTAAGAAACTAGTGAACCTGCAGGGGTATTGAGTGTGGTCAAATATGTAGCCGTCTAGTTGGATAGGAAAGTAGTTTGGTCCTCACACTTGCAATGGAACCTCACAGAGGACTGTGTCCTTAACTGTGAAACTGATGAAACTCCAGAAGCAGGTGTCATCATAACTCTTTGCAGCTTACACTACAGCATCAGAAAAATCCCTGGGAGACACCTGGGACAAGCTAAGGAAAGAGACCACCACATCTCACCTGAGCAAGGGGGCTGAAACCTGCACAAATGCTATCACTGCTAAACTGAAAGAGAAAAGAAACAGCTACAGGAGTCTACAGAGGAAATGGACAGGAGCTGTCTACCACATCGCCCGAGTGTGTTTGGGATGAAATTCTACGGCTTTGTCTAGAAGAGAAAACTAGGGTTGGCCCTGTGCCCTCTGCTCTGTGCCTCCAGGCAGCCTATGCCACACTTCCTGCATGTTTGGGGCTTGTATATGAGTCAAAGTCATTTGTTATAGCACAGTAGATTAAAAATTTTTAAATGCAAAACATTCAAAAGTTTCCTAAAGGTTTGGTATGCTACCATAAGTTCTGGACCCTAATTATAACATCCAAGTTATTCAGAAATTCAAGTAGATTCTTAGTCTTTAATGTAACACTGAAAGGGAAGAGTCTGACAAGGTTATTTGCCATTCCTAATAAAAATTTAAAAATTGTAATATTAGGTCCTATTTTATAGTTTTTTAATAGATCCTTACTGAAGAACCTAACACTAGACTTCTGATCTAAGAGAAAAGACACATTTACATATGAATCGTACACTATTAGATGCTTTTAAAGGAGAAGATATATGCAGATATAGATGCATAAAATATGTCTAGACAGATATACATGAAATAAAAGCTGTCTATGGGACGGGAACTGAGGAATAAGATGGTAACTTCACTCTGAACCCTTTTCCCCTTTTCTTATTTTTCAACCAGATAGACATACTACCATTGAACAAATTAAAATAACTAAACCAAATAAATAAACTTAATTAAAATAAACTTATAATCAAGGAAAAACTCCTTGCACACGAGAGCAGAGCATTTTACGCATTTTGTACGTCAATTAAGAAATTACATAAACAGCTCCAATTCCAATTTCTACAGTCAAAACCTACACAGTTAAATGTCTTAATAGAGAGCAGAAAGCATTCATTAAATTCAGTCATGCTCACTACACTGATGAAAATTTAAATTCAGAAAGCCTGATCTTTAGGAAGTTGGCAAAAATAATAGGGGCGCATCCAAGACTACTCTTGGCTGAGACATTTGATCCAGCCAGAGACAGCAAATCTAACTTCAAATAGGTCCCATTTGCTATTTCATGAAACATCCAAATTACCTATCCCAAGGCCCAAGAAAATAGTTAGCTCTCTGCCATTAAAGCAACACTCACTGAAATTCGATAAAAAATCAGCCTGTTATAAATAGAAAATTGAAGACAAAAAGGCACTTCACATTCCTTTGAATGTGAAAATTCTGAGTAAGGTGTAAAAAAAAAAAAATCATGCTAGAGAATGATGAAATTAAAACCTCATTTTGCTGAGTGCCTACTGTCTCCCAGCCACAGAACTGAGCATTTTATAAAAGTAATCTCACTTAAGCCAGGGAGGTAGGCAGTGGGCATTATCCTCATTTTAAGACAAGGATATGGAAATAGAAAAGATTTTCTAATTTTTCCACAATTTCATAGCAGAGTTGTGGTTCAAGCCCAAGTGTACTAGTTTTATTGCAGATGAAAAACTGCAAGGGTTTGGCTGAGCTAGTCAGTACCAACCCAAGATAAATGGACACTCTTAGTGTCAAAAAAAAAAATACTGTCTGCAATGCACAGAAATACAAAATAATTTTAAAAATCTAAGCTTTATCATGGAAGCCCTGAGTGTATCTGAAAATCAGTAAATAATAAAGCATTTTTCCTGCCTTCCAGGTATAAACTATATTTCAGAAAAAACAAATATTTGATAAGGGAATTCTTAGTTTAGAAAGATGCTAACTAATAAATATAGAAGGAATACCAAGATTTAGTGAAACCTCCACTTTATAACTTTAAATGAAATACAGGCAAAAGTCTTCAATAGATGCCAACATTGTTAAGTGAAGGTGAATTTTATTATGCAGAAATTAGGCTGATATTATTGGAGCCCAGGTGAAACCCAGTGGTTGCCAGGGGCTCAAGTAAGGGGAAAATGGGGAGCTACTATTTAATGGGTACAGAATCGCTATAATGTAAGAAAAAAAGAGATATAAAGATGGGTGGGATGGCTATGATTGTGCAACGTTCTACATGAATTTAATACCACTGAACTCTATACATAAAAATAGTTAATTTCCTATTAACTTAATCTGAAGCCCTGTGTAACTTATATTGTTTCACCATGACTGATCTTAGTTGAATCTGGTTTGTTAGATTGTTGTTTGGTATCGACAGATTTTATTTAAATCTGTTATGATTGATAGTATCAAGCCTGAGAGTATAGGCAACTACACTGAAGATGACAAGATTCACTAGGATACCCACTCTGGTTTGACTATTACCTGCTTTTGAAGTTTTACACTATCTAAAATGTTTTTATTAATATTGTTATGTACTGCTATATACAATTATACTATGCCTGATGATATTGACAATTCTATTGAAGATAACAAGAGACACTGTAACTATTGTAGAACACCTTGTACTGTAGTTTTTGACTTTTTTGTTTCATGTTTTTATAGGATTATGTTTTGTTTTTTCTTGCTTTGTTTTGTTTCTCCCTCTAAAACAGAAAGGATAAAAATACATGTAAAGGGGCTGGGGATTTAGCTCAGCGGCATAAGCGCCTGCCTTGTAAGCAGGCAGTCGTAAGTTCGATCCCTAGTACCGATAAAAACGAAAAAGACAAAAAAAAAAAAAAATACATGTAGAGACTCATGCATGTGTAGAACCTATAAACAGTTTATGAGAACTGATCACATAAGGCATGACGAAATGAACAACTACTTTGAAGAAAACGAGACACTACAGTACCCAGTGCTGATCCCGTAGTGTCATGATGTGAAATTCAGCAATACTATTGTTCTTTGTTCAGAGTGATTTTAGCCTGTTTTGTTTTGTTTAATCTTAACATACATGAAGGTATGGACAGCTATTTTGAAGAGAATGAGAGACACAATGACAGCCATTGTTGACTTCCCTGTTGTCTGATCTTGAAGACCTAAAACGCCTTCCTCATCTTGTTCAGATCAGTTCTATACTATGTTGTTTCATATGAATTCTCTGTATGTGAAGATACGGTCAACTATTTGGAAGAAAACAGACAATAAAATCGATAGTGAAGATCTCTGATTGTATTACTTTGAAATTTATGTCTTTTACATTGCTTTCTTATGTTCTGTTTTGTTCTGTTCTGTTGTGTTCAATTTTACCCTCTTTAAAATAAAAAAAAATTTAAAAAGACAATAAAAAATAGTTGAGATGGTAATTTCCTGCATATGTATTTTACCACAATAAAAACAAAAACAATTATCCAGCAATTCCACTCATACACACAGACCTAAAAGAACTGAAAACAAGAACTCAAATCAATAGCTGCACATGAATGTTGAAAGCAATATTATTTATAATGGCTTAAAAGTAGGATCAACCAAAGTGTCCCTCAATACAGAAACAAAATGCACTATTTCCAAGCAATGCAGTATTATTCAGTCACAAAAAGAATGAGATTCTCACACATGGTGTGGTATGGATAACTTTGAAAATGTTATGCTAAGTGAAGAAAGCAGACATCTAGGCAGAAAAGGACGATCATTATGGTTCCACTTTTACAAACTATCCAAAATAAGCAAGTAGTAGAACAGACAAAAAGAAGTAAAGCTACTAGGCAAGGAAGGTAGGAAGGACGGCAGTTACTCCTTAATTAGCGGGGAGTTTCTACTGAGGGTGATGAAAAGTTCTGGAAAATGATAGTGCAGACGGTTACAAAATACAGTCAGTGTACCTAGTGCCACTGAATTGTACACTTAACAATGACTAAACTGGTAAATTTTATGCTATGTGTATTTTATCACTATAAGTTCTTTTAAAGTGAGTGTGGTGGTACACGCCTGTAATCTCAGCACTCAGGAGGTTGAGGCAACAGAATCACCATGAGTTTGAGGTCAGCCTGGGCTACATAGTGAGTTCAAGGGCAGCCTGAACTACACAACGTGACCCTGACTCAAAACAAAACAAAACACACACATCCACACACACACACACACACACACACACACACACACACGTAAGCAAATTTTTGTTTAGAAAAAATAAATTTAAGTGTGATGACCAAACGTATTTGTTATAAAGTGTTATAATATTATAATATTGGGGCTGGGGATTTAGCTCAGCGGCATAAGTGCCTGCCTTACAAGCAGGCAGTCATGAGTTCGATCCCTGGTACCGATAAAAATGAAAAAGACAAAAAAGAAAAAAAAATTATAATATTATGAAGTATTCTTGTTTAGAAAAAGAACTACAATCTAATCAAGATTATCACAAGCTACCAGTTTAGTGGAAATCCACATATAGATACACAAATTAAACGGCATTACATTAAAGAAAACTCCAAGATCCAGAATGTAGGATAAACATTTAAGAACAACAACAACAAAGGCATAGAAAAAAGAGAAGGGAACTGCTGTAGAGTAAGAGACTAAAGTGACAGAGAAACAAAATATATCATAAGAACTCTGATCCTGAAGTGAATAAATCAAACACAGAAAAGCAACATCTGATACAAATAGGAAACTTGAATAAGGACTGGGTATTAGATAGAACAGAATCATTAACTTTAGAATAGTATTATTACAAGATTATGCTTATAAAAACAACCAAATGAGCACTGAAAGATGTATAGGTAAAAGACATCAGAGGACAGACAGGTGATGGCATATGAGGTTCATCGGGTTATCCTTTCTTTCTTTGCATTTGTTTTAAATTTCCCACTAGAAAAAGTTTTAAAGTTACACTGTATTGAAGAAAGGTACTCTAGGGCTGGGGATTTAGCTCAGCGGCATAAGCACCTGCCTTGCAAGCAGGTGGTCGTCAGTTCGATCCCTGGTACCGATAAAAAGGAAAAAGACAAAAAAAAAAAAAAGAAAGGTACTCTAACTGTAAACAGAATTAAGGTCCAAAGGTAACAGCTGGGGCTGGGGATTTAGCTCAACGGCATAAGCACCAGTCATGCAAGCAGGCGGTCCTGAGTTTGATCCCTGGTACCAACAAAAAAAACCCAAGGGTAACAGCTTAAACAATGATATAAGATAAAAAAGGATACCTGACTTGGGTGTTTGCTTTGCAATAACTGATGCATGTAAGGCTTCACTAGCAAACATATGAAATGAAAACAACAGTAGCAAAAATCTTCAAAATGAATATACTCGAACTAAACTCTAAAATGAGTAATTTGTAGATGCCATATGGTGAAGACTGCACGTAAGAACCAGGTATAGAAGTAATGTGGCAGTTATGAGTATCTTAATAGGCAATACTCAATAAAACCTGATTTATCCAAAATATAGCCAATGCAAAGGTACAAATAGACTGATGAGTAACTACAATAAAACTTAGTTTTAAGAAACCTCCGATTAAAAAAATGAAGTAGGGGCTGAGGATTTAGCTCAGCGGCATAAGCGCCTGCCTTGCAAGCAGGCAGTCGTGAGTTCGATCCCCGATACCGATAAAGAAGAAAAAGACAAAAAAAAATGAGGTAATGTTCTGCAATATTCCTGCATCATGCACATATAAAACAGAAGAGCAGTAGTAAAGCCACACAAGATGCCATGATTCGGGATATGGAGTTCTGACCATTCTTATTCATCTCTTTTTTCTCTAGAAGCATGATCTTCAGATATTCTTGATAGGTTTAAAAGAGTTAACTGAATTCAAATTCTTTTTTTGTTTTGTTTTTTTGTCTTTTTCTTTTTTATCGGTACCAGGGATCAAACTCACGACCACACACTTGCAAGGCAGGCGCTTATGCCACTGAGCTAAATCCCCAGGCCCTGAATTCAAATTCTTCAAAAACTGGTACTTCATCTAAGGAACACCATATTCTAAATTAACCAAAAGATGAAATTCATTAAGATACAGTAAACATCTTCTAACCATTCCAGATGAGGAGGAGTCAAAGCCCAAGCCCCTTTTCTAGGGGCTAGAGGGATCATGTTTCAAAAAGACATCTTTCTAGTAAAGGTAAGGAGACTAGCAAAAGACAGCGAATGACTGATAGCCCAAAGAAAACAGAGAACCCAGTACCACTGCAAGAATCCATCTGCAAACGTACATGATACTCACAATTCCAGTCTTTACCTTGGGTATTCTGGAAATAATGTCACTACAAAGGTCTGATTTTGTCCTGGCCACCAACATCCCAGACTGTGAAGCTAATATTTTTATATTCTACTGTCTCCACATTGAAACCTAAATTGGGAAGATGGAAAAAAAAAACCAACTTTTTAATTTTTGCTATTAAATTCAAAATCATTTCAACTAACGTTTACACAATACTTTTTAATTTATAAAGCACTTTGTCAAAGATCTATAGTTTACAAAGAGAATATGTTAGCTTATTCTGCTATTCACCATGCCTGTATCTCCCAACTACTTCTGTTTCCAATTTCTAACAAGTCGACTCCTTTTCTGTCACAGCACAAGACTTTACAGTATATTTCAGTATATTTCAGAGAAAAGTCCTATCCATGGAACAGGACTTCCACTTCCCACCACACGATGTAAACTCTTAGCTACATCTGCACTCACATTTCCTCCCTTCACATTGGACAATGGATGGGGACAACTGGTCACTGCCACTTTCCTCCGCTTATGTGCTAGATCCAATAGAGCTTGATTGTAGAATTTTTTATTATTGTCACCCTCTCCTCCATTCAGATATCTCCAACCTCTTCTCAGGATGCCTAAGTCTTTTACAAATTAAAAAAATAAATCACTTCCCCTCATCTTCACTTGTTACCTTTTATCTTTACTCGTACATGTTTATATTTCTGGCAGAGTTAGTTCCTTTTTTTCAATCCCTTTCCCTCTCCTATTGCCCCTCCCTTCATCCCTTGATGCCCTTCACATCTGAGAAACATTTATCTCCCTCTCTTTATTTTGCTCTTTATTCATGTATTGCATTTCTGACCCAAGGGAAACCATACAATATTTAAGGCTGTATGTCTGATTACTTCACTTAACATTATGGTCTCAAAGTGCACCCATTTTCCTATAAATGACACGTTTATCCTTCTTTATGGCAGAGTAGTATCCCATTGTGTGTAAAATACATTTTCTTTATCCATTGACCCACTGATGGACATACAGGATGCTTCCACAAATTAGCAACTATGATTGCATAGATATAAACATGGATGTGCATGTGTCACTGTAATACAATGTGTTTAACACCTTCAGGAAGATAACCTAGAGAGTGAACACCTGGGTGAAATGGAATTTCTAGTTTTGGTTTCTTGAGGAACATCTATGCTGATTTC
The DNA here is from genome assembly GCF_034190915.1 of Cavia porcellus. Classification (NCBI taxonomy): domain Eukaryota; kingdom Metazoa; phylum Chordata; class Mammalia; order Rodentia; family Caviidae; genus Cavia; species Cavia porcellus. Next base: position 19,534,930 of record NW_026947515.1, read on the forward strand.
CATAATGCTTGTATTATGGTTTGTATCGAGATGTCCTCCCAAAATCTCATGCAGTCACAGGGCTTTTTCAGAGGTAGATGATTCTAGAATATGTGATTGACTTGTAGTGCAATGCTGGAATTAAAGATCGGTGACTGCTGGATCAGTCCTCTGATTGGACTGGCACCACCCTAATCCCAGGAGACTGCATATAATACAAGGGACAGAAAGAGGCTTATCCTGCTCTCTCATTGTCTTCCTGTCTTCCACTGCCATGAACTGCTGCCCCTCTGCCATATGCCCATCTGCTTTGGAGCCAGCCGATTAACTATGAGTTAAATAAACCTTCCTTCCTTTAACTCAGAGTGTCGGGTATTTTGTCTCAGCAATGAGAAAAGTAACTAAGACAGCTTGTACGAGTTTACATAACCACCAACCATGTAGAACAGGTTCCTTCTTACCTACAGCCTTGATTGCATTTTTATTACCTTGACAGCATTGTTACTATCTGATTTCTTGATGATGGCCATTGTGGGCTAAGATGAATCTCAGCATTGCTTTAATCTCCATTTCTCTAATTGCCATGAGTATTGAGCATTTCTTCATGTATTTATCAGACATCTGTACTTCATTTCACTTGCATATTTTTTTGATTGGGGAGTCTAATTTTTTGAGTTACCTATTCTAGATATCAGTTCTCTGGCTTTCTCTGCCGGAATGTGGGGCATGGGATATACATATAATTTCCGACTGGAGTGGCACTTAGGGCGGGCATTGATGATGTAGGAGGTGCCGATTGGAATTCTCTGTGTGCACAAACAGGAAGGGGACCTGTAATTAAGGCTGAGGAAGGAGCAGGAAGTGGTAGGCGTTAGCACTTTGGCCTTTAGTAAAGCAAGAACCTTTCACTATGTACCTTTAACAGAGTGAACACTCCTCCAAATATTACTGCCCCCAAAAAAGCATATTTCTGCAAAAATGTTCTGTATTTACTTTGGTATCATTTACAAGAAAGCAATTGAAAATAATCTAACCACCTGTATTAGAGTTTTACTGGAGAAAACAGAAATAACACGAGATATACAGATGTATAAGAAATGATAAGATTGGCTTACAATGGTCGGCCACAGAGTCAGATGAGGAAGCGTGCAGATGGTGTCTACACACTGGAGGCCGAAGGATTCAATCCAAGGTCTGGAGCTCACCCTAGTGTCTTGTGCAAGTCCACACTAGCAGGCTGATGGTCTGTAACAGAAGGCCGAAGGCTCTACGATGAAAGGCTGAAGAGTCTATGCCGGAAAGCTGAAGAGTCTACACTGGGAGCCAGGAGATGAGGTCCAAACCAAAGGTGAAGACTGGAGCTTGTTCAAAGAATGCAAAGCATTTGTTCTTCCTCCTTCCCTTTTATACCTCCAGGTCATGAACCACCCTAGTGTCAGTCTTCTATACCCTTGGCTTAGAGTTGTTAAACTCATTTAGTTAAGCTTCTAAATGTCTCAAGTTGACAATCAACCACACCATCCATCAGTGGAAATTAGTTTAAAATAAACCTAAGTAATAGAATACTAATTATTTATTAAATTTTGATGTTGCCACAGGTGGTGATGCATACCTGTAATCTCAGCACTTGGGAGGCCGAGGCAGGAAGATCATCTTGATCATGTTCAAGGCCAGCCTGAGCTACATAGTGAGTTCACAGCCAGTTTTAATCTCAAAGCAAGACTTCTCTCCAATCAGTTAATCAATCAATTTTTAAAAGGGGGCTCAGTGCTTGAGATCTGGAAATTTTCATAAATGTCATCCCCCAAAAAGTATGTATTTTAAAAAATTGATGTTGACCCAACATCTTCCTTGTCTCTTTCCTCCTGCAGTGGATGTGAGTTCATTCTTCTAGTATTAGGTTAAGCATTATCTCTCACAAACATTTTTTCTGTGGGTTGCCTGGGCTTTTTCCTATAGCTGAACTCAGCTAATGAATCAATTTGTGGTCAATGCCTTGCTCTTTACAGGTGTTTTTTATCCTCAAGTAGCACTGAGTATTCTCAACTGATGATGGCAGTTTTTCATGTGGGCAAACCCCACAACATTCATCAAATCATTTGTTCATGTCTCATTGGCCAAAGCAAATCATGTGACCAACCTCAGCTTCACCTTAACCGGGACTGCTCAACAGCACAGATGCTATGGGGGGATGATTGATTGGGGGCCATTAGTTTAACAATTTACCACAACATCAGTACTCAGTTTAATCACCAGACATTTACTAGACACCTAACATGTGCCAGGCATTTTGCTTGATTCTGAACAAGACAAACATAAGTCTGCCTTTATTTGCATTGTTGGGAAAAACAGAGACACTGAACAAGAAATCAGAAATATGCTTGAACTTTCTACGAGCTTCAGGTTATTACACAAATTTAAAATAGGTGAAACTGATCTAAAGGGTCAGGAAAGGCATCCTGGGGAAATACTACTTAAACTAAGGCCAAAAGAATGAGCTGGTGTTTACTAGGTAAAGAGAGGTGGGGCAAAGGAAGAAGGCAGGGTCCTTATACTAAATGACATAGAAAGCAGACCAAACATATTATATACCAAAAAAGAGTAAACACACGATTTTATAAACATACCCACCAAAATCTTAATATACATCTTTTAAAAACCTGTTTGTTTTTCTGTATGTATGAAATTATAGAATCATGTATACTTTTTTTTTTTTTTTTTTTTGTCTTTTTCGTTTTTATCGGTACCGGGGATCGAACTCACGACCGCCTGCTTGCAAGGCAGGTGCTTATGCCGCTGAGCTAAATCCCCAGCCCCTATCATGTATACTTTTTATAACTGGAAAAAGCCAATCATGCTATTTTCATTTGGCACTAATACATTTTTAAATAGCATGCATGAATATGCTCACTCATTTCCACCTTAATGCGGTAATTTCTGAAACTACTGCCCAGGGTGAATGTCAACTGTTTAAGTCCTATGCCCACGCAGCACTCAGAATAGTACTAACATTTACGTATCATTCTGTAGAGTGTATCCTCACTCATGTGCTTGGTTCTCCAGCAGTTTAGAAGGCAAAGATTAACCTTTGCAAATCGCTTACAAAATCCATAAAACGCAGCATCAGTGCACAGTGACACAATGCTGCCAGACTGTCAGTTTCTTCAGTTGGAAACCATCTCAACTACTTGGCTTGAGTCACACTGACAAGAGCTCACACTCCATCGTTAAACAGTAGAAACACATTTGATAGAGTGAGATGCTTTCACTGAAGGAGACCAACTGGAATGGAGGCTGACTGAGGACGCAGTGGGAGATGCCCAGCTCTCACCTGGAGCTGCAGAGACATACACTGACCAAGGGGAATGGAGGCCAGAATTGTCATCACTGTTCTAATTGTTAGTATCTTTTTCTTTTTTGTCAAGTAGACAGGTCTATATTTGCTTAGCCTAAATATGTTCACATGACTCTCCTATAAGCCTAGGCAAGTACTAAAGATGTTGAGGAGAAATTAGGAAAGAACATATAACGTGGTTTTTGCTCTTGTAGCAAACAAGAGTTTCAAAAAGAAATACAATATTCAGTGATACAAGAAACATGTAAAAGTATAACATACTAAATTGCATGGCGTAATTATCACAGATCATTAACATACCTATTGTAGGAATGGTTGTCACAATCTCTCCCAGTTTCAATTTATACAAGATGGTGGTTTTCCCAGCTGCATCTAAACCCACCATAAGAATCTGCATCTCTTTTTTTCCAAATACACTTTTAAATAGCTTTTCAAAAATGTTTCCCATTGTAATTGAATTCTGTAACCTGCGTAAAAAAAAAAAAAACAAGTCAAATAATTACTCTTTGCTGAAATATAAAGAAACATTTGAATGCATAAGATTATAAGTTTCAATTAGAGGTGGCTCCTAATAAGTTACATAATGTTAAGTGCTATATCATTTGGCCAATAAGTAAGAGTGCATCTTGTTTTCAAAGGGAAACTCAACTAAGCCTTTTGTTGTCCTCCTAGAAAATTTCATTTTCTACTGCAGCATTCAAGTGGGCTTTAAGGAAGCAAAACTTCAATGTCACACTATGGTGACATTCTTTAGTGATTTTAAGTAGAGAAGCAATGACACAAAACATGCATCTGTATCTTGTCCTAAATAAACTCTCTCGAAGTTAGAATTTATAAAACAGTGAATGTGTTTATTTTACACAATAGCTAAAATATAATAAAGTGAATAAAATATAAAATAAATAAAGTGAAGTCTTTAAGTCAGGTTAAATAATACCCCTTAGAAATTATAGTAGTTTTGGCTGCCAGACAGTACCAATAGTACCCAAAAAGAGAACCTAAGAAATTTCAGAGTTGAGGAAATCCTGCACTGGAAATTACTGGAAGAAATTACTAGGCATTAGTAATTTCTAGATGTTGAGACAATATCAGGACATCCAGTATTTCAAGCAGGGGGGGATCATAACCTTATTCTCAATCAGTTTTAAAACTCATATGGATATAAACATATCTGTAAAGTTCAATAAATTTTTGTTAATCAAACACACCTAAATAGCCACGTCAAGATTATCAAACTAGATTCTCTTTGTGGCTGCTCCCTGTCATTACTCCCTAAAAGATAATTACTATATCGTCTTCTAAAGTGTAAATGTTCAATATTTTTATTTCTCAGGAGAATGCCTGGTAGATTATATAAAGGAAAGCAATAAAGTCAACTAGCTTTGAAGAAATGTAGTCTTTTAACAGATCAGCCTACTTGAATTGTGAGGCTGACATTCCAATGAAAAAAGTAGTATCATGTCTGCAACTCTGAAGGAACCCTTAGAAATCAATGAGGATTGTCCAAAAACAAAAATCCGGGTGTGGTGCAAACACCTATAACTGCAGCACTCTAGGAGGCTGTGGCAGGAGAATCGTAAATCTGACCGTTGCTTGGACAACTCAGTGATTTAGAGAGATCCTCTCTCAAAATAAAAAATAAGACAGACGGACGTCAAACAGACAGACTGATTTGCTGTAGAGGCTATGATTTTCTCTTTTAAACTGCTAACCAAGCTTTACTCAGGGCAGGACCAAGATACAGCAAGACCAGGGAATCTCTCCTGCATTCCGACCCTAGTGACCTCGGCAGAGAGGTCACCATAGCCCCTTGGGAAATTCAAGAGTTCCCTATAGTATTAACATCATGGTCCATGTCTGAGAGGACGAGCACAGCATTTCCCCGCTACACAAAGAAGGAATAGTTAACCAAAAAAAAAAAAAAATGAAGACTGCTTTAATCACTCCTAGGAGGCCCACCACAGATCTAAAACTAGTTCAATGTGGTGAAGTATTCAAAATCTTGTTGAACAACAAAACCAGAAATTTGTTTCTGCAAAAGGACAAATCTCACAGAGGAGGCAAACTAAGGAACGTGCTGAGCTGGCGAAAGATACTTCCCGCTCAGATTCTCCTTCAGGGGGCGGTGTCTGATTCCCCCGGCCAACTGTACACACAATTCCTCCCAGCTGTCATTCCCGCTTTTCTTCCCCTGTCTTCCTACTCCAGTACTCAAGATTCTAGCTTCCCAGGGCCTGGGGATTTAGCTCAGCGGCATAAGCGCCTGCCTTGCAAGCAGGCAGTCGTGAGTTCGATCCCTGGTACCGATGAAAACGAAAACGACAAAAAAAAAAAAAAAAAAAGATTCTAGCTTCCCGAGCTCAATTGTAGACATCCTGGAGTAAGACACTGCCAACCTCAGAGCCTCACAGGCATGCTCACCTTTCCCTGCTACCAGTACCAACGTCCAAGAAGAAAAGGACGGCGCGATACAAGCACACAAACGCGAGAAGTGGCCAAAGTGATCCTCTAAAGCACCGGTGGAAGCCCCATTCCCCTGCCCTACAGAGGACAGGGAACAGATTGCGGAACCCAGCCCCTTTCTGCAACCTTCCACTGCCCTCTAGTTTCCTGCAGCCGACAGGTACGAAATCTGGTCAGGTACCGTTCTGAGTTGTGCAATCCGCTCCTTCCAGCACCTCGTACCTGTCGCGTTTGTAACCACACCACTAGCAACCCAGCAGCCTGCAGGATTTCAACACCGCTCGGAAAAATGGCTTCTGAACGAGGGGCGGGAACAGCAACCAACCAATTACCGCCTCCCGGAGTCTTTGTACCAATGAACTCGAAATTCGGTGAATGAAGTTTTGTCTGACCAATGCAAAAGACAATGAGGCTAGGAGGGCGGAGCCCGCCTCCCGCGACCAGGGCAACAGCAGGAAGCTATAGAAATGCCAACGACTTCTCATTTTGTGCTGACTAAATGCGCCCATTTGCTCCGCCCCTATGTCATGCACGACCAATTAGAAAAGCGAAAGAATTTCTGATTTGCCCAGCCAATCAACTTGAAAAAGAAACAAGTATTGTATTAACAGTCTGTGCAGACCAATGGTGTGCGAGCAGGGGTGCGGGGCCAGGGTTCTAGCACTATTTAAGAAAATTTGTCACTGTTGAGCTGTAAGTAGAAACTAGCTTGGGAAGGTGTTTCATGTGGGAAATACCCAAACACCAGCACCAAAATTGGATATAAAGATTTCCTATTTAGTATGAAGCTAGACTCTCTGTCTAGCTTGTAGACAAATTTTTAACATTCAGGAGAGATGCAGTCTCCAGCAGTATCCAGACATCCCAGAACCACAGCATTTACTTCCTGAGAAATAGTTTCAATAAGCTAGTACCCTAACTATCAACTTTTTGGTGTGTATTTACAAATACCTGTATGTAGTATGTAACTGAAATAATCAAAATAACTAATATCTATTAAATATAAGCCAGGTCTTTATTTGCATGACAATAATGTCACAATGAATTAGAAATTATTACTTTCATTTATTTTATAAAGACAGAAAGTAAGTAGTGTGACAGAGATTCAAGCCTGAATCTGCCTGGCACTTTTAATTTTTTAACTAGATAACTTCTCTTCTGAATACAATGATTTTATATACAGATATAGAAATATAATAAAATTGAAAATATATAAGTTTTTCAACATGATGTCTTAAACATTAGTGTATATTTTCTATTATGTAAGGAAAGTTGGGAGACAGGCAGGGAAAGTTAAAGGGCCGCAGTGAGGTTTCTGACAAAAAGAAAGAGAGAAAACAGCTAAGAAAAACAGAAAGAGCTGATACAGTGACCTGCCTTGGCTACCAAGGCCTCAATTCCTTCCTCCCTCCGCCTCCAAATAAGCACAAAAGAAACAAAGTGTGAAATGGGAGCTATATTAGAGAAAACTCAGAGTTAGTGTACAAAACACTAACACCAAAACACTCACACACCTATGTATGAGCATATATTTATTTTATTAATGTCTCACCATATTAATACACTAAAATACACATATAGCCTTTTTTATTTGACCTTGAATGTAAATCTCATGAAATAAACACCCGGACAGCACAAAGGGATCACAGAAGTGCTTACCCAAGAATGTGCACATAGGAAGTGGAAGGGGTAGTGGCCACGTCCGGGGTCTCAGAGCCCAAAATAGCCAATTGAGTTATGTCCACTGTCGAGGGGGAATAGTCCCTTTCCTGGCATGTAATAAATGATGCTAAGAACAAAGAACTTCAAGTGCCAGCTCTGGGCCCCCATCTTACTCCCACAAGGTGCCTACCTATCTCATTTCTCTCCTTTTTCCAGTACAGTAATTTTGTTTCCTAGTTCTCTCCCCTTTCCAATAAAGCAATTTTGCTTCTCCTTCTAAACTTATATCTCTAATTCTTTATTTATATTACCAGACATGACAATTATATATAGGCATTTGTTAAAGTACATAGGAAAAAAGACACACCCATGGGGTAGACATGAAAGGAAAAAGGGAAAAGCTGTAACAGTCAAGCCTGGCGTGGTGGTACATACATGTCATCCCAGCACCAGGGGACTCAGCCAAGAAGACATGAATTTGAGGCCTGTTCAGGCTAAGTTCAAGGCCAGCCTGGAATACATAATGAGACCCTGTCTCAAAAGAACAAAACAAGACAAATTCATTCTACTCTCCAAAGGCAATTCATTGTTACCATTTTGATTAATTTCTCTCTAGCCATACTTTTATGCAAATTTTACATATTTAATATTATGAATACATATATTACTGTCTTTTTCCATTTAACTTGAGCATTGTCTGTGGGTCGTAGAGTAACTTAAACTAGTTTAATTTGAGGTCACCCCAGGGACCTTGTGCTATGCTAAGCCTATGTCTGTTCTGGAGGAAGTCTTAAAAATGAATTTTGTTTAAGGTAATGAATGCGGAACCTTGAATCTCAGTGGAATACTGCTGGGATAGCACAACATGCTTTGCTAAGATGTGTCCAGAGAATTGGTAAACATGAAGGCCAAGTATAGCCAGAGATGGTCCCTGGGAAAGCTAAACAATTAAGTTCTCATTTATCTGTACTTTACCCCTCCCATTTCCTGCTTCTGCTTTTTGTAAAGAAAAGATTGTAATAAAAAGCCAGAGAAAACTGTAAGTGAGGCTTCAGTCCTAGAAGCTGTTTCCCTCAGTCCCATAACTTTGTCCTCATTTTCTTTTCATCTGCCACACCTCATTTTTGGGACCTATCTCCTCACAGAAACCAATCGTTTTCCACTTTGTTTCCCTCTGTGATACTGAGAATTGGACACCGAACCTTTGGACTGAACGACATCCCCAGGCTTTTTCCTTTTCATTTTAAAACTGAGTTTGCGGGGCTGGGGATTTAGCTCAGCGGCATAAGCGCCTGCCTTGCAAGCAGGCAGTCGTGAGTTCGATCCCTGGTACCAATAAAAAGACAAAAAACAAAAAAAAAACAAAAAAAACTGAGTTTGCCTAATTTACTAAGTTGTCCAGGCTGAGCTCAAATTCTCTATCCTCCTTCCTCTCAGCCTCCCAGACTGCTAGGGTGACAGGTGTATATCACCACACCTGTCTCCACATTTTTAAACATTTTCTTAAACATTTCTGATAATAGCATGATCTTTCATCTTATGACTTTAATTTAATAATTTTCTTGTATTTCAACTTTTTCAAGTTTTTCTATTATGAATAATGTTCCAGTAAGTTTTTTTCTCCTGTATTCATTCTTATTTTTCTAGGAAAGACTTCCAAAACTGGAATGATTGGATTAAAACACAAAGATGTTTAAAGTTCTTGATGTATATTACATTATATTATATTACCAAATTGTTTTCAGAGTCAATTCTTTTTCTGAGGGGGTTGGGGTACCAGGAATCAAACTCAGGACTTTAGGCAGGCACCTATACTGCTGAGCTATTACCCTGGCACTTCTTAGTAAATTCTTAAAGTTGTATGTCCAAAAACTAAGTAAAAGGCATGCTTGCTTCATCATTTGATAAGCTTTTTTTTAAAAAAACCCGAAAGTGTGTTTTCATGGAGTAATAGGAATTCTCATTCATTGCTGGTGGGAAAGCAAAATAGGAGAACTACTTTGGAAGACAGTTTGCTAATCTCTTATAAAATTAACCAGACTCTTAGCCAAAAAAAATAAGTAAAAGTTGGGCATAAGTAAAAAGTCCCACAAAAATGCATGTATGTCTATTGCAGCTTTCATCATAATTTCCAAAACTTCAAAACTCTACTAGCATTCTCTAAAGGAAGAAAATAAATATAATGCATATGTATAATTATTCAAAGGGATTTATTGAGTAGGCTCATGTAGGAGACAATTTGAATGAATCTCCTTGAATGTAGAACAATTACTGCTACTTTGATTGTATCTAGACTTATTTTCATATACTCATATGCACAGAGCTAACTATGGTATTTCCTTCCCTCTTCAATTGGCTCTAAGGATTGCAAATAGGGCTAACCAAGTACTGGTATATAATCTTTAAAGCCATTAGACAGTCTCCTGTTTCCTTATAGAATGCTCTTCGTAAACGATGTGAGCCCAGCAGAATGGTAGAGCCAGTCAGCTCTAGAATGTCAACTGGGTAAGAGCCTCTAGATAAAGAGAGTATGAATCCCCGGGCACAAAAGATTACATATCAGAAACTGAAGCAACAGCCTCCAAAAACAATTCAGTTGCTACCTTAATTAAATTATGCAAATTGATGCTTCTGCATGTCATTTTCCCTGCATTTTGCAAAGATGCTTTTCTCCCTACCTGGCTAGCCAGCTCAAGTTACTCCACAGTTCCCGACGTCTTCACTTTAGTCATCCTCAAGCAGTCCCTTCTTCATAAGATAATAAATTCTGAGAGAGGCCTAGGATCAGGGCCTTTGTCCACATATCCTCACAGGGATTGGATTTGGGACCTCTTGGCCGCCCTTAACTTTGAATATGTCTTGGTGTTTTTACTCTCACCGTGGGTTGTATTGGAGGTGATAGATTGGAATTAAATTTCAGGGATTCCAATAACATCTCAATGGAATTATAAATATAACTTTTTGGATTGTGAGGAAGACAGAGAAAGAGATGACAATACTTGGGTTATTTTGCTCTGTATTTGGGATTACAACTCACAGTATCAGAGGCAGAAGAATCACAATGGTCATCTGAAGCATCAGAGATGGAAGAGTCCAAAATGGCTGGCTGAACCTCGAAAAGTCAGCAGGTCCAGGAGCAGTGGAAGGTTAAAGACCTGGAAGCTCAGTAGGGTTATGAGTGTGAGTCTGCACTGGGAAGCTGAAGAACTGGAGACTAATGTCCAAAGGCAATGGCAAGAACTTCCTTCTTCTTTCCTCTTTTATTTTTTGCAGACTACTAGCCTATTGGTTGGTACCACCTAGATCTAAGAGGTCTTCTCTCAGCCTCCTGGTCTACATGTCAGTCATCTACAGACACACCCAGAATTTACTATCACAATTAATGATCACAGGTAGACATGGTGGCACATGCCTGTAATCCTAGCACTGGGGAGGCTGAGGCAGAGGGATTGCCTGAGTTTGAGGTCAGCTGGGGCTACTTACTGAGACCCTGTCTCAAAAAACAGACAAACAAATCCAAAAACCAATTAATAATCACAGCAACAACATGTCCTTCAATAGATGAATGAATAAGTGAGCTGTGGTACATCTAGTCAATAGAACTTTGCTCAGTTCTCAGAAATGAACCATCAAACAATGAAGAGGTGTTGAGGAAACTTAAATATACTACTAAGTGAAAGAAGCCAATCTGAAAAGTCTATATACTGTATGATGTCAATGGTATTACATTCTGGAAAGGCAAAACTATGGAGACCAAAAAAAGACTAATGGTTTCAAGGAGTTAGGAGAGAGGGAGGGAAGAGCTGGTAGAGCACAGGACATTTTTAGGGAAGTGAAAATATTCTGTATGCTAATAATGATAGATACATGTCATTATACTTTGCCGAAACCTATTAAATGTACATCACCAAGAGTAAATCCTAATAAAACTGTGGCATCCAGGTGATAATATTGAGTCATTGTAGGTTCATCAACCATGGCAAATGTACCACTGTTATAGAGATGTTGATAAGAGGGGCAGGTATATGGGCTACCTCTACACCTTCTTCTCCATTTTGCTGTGCTAAAATGCTTTAAAAACATGAGCTTTTTTTAAAAGTAGATTTTGGCTGAGCTTTTTTTTTTTTTTTTCAAGCTTGGTAACCAAAACCAAAATTTCATGTTGTTTTAATTGCTGCTTCTTAGATTTTTTTTCCCCAAATGTTTACTGCTTTTTTATTTCATTTGCTACAAGTGATGCATCATGTCCCAGGAAATTACTTCCAACGCAAAGATACAAAATTATTCTGCCAGCAACCATGAAGATTGTTTGTTTGAATGAAGGCATCACAACATGACAAAAAGGTGAAATGGAAGATTTTAATCTACCATTGCTTGTAATCACAGAAGCTATTTTAGAGTTGGTAATGATGGAGATTTAATCCGCTACTTCTAACAATCTGAGAATATTCACTATTTTCCAAATATCTCCATGGAGTCTATGAATAAAAGAAGGTTCCTGCCCATATGGCATTTAGTTGCTAAGCCATTACATATACATTTGTGTTAGTCACCTTTTCTTTTCTTTTTCTTTTTTTTTGTCTTTTTCATTTTTATCGGTACCAGGGATCGAACTCACGACTGCCTGCTTGCAAGGCAGGTGCTTATGCCACTAAGCTAAATCCCCAGCCCCCATCTTTTCATTACTATAGTAAAATATCTGATATAATCAGCTGAAAAAGAGGAAAGGTTTATACTGGCCAGCAGTTTTGGAGACTTCAGTTTATTTGATTGGCTCCATTGCTTTGGTCCTGAAGTGCCACAAGTATATCAAATACATAGAAGTGTATAACAGAGCAACCATGTTTACCTGATGAGGGAGGGGAAGAGGAAAAGGAGGAGGGAGGGACGGAAATAGACGAAGAGAGAATAGTAGGCTTGGGTATGACTTTAAGACATTCAGATAGGATCTGCCTCTTAAGGAGATTCTGCCACCTTCTGATAGCACCATGGCCTGGGGACCAAGCTTTTAATATTCAGGCCTTTGGGGGAACACTTAGATCCAAACTATAGCAATACAGTATATAGCTTACTAATAATATGCCTGGGGATGCACAATTGGGAAAGGCTAGGAGAAAACAGGCCTAGCTTACTAGTGATGAGATTCAGAAGGAAAGGATGTGAGTTTTTCAAAGTGATTGAGAGAAATGGTGCACTGGTTTTAAATTAAAAACTTAACTTATTTAATAAAATAAGGGCTGGGTTTCTGGCTCACTCATAACGCCTTAGTTTGGCATGCACAGTGCCAGGTTCAATCCCCAGTATTCTACCTTCCCCACCCCAAAAAAGAAAAAGAAAATAAAAACTGCTGAAAAGGAGATTTGACTGAAAGCAGATGGCTGTTCAGGAGACTTTTCTCAGTCTCAAACTACAGTCACTCAATAAACCTGAATTGCTTATGGTTATATTGATTTGGTAGGCTTTTCCTTAGCAGAATACACTTCTTGTCAATATAATGTTATATGCAAAGCATGGAAAACACAAAATGTTCTTAGAAGAAACACAAAGAGACTTTCTTGCTGAAAAATATCTTATTTGGCAAAAGTTGACTCTGAGTCAGACTTTAAGACTGATTAATAGTGTTACTAGGATTGGTCTTAGTAATAGTAGTGATGATATCGAAGTTAATATCTACCATGTATCTGCTAGTTCAGCTGCTGAATATCTAGTGGCCAATGATGATCATCTACTTCTCATGTAAAACAGTGAAGTCTATAAAATTTAAAATGAGCAACGGGAGGCAGTTTAGTGGTAGAGCACTTGCCTAGCGTGTGTGAGGTCCTGGGTTCTGTATCCAGTCAGGTAGTATGCCCAGGCCATTTTTTCTAAAGTACCACTAAACTGATTCCTCTAATCTGATCACGCTTTTTTTCAAAGGGCCATCTTGTGCCCCTCATGGGAAATCTTCTGTACTATTCTTTGCCCTCAAAACAGCCCTCCAAGAAATGCACCCTCAGGAGAAATCTTAAGCTACACTCTTAGCTGTTTCCAGGGCCCCTTCCCCTAGCAGGAGCAGCAGCCAGTGTGGGGGCCTCTAGTGTCTTTAGTTTCTAGGCAACATAGCTCCTCCTAGCAGATTTAGACTTTTTTTTTTCCAAAATGTATAAAAGCTCATCAGAGCAATATCTGAAAATGCTCTTTTAAAAGAATACAGACAGCTCTCTGGCCCCATAATGTGAATATGCAGGGTTAGGCAGCCTGGCAAGTGCATTGGGGCTGCCACTAAGAGATCATCTGGTTTCCATAGCAACATTCCTACCCTTCCATGGAAGAGCCTATCATCCCTCCTGCCCACTCAGACTCTCCAGAATGAACTCATTTTCATGACTATCAGTGTTTGTCTTTGCTTCTGTGAAAAGAAAAAAACATTCATTAAAAAAAAACCACTTGACTACACTAGAATGCTGCATTATATCCCCCAATTTCCTTTCCTTTTTAAAATTCTGTATCATTTCTCTCTTTCGTTCAACTCTCTAGCCTTATCCATCATTTTCGAAAATAAACTTCTCTGACAGAAAGCCAACAAGATGGCAGCTCCATCATCCTAAACCTATCTGTGAATATAAAATCAAGCGTTCACAAGGTAAGCTGGCCTGGCATGGGTAGCTGACTTACGATTAGGATTGTGTACAGAAGAAAAAGTATATATGGGGCTGGGGATTTAGCTCAGCGGCATAAGCGCCTGCCTTGCAAGCAGGCAGTCGTGAGTTCGATCCCCGGTACCGATAAAAAAGAAAAAGACAAAAAAGAAAAGAAAGAGTATGTAAAAGTGGCGGGGAAGGAGCACTCTAAAGATCACCTTTGTTTCACAATGACATTTGCAAGAGGATCACTACAGATCTTGACCTCTCTGGTTGGTAGGTCAGTCTGTCTGTCTCTCACACACACCCATATACTGCAAATGCCTTCTGACACTGACAATGCAGTGAATTCACTGAACTGGACTGCTCCCTGAAATATCTACATACAAGCCCGACGGAAAGCCTTTAGAATGCATGCCCTGCGGTGACCAAAAATTCCTATTTCTGTCCACAGTGCCATTTGTTTCACCTTGTGTTTTCCATAGACTAAATGTAGTTTTCCTTAGGTTAAGAAGCAAGAACCAAAATGTCACGTTGCTCTGTTAAAATGTATCACAGTGAGTCATCTAACTGCCATGTTCCTTACACTCATCAAAACACAGGGGGAATTTATCCCCTCACCTTAAGTATATTTGGTAGAATTTTCCAGAGAAAACAGAACCAATAGAATGTGTGTACATATAGGAAGAGATTTATTTTAAGGAATTGACTTGTGTTGTTGTGGAAGCATTGTAAGTCCAAAATCTAAAACTCAGGGAAGAGTTATAAATCAAAGGTAATGTGCCTGAAAATTCTCTCTTATTCTCTTGAAGTTGGCCTTTTGTTCTATTTAGGCCTTCAAATGATTGGTCATCTACCACTATGGAAGGCAATCTTCTTTACTTGGAGTTTGCAGATTTAAATGTAATCTTCATCCAAAAACATCTTTAAAGAAAGATTTTAGAATAAATGTTTCATCAGGGATTTAGGTACCAGCTGGACATGCTAGTGCATGCCTGTAATCCCAGCACTATGGAGGCCTAGGGAGAAGGATCGCCCTGAGTTGAGGCCAGCGTGGGTTACATAAGCGAGTTCAAAGCCAGCCTGCATTACATGATGGGACAAAACAAAAAACTCAAAAATCAACCCCCCCCATAGGATTTACGTACCATAGCCCAATCAACTTAACATATAAAATTAACCATCACTGGGTCACAAAGGGCTATATCAGGCAAAATTTAAACTCGGTTAAACCCTGCCTCTGTTCCCACACTTCACTTTTTTATCATGGGTCCTACTATTTCTGTCTCATTATGTTATCATTTTTCCCTCCCCACCCTTTAGGCACATTTCCTCTCGATCCTATACCTATTCAAACCTCTTGTCCCCCTAAAAGCCCTCCAGCCTTTAGAAAACAATCTTAGTCATTTATATTGTCAGGTAAATTTAAATCATTCAGTTAGTTGTCATACTTATCTCTTCTCTGTAAACCAAATACTATAAACACAAATATACATGCATAATAAAAGGATTTCAGGGATTGATAAAATGCCAAGGGAGACATTTTGTTTGTTTTGAGGAAAGGAAAGAGACTAATATTTGGAAATAAAAACAAAAGGAGTCAGTCAAATTTTGCATAAGACAAAGATGAAGTAAATTCCAGGTAACTAGAAAACTGGTGGATGGTCTTTTCATGGTGTCATCATTGCAACAAATGAATTCTAGCTATTTCTGTCTTTTTTTCCTCAGGAAGTCAAGGCTGCAGTTGTTTGGGAGACAGCATTTGATTGACTAGACAGGAAAGGGTTGGGTGCCTTTTGGAAGATAATACTTCTGAGGTTGCATAAACTATGGGAACTGTTAACAGAAAAGAGCAGAGTGGATTGGGGGCTGCAAAAAGTACTGGGTGCCCGCTGTGGTGGCACACATTCATAATCCAAGCACTTAGGAGGCTGAGGCAGAGGCTCGTTGCAAATTTGAGACCACCTGAAGTACAAAGTGAGCTCAAGGCCAGTCTGAACTGCATAGCAAGACCCTGCCTCAAAAATAAATAAATAAATAAATAAATAAAAATTGATTGCCTATTGACTGCTACTGTTAGGGTTGTTCATAAGGTGACACAGAATTAACTCTGCTCCATTTCTAAAATGACTTTGAATCTCAGCAAGGCACAGATGGGCTGCAAAGACACAGGGACAATCTGGTACAAGGTATCAAGTCTCCTAAGCACTTTAAGGACAAGAGCTACATCTGCTTGCAGTTTTTTGGCAGATCCTGCAGGTCTGTACACATGATTCCATTTAATTTTTATCATTTTGGAAAAATACAAAAAGCTTATCATGAATAAGTATGTGCATAAGCTGACACATTGGAACCCCTACAGCAGACCTACCCTTTATCACATAAATATTCCTTGTTGCAGAGACTGAAGACATTTCCACTTGCAGTCTACTTAGTAGAATAAGAAAAATCAGTGGTAAAAATAAGTTATTTACTAACCTTGAAAGCAAGTCTGATGACTGCATCAGACTAACAGCCAATGTTATCTTCTAGATTTGGTAATTATTTGGGCAAAATATCTTTGCTTTACAAATTTAAATTCAAAGTATCAACAAAGTAAGATGCCAAGATTAAACTTATATAATTATATCTTTCAATTTACCAACATAGAAACTAGGGCTCAGAAAAGCAAAGGGCCTTGGCGGGTGAGTGGCAGTATCCTGAGTCCCTGCTCTCTCCTGTTATTTTTACACAGTTCTTGCAAGTTAGCAGATCAGAATTTTACTGGTTTCTGATCCTTTCTTTTAACCCTTCTGATTCACTCATAATTTAGTTACCATCTGATCTGTGCCACAAAGCCGTCTGGTTCTCAGGTTCAGTGTGAGAATTTACAAAACTGGCACTTCTGTCCCTTATATTTTATATTTTCCTTAGTTAGTTGCCCAGGCTGGCATTTAACTTGCCATTCTCCTGCCTTAAGTCCCCTGGCTAGCTAGGATCCCAGGTGTGCATATCACCACAGCAGGCTTGATTCTAAATTACTAGGCATGCCCACCTCTCCTAATTATTTGTTTATCTAATGTTGGAAAAAAGCTATTTTCTTCTACTTAGCAGTGAGAAATGATAACCCCTATCAGTTTTTACTGTTTTGTATAAATATGTAGAGAAATATAAAATCGCTGGGAAATATGGACATCAGAGAACCTAGATAGTTGATGGAATCTTTCCACTTATAGTGTGCTTAAATTCAGAGATTCCAGTGAAAAAATGGTATAGTGAGCATGAGGTAGGAGAGAGGAAATAAAAACTACATAAAAAGGAGATAAGAAAATAGAGATTTTACTTTTGAGGAGGTACTAGGGATAGAATTCACAACCTTCAGTTTGCCAGGAAAATCGAGATCTTAAAATTGTACTTAAAGACACATAAGTTACTAAAGCCTTTATTTTCCCTCCAGGAAACTCAATTTTTAAAAAATTCCTAAAGGTCTTAAAGACACAATAAGCCTATAAGTCCAGGCCCTGAACTTGTTGTTTTTTGCTATGGGAATTGAATTCAAGAACTTGTGCTTGCCAGGCAGGTGCTTATGCTACCGAACTATATGCCCAGCCCTGGACCTGTTCTTTTTCAAAATTAAATGTATTTCACTTATTTACTTTTGGACCTGGGTTGTTTCTACTGTGAGTTGTGCTTCCTCCACTTCCAAGGAAACAGTATAATATCAGTGGACAACATATCCCAACTTCAACAACATAGATAGCTTGCATTTGACATAATCTGCCAGCTGGATAACCTAACAGATATTAGGAATACATATCCAGAGCACTCATCTTGAAGACACCACACCCCTTTAAATATATTCAGATCCGTCTCATAATGTTTCCCCCCTGCCCATTCCTTTGTTTTTTGTTTTGCAAGACAGGGTGTCACTATGTAGTTCAGGCTGTCCTTGTAGCTTGGCATAACTGACACCATCTTGAGCCCTGCATTTAACTAGCGTCCTGTATTTGACTTAGGAAAATGGAAAATTACTCAGGGTGTAAGTTCAATGAGAAAATCAGAATGAGCTGTACTCACAAGAGAAAAATTAACCTGCTCAACAAAAGCAGCAGGATACAGGTGTCGGCCAAAAATTAATGTAAGATTCGAGCTAAATTGCTTCCAACAGGATGTCTTTTTGTGGTTTTCTGTTTAAAAGCTTTGTGGGTAATTTTCCAGTTCAGGGCCACTCGGTGAGACTCTAAAGTGGGTCCACCCAAGTGGTCAGCTAATTAAATTCCAAATTTATCAGTTTGGCTGCTTGGATTCCTATATTGTTTACAAACCCTCTTCAGCCCTCAAATTCCTGGTGACACTCTTGCTGGTGATTATATAGGCTCGTGCCACCGCCATGCCCAGCTGCTCTCATTCCTGAGTGCCTACACTTCACCAGAGTGCGGTCTGAAGTCATTACTAACCCTTGTCTTGTCTCTTATTGAAGTATCCTGAACAATTTTTTTCCGTGACAGGAGTGAGCAAACATGCAAAGTTGTGGGTAAAGGGCTAGGCTCCACATTTCAGCCTTGGGGACCCTCTGACCCAATCCAGTGACAGGAAGGCGACGAGGGTGGGTCGGCGGGGTGCACAACAGACTTACAGGCCTATTTTATTTATCATAAACTCTAAAATGAGACAACACTGGGAAATGAAAACAATCTGCGAAATTGCAAGTTGCCTTTATAAAGAGAAAATTTAATCACAGTTAACATATAAGCACAAAAATAATCTTTCAAATTTGAATACTGTTTTCCAGGCAACACATAAGATAAATAAAAATGTCAACGTGGACAGTTTCCAGAAATTAGGACAAGAGCGCCTACAAAGAAAAGCATGAAGTCATGCAAAATTTGAACTCAGAGTTCAGAACCCGAATTACTATGTACTAACAATTCACTGGCAAAGATGAGTTTTGGAGCTGGGGTCTCCCAGGATATTAAATGGATTCGGAAACATAAAGCTAAACGATCACTAAAAGACAAACTGCAGCTAGCAAAGAGTTTCCTGATTAAAAGCATCAATGACCTCGCTACAAATTCGCAGGGGAAGACCAACAAGTTGACTTTAGCAAAGGACACTCAACACCAAACTCTTCAGCTTCCACCCAAAATGGCGCCTCCAAACCGGAACGCGCCCTGCGGGAAAGGCATCAGGGACGCGGCCGGGGTGCGCGCCGCCTCCCTGCGGCTGCGCGCCTGCGCGAGGGAGGGGTGGGGGCGCGGGAGCGCGCGCGGCGGGGGCGGGATCTGCGGAGGGCTGAGCTGCAGCTGCCAAGCGGAACGTGTCCGCGAAGATGGCGGCCCGGGTGAGTGCCGGCCGGGGAGCCCAGGCGGTAGGCAGGGACGCCGGGCTCGCGGGCACTTGGAGGACCTGGCGGCCCCGGGGAAGGGGAGCGAAGCTGAGCAGTGGGGGGCTGGAGGAGCGGGAGGCTGAGCAGGGTTGGAGGCGAAAAGGGGGAGCGGTGGTAGGGGATTAGCGCTCAGAAACTGCATCCCCCTCGAGGGTGACTCGTGCGCTTACCTTGATGCCCCCTTGCCACCCGTCCAGTTCGTTTCCCTAGTCTTCCCGGCAGCCGCGGGGTGCTGGGTGTCCATCCCTTCTGACAGGCTGCAGGGCTTTCTCCGCACGGCTTCGGGGGGCTGGATTCGGTGATGCCGCCGGAATGAGTCTCCGGAGTCCGTCTGCACCATTCGGCGAGGGCTGTGGGAAGGACCCTCAGGAACTCATTTCTGGGTTTTTGTTTTGTTTTGTTGTTTTTAAATAAATGAAAAGTCTTGTAAAAAAAAAAAAAGAAAGAAAGAAAAAAAAAGGGAAAAGGATTCAAACAGCTTTTAGGGTTTAACCCCTGGCCATCTGGGGGAGTCTGTCAAGTGTCGAGCCAGACAGCAGTGGCTTTAGTTTGGAGTGCAAATGGACATGAGCTGTCGTGATTCGCTTCATAAATGACAGTCACTACGACTGCAGCAGAATATGCTGTAGTTTCAGGGTTTTAAATTTTGCTTCCTCCTTTACCTTCCGGGATCGCGGTGTAGGATGGGTTCAGTGTTGTATTGCAGTAGGTAGTGAGCGGAAAGGTCTGAGGCAGGGAGCCTTCCAAGAGATCATTCCATGGGTTGCAATCCTGAGCACATTAACTGCGTCACTAGGGGTAAAAGATTTGCATGACTGACTCATTTTTATCAGAATATTTGAATAAGTTTGCATAAAGTTATGCATGTGTGGAAATACCTTGTGCAAAGGGAATTGTCAGTTGGGAGATTCTAGTGTCAGAAAAGGTCTTAAAGGTCATCTAGTTGGGCCTCTTTCCCTTTTCCCTATCCCCACCGTCTTTTACCTAAGATTGGTCCCCTCACTTTGAATTTTATTTTTTTGTCTCCTCAGGAATCCCTTTCCTCACTAATCACTTGCCTTTAATATACTCACGCTTCTCCTACCTTAAAACAAACCCTCCCTCAGCCCCCACACCTATCACCTTTTCTCTTTTCACTTAGAGCCAGAACATCTGATAGAATTTTCTGTATTTGTTGCTTCTATTCGTTTACCACCCACTCATTCCGCAGCCCACTGCAGTCTGATTTCTGGCTCTGTCATCCTAGTTTTTCTCTCAACTTGTTTTGTTTTCAGTCCTTGTACTTGATATCTTAGCAGCATTTGACCTTGGTGATCATCCTGCCTTAATGGAAGAGGCTTCTCATGGCTTCTATGATACTTTACCCCTGTTTGACTCATAACTTCTCTTTTGCAGATCACCCTGCTCTATCTTATTCTTCACAAGTCCTAGTCTCACATCCTAGTTTTTCCTCAGGCAATTCCTTCTAAACCAGTAGCTACAACTAGGGATAGGCCAGTGATTGTCAAAATTTTATTCCCAGTAGAGACCTATCCTTTAAGTTCCAAATTAGTGTGTCAGACTGCCTATTTAAAAATCAATTGGTCTTATTCAAGTCTGAACCCATGATCTTAGCTCACCTAATTGGAACTTCTCTTGTTTTCAGTTTCACTAAATAAAACTATCATCCATCCAGTTATGTAAGATGGAAACTTGGGTGAGGGGAAGGAAGGATGGTGGGTCGCCTTTTATACCTACTTTCTTTCATCACACCCTCAAAACCACCACCCTCCCACCCCAATAACATTCAATGCTGAGTTCTGTCTGCTGGCCTCCAGCACATGCACACTGAAATAGATATTTAATTAAGGTTAAAGAATCAGGCTTGGGAGTATTAGTATTGTTGCTTTACCGTGCTCATATGTCTAAAACCACCCACTAGACTGGTCACTTGTTTTGTATCATTTTACCTTGCTAAAATTATCTCCAGCCCTGACTACCTCTTCATTTTCACCTTTTTCCTAAACCTCTATCCATTCTGATCTGGACCACTGCAGGAAGCTCCCAAGTAGTTTGCTTTTGACATTGTGGCCCACTTCCAATCCGTTCTACACATTGATTGTTCCTTCCCTTGCCCATTGCTACTTAAGCCCCTCCTCAGTAACACCGCATTACTTCTAGGAGAAGATCAGATACTTAACAAGGCTGTTTGTGGTTTTTCCCCTTGCTTCTCTCTTGCTTATTCCCTTACAATCCGTGCGCAGCTTATATAAGCCTTTCACTTCTCTGAACCTGCTATGGTAGTTTCTTTACCACAAGTCTTTGCATGTGCTTTTTTCTTCCTTTGTTCTTCCCCCAACCATTTATTTACCTTCTCCTAGAATCACTCAGACACTCTATGGAAGAGTATTTTGACCTCACATTGTAAGCCAGGATACTTTGTTTTACATGCTTGAAAAACTATATTCCTATTCTAGACATTTTATCTTTTTTTCAATTAAAATGTATTTGTGTTGTTTGCCTTGGCCAGTAGACTTAACCTTCTATGAAAACAAGAGACCTTGTTGGTCATCAACATATTGTTACCTTGTTATTCTCTGTGTTTTGCATACGTCCTGGGACTTAGGCACTCAGTAAGTACATAATTTTAGTTTTGTGTTTGAGGTTTTGTCTTTCTTTTTTCTTTCTTTCTTTCTTCTTGAGATAATGTCTTTATATGTAGTTCACGCTGGCCTTGGTAATCCTCTTGCCTCAGCCTCCCAAGTGCTGGGATTACAGATGTATGCCATCATGCCTGGCTGTTTTGTGTTTGAGAAGGAGTTCAGTCTGTCCTCTGATCTTGGCCTCCTATACAGCTGGCACTACAGGTGTGTGTGTGTACCATGCCTGGCTGCTCAGTACATTTTGTTGAAAATGAATTTAATCTCTATTTGAATACTTGGGTAATAGAAGATTGTCTTATTCAGCTTTCCATCACAGTAAGAAAATACTTGAGCTAATTAACTTACATGGATTAAAGATTTGAGTTCACAGTTTTGGAGGTTCCAGTCCATAATTGATTAGCCATGTTGTTTTGTGCCCTGGATGAGGCAACACATGGCAGGAGTGTGGGGCAGACAAAAACTGCTCACTGCACCAATGAGGGAGCAAGAGAGTGAGGAGGAGAACTGGGCCCCACAGTCCCCTTTGAAGGCACATTCTCAGTCACTCAAGGTCCTCTCACAAGGACTTACCTTCTAATGGGCCACAGCAGTTTCCAGTAGTGTCACCAGAAGTACCAAGCCTTAGCACAGGGATCTTTGGAGGACATTCCACATCTAACCTATTGTAAGCAAATATCACCCTGAAGCTAGCCCACTTTATTGTCATTCAGTGTGGATAGAAAGGTCTTTCTCCCGTTTAAAGCTGTATAGAAGTAAACAATTCCTTTTCCACATGTTAGCGTCTCAGTTATTTGAAGACAGGTTATATATCATCTCTTCAGATTTTCTAGATTTCAAATTAAACGTCTCCAGTTTCTTGGATATTCTCTATTTCTTTTTTTTTTTTTTTTTTTGTCTTTTTATCGGTACCAGGGATTGAACTCACAACTGCCTGCTTGCAAGGCAGGCGCTTATGCCGCTGAGCTAAATCTCCAGCCCCTGGATATTCTTTATTTCAAACACTTACCATTTCGGTGACTTTCCTCTGGCAATGCTCTGTTTTGTCAAGGTTTCTTGTGAAGTGTTCACACAGTGGAATGTGATCATCAAATGAACTGTTGTTGTCTTGAGCTAGATACTACCATTATTAAAACAGGCTTTTTTTTTTTCTGCAGTAAATCACCCTTCTGGTTCCATACTGGATTTGCAGATAAACCTCTCATGTTCTTTTAAGAGTAGCTCCTTTCTAGGTATTAGGCAGTTGTTTAATTGTACCTAAGTATATGGCCTACACTTTTACAATTTTCTTTTTTTGGTCAGGGCATGTCTGCTGCTTGGTGAAGGTCTTTTTAATTCTTTCATGCTAGGAAGGAAGCTCTAACTTCCAGTTTTATTTCATATGTAGATTCAATAGGGCTCATTTTTATGTCTACATTTGTCACCGATAAAGGGTAGAATAAGAGTCAGAAATAGTTTCCGAACATGCTTTTCTTTAGGACAGATACTCATTAGTACAATTAGAAAACCGTTGCATAACAATAAATGTATGTCATTTAATTATGATAAATTTGTTTCACTCAGAGAAAGAGGCTCTATAAGTTAACAAGTTCATGTAGCCATCAGGATGCAGGATCAAGATTTCAATTTAGATCAATTTGACACTATTACCTAGTTCACCAAGTTGTAAGGTTATAATGAAAAAAAGATATTCCAGGGGCTGGGGATTTAGCTCAGTGGCATAAGCACCTGCCTTGCAAGTAGGCAGTCATGAGTTTGATCCCTGGTACCGATAAAAACGACAAAGACAAAAAAAAAAAAAAAAAAAAAAAAAAAAAGAAAAAGAAAAACAGATATACCTTACCTAGAACTTCTTGGATCTTAGTGTCAAAGTTTAATTTTCAGAAATTATCTTCTACCATTTAGAGAATCTAAACAACTTTGGCTTGTAACTGACTGTTCTTCTGTGAATCTTAACTTTTCAGTAACTTTAGTAACTTGATGTTTAGTAAGTAGAGTTAATCATGCTTAATAATCTTTCAAGTGAGTTCTATATTTCCTTTTTGTGGGAGGAAAATTTACTTTGATTTATTACTGCTTTTGGTTACTTTAATGTTGGCATTCTGATGCCAACTTGTGAATGACATTTGTAGTCTGTATTAATAGAAGATTTTTTGTGGTTGTATTACTAATTATTGCCATTGATAGCATCAGTAACCTGTAAATCTTGTCCTTTGCTTTTTCTGGCCAACATCATCATATGTAGTTAATCTGGGAAATTGCTGTAGAATAAATGTGTGATGTTACTTAGTATCTTAGCATCTAGGTCATCAGAATTTGATTAATCCCTAAAATACATAGAACTCTGTAATCTGAAACATAAAAAACCTTAAAAAGAAGATTTTTATTGTTATCATTTCAGTGTATTTATTATGTGACCAAAAATATGATAAATTTAACACAGGACCTTGTGCTTGCCAGGCAGGCACTGTGCCACTGAACTATATTCCCAGCCCCTGAACACATTTTATGATAAAAAATTTAAACTCATCTGATTTCCTTTGGGCTTTAGAAAGATTCAGTTAGTAAGTTTTTTCATCTGTTTAAATTTTTAAAAATTTTGCTAGTAATAAAGCATATTTTAAAGTTGTATTTTTCATTGTTTTTTTTTTTTTTTTGTCTTTTTCGTCTTTATCGGTACCAGGGATCGAACTCACGACTGCCTGCTTGCAAGGCATGCACTTATGCTGCTGAGCTAAACCCCCAGCCCCGTATTTTTCATTGTTTACCTTGAAATGCTGATTCTTTTTTAATAAATGCCACATACAGATGGCTACTACTTTCTCAAGGTTCCGCATACATACTCTTTCAAAAAGCCTTGTCCTTTTAGCTGTCCCTGAATTGCAGAATCGAAAGACAAATGCAACGTGCAGCAATCATAGCTTAGAACTGATGCTTGGTAGGGAGAGGTTCCCTAGTGAAGCTAGGAATGTTGCTGATGTTTCCTATGCCACCACTACCTTCCTACTACTGCAAAGGAAAAACAAAGGAAAAGAAATTTTTTCATACTCCATCTTTTTAAATTGCCAGAAACCAGGACTGGGTGGCACATGCGTATAATCACAATACCTGAGAGGCTGAGACAAGAGAGTCAGTGCAAATTTAAGGCCAGCCTAGACTAAATGGCAAGATCCTGTCGCAAAAAAACAAAAAACAACAAAAAAAATCCTTCCCAGAAGTCTTATTTATTGGAAATTCAGCAGTCCTTTTGTGAAAATATG
Organism: Cavia porcellus; assembly: GCF_034190915.1. NCBI lineage: Eukaryota > Metazoa > Chordata > Mammalia > Rodentia > Caviidae > Cavia > Cavia porcellus. Next base: position 19,560,273 of record NW_026947515.1, read on the forward strand.
CTTACATAAATGTAAATAACACCGAAAGATCTCATCATAAATTCTTAAACTAGTTGAAATAATTATAAGCAATGGTAGTAAAGTGAAGTAAATAATAAATTTAAATGGTAGTAAATCAGGACCTTCTGTAGAGAACTGTCTTAGAATTTGAAAGGTGTTAGAAGTAAAATTTACCTAATCCAAGACTCTGACTAGGACAGGAATATATTCAGTATTGTTTAGGAAACTAAACAAGTCTTTATAGCTTTGTTTTGAAACAGTCATTTGTAACATTTTATGAGTGAGTCACATTATTACCAAATAACCACCCATTGATGAACTTCAGAGCTATAAGATATAAATGGAGGATAGATCTTGGACACTACCACAAGTTGAAACAAATACAATAAAGTGTTCATAATCTCATTTCCTAAATCAAAGTTTTGTTATCCAAAGCACATCAACTTTCTGCAATCCTATATGCAGTAATTATTGTTTGGTATATCAGTTTAGTGATTTAAAAATGAATCTTCAAATGCACTAACTTTTAGAAAATATTTTAACTTTTTAAAAGTACTACTAACAACTTCTTTCTAAAATCCAGAAGAATTTTTGCTTTTTATGTATTTATTCTTTTTTCAAATATTTAAGTTATGCCAAAATGAGAAAGTATTTTACTATTGAACATTCTTGAATTGGCACAACAGCAAACCCTTGGAAATGCCTGTCTTGGCAATACACTAAACACTTACTATAATGCTGTTTTAGCCATTCATACTCCGGGTGTTATTTTATTTTATTTTTTGGGGGGTGGTACTGGGAATCGAACTCATGATCTTGTGCCTGACATGCAGACACTTATACCGCTGAGCTAAATTAAATTCTCCAGCCCCCCAGATGTCACTTTAAATAAAAATCTCTTAGACCTTTTTTATATTTTAGCTTTTACAATATGACAGATATAAAACAATCTTGTTTAAATTTGAATTTTGTCCTGATTACTAGTGATATTAAGCATTTTTCCTGTTAGTTATTGAGTATTTCTTCCATGAGTTATCACTGTACTTTTCCCCCAACACCTACCCCCTCCACCCTTTTTGGGTAATTTTTATTTTAAAGAAAATAAAACTAAGCAAAACAAAACAATATAAATGACACAGCACTTCAAGACAAGATAATAGGAAATCAACAATGGTTACCATAATGCCTCTTGTCTTCAAGATAGTTACCCATACCTTCAGACATAGTAAAATCAAACAAAACAGAACTGAGTAGAACCAATAAAAACAAAATAATGAACACAATAAAAGATTAAAAACAAGATAATAGTAAATCCAAAATGGCTACCATAATATATCTTATCTTTGAAATAGCTGCCCATGCACCAATATAATAAAATCATACAAGACAAAACAGAATAAACCCAATGAAAATGACACAAGACTTAAAAACAAGATAACAGGGAATTAACAGTGGCTATCACCTTCAGAAGGAGATCCCCATATATGCTACATGCGTATCGTTACCCTCTGAATAGATGCTCAGGCTACTGGCTTTAGGCCTGCAAAGTCAGTGAAACACTGCAAGCATTAAGTTGTGTTTTACTTCATTTGCTATCATCGCAGCCTGTGTTTCTCTGGGTCCATCCTTCCCTTATGGGGGTGTGAGGGAGACACCTTGGCTCTTCTTGTCCCCTAGGCAGCATGCCAGAAGGGGCCCAGCCCTCCCTTCTAGTGGAGTATTTATATTTTTCTTACTGACATGTATTTTCCTTTTTAGAAGGGAAGGTTAACTTTGGATTCTAGTCCTTTATTCGCAAATAGTTTCTTCCAGATGATGATATTTTTCATGTTTATAGAATTTTAGTTTTATTTTGGTTATTTTACTTTTATGATTTGTGCATTTGTGTATTTTTCAATAAACCTTGCCTCATCCTGTAGTCACAAAGACTTTCTTCTAAAACATCTAAAGTTTTTCTTTGTACATTTTTGTTTTTGTGTTTCATGTGAATTATGAAGATAATTTTATCTTTTCTGTATGTGTAACCAGTTTTCCCAATATCACTTATTGAATCAATTCTTCCTTGCCCTCCTGCTGATTTGTAATGGTGTCTCTGAATGATATTAGGCAAGTACTCTGCCCCTGATCTATACCTGTAGCCCTTCTTTTCTGTCTTTTGGATTTTAAACCAAACAGTACTAATAATCCATCACAACTGTACACTGTAGATTTAAAACCAAATGAATTACCATCAGCTGTTTATAAGTAATGCAGGATATTTTGGTCCCTTGCTGCATGCAGAATGAAGTGCTTATGTGCTAATGGATTTTCTACTAGCTATATAGAGAAGGAAAATGGAAAAAAAATTTTTTTTGGTACTGGGAATTGGACGCATGATCTCACACTTGAGTATTATTGGGCCTCACTGATGGATCTTTGTATTTTTATTGTTACATGCTTATAAACAAGCATTTTTGTAGTTGGTTTGGCAAATAATAAAAATAGCCACTGTCACGAATTCTGGGTCTTCCAAAAACTTTTGTGTTGGGAAGCTCAAAACAATTTAGTGGTCTTAGTTACTTTTCTTCTACAGAATAATATTGAGAAAATGTTATAAGGTGAGAGCCAATTTAGTTCCCCCAGTTTAGAGTAGAGCCTGGCATGGAAGTATATTTTTCAGTAAGTGATTATTGAATGAATGAATATGATATACATTTTGAATACCTTAATAAATTATCACTTCTTACAGTGTCTGTAGTTTGAGTCTTAATGTTATATTCTCTAGCAAGCTGTTCGTTACTCTAAATAATACTTTTTCTGTTATTTGTTATTAATACAAAATTAAATATGAACAGCTGCTGAACATCAATGGCTTTTTTCTACTTATACATATTGAATTTGAGAATTGTTTTTTGTATATACCCTTCTAATCAGTTTACTACCAATTGTCTGTATAAACTTCATTATGTTTACTAAAGTAAATGATACAGTGGACCCAAGAGCATTACTGAAGCTTCTTTTCCATACATTTGTTCTTTTTTAAAAATTGGTTTTTGGTTTTTTTGTGGTTTTTATTGTACCGGGGATCGAACTCTTGACCATGGAGTTAGGTGCTTAGGCTGCTGAGCTAAATCCCTGGCCCTATTCTTTTTTATTGTAGAAAGAAATAAAGTGAACCTGTCAGCTGTTTTATGCAGTTTATTTCTCCATACTGAGTACAATAATTCTCATAGTGGGTTCTGAAAACCAGCAAATCAGCAATTACTTGACAGCCTATTATAAAAATCTAGACCCCACTAAGGTTCAGTTTAAAAGCTCTTTGACCTGGATTCTGCAATCTCTGAATTTCAGTTAATCTATCTGTGTCTGACTGTCTGTCTGTCTGTCTCTCTTTGTTTTTGGTTTTTTCTTTCAGGATTTCATTATGTAGTTTAGGCTGACCTTGAAATCACTATGTAGTCCACACTGGGCTCAATCTCACAGTAATCTTCCTGTCTTAGCCTCTTAGGTGCTGAGATTATAGGCATGTGCCATTATCCCTGGCTTGTAGTTTGACTAGTTCTCTTTTGACTAGTTCTCCAGGTGATTCTACTTTATAGAAGTTAGAAACCATTGACTGAATTGAGCAATCTAGTTCCTTAAAAATTGTTGAAGATATTTTTTTTCCAGATTTCTTCCAAATATATATTCAAACATGTTACTTGTAGGCTTCAAGGTTACTGTTTTTCTGCCCTTCAGTACCTTCATCTATATTCAAGTTTCAAATGTTAAAAAACAAAACATAGTTACTGTATTTCCTGCACTATAGTGGGATAAATTTAAATGATAGACAAAATATTTTTTAAAAATTGAACTTAATGAAGGTAACTGGCCAGAAAGTAAAGAATAATCAGGCTAAAAAGTATGTGAATGGGAACCCAGAGAAGTAAGCCAGGCAGTTTTATTGTTACATCATTATTTGCAAAACTTAGCTGTGTCCTACTGAAGAGGCTCAGAGATCAGGAGATAAAAGTTGATAATTTTCTGGTAGAACTCTCCTATTAAAGATGGTACTTCAAAGGGCTACTCCTCATAATAAATGTGAAGTACAAATAAATTTGTCTCACCTGGGGATCTGGAAGGAAGATTTCCTTTTTCAGACTTGGATGATGCTGGGTAGGGCAAAAAGAAAAACTTTCTTTACTTGAAATGAAAATCTTAAGCCAGTAATAAGTGCAAAAAGGTATAAGAGTGACAGTGCCTTAAAATTCAAAGGATGCCTAAGAAGTGGCAAACACAAAGCTTCTTGGAAGAACTTAGAGAATTCCTACAATAGTAAGAAATACGAACTCAGAGTCACACATACACAAAGAAACCAGACATAGTGAATGAAAGCTGTCTCAACAATGAGGAGCAGAGTCAAAATCTGCAAAGACTTCAGATACTGGAATTAGCAGACACAGAAAATAAATACATACATTTAACACACATGCTGATAGGAACAGAGAATTTAAAATGAAGTAAAGGAAAAATATATGAAAGTGACTTGCTATATTTGAGAAAGAGTGAAGTTTGATTCCCAGTACCCTCCCTCCCATACAAAATGGCTACAAGTGAAAACTAACTGGATTGAGAACTCACTGTGTAAGTTTAATAACAAATTAGATAAAGCTAAGGAAAGAGTTAGGAAACCAGAAGATCTGAAAAAGTTACTAAGATTTCCAGAGTAAAAAGAATGAAGAAAAGGCATTCATTCATTCACTCATTCATGCATTTATTGTCATAGTTTCATTATGTACTCCAGGCTGGCCTCCTGCCTCATCCTTATCCTCTTTAGGGCTGAATTACAGATGTGTGTCACCATGCCTACTTTAAGCAAAGACAGTATTTGAAAAGGTAATGAATGACACAGAACTGATGAAAAGTCTCAGTCCACAAATTCAGAGCTAAAGACTCCTGAATAGAGTAAAAAGAATTCAGAGCTACTAGGCATCTTTTCGAGAAATGGATTGCTAACATAGAAGGTCTTAACAGCTGTCAGGAAAAAAAGGATATATTCACCAACTGGTTAGGCAGTCAGCTAGTATTTTTACTGTAATAGTGAAAATACAGGATGATTATTTTCTAAATACTTAGATGAAATAATTGTTATTCAACAGTTGTATACCCAATGAAGAATGAGACAACCTTCTCGTATCGTAGAAATTCTGATCAATTTCCTTAAGAAAGAAAGTGATCAGTGATGTGAAACCTGAGGTTTGAAAGAATCAAAGGGCAAAGAGTGGGAAGTCCTTAGATATGTTTTAATTATTGTTGGCTCTACAAGACAATAGTGATGTCTTGTGGACCATTTCAAAATATAACAATAGCATCTAAATCAGGGAATAATTATATTTAAAGTATTTTATGATCTTTGTTCTATTCAGGAGGAAGGTAAACCTGGTTAAATTTAGACTTTGATATGTGTATACAGTTTTAGAGTACTAGAAGAATAGAAATATTACGAATAATTTATAGATGGAAAATGGAATTTTGAAAAGGCAAGAAAGAGCAAGATGCGTGTACAGTCCAACACTCGGAGGCTAAAGACTCAGCCTGGGCAGTTTTGCAAAACACTGTCTCAAAATTTAAAAAAACAAAAACCCAAAACTATAAAAAAAAGGGGGCTGGTGAGTGCAAAGAGGGGCAGGGAAAAATTTGTTAAACAGTCCAAAAAGCACTACATAGTTATAAAGGAAAAATTGATTAATTGGATTTCATTAAAATTAAAACCACCAAAAGACTGTTTTAATGTGATCAGAGTACCATAAGAAAAAACCATGTACTAAGTGACTTGAATAACATGTTTTTTCATGATTTTGGGGATTGGAGATTCAAGATCACGTGCTAGTTGTGGCTAGAACACAGCCTTCTTGCTGTGTGCTCACATGGCAGAAGACAGAGAGATGTCTCTTTTCGTACAAGGCTTGAGTCCTGTTGGATGAAGGTCCCATCCTTTAATTTCATTTCATCTTTATTACCTCCTTGAGCCGTTATATCTAAAATAGTTGGGGATGAGAGTAATAGGACTTGAGTATATGAACTGGGATCGACAGAATTCAGTCTGTAGCAGATACCACTGGAAGAAGACAGTTCACAGAGCAAGAGAAATACATATATTTCACAGAACTTGTACCTAGAATACATGAGAACTACAAATCAATAATAAAAAGGACAGAAAACCAGTAGAAAAATGGACAAAAGATTCAAATAGACATTTTTCAAAGACTATGGCTGTAACAGTCTGTTCAATGCCTAACCTGATTAATCATTACAGAAATACAAATTAAAGCCTCTGAAAGATTCCACCGTGTACCTACCAGACAGTTAGGATAAGAACATTGGCAGTTTAGAGTAAAATGTCTTTGGAAAACTGGCAGAATTTGCTAAAACCAAACGTATCTGTGAATGTCCATGACCTGTAGCAATTCTGTTTCTTGGGGTAGAGGGAGAGATTATATCAAATAGAAGTATGTGCATGTATTTTTCAAAAGCTGTATAGATGTGTTTATAGTACCAGTATTCATGGTAACTAAAAACTGGGAACAACTCAAATAAAATAATGGTAGTATATACTATAAAAAATAATACAATGAACTATTGCTGTATGCAATGTGTATGTATAAATCTTACCATCATAATGAGGGGTAGAAATCATACAAAAGAATACATGCTTCCTGCAGGAGGCTGAGGCAGGAGGATCAATCACTGCAAGTTTCAGGCCAGCCTGAGCTGTATAACAGCACTCTGTCTCCAAAAGTAAATAAGTAAATTAAAAAGAATACCTGTCACCTGATTGTATTTATATGAAGTTTTCAAAAACAGGCAAAACTAATCTATGATTTTTATCTCTGAGGATGGAAATTAAGATAGTGAAAGTCTGATTAGGAGCAGAAGGATAACAGGGACCATATGGGATACTGGTAGTGTAACTTTTCTTGTAATAATTGTGTTACCCTAAATATGTTTACTTTGTAGAAATGAAGGCAAACATTTACAGTGTATGTACTTTTCTGGATGTATGTTTAACTTAAAAGTAATGATAATTATTTTCTTAAAATGGGTGGTAGATGCAGGGTTTTTGTTTCATGGTGCTTTACAGTCTTAGTATATCTCATAAATGCTCCTGTTCAGTGTCTAGAAAAACATGTGTAATCACTACTTCACTGGTAAAATGAGTATCTCCTGCACCTAACATGGTGCCTAGGACCTTGTATTCTTTAAATATTCTCTCCAAGAAACAGAAGTAGGCTAATAATTCCTTTTTTGACACAATTATTTATAAGTAGTTATTTCTACTAGATTATTTCTAAAAATAGATGTAAATAAAACCATATTGTGCTTATATTATTAAGATGAATTATTAAATGAGATACTTCTCAACAAACATAACGTAAATTGTCCTATTTAGTTATAGGGACTCAGATCAACATCAGCTATTTCTGTATCAGCATTTTAGATATGTTATAGACTTATGGGTGTAGGTCAGTAGATTATGTAGCTTTGAAGACAAAGTTTTTTAGACCTTAGACCTAATTTTCTAAGTATATCACTTTTTAAAATTTGTTTCTGAACAAGCAAAATCAACATTGTTTGAATGTTTTTAGCATCTTTTGGATTAAACTTTCACTAAGTAAGATCTTAAATGCTGTTTTGCATTTTTACTGCTGTTTTGCAGTTTTAGAAACACTTTCACAGATCCTTTCTTGTTAGGATCTCAGAGCAACTTTATGAATTGACACTCTCAAAGCAAACAAAATTCAGCTAACAAAATAACTTACTGAAAACTTTCCCTTGATACCTGGAATAAGATAGAGATGTTTACTCTTGCTGTTGAACAGTGTATTAGAAGTTCTAGGTAGGACAGTTAGGTAAAAAAAGAAATGAAAGGCATCTGTATCAGCAAGAAAGAGTACTATTGCTATTTCCAAATACATGATCTCATATGCTGAAAATCCTGAAGAATTTATAAAATTTTAAAAAAACTTTTAGAGATGATGACTGAGTTCAGCAAAGTTGCAGGATATAAGATCAGTAGCAAAAAGCCAATTGCATTTATATATATACTAGTGATGAACAATTTAAAAATAAAATTAAGAGAACAATTCTAACCATGAAATGGTGGTACATGCCTGTAATCCCAGCACTCAGGAGCCTGAGGCAGGAGGATTGCAGTGAGTTTGAGGCTAGCCCGGGCTACATCATGAAAGCTTGTCTCAAAAACACAACATAAAATAAAAAGGAAAACAATTTCATTTATAATATCATCAGAAGAATTGAACTTAGAATAGATTGAAGACCTAAGTCAATAACATTCTTGGAGGAAACAGATAAAAGTCTGCTTGACTTTGCATTAGGCATCACTAATTTTTTTTTTTAAAGATATGACACAAAAGCACAATCAGAGAAAAGTAGAAAAGGTGGACTTCATCAGAATTAAAACTTGTCATGTGTTGAAAGACACTATCAAGAAAGTAAGTATAGGCATGCCAGGGATATAGCTCAGTGGCACAGTACCTGCCTGGCAAATGCAAGGCCCCAAGTTCAATTCCGGGTACAATGAAAAAGAAAAAGAAAATAATGGCAATTCACAAAATAGGACTGCAAATGACATATGTATGTACTTTTGGTGTACACCCAAGACAATTGAAAACATCTTCATGAAAGTTCATAACAGCATTTTTCATAATAGCCCTAAAGTGGAAACAACCTAAATGTCCATTGCCTGATGAAATGATAAAATATGGTGTATACACACAGTTAAATATTATCCAGGACAGAAAAGAATAAAGTAAGGATACATGCTTCAACATGGATAAACTTTGAAAACATACTAAATAAACTAAGCTATTCACAAGGGGGCACATACTGTGTGATTCCACTTAAATGTGTGATTCCACTTCCATGAGGTGTTTTTGCATATGACTTCTTTTGCTCAGCGTTGTTTTTAATTGGTGAATGCCATTTTATGGCTATACCCCAGTCATCCATTTGGTGGGCATTTGTGTTTTCATTTTTTGGCATGATAAATACAGCTTCTGTGAACATTATGTTTAAGTCTTTGGATAGACATGGGTTTTCATTTCTTTGGATAGACATAGGTTGGCTAAAATCCTAGGTGTATACTTGCTTGGTCACATTAACTTTATAAGACACTGCGTTAACATCTTTGCTAGTATTTGATGTTATCCATTTGCATTTTTCTTTGCTATTTTTTTTCCTCAAAAAAGACAAAAATGGAATCTCTTTTTCAGTATAAATTTGTAAAGCAATTTTAAGAATTTGAGGGATCACAAGAGGTTCATTATGTGAGAAGTTACTGATCTGAGATAGGGAATATCAAGGGTATCCTTTTAGTCTCTTTGAGAGAATTGTAGGAAATACAGTAACTTTTTTCTACCCTATCACTTCTTGTCCCATATGACTTAAGAATTTTGACAGAAATCATTATTTTATACATTTATAACACAGAAAGACTCCATAGGCCTGAAGATGTGTATTACTGTGTTGTGGACTAACGCTGTCCAATGAAATTTTTTGCAGTAGTAACCACTAACCATTTCTGGAAGTTTTGATATGGCCAGTGCAAACAAAAAACCTTGAATCTTAAATTTTAATTAATTTTAAGTCACATACATCTGGTGGTTATTCTGTTGAAAAGTGCTATTCTAAAGTATTTTTTGGAAAGATTCCCTAAAGAGAAATAATTGAATGAGATCTGTCAGCTCTGCTAGCTCTAGGGCAAGTTCATGTGTTTAGTCCTTCTCTTTCCTGTGGGGATATGTGTATCTCTTGAGAGATAGTCAAGGCCTGAAGCAGCGTAGTGAAAGAACCAGCAAATTTGTCAGGGTTACTTGGGGCAGGGGCAGCTCTTTGGTAATGAACGCTTATAATCAGGTATCATACTGTTTTTCTTTTTTTTAATTTTTTTTTTGTAATGTTAGAGAGAGTACTTCATTATTTATTTATTTATTTGGGAATTGAACTCATGACCTTGCGCTTGCCAGGCAGGTGCTTATGTTGCTGAGCTATATTCCCACACTCTGTTTCTCTTTCTATTTTACCCTATTTGGTAAACTAACCATGCACTTAAAGCAATCTATTTTTTCGTGATTATAGTATTATTTATTTTTTAATTTTTTATTAGTACATATTTATCATGCATAGTGCTCACAATCATTATAGGGATTTTTTTTTTTTTGTCTTTTTCATTTTTATCAGTACCAGGGATCGAACTCACAACCGCCTGCTTGCAAGGCAGGTGCTTATGCCGCTGAGCTAAATCCCCAGCCCCTCATCATAGGGAATTTGTAGGTGAACATAATGTATCTTAATTCTATTCCCATTTCTCATTCTTCCCCTTCAACCTTTCTGTACCTTCCCATTTGTAGAAACTTTGTTTCCACTTTTTTCTTTCTATTCTGTTTTTTAAATCCCTTTTCCCTTCGTTCCCTCCTCTCCTCTACCACTTGTTACCTACCTATTTGAACATGGTCTTTGTACTTCTCAGTATTTAACTTCTATTTTGTTCCTTAAATAATCCAATTTTTAATGTGCATTTTTAGACAAGAATATTCTCTCTCTCTCTCTCTCTCTCTCTCTCTCTCTCTCTCTCTCTCTCTCTCTCTCCCTTGTCATTTTTTAGTGTTTGCTTTTTGAGACACTCTTGCTATGTAGTCAGGCAGGCCTTGGACTCACTATGTAGCCTGGGCTGGCCTTGGAGTTGCCTCAGCTTTCCAAGTGCTGGGATTGCAGGCATGTACCATGTTCAGCATCAAGAATGTGCTATTTAAATTTTAAAACTGTACAATGTTCATTGGATCCTGGTTAAATCTCCCCCACCTTTTTGAGAAAGAAGCAGATTCTCTTTCTGCACTGAAGAGTATTAAGTAAATAATGGTACAACTCCCACCAAAGTACCCATCAAAGATTTGTTGAAATTTTCATTCTTTATCATGGCAAGCAATTTATGATTTTTCATATTTCAAGTTGTTATAATGATGTTTCTATATTCTTCAGTTACTCAACTATTATTCTAGTAACTTGTACAAACTTGTGTAAGACTGCTTATCAGTTTTGAATTCTCATTTTTTAAGTAGCTGAATGACTATAGTGGTTGGCTTATTGTGTCCTAAAGTCAAGGTCAATATTAGAAAAATTGTGGAATTTTCCTTTGTCATTGCTGTGGTAAGTATGCAACTACTATTTATAGGTACTTATATTGTGTTAAAAAAAATGAGATACCCTGCTTGGCTTATCATAAAAACACAGATGCTCCTAGATTCCAATAGGGAGGCCTTTTGCTTGCAGCATCTGTTTTAGTTGGCCAGCCAGATGACTTCTACAGATTTTTTTTGTTGTGGTTTGTTAAAGGGCAGTGACAGTTTTACAAATGTTAATTTAGCATTTTGTAAACTTTTTATTACTGTATCCCTATCAGTTCTGTGTAATTTTGAAATACTAGGTCATTTTACTTAATTTGTGTTACTTCATAAGTAACCCTAAAATGATCAGTGCTTTGTGTATGTGTTGTTCAGATTGTTTATCATGCAGTTGAGATAGATTTGTATTGATCTATAAGTTTATGGATTTAACAAATGTTTAATGAATACTCACTGTATGCTAGGCCCATTACTAACCTTGGGAACTATAAATAAGAGCAAAACATAGTGTTACTCTTAGAGGTGACTTTTTGTCTTATATTTAGTGCAGATATGTAGACAAACAATAAAAAGATATTTGGTGCTTCCATTAAAAGTTTATTTAATCAGTTCAATTGGCAGGAGCAGGTGCCTAGGATGGCCTCCTAGAATAAGTAAGTCTAAACTGAGACTTCTAGAGTAAATTGGGATTAGGCAGGTAAAGGGCATGGGATTAAGAGGAAAGAACAGTCAATGAAAAAACTTGAAGACTCTGGGAAGATGGGCAAATTTAAAAATGTTTGATACATTTTTGTCAGTTGGCTGGGAAAGGTGTGACTGCAAAATGCTGTCTCATTCAGCAAGCAGATTCATGACCTTGACTCTTTTCATCTTGTGCTGTTAGAGATTTCTAAACATTTTATCATGAATTCCATTAGTAACAAATGTTTATGTACTCCAGTATATATCCATATTTATTTATAAATTAATAGAGTACTAAATTTATGGATATAGATCATAATGCAGTAGTACATAAAGCAGTGATGCATCATTGTTCTTTAAGATACTAGTTTAAATTTTGTGATGCATCTATTCAGAGAGCCATTTATTTAGATACTCGATTTTAATGGCAGTTAAGTCCTGGATCAAAAGGGGAAGTATGGCTGTACATGACATTTTTCCTCCCTTAAATTTAATTACCATTTCTGGAAGTGTTTTTTTTTTTTTGAAATGTGGCTGTCTCTGTTTCCATCTGTCTACTAATTTTTCTTGCAAATTAACTGAAATGTATTATACTTTTGTAGTGGTAATAGATTTGCAATTAGTTGAAAGTTTTTATTTGGGTGATTTTTAAAAAATTAGAATATCTGCTTCTAATTTTCAAAAACTTTAAAGAGCATAAAACCAAGCAAAACAGAAAAAAGCCAATCAAAAGAAGACAGTGTAAGCCACACAGGCTTCAAAACAATAGGAAACCAACAATGGTTACCATAGTACCTCTAACAAGATACAAAATAGCTGCCCATACCTTCAGACATAGTAAAATCAAACAAAACAGAATAGAATAGAACCAGTAAAACAAAACAATGAATGCAGTACAAGACTTCAAAAACAAGATAATAGTAAATCCAAAATGGCTACCATAATATATCTTGTTATCTTTGAAATAGCTGCCTATACCATCAGATATGATAAAATCAAATAAGGTAAGACCTAACCAAACAAAACGATGAGAATGATACAGGATTTTGAAACAAGGTAATAGGAAATTAACAATGGTTACCACCTTAAGAAGGAGATCCCCAATATATGCTACATTGCATATTGTTATCCTCTTAATAGACCACCAATTTTAGGCCTGCAAAGTCAGTGAAATACTAAACATACAAGCATTAAGTTGTATTTTACCTCATTAGCTATCATCACAACCTGTGTTTCTCCAGATCAGCTAGTTGTTTGTGGAGGTGGTGGATGGTGCATGGGGAACATTGACTTTTCTTGTCTCCCTGTCTGCATGCCCTGGAAGGGACTAGGTGGCTTGTGGCTCCCAGTCAGCCTGCACATGGCACTGACTCACAGGAGGTCTTAGCTTGTTAACTTCTTCTCCTCCCCTGCAGTCCACAAATGGCACTGACTCACAGGAAAGGGCTGGCATGTGGCTCTCCCCTAGTCACCCTGTGCGTGGTGCCGACTCACAGTGGGTCTTAGCTTCTTTTCTGCTTCTAATTTTTTAAAGCATGCAGATGTGAGTTTGGGGGATAGTTTTCAATAGCAGAATCATTTAGCAATGGAAATATTTCCAGATAACCGATTTCTGGATACTGTTCTTTAGAACAATATTTTTTCCTTTAAAAAAAAGTATCTGGGGTTTAGGGGTATAGCTTAGTGGTAGAGCACTTGCCTAGTATGCTTTAGAGTCCAGGTTTGATTCCTAGAACTGGGCGGTGGGGGGGGGGCGCTGCTAGTAAAAAACATATATAGAAAGTTTTTTTTTTTTATTTTATAGGAACACAGTGATTTTTAAAAATATGTTAGTTGCATATTACTTACAGCCTTGCTAAGTATTTAGCAGGTTTGGAACACTAGTCTTTTTATTTAAAAAAAAATTGTATAACCCATCTATCTATACTTAACAAATCTTTTAGTAACATGAGTCCCTGTATGAGTTTTGTTTTGTTTTGTTTTTGTCTTTTTTTTGAGACAAGGTCTTGCTGTGCAGTTCAGGCTGGCCTGAAGTTCACTTTGTAGCCCAGGCTGTCTTGAACTCACCGTGATCCTCCTGTCTCAGCCTCCCAAGTGCTAGGATTACAGGCGTATGCCACCATGCCTGGCTTCCCCTGTATGAGTTTTTAAAAATAATTTTTATAGCCACTTTTTACTTATGGAGTATAGAAAAGAGTCCATATTATAATGTAAATTTCAGATATTTTTGCTCTACTTTGTGTCTTTTCTTTGAAGGAAACTTAGCATCTTTGAAATTTACTAATGTTAGTGCAGTTTTGTAAAGGGCTAGATTAAATAGTCTATGACTTTAAATATAGATAGAAAAAGTTACAGAATTTTATCTCTGAGAGAAATACTTACAGTCCTAGGACTTTGTCCTATAGTCCTATAGTCCTGAGGACTTTGTTAGTACTGTTAGATTGTATCTCAAGGCACAAATATTTAGAATAAGGTTTACCTTTCTTGTTTCTTCTTTGGGATTGTTTGTTTTTTTAAGACAAGGTGATGGTATATAGTCCTGGTTGACCTTGAACTCACTGTTGGCCGGGTTAACCTCAAACTTGAAATCCTTCTGCTTAAGCATCTCAATTACTGGGATTACAGATATATGTCACTGCATCTGAATAGGGTTCATCTTTAATAAGAATTAGTATAAAATAGGTATAATTAAAAATACTAATATTTTCTTCTTGTGCTCCCAAAGATTCTTATAGACCTTTCAAGAATACATATCCTAATTTAGAGACTATTGCCTTACACCACGATAACAATATGGATACTAACTTTTTAGTTTAAACAAAAGCAAGCAAAAAATAATTCATTTTATTGTATAAGTTTGTATTTAGTTGAAAATTGTAAGAATAATCAGCTTTGGTTTAAAGTTTGAAAAATAAGGGCTTTCCTCATAAGCAGACTATAAATGGAAGTATGGTAGCTCACTAAGAAACCCTAGAGAGTGATGGAAGCGTTACTGGTTAAAAGCATTATTAAAAAGGGTGTTTGCTGGTAGCTGTTGACTAGAAGGGCCAAAAGTATATGTTGTTGTTGTTATTGTTTCGTGGTACTGGGGGTTGAACCCCAGAACTTCATACTGAATGGTGCCCCAGACCATTTTTATTTTTTTATTTTGAAACACATTCTACTAAGTTGCCCAGGTTGGGCTCAAATTTGTGATTCTCCTGACTCAGCCTTCAGAGTACTAGAATTATAGGGCTGTGCAACCAGGCCCAGTTGTAATTATTATTGTTTAGAGATGTTTAGATAGTGGTTTTTGTTAATCTCTAGGAGATGTGGTTCATATTCATTAGGGATCTCTTATAAAAAGAAACTTTTTCGTAATCTGCTTCATCAAATTTATTGAATTTATTTCATTGCATTTTTATCAGTCAACATTATTGCTGAAAATGGACAACCAATTCCAATAAACCTGAGAAAAAAAGAATTTATGGGGTCATAACCACATTCAGAATTGGTCTCAAGGACTTCTTACTTGGTTGTCTTGTCTAGGTTTAATGTATTTATTGCTTACGCTTTCACTAACAGTTTTACTGTCTTGAGTACAAAATTTTCCTCTATGTGGTGTGAGGAATGAAGAGTTTTTTTCTTTGGGCAGTTATACATACGAGCTCCCATGGGTGGACCAGGAGTGTGTATGTGGCAACATATAGAAAACAGGGAGGCATAAATACTATTTAACATGTTCACAACAATGCTGTAATTCATATATTTTGCTGCTGGGAGACTAGAATTACCAGTAGTATATGTATGACTGTGCTGCTGGGTGACTTTTTATTAATTGTATTAGTAAAATGGCCAGTAAAAGTGATTAGATCTGTTTGTGCTACAAGTGATGCAAGCCATCTGATGGGATAGTTATGCATATACCAGAGCTGGTTCAAGCCAGTGGGATGTGTTAAGGTATAAAACATGACTTAATTTTGTTTTCTGCATCATTGATTTTATAGCCTATGCAAGCTGCAAGATGTCCTACAGATGAATTATCTTTAACCAACTGTGCAGTTGTAAACGAAACAGATTTTCAGTCCAACCAGTGAGTATCTATTTTCTTTTAACCTGCTGAATGATACTTTAGAAACTTCCAAAGAGTCATTGTTTAGGAAGCTTTTGAGAATTATTTTTCTGTTGTTCTTGCTAAGTTGGACAATGGAAGTAATGAGTTACGTATTTAAACATTATCTTATCAAATTTTGTTAAATACATTTTAGAACCATATGGCCCTTTTTATACATAACAATTTTTTAGAACTAAAGAAACTAGTTAGATGAATTATAGCACAGTTGCTAGTGTTTGGCTCTAGAGTCAGATTGTCTGAGTTTGGATTATGATTCTGCCAGTTATAAACTGAGTGATCATGGATAAAGTGTTTATCTCTGTGAGTCTATATCCTGATCTGTAAAATTCTGAAGATTTTATCTTCATCAGATGATTGTAAAGATTTAGTTACACAAATAAAATACTTAGAAAGGTGCCTAGGATATTAATAAGTTCTTAATAAAATTTAATAATTATGATTATTACTGTGATAATCTGAGAGACATGAAAATTAGAAGATGTATAACAAATGTAAAAAAAATTTTGTACTGGAAATTGATTTATAATATTATATTTATAATATTATATATCAGGACTTTGCCCATGCTTACACTTGAGCAATCCTACTGCCTCACCCTCCTGAATGCTGGGAGTATAGGTATGCATATGAGCCTTTATTTTTATTTTTGAGACACAGTCTTGCTAAATTGCCCAGGCTGTCCTTGAACTTGTGACCCTCTGCTTCAGCCTCCCAAATAGATGGGATTATAGGTGTGCAGCACCATACCCTATTCAAATTTGGAATCTCTAAAAGCATTTTTATCATAATTTATTTTAATTGATTCACATCACTCAGTGACGATGAACTTCCAAAGACCCTGTGGCCAAATTCAGTGTCATCCATATTCTTCCAGCATTGAAGACAGGGAGATGAAAGGGCTGTGTACTCCAAGGCAGTCTAGGAAAACAGGAACAAAAAGAAAAATTTTAACTGAACTTTAGAGTAAGAGACAGTACTGAATGTTTTATTAATATTGTTTCTAGTGCTATCTAGAAATAATCTATGATACTAAATTGAACATAGTTATTTTCAGCAAATAAACTGAAATGTAAGTAATCATGTGGGAATTTGTGGAATTCTACATATGTTGAATAATCATTGTAGTTGTTACAGAGTTACTTAAAAATACATTTACAAGGATCTTGTGCTTTAGTTGGCAAAACAGTATGCACAGAAACACATTAAACATTATCATTAAAAATTACAGCATTAGGGGCTGGGGATTTAACTCAGTGGCATAAGCACCTGCCTTGCAAGCAGGCGGTCGTGAGTTCGATCCCTGGTACTGATTAAAAAAAAAACAATTACTTACAGCATTGTAAATTTGATTCTCCTACCTTTATTTTGTTAGAACATTTGAAATGATTATCAAGAGAGGAAATTCATCCAATGTTTAGTTAATGTCAAGGACTCTAAATCAACAGCTTTAGTGTCAGATAAACTAGAAATGTAATGAAGTTGATGTTTTGAATTGGATATACTCTGTTGAATTTGGCTGGATTCTACTCGATGTATTCTTGACCCAGCATGCTGTTTATATCTGGAAAGGATTTTGAATTGCTGACAGTTTTTGGAAACTAAAATTGTGGTCTTGTATTTCAGGACTCATGTTTTTACCTAGTACTTAACAAACATAAATTTGGGAAAAAGAATATTTAGAAATTAGGTTCTTTATTCCCTTTAATATGGAGTACTGACTGTGTTTCTGTCTTTAGGCATGTGGTTGTGAGAACCTCTTCTAATCACAAGTTCACTTTTACCCTGAGGACCCATCCGTCAGTGGTTCCAGGGAGCATTGCATTCAGCTTACCCCAGGTAACTCAGGTGTCAATTTATTCTCTCCCATTTTTGAAAGCTGTGGAGAAGTCTGTTCATTTCAAGTAAATACCACACTATAATTATATTGATTCATTTTGAATAAAAACATCTAGATATTATATAAGGGATTAAAAATATATATGCTTAATTGTCAGTTTTTACTATGGCTGCCTTTTACTGCCTTGTTTTTGGGGTTTTTTTTTCAGTTTCTTAAAAATTTTGCACTAGTGTCAGTTAGCTATCAGATAATGTGGCATCATTTTAATGCTAGCTCCTCGGATAACAGAAAAGATGTAAAAATGCTATTTTATTTATAAATTGACATCTAATAATAGATGTTTTAAAATGCAGTGTCAGACTAAAGAATATGAAGAATAGTTTTCCCAAACTACAACCTAGCTTGGTAGGCTCTCCTCACAACAGGAAGGATTTTGACTACGGTTATAATTGTTGGTGAAGTCTGGAATCCACAGAAGCAGACTGCCTAGCACAGTCCAAGGTGCACAGTCGGTAATGTAGGAGCACTATAATTGCTGGTTAGTTTTGTTTTTCCCCTTACTGTCTTACTCAGGCTACAGGCCCCACAAGCCTAAGCAGTGTAAATGCAACCCTGCCTCTTTCTGTGCTAGTAAAAATTGATTTATTTCCTTGGTGGTATAGGAAAAGATTTCAGACACTTACTTGAGAACTATTAGCAATCTCTTGAAGCTCTTAAAAATAGTGGGAAATCTCTGCTCTCTGTTCCCCTTTTCTCTGCCTGGGTACCACTCTGTTATTAGGATTACATTTTGCATTTGTTTAAATAGATAAGAAATGAGATATTCCAGGGTTTGCAAGCTTTTTTGAAGCTTCATTTGGAATTCTGGTGGTCAGAAGTAGCGTGAGGTAGCCATTTCTCTTTGTCTTTCTGCTTTGTAAAAAATAATTTCTTCTAAAATTTACTCTAGACCAGGGACTGTTATAAGTGCTTTTGAATGTTTTAGCTTGTTTTGAAAACAAGTGCATAGATACTGTTACTGTCAACCCTTGAGACTATCTTTGAGATTAAGGTACAGACCCTAAATGTGACACCTTTGTCACCCAAAGTCTGAATTTAACTAGCCTTGCTGCTAATTGCCAGAGTGGTCAGATGTGGAATTTTACACAAAGGATCTTTAAGGAAGGTAGAGAACAGCGAGAAAGGCATGTGACGTATTGGTGTAAAAGCTGGAATGGAGCACTTTTATTGTATGCAATTACGATGCAGCATCATATGAATGATCCACCACAAAAATCTAGAATGGTCAGTAGGGCAGACCAACTATGGATATCCAGCTCAAAATTCTTTTTTCACTGTTCTTTAGAATGTTAGCAGTAATTGCTAATTTTGAATTTATACCAGGAGGGGCTGGGGATTTAGCTCAGCGGCATAAGCGCCTGCCTTGCAAGCAGGCAGTCGTGAGTTCGATCCCTGGTACCGATAAAAAGCAAAAAGACAAAAAAAAAAAAAAAGAATTTATACCAGGCCAGTCCTGAATTCCTCCCTGAACACAGTTTGTTCTACCACTGCATGGTTTTGCTACTGTAAACAGGGTTGGGGAGAGGCTAAAGTCTGGTGATTAATAGCTGAAAATTCTTTGGTCAGTACATAGAGTAGTTTTGTGTCTCTGGCTGGGTTTCAATATAGTTTATCTAACCAGTTTTAACTTTTGTTAATTAATTAATTAATTTTTGAGATAGGTCGTTCTGACTGGCCTTTAATTCACTGTGTAGCCTAGGCTGACCTCAAATTTATGGCAGTCCTCCTGACTCAGGCTCCGAAGTACTGAGATTATAGGTGCACACCACCATGCCTGACTAAATTCCTTTTTGTGACACTATAATGAACAGTAAAACTAACCACAGCTTTCTCTTTAGAACACTGAAATGTCTGATACAGTGAAAACTTCAGGTACAATATATTGTGCAATGGAGTGTTCTAGTTGGTGGGCCAGTTTTACTTTAAAAAAGGCAAGCCTGCTACGTTTGGAAACAGGCATACAGATATAAACTGTAGCTTATACATTATTTCCTAGGGCTGCTATAAGAACCACAAACTAGGGCTGGGGTCATAGCTCAGCAGGCACAGGGCCTGCCTGGCAAGTGTAAGGTCCTGAGTTCAATTTCTGGTACCAAAAAAAAGAACCACAAATTAAAACAATGAAAATTTAAGCAGCAACAAAAGAAAAAGTTGAATTTAAAAAGAATAGTTTGCAAAAACAAAACCAAAATTCACAAGCAGAGACCAGAAATTTATTTCTTTTATAGTTCTGGAAGCCAGAATGATGAAATCAAGATGTTAGCAGAGGTATGCTCTTTCTATATCATGGAGGGAAGATTCTCTTCAATGTTCAACTTCTGGTATTGGTAGCAATTTTTGGGCTTCCTTGGCTTGCAGATGTATTACTGCAATCTCTGCCACTGTTATCACATGATATTCTCCTTGTGTCAGTGCATCATTTTCTCAGAAGGACATCAGTTCTCTTGGCTTAAGAACTACCTTAACTTAATATAACTTCATATTAATGTGAGAAGTATAATCATGTTCACAGGTACCAGGGGCTAAGGCTTAAACATATTTTTTGGGAGTGGAGACAACTCAACATAAAATGTTTTAGAATTAGAATGTGTTCCTGAAATTCATAGAATTTCCTTTTTTCTTTATTTTTCTAATTTTATTTTCATTTAAGTGTCTTTCTTATTTATTTTATAGCGAAAATGGGCTGGACTTTCTATTGGACAAGAAATAGAAGGTAGGTTTTCTTTTTAGCCACCTGAAGTAGATTTTTTATGTGATTTTTTTTTTTCAGTTGTGATCTGTATAATGTTTTACTACCAATTATCATGACTTAAACATTTATTCTATGTAGTGTTTGGGTTAGACCTATGAAAACAGAAAGGGTATGTTCTTAATACTTTTCATAATTCATTTGGGAAACAAAGCAATTAAACAATTTATAGATAATAAGCCAAAAAGATAATAAAAACTGGCATTCTCGGTTAGGCAGTGTGGCAAAGTTGAAAAAATGGGGTGTGAATACTTAGTCAAATAATTTTGTAAATTCATGTATACAGTAAAGAAAATGCAAGCAAAATGAAACCAGATTTTTTTTCTCCTTACATTTAAAATTTTAAAAATCACTTATAAAAAGGTTGCAAAAATACTGAAAATTACTGTACACTTTCCTTACCTGGATTTACTAGTTGTCATATTTCCATTATAAGAATCCTGTTCAAAAACATTAATATGTTTACTTCTGCTGTCCTATGCAATATGAAATAATTTCAGAACTGCTGTATTCACATTATTACAAAAATAAATCTGCTAGAAACTTCCAGATTGATTTACAGCTCTTCTTTCTCCTAGACTGAGGATGCATATAGTTAGGGTACTGTTTTTAAATTACTTGGGCTAATTATCCTTCAACTTTAACCTCAAAGTTGTTGCACTAGACATTTAATACAAAAATTTGAAGTTAATTGTTCCTATTCACATTCAGTTTTAGGCCTCCCATACTTGATTTATTATTTTGAATATGTGAAACATTAAAAAGCTTTTAAAAGTTAAAACTGTTTAGAAATATCTACACTTAGTCTTCCTTATCTGTAGGTTCAACCATTTGCAGATTGAAGTTATTCAGAAAGTAAAAGTTGTAAATGACTGAACATGTACGTTTTTCTTGTCATTATTTTTTAACTATATAGTATAACAACTATTTGTGTAGCATTTACATCGTATTACAGAAATGTGAATGCTAGAGATGTCTTCTAGCCATGATGTGAAGTATATGAGAAGATATGTATAGGTTATTTGCAAATCTGATTCTGTTTTAAATAAGGTATTTGAGCTTCCCTGATTTTCCTGGATCTGCTCTGAGTTCTGAGAACCAATTGCCTGAGAATAAATACCAAGGGCTTATATGTAAAAGTTCTAGGAGTAGGAGGAGATGAGAGGGAGGAGATGGAAAGGGAAGTAAAAAGCATCGAGATGTGATACCTGTGTGTAGGAATTCCCCGCAATGAATGTATTATTATAGACTGCAACCATGTACTAATTTTACAGAGGGGGAAAGAGGTATCACTTCTTCCTCTTTCTCTTGTTCTATTGACTTGTTTTAGTTAAATTATTATTTTCTAGTTATCTTTTGAACTTTTAAATTTTTAAATAAGCATTACCTCTCTGTTTTAAACAGTTTCTCCTCATATAAACATTTACATATATCTACTAGATTATTACTCAATATCAACTCACAGATTTCTTTCTCATCCTTTCTTACAGCTGCATAGTGCTTCACCGTGTATGTGTACCCCATTTATAACTTGTAACATATTTGTCTTAGTATTGTTAGAGGTATATCTTCAAGGTGAATTCATAGAAGTGAGATTTCAGGGTCAAAGATAAATGTGTGCTCGTTTTCCACAGTTGTATGAAATTAACTTTGAATTCAGCAATTTAAAATAGTACCCATTGTTAGCTTATAGTTGTATAGGTCAAAATCTGGTACTGTGTAGTGAGGTTCTTTGAGATATTACAAGACCAAAATGAATTTTATTTGAATTTGTCAAAGGCTTTCTCGGTGTGTAGTGATTTTTCTCCCTATGCCTGTTAACATACTAGATACTTAATACATATTAAGGCCTTAATGTATTAACATACTTAATACATTTCCTGATATTGTGTCATCTTTGCAGTCTTGGTGTGAATCCCATTTAGATGTGATAAATCATGTTTAATATGGTATTGTAAGTTATTGCTAATATTATATTTTATTTAGAATTTTTGTGTTATTAAAAATGGTATTGGTCAGTATTTTGTTTTTGTTTGTGTGTCTCAGTCAGTTTGGGGTATTAATGTTATCTAATTTTATCAGGTCTTGACCTAGATCCCCAATCTCCCAAACAAGTGTACAGCAAAGGCTTAAATAAAATGAGACAAGAGGTATGATTTTAGGGCTCCAGGAGGGTCAGAATCCTTTGGCTGAGTTCGAGACTCTGAGGTCTAAGACAAAGACTTCTCTGGACCACCCATTTGATTAGGTCCAAAACAAAGGGCGGGAAACTGAGGAAAGCACAGGCAATGAGCAGGACCTTGGGAGTCACTTCAAGGATGTCTCCAAGTAATGAGTCATGTCAATTGAGGAGAACCGTCTTATCCTTAAGACAGGATAGGAGTGAGACTGTAGGAGTAATTTCTTCAGCTGCAGTCTATCTACTTAATTGATGTTTGAGCCAAGTGTCCACAGCTGTGGCCTTATCTTGCCCTTCGAGGTATCTCTGGCCTCACAGGCCACTACAGGCCTCACCCAGGACCAGTGATGCACAGAGGTTCACTTCTGTGAATCAGCTCCTGTCACCAGGCAAGGAGCCGAGGCCTAGGACAGACTCACAGATAAACATAGAAAGCCAATTAGTTAATTTTAAATCCTGCTCAGAGCCACTTTGTAGTGGTCTCCAACATAATTTCACTTTAAAATTTTGTGAATCTTCCTTAATTTCTACATCATGGCTTGAAATTCATTAGCATTGAGGCTGGTTTCTAAAGAGTTGGTAGAATTTTCTTTAAAACTACCACCAAGGAGTGCTGTGTGTTGGCATTTGAGTTCTTTACTAACTGTCCTACACCAGTGGAAATTGGTGTGTTTTAACTTTTCTACTGGCATTGGAATAAATTTTGATAAACTCTGTTTCCCTAAGAGATTATCTGTTTTATCTGAGTTTTCAAATTTATATGCATGGAGATAGGGAAATTCATCTTTTATGATTTAAAAATTTTCTATGTCGTTAGTTGTTTTTATTTGTTATCCTTTTGACTCCTTTTTTTCTTAGTGGTTTATCTATTTTGTTGATTCTTTCAAAGAATAAAAATTTAATTAATCTATTTGCTTTTTTTCTACTTTACTAATAGTTATATTGCTAAATTTCCTCCCTGTGTCACTTTTTTCCCTTTTGGTGGCAAGTGTTTTACCACTGAAATACATCCCAGATTTCCCTATCTTTCTTTAGGTGTACTTTGATGTTCTTTTGCTAGCTTTCTGGATTGGAAATTTTTATTTATTTTCACTTTTGTTTATATATATATATGTAAGGCCCTGACTTTTTCTTTGATCATTGCATTTACTGTGTATACTAGATTCTGATATTAGAGTTTTCATTATTTTTATTTTTCAGAAATTCTGTTTTTTCTCTTTGTGTTTCCTTTTAA
The DNA here is from genome assembly GCF_034190915.1 of Cavia porcellus. Lineage (NCBI taxonomy): Eukaryota > Metazoa > Chordata > Mammalia > Rodentia > Caviidae > Cavia > Cavia porcellus. The sequence continues at coordinate 19,584,286 of NW_026947515.1, forward strand.
TGAAGTGTTGGAGGTTTTCAAAAAATCCATTCTTTAGCCAGTTTCTACTTGGTTGGATGAAATTTATCCTCTAGTGGATTACTCCAGGAAATGTCTATATGTATAGTACTATACATATAGTATGTATCTAGTATTCTCTGGGTTCTTGCATATTCAAAATGTTTTTCTGTATCTTTGATGTTTGAAGGAAACTTGATTTGTTTTCCTTGGTTCACTTGTTCTTTTCTTGAATTTCTCAAAAATATTGTATCACAATTGTCTAGTTTTATATGATGCTCTTAAGAGAATGTATATGTCAGTATATATAATTTGTTATCTTGGTGAATAATTTGATTTTTCTGTTTGGAAGGCTGAACGATTTTTCTAGCCTTAAAGCCAAGTATTTTTGTTAGAATATTTCTTGGGGTGCTCGCTTTGGCAGCACATATACTAAAATTGGAACAATACAGAGTAGATTAGCATGGGCCCTGCGCAAGGATGACACGCAAATTTGTGAAGCATTCCATATTTTTAGGAGTGTAGACTGGTACAACCTTTGTGGAGGTCAGTCTGGAGATTTCTCAAAAAGCTGGAATTGAAAGTCCCATTTGTTCCAGCTATACCACTTCTAGGCATATTCCCAGAAGAACTGAAAGCATCATACCACAGTGATATATGTGCACCTATGTTTATAGCAGCACAATTTGTAATTGCCAGATCTTGGAAACAACCCAAGTGTCCATCAACTGAGGAATGGATAAAAAAGTTGTGGTATTTCTATACAATGGAGTATTACTCAGCTGTAAAGAAGGATCACATTGAGATATTTATCAGTAAATGGGCGCAGCTTGAGACCATACTCATCAGTGAAATAAATCAATCTAGCATGTGTGAATACTGAATAGTTTCCCTAATGTAAGTAATGATTCAAATATATAAAAGTATGTGGTAATCATGATTCCCCATTATGTGGCCTTGAAGCCTTATAAAGTTTTCACTTATTAATTGGAATGGCTTTATTCTGGGCTGCTTGATATTTTGCCTGTGATGAAATGAACAGCTATTTTGAAGAAAATAAGTCATCATAATAGCTAGTGCTGATTTACTATCATCTTGTTTTGAAGCCCCACCAAACTACGGCTCTTCTGTCTCCATTGGTTTTATCATGATGTATCTTGTTGGATTTTATTATATGTGATAGTATAAACAAAAATTGTTACAGGCAAAGAGATAATACAGAAACCATTGTTCATTTTCTGTTAGCTGGTTCTAAATAGCCTACAATGCTTTCATCCACTTGAATGGTTTTACACTGACTTAATATGTTTGAAGCTATAGTATATGAAGTTATATTCAAATATTTCAAGGAAAAAGACACTATGGTAACTACTAAGTCGGGTTATTTGGTGGTAAAGCACTAGGTTGCTGAAACTGTCATGCTTTGACCTGTATTGTTATGTTGTTATGTCCTCTTTTATCTCAATCTCTCCCTTATTCATTAAAAGTTAGTTATTTTTATGATTTTTTTAATTAAGGGGAAAAATCAAACAAATTAGGATATATTATAGTAACTTTTGATTTCCTATTAACTTGATTTGAAGTCCTGTAATACTCCCACTGTCTTGTTTTGACTGATTAGACTGTTCCGTTCTGTATGATAGTATCAAGTTTGAGGGTATAGACAACTACTTTGAAGGCAATAAGATTCACTGTGACACCCATTCTGGTTTGACTATTATCTTCTTTGGAAGTCTTGTAATGTTTACAAGGTTTAGGTTTTATTGGTCTTGTTCTCTACTGTTTTGTTCAACTTTATAATACCTAATGAGATAGACAATTCTTTTTAAGGAAGCAAGAGGCATTATGGTAACCGCTGTTGATAACCTTGTACTCTGTTTTTACATCATGTGCTATGTCTGTCCTTGGTTTTGACTGACAGCTTTGTTTTGCCATATTTGACTTTATTCTCTTCCAAAAAAAAAAGTAATAAGAACTAAGGAGGAATAAAACCAAAATGTATAAATTTTGTTGTAAAAAAGAGAAGGAAGAAAAGTGCTCTAAAGGATACAACAGCAAGAGTGTTTAGGGGTGTTAAATAGCTGACCATATTAATGTTTTTGGTTGGATCATTGAACACAACTGTTTGCAGTCTCACTGTTTGAATGTCCACTTTGTATGCTTTGATACTGTGACTCGAGCAACTGTCTCTAAGATGATAATGTGTAATCTATTAACTGGTGATTTCTTACTGGTTTTTTTTTTTATAGTTCTTGTACTCTTACACTGCTTTGTTTTATTTTGTTTTTTCTCTTTTTCCTTTTAAATAAAATTTAAAAAAAAGAATATTTCTTGGGATTGGTAATTCTGGATCAATTTTCCCAGTTAGGTGGATGGTGGGTTTTTTAGTACACAGATTTAAATATTTTCTTATTTCCAGAAATTTTTTCTTAGATTGTGGTTTAAATTTTTTATTGTTTTTTCTTTTCAGGTATTCTAGTCTTATATGTATGTTGGACTTTCATTGCCTCTCTTTAAACCACTTTCCTCTTATTTTAAAAGTCTTCATCTTTTTCAAATCTTGGTTGATTTGATTTTTAATTTCTTTCAAATTTGTCCTACTGAGTTTCTTATAATTTATTTTTCACTCCTTTTTAAAATTTTTTCCCCTGGTTCAGTAAACTCTCTTTGCCTGCTTTTATCTTTCTCTCCTCTCCTCTCCTTTCATTTTCTGTTACTTCTTGTTTCTTTTCTCCCTTCGTGTCTTCCCTCCCCTCCTTCTCTATGCCCCTTCCCTTCTCCATCCCTCATCCTCCTCTATTGAACCCTAGGTTATTCTGCCACTGAACTGTACCCCGAGGCTTTTTTTTTAGACAGCAGCTTGCTAATTGTTCAGGCTGGTCCTTCTGCCGGAGCTATAAGTGTACTGTGTCACCACACTTGACTCGTTGCATTTATTTTATTTATTTCTGCTCTTAGTTTCTATCTTTTGATTTTAATTTTGTTATATATCTTAATACTTACTTGAGGATAGTTAATTTAAATTGTTATATTAAGGGTTTCTTTCTCTGTGACTTTAGGGAAAGACAACCACTGAAATACTGCAATGTTTTGTTATATGTTATTTTCTTTTATAGTGATTTTGCATGGAACTATTTTTATATTTTTTAAAATTTCATGGGCAAGATTACTAGTCCAAAAAAATTCTTTTCCATCAATATAGAGAAGCACAGTTTCTTTTATGATTAGTACTAGTGAAGTAGGAAAGGAAGCAGAAAGGTCAGTTAATGCAGCTACTTTTTATTTCTTCATGATCCTTAATTTTCTTACTTGTCTTTTCCTTAATGCTGTGTCTCTCAGACCACAATTCTTTCTCTATTTATCTGGTTAACAATGATTCTTTGATGTTACTACTTCTAGTTCTACTTACTTTTAAGTCAGTTTATACCTGTAGCTTTAGACCTCTAAGTCCCAAATCGTTGCGTTGTATTTTTGGTGCTTGGTGCTGGTGTTTATATTTTTGGAAGTGATTTTGTTTCTGTTGTTTGCCCTTCTTTCTGCCCTGTCTCCATTCCGCAATGGGAGCTCTGTGCTTGTTGCCCTATTTTTTTGAATGGCTTGAGTTTTGTGGTATTCTTTATATTCTAGTAATGCTAAAGGTGTAGGATGCATGTTGTATGGTTGTCTTGTTCTTTCTATGAGACTTTAAGGGATATTCAGATCAACCACCATTAGGTCCACCGTTATCCTCTAGTCTCAGTGCTTTTGAAGACACTCAAAACTGGCTAAAAGAAGACAGATAAGAAAATGTAAAATGAGAGAACATTTTACTTCTCATTTACAAATGTAACAACTTACAAATTTTTCTGAATTAGAGGGGAACTTAAGCTTGAGGTTATTTTTGGTTGGCTCTTCATTTTTTGTGTTAAAGTTAAATTAGGGATATATAACTTTGAAAATAGAAGCAAAGGCAGTTACTTTGCATATGGTGGTTGATGGAGAGGAATACATACTTAGTGCTCTCTACACTTGCTTAGAAAACTTACCTAGGGAGTTTATTTTTTAAAAAAGATTCATAGGCTCCTCCATTGGGAAATCTGATTCCTGTACATGTTTTTAGCGGTCACTCTTAAATGACTCTAAACAGCCACCTTTTGAGGAATGTTGACATAAGTGATTCCCTTAACTGTCATCTCCTCACCTGAAGCATAGTGAAAAGGAGAAATTTAGCACCAAAACAAACTAGGTCAGTGCTTGAAGCCAGGATACCCTATTTGTAGACCTCGGCAGAGGTGAAAATGAATCCTTACTAAAACATCTAATGAGAAGATGAGGTCATATGTAGCTTAGATCTCTAATTTCCTTAAATTTACTCATCTGAGTTTAAGGGTGAGAATGTATTGAAATTTAATTTTTAACATACTTTTATGGTTTGGAAAGTTAAGGGTTTTCAAGGTATACATTTTGATGAGTGATGTGTTTGTGGCTTAAATTATATTATAAAAGCACTTGTGCTATTAGAAATGAGTTTCTAGATTGTAGAGGTAGATCTTTAGAGAGGTAAATCAAAAGAACATCAGTAATAAAACAGTAAGAGAGGTTAATAGTAGTAAAGATAAATAAACAGATTTTTAATGGGCAAAATTTAAAACCAAGTGATCAGGTAAGACTAAAGTAGGTGGAGTAAGCTTGAGGCAAGGAATGACGTGACTATAAAGGTAAAAATTATTTAACGTAAGTAGAGACGAGATACGATAGGATGCATGGCTTTCAGGAGGAGTGGTCAAGGATTCTAGAATGAGATTTCAGTCTGTGAAAAATTAGTGCTTTTTGGTCTGCGAGAATCAAGAATCATTATGTTTTCTCTCCATTTGGCAGTGCCACACCTCCAGTATTACAGGCTGATAATTCACAATTTTTTTTTCGCTATTCAGTACCTATTAAATTGCTGTTAGGCATAAAGTAAGAATACAGTCTCCACTTTCTCTTTGCTATTGGTCGAAACCTTCAGAATTGTCTTCTGGGGACTGACCATGGTGCTGACCATGGCGCTTCCTATGGTACTGTCCATGGTACTGTCCATAGTTTTGAAATTGTAAATAGCTTGGTCTTTTCTATTTAGGAACAATGATAAAATGAACTTGAAAACTATAGTTAGAGATGACAGTTTAATTTCTTAGTATGCAGATGTATATGTATACATATATGTGCCTATGTGCACACGTTTATACATTATATTACAATATTGCATTGGATTGGTGCACATAATGATACCATGCTGCACAAATATTGCTGAAATATGATTTTCATTCAGCATGTTTTCATGTACCATATATCTTGGTTAAATATAGTTCAAAATTTTATTTTTTCATTATTGCTTGACTATTGCAAATAATGCTACAGTGCACCTCACTATAGCACTTTTTTAGGCAAATATTTTAAGAGTCATTCTGGGATAGATAACCTGAAAATGGAATTTCTAAATCCACTAACATTTCAACCTACAAGTACTCAGGAGAAACGCTGAATCTCTTTTGCCTATTCAAATTACTTAGCATGGAACTTTCGCTTTTTAAGAAATAGAAAGAAGAAAAAATTCTAAAAAAAAAAAAAAAGAAAAAGAAATGTGAAGAAGGAATAAAAGGTCCCGAATGGAGTCAGGAGAGTTTTGCAAAACTTTCATCTCAGATCTGAGATGAATAAACAATTTTCAGATGAAGAAATACAAATGGCAAATAAATACATGAAAAAATGTTCGCCATCACTGGTCATTAGAGAAATGATGTAAATTAAGACCACACTGAGACTTCATCTCACGAGTCCTGAAAGAATGGCCAAGATCAAGAAAACCAACAACAACAGATGCTGGAGAGGCTGTGGGGAAAAAGGAACTCTCCTGCACTGTTGGTGGGAGTGTAGACTGGTGCAACCATTGTGGAGGTCAGTCTGGAGATTTCTCAGAAAGCTGGGACTGGAAACACCATTTGACCCAGCTATTCCACTTCTAGGCATATTCCCAGAAGAACTGAAAGCATCATACCACAGTGATATATGTGCACCCATGTTTATAGCAGCACAATTTGTAATAGCCAGATCTTGGAAACAACCTAAGTGTCCATCAACTGAGGAATGGATAAAAAAGTTGTGGTATTTTTATACAATGGAGTACTACTCAGCTATAAAGAATGATCACATTGAGATATTTATAAATAAATGGACACAGCTTGAGACCATACTCATAAGTGAAATAAATCAAACTCACATGTATAAATACCAAATAGTTTCCCTAGTGTAAGAAATGATAAGAATACATAAAAGTATGTGGTAATCATGATTCTCAGTCATATTGGTTTGAATCCATATAATGTTATCACTCATTAATTGCAATGGTTTTAACCTGGGTTGTTCGATCTTAGTATTGGTGATAGTACGAATAGCTATTCTGAAGAAAACAACACATCATATAAGCTAGTGCTGATTTAATGTCATCTTGTTTTGAAGCCCCATCAAGCTGTTGTACATCTGTTTCCACTAGTTTTAACATGTGGTATCTTACTATATTTTACTATATGCAATAGTATAAACAAAAAAAATTTTTTTTGTCTTTTTCCTTTTTCTTTTTTTATCAGTACCAGAGATCGAACTTATGACTGCCTGCTTGCAAGGCAGCGCCACTGAGCTAAATCCCCAGCCCCTAACAAAATTGTTTATAGGCAAAGAGATAATATAGAAACCGTTGTTTGTTTTCTGTTAACTGGTTCTAAATACCCTGTAACTTCTTCATTCTCTTGAATAGCTTCAGACTGTCTTGATATGCTTGATGCTATACTCAAATAATACAAGGAAGGAGGCACTCTGGTGACTACTAATATGTTAGATTATCTGGGGGTGAAACACAATGATGCTTAAATTGTTTGGTTCTGACCTGTGTTGTTCTAATACAATGTCCTCTTTTATCTCAATCTCTACCCTTTTTTAAATTAATCTATTTTTTTCAATTAAGGGAAAACTAAATTAAAAAATAGTGGGATATATTATAGTAACTTTTTGCTTTCCTATTAACATGATATGAACCCCAGTATTGCTCTCCCCATCTTGTTCTGTCAGATTTTACTATATTCTATTTTGTTTGATAGTATCAAGTTTGAGGGTATAGGCAACCACTTTGAAGGCAATAAGATTCACTGTGATGCCCATTATGCTTTGACTGTTATCTTCTTTTGAAATCCTGTAAGGTCTCCAGTGTAGGTTTTATTGGTCTTGTTCTGTACTGTTTTGATCAATTCTATTATACCTAATGATATAGGCAACTCTTTTTAAAAATAGCAAGAAGCACAATGGTACCCATTTTTGATCACCTGATATTCTATTTGTGCATCATGTACTATGCCCATCCTTCTGTTCCAACTGACTCTGTTTTCTTTAGTCACGTTAGGATTTATTCTTTTCAAAAAAAGTAATAAGAACTGTGGGCGTAAAAAAAACTCAAAAAGTGTAATTGTTATTAAAAAGAGAGGAAAAGAAGGTGGCTATAACTGCATGTATGTTTGAGTGTGTAGGATGGAAATCCATATTACTGAGCTTTTGTTGGATCATTGAACGGCACTGTCTGCAATCTCATTATATGAATGTACACTTTATATGCTTTAATTTTATTATTTGGACAACTGTTTCTAAGATGACAATATGTAACCTATTAACTAGTGATATCTTACTGTATTTTTTTTCTTGAAATTCTGTATTATTTGTACCCTTTTACTGCTATGTTTTTTTATTTCCTTTCTTTTTTTCTCTTTAAAAAAAATTTTTTTTCAGGGCTGGGGATTTAGCTCAGCGGCATAAGCGCCTGCCTTGCAAGCAGGCAGTCGTGAGTTTGATCCCTGGTACCGATAAAAAAGACAAAAAAAAAAAAAAAAAAAAACTTTCAACCATGACTTGGTGCATTTTCCACCCATACTTACTTGGGCTTTATTATTTTGCTTTTGAAATATTTAAAGTACATTTGCCTCCTTTAATGATGGTAAACTAAAATATAAAAATGTGTTTAAGAAATATCACTCAAAAAAATTTATGGAAGGTCCTTGTACATACCCTCACTGACTAGAATATAAGAAAACAAGTTAGAATTTATGTTATAGGGCCAGGGATTTAGCTCAGTGGCATAAGCGCCTGCCTGGCAAGCGTGAGGTTGTGAGTTCAGTCCTCGGTACAAAAAAAAAAATTATGGCATACAGTAGGAATGATCACACAGGATTACCTATCCAGTCTTCTGACGAATGAAGGCACAGAGAACTAAAATGATTTACCTACGTTTGAGCAGGATCCGTTGAAACATACAGAACCAAAGTACTTTTGAAGAGAACAACATTGCTGTGAATCACTATAATCTTTGCAACAGGTATTTAATAACTACAGATGAACTGAAAACTACACTACAGCAACTTTTCGTTTAACTTCTTGCTATTTGACCAGAGTAATTCACAAAAGTACCATATCTTCTTGTTTAAAGTGAAAGTAAACAACTAATCTTTTTTATTACTTGTTTTTGTAAAGACTGTAGAAATTCTGTTATTCTTTGTACCGGGACTGAAAGTTATTTCAAAAGTAGCTTAAAGGCCTTTTCTTGGACTTTTGGTCCATGGATTGGAGTTTAATACTGTCTTATGTATATAAACTTCAACCATAGCTTTCATATGGTTTCTTTAAAATAAATGGAGAACTCAGACTTTTTGAAGCATGTGAGAGTACAGAATCCTTTTGAATTGTAATGAATTTCACTCCTAATCTTTTCTACTTTATATTCTCACACCTAGTTTTACAAAAGTTCTTCGTTTTCCAAGTTTTTCCCCAAAACTTCTTACCTAGTTTTTAAAAGATGTGTTTGTTTGTTTGAGACAGGGTCTGACTGTGTAGCCCAGGCTAGCCTCGACCTTGTGGCAGTCATCTTGTCTCAGCCTCCTGAGTGCTGGCATTACAGGTGTGCACCTCCATGCCTAGCTCCATTTACTTTTATAATACCAATTTTATAATGTAAAGGTGTAAAGTTTTTAATGCTACTTAATTATTGCATAATTATTGTAACAAGTATACGTAACTCATAGAGCATGAACCCATGATGTGTATGTGGGCCTGCAAACTCTAAGGCATTAGAGAAGCTACCGGCAGTGTGGTATATTAGAGGAGTAAAAAGTTTTCATATGACTTGAATAGTAATTTTCTTACCCAGGGGTTTGTATATATGCTTGTCCTGTCTCTTTTGGTATTAGCTTTGAAGTCATTGGGGTTTTGCTGTTTAATTTAAGAAGTTCTTGAATATACTAAACACCTAAAAGACACTGTTAGATGCTGTAATAAAAGATGAGTTAAAAACATGGCCTTTTCCCTGTTGCATATCATCTACCTATGTAACTGACTATATAATAGGTGCTTAATAAGTTTTTTTGCTGTTGTTTGTTTGTTTATGACAAGTTCTCACCATGTAGTTCAGGCTGGCCTTAAACTCACTGAGCCTTCCAAGTTGGCCCAGAACTTGCAGAGATCCTCTTGCCTCAGCTTTCTGAGTGCTGGGATCACAGGCATGTGCCATCATGCCCAGCTTAATGTTTTTATAGTATTAAAAGAGAAATATCACATTCTAGCTTACTCTAGAGCAACTCACCTAGTAAACATTGTTCTCAGCATTTTTGTTTTTTTGCCCTGCATCTTTTTTTTTTTTTTTTAATCGGTACCGGGGATCAAACTCATGACCGCCTGCTTGCAAGGCAGGTTCTTATGTCGCTGAGCTAAATCCCCAGCCCCTTGCATCTTACTTTTGTAGAGCAAAAGAATCTGCGTACCTCTCACTGCCTCCCTCTTCTGTCTTTCTTGTGTCAAACAAAAATCTTTGGAAACCACATGTAATGTCAGCTCTGCTAGGACTTTCCATAATGATATTTTGCCTTTTGTTAAATTGGAAAGAAGTTGACGTGTAGCCTATAATTAGAGGGCTTTGATTTTGCATAGGTGAATGAGGAGTAAAAGATGAGGGAAAGATTGATGGATATTTTCTACTTAATTCAGATGAGGAAGAAGTCTCTAGTGATTATTTTAAAATTGGAGCCTCTCTTCCTCTTCCTCTGATGAAAGCTGTGTGAAGCCCTCTTCTGGTCAAATATTGAATTGATTCATTTATGTTGAACTTTATTAGAAATAGCAAATATTGTGTGTCCTTGCAATTTTTTTTTAAAAAAATGTTTTTTTTCCTCCTAGTCTCTTTATATACATTTGACAAAGCCAAACAGTGTATTGGCACAATGACCATCGAGATTGATTTCCTGCAGAAAAAAAGCATTGACTCCAATCCTTATGATACTGACAAGATGGCAGCAGAGTTTATTCAGCAGTTCAACAACCAGGCCTTCTCAGTGGGACAGCAGGTATGTTTAAATTTTCTTTCATTCCTTTCTAATCCTGGACATTGTCTAAAATTAATTATACTTTTTAAGAACTGAGAGGAGCTTTGCATATGAACAGGTATGTCTGAGCTGATTGATAAAAAGGAGATGTGTTTTCTGAACCTTTTGAAATCTGTTTATAAAAAGTTTAAAGTAACTTTTAGACTAAGATATCATGTATACTTATAGTAACTTTTCCCTCTGCAAATTTGGGAACACTGTAGACATACATCTGAAATTTCTTATTGCAGGATATTTGTTTTGTCTCTGGAATGTGTTTATGTTTCACTAAATTTCTGTAGAAAAATAGTACTTAACTTTTTTTTGTTTGATACTTATTCAAGAATCTTAAGAAAACTAAGTACATATATTTTCAAGATTTATATGGAACTTCTGAAGCCTACACTTTCCCTTTGAAAACATTTGCAGTGTTGTTTTTTTTTTTTTTTGGACTTGAGACAATGTTACATGTTAAACTTCCTAAGATTTTACTTGAAGTATGAGTTTATAAATTATACACCTAAGTAATCATTGCTCTTTTGACCTTGCCATCACATTTGTCCCCTTTTCTGTGACTTTTAAAGTCATTACAGATGACTCCTTCATACCCTGATTCTGTAGCATCAGTTCTCAAAATGTGATTCAGAAACCCCAGGGTATCCTTCAAACCTTTTCAATGATTCTGCAAATTCAAAACTGTTTTCATGGTAATGCCAAGGCATTATTTGTCTTCTTTCTTTTATTCTTTCACAGGTATATAGTGAAGTTTTGCAGAGACTATGTGTTATGTGCTAGCATAGCACATTGTTGCTGAAGCAGGTGTGAGGATCTAGTTATCTTACATTAAGCCAGACACTACAGAGATTTGTGAAAATGTTACAACGCCATCTTTTTTTTTTTTTTTAGAAAATAGGCTTTTTAAAATTAAAAATTAATACGTAAAATTTATTGTCACTAATTTTAAATCAATATACTTAACATTTTTATTTCTTATTTCTAATAGGGTAAATAATGATAGATATGATCTATATGAACAGAAGCTATTTGGGGTCCTCAAATATTTTTAGAAGCCTATAGTAGTACCCTGAGACCAAAATGTTTGAGAATCACTACTCTGTAGCATTCTGATCACTAATGACTTACCTAGCCTGAGGAATGAGAACTGTAATAGAAGGCAAGAGATACTGAAGTGGAAAGAATGTTACTTTTTACTGTTTTCTAACTAATATATCTAGAAGAATAAGATTAATGACCTAGGTAGTCCAGGCATCATAAAATCCATTTTTTGCAAACAGAAACTGAATTACTGATAGATAAGAAAAGAATATGGTATATTTTTAAGGAATATATGAAAATTGGAATGAACTTCAGAGATTATCTAGTGTAACTTTATTTACAAATGAAAAAAGGTAAATTATGGGGCTGGGGATTTAGCTCAGTGGCATAAGCGACTTGCCTTGCAAGTGTGTGGTCATGAGTTCGATCCCTGATACCAATAAAAAAAGAAAAAGATGAAAAAAAAAAGTAGAAGGTAAATTATGTGCCTGTGGTGTTACAGCTAAGAACCAGTTAAGAATTAAACAAATGTTTCAGTAGCATCAAGTATGTTCCAATCACTCTCATAGAGCTTGCTTTCTAGTTGAGAAAGACAGAAAATAAGAAAAGGTGTGTGTTGTTGAATACTCTAATGTAAGCAGACCTCAATACTGCACTAGAGAGCCATTGCCATGCTGTTTTTATCAGATGATTTGAGAAAGCTGCCCCAGATGCCTTGTTAGCTGGTAATTTGTTGACCATCAGTCCACTGCTTTTTGGCTGTGCTGTATTCCTTCTGGACTTTTATACTTACATTGTCTAGCTAAACTTCATTGTTCCCATCTTTGTCTTTACATTTAGTATCTTAAAAGAAAATACATATAATGTTTAATAAAACGTGCTATGGTATTTGTAATGATTTAAAACTCAATGGCATTGACTATGTCAATAAATCTATGAAGTAAAAGTATTCCAGAATATAGAGAAGTAAGTATCTTATCCCAAAATATTGTTGTTGGTGTTTGTCTTATTTGTAATAGTAATGGCAGAATTGTATTACTATTATATCCCAGCATGCTAGACTAGAAGGCATGCAACAGGTATTTGGTGAGTGAATGAATGAACATTCAGAAGCCTTCTCTGCACTTGTGTGGCAAGCATTTTATGCTGTTTATAGAAAAGCATGGATTTTAAAGTCGTAGACCTGGACTTGATCACTGGCACTATAATTTACTGTAACTCTAAGCTCACTGCTTAGCCTTCTTCTGAATCTCAGCTTCCTCACTAGTAAAGCTGAACAGTACTGTAGTTATTTCCAAGAGCATCTGTATTAGTTTTGTAAGCTCCCATAGTGTTTGATACTTAGCAGATTATAAATATTAAGATCCTCAACACTGCAAGTGTGCTTGTGGAGCAGATTTAAGAAGGCTACAAAGGAGAAAACTGATTTTTTGTATTTGGAAAATGTACCCGATAATGTGAGGACCAATTCATTCATATCATAAAGTAATTTTTCTCCTACATAGCTTGTGTTTAGCTTCAATGAAAAGCTTTTTGGCTTATTGGTGAAGGATATTGAAGCCATGGATCCTAGCATCTTGAAAGGAGAGGCTGCGACAGGTAAAAGACAGAAGGTATGCTTTATTTCTAATCTTTATGCTATGAATTTGCAGATTAATTTTTTGACTATTGATAATTTTTTTCATATTGTGTTCTCTTTCTTTTTAGATAGTAAGAAAAGATTGCTTTTGGCAACCTTTATTAAAGTACACTTACTTGCAGACTTTATAGTAATTTAAAATTTGTATGTACTTATTGATATTTGTGATTCTTGTTGAATGCAGAAGCATTATTGAGAAGATACAAGCATTTAAATGAAGTAGGAATTGTTGAATGTAGTTGTGAAAATAAATAACTCAGATGATAGTTTAGAAGACTTGCTTTACACAGAGATTTCATTCCTGTTTTATTTTTAGCCTTGCTTTGAAAAGAAGACTTCCAAAAGTCTGTTATTAGCCTGCTAATTATTATCTTTCTATATAGATTGAAGTAGGACTGGTTGTTGGAAACAGTCAAGTTGCATTTGAAAAAGCAGAAAAATCATCACTCAATCTTATTGGTAAGATTTAGTTTTATTTTTTGTGACTCAACTGAAGTGATTTTCAATTGCAAGAAGAGAAAAAAGGGTTTCCTTTAAGAGAGCTTATCACAAAATCATGGAATATTTTTTTTATACCAGGGATCAAATTCATGACATTGCACTTACCAAGCAAGCACTTGAACTGCTGAGCTAAATCCCTGGCCCAATCATGGAATATTTCATGTTTATCAAAGTACTGATGAAAAAGTTTAAAACCTTCATCTGGATTAGCATCGGCCAATAGAAATAGGATGTGAAACACAATCATCTTTTCAAGTTTCCTAATAACCACACTAGAATGAGTAAAAAAGAAACAGTGAGATTAATATTCTAACTTTAAATTCTTGATAATTTTAGACTTACAGATTTGTAAAAGTAGCTCAGAAAATTTCTGGCTACCCTTCATCAGTTCCCCCTCATGTGAACACCTTATATATCAAAGGTGTTCAAAACTAAGATACTAATAAGGGTCTCATGGCTAATAACTTAACTTTAGACTTTGTTTGGATTTTACCAGTGTTTCTATTATGTCATTTTTCTGTTCTGGAATCTTATTTAGGGTTATCCCATGATGTATTTAGTTGTTTTTAGTCTTTTCCAGTCTCTGACATGTCATTCCTCAGAATTTCTTCATCTCTCATGACCTTGAGAACTGGCCAATTATTACATGTCCTTCACTTGATTATTGTGTTGAGATACTATTAGCACTTTTAGTAGGAGTCAAGCGATGGACATACAGTTAAAATCTTTCTAATAATTCTTAGTTCAGTCTTCTTATACTTTTTGTTTTGTTTTTCTCCTCTTGTACTTTAGCTTTATTTTTAGTACATCAAAATAATGCAGTTTAGACTCTAAGAATAGTAGCTCATCAAAATGACAGTGCCATTAACTGGATAGTAATACTTAGATTTAACTGTGTTCATATTTTCCTCAATAAAAAAAAGTCTTCATTCCTGTACACTGTCATGTCCAAGGTTACTTAGCTTTCTTTAAATGTGTAACCTTTTTCTTGATTCATAAATTACTATTCTCTCTTATATTTTCTTAATAATAAAATATGGATAGGCATTCTCTCAGAAACATTGGCATTCTAAAATTTGATTATTTTTATATTGTTTTATAATTTGCTTTTTGTTTTAACATCTGTCAAATAGATTAATAAACTTAAAATATTTTTAATGCTTATTTATATGCTGGGTGTATCATAATCTCCTGTTAGTAATGCAATATATACTTTTTTGTGAGACTAATTTGAAGAATTTAATAGTGTTATACATTATATAAGTTATTATTACCAGTTAGAAATAATTAGGTGATTTTGATCATGTTGATATTTAAGGGGGATGGGGATTTAGCTCAGTGGCATAAGCGCCTGCCTTACAAGCAGGCAGCCATGAGTTCAATCCCCGGTACCGATAAAAACAAACAAACAAAAAAAAGACAAAAAGATATTTAAGGTAAAGGTATACAATAGACTGTGCTAATACTACAGAAATTTTTTAAAATGAAGTTTGCTCAGTAAAGATATATAGGGCTGGGGATATAGCCCAATGGCCCAGCACCTGCCTGACAAGTGCAAGATCCCAAACCTGATTCTGGATACCAAAAAAGAATACATACACAAAATAAAGGTATGTATGTAAAAAAAGAAAATGAACATATCACTTATATATCTGTGTTCCCAGTAATCTCTTTTGGAAAGATTTGTGATGTATTGAAAAGCCAAAAAGAAAAAAAGTTTTAAGTAGTAATTTTTGTTTGACTAGTTTTGTTTCTTTGAGACAGGGTCTTGGTGTGTAGCTCAGCCTAGCTTAAACTCACTACTTAGCCCAGGCTGACCTCAAATTCACAACAGTTCTCCTGCCTCAACCTCGAGTGCTGGATTACAGGTGCCTGCCACCACACCCAGTTAAGATTGTATATTAGTATCAATTAATGAGTTAGTTGTTTTACCTTAGTCATTTCTTTTTCTTTCTTTCTTTCTTTTTTTTTTTTTTTTTTTTTTGGTACTGGGGATGGAACTCACAACTTCACACCTGCCAGGCAGGTGCTTATACCACCAAGCTACATCACTGGTCCATCATTTCTTTTTCTAAACAAGCTTCAGCTGATTTAACCTCTCCCAAAGCCATGGGTCTCTTTTGGTTGATCAGTGCGATAGAGAAACTGCAGGTGAAACGTACCCAAGGTATTCCACTGTATCTGGAGAAGTGTCTTAATGGTAGTGTCCACCTTCTCCATGATGACTAAAAAGTGAGTGTGTCAGTCACAAATCAAACCCTGGGTCTTTGGATACAAAAACTGGTAGGCTAACCAAAGAAGCCTTCATTTCATAAAAATGCAGCCATTTATTTATTTCTTCATCAGAGTTCATTAGACAAGGAGAAAATTTTATGTGCGTAATATGAGCCTTTAGTTTTCCCTTCTCAACTGTGAAAGTATCTCCCATCCCTACAGGCTTGTTTCCATAATGGTTTCCCAGAGTCTGTCTCATAGAAGTCACAAAGTTAAGTTGTCCAGTTCTTATTTTGGCTTTTACCTCAGTTACCTTCCCAGGTTGACCCGCACTGGCAAAAAGATTAGTCATTAGTGCACATCCAGAATTGTTGTGTTTCTCTAATAGGTCTCCTTCATCTGCAGGAAAAGTAACTTCTGTTCACAGGAGGGTTGTGTTTGCTTCCTGTCTTGATTAAGTGGCATAAACTCAGAATTGAAGCCAGGAGTCTGAAATGGGCCTGCCCCTGCTCCAAGAATAAAAGCTCCAGGCAGCTTGATTTCTTTTGCAATCTTATTCAGATCATAAATTTCTTTTTTGTGTATAAGAGGCTTTCTTAAGTAAGGTACACCTCCTACTTCTGCAATTCTAGTTTTCCCACAGATGCCTTTTCCAAGGAAAGGTGAATGGTTCTTTAGTCAAATCAGGACAGTCAACTATAGAGACCTGAACATCAGCAAAGTTATCTTTTAGCCCTTCTGCATAACTTCAGCAAGTTCTGGCAGAGTTGGCACATGAAAAGAAAACTCAGTACAAGCCAAGTGATGCAATATATGTATAAAGTGATTATTACTTTGTGTCCTATTTTTGTATATAGTTTGTTAAGGTATTTTATCCCAAGAGAATTATATAACTTTCATACAGTGTATATGTTTCCAGGTAATCTGTTCAAAAAAGAAAAAAATGAGCAAGTAGTCTGTGCAAGGATGCAATTTCCATCAGAAAGAAAAATCATGTAGTAACTTTCCATACAGCAGTTTTGACCACAAGAGGGTAGTAGAGTGTAAGCAAAATACTTTTGATCACTTCCTGAAATAAATCTTTTCCTCACAACTCAAAACATAAGATTAAGATCTAAACTTTTTTAATGTGATATTTTCTTTCCTAACTTTATAAAAGCTGTGTTTTTCCTTTTTATTATAGTAGACTGTAAGATACCTTTTTTCTTTCATGTTTGAAATAGTAAAAATGCGGTTTTCTGGAAATACTTTAGGTGGCACTCTGACATTTAGATAATTGTTGCTCTTGGGAGACTTGTAAACATGAATTTTGTAATCATTGAAATCTTTACAATGATTTTAGACTTTTGTATCACGTAAAGAAAAAGCAAATAAAATATCAAGTTGTTTCAAAACATCTCAGACAAAGGGCTCGTATACCCAATTATGAGCCTAATCTAGATAAATAAAAATACACTTGCTTTAGGAACCTTAAAAAACTGCTAGATTCTTGTTGAATTTCAGGCAACCAGTGTTTTTTTCCCCCTCAGGTATGCATATGGTGTTTCATCTAACCAACTATGTTGCTGATTTGGTTGAATTAAGGAATAATGAAATCAAATCCCATGGATTGATTACAAATAGAATATAGACCAAAGCATATGTTTAGGAAGTTACTTTGAAAGTTTAGTACTGACTCTAGAAACCAGAAAAAGTAGATAAAGCAAAATTATCCTAATTATTAGAGAATCACCCAAAAATATCTTAATGTTTTTTGCATAAGTGGAACTTGTCTTTGTTCAGTTAAGATGCCCAGAGAGTATCTGTCTTTTTGCACTTTGTGACAAAGTTCTCTTTTCACATTTGATTATGTTTGATTATAGGCAAAGCTAAAACCAAGGAAAATCGCCAGTCTATCATCAATCCTGATTGGAACTTTGAAAAAATGGGAATAGGAGGTCTGGACAAAGAATTTTCAGATATTTTTCGACGAGCATTTGCTTCCCGAGTATTTCCTCCAGAGATTGTGGAACAGATGGGTGAGTTCAAAACGAAAAATTTGATAAAAGCTTGTATTGTTAAAAAAAAATTAAATGATAATCTCTTTTCAGTGGTTCTGAAATTATTTTCCAGATATGCCAAAAGTGTTTTTCAGTCTTAACTGCTTTTCAAAAAAATCTGTAAGTTTTCTGAAAAAGTTTCAGAATATTTAAATTTATGAAGAAGTAATAAAAAAAGTATTTTTGGTTGTTTTATTTATTTGTTTAGTTTAGAGTGTTTTTCTAAAGGGCAGGTTTAGAAGTTTTACCTATTTTAAAAACCACTGTAGGTCAGATTTACCCTGCTAAATAGTCGTTATCTATTAGACTATGAACATTTTTCTAAAATTAGATGTTCTTTTTAGTAAACTATTGCATTACTCAATTAGTTCCTCTTCATACGAGTAAATGATTTCTTGGCATGTTTTTAAATTGAATAATTTTGATCTGAAAAGATAAATGCAGGATATACATGGCAGTTTTTTATATTGCATACAAAGAAATTCTGTATTCATTTATTATTTTCTTCTTGAAGGTTTATTTATCTGTGTGAAGTGACTATTTGCCCAGTGGAAATGCTGTAATAACCGTTTTCATATACCCATATCATATGTTAAATTGGAATATGAGCAACAGGATATTTGAGAAAGAAATTTATAACATAAAAGCTTCTAGCAGACTATTTGTGTAAAAACAGGATCCAAAAAAAAACGAAGGAGTACAAGTATTTTATTCCCCTCACCCTGTCTTTTTCTTTAAATTGCTGCTGGAAGATAAAAGTATATTCATCACGGTTGGGATAAGAACTGCTTTCTAGGCATTAAGTACTTGGATTGTATTAGCCTCCAATTGTTGGTAGCTTTTCTGCCTGGTCACTCACTCTGATAATTTGAAGGCACGACACACCTGTTCACTGGGTAAAGGTCGAGTTTGGAATTGGATTAAGAGAAACTGACAGAGACCCTCATCACCTGAGTTTTATACACCTTGAAATGGTGGTAACATACTTTTTGCCTGAAAGATACAAAGGCCAAGTCTATAAAACAACAGAATTCTAATTTGGAAAATAGTTAAAAAAAAAAAACAAACCATGATATTGTAGTTCACCATCTTGGTAATAACGTATTTTGAAGCACAATAAATCCTTAAAACTTTTTGATAAAACCTTTATTTAGGTGTATTCTGGGTAAAAACAATTAAAAAATTAAAAATTCCACATTTTCTAAGTTATTCTTACAATACTATTTTTCAGATCTGAGACCTAGAGGAGTTAATGATTCTGATTGCTTGAATATTTACATTGTCTAGCCAAGTCTTCTGTAGAAAGCCATACTGTTTTTAATTACAAGTATTTTTTCTCTCTTTGGAAGCTTTGTTATTTAGTACTAGTTTCCTTTTTGTACATCATCAAGTCCTTGTGCATGAGGGTCTCTGTCTGAAGTTGAGTAGTTAATGCATAAGAAGTAAAACTCTTCTCATTAATTTGTGACTTTACCAGCTGTCAGAGTGCTTGAAATTAAATCAATATAGGTTTGGAATTTATTAGTGAATTTTAATCCACTTCTGATATCCATATTTGAAGTATAGTGGTAATTTTTTTGTTGTTCATGTGATTTGACTAAGAACTGTGGAGTTGAATTTTGTGTTACTGTGGATAGCCTTTTTTAGGGTTTTTTTTTTTTCTAACATGTTTACTCTAGTTTAATTTGTCAGAGAATGAGCTTTTTCTTTTAAAAATTTGTATTTTTTTCTCTTTATAGCTTTTTGCTATCAAGAAGCATGTTATAAATTCAATTTAAAAGACAGCTAGTTTTAAAGCTACTTTGGCTTTTGAGCCAAATTGTAAAAAAAATTTTAAAAATTATTAATGAAGCTTCTTCTGAGTATCTGTTAAAAAAAATAAACTTACTTTTTTAAAGGTTAAATGAGTGAGAAATAATTTTCTTACCATATATGTTATTCCCATTATAAGTACATTAGGCTTGGTAAATATATGTATGAATAAACATTGCTATACTTACCCAGAATGTAAATGAAATTATGAAATATTTTTATGTATACCCTATATCCTTTTACCTTGCCAGGTGGGAACAAAATTGATTGATGTTTTTTCATACTCATTAACTACATAGATAAGACTGTGTGGTTTGGGGATTTGCTTAGACAATAGGTATGATTTGTAATATATTTCTTTCCTTTTGCTTGTAAAACTTCATGTTTCCTTTTCAAAATGGAAAATATGAGCTAGTCAAGGCAGCACACATCTGTAGTTCCAGCACTCTGGATGAAAGACGGAGATTGCAAATTCAAGCCCAACCAACTTAGTGATTTAGTGATTCCCCATCTAAAAAAAAAAAGAGTACACTAGGTCCTGGGTTCACTACACAATACTGCTAAAAGAACTGAGAAAGACAGACACAGAGACAGAGAAAGGAGGAAGAAAGGTAGGAAGAAGAGGAGAAAAGGAAGAAGATGATATAGATTAGATACATACAGAATATTGCTGACGAGATTTTAAAAAACTAAATGACCTAAATAGAGGCACTTTTGCAGTGAAATTAGGGATCAAACAAGGTAATACATGTGAAGTAACTTTCATAGTTTCCAATTTGTTGGGTTTTTTGTTGTTTGTTTTTTTTACCAGGAATCAAACTTAGGTGGTTAGTAGGCAGGCGCTGCCCTGCTGAGCTACATCCCCAGCTCTGGTGTCACTCTTGAAATATTTCCAAGTACATAGTATATAGTGTCCTACTTTGTTATATTCTTATAAATTAAAATCAAGAAAATCCTTAAAGGGAAAAGGAAGTCACATAAAGCCGCATAGACAGAGGATAAAGGATATGTGTAGAAATAGGAAAACTAAGTGTCAGTGTAGATATTTTGGAACTGTCAGTTTAAACTTTTTTTTTTGTTATTGTTTTAATTAGTCAATTTACTTTTTTCTCATCAATAACAGTTCAGCTCACTCAAAACCAAGTAAGATACGTGGGTCACAGTGGTACATGCCTGTAATCCCAGCACTTGGGAGGCTAAGGCACGAGGATTATTGTGAGTTCAAGGCCAGCCTGGGCTATAAAGTGAGTTCAAGGCCATCCTAAACTGCATAGTGAAACCCTGTCTCAAACACATATACACACATACAGAAAAACAGCTCTTTCCTAGGAGTATTAACATTTGATACTAAACCTATACCTTGTACTTCATGAATATCAAGTAGATATTTAGTTAGAATATTGTTTAACCCCACAGTGA
Organism: Cavia porcellus; assembly: GCF_034190915.1. Lineage (NCBI taxonomy): Eukaryota > Metazoa > Chordata > Mammalia > Rodentia > Caviidae > Cavia > Cavia porcellus. The sequence goes on from NW_026947515.1 coordinate 19,605,375, forward strand.
TAGATTCTTACTTAGAAATCACCTTAAATCCATACTTTGTGTGATGACAGTAGCACTACATGGGTTTTAAGGTAGAAATGGGAGCATCAGCAGTTAGTATTGGGAAGTTTAGGTGAGTAAGTTCAGCTGCTGATTGCTGTCTTTGAAATTTTTTGGTATTAACTGAATATAATATCCTTCTGCTCAGATATTTATCGCGCTTAGTCTTTGCATGCAGTTTTGTGGAGAATGCTAGGTTTAATAAATGACTGAGTGCCTCAATTCTCATTGTAGCTCTAGTTTTTTGGCAAGGAGAGTTTCTGCAAAAGAAATGGCAGATCTCTAAACTGAAAGTGTAGCAAAAAAGAAATTTTTTCAATGAATACTGGATAATTGCTAAAAAATTAGTGTCTTTTTTTTTTTTTTCTTTTTGAACCTGGGGTTTGCTCTTCAGTTTAAGCTGGCCTTGAACTCACTTTGCAACCCTGGCTGGCCTCAAACTTGAAGTGATCCTTTTGCCTCTCTCCCTCCCAAGTTCTGGGATTACAAGTGTGCGCAACCACGCCTAGCAGTATTTTAATGTGCTCTTGGCTATAGGTTCACATCTACTCAAGGAAAGACCTTCAGTAGAACTAGAAGGGAAGGGTATAGAGAACAGAGGCTTCAGTCTCGCTGACTTTGGGGTCTTTGTGAACTCTGGATGTCCAGGCCACCTAGGAGGGAGGGAAGTCCCTTACTACAGTCTTTCGCTCCACACTCCTCCTTTAGAACTGGTACTACGTTCTTTTTGGTTCCCTTTTCCCTGTGTCTCCCTCTCTAAGTGCATTTTCAGTCTGTATTTTTAAGGTTTCTTTTGAAATTCAACAGGGAAGCGAAATTCTTTTCTGAAATTATAAGTAAAACTGCAGTTCCTCTCTGAAGTAGAACTGCCATGAAGATAAGGAGCCTTTCAGTCCCATTCAGACATCTTTCACATGCTAAGAACAGTGCAAATAAAACATAGTGAAAAAAAGGGCACTAGCGTTTTGTGCATGCTATATTTGGGAGAAAGGGAGTTCTTGCTAAGATTAACATAAACACTGACACTCTTAAAATGCATTTTCATACCCCCCACTCACGAGGAGAGATTGCAATTTAAATGGGGGTTAAGACATCTAGCCAAACTCCATGGCTCTGTAAAAGGAACCCTAAGGCTAAAGAGCTTATCTGAAATTTGAAAAAAGAAAAAAAAATGAAGCTTTCTGACATTCATCTTTTCCCTTGTATTAGTCATAACTTGCTTTTCAGCTATATTTTAGGTTTCGAATGCCAATCTGACATCTGTTCAAGTCTCCCTGTAATTTATTAGCAGAGCAAACGAAAGCAGTTGTTCACTAGAGATACAGAACTTTTCCCTTCTTACTTCTCACTAAGTTCTCATAGATACCTGGATATAAGGAATGCAGTAATTTACTAATTCTAACTTTACGTCTGGAAATTTACCAAGTTGTGTGTGTGCGCGCGCATGTCTATGGTAGAACAAAATAGCTTATGATCATGAAATTTCCAAAATCTCTATCCCAGTATTCAGAAACAAAGCTTATATTCTTTTATAAGATATCTTTTATAAATTGATTTTTTTTAAATCTTGGTTAATTTTTACCACTGGTTTTAATTTTTTAAGTTAAATTGATAATTGAATAAAAATTTATTCCTGTGTCTCAAATAGTAGATAAATTCAGCTGGTGTTTTGTTTTTGGTTTTGTTTCTGTTTCAAACAGACTTTAAGAAATAAATCTTTTGAGAAAGCAGAACTGACTTACAGTCATCAATGAGTTAGATATCCTGGCAACTACGGTTGGATTACTTATAGAGCAATAATTGAGTCACTACAAAATTGAAGTAAAATGTCAACCTGAAAGTTTACCACTAAGGAATGATTAACACACTCATGATGAGATTCTAACTCATGTCTTGCTGCTGGGCAGCTTGAGCCACCAGCGGTACATGCATGACTGTCCTATTGCACAACTTTTTATTAATTTTATGTGATTCGATCTATTTGTACAGTAATACAGACTTTCCAATAGGAGAGTCATACATGTACCACGAGTGGTTCAACTGGTGGGAACATGTTAAATAATAGATAGATTCATCTTAGAAGATACAGTAGAGCCACTCGTAAAATCATATAGTTCTAAAAGTGGACATATTTATGTTAATAAAAATACATATAAAACTAGAAGTAAATGCATTACAAAAATCTCTGAGGGTGGGCTGGGGATTTAGCTCAGTGGCATAAGCACCTGCCTTGCAAGCAGGCGGTCGTGAGTTCTATCCCCAGTACCGATAAAAATGAAAAAGACAAAAAAAAAAAAAAAATATCTCTGAGGGTACATTAAGTTGGAAAAAGTGTTTACATTTGTGAAAAGACATTAAGAGGAACCAAGGGAGACCTTTGTTCTTTTCCTGTTATCCTTGTCTATTTTACCATACTTTATATCTGTTTTGTGCAATTTTAAGTAAAGATATCAAAGGTTGTTTTTCTCTCAGAGCAGCCATCGGCATAGAAAGGGAGCAGGCAGATACATCCCACTGTCTTCATGAAGCTTTATGTGGAGGAGAAAACTAGAGTTATGAACCTGGATTCTGTGGTCTCTGATGGCAGCCTCTGATCGAATGGAGGCGGGAGTACCTGTCCTACTTTCGTAAAAACTAAAAACTGTTTCTTAGGAATGTAACAAACTGCTTCCTCCCAGTACTTTCTGCATTATCTAAATAGGCATATCTAAATGTGAGAACATTTGCATTCAGATCTCTGAGTAACTGAGAAGACATTAGGGAAGAAGGAGTGAGAAAAAGAATGATTTGATTGAAAACAGAATTTCTGATATTTGAAAAGCTATACAAATTTTCATTTGGTCTTCAAAAACCATTTTGTTGAGGAATCTAACTCCTGTGACTCCTAAAGTGAGAAATATTTCTCCTGTTTTACACTTAGGTTTAGATTGGTGATGATGATGGGAGCTAATACTTTTATAGTGTGAAACTATTCTAAGTACTTTATTATTTTGTACATTAATTTATTTGATCCTTGCAATAGACTTATGATCCAGTTTTATGGAGTAGGAAACTGAATCTCAGAAAGGTTTAGTAATCATTCAAGAGCCACAGTTAGAAAGTCCTAGAATCAAATTTGAACTCAGGCAGTCTGGCCTTAGAGACCATCCCTTTACCGTTGCACAAAATGATCTCTCACAAAAGCTTATCATGTGGAAACATTGTAGTAGGTCTCCTTGGCCCCTTTTTTGGTGACTTTGCAGGTGGTCTTTGAGGCAGGCTTTAATCTAGGCAAGGGCTTTTCAACCATTGCATTGGTAACATGTTGAGCCGTTAATTATTTGGCACAGAGGCTGTCTTGTTCATTGTATACAAAATTATACGGTGATATATTCATTTTATATATTCAAATTGTCATGAGTTTAAGAGACTTGAAAAACTGATGGTAGGACTATAATGCCACTTTTTCATGTGTTTCTTAGCACTGGTGTAACACAATGTGGAAAGGAGGTAGTTGCTATGGTTGTGTCAGAGAAGTTCTATCTTAAGTGGACCATCAACCTAGAGATGAAGTATAAGTGTTAAAGTCATTTAAAAGTTAAAGAACATAACCCAACAAATGATACCAAAAGCCAGCATGTGACTAAATTCCAATTGAGAGGTACAGCTAAGTCATCCAGGAATTTAAAGAGAATTATTGACCACTTTATGGAGTAGAGAGAACTTGAGTGAGGTCTTAAATGCTAAGGGCTTTTGGATGGGGAGAGAGGAAGCAAGTATGGCACATACCATATCCTGGAAAGAGTGACAGAGTAAGCAAGGTGCAGAATTTACAAATTAGACCAGTTAAGCAGCCCTGATGTTGGGAAGAAGGAAGAAATAAAATTGAACATCAAGTTGGGGTTAGGTTTTAGAAATCTGTGGATCAGGAGAAAGTTTTTTTGTTAGTACTCTCCCTGTTTAACATTTTGGACAGACTTGGGTGCTTCTGTATGCTTTCTCTGTACTATCTGCATGCTTAAAATCTAGGTATTGTGTACTGCTTAATGTGTTACAATTAATTCATTTGCATTATACTCCTAAGGTAAGGTTTCTCAGCCTTGCACTATGGATATTTTAGTCTGGATACTATGTTGTGGGAGCCTGCTCTGTATGTTGCAGGATATTTAGCAGCATCTCTATCCTCTGTCTACTCAATATTAGGTAGGTTCCCCTACCATCTGTAGCCCCATGTGACAATCAAAAAATGTTTCCCTGGGTGGTGAAATCATCCTGCATTGAAAGCCACTGCTCAAAGACCTCTGAGGGCACATCTGTAATATCTCCTATCCATGTATTACTAACATCAAGACTGTTTAGAATGTGATCTGCAGACTTGTATGATAAACCAATGTTACCCCATGATAAGATAAATATTGGAGATTGAGAGTACATATTTAGAAACTTTATAGCAATTTAGCATTTTCATGGTGTTTTAAAATTGTATTTTATAAAAATATCGTGGCCAGGCATAGTAGCACATGCCTATAATCCTAGCATTCAGTAGGCTGAGGCAGGAGAATCACTGCAAGTTCCAGTTTGAAGCCACCCTGGGCTATATAGTGAGCTACATGATAAGCTATTGCCTCAAATCTCCCTCTCATAATAAATAAATAAATAAATAAATAAATAAATAAATAAATAAAACATATTATAAGGTGTTGCACATTTTAAAGGAAACAAATACAGTTGGACCTTAGCGTGGATAGTTTGAGAAACACTGTTGGATATAAATATTTACTAAAATACATTTTTAAGAGCTAGGAGTGTAGCTCAGTGGTAAAGCACTTAGCTAGCATTTGCAAGAGCCTTTGGTTCCATTCCCAGCACCCCTACCACCCATCCAACCACAACAAAAACATGAAGAAAAAGAATGAAATTTTTGAGCAGATGAATATAATTGTTAGGTCACTGGAGAACTTTCAGCAGTGGAGTAATAGAAATAAAGTTATTATTTTAGGATAAATAATACAGTTATTCTGTGTGACAAGAATTGCCCTGGATGTGGTGGCATAATTCTGTAATCCCAGCACTTAGGAAGCAGAGGCAGGAGGATCATTGCAAGTTCTAGACCAGCCTGGGCTCCCAAGTGAGGTCAAGGCCAGCCTGAACTGCACAGCGAGACCCTGTCTCAAAAAGACCAAAAAAAAAAAAAAGTATCACCCTGGAGAGGACCTAAAGGACTGGATGGATCGGGAGACTAGCATATTCTACTTGTCCAGTTGCGTGTTACATAGAACTTGGTTAGGATAATGGTAACAGGAATGGAGAGGAAAGAAAGGTATGAAAATGTTATTAAAAACAAAATTGGCAGAAATTGGTGATGGATAGGAAGGCACCACTCAGGTCTTGTGAGAATATGTTGTCAATAAGAAAATCATAAGAGCCTAGTTGTAGGGAAGTGGGGAATGTCATTACACATGTTTTCAATATCCCCAAAAGAAATGGGAAACCGACTTGAAGAAAGAGAGGCAGAGTTGCCTACAATGTACTGAAGACTAGCTTTGATCAGTCTACACATATTTAAGCAACACACAGTTTCTGTTTCTGTTCTTTCTTGAAATATCTTCTTTACTTGGCTTCTCTTACTTTAGGGTTTTTTGGTTTTTTTTTTTTTTAAATCTCTTCTGTATCACTTAAATACTGGGAGTTACTCAGGAATCTTTGGCCTTTTTTTTTTCTTACTCTGTTCTCCTAAATTGGTTACACTCACTTCCATAGCTTCAGTTAGTATCTTTATCCCTTTAACTCTTGAATGTGCATATTCTTCTTCTGAAGCAGTTAGTTATGTATGGTTTTTTTTATTTTGTATTTTGGTACTGGGATTTGAACTCAGGACCTTGTGCTTGTCAGGCAGGGATTTATGCCACTGAGCTACGTCCCCAGTCCCTTCTGATTCAATTTAGAGCTTGGAATTTTTACCAGCATAACCCATTGGCTAGCTCTAACCCTGCAGTCAGTTCAAAATTAAATTTAATGATTTGCCATCTCCTTCTTCCATAGGAATACTTCCATTTCTATGCCTAGGAATTTCTATGCCTAGGAATAAGCTGCTAAAAGCCTGGACCTCTTCTTTAACCTTAACTTCTCTCTTTCCTTCAGTTCCCATTTCCAGTAAGTCAGACTACACTGTCAGTTCTGGAATCTCTTCACAGTGTCTCAGATCTGCCTAGCTCTCTACATCTCTTTCTATCACTTTTTCTTCAGGATACATCACAGTATACCTTGTCTGTATTGTTCCATAAGCCTTCAGCCTTGCCTTCTCTAATCCATTCTCCACACTGTAACTGGAGTGGGTTTGTTTTTTTTTTTTTTTTTTTGTAAAAAGGCAGGTCTGATCCTGTCACTCGACTGGCTCAGACTCTTTAGCAGCTACCCTTAACTCATGTGGTTCACAAGCCTTATGTGATCTGCTGTCTCCAGACTTTCCCGCCTCTTCTCAGCCTCTGCTCCTTCCTTGTACTCTAGGTTGCAGCAAACCTATATTATTTTCAGTTTCTCTAATTTACCATGCTACTGTCTCTTACCTCTGTATATTAGGGGCTGTTTTTGCCATGTTTTTATTCAATTCTTGTTCTTTCTCTAGGCCTAGGCTTTGATGTTTATCCAGAATGTTTGGGCTTAATACTCCTCTATATATCCCAACAATTCCATATGTTCTTTTAGGTATTATTACATTGTGTTATAGTTGTTTACAATATATGTGTATTCCAATCCCTCAGGCCACCTCCCTGCTTCCACATCATTACCTGTGCAAATACTACATAAATTCAGTAAGCAAGAAATCCAGTTCATTTTGGTTACAGATACATTTTTTATTGGCATGGTGCCTGGCTCCTGATATAAGTTTTCTAGAAATGCCAATAATGTAATTAATCTTTTTTCCCTTTATTATCAGTGCCTACTAATTTAATAAAATGCTGGGCTTCTATCATATCCATTTTCCCTTTTACCCTCTTGATTTGTCTTGATTAATTAGGTTAGACCCACGCTTTGCCCCAAGATGTTTACAGTTTATTTGGGAATCACAATAACATTGTATTTGTACATCCCCAGAACAATATTATATAAAGAATAAAGCCCATTGTAAAGCAAATTAATGAAGTAAGCCCTATGGGGAAACTGCAGATGTTTTGAGAAAGTAGAGACAGAGTGATATCTTTTAAAAGTAAGAACAGTTATGATGTTTATAGTTCATTATTGGATCTACATAAGTCCTCTCAGGTTTTTTTTTTTCTTTTTTAGTCAAAAAGCAGTGACAGTCTATTTAAGAAAGTAAAAGTGAAGAATGGGAGAAACTGGCTCTGCAGAGCAAGCTTGCACTGAGTAAATAGAAACAGAGGGTAAGAGTAAAGATAAAACTCTTAAGTGCATCTGGGAACTAAAGCTACGATAGCCTAGAGTTTTTTCTTAGACTAAGAAAGACCTCTTAGATTGGTTCCAAGTGGAACTAGGCTCCCTAAATAGGAAGGGGAATGGTTCTTGCTTAAGCATGTGTAAGCTGCCATGGATTTTATTGTTGAAGCTGCCATTTTTGTGTAAGGGAATCACAATGCTGAAATTCAAGGGCATGAGGTCAGTAGTATGTGTGAGTTTATGAGGGGCACATGTGCCTACATTCCTCTGTGCACACATTCATTTTCTTATTTACAAAATATAAAAGTAATGTGTCTTCATAAAACAACGCAAATAAGCAGAATAAAATATGAAATCTCGTATTTCACCCACTGTAGACTCTAGTTGTTCTCTCTCAGAGATAGTCACTGCAAATATATTGGTCAATCTTTTAGATCCTTTCCTAAGCATATATTTGGATATAGATACAGATATAGATGTAAATATATGTATTTTGCAGTACTGGGAATTAAACTCAAAGGTGCTGTATCACTGAGCTACATTCCCAGACCTTTTTAAATTGTTTACTTTGAGGATCTTGCTAAGTTACCTATATGGAACTTGTGATCTTTCTTCCTTAGCTTCCCTTAGTGCTGAGGTAACAAGTGTAGGCCATTGCATCCAGCTTTATTTTTTTATTTAAATAGTATCACAACAATGAGTGTTCTGTGGTTTTTGTTTTGCTTTTTGAGACAGAATCTCGCCATGTAGTCCAGGCTTAATTTTCTTTCAGCCTTGAACTTTTGTGGCAGTCTTCCTGCTTCATCCTCTTGAGTGCTGAAATTACAGATGTGCCCCACTATGCATGGCTCTGTGCCTTTTTTTTTTTTTTAACGTAATAGTATATCTTGGTTTTTGTTTCATAATAAATCCCCATTTTATTTTTTAAAAAGATAAATAGTATTAGCAAAAGTATATCCATACAAACCCTTGTAATATAAATTAGCATCTGCTTGTTAGCAGAAGAAGGCCCTTGGGCATACTCAAACAGATTCCTCCATTAGTACTTATTACTTGTGCAGCCCTGGGCCTAGAAACATTTTAGGACACTGGGCCCTAAACTCTCTGAGCCTTGGTACTTTTGCTGCAAGATTATTTATTGGTGGCTTATTATTTATAAATTTTCTAACAGTACCTGGCTGATATATCATAGATGATAATTGGTATTACTATATTGTCAGAATGTGGTTTTATAGCTCTTTGAAACAGAAAAAATATATATATCTATAACCCAACTTCTTTAATCCAACGTAAGATATGTTTCCTTTTTATCTTAAACTGTTGTTGCTGTTGAAAAGTTAACACCTGAGATTATCTTCTTGTGCTGTTTTGTAAATTAGCCATTCTGAACAGTGTTTGTTGATAGGTAGTCAAAGAGACACTTAGAAGTATTTTTTCTTTATTTGTAAAGTCATCCTTTGGCTGATTTATCTTTACTTTTTATCACATTACATCAGAGAGCAGCTGATCTGTAAATCTTGTCAGTTTCTTATGTGTGATATATTGACATGGAAAAATGACAGCCATCTTGGTAAATGGTATAGAGAATAAGACGTTGAAAGAAGAAAAAATTAATAGTCACATTAGCAGAAAAGCTGCCCAGAACTTAAACATTGCTGTTTAAGAGAGTACTTGTCCCTTGATTTGAGTAAGACTTTTCTTAGTATTCCATACAATTTGTTACTTAGTGTACCCTACCTATAACATGCTTAATGTATTTAATAAGTTCACCTTTTGAAAATTACCTGCAAGAAGCTTGCATTTTGATTTTTGCTTTCTAAAGAATTAATTTTCTTTCAGCCTTTTGAAAGTTAAGTCAGTAAATCTCTTCCATATGCCATTTTATCAATACTTCAAAATTTGATGCTAAAAATTATTATAGTGTGTCAGATTCGCAAAGGTTTGTCACTTTGAGTTCTTCAACAACATCTCTGACTTGAACACAGTGTATTTTTCTCAGAGGGAATCCTATTCTTAGAATCTGAAAGCTGGTAAGAAAAAAATGCATGTATCTGTTGCTTGAACTTCTATGTATTTACTGGAATTTGTCTACAATTACATGATTTTTTAAAGTGCTTTGTTTTAAAAATCTATGTAGAATCTTTTCAAGTGGTTGAAATTCTAGCAAGACTTAAGAGGTGTGGATAATGAATAGTTACAATTGGAGAAACCTATAATTAGTGTACTGCTAATCCACATATTATATGCATTCAGTCAATTTTTAAATATAAGTGGGGGAATTATTCATGTTGCATATTATTAGTACATTCCAGGGACATTTGCTTCTAATCCGCAAGTATTCTTACCTGACACTAGACTTACCTTTCTGTGTAACTTCTCTTTATGAGTACTTGTTGCTTTTCTGTGTGATTCCAAATTACTTTGGATTCCTCTGTGGCTTTTTCCTTAGTAAGTGTGTGCAACTGTGATGTGCTCAGAGGAAAAGAGATAGTAAGCTGTAAATTGTGGGCTTTGCAACTATAGTCTCTGCTACCCTAGAGGCTGTTTAATGCGGGAGTATCTGGTGAGCCCACAAGTGAAGACCAACCTGGGCAATGGAAGGAGACACATTAGAAAAAAAAAAAAAAAGAAAAAAAGAGAAAGAAAGAAAGAAGGAAGGAAAAGGGAAAGAGAAGACTTAGCTACTTGAGTTGCAAATTCTCACAGTCAGATCTTTTATCTGCCTGAAGCAGGTTGACTATAGGGATGATACTAAATGACGTGGAACTAAACTGTTTAAGATTTGGATGTGTCTTATAAGTATTAAGGCTTTAGTGGGATACTGTCTCAGCATAAGGAGAGAAAGATGATAATTTATTGTCAGAGCCAAAAGATTAAACCCATTTTTCCATGTTGTGTAATAATGAGTATTTTTCCATTGAAGAGGTTGAATTTTTATTGGAATAATTCTGTCTTTAGAAACTCATAAAAGAAATTAAAGTGATTGTTTTGAAAGATAGATTAAAAGACACTGTTTGCACGCATTATTTTGATTATCTTCCTCAAATTTTTACTCCTCTTACTATTAAATTCTTTAACTTTTTTCACTTGCTGCTTTCAGGGCATGAAATTTTCTCAAGAGGATTGTCATCCATTATGTAATATCTCTTTCTCTTCCTATGAGAAAGTCAGAAGTAGACAGTGTGATAAATTTTAATGGATAGAATTAATATTTGAGTCAGAATCAGGGTATGTTAGAGCAGGATAATTTAGAAATGATCAAGTTTAGCATTTCTCAAATTTACCTACATCTGCTTAACAAACACACCTACATGAAGATGTACCTGTTAATATTCCAAGGGAAATCTATCATAGAAATGCTATTTTTTTCCATGTTATTCTTACTCTGAAGAGTGAGCCATTTGTTTAAGCTAAAGTTATAGTAGACCCAAAAATCTGGATTGCCCGATTACTAGTCAGGTGCCCTTTAGGCTTAATGACTCAGTCACTTAAAATGATCAGGTTTAGTGTTGATTTACCTTTAGTTTGTTTTTTGGTTTGAGATTTCACAGCTGAAAACATGCTTCTGATTCTCCAGAGTAACGCTGATTATTTCCTGAGTCTGAACCATTCAGAAAATCCTTTACTGCCTTTGTATCATGCCAGGCTCCCTGGTGGGCTCAATGGAATCTGGAAAAAAAAATTCTTTTAACCTAATCATCACCTCCCCAGCTTTTAAAGGACCTTTGAGATGTTTTTGAAAATACTTTTATAATCAGTGTGGTGACTCACACCTGTAATCCCAGCACTACAGCACCAGAGGCAAATCTCTGCAAGTTCAAGGCCAGCCTGGGCTACATAGTGAGCTCAAGGTCAGCCTGAAGTACATAGTGAGACTCTGTCTCAAACAACTGAAAAAACATTTTTGTATTACTTCTTTTTATTGTGGCAATACATATTTATGGGAGAAAATTTCAAACATACATATAACTAAAAAGAATGAGAAAATTCACTCATTAAAAAAACTGGAAAAGTACTCTCAATACTGTGGAGTGTACATACACACACACATACACACACGCATGTACACAGATACACAAAATATTTTCTATTTTACAATCAGTTTTTTTTAACCTACTCAGTGAGTCAACAATATTTCTTAAATATTCTTCTATGACACTCTTTATCTCTTAGAAAATACTATGGTTTATTTAATCAGTCCCCTATAATCGACATATAAATTATAGTTAGTTTTTTACTGTTACACATTTTGTATGACAAGTACCTTTGGAACTAAATATTTCTGCATACCCATGTTTCTTTAGGATAAATCTTGGCAGTGAGATTGCTCAATCAAAGGGCATTCATAAGTGGAAATATTTCTTTTAGGCACTACCAAATATTCTTTCTTTTTTAAAAAAACGTAAAAATGTCATAGAGAAAAGCAGTTACTAAAGAGGGACTCTGAAAGAAAAACAAAAATGTAATGATTTCACGGGAAGCTGATGAACAGGATATCAAGAGACTTGGATCTAGTTTTAGTGACTGGGGTCACAATTTCCTCATTAGTAAAAAGAAGACCAGAAATAGGAACTTTTCCGGGACAACTATCGTGAAAGCCTTACTTCAATGAATTATGAAGATTTCTACATACAGGAAGGAAAGATTTCTACATACATGGGAGGAAAGATGCTGTGTATATGTTTATCCTGCAAGTTTTAGCTTGATTGGGTTTTTTGTTTGTTTGTTTTTGTTTTTGGTACCGGAATTGAACTCAGGACCTCATGTTTGCCAGGCAGGCACTGTGCCTCTGACTATATTCATGGCCTCGTTTTTGGTAGATTTATCACATGTTCATCTGTCTACTCAAAATATTTTCTTTTCTCTGGCTTTTCATAGCCTCTTTTTATTTTGTTTCTATATAGTTATCATTGCTTTTTAATATTAAGCTACTTGTAACAGAGGCTATTTTATTCATCTCCTGGAAGAGCTTTACTTCTCATAGTTCTTGGGTGTATAACAGAGATTCAGTAAATATCTGTGGAGAGTCACACTTTGACATCCATGTGCCCAGGATATAAAAGAAAACAGCTAAGCAAGGGGGTGCATACCTACAATCCCAGAATTTGATAGCCTGAGAAAGGATTTCCACAGGCTCAAGGTCAGTCTGGGCCATGTAATTTCAAGACCTCCTGAATTACGTAGTCAGTCTGTGTGTTAAAACATCAAACTAAAATAAAAAAATGGCAGCCTGAATTTCTCCTCTTTGAGCATTATATTTTCCACTCTGAAGAAAACCTGGTCTTAATTCTGTTTTTGTTTTTTGGTCGTTTTGTTATTGCTGTAACAATACCTGAGACTGGGTAATTTATAAAGAAAAGTTTATTTAGCTTGTAGTTAGTGGCACTGAAAGTCCCAAGTTAGGCTGCCCCATCTGGCAACAGGTTTGTTATGCATTCTTACAGGGCCGACAAGCAGAAGGGCAAGCAGGTATGTGTTGAAGGGGCAAAATACGAGGGTTGCCTCTTCTTACGACAACTCTTGTGATAATTAGTTTTGCAAAATCAAAAACTCACTTCTGGGAAAATTAATGTAGTCCCTTAAGAGTAGCATCAGTCCTTCTTAATGAACCAGTGACTTTTTGTAGGTCAGAGAGCCTCTCAACAGTTACACTGGGACCAAAGTTCAAAGTGAGTTTTGGAGCGCATATGCCACATTCAAATCATAGCACTCAGCATTATTTTTAAATTTGAGGGGTTATTTCAAAATGTTTCCCATCTCTTCTACTCAGCAACACAATTCTGAGTCTTTGGTAGCTTTAACAAATTTTGACACTTTAAAAAACTACACATATTCAGGCTTTGCTTCACATTCACGGAATCTGAATGTTAGCCAAAATTGACACCCAGCACTAGCAGTAGCTCAGTTGCTCCTGGGGTTTTAGCTTTGTCAGACAGATTGACATTGAAGTTCCGAGGCTGCCTCTTGCAAAATGTCTTCATGAGAAAGTCACTGTATCACTATAAGCCTTGGGCCTCTTTTTTAAAAAAGAAGGTAAGAATAATGCCTAAATTATAGAGCTTATTTTGTTTTATTTTGACAACACTTGATGTATATTTTTCAACTTTCAGAGATTTATATGCCTATAGAAAATATCATGCTTTCTCATGTATCGTGAACATCTACCAGTGTCCAAGTTCCAGAGCCCTAAGTATTTTGATAACCAAGGCTATCCTACTAATGAAATAAAAAATACTTATCTTTCATGGGAAAAAATGTCTCAAAGTCAGATTATCAACAAGCCTCTGGAGAAACATAGTGACAAATTTACAATTAGATACTGTGTTCATTTAATGCCCAATTTAAAATGAGATATAAAGCAACAGCGTAAAATAATTGTAATGCTTTTTAGATAGGACAGTCTCAGATCTGCAGTTATTAAAATATTAGCATGGTTGGCATGTCCATTTAATTGTTTAACAGTGTATTCATGTGTGTAGCCAAAAGAAGTGCACACAGTGATTATCAGATCGTAAATAAGAGTTTACTTTTTTCCTGCTGCTTCTATAATAGCTTAATACATAACTGCCAAGAGGTGGTTTAATAGTACCATTTCCAAAATGTTTCTTTTCTGTTAATCTTAACAAAATTAATTTACTAATTCGTTAATGCATTAGCTCTACTTCCACAGCATTGTCATTCAAAAAGATCTAGAAGCTTAGTATTATGAAGTGAGGACCAATAAACAGACACATTAAAAACAATTACACGGATAGAACTCTGGGGTTCCAATTTGAAACTATTTTCTCCATATGAAGATACTTGCAAAGAATCTTCCCTTTGCTTTGCTTCGCCCTTCTCCATCCACTCAGTAAATACAGAAATGTGTAACTCCAAAGGGTGGTTTACTAAAGGTCACTTCCAGAAGACAAACCTTCCTTTCCTAGAAACTCTAACAAAAGGACATTTACAAAAGGGTCATTTTGCTACTTGTACTTTTGGCAAACTTTGGGCACATAGGGATCTCTTCCCAGCTACATTTGTTGCATTTTCTGTTAGAATTCTTTTGTCTCTCTCTTATTTCTTTGCATTGCATGCATTTATCAGATCCATTATTAAATACTCCTAATTTTTTTTCCGCTTTATTTTTTGAGTCAGTTCTTTTTTCTTTTTCATAGCTTCAGTGAATTATACTTGGAGCACAACAATAGCCTCTTTATTTTAATTTTCCAACCTTTCATTTTCTTTTCTTCCTTTCCATCCTAGAATAATTACTTCAAGTCTCACTCTCAAAACTAGCAGGTTCATCAGAATGTCAAAGGAATTGTAGGATCTCAGCATTTTAAGGGCTTTTAATAGTCGTTTAATTCATACATCTGTCTTTTTTTTAATCATCTCTGCATTTCTGCTGAGTAACTTCTGTCAAGTGCCTGAAGCTGAGGTTGAATTTTTCCAGTGAAAAGAAAGTCACTCTCTTAATATTGCGTTCTACTGGGGGTGGGTGTGTTTGTCTTTGCTCCTTGTTTCCTATGCTGGAGATTGATCCTTGCAGCCCACACGTGCTAGCCAGTGCTTATCACTGAGCTGCATTGCCATTCCTTGGCTTCTGTTCCAGGATAACTGTAAGTTCAAGTTTAGTCGTCTTTGCAAGGGGGAGCTGTGTATTCTTGTTGTTTCTATTATAAGCTCTAGTTCTTTCCTTGAGAGTATATAGAACAAGAATAATTTTACTTTCTTGTAGAAACCTGATAGATATATGCAAATAGCTATTCTGTCCCAACTTTAACTCTCCTCAAGAGTCATCCTTTCTGTACAAAAGAGAGGAAAAGAAAGTGCTCCAAACTATATAACTGCATGTATATTTAAGTGTATAAGATAGAAAATGATATCACAGAGTTTTATTGGATCAATGAACAGAACTGTTTGCAGTATCATTGATGGAATGTCCACTTTACAAGCTTTAATTTTGTGACTTGAACAATTATTTCTAAGATGACAATATGTAATCCATTAACTAGTGATTTCCTACTGTTCATTTTTTTCTGTAAATCTGTATAACTTGTACCCTTTCCCTGCTTTTTTTTTTCTTTTTTCCTTAAATAAAATTAAAAAAAAAAAAAAAAAAAAAAAAGAGTCATCCTTTCTGGAAGTTAAATCTCCAAGGTTGGTTGGTTCCTCCAGCTATTCGAGACTTGTTCTTTAGCTCACCATTGTGTTCACTTCTGTGAACATCACTGTTTGTTCATATTCATTTCAAGTTATGAAACTCAGACTCATTGGAGTATTACAAGTGTGGTGTCTTATAAAATAAACCAGGACTAACTACCCTTTGTTCAAAATATCAGTCTTTTTTTACTGCAGGCTGATACTGCATTAACATTTTTTTACTTCCTCATTCCAACTTGACTCATATTGAATTTACTGTGGAGTAAAACCGTAAGTCATCTCTCACAAAACCTTATCTTTCCAAGCTGCACTCAAGTACAGGAAATTTACATATATTCTTGATAATTTTTATCTTGTTACAATAGCGCTCGTTGCTCTTCTACAGCTACAACTTGTCAAAGAATAAGGAAATTTATTATCAGCTTATAGACTTAATTGAGGCCATGGAATATTTACAGTAAGTAAAATAAAGGCCTAAGAACTTTTAGAAAACACCTGAGTATGGTGTCAGTTGTAACTACACTTACAGTGTCCTCTGGACTGCATTTTGATACACCTTGGGATGCTTGTTATTGATTCACCTGGGGATGCTCCACTTCAGGCTTAATGGATTCAAATTTCTAGGAATTATACCTGTACATATGTATTTTTAACAAGTGCTGTTGGACACTGGTTCACATTGAAGTTTGACAACTGCTGCCTGGGTACTGAAGAATTGAGCTAAAAAGTGTGATCAGAGTTACAATAATATTAGTTAAGGAGAATTTCTGAACTAGTTCTGAACTATTAGAGTGAATAGAAGTACTAGATTTAAAAAAGAAGATACAAGTTGTCTGGTGGGAAGACAGATATTTATTATGTTAAAGCAGAGGTCCTAGAGAGCCATGAGTAACAGGAATTTAAAGCTAAGGGACAGAGGGAATGAAAAAGAAAAGAAAAACTGTAACTTCTGAAACTAATAAGGATAGATGTGCCAGATGAAAACAAGGCAGGACCTGCTACAGAGGAAGCATGATCTTCGTCATCAAGAATTCATGAAATACCAGGCAACACCCTATAAGGGAGTGTAAAAGGGTGGGGGTGTCAGCAAAGATTAATTTGGAGAGTTGTTCCATATATCCCATCTTTATTCTGTACTATCTAATGAGAAGATCTACATTAAGTCTTAGTTGACTAATTTGGATTCAGACCAGTCAGGTGGTAGACATCTTGCACAGCTGCCTGATGCTCAGGGCATAGGCCTTTTTCACTTTATCATAGCAGAAATTAAAGTGCTCTTGGCATTTTAAAGTTGGTGGAGCATCAGCAAGTCTCTGCTAGACATAATGATGCCCAGAGAAAGGATGATAAAAAACATGACTGTTCAAAAAGGATCAGGAGGAGTGGTCTTAGTCTTGAATGTTTCCTCTTCTCAAAGCTTTAATAAGCAAGTGTAGATGATAATCTATTTTAGATGCTGATCGACAGTCTTTGAAACAAATAATGGCCCCTATAATAGACACTCAGGGAAGTTATGCTCCAGTTTTTTACTGTATGTTTGGAGAAGACAAAAACTATTTCTTAGAGTTAATAATTATACAGTACTACCAACATGGTGAGTCGGGGAGCTAAGAAAATACTCATGACTGTAGTTTCAATTAGTAATTTTTAGAAGATCCAGAAGAGAAGTAGAAATTATAAAAACTTCAAATCTGAAGATTAAACATTAATATTAATTGTGATTGTATTTTCTATTTGTGCATGCACTATTTAAGCATTTAAACCTGGTTTGCACATCTGTATGGAAAGGCTTGCAAGGCTTGTGACTGTGTCCTGGCCTGCCACTAGTTTTTAGACAGCTGCCCTCTTGCAAATGAATTTGTCTGCATTTGAACTGGAAGCTGCTTTGGATTCCACTTTAAACAAAATGAATCATTTGAAATCTACTTCATAGTTTTCTCTCTCTCCTTATATATCATATTATCCACAAAATGAATTAAAAACTTCTGATGCTAATTTGACAGAGATCACTTCTAATTTACTGTCATTCTGCTTACTCTTGTGTAAAATTACCGTTTACTATGGTCTTTCTGTAGAAAATTGGTGACAGTTTTTCTTCAATGCATTTGGTTTCTAATAACTTGTAGGGAAAACAAAGAAACTGCTCTTTAAGAGTTTAGCAAATACAAATTTGTCATTTTTTAGATAATATTTTAGAAGATTATAAACAGTAAGCATTATTGTTCATTTCCAGTGTTTCAAAAGTAAGGTTCTGTAGTTTTTATAAGGCCATTTTAAGAAAAAAGATAGTTTATTAGATATCGTAGAGGTGTTTTGTGTATCATTTTTAACATGCCTATCATAATTGATAAGGCTGTATTCTATAAAAGACTTTTAGGTTAGAAATCACGCCAAGCCATCTTAAAACCTCTTAAAAGTCTGTCCACTGAAATTTTTATGCTTATTATAATTAGATAGTAACACCTGTAGCTCAAACAAAATCCAAATTGTTTATGTTGTGGGAGGGCTGCTGATTCAACTAAGAGACTGGTAACTGAAAGGGGATAAAGAACATAATGCTAATCTACCTCAAAATAAGAATCAAAGGACTGGCCGTGGTGATCTAGCATTGCAAATATACTTTAAATGAAGTACACAGAAATAGCCCACGGTGCTCCCAGTTATTCCAGTGAGGGCCTGCAGAAAGGGACAGTGACAGCTGTGGACTATGGGAGGGTTACAATTCAGGGTAAAGTGGAGCTCTGGAAAACAAACATACTGTACTTGAATGATAGAACAGAGGAGGGGAAAAGGGTAGAGGGATGTGTACATGTGGAACCGATAATCATGGTGACTTGGCTCTTTTATGGATAAGGTACATGTTGATGCTGTATGAGCTTGGAAAGTTTAAGAAACTGGTTAAATTGACTCTGTGGAGGGGAAGACAGACAGGCAGGATTGACTCTAATAGTCTAGCTAAAAGGACAGCTAATTCCACAGAGAATCCTAACTCAATGAAATGCTAATAAAGTCATGTGAAAATTTTATGGTCCAACTCATTTACTACCATACTAATTTAGGGTTTCAGATTCATTAATGGAATGGGTACTATAATTTGCAAAGTTTAGTAACAGTAATGTTAAATAAAGTTATAAGGGTCCAGATGGTCACAATTGTCAGTTCTAGAAGGAATTCAGTAAGTAAAATAGTCATTTAAGCTTATGGTCACCTAATTGTGATCTAAATTCCCACATAGTAGTTGAGAGTCTGTTTCCATTTTATCACTCATCCACAGGAAAATGAAAATATAAGCTATCATTAATTAGCCAGTATTTATGAGCTCTTTTTATATACTAAGAAGTTTGCTAAGTACTTTATGTGCATTATATGTGCTTAATACTCATGATAATCTTTGGAAGTAGTTGCTATTATTATTTCCTGAAAGAATGAGGATTTGAATCCAGGCAAACTGACATTAGAGCCTCCACTTTTAACAATGTACACAAAACTGAGTTTATTTAACATAAAAGACTGCTCTTTATTCTGAGATATGTGTCCTACCTTTTAACATTAAAATGTATTTTCTTATATGAAATAGTGCTGATTGATGGTGTCAGCCTTTTTTTTTAAGAAATCTTGTCTTTGCAAAGTAAAACTAAATAACTTAAAATGACTGCATTTTTCCCTGCTTAAAAAATTTCTTTTGCTAGTTTGTGAAATTTGGGTCTGAGAATAATTTATCCAAACAATGGGGCTGCTAATAATTTTTAATGTTCTCTAGAGGTTTTCACTTGATTTCCTATTTAATCCAGTTAACCCTTGATGTATACCTGGCCATGAATAATATACTTTTGGCCTTCTTGGATAGGTAGTTATTGTAAAACATAATTAAAATTTAACTTTGTGATGCAAACTCTAGGAAATTATTAAAAATTTAAGGCAAGTGGTCTAGAGTAAGATACAAACCAGTTTATACTAAATTTATAGAATACAGTTTTGGGTTTTGCTTGTTTTTATGGTACTAGAGTGTCTTAGTTACTTTTCCCTTGCTAAGACAAAATACCTAAAACCCACAAATTAAGAGAAGAAAGGTTTACTTTTAGCTCTCACAGCTTATAGAGGTTTCAGTCCATAATTGGTTGGCTTCATGGCAGAGAGCCAACAGTTCATGGCTGTGAAAATGGCAAAAGCAATAAGCAAGGAAAGAGAGAGAGACAAACCTCTTTCCCTTATATTGTATGCAGGCTACCTACCCTAAGACAGGTATTGTACTCAGATCCTTGAACCCAGCATTGGATCATGAATCGTCACAAACTCTAGATTTGGCTACCTCGGAAGAGCTTGCTCTTTATGACCACATGAGGCTTTGGGGGTACATCCAGATGCAAACCATACCATAGGAGTTGAACCTAACACCTCCCATGCTGAGCTACATTCCAGGCCTTTTTATTTTTAATTTTGAGACAGTTTTGCTAAGTTCCCGAGACAGAACTAAAATTTGGAATACCCCTGCCTCAGCCTTTTAAGTGCTGAGACTATAGGCATATACCACCATGCCTGGTTAAAAATATAGACCTGTAATGAAGTTCTAATGTCTGAGTCACTTAAAATTTTAATAAACAAGGATATTATCATTTGCCCTATTTCTTTGTCATTTATAATCATTTAGGCTTCCAATAATAACCATATGCATAAAATAGCAACTTAATTATGTATATGTAGGCATAGCAAGTTAATATATGAATATGTTTTGAACATTTTGGATTATATCGTTCACTTCCATCTGCCTTTCTGTTGCTATAATCAAGAATTGTTAATGTATTTTACCCAAATAAAAAGTATTTTTAGAAGATGATTAACAGGAGAAGTTATTAAACAGTCAACTACTTGGGCACAGGAAATTAAAGGAAATGCTTTGGAACTACATTTGATTATACTAGTTGCCCATGATAATTCTTATTTATATGAATCAAAGAGGAAGGAGATGAGAATGACTTAGAATAAAGATCAAAACCTCAAATGTGGCAGAAATGGAAAAAAATGTAATGAAAACATTCAAATAATAGTTTTTATCTTATATTTTTGATGAAAAATTAAACAGCATAATCAAGCTGTAAATATGTTGACTTCAAATTGACTCAACCTTGTTGTTACATCATGTTACTAATCCTTACAACTCAGTTATGAAAAGATGGTTAAAATGAAAAATGTCAAGATTCTTATGGCAGCTTAGACAAAATATATTTATAGAATTGAATAAGAATCTACACCTTATGTAATGCCATGACTTGCTTATATAAGAGGATAGTCTCTCGATGACCTGAGTCTCATATGCTAAGTTCACTTACATAATGGCGTCTATCTAGTCAGGCACATTTCGCCACAGTTTTCTAATCCCCTGTGTTCCTTCAGCACACTTGTTCAGTATCCTCTTTCCTCATCCCTGTGTTATAGATGACCTACCTGGCCCCTGCTTTACCTGCTTGAACGTTTTGAGAAAAGGTCTTGCTAAGGTCACTTCTTTCCTCTTGTTTGCATAAGTAGTCTCAGAAGGACAGGCAACTTGGACAAGCTGTATCCCTGTATCCCTCTTTTATATAGCCAGGCTTCTGAAATTGTGATCTCTGAACCTGCTTGTACTATTTAACTTCCTTCTATGTAAAGGAAGACACCTCTACCCAAAATGCTCTGACCCTGATCTAAGACCCTACCACCCAGGTCAACATGAACTTTTAGATTTGAAAGTCTATTGTCCTCTTCCTAGGCTTTATTCTCTCTGAAGCATATATCTTTGTCTTCATACTCTCTTGCCTAAAGCTTTTTGTGGCTTTCATGTACTTTCAAAAAATATTTTAAGATATCAGAACCAGTCAATCTGATATCTTTTCTGAGCTTTTAGAGTCTATTTTTATTACCCATAATCACCCAAACTTTAAATGCCTTATAGCCAAAAACAAAATAATGATTTCCTCTATTTGCCAGACTAGTTCTTCCACCTCTTCTGTCTTGGTATCTGTGGTTGTCATTTTACCTGTGTCTCCAAACTAGATACATTAAGGTCACTCTTGACTCCTCTTCCTTCTCTGATTTTCACTTGGTCTCTAAGCTCTGATAATTAGCCCCACATCTATCTATCTATCTATCTATCTTTTTTTTTTTTAATCAGTACCGGGGATCGAACTCATGACTGTGTGCTTGCAAGGCAGGCACTTATGCCACTAAGCTATATCCCCAGCCCTTAAGTTTTTTTTAATCTATCTTTCGATCTACCTTTCTTTCTTCCTTTCCTTCCTTCCTATCTTCCTTCTTACTATTTTCTATAACTGTTGCCTTTTTCTATTCTTAGTATCTTATCTGGATTATTTCAGTAATATGTTCAGGGATTTTAAGTTTGGATTTCATGGGTTGAGCTCAGAGAGTTTTTAAGAATCCTTTCAAAATTGTTTTCAAACTGTGTACATGTGCATTTTTCTGGGGAAGTCCATTAGACAGTTATGTAAGAAAGAATGGGAAATACAGAATATGATAGTTTAAATCAGTTCCACTGATATTTTTCGTTCATTTTCCTTTGCTGCTTAATTCACTAATCCAGATTAGTGATCCTGCGTAGTAAGCGGGCCTGTAAGATACTAAGATGGGAGAACAGAAGTTGCAGTTAGCGCAGCTCAGTAGTCAAGCAGCCACTGATCTGCCAGCTGCTTCTCAGCGTCAAAGGCAAGGCATCACGTCCTAGAGAATCTCAGGAGAAATCTGGGGCATCGGTGGGGTGAAGAACATCCTCCCCAGGCCTGTGGACCCATTTGCTTATGTACTCTGAGAGGACTAGAAATGGTGTAAAAACTTAATAAAGAAAACTACAGAATCATGTAGTGAGTCAGTGTTTCCAGAAAAAGGCTAACAAGCTGCCTTCAGTTATCCTTCCACCCTCAGTTTATTTGTTCGCCAGTCCTTCTTCCACTCCACCAGGAGAGTTAGCTTTTATACACGTGTCTCATCACCAGCAAAACAGTTAGAAACCCAACACCTCCATTTCCAGCTACTACCCTCTCCAGCCTTCCAAGACTATAACTACTGCTGGCTGTTTTGAAAGAATAGCTTTTATGTCCATAACTTTATGCCTTTTACTGTTACAGTCTTTGTATTTGTGGTACCATTTTCCCCTACTCTCCAACCATAAATTTCCTGTTCATCCTTCCAGTCCCAGATTCAATGTTACCTCTTCCCCTTGTCCATCCCTAATTTTCTGCCATCACCCTGGTAGAATCAGTCTCTCTTAGAGTCTAAAAACACTTCATACATATCTCTGATACATCATATTATAGTAATTTATTTGTATTTCTGTCTTTCTTACTAAGACAGGAATTCACTTCAAGTAGGGACTTTTTCATGTTTGTATCCTAACACCTACCTTAGTACCTAGCCTAAACAGGAGCTTAATACACTTTTGTTGAATGTAATTAGTTTTTATGGCTCACTTAAAATTAGAGACCAATGCTTACTTTTTTTTTTTTTTTTTTTGGTCTTTTTTATTTTTATCGGTACCAGGGATCAAACTCACGACTGCCTGCTTGCAAGGCAGGTGCTTATGCTGCTGAGCTAAACCCCCAGCCCCGACCAATGCTTACTTACTAAGCAGAATAGACTATAATAATATTGGTAATAGTAAAATCCCATTTCATTGCTTATTCAAGTAACTGATTCTTTTGTGAAAGTGAATTTTAAAAGTTTTTACCTGTAAATGTATTTTTATTTGTTTACTTTAGATGGTAAAGAAATTAAGAGTATCAGTGCAGACTAGAGCTTCTAAGACATCCCTATTGATGCTATGTTTTAAACATTAACTCTTTGCCTTTCAAAAGAATTCTCCAACAGAGTGAAAAGAAAACCCACAAATTGGGAAAAAAATCTCAGTCAACTGTCCCTCAGACAAAGAACTTCTATCTAGAACATATAAAGAATTAAAAAAAAAAATCAGGCCCCCAAAATTCAAAGACCCAATACAAAAATGGACATCTGAGATGAATACACACTTCTCAGATGAAGAAATACAAATGGCAAATAAATACATGAAAAAATGTTCAGCATCATTAGTCACTAGAAAAATGCAAATTAAACAACACTGAGATTCCATCTTGCTCCAGAAAGAATCACCAAGATCAAGACAACCACCAGTAACAAATGCTGGAGAGGCTGTGGGGGAAAAGGAACACTTTGCACACTTGGTGGAGTGTAGACTGGGGCAAACCAGTATGGAGGTCAGTGTGGAGGTTCCTCAAAAAGCTGGGATTAGACGTCCAATTTGACTCAATTATCCTACTTTTGGGCATATTCCCAGAAGAATTGAAACCATCATACCACAGTGATATACATGGTATATATAATATATAAACATAGAAGCATAATTTGTAAGCGTCAAATCTTGGAAACAACCCAAATACCCATCAACTGAGGAAGAGATAAAGTTGTGGGTTTTTTAATACAATGGAGTACTACTCAGCTGTAAAGAAGGATCACATTGAGGCTTTTATAGGTAAATGAATGCGTCTTGAGACTGTACACATAAAGTGAAATAAATCAAACTCATGTGTAAATACTGAAGAAACTGAAAGAGTAAAGAAGATCCAAAATCTTCAGTAAATATTGTAGAAGGATAAGAAACTGCTCAAAGGGGAAAAATAGGGAAAAGGAGATAGGGGGGAAAAGAAAAAAGATACGAATCTGTATTTATACATTTAAGATAGCTAAGATGATTGTACTACTAATTCTATTAGTTCTTCAGACAAAACAGTTATCATTCATAGGATTAGATAAATTTTGCATGTCTATATTTGATAATCTGTTTTGCAGATAACTATGGAAAAAAACAGCCTTTGTTATGTTTCTACCAGCTTGTTTTGAAAACTTACATTGTTGTTGTTTTGGATTTTCTGTTATTGTTACTTACCTGTCTCTTTTGTTTCTTTTTTTTTTTGTATTTTGTTTAGTCCTCTCCTCTAATACAGATGTACATGTATAGGAATCTCTCCTAAAGAACTTCTAAGAGTTGATTTTATTGTGTGATGATATGAACAGCTATTTTGAAGAAAATGAGACATTATGATAGCCATTGCTGATTTCCTATCAACTGGTTTTGACACCCTATAATGCATTTATTCTTTGTTTTGATTGGTTTTAGTCTGTTTTCTATTATTTGATTTCAATATGTGTGAGGGTATAAATAGCTATTTTGAAGAGAACAACAGATATTACAGTAGCCATTGTTGATTTCCTATTGTCTGATTTTGAAGGTCCATAATGCTTTCATTCTTTTGTTTTGATTGGGTTTATACTATTTTGTTTTATTTGAATTTATTGCATGTGAAGGTATGGAAGTTATTTCAAGGAAATCAAGAGACATTATGATAGCCACTGTTGATTTTCTGTTGTCTTCTTCTGAAATCCTGTGGTTTGCATTGTTCTGTTCTGATATGCTTGATTCTGTTTTGTTTTATTCTCTTTAAAATAAGAAAAAGGTCTGAGTTGTTTTAATCCAAAACACATTAAATCAGATGTTTTCTTCATACAAGAATAGGGCTGAGAATATAACTCAGTGGCACAGTGCCTGCCTGACAAGCATGAGGTCCTGAGTTTGATTCCTGGTACCAAAAAAAAAAAAAAAAAAAGAATAGAGTAACAGAGTTCAGATTCCAGTATTTATGTATTATACTATCTGTTTCACTAAATTAGCAGTCCGAATTATTACAAATGTGTTTTCTTACATATTGTTTATTTTATTTTCAAGAGAATAAAACCAAATGAGACAAAACAAAATAGAGTCAGTCAAAACAAAAGAACCAACATGGTACATGACTTAAAAACAAAATACAAGGAGATCAGTAAGGGCTACCATAATGCCTCTTGTTATCTTCAAAAGATTTGCCCATATCATCAGGCATAATAAAAGTGGAAAAAAACAGTACAGAACAAAACCAATAAAAACAAAACATTGGAGACATTATAGGACTTCAAAAGAAAATAATATTAAACTAGAATGGGTATCGTAGTGTATCTTATTGTCTTCAAATAGTTGCCTATACCATCAGACTTGATACTATCAAACAAAACAGAATAGAATAAAATCAGTCAAAACTAAACAGTGAAAGCAATACAGAGCTTCAAATCAAGCTAATAGGAAATCAAAAATGGTTACCATAATATATCCTGCTGTTTTTGGAATAGCTATCATGCCATCAAATCTAATACAAGGAGACAAACTGAAACATTTCTTATGTATTTAAATTAGTTCTGCAATAAAAAAACACTGTTCCACACATTTAGAGCCTCAATAATTTTAAGAAGGTCTTTCCTTCTAACAGTTTACTTATTCATACCTTTACTGAGCAGTATATGCCGAGCATTAGACTGGATGGTTGTGACTCAAGATTAAGACAGTACATACATGCCCTTGAACAGTGTACCATCTAATAGAGAAGAAAGTATCTAAATAAATAATTGCATTATAAACTTCAGAGAAGGGGAAAGAAAACTCTTAGAACTAAGGTCAAGGTTAAATATGGGTATGTCTGCTGACCATTTTTTAGATAGAGAAGCAGAGCCCTAAAGGGAGTTTATGCTTGGAAATCATTTTTTTAAATTTACAAAGTAGGAATCTTTAAGAATCATAGGGGCGGGGGATTTAGCTCAGTGGCATAAGCGTCTGCCTGGCAAGTGCGAGGTCGTGAGTTCAATCCCTGGTACTGCCAAAAAAAAAAGAATCAATGGCATGGGATAACTCTTTATTTATTTATTTATTTATTTATTTTTTTTTTTTGTCTTTTTCATTTTTATCGGTACCGGGGATCGAACTCACGACCGCCTGCTTGCAAGGCAGGTGCTTATGCCGCTGAGCTAAACCTCCAGCCCTAGCATGGGATAACTCTTGAGAGAACAGTAAAGATTTGGGAAATTAATAAGAAAGATTAGAGTGAGACTAACAAAAACAAGTAAAGGGCTGCATGCAGTTTTGAGAAAGCAGTGAAATTAGAATTGGAATTTAGATAGCATGAAACTGGAGATATCAGTCAGCCTGGTGGTATAATTTTCTCTGCCTTATGCTCTGTGGCCAGTGTGTAGGTGTAGCAAAGCCATATTGCATTCAGAGTTCATGGGATAGGTATTACAGGAGTATAAGAAGGCCAGGAATTTAAGAATTCATCCAAGAAAGTATGGTTAGGAGAAAGTCAGCATGCTTGGAGAAAGTCAAGAAGTTGGAGATAAGTATAACACCTGGTACTTTGTACATATTCAGCACATGATCCTTTTCTCCTTTCTGACTCCTTTCATTGTATCTGTTCCACCACCTGCCTCTGTTATGGGCAGTATGAAACAAATAGTTTGTTATTGGCTTGGAGGGGAATATTCATTGCCAGGTTGTGATGTCCTCATCCAGTTTGTCCCAGTGACTTAGTGGCAGTGCTGAGAGAAGGTGGCCTCTAGAGAAGCTCAAGCTTATCTCTGTACCTCCCTACCACTCCTGCTTTGAGGGATGGGTCAAAGAATGAAGACATTTTATTGAGTGATGATTCTTGGGGCAGGGATTTATTCCATGATGAGAAGCATTACAACTCTAAGCTTTCAAGGGTTTACACTGAGTTCCTTTCTTTCTACAAGCTGAACTGTATGTACGGATCTTAATTACTTTTAAAGACATAACAGGAGTCCTTGACATAGGATAAATATAACAAACACACTGGGAACCTAAAAGATCTTCCTTCTCAGAATCTAGTTTCTAATAGTGTTGGTTATACCTTTTGATTCACTTCAAGTAAGTTATCAAATATATTGTTGTATTTTAAAGATATTTTGTAAGGTTTTCATTTCAAATAAGAACAAGTAATTTTCCATGGAAGCATATTAGGTACATCACGTCTCCAGAGATTTTTTTTGCATCCATATGTATGACAGTGAAATCTGAGAATCCTCTTCTACAGAATGCTTTTTGGGGTAGAGTACAAAGAAAAAACTCACCAGAATGGAGCTATGTATCTTTAACTGTGAAATTACTAGAAAGGAGAGGTTTCCAGAAAAGTAAACAGAAGCTACAGGTCTTCATTCTAAGAAATGGAGTAAACATTCATTTTGAGTTATTAGGGAAGTTGTGGGGGGGGGGGTCCTAGATCATGAGTCTTTGTTATTTTGAATTGTTAATAATACAGTTTGGGGATTTTCATTTTGTTTTTTACTTTTTGTTTGGGTAGTGAGTCGAGGTCCTTCACACTGACATTCATCTCCAGCCCTTTTTATCTTCTGTTTTGAGACAGGATCTTTCTCTAAATTGTCCAAGCTGGGCCTGAACTTCTGATACTCCTGACAGCCTCCCTAAGTACTAGGATTACAGATATTTGTCACTGTGCCTGACTTTGTTACTCTTTAAGGCATTTAGCCGTGCTTGCCTAGAAAGTAAATGAATATTACTGTTTTGGTTACTTTTCTTGTTGCTGGGACCAAAATACCCAACACCCAAAGTTAAATAACAAAAAGTTAATTTAATTCACAGTGTAATGTTTCAGCCTATAATCTGCTGAGTCCAAGGCAGGATGGCTTATGGCAGAGGGCAACAGTTCGTGGTGGTGGAAAGCAGCAAGAGCAAAAAAGGGAGGAGCACAGGAAAAAACTCTATCCCTTATATTGGGTAGACCACACCCACTGTAGAGTGGGGGTAGCTCTAACACCCATAATCCCAGCATTGACCGTGAATCAATCACCAATTCTAGAAGCCTGCTCCCATGACTGCATGAAGCTTTGGGGGGACATCCAGACACAAACCATAGCAACTACTTTTGAAACTTCATTGTCATTTGAGTTGCTGTAAAGAAGCATGTACCTCACTTTACATTAATCACATGAAGAAACATTCAGCCTTATGCAAAAATCGGTGATACTGATCTGGACCCTTTGGATTCTTCCATATCCATGCAACTCATACATGCTTGCCCCTTTCCAAGTGCTTAATCAGGGTGTCATTTTATAACTAAGACAGTTTCCTTGGCCTAGTCTATCATAGTAACTCTGGGTAGGGTTAAATTTCCCCTAAGCCAGATTTTTTTCCTCTGGCTTAGAAGATAAAAATAAATATTTCCTAATTAGATATTTAAACCAAAGAGACATTTTCAGAGTTAAAAGTGATTGTTCTAAGTGATAATTCAAGTATTCTGATTCAAAGATTTTTAACTGACAACTTTTTCCCCTGCAAACATTTAGTATAGGTATAGGAAGTGTTTCTAGATGAGAGAGAGGGAAAAGGAGAGAGAGTTTTGTTTATTCTGTTCATGGCACAAGGATATTAACATATATAAATGGTGTCACTGTGTTTTTCCTAAAGTCCTTATGAAAAAGAAAGCTTTCCTTTAGATGTCTTACGTGAATTTATTTAGTTGTTGTAAGACTGTTCTGTTTTGTTTTTTTTTCCAGGTTGTAAACATGTTAAAGGCATCCTGTTATATGGGCCCCCAGGATGTGGTAAGACTCTCTTGGCTCGACAGATTGGCAAGATGTTGAACGCAAGAGAGCCCAAAGTGGTCAATGGACCAGAAATTCTTAACAAATACGTGGGTGAATCAGAGGCTAACATTCGCAAACTTTTTGCTGATGCTGAAGAGGAGCAAAGGAGGGTAATATAAATATAACTTAGTTAAATTTTGTGATTACTTATGTGATAAGTGAAACCCACAGTGTAGAGGCAAACTTGTTACTGTGGTCTATATTTTGAAACAACTTGCAAATGAAGTTTACTTAATACCTAGTTTATGTATTATACCGTGAAGAGATTATGGGGGATTTACATGATGTGAACAGATATTATTACCTTCGTATTCATAGTACAAAAGGAGATTATCATATAAGCCAAAAGTTTTGCAAACACAGACCATGAGTATATTTTCAAGTGACACATTTATACCACATTATACCCAAAGGCTTGAACTTTTATGTCTTGGAAAGGGATAAATTAAACCCATGAATAGACATAGAATTACATGCATGTAAGACAGTGAGCAAAAATTGATTCATTTACATTGAGTTGGCTTAGGTATAAAGTGGCAGAATTGAGTTGTAAACCTCAAAGGGAAACTTGTTTGGGTCTTAGAAAAAATATATAATATTTAAAAATCATACTTGAATTTACTATGACAGTTAATTTTATGTCAATTTAACTGAGCTACTGTGCCCAGACTTTTGGTAAAATAATGTTCTGATTGTGTCTGGGATTATTTCTAGATGGAATAAACTTTTTTTAAGAGCGAGAGATGTTGCTCAGTGGTAGAGAACTTACCCAGCATGCTCAAGGCCCTGGGTTCAATCTGTAGTAATTGAAAAAAAGCAAAAATGAAACAGAAGTTGTCCAGTGAATGCCATTTTTTAAAGGACCAAGAGAAAAAGAGATTTAGAATTTGAGACTATATTTCTGAGTCCTGTTTATGTTGATCCAGTAAATACATTGTTTTAATATTTGTATGATATTCCATTTCCTACTGAGGACAGTATTTCTTCCTCTATTTTCTTTGCCATATTCTGGCCAAGAATGATTTTATAGTGATTATCATTCACTGTTGCATTATTCCCCTAGATAATTTCATCATTTACTTATTACTTTAATTCTTTTCTTAAGCATAATTGGGAATTCTTGGTAAGTGTTTCTAAGATGATGAAATAACATAATGTATCTTACAATTTCAAAATAATCCAGTGGACTCATAGGGTTATTACAAGAGAGAATGAGTTTTTGTGTTTTTAAAAAAACATTTTTTGGGGGCTGGAGATTTAGCTCAGCAGCATAAGTGCCTGCCTTGCAAGCAGGCAGTCGTGAGTTCGATCCCCGATACTGGATAAACGAAAAAGACAAAAAAAAAAAATACATTTTCCTTTTTATTCTATGGAAGACTTATTTGAAATGTCATAGTTTGAATTACTCATAACAAAATTTAAAAACCTGAAAGTGATTTTTGAAAGGTCAGGGGACCCCAGAGATGAAAGAAGGGGGAGGGAAAGGGGTAAAAAAAGAATTAAGGACTGAGGATGTGGCTGAGTGGTAGAGTGCTCACCTAACATGCACAAGGTCCTGAATTCAATCCCTAGTACCAAATAATAATAATAATATGTGTTATATACATGTGCGAACTGACTCCCCATAATGAATGTAATCATTAGCTCCTACAAACATGTACTAATAAAAATACAAATTTTCTAAAAATTCAGTCTTTAGACTCTGGTGATTATACAGCAAGCCACAGTGAGGTAAAATGTCCTATAAAGAAGCATCTTATGCGATCTCAGTTGCAGTACTTTACACATGGATACCTGAGTAACTTTGGTGCTGGTTTTAAACTTGTGAGTAGTTTAAATATGACACTAATAATACTGAGTTGGCAAAAAAAAAAACTTATACATAGATGTTAATCATAGCAGCCTTTCTCAGTCTACATCCATAAAATGGCTTGGTTTACCCAGCTAATTCCATGGGACATAAATGTGTGTTACATAATGAAAAGCATTCCCTCTGTGATTTGGAGAGTCTAGGCTGATGGAATGAACACTTACATATAGGTCAAACTAGTTAAATATAGAATTGCTACTTTCAAAGGCTGCTGTTGCCAGAAGCTCACCAACATCATCTCTATTTCTGTGGTGAAAGACTGCAGATGATAAAAACAGCTAGAAGCCAATTAGTTTAAGAGGACATTGTGGACATTAAATGATTTGGTAAAGGGTTATTGATGATTCACCTGTATTAATCTGTGAATCTATCGTGACAGCCTTCCTGACCTGATTCCTGATTTATTGCAATAAGAATTTGCATTTATTTAAATAATACACTTGTTAAACATGATGCTATTGTACTGACTAGATTGGGTGTGGGGATCCGATGGCAGTTCCTAAGATTGTTTTGAAAAGGTCAGAATTGTACTTAATTCTGTCTAAGACAGTTACCCCTTGTAATTATTTAATTAAGTACAGTGTTGTTACTGTCTGTTGCTTTCCTGTGCACATAGGTGATTTTTCAGGATGAACTGAGAGGGAAGTTGTAATTCCAGGAACAACACAAGGCACAAAGACAGCAAAATTCATACCTTGTAGCAACTTTTGGTTTCATCCTACATTGGATAGGCAACTTGGTATAAAACATCTTTTAAAAATAGTATAAAACCTCATAATTTTTCAGTCACAAATAAGAATATATTTGTTTTACACTGAAGATGGCAAGAGTCAACTGCCCTTTTGCACAGAAGTACTTTGGCAAAGCTTAGCTTATAGTGCCAGTTTCTCATGCCCAATCTCTTCTACTAATGGAAAGATAAACAGTTTTTGGTGTTGAATTTTTTTGTAAGAAGCAAGCTGTCATCTATCATTAGACATCTATTCAGTAAAACACAATGATACTTGGAAATAAAGTTGATTGTTTCAGATTTTAATGTAATTTTTAAGATATTCATCAGTGAACAATTTATAAATAATGCTCAAGAAAAAATACAAATTTTAGTTAAAATTTTAAAGGCTTTGAGATTTGAGATACACATAATTATGTCTTCTTATATTGAATTGTTCCAAAAATTATTAATATCCCAAATATGAATAATAAAATGTATGGAATATATTTTATCTGGTTTTACATTATATAAAAAATTGACTTTTTCTTTTCTGGTGTCTAGCTTTATGAATTTTTAAATGTAAAGATTCGGGGGCTGGGGATTTAGCTGAGCGGCATAAGCGCCTGCCTTGAAAGCAGGCAGTTGTGAGTTCGATCCCTGGTACCGGTAAAAACGAAAAAGCCAAAAAAAAAAAAAAAAAAAAAAAAAAAAAGTAAAGATTCATGGAATCACCACCTATGTCAGGATACAGTATTTGTATTTTCTAGTTTAGAGATTTAATCTAATTCTAATCAAAGCTTGGACTTCTTTTATAATTGATAGAGATTTTTCCTATAGTAAAATGATTCTAATGTTCATTTACAAGTAGAAATAGTTAGAAATAGCCAACATAGTTTTTTTAAAAAAGGATGAATCTGTGGTGGGAAGATTTTGTCTAACTTACTAGTGTGAGTTACAGAGATAACAACACATATGAATCCCAGGAACAGAACAGATGAGCTGGCGATCATCTAGCATACATTAAAATTAGAAGCCTGATTGAGATGTTATCTCAATCCGTGAAGAAAGGAACGATTATGTAGTTACCACTACAAGGTACGTTAGTTACCTGTTTGAAGAAGAATTAGGTGAATTCTTACTTCACATGTGTAATAAATAAAATATCGAAAAGAATGATAAGTAATATAAAAATGTTTAAAAGGAGAAAAATATAGGAAACCATCCGTGTTTCAAGGGAAGATTTTTTAAGGATAAAAATAACAAAATGCTATAAAAATAAAAATAAAAACCAATAACCTTGCCTGTTTAAATAATCAAAATAAACAAAAGAACCTTATACTTATCAAAAAATGCTATAACTAGACATAGAAAACTGGGAGTAAATATTTACAATAAGTAATCGCCTTAATAAATAACTTCCTTTAAAAAAATCAATAATGAAAGCTCCAACAGAAAAATGTGAAGAAGACATATCAAATAATAAGAGAAAAATTAGCAGTAATTTAAAAGGTAATTTACAAAAAATGTCTCAACTCTTCAGTAAGGCTCTATCATGTACTATGGTGAGATTGTAAATTGATAATGCTTTTCTGGAAAAGCATCTGATGATCTATTTCAAAGTCATTAAAATAATGTACCTTTTAACCTAATACTTGCCTTTAGGAATTAATCATACAGAATACCAAAAACATAGAAATAATGAAAACAACAGAAATTAATATAGGATGAAGAATGAAACTATGAAACAGATCATGATGAAATATTACAGAGCTGTTAAAAGTCATATTGTACAGTTATAGGAAAGGATTTACGATAACTAGACTGAAAAAATGCTGTGTATAAAGTATTATATAGCACTGTTTTGACTAATTGAATTTTGGATAATTATAATCTCTTTATATTTTTTATTCCTTTCCAGATTTTCTGAAACAATATATTTTGCAGTTAGAAGCAAAAATAACCATTTAAAATTATTTTCAAAGAATAATTGATGTTCAAAAGAATATAAATACTGGACACCTGGCTTAATTTTTTTTAAATTTTATTTAAGGAGAAAAAGAAAAAATGAAAAAGGGTACAAGTTATACAGAATTTCAGAAAAAATAAACAGTAGGAAATCACTAGTTAATAGATTACATATTGTTATCTTAGCAATAGTTGTTCAAGTTATAAAATTAAAGCATATAAAATGGACTTTCAAACAGACTGCAAACAGTTCTGTTCAATGATCCAAAAAAACTCAGTAATATGGTTATCTGTCTTACACACTTAAATATACATGCAGTTATATCCTTTAGAGCACTTTTTTTTCCTTTCTTTTGTACAATGACAATTACACATTTTGGGTTTTATTATTCCCACAGTTCTTATTACTTTTTTTTGAAGAGAGTAAAACCAAATGTGACATTAACAAAACAGAGTCAGTCAAATCAAAAGGATAGACATAATACATAATGTAAAAACAAAATACAAGGTGATCAACAATGGTTACCATACTTCCTCTTGCTATCTTAAAAAGAATTGTCTATATCATCAGTTATAATAAAATTGAACAAAACAGTAAAGAATAAAACCAAAACATTGGAGACATTACAGGACTTTAAAAGAAGATAATAGTCAACCAGGATGGGCGTCATAATGAATCTTACTGTCTTCAACTGGGCTTAATTTTTAATGAAAATAAATTTAAAATGTAGTGTATCTGTGGGATATTAATTTTAGGTGATATGATTTGGCTATTTTTAATCTTTATTTCTGTTTATTTCACAATTTTTGCTCAGTTAACATTACTGTTTTGATAATCAAATTTAAAAATTAAAAATCTTTTTTCTTAAAACACTATATTTTTTACAGGATATGGTGACTCATGCCTTTAATCCCAGCACTCAGGAGCCTGAGGCAGAAGGATCTCCATGAGTTTGAGGCCGGCTTGGGCTACAAAGTGAGTTCAAGGCCAGCCTAAACTACATGGTGAAACCCTGTCTTAAAATACATATATATACTTTTAGAGTTAATAAATTCTAACCTTATTTAATCCTCTATTTAATTATGTTCATCATTTAATTTATATTATTATATAGTTATGTTCATTTTTTTAAAATCCCTAATGTTCTTATTTTCATGTGTGTTAAAAATAAAAAGAAAGAAACTGGGTATGGTGGCATATGCTTGTGATTCCAGCTACTTGGGATGCTGAGGTAGATAGGTCTTAAGTTTGAGCCCATCCTGGACAGCTCAGTGAGACTGTCTCAAAAGAGTTAGGGATCAGTTTACTAGCAGAGTACCCTGAGGTTGATACTGTCAGAAAGAGGATGAAGGTTAAAGGGGAATGAACTATATTTCCCAACAATTAATTGTATATTTCAGAATAGCTAGTAGAAAGGACTAATGATATTCTGTATTTCTAGAACTAATGGAAGTTACTATGCAGAATAAAGAGACCTGCTTTCCCATGTTCTTATAAACTGTGTTCTTGTTTTACTCTTAGGGAGAAGTCCTGTTTTCATGACATACAATGATGTTTAGTTCCTCACTTATTTACCCAGTTAGTAATCACCCTCTGGGTGGAACTACATTTTGGCAATATAATCTGAAAAAACAAGCATTAAACATAGTGTTTCTGGGATAGTCTTCTCACCAAAATTCAGAAAAAAATGAGAGGAAGATGCCCATCAATGACAGTGGATGCAAATGAGGGTTCTTTCAAATAGCAAGATAAGACCTTTATAAATTTACATTTAGTTACTTGATATATATACATACATGCACTACATATCAGCATATAATATATATTTTGGTTTTATGGCTGTTAAATGTGAGGCTCTGGAATTTATTTTGTTTACAGAGTTTTGAGAATGTGACTTCAATACCTTGGAGAGAGCAACAATCATGATTAAATTATGCCACTGTATTTATTGTCAAAATGGAGGAAAATTAACCTGTTGAAGGCTTTGTTTTGCATTTTTGTGTAGTTTGTTTAATAACACATTTAATGTAATTTTTTCCCTTAATAGCTTGGTGCTAACAGTGGTTTGCACATCATCATCTTTGATGAAATTGATGCCATCTGCAAACAGAGAGGGAGCATGGCTGGTAGCACTGGGGTTCACGACACTGTTGTCAATCAGTTGTTGTCCAAAATTGATGGGGTAGAGCAGCTGAACAACATCCTTGTCATTGGTATGTTTACATTTGTTTATAAAGTTACGGTCTTCCAAAAACATGAGACACATTAAGATCTGTTTTGCCAGTATCTCAAAATTAGAATCACTTGACGCTAAAGAATTTGACTCATTTTGTTCGAAGCTTTAGAGAAAAAGTAAATGGTGAATTGTAGTGGCTTTGGTTTATGCTTGAGACTCACCCACAGATGAAAGACAGCATAATTTGAGGCAGTGGTTTTCAAACTACGTTACAGGAGGCTCCCCCAAGTCCTCAGAGGGGATCCTGTATCACTATGATAACTTCTTCTTTTAACTCTTGTATGTACTGAACTTTTTCAGATGGCTTTTGAGGAGGAAAAAAAATACTGTTTTAGAAAGATTGAAAATCACTAGCCTATAAAAATTGGAAGGAGCTTTGAAGTCAGAGAAATCATGTTAACATTGCTCTTCTATCCCTTTCACAGAGATATGAACCTTAAGTTTTCTTTTTAATAATTTGAACTTCGTATTACATTTATTTTTATTTATGTGGTAGTGAAATAGTAAAGCAGAGTCTCCTGATATTTTCAGTAGAACAAATCAAGAGCAAAATGCTGATTTTAAATTTGAGAATAGAAGGCTGGGGATTTAGCTCAGTGGCATAAGTGCTTGCCTGGCAAGCATGAGGTTGTGAGTTCGATCCCTGGTACCACACACACAAACACACAAAATTTGAGAATTAAGTTGTTTTTCTATTTGACTGTTATAAAGTATCCTCTCAGCTTGTTAGAGAAATTACTCTTCCTGTATATGCTAAAGGAACATTTTATCTTATTCTTTCATATGTTGTTTTGTTTTAACATTTGCATTCAGGAATGACCAATAGACCAGATCTGATTGATGAGGCTCTCCTTCGACCTGGAAGACTGGAAGTCAAAATGGAGATAGGTAAGCAGATGTGTTACTGATTGTGTGTGTGTGCACTCGTGTATGCATGTGTGTACTTGTACATAAACAGATGCATGTGACATTCAGATTTCATTGATAGGACCAACATCACATAACTTAATGTTTGTTAGAAAAGTTACATTGTGAGAAACAATCGGTTACATGTTTGAATACTAGAGAAAAATACTGGGATTGTAATCTCTGATGGGCTTTGGAAACTAGGAAGATATCTGATCTGTTTTTATCAGGCTTGCCAGATGAAAAAGGTCGACTACAGATCCTTCACATCCACACAGCAAGGATGAGAGACCATCAATTGCTCTCTACTGATGTAGATATTAAAGAACTGGCTGTGGAGACCAAGAATTTCAGTGGTGCTGAACTGGAGGGTCTGGTGCGAGCAGCACAGTCCACTGCTATGAACAGACATATAAAGGTCAGGAAAGACAATTTAAATCAATTACACATTTGTTCTCCTCTAAATACCAACCGGGCATGCTTTCTCTTTCCTTTCAAGCATGCCAGTTGCTAGGTTAATGCTGGCATTGATGGAGAAGAGAGATGGTAAAAATAGTTCAGAATTAGTTGTCTACTGTTCAGTCTACAGAATAGCAGAAGAAAGGCCCTGGTAAAATCTGCCCTGTGATAAGCACTAAGTCATCTATCTTAGGTTGCTACCATCTGACACAGACATGTGATCCAAAGATTTTTAAAAAAAAAATTTTTTTTTAGTCTTTGTTGTATATTAAATTTTGTTTGTTTGTTTGTTCCTTTGGGTTTTTTTGTACCGGGGATCTAACTCACAGCCACATGCTTGCAAGGCTGGTGCTTATGCCACTGAGCTAAATCCCTGGCCCGTATATTAAGTTGCAGTATGTCATGGGAAATCAGGTATTCTATGTACTAAAACTATGGGAGCTGCTTCATTCAGTAAATATACTAAATACTTGGTACTTTTGAGGTATTAGGCTGGAGATGCAAAGATAATAAATTATGACCTCTTGCCTTAAGGAATTCAGAGTAGGGATAAACAGAAATGTTTGCAAATTATATAGTAGTGTTAGAGGCAATATGGTAGCAATACATACCGTGATATTATTTTGATGAAGTGCTTGTGATTCTTTCTTGTCTCCTCTCTTCTTTACTTTTTGAAATAGAAGACTCTCAGATTTATATTTCATCTCTTAAAAGTACCTGTCTCCTACTTTCTGATTTGTACCAAATACCTCCACCTGCATGTTTTGTCAGCTTCAAATTTAGTATTTAAAAAACCTGCATTGTCTTTTTTTAAAACTACTTTCCTTCCTTCTCATCTTTTTCTGTTTATTACAGTTTTCCAGGCTTTAAACTACAGGATTATCTTTGAGTGCTGCGATTCTGTTGTGTCTTACGTCAGGTCATTTGCCCATGCTGTCAGTTCTGTCTCGGCACAGTATTTTTCAGTTCTCACCACCACCACCCACTTTCTCTTTATCTTTAACTTTCCCATTTGCATTCATTCACTACTCCTCATTGTTTACAGAGCAAAGTACAGGATGCCCCCTAGATCTGACTCTAAACTAGCCTTTCTAGATGTTTGCCTAATTATCCTCCATACGCCTCAACCAAACTGAAATATTCATGAATTATCAGACATTTTTCAACCTTTTTACGCTTGTCTTTTTTGCTCCATTTAAGATGTTTGCCCTCTACCATTACTTGACTCAGATTGTATACTTTCCTCCAACTTTTTCTGGTTCTTTCTTTCTTTCTGAAATAGTAATGCATCATTTATGAAATCACTTGTCGATTTTGGTTCAAAATAGATTTACCCAGTACCTACTGTATGCCACAGGGCTGGGGACGTAGCTCAGCAGCACAAGCAAGCACAAGTTTCTGGGTTCAATTCCCAGTAAACCCTCTTCCCGAAAAATGCCATGCACTGTACTAGGAGTTAATGCTATAACTGCAAAGAAATAAATTGCCTGCCACTGAGTAACCCATGACCAAACCCTCCACATAATGCTATATACAAGGTAAAAAAATGAAAAGGTATCTGGTGTGGTTAACTTGGGTCATGAGAAAAATGACACAAGAATTTTGTAGGTAAATGTGAATGTTTCTTGGCAGGTAGAGAAGAATAAATGCCAAGGAACAGATGCAAAATACTGATATGTTGAATAATTTAGTATTGTTTCTGCATGGAAACTAGGGGAGGGGTGCTACAGAGAGACATTATTGAAGATAAGTCAGGAAACTATAGCAAGGGATGAAACACCAAGTACCCTTTATATTCTACTTAAAACTATAGGCTTTTTTTCTCTGAGTAATGCTAAGCCATTGAAAAGTCTTATAAAAAGCAGTGATACAGTGTTGAAACATGAAGTCACTCTGGCAGCTCTGTTGGGTGTTGTATTTAGGGAAGTAGAGTTTGCAACACACAAAGGAGGAACTTTTAAAACAGGTCAGGCAGGAAATAATAAAAATGTGAAGAGTTAAATAAGATGTTGTAGTTTTTTGGATGCATCTTGTCAGTGATTCTAGACCAGGAATTAACAAACTGTAGCCCATTGATGGAGTCCAGTCAACCACCCATTTTTATGAATAAAGTTATTTTTGAAACACAAGCACACTATTTATTTATTTTCTGTGACTGCTTTCATGCTGTAATGGCAGAGTTGAGAGTTTGCAACAGAGATTGTTACCTGCAAAGCCTAAAATATTTACTATCTGACTCTTTACAAAACATTTTCACTTGCCGCATTCTGAACTTTTTAAGTCTATGTTGTATTCATCTCTGAATTTCCCAGTACTCCAAAAACCTAAATACTGAGCACCAGCAGGTGTTCAGTAGGTACTTTTAAATGAATAAACCTATGTATTCTGAATCAAGACTATATCCATGTCATACTTCCCCTACATTTTAAAAGTGATTTTGTTTTAGCTCATTTTTTCAGTGGTTTGAGTAGTGCGGGAATATAGTATTGTGTCTTTTATAGAGTGGATCCTTCTAAGACTTATTTTTTCATTCTTATTCCTTTTTTTAAATTTTTATTTATTTATTTATTTATTTTGAAAGTATACAAGAGAACAAGTCAGAATAAAGCCAACTAAGATTGTACAGTGAAATTGGTACAGAACTTCACAGCAGGTTACCGGGATAACAGTAATAGGTATCATAGTATATTTTGTTATCTTTATAATAGTTGTTCTTTCAATCACGTATATCAAAATGAGATGAAATATAGAACACTATAGAACTTATCAAAACAGAATATTGAATAGCACGGATCTCAGGAGACCCTGCTGGTTCTCCCCCTGGAAGGGCTGCAGTGGGCCACACTGCCGCCACTTACCAGGGAGGGGAGGTGCTTGCTTGGCTTCCCAGAGTCCTAAGTTTCAACATCCATTCTTATTCCTTGCTGTGGAAATATTTTAGTAAGAAATAATAATGATTTCTAGAAAAATTATGTAAATGATATGGAAATTGTTCCATACTTACATTTCATCTCAGGCCATGTAAATGTGTCTTAATATACTATACAATAGCTAGTTTACTGGTTATCTGACTTCAGTATGCATTGGCCACATGATTTTTTTTTTAGTCATTTGTCATTTTTGCCACAGTAAACCTCTGAAATTGTCACTCTGAACCAAACCATTGTATCATTAAGAAATGTAAGTTTTCAAGCACATGTTGGGTTTATCTACATAGAAGGGCAGAGAAATGGTGGGAAGATTGCATAGGCAAGAAGTATGGCCAGGGTTTTAGCTCAGTGGCATAAGCGCCTCCCTGGCAAGCATGAGATCATGAGTTCAATCCCCAGTACCAAAAAAAAGTAGAAAACAGGAAGTATGGTTATGCATTGCAGTTCTTGGCTTTTTTGTTTCTTTCCTGTCAAGGGGATGTTTTACTTATTTTACCAAATTTTAATGAGAATAAAACCATGTATTATATATGGAAGTACCTTATA
Organism: Cavia porcellus; assembly: GCF_034190915.1. Taxonomy (NCBI): domain Eukaryota; kingdom Metazoa; phylum Chordata; class Mammalia; order Rodentia; family Caviidae; genus Cavia; species Cavia porcellus. Next base: position 19,646,076 of record NW_026947515.1, read on the forward strand.
AACTATATAAATGGTAGTTATTTATGTTATTATTGGCTAATTTAAGAGAATATCACACACCTCTTCAGTGTCGGGGCTTCCAATTTTTATTGATTATTTACAATTAAAATTTTTCTAATTGTAAGATATAGCTTACACCATATAGGCTACTACTATATAGAATATACTATTTAGATTTACAAATAAGTAGTGCAAATTATTTATTATTTCCCTCACTTTTGTTATATACTCAGCTTCTCTCATATGCTGGGGACTAATATATTATTTATCTGCATTTTAAAATCTGTATTGTGAAAGAGTTTCTAAACATTATCTTTCCAAAAAGGTGAAAATTCAGTGAAACAAAAAGACAGTAGTTAGTGATAGGTTTTTTTGGCAAGGTAGAAAAGCTGGAGCAAAGGAAGGAAAAAGAAAAAGGCCTTTATTGTGGGTACAGGAGTGCTGCAGTAGAGTGCAAGATCCCCTTGGGGCAGACAAAGGAGCCACCAGCTTTTATTCAGTTGGACGGGAGGAGTTTGAAGGGACAGGCACAGTGACATTTTGACTGATGACTGGGGGAATATTAGCACACTCGCAAAAAGCATGGAGTTCAGTTTTGGGGTTTGAAAGGAGAACGTGTTTAATCAGTGTTGAAGAGAGGCCTGTCGAGCACCATGTTGGGCAGACACCATGCTGAGCCTGCAACGCTGTACATGGGCGGAACCCATCAGTTAGCAGATAGTTTTCCCATTCCTATAGATGTTTGTTACTTTGCTTGTAGTAATTGATAATTTAGTTAGAACTTCCATATAACTACAATCCTGTTTTTACAATATACTTTCTTCATAGTATAAAAATGTATTATGTGTTACTTTGCCTTTTTAAGAGATTTAGGGCTAAACAAAGATTTTAATCAGGTGATTAAACAAGTCTTCCTTGCTAACCTTTTTGTTTTCTTTCAGATTTTTCTGAAACAAGTGAAAAATCATGTATTTTAACCCATATTTTGGATTAAGTAAAATTAATGTGATATTTGATTATTTTTATCTCTAAAGAAATTTCTCCTTCAGATAAAGAAGACCCATAATCTGAATTTCTTCTCCATCCTATTGTTAGGAGTAAATTAGAGACATCACACACAAACACTTTATTGCTGAATACTCTTGAGTTATATTTGCTAAATTTCAATAAAATTATTTCTTTTCTGTAGACTTTTTATTAAGGTCGTTTTACTTTTAATTTAAGAGAAGAAAGATAAGAACTTTGAAAGGTCAAATTTAAAAGGTTATGAAATTTAAAGGTGACCACTCGATATTTGCTAGTGTTGAAATACAAGTTTATGAGTTTCTGTGGATATAAGCTGAAAGATGCTGCCTCTTCTATATTGATTGGATATATTAAATAAAATGCAGAAAATATCTTACTAATTCAAACAAATGAGAAAAAGTTTTCAAAATGAATAAAAATTCAGGATCATTAATTTTTTAAATAAGATTTTACCAATTTTTATAAAACACTAAATTTGACCAAGAGAAATGTCTAGAAAATTTATTTTAATGAAGAAGCAGGACTAATTTACCATTGAAGTATTACTTATAAATAAGTTTTAGAGTTCCTGAAAACAGTTTCTAAAAGAACTCTTCCCCAGCCATCTTAAATTTTTTTAAAAATTTTAATTGCCTCATACTAATTATACATATTGATAGGGTATAGTGTGATATTTCAGTACACATATGTAAATGTAATGATCAGATCTGGGCAACTGACATATCTATCATCTTTAAGTGTTTATCACTTTGTGTTGGGAACATTCAAAGTCCTTATTATTCTGAAATACACAATGAATTGTCATTAACCATCACTCCTCTTTTCTACTGTAGAACATTAGAAATTATTCCTTCTATCGACTGCATCCCTGTCCCATTAATCCTCCTCTCTTCGTTCCCTCCCTGCCCGTTAGTGTCTGATAATCACTATTCTACAGTGTACTTCTGTGAGATCAACTTTTTTAGCTGTCATATAAATGAGAATATGTGGTATTTATTTTTCTGTACCAGACTGACTTCACTTTTAATTCACAGAGTTAGTAAAAGGACAAGTTTCACACCAGCTTCATTCCTAAAATCTATTTCATTTGTTTGGGCAAATCCTGAAAAACAAGATTTTTGTTTAATATTGCTGTATGTTTCTATCATTTGAGTTCATTTTACTGTAAGAGCAAATAGAAATACAAATATCATAATAAAAGTAAAGCTGGTAGCTTCATTGGGATTTTAATATGAGTCTGTTAGGCCTTGCCTCTTCTCCCTTTCATTAGTTTGCACCTTTGTAAAATCCTCTTAGATGTGCCCAAAAGTTCTGAGTTAAAACCATAAGAATACTTAAGAAGAAATCTTGTATCTCTCCATTTAATGACTTATGGAAACCTTTAGGTCTGTATATACATATACTATGATATGATGAAATGAGATGCTGTGTATGAACATACTTTTTAACTATAAAGAACATGTAGGACTGAGAATGTAGCTCAGTGTTAGAGTGAGTTCAGTCTCTAGCACTAAAGAAATAAGAGTTTCATGGAGGTGCCTCTTTCATACAACACTTTTCCTTTTTTAAACTTAGAAATTCCAAATAAATGTGATTAATATTTATCAAATACCTAATATGTAGACAGTGAACATCCGAGTAATAATTTAAATGCCAATTGTTATACTTAAGATTTTTCTACTTTAAATGTACTTTCTTTCTAAAAGGATGGAAATTTATGTACAATCAGTGTTGCTTATCTCCTTAAAGTTCATGTGTTGAGAGGTTAAGCCCCAGGGTAGCAATATTGGGAAGTGCTATGAAATCTCTGAGGTGAGGGCATACTTTGGGGTCTTTAGTTTATTGGTACACTGCCCTCGTAAGGGATTGATGTATCTAATGGCAGGGTTCTTATGAAAGCCTGAACATGGCTCCACCCAGACTCACTCAGGCGTCCTATTTAACACTATGAGTTCTTTCTCCCTCCATCCGCTTTGCCAGAGCATATACCATTTGGACTTTGAACATTCAAATTAGGAACCAAATGGCCTTTCTTCAGAAAGTTACCCTCTCATAGGTATTACAGTAATACAAAACAGTATGACAGAGGTTATAGCTCAGTGGTAGAGCATTTACCTAGCATGTACAAAGCCTGAGTCTGAAATACCATATTGTCTCCCTGAAAGAGTAAATAGGGTCCAAAATTTACAAATAGATATTGTGAAAGTGAAAGGGGATGAAACTGCTCAAAAGGAAAGAATAACTAGGATAAGGAAAGGAGAAAAGAAAGAAGGGAAAAGATTATACACACACACACACATATACAAGATAATTATACTTCTAATCTCTGTTAGCTCATCAAAAAGAACAGTTTGTGCTTTTATTGTTTGATCATATTTTCATGTTTATATCTTATAATCTGAACAACTACTTTGAAGATAACAATACACAACATATTAACCATTGTTAGTCTCCTATTATGTTGTTTTGAAATCTTGTATCATACTTTTTATTCTTTTTTGTTTTAAAATGAAAAAATAAAATTTCTAAAATTCAAAGACACCAGAGTGTGTAGGGAAAAAAAGGAAAAACTGTCTCTAATACCTCCAATATCTCTTACTTTTTCTCTCCAGAGTGAACATTAGGGATACTTCTTTGTAGTTTGTTTGCTTTATCTTTACATTCATATGTGTTTGTAAGTTTTTACTGGAGATTGTTGAATTTGTACTATATTCAGGGATGTCCATCCTACAGCCTATGGGTTGGACACACCAGTGTTCTATTTTAAAAAAAAATCAACAAAAATTTTGCTACCTACATAAATTAGCTGTATTTTATATTTTGTATGGAGTCCAAGATAATTCCTGTTCAGTCAGTGCAGCCCAGGTAAGCCAGGTGTGTCCCACTTACGGGCTAGAGGTTGGACACCTTTTTTACTTAAGTCTTAGGTATGTCTTAGCTAGCTTTCCGTGTCAGTACATATAAATCTCCTTCGTTACTTTAGTCAGATATTGAACATTCTAGACTATTACAACAAAATTTAAAATGTCAGATCCATGAGGGTGAAAAACTTTTTTTATTTAGAGCTATTGTTTCTAGTTTCTAGGGCACACAATAAATAGAATAAATGAACAATTTGTTTAACATATAGATTACTTCTAGTTGTGACTGTTAAAATATTGTTGCTGTGAAAACAACTGCCTGTGCTTCGTTATATACATGAGGGTATTCCCCCTCCCCCAAGACAGGGTCTCTCTGTGCAGTTCAGGCTGGCCTTGCTGGTCTTGAACTCGCAACAGTCCTGCCTCAGCCTCCCAAGTGCTGGAATCACAGGCATGCGTCACCACTCCTAGCAAGGTAGTAATTTCTAGGGTAGATATCTACATGTATTATTGAAGATGAGGTTTCACTGTCTTTTAGTTTTTAGTATTGCCAATAAAGATATCATACTAGTCTTACTCTGCTTCTTTTTTGGTACTGGAAATCAAATTCAGGGCTTCATACTTGCCAGGCAAGTGCAATGCCACTGAGCTACATGTCCTGCCCTGATTCTTTATAGGCAACGTATTTTTGTCTCTCAGGGTTTCTTAGACTCTCTTCATCTTTGGTGCTTACAAAGTTTACAACAGTTTGTCTTGACAGATGTTTTTTGTTTTTTTCCACTTGCCCTGATCATCATTCATTGAACATTTTAAACTACAGATACTTTTTTTGAGCTATGGAATTTTTTTTGTTTGATTGTTTCTTCTCTGTTAGTCTTTCTGTTCTCTGCTTCTGTGGTTCCTGTCATAGCTCTTAAAACATCTGAATATATCTTCCACACTTTTTATTTTTTGGTCCTAGGAATTGAACCCAGGGCCTCCTATGTGCTAAGCAAGCACTATACTGCTGAGTCACATCCTTAACCCCTTTTCTCTTTCACTTTAGTCATTTCTTAGGATTTGGGAAAATAAAGGAAGCAAACACAAGTGTTTTGTTGGCCGTCGTGATCCAGTTTCCTGACATTCTTCTTGTTACCCTCAAGGCTGCCTTCTTTTTTTATGCCTGTCATTTGTCTCAGCAGTCTGTTCCTCAGGGAACATGACTCACATTTTATAATAATCAATGGAAAGTTTGATATTTTCTTAACATATTTTTGTTTTATAGTCAGCTTTTTTTGAAGGTGCCTTTTTAAAAAAAACCAATGATACCTGTTTAAAAATTAGAATTTTCTTTGTGCTATTGGTAGGAAGCCCAGTCACATTAAAAAATATGTTTGTATCTTAATCACTCATCAGGTCCAGGCAGCTCCAAGGGCTGATAAAGGCCTTGATGCTTCTCCAGATGTCTGAATGTTAGCTCCAGGTGCAGTAAGCAGAATATTTGGAGCTGGCATTTAGGTTCTCAAGCACACAGTAAAAATACACCTGAGTTTCAGAGTGCTTGGTCTCTCAGTGTAATGGTTTTTAAACCTGGTATTGTATCAGAATCATTCTGTAACATTTTCTAATGCTATAAATCTGTAGACCTTCCAGTGGACATGTCATATTGGAATCCTAAAGGGGTTAAGTCTGGAAATCTATGTATTTTTAAAGTCTAACTGTGTTACCCAAGCTGTCCTCAAGCTCTTTAAGACTCAGATGATCCTCATGCCTCTGCCTTTCAAGTAACTGGGAATCTAAGCACACACCTCACTATACTTAAAAGGCAATGCATTTTTCTTTGGTGTAGATGTATTTCCTTAATCCATCCCCTTTCAACGGACATTCAGTATACATTCAGTTCTGTTTTTAGAAACTACTGTAGTAGATACTTTAGTGCATAAAACTCTGTACATATTTGTGAGTGTATTTATGGAATAAATTCCTTGATGTAGAATTGTTCAAACTATAGATATATAGAGTTGTGAGTTTAAGTTGTGAGTTTAAGACATCCTTTTGTTTGTTAGAATATACAACAAAATTAATTGACTAATTAGTCAATTACTTCATTTAGCGTAAGGTTCTCAGGGTTATCGATGTTGCAACATGTACCAGACTTCACATCTTTTAAAGATTAAATAATATTCCATTGTATACATATAGCACTTTTGACTTATCCATTGATCCATCAGTGGGCACTTAGGTTGCCTTCACATCTTAGCTACCTAGCTAGAGTAATGCCACTGTAAATGCACTGTACAAATATCTCTTGAAGACTTAGTTTTATGTTTTTTTGAGTTATACCCAGAAGTGGAATTGCAAGATCATATGGTATTTCTCTAGTTTGTTGTTTATTTCCTTCTTTTCGTTCTTTTTCTTCTTCTTCTTTTTTGTACTAGAAATCAAACTCAGGATCTTACATTTGCTAGTCAGGCACTTATGTAGTTTTCATTTTTTGAGGAGCCACTATACTGTTTTCCAGAGTGGCTATACCATTTTGTATTTTCCCAATAGTGCATATGTGTTTCATTTCTCTGTATAACCTTGTCAACATTTGTTATTTTCTGTTCTTACTCTTTTTTTAATGATAGCCACACTAATAAATATGAGGTGGAACCTCATTATGATTTTGATTTGCACTTCTTTAATGATTAGTGATTAATCAAGCATCTTTTTGTGTGTTCTGGCCATTTTTTTTTTTTTTTGGTAGCAATTTCTCTTTGAATTGTTGAGAATTTCTGTATAAGTTTTTGAGAAATTTTTATTTAAATTGTTAAATTTTAAGAGTTCTCTAGATATTGTGGGCATTAATCTCTTTTAATATGTGCAGTTTACAAATACTTGAGAGTTTTTATTTGTGAAAATATGCTTTTTAATTTTTTTTTTGTACTGGGGATCAAACTCATGACCTCACACTTGCCAGGCAGGTGCTTATGCCGCTGAGCTAAATCCCTAGCCCTTAATTTTTAAGTATTAAGTTCATAAGGTTAAAAATATTCCTAAATCTTGAAAGGCCTTACTTTTTTTTCTTTCAATTCTACTTAGGCCAGTACAAAAGTGGAAGTGGACATGGAGAAAGCAGAGAGCCTGAAGGTAACAAGAGGAGACTTCCTTGCTTCATTGGAGAATGATATCAAACCAGTAAGTATCATGTTGAGTGATGAATGAAGCATAATTATACTGGTAATTTAGGAGAAAAATAAGTTCCATTTTATCCAGTACTACAGATGATTCTTAAATAGTTTTCTTTTTTAAATGGACCTCAAGTACACAAAAAAATTTTTTAGGTACACAAATTTGATTAATCTTACTCTTTAATTTCTAACACAGTTTTGTTAGCTTATATGCATGATATGTATAAAATAAAATATGGAGAAGCCGGGTGTGGTGGCTCACGCCTGTAATCCCCACACTCGGGAGGCTGAGATGGGAGGGTCCTTGAAAGTTCAAGACTAGGGAATTGCTATCTTATTAAATATTTTAATTACTAAAAGTATTTCATAGCTGGCTGAGCATGAGGGGGGCACTCGTCTGTAATCGTAGTGTGCTGGGAGGCTGAATCAGGAGGATTACAACTTTGAACTCAACCTGGACAATTTAGCAAGACCAAAACACTATTTCAAAACAAAAAAAAACGAAGGAAACAACAAGAGGTGTATTTTAGTACCAAAGTCCTAGGTTCAAACCCAGTACTAAAAAAAAAAAAAAAGTATGATTTCTTCCAGCTAGATACTGTTCATTTTCATTACTAACATCATTGTGTGACCACCACATTTTCTCTTTTTGCTGTCAATGAGCATTTGGAATATTACCAGTTTTTTTTTATTACAAACAAATAATATTGTAAGTATTCTTCAGTGAGTTTCTCTCAGATATATATTTAGGGATAAAATTATTGAGTTGTTGGTTATATGAATATCCAACATTAAAAAATAATTTTAAATTTTTTTCCAAGAGGTTGAACCAATTAACACTGTCGCCAAAAGAGAGATACTCTTGCTCTGCATCTTCTCCAATACTTGTTATTAAGTACTGACTTGATTTCTGTCATTCAGTTGGGCATAAATTGCATGGGATCCCATTCATATATTACTTATGAAATTAAGCAGTTTTTATATGTGTAATTCTATGCATCTCTTTGGAATGCTGTTCATAATTGTTTTATATTTTTCTCACTTTTTTATTTTTACTTGATGTATACTATTATTCTTTTCTCATTTTTTGGTTGTGTTAAATGTACGTAACCTAAAATTTACTGTTTTAACTATTTCAAGTGTACAATTTAGTGAAATTAAACACATTCATTCAGTGTTGTGCAACCATTACCATTATCTAGCTCACAATTCTTTTTATTTTATAAAACTGAAACTCTAGATCCATTAAACAGTAACTCCATTTTCGTCTCCTTTTCAGCCTCTGGCAACCATCTTTCTTCTGTTTATAGAATTTCAATTACTCTAAGCAACTCGTATAAGGGAAGTCACACAGTGTTTGCCCTTTTGGACTGAGTTACTTCATTTGGTATAAGGTTCTCAAATTTCATGCACACAGCAGCATGTGCAGTATCCACATGTGCAGTTAGTATTCCACTGTATGTGTATACACATTTAGCTTATCATTTAGCCATCGGTAGACAGTTGGGATACATCCACATCTTAGCCATTGTGACTAATGCTGCTATGAACACAACTGTACAGATATCTCCTCAAGACTCAGTTATCTGCTCTTTTGGATATACAAAATAGAATTGCTAGATGATATGGTATTTCTAGTTTTCGTATTTGAGGAATAACCACACTTTTTTCTAGAGTGGCTATACCATTTTGCATTTTCTGAGCAGTACACACAGATTCCAGTTTCTATATATACTTACCAAAACTTACTAGTTTCTGTTTTTGTTTTTTTTTGTAGTGGCCATCCGAAGGAGCATGAGGTGAAATCTCATTGCAGTTTTGATTTGCATTTTCCTAATGATTACTGATATTGAGCATCTTTTCATATGCTTATTGGCCATTTGTTATATAGTCTCCATAAGTATTTGTTGCAAATAACTCCTTTAAAGATGAATCAATTTGCTTTAGCCCTGCCTTTTATAACTGTTGTGACTTTTAAATATAATTACTTTCAAAAGTTACTGAGCAATGTAAATGGTTTAATCTTTTGCTGTTATTATTTATAGTACTTCCAAAAAAAGTTAGAGCCTAGCTTATTTTTTAAAATTGCAAGTAATTTGACTGTGAGGCAGTAAGAACTAAAAATTTACTTTTATTTCTTCCAAAAGTCTGTAGGATAGAAGACAAAATGAAATAATTGGATAAGAATATATATATATCAGGCCTGTGCCACTATACTCAACTTAGTGATTATTTTTTATTTTCTTTTCCTAACCCTTCAGTCTTTCATTTTAGCTTCCTATTTCTTTATCAAATTCTTATAAATATACACTTACGTGTCATTTAGCTTATGTCCCCAACAAGAGTTGATGTGAGCATGAGCATTTCCACATTTCATTCACTTTTTAATCTTTAGCACCTAAAGTCATTGTTAGATGTGTGCTGAGCTGTGTCTGATTTCTAAGTCCATAACCACTTTTCCTTTTTGTTCTTAACAGAATGGCCACAACCTGCCTACTCTTTATAGAAACAAGCATATTGTAACATACTTTCTTTCAAGGATTATGATTATGACGGCTTGGGCTCTGTTAGACTCTCAGCCTAGAATCCAATTTTAAAAAATTTTCCATTAGGGGCTGGTGATTTAGCTCAGCGGCATAAGCACCTGCCTTGCAAGCAGGCGGTCGTGAGTTCGATCCCTGGTACCGATAAAAATGAAAGACAAAAAAATTTTTTTTTTCTATTAATGCCGATATTTTCAGGTGTTTATTATTCTTTTTTTTTATACTGGAGTTGAATCCAGGACTTTTGCACTGAGCTATATCCCTAACCCTTTTAATCTCTCATTTTGATACAGGGTCCCACTGAGTTGCCACGCCTGAGCTCAGATATACAGTCCTCCCAGAGTACTGGGATGACAAGCATGTGCCAGTATCCCAGCTTTATTTTTGTATCTTTCAACATTTTATTTTCCTCAAGAGATTCATATGTTTATTAGAACCAACCTATTAGTAAAGGATATAGAAATAAAAAGAAAAATCAGATTCCTAGTAGAACATATCCAGCTGTCAAGACAGTGGTAACATTTCCAAGATGACACATTAAAATGATAATGATCTTGATACATAAATATGTTTGTTATCTCATTTGCACTTTGTTGTAGACCCAGCTTGGTTCTTACCCAATATCTGCTTTTATTGTTATATCCGATTTATTACCAGTGTTTACCCAAATCCATTGGTGAATGAAATTATTTTTTATTTTGTCTGGTGGCCAAGAATTGCTGGATCCTGAAAAGCTTGTGAAAAAACGTGGCAAAGAATAGGATCAAGCACATACAGCACATTGGAAAAGAAAAAGAGGTAGTTTTAGTTTTTAACACTAATGCTCAGAATACTTTAAATTGTCTCTTTTCTCAATAGGCATTTGGCACAAACCAAGAGGATTATGCAAGTTACATTATGAATGGAATTATCAAGTGGGGTGATCCAGTTACTCGAGTTCTGGATGATGGGGAGCTTTTGGTCCAGCAGACTAAAAACAGTGATCGTACACCATTGGTCAGCGTCCTTTTGGAAGGTGAGAGAGAATGGAGATGACATTAAAAGGTTTTTTTCAGTGTACTTTTAAAAGCCATGTGGCACATTACAGAAGATAAATGATTTTCAGTTCTAAACCTAGTTTATAATCTAAAAATAGTAACCCATATTGTGTACAAATTAGGATTTTCTTAAGGTGTAGTGTTACTGCTTAAACAATAGCAATTTTCCTTTAGGATTGTATCTAAATTGCTCTAGTACTTAATAGAATGAATGATACCACATAGAACTTGATTCAATTAAAGAAGTATTTACTGATTGCTTGCTATATTTGAGGGATTGAACTAGATGCTACAGATACAAAAACATTCAAATGTTCAATCTAGTTATGTAAAAAAACTTCTAAAGAAATTCCTAAACACAATGTATATGTGTAAAGGTGTGTATGAATGCAAGTTGTTTTGCCCAGGGTGGGCAGAAAAATGAGAGGCAATGTTTAATTTAGACCTTGAAGCATGAGTTAGAATTTTATCATAAAAGGTAAGGAAAACTAGGGGCGGGGCTGGAGTGCCCCTCCAGCAGGCTGGGGTAGAGTGCACACGTATAAACCCAGCACTTGGGAGGCTGAGGCAGAATTGTTGTGAGTTTGAGACCGTCCTGGGTTACAACAAGGCCAGCCTGAACTGCATGGTGAGACCCTGTCTCAAAAAGACCAAAAAATAAAAAAGGTAAAGACATCCCATTTATAAATATTTATCTTATGATTAGATTAGTATGACAACAGAAAAGTTCAGTGAGCCCAGTGACAAGAGAACCTAACTTCTTGGGTCAGAGTATCAGGGTTCTTTGGAAGAAGAACAGTAAGCCAGAGCCTGAAAGATGAGAAGGTGGCCAGACCAAGTACATACCTGAGGAGATGTTCTGGGCATAGGGACTAGCATGTGAAACATCACTGGGCAGGGAGGAGCCAGAGACAGAGATTGGAGAGCTGCAGCATATGGGAGCCATTTCCCACCAAGTCTCACATTTTATGTTAAAGATCTAGGCTATATCTTAGGGAGAATTGAAAGCCATTCGTAGGGTTTTAGGCAACAAGTCAGATGATCAGATTTTTCTTTTCAGGATATTGAGTGCTTTATGATAGGGAATGAATTGTAGGAGCAAAAAGATATAAAAGGATCAATGTTTAGAAGTTGCATAGTCTTACTGGAGGCTGCTGTGGTTTGAGGTACTATAGTGGCAGTAGAGATGGGGATAAGTAGACTAATTTGAAAAATAGGATAAAGGGGACTTGATACAAATTATCAATCACAATTAGACTAGCATTCTTTTAGCCTTTCCTATTTGCCAGTTACTATCTTACCATATTATATTGTCTTATTTAAACTTCACTTTGGTCCTATGAGAATAAATGTTGTTGTTATCCCTATCGTGTAGATAGAGAAGCTAAAGCTTAGAAATATTGGTTAGATTGAATATGAGCAAAATATCAAATATGGCCTCCAGGTTTGGGGCTTTACAAACTGGACACATGTTGCTGTTCACTAAGATTAAAAATACTTGGGAAACACATTTCAAGAAGAAAGATCATGAGCTTAATTTTTAATAAATTTTAGGTTTTTAGAGGATAATTAAATTTAAGAAATATTACATATCCTGTTGGATATGTAGATCTGGCACTCAGAAGAGTGGTCTGGATGATAATAGATAATGTGAGGGCATTGTATACAATACCCTTGAAGCCATAGGTGTGAATGGACTCATCTACAGAATGGACTCATTCACAGTGGCACACACCTGTAATCCCAGCATTGAGGGAGGCTGAGGCAGGAAGATTGAAAGTCCCAGCCTACCCTGCGCAACCTAACAAATTTCCATCTCTAAAAAAAGGGCTGAGGATATAGCTCAGTGGTAGAGCATCTGTGGGTTCAATCCTCCTATACCACCAAAAAAGAAAAAAAGAGAGGGAGGATAAAAGGATGTGAGTTGAGATGGAGGAAGGCAGTCTTAGAGGTGAGGTAACAATTTAGGTCTGAATTGAGCAGGAAGAGTTGACAAAGGAGACTGAACGAGAGCAAGCAGAGGTGGGGGAAGAGGGAAGATATACTGTCATGAAAAGAAAGGTACAGTATTTTTAAAAAGAGTAGCATTAGGGGCTGGGGATTTAGCTCAGCGGCAAAAAACGCCTGCCTCGCAAGCAGGCAGTCGTGAGTTCGATCCCCGGTACCAATAAAAAAGAAAAAAAGACAAAAAAAAAAAAAAAGTAGCATTATCACTTAGCAAATGCTCCTAAGAGGCCAACAAAGACAAAGTATGTATTGGGGTTAGTGATATGAAGGTCCTTGGTGACCTTGATGGGAGCCTGTCATGTAATGAGCTTGGGAGCAACAGTTTGGTAAGGATGCATGAAGAATGAAGCCATCAGGGGAGACTATTAGTATAGTTCCATTTTGAAGGGACAAGAAAGGACAGTGTTGTGTGATATGAAGTCCAGAAAGACTGTTTTTGTTTTGTTTATTGAACTATTAGACCAGAGCATGTTTAAATGTTGTTGAAAAAGCTTCAGAACAGCTTTCAGGAAGAGGCTGAGCATTTGGAAGAGAGGAACAGTCACTAATATCAGATTCCCAAGAAGATAGTAAAGAAGGATTGACTGGTTTGTTTGGAAGAAGGGGTACATTTTCTAATACACAAGAGGGAAAGGTGGGGTTGTCGAAATGCAAGAGAGTTTTATAGATTTGGTTACCTTTGTGAGAAGGCCCACATCTTTAGAATTCTACCTTTTTATGACACATTTGCTTCTCATAAGACAATTTTTCTCTGCCCCCAGTATCTTCTCTTAAGATTTTTTGTGTTGTTAAACAATTTGATAAAATAATACAACCACGGATGCATTTTATTTTTTTATATTCTCTCTGCTTTTAAGAAGTAAAACCCTTACACTATATATTTAGCCAGAAGTTTGAAAGATTAAGTCTGTGTGAGAAAGCAAAAAGGCATGTATGTATTTCACCATATTTTTGAGAAATGCTAATCAGTTCATTAAGTTTAGTTGCTAATAAATAAAAGGAAACATGTCTCCCATGAAACTGTCAGATGTTAATGAGCAGCCAGTTGAGACCTCAGTTATGTCATGGATAAACGTTTAAACTTGTTTGACTCCTCTTTGCTTAGGTTGGCTTTTTTCCCTACCTTGCTCATATCTTCATGCAGGCCCTCCTCACAGCGGGAAGACTGCTTTAGCTGCAAAGATTGCAGAGGAATCCAACTTCCCCTTCATCAAGATCTGTTCTCCTGATAAGATGATTGGCTTTTCTGAGACTGCTAAGTGTCAGGCCATGAAAAAGGTATCAAGATTTTCAGGTTTTATTCCAATTTCCTGTATGTTAGATGTCTGTGTGTGCATAGCATATGCACATGAATAGATATACACATATGTATACTTTTGTACATGCCCGCAGAAGTTAGGAGAAAATACTGGCCTGTTTTTAAATTTTAACTGTGCCTGCCTTCCTTTCTACTGTCCCTCCTCATTCTCTCCTTCCCCACCCCCTTCTCTCTGTGCATGTGTGCATGCGTGCAGATGTGTGTGTGTGTGCGCGTCTGTGTGTCTATGTGTCTGTGTGTTGAACCAGGGGCCTTGTATGTAGTAGGCAGGCACTCACTACTGAGCTGTATCCCAGCAGATTCTTTTAAACTTTCTAATGTACTTCTATGTACTTTTTTAAAGAATATCTTGACTTCCAAGTCACTGTTCAGTACATAGTAAGAATTTCTTTTGTTTTTAACTTGCTGATATTTTTTACTAGGATTTAAATTTTTTCTTTTGATTTATTGGGGTACATTTTAGATGTACATATTGACAACATTCATCTAGGGAGTTTGTACCTGTACATGATATACCTTGCTTCTTTTTTTTCCTATTCCCCTCCACACCAACCTCTCGACTCTTCATTTACAAAAGTTTTATTTCTACTTTTTCCTTCTATTCTTTTTCTTCCTTGTTTTTTCTTTCCTTTTTTCCTCCTCTCCTCCTCCCCTCCTGTGTTCCCTTTCTCATTTGAACATTTTCTTCCCATTTCCCAGTTCCATTATTCTCTGAGTCCTTGTTTACACTTTCAGTTTCTAACATCAGAGAAACCATGCAATATTTGAACTTGTGTGTTCAGGTATTTCACTTAAGAGTGTGTTCTCAGGCTGCATCCATTTAATTAGAAATATCTCAAAGTTTATCTTCTTTATGGCAGAAAAACCACATCTCCTCTACCCATTCATCAGTTGATGGGTATTTGGGCTATTTCTAATATTTGGCTGTTACAAATTGCGTCACTATAAATGTGGGTGTGCATGTATCACTGTGGTATGATGCTGTTAATTCTTTCAGGAAGATACCAGAAAAAAAAAAATAGCTGGGTCAAACAAAACCTCTATTTTTAGTTTTGTGAGTAGCCTTACACTGATTTCCACAGTGGTTGCACTAGTCTGCACTCCCACCGACAGTGGAGAGGATTCCATTTTCCCATACTCCATCAGCATTTGTTATTGTTTGGTTTCTTGATAATAGCCTTTCTTTCTGGAGGAGATGGAATCTCAGCATTGACAAACAACATCAAATGACAATGATGTTGATCATTTTTCATGTATTTATTTGCCATTTCTATTTCTTTATCTGAGAAGTGTCTATTCATTTCAGATGCTCATTTTGGATTGGATCTTTAAATTTGGGAGGGGGATCTGATTTTTTTGAGTTCTTTGTATACTGTAGATAATTAGTTCTTTGTCTGAGGTATAGCAGGCGAAAACTTTTTGCCACACTGTGGGTTGTCTCTTCACTATGTTGGTGGTTTCTTTTGCTGTGCAAAAGCTTTTTAGTAAAATGAGATCCCCGTTGTTGATTCTTTGTGATAGCTCCTGCGCATTCAGAGTTTTGTTTGTAAAGTATTTGCCTACACCAATGTTAAGATTTTCATCTCTTAATTTTGAGTAATTTGCTTAAAAGGAGAAGCATAGGTAGGATTTTGTTTAAAAAATTTGTTCATGGGGCTGGGGATTTAGCTCAGCGGCATAAGTGCCTGCCTTGCAAGCAGGCAGTCGTGAGTTCGATGCCCGGTACCGATAAAAAGGGGAAAAGACCACAAAACAAAAAAAAAAAAAAAAAAAATTTGTTCATTAATGTACAAAGTCAAACTGTTGAGGATTAAGTTTGGAAAAGAGCATAGTTATATCACTAGTGAGATACTCTCAAAACTTCTTACAAAAAGATTATAGATAACAATCAGAGTCTTCTTGGCTGCTTAATAATACAGCCCTCATTCTTCCTTTTTCTGGGTTCTATTTTTCACCTTCACGATATGGTCACTTTGAAGCATCAAAATAGAATTATAGAGTTATAACAACAAAATAAACTAAACAGACTGTAAGATCATCTGGCCTTTCTCTCTTACATTCAAGCAAGAGCCAAGGGAGGCATCTAGAATAATAAATTTTATTAAATAGATTGCTTTTTAAAACAAGATCAGTGATTAAGATGTAATGGCTGTTGATCTCACTTGGTAGCTAGTTGTTCCCTTTAATATATCCACTTTGCATACTCCCAGATAGTGCAGAAGTTATTTTTTATATCCAACTGAAGGATTTAACTTGAATTTTGGGGGGATGCTTGATCTTTTACACATATGAACTATAATTCAAAGAGATATGGAAAAATCAGAGCTAGAGAAGAGAACCTTAAGAACTGAAATGTTGCCCACTAAAAACAGCTCAGTATTCTTCAGCCTTGCTCCTGGTCCTCACTGGGTAGTGATGTAGGTAGAAACACTTGTTTTTATTTAAGAAAAAGACTGAAAGGAAAAATACATTTAAAAAGAAGCAGACTTTCAAAGACACAGGTTTGAAAAGTTCATCTTTTGTTTTTGCAGGTGACAGAAAATTGTTTGTGATAAATGTTTACAGTAGATGCAGGAAACAGGATTTCAGCCAGAAGCACTGAAACATCAGAATTTATAATGCTTGAAATATTTAAGACCTTTGAAACTGAGTATAAACAAGAGGAAAATGTTGTCAGTGACAGCAAGAACTTGGGATATTATATTGTATTTGTGATTCTATTTGTAATAGTACCAAACTTTCTGAGGAATACCTGGATAAAATAAGCAGGATTAGTAATTTCTTAGGTTAAGCAGAATTGTTTTTATGTGTTCTTTTATTGTTTATTTGTTTTCAGTTTTAGAGCTTAAACACAGAGACTTATGCATAAAAGGCAAGTATTATAAATTGAGCTACAACCTTGCACGCACCCCCCCCATTTATTTTCCCTCTAAAAGGAAATCTTAAACCACTTCTGGTGCACATTTGCATAATAGCCCTTGGAGCTGGGTGTGGTGGTGCATGCCTGTAATTCTAACACTCACTGGAAAGGCCGATACGGGAGATGGCCACCAGTTCAAGACCTCCCTGCACTGCACATGAAGACCCTATTACAAAACAGATAATAGCCCTTGAAATCGATGGCTGGTAAACTTCCCATTTGTTTAAAAAACTAATGCTGTTTACAGTTCCCTAAATCATCTATTCCTATACTTGTTCAAAAGTAGTAGTCTTCTGTGCAGATGGTAAATTGCTCCATTGCTTTTCACCAGCTGCCAGCTTCTACCTCAGATGCACTCGGATATGTGGGTGGATGGTCCTAGTTATTTTATAAAGTTTTTAAAAAGTACTTTATGTTTCTACAGATCAAAGCTGCTTTGTGAGTGTGAGATATTATCATTTTTATTATTTTAATCTCTTGCAAATTGACTTGAGGGAGGAAGGTAATATGCACTGACTTTAGAGGCTTAAATGGTTAAATTAATGGCTTAATAACTTATGATTTAATCTTTAAATTGTTGAAGCCTTTCAAGGTAGTTTTAGATGAGTAGAAGGCTAAAGGATATAAAAATAAGTGTCTATACAAGCTTAATCAAAATCATTTCAATTCATGATTCACTGTCTGGTTCATCCATGCACTTTACAAAAATTATTTCTTTTTCAGCAGTACAATAAATTTACATTAGACGTTTTGGTTTTTCTTTAGGGGAGGAAATATTCTTTGTAACTAAAGTTTAGAACAGAGAAAAGAATGAAGTGTAAGTGTCTTAGAAATATATTAGAAGTATTACAAATCTTTTCCTGCAAATACTTTTCACATTGTTACTTAATGATAGGTTGACAGCAGCCTGAGGACTCTTCCAGATTGTTTTTGAAAGATGCTAAGTCTTCCAGGTTGTTTTTGAAAATGAAATATAAATGCCAGTCTCTTTAGTTTTTCTATCTACGTCCTACCTCAGTTATCCATGCATTTTTCAGTGTGAGGATGGAAAAATGCTTTAACTTTTTTTTTCAAAATACAAATAATGTATAATGGCTTATAATTCTGGAGAAAATTTTTCTTTCTTTCTAAGTTTTACAGCTTTTCTGATTACAAAAATAATTTTAAAAACATAAAGCCAGGCATAGTGGTGCACACCTGTAATCCCAGTACTCAGGAGGCTGAGGCAGGAAGATCATTGCAAGTTCAAGGCCAGCTTGAACTGCATAGCAGCAAGGCCCTGTCTCAAAAAAAAAAAAAAAAAAAAAAAAAAATAAGCCTATATTTGTATTTGTCTTCATTTCTCTTTTCTACACACACACTGTATTAGAAATCATATTGACATTATTTTAAACCTGTTTCTTTCACTTAACATATTATGAGCTTTTTCAAATGTCACTAGAATTTATTTCCATATTATGTTCAATTAAAACTGTATAATATCCATTTAACTAATCTCTTTTTATTGGATACTTGGGCTATTCCAGGTTGTTTTTCTCAGTTACAAGTACTTCATCGAATTACCAAAGAAGGGAAGTTATTACTCCTCATTTTCTTCTCTTTTCTTTTCTTTTTTTCTTTCTTTCTTTCTTTTTCTTTTTTTAGGTTTTCTTGAGGTGGGGTCCTACTGAGCGTTTGGGTTGGAATTCAAGTAGAACTAAATTTTAGTTCCAGCTCTACCATACTTACTGGCTTTATGACCTTGAATAAGTCACTTTATAAGCCTCTATTTCTTTCATCTGTAAAACGAAAGTGTATTCATAGCTGCCTCAGAGGTTCATTACAGAAATCAAATGAAATTATAACTAATGTAAAATAATGGAGTGCCTGGGACATAATAACTACTCAGTAAAGCATAGCAGTTGTTTTTACTTTCTATTTTTGCATGTCCATTTCTGGTTACTTCCTTGGGATAGAGTATCAGAATTAGGATTGCTTAGGTAAAGATAATATTTGAAAGATTTTTGCATGTGTTGCTATCAAAAATGTTACATAAAGATATTAATGATTAAGTTTCGGTGCACACTGGTTGTCCCATCACTTGGAAGCTGAGGCACAAGGGTCACAAGTTCATGACCAGTCTGGGCTACATAGTGAATTGCAGGCCAACCTGGATTATATCCCAAGTCCTTATCTTAAAAAAAAAAAAAAAAAGATACTAATGATTTACAAAGCCCACTCCTTCAGAAACTTGTATTAATTTATACTTGCAACTCCATCATTTGACAGTACAAGTTGCATGGGATTTTATCCTCACTTGAGGTTTATTAAAGTATTTTTGCCAAATTGATACGCAAAATAAGTTTGATTATTTAACTATATCTTAATGACTAAATGTTAAAAAACATTTCAAAATATTTTACAAAGACAGTTTGTGAAGCTCAGAAATAATGTAATACATCTATTTTTGTTATAGAGGGGTAGTCTGAATTCACAGAGGGTCTTTATATACAGTACTGTTTCATTATTTAAACCAAGGAATAAGAGTTTTTATCAGTAGAGAGGGTTATCACGATTACTTAAATAAGTACATGAGATTTCATTATAATTATAATGTTGCTTTTTCACAAAAGGATGGTGCTAAAATACATGAAAGTTGTTTATTCTCAATTTAAAACTTAGCCTGTACTTCTCTTAATTTACTTAATGAATCCTTTCTCAATGTATAAACTCCTTAACAGTGCTAAAGTTATGTATGAAGTTCTAGCCTCACATTGGGCAGGATGTGGTGGCGGGAGTATGCCATACGTTCCATTAAGAGGTTTGAGGTATTTACAGACTCATTTCTCTTCTCTCCCATTTTTAGATTGCTCCCAAGCTGGATTCTGTTTAAATTTTAGTTCATCTATTGGTTTTTACATGTATGCTTTTTAAAAAAATCTATGTTGATAGTTCTTAGTGACATTAAGTAAACAAAGCAATAGAGTTTAATCTTAACTCATTACATAATCTTTATACTTTGCAACTATACAATCAGTATAGAGATGAAATGGAAAAATGGGATACAGGTAAATTGCTTGAACAAAATTAAGTGAAACTATCAATGATTTATAAGACTATATTCATTAATAATATGATATAGCCTTATTTTCAAAGGATTGAAAATTAATGGAAGAAATTTTCTTTTCCACTAGCTTTGCAAGAAAGAAATAATCTTCTTTGACTTTCCTCCTGTAAATCCCACTGCAAATTGTAGTCTGAACAGAACAGAATCATGGTGCCTAATCCTCCTCTTTTCATGGTTTAGTCTATACAAAGAAGAGAGCTGGAAATTGGCTCTTTTGACAGCAGTTACTAAGCAACAGAATTTGGATGCTTTTGGTTAACATCCTAATATATCATGTAGTTGATTTGTTGAAGTTTGTGCACATATTAGCTAAGAAAGTGGATACTCCAGAAGTGACTACAGGTTCCTGTGTGGCTGGGAGGTGGCTGTTTGTTATCATTTTGTTTAATACACTGCCTTTTTATAATTCTATCTGTTTGACACATGAAGGAAGATAGTACAGAGCCTTCAGACCTCGCAACTTTTTATATTATTAATCATCTTTATTCAGTGGCTCATGTTATGTGAAAATGTAATTTTTTCCTGAAAAGTAGAGAGAACAAGTAAGAGATTTTAAGGTCAATCCAGCAAAGTGTGAGTGCTTTGCCAAAAGTTTAGGTCCACTTCCTGAGGCAGTTTCATTAGAAGACAGCTAATGTTTACTTGGTCTGCACCCAAATTATTTTTAGAAACTAGAGATTATTACTGATAACACCAATTTAAATTTGCTCATTTATGTTTTTATATGCTACTGAATTTGATTTGAGTATGCTTTCAACTAATTGCTGACGGATTTATGTTAAGGATTTTCTAAGCCATTAGATTCCTACTGTCATCAGATTTCTACTAACTGGATTTATGTACTTCGTGCCAACTACTTCAAAATTGAGGTGAATTCTTCAGCTCCTGAAAGAATCAGAGAACTTGGCTTTGCTTACCTAAGAGTACTAAAGAGGTTGTAGAAAGTGGAGGACAAAATCTACTTAGAACACACTGCTTTGGTTTGTGATTCTGAAAGGCTGGGATTAATGTGCAGTTAATGCTGGCATGCTCACATTTGCATTCATGTAACTCCACAGCCTGCAGCTGTCGCCCCACCCCTACTCACAGGTGGATCTGTCTTATCTGAAGATTCCAGGAGTAAGCTGTGTGTTAAGAATTTGCAGTGTTCTGCACCATATACAGACCTGCTCCCAGCTCCTACATGGCAGGAGCCCATTTCTCCTGTTCCTCAGTGCTTTGAATGTGTTCAGTGTACTCCTGCCTTGAGTTCTGGGTTGTCTTTTTTGACACTTAAATCTATGTTATACAGTCTGTCTTTGCAAGCAAAAGAGGTAGTACCCTAGCATTTAATGCTGACAGCCTTACTATGAGCACAGTTAGATTGTAGGATTCTGTGTTTTCTAGAGGTGATTTTCATCCTTTGCAGTAGACCTCAACATTTCCATGCTGCCCTCTATGCCAATATTTTTTGTTGCTTTGCATTATTTTCTTTCTGACTTCTCATTGACTCTTAAGATGTTTTATATATGCCAGACTTCACCTGCTCTTGAGGAAATTCTCAAAACTAAAACAACCACATAGTCTTCAGATTGATTTTTTTTTTTTTAAGACTGAGATAGAGCACCTATCTCCAGCCCACCTAGCTGCCTGTGTGTTATGGCATCATATTTCTGGAGCAGGCATTGCATGTCTGGTCTGTGCTTCAGTAACAGCAGGTTATACTCTAATTAGAGTAGCTTGTAGATTTTACTTTTTCTACATCATTTCTTCTAGTACCTCCTGCTTTTGGGGTTTACCTACCTAAAGTGGCAGAACTTCTCAGCTCTGTATGTAAATGTCTCACTAGACTTTAGTATGGCAGTTTATCTCATGTGCTTGCCACTCAAATCTGAGTCTCTTCATAGTGAGCATTCTGCTGCAGACTATGGCCAGGAAATAAGGTGTTTTTGAGAAGACTAAACAGAAATTATGGACCTTGGGGAAGAAGGATGACCTCACAGTACACGAGTAAGCAGATAAAGAAGAGACCATATTATGTAACAAGTGAAAGAAATGTGTGTATACATTTAAATTAGAGTACCTACCCAAAGAGTTTCAGTTGACTAGTCAATTGAAACTAGTCAAGTTACAACTGGCATCACGCAGGCCTTGTCATTGTTAGTACATCGTTAAGAGAGTTAGCTATGAGTGTCTCTGTGATAGTAATTAGTACACTGAGAGCTGCCTATAAAAACCAAGAACAACAAAAAGCAGCAGCAAAACACCACTACATTAAATCACTGGTATAGGTATTTCTCTTCTAAATTTTGTAAGTAGCTGTGCAATCAGCTGGGAAGTGATTTGCATACGTGCTGCTGAAGCAAGCACACGGAAGTGATTTGTAATGCTTTGTGGATTACAGTATCTGAGAAGTTGGTGAGACTACTTATCATGCAGCAATTTATCATCATCCTAGACCCCAACAATATCCTGAGTGAGGTCTCTCTAGCTTTGTAAACTGTATATTGTTTTGAGAAAGAAAAAGGGCTAATTCAGGGAAAATGTAGAGCTGCTGTGGACCAGCCGGGCCCTGATATCTCAGGCCTCTGTAGCTCTCACTCATCATCTCACAGCCTGACAAACAGAAGCATATCGTTGTCTCAGAGATTTTAGTAGAATTCTGATAAATATTTTGAAAAGCAAAGCATTATTTTCAATGATTCCCTTAACTCAGTGAGTTCATTAGAAATCACATTGGCTTCTGTATTGGGCTGGTTTCAGAAATAGTAAAGAATCTGTACAGAGCTGCTTCTAGATTTTTCCAGTGTTTTGACTGTACCAACTCAAAGCCAAAAGGAGCCAGCAGTATGTATGAGGAGATGAAAATATCCTATTCTTATTTTCTCTTTCTTGGATTTGGGCTCTTAAGGGCTCTTATCTTCCTGTTCTTCAAATGTACTCATGATTTATTCTCCATTCAGCTTTTCCACTGTTCTTTGTTTTCATTTCACTTGCCAAATGAGAAAATATCTCTGACATCTATTTCTCTCATCACTGCATTCATTCATTTGCCAAATCCCTTCAATTCTGCCTCCTAAAATACTTTGGAACCTGTCTACTTCTCAGCACACCCTCTTCTAGGCTGCCATCATTTCTCACCTAGAATTCCATAATCTCCAACTATTACTCCCCTCTAATACTTTTCTGTACATTAGCCAACATAATATTTCTAAAACAGTCATAAACGTGACATCTCAGTCCATGCTTAAAACACTGCCTTAAAAAAATTACAACATATAGGAAATCTGTAAGCTCCTCTATGTCCAGGCTCATTCATCACCTCTTCTGTGTCATCTTTCACCCACCACTCCCTGTACACTGCATCAACATCACTGCCTCTTCCTTTCAATGCTTATTGACCAAGTATCATTCCTGCAGCATTTCTGAATTTCCTTATCTCTGTGCCTCCTAGTGTTAAGCACACTCTGCCTAGAATACTTTCTTCCTTCACTTTCCACTGGTCGGTTCCTGTTCATTTTGCAGGTATCAGTGCAGATGTTACTTCCTAAGTTTGGGAGACCTTGCTTGACTCCCTAAGTTCCTTTATTGAGTCTGGGATAGGCTAAATTATACTGCAGTAATCAACAACCTGAAAGTCTCAGTGGTTTAACATGATTAAGTTTATTTCTTTCTCACACTGTATGTCCATCACAGCTCAGAAGGTAATCTCTACTCATGGTAGTTTCTCAGAGAAGATAATAGAGGCTCTATTTCAAATGTGATTCCATGAGATAAGACAGGAGAGGGAATGTGGCAGATCATGCTGTGACTCTTAAATCTTCTTTCAGAAAGTGATATATATTTCTATTCATATCATTAACTTTTTTAAAGGTCAGATATTTGTATTATTTTATGTATTGCCTTCATTAATACTTGACACATAGTAGTAATTCACATATACGTGAATGAATGAATATATTGATCCTTAGTGTGTGAGTCCTTAATCCTGTGTTCTTATCCTTTACCATTTGTCCTTGAATATCTCATCCTGTTAGGATTTCAGAAGTCACTGTCCTGTGAATGATTTTGATACTCTAGATTCAATCAGACATATCAGCTACTACTCAGTACTTCTTTTTTAATTTAAAGTGCATAAATTTAAATTTATTCTTTTAGTAAATAGTTGTTATTTTGAGTGAATAAATTATATTAAATGACATGAGGACACAGAGATAATTAAGACACTACTTATTTTCTGAGTGCTTGCAATACAGGATAATACAGGGGGAAATACTATGAAATCTACCATATATGCACAGTGTACAAGAAAGAAGGGGGACAAGTGACTTAGGGCAAGATGGAATTAGAATTTTGATTGTTTCAGCTATTGAATCTATTAAGCAAGCATCATTACTGAATACTGTTCTATGCAGAGTACCACAGATAAACAGTGAAGTTTTTATGCAGCTCACAATCCAGTGTGGATATAGATAGCTAAGGAGAAAAGGTTAGATGAAATTTTGATGAAGTATAGGATGGTGGGGGGGGGGAGTAAAGGAAAGTATTTCCTCTAGAAAAGTTTGATCTGATTAAATATCTGGAGGCAGAAATTATTGTTATGCCACGCAAGATTTTTGTCTAAGGAACTGAATTAGTACAATGACAATACTTTAAAGACTAAGTACACATAGAATTTTTTTAATATTATGTATTTGATCTACTTTTTTATATGACTAATTCTAAAACTTCTACGGTTAAAATATATTCACTAAAGAGTATTATGCCTCCCCAAGCAAGATGCAGGTGAGAGCCAGGGCAAAAGTCAATGTTTGGGTCATTGCAATTACTTGTCAACCAGAGAGATTATGTGGGCTGCAGAATAAATTTATACTCATGACACCAGTGGGATGTACTGAACTTCACTGATAGCTTTTAGTTTCTGGAATAGAAACTCCCATCATTTACAGAAGAGCTGATCTCAAAGCCATGAGTACTTATATTTACCTTACACATAAATTAATTCTATCTAGTTTGAAATTGGCATCTATGCCAAGATACAACAGCTTCTTTCACTGCTTGTTTTAATTATCATTTCTTTGTCCATCTTATCTTTGAGTTTCATTTT
Organism: Cavia porcellus; assembly: GCF_034190915.1. Taxonomy (NCBI): domain Eukaryota; kingdom Metazoa; phylum Chordata; class Mammalia; order Rodentia; family Caviidae; genus Cavia; species Cavia porcellus. Next base: position 19,671,132 of record NW_026947515.1, read on the forward strand.
TGGGTCTTGTGTCTGCCTATTTCTTCATTCCTAACTTGGAGTCTCATTAAAATTGCCCGCGCTGGTCTTGAACAAGATCTTGGTTTCAAATGATCCTCCTGTCTCAGCCTCCTGAGCAGCTAGGACTACAGATATATGTCATGTGCCTGGCTGATACCCAGTTTTAATCCCTTTGTAAACTCTTTCCATTATTGTCTTATTTGAGATGATAGGATTCTAGTTTTTTCAATGTTGTTCCTGTATTAAAAGACCATAATTCTTACAGATAATAAATGATAGCCAGTTTATTCTGTATATTCCTTTTGGTTTCATCTAGCACTTGAGTTATAACTCTGAAGTCATGCTCCTGACATAAATATGAGAGACCAAATTAATAAGCATGATGAGGGGGCTGGGGATTTAGCTCAGCGGCATAAGCACCTGCCTTGCAAGCAGGCGGTCCTGAGTTCGATTCCCGGTACCGATAAAAAGGAAAAAGACAAAAAAAAATCCTCTTTCATAATAAGCATGATGAGATTTCTTAGTTGATTTTTTTGCTTCTCAAGATGCCCAAGTATCATATCTGCAATTCTTAGTGCTGCAAAGAGCTTTAAGTTGATCTTTATTCGGCTATAAGCCATTCGTGTTATCTTGGACAAGTCATTCTACTACTTTGGGGCTCAATTTCCTTGTAAGCACTTTCTCGGTTCTAAAACCCTATAATCTATTAAATTTAATTTATCCTAGTCTGAAGCATTACTGTGCTTTGTTTAGATATTACTGAAGAATTAACTAAATTTAATGTGCTTAAAAATTGTAATTATGGAAGGTAGTGGGATAATAAATGATTTTGCTTTCTTTTAGATCTTTGATGATGCATACAAATCTCAGCTCAGCTGTGTGGTTGTGGATGACATTGAGAGATTACTTGGTGAGTCATAACTTTGATCGTTACACTCTGCCGCAATACCACTGCAGTCTCAAATACTCCAAGAGACAAATAATGATTTTTATAAACTGGAGAGCAGTAGAAATCCTTTTGTTTGTCTTATAAGGAAATGTAAATTATCTCATATCTAATGTTAACAGTAGTACTTATGCTAAGATGCTTTATGATCTTAATTGTATTATAAACTGACTTCTTGTGAGGACCCATGTCTTATTCTGGGTTCTACAGTGTATCCTGTCCATAACAAATGATTAGTAATTTTTGTTGATAGGTACATTTGCTTTTCAGTACTTCTTAGTTGCCTCTAGTTCAGAGGTCCACTTATGAACTTTGACAGAATGAAAGAGGGTTTACGATCAGAGTGAAACTCATAGTGTCATCAAAGCTTTTGGATTACAATTTATCTGTATCTCAGTTTGTGCTCTTTTATCGACAATTAGAATACCTTTTTTGCTTATCCACAGAGTAAAATCAAAGACAGAATAGGGTAGTAAGTGTTGAAAATATTCTGAAAGTTAAAAGTACTTTATAGTAACTTTTAAAAAATTTATTAAACAGTTTTTGTATTAAAATATAGTCCAACAGGATACAAAGATGAGTAAGACTTAATCCTTGCGCTCAAATCAGGAATAAACTGGAAGATAATTCTCATTCTCTTACATTTTATTCTCTGTAAAATTAAATCAGTCTGGCATAATCATTGTAATAATGAATCAGGAAGGGATAATAAACTCCACTGAAATAGAAAGTCATCTGGATCTGAGAATACTATTTCATATCTGATTAATTTTTGTTAGGTTGCTTATAGTAATATAGTAATGATTTCAAGTTAATTATTGTCATGTTTTCCCATATTTTCCATAAGTTTTGGGCTTAATTAAGTCCTTTGTTATTTATTTTGGAAATTTTGGCAATATTAGTTATATAGCAAAGTAGGTATATCTGTGAGGTCTCCTTAAATTGATAGTTTTATCTAATGACCTAGGTTTCTGGTGTGCTCTGTTTGATTCATTCTCAGCCCAGTTTATAGGATTATTTCTTTAAAAGCTTTTAGGCACATACTTATAGCTCTGTGTAAATTCCTTTATCTAAACACAATTGAGATGTGTGGTCATAGCAACACTACTATGTCAGGAATGTGTGCCCTCTGAGTATATTTTCACTTGTATGAATAGTTACTTTCTGTACTTGTTTCTTCATTTGTTCAGTTAGCACTTGCTGAGTCTTTTCTACTGTGCTAGAATTATTAGCACAGAAAAGTGAGATGCTGCCTGTCTGTTGTAACATATACAATATTGGAAAAAACTAATGCAAATGTAGAATGTGTACGTATTCTGGAAATTCAGAAATCAGAGAGATTACGTTTGACTTCAGGAGCCTATGCCTGCAGGTAGCTCATAGCACAAGGCTGGGTCCCTATGCAATACATAGAGAAGGCTAAGGGTGGCGTTTATGCTGAATCTTGAAATGTTAGTAGAAATATAACAGAGGAATGTTCCTTTTACCATCTGAGGGCCAATCTTACTGGTTTCAGTTATATTCTAATTTCTTATCACTGCCTCCCTGTCCCACCCAGTGTAGGAAATTAGACTCAGGGTGTTTTCACTGAGCTACCTCCAGCCCTGGTTAGGCTCAAATTTTTGAACCTCCGATGTCAGCCTCAGTACTAACATTATGCTGTGCACCACCATGTCCAGCTCCCCTACACATTTTCTAGCATTAAATCCTATTGTCAATATATTTTTCTGTTCTGGCTTGCAGTAATTTCTTAGAAATGCTTGGTGAGTATACTTGGGTATTTTTCCCTTTTAAAAAATTGTGTCTAGGGGCTAGGGATTTAGCTTAGTGGCATAAGCACCTACCTTGCAAGCAGGCGGTCGTGAGTTCGATCCCCAGTACCGATAAAAATGAAAAAGACAAAAAAAAAAAATTGTGTCTGAAAACCAAATAAGATATGTGGATGAACTCAAAATGATTACTTAAATTTTTCGAAAACATTTACAGGTAAGTATTTTTTTCAGAGAACTATTCTTATGTGATATTTTAAGCATTTAAGTAATTGGATATATTTTTATTACAAATAGTTGACTGAGTCATATTTAGGATGACTGTAATGATTTACTTTTAATATAGAAAAATATGAGTATTTGGATTTGTGCATATATGTATTGAATCCCTAATCACAATGTTTCTTTCCCAGATTATGTCCCCATTGGCCCCCGGTTTTCTAATTTGGTATTACAGGCTCTTCTTGTGTTACTGAAAAAAGCACCACCTCAGGTAAAAGAAATAAACTAAGAAATATTTTGACAATTTTTCAGTAAATTGTATATAGTGGTATACATACTATCTGAATAAGCAAACATTATAAGCATTACATTATAAATGTAAAATTTTGTTATTGAAAAGGCATCTAATCTGGCCTTAGTCATAAAGTAAATTACATAATTTCTCCAGCATACTCTACACCTTTATTCCTTTTTGCCAAAACAGAATCATATTAATGTGGAAGGAATTAAATTCACATTTTCACTCATTTATAATTTCATTGATTTTCCTAAGGAAATTTAAGTTTATATTTATTATAGCCAAGGTTTTTTAGTTTATGTAGTCTTTATTATTGTTGTCTTTGTGTTTGTCTTTGTTGGGTTTGGCAGTGCTAGGAACAGAACCTAGGACCTCATACATGAAGGCAAGCACTCTACCACTGAACTAACCCATCCCAAGGCAGATTTTATGTTTAACTTTTATAAATGATCTTGAGTTACTTCTCTTGTGTCATGTGGTACTTTTAAGGAATGAAGTTATAGTCAGGATCTTGGTTCATGTGGTTGTATTTTTACTGATGTGGCTACTGGAGATGTAATTTTGACGGCTTAACGTATTTAAAACCAACATATGAAGGTTGGTTAAATATGTTAATTATATAGAGGCTGCCAGAGCATGTTTTGGCTATGGCACAAGATGAATTGTCTTGATTGATTTAGTGTGCTGTAATGTTGAAGAAATGTCAATCAAAGGCACATACAAATTGGTTAAGCATTAATGTGAAAAAATCTTGTGTCTAGATGGGGATTTAATACTTGAAAATAAAGATATAAACTAATATATGTGGAAAATACTTAATGTTAAGCTGGTGAGACTAAGTTTAAAGTTATCCCAGCTTGGACTACATAGGACCTTGTCTCAAAAAAAAAAAAAATATCTATGACATATTTTAGTCTTAAAGCTAGAGGACTTGTCTTATTTTCTAGGTCTTTAGGCTTTTTTAAATTTCCAAAATAGTGAAAGAAGCATAATCTACCACACCCTTGATAATTTACTACTGCATATCTGCTCTGTGGAAGGATTTTAAAATATCTTTCCATCAACCATCAATAAACTTAACATTAAGAGTAAGGTTAGAGAAATGATTACATTTTCCTTCTGCTGATTCCTTCAGTAGTTTTATAAATATATAAATAGATGTATCTAAAGACACTGAACAAAAATAATTTCTCCATAATATCTATATAGAACTGTGTATCACATCCATCAAAAAATCCTTTTTATGTTAGCATATTTAAATGTTACACTAGGAAATGTTTTTTATGTGTTTATATTAATTTGCACAATATTCAGTTTTGTAGTTTAAAAACGTATGCTAAAATCACTTGCAAAGAGGAAGGATAATGTTTCAATGCTATTTTAAACTTATCCTTTACACAATTTAATACTATACATGTTGATTTAAATAGAATTATATCCCCTGGCTGAGAGTTACTTGTAATCCAAAGTAGATACCAATAGAAGTAAGCAGAAAATATTAATAAATCACATATAACTTTTGATTGAAGATATATGGACAATTGTTTTTATATCGTAAAAGTACTGTAATTATAAAACCCTTCAGGAAAACAATATTGATAAACTATTTAAATCACATGACATCTGGAATATAGCCTTTACATACATTTTTCATGAATAGTTACTCAAAAATATGTAAGTATGTAACTTATTAGGGGTATATATATATATATATATATATATATATATATATAATTTTTTTTTGTCTTTTTCCTTTTTATCGGTACCAGGGATCAAACTCACGACTGCCTGCTTGCAAGGCAGGCACTTATGCCGCTGAGCTAAATCCCCAGCCCCTTTATATTTTTAAAGTATATATTTAAATGTTTTATTTTAGTGAGATTAAGTGTTTTTGAATTGCTGAAATTTAGATAAGGTATAGTTAGATGGAAAACATTCAAAAATAAATCCAGTTTAAATAGTCAACAAATACGAAAAGATAGTCAACATCGTAAGTCATTAGAGAAATACAAACTAAAACCAATAACGTGAGATACCACTTCATATCCACTAGGGTGACAATCAAAAAGTCATATATAACAAGTCTTGGTGAGGAGAAAGAGAAATTGGTACTCATTCACTGCAGATGAGAATGTTAAAACTGCAGTCTTTGGAAAACAATCTAGCAGTTCCTGAAAGAGTTAAATATCAAGTTACCATATGCCCCACAAATTCCACTCTTACTTATATACCCACTAAAAAGAAATGAAAGTATATGTGTACTCAGAAGCCTGTAGATGAATGTTCATAGCAGTTTTCTTTGTAATAACCAAAAATGGAAATAATATAAATGTTCACCAAATAAAATAAAAGCTAGCATATCTATACAGTGGAATATTATTCAGCAATAAATATAGTGCTGATACATGCTACAACGTGATCCTTGAAAACATGCTAAGTAAAAGAAGCCAATCAGAAAAGACCACATACTGAATGATTCTGTTGTGTGAAATGCCCACAGTTGGCAAACCTATAGAGATAGAAAGTAGATTTGTGGCTGCTTGGGGCTGAGAATGGGTGGTGACTGCTAATAAAATTTCTTTTTGGGGTGATTAAAATTTGCTAACTTGATTATGACAGTGGTTGCATATATTGTGAATACATGAAAATGCATTGAACCTTACACTCTAAAAGATGCACTATGATATATGAGTTATCTCTCAGTAAAATGATCACTTTTTTAAAAATGTGGTTTCACAAGCTACTTAAATGATGAAAGGGAAATTATATGGAAAGTTAGACTTAATAGGTGAGTATCCAAGGTACGTGAGTCAACTTGGGAGAAATCTTGGGAACAGTAGCTAGATTACTAGAAAGGCATATGACAGTTTCTGTAAGAACTGAAGAGGAACGGCATGAAAATATAGAAGAAGTAAGACATCTGGTTGCCTTAGTGATTAGAAATGGCAGGTATTTTTAAAGGGACATCAGCCTGTCATTAATTAGAATTTGGTGACCCTGCCTGATCTGCTGTGTGAGTGAATCAGTGGCAAGGGAGATTAATGTGTGTAATATTTCTAGTTGGCATATATTTAACAGAATAAAATACATTTTAATATCTTGCTTTTTAAAATTAGTATATATTGTCTCAAGAAAATAAGAATTTTCAGGCTTATCCAGTGCCAAAAATACTTGTCATAATGAAGTGAAAGTGTTCACTTATGCACCAAATCATTATCATGTCGGTTTTCAGATGTTTTCAAATAAAAGTATATGTATCTGAATGATGTAAGGTACCGTAGTGTGCTGGAAAAGTATTATTTATTACCGGCAAGATAACAAAAGCTGTGTGCATTTTTCTTAAAAAGAAGAACTGTGTGTATGTAATGCAGCAATCATATCAGTCACAGAATCCTTAGTGTTGCATTTGTTGTAATTCCAGCTTCCACACAGAAAAATTGTGTGCATGTGTGCACATGTTCAAATAAAAGAATCCCTCCAGGGGCACTATGTTGTTATGTATCAAGATACTCTTTTCCACTTGTACCCCTCCCCCATCCGTCTAAATTGGCTTATTAAAACTGGTTCACAAGCCTTCCTTTTTTCCCTTTGTGATTTCTTTCCTCTTGAATTTTCAGTGTAGAACTAAAAATTCAAGTCAGATTTCAGTCACTAGGATAATTTTCTTTGAATTTTAAATTTTTCTAAATAAATGCATAGATTTTTAATGAAGCTAGTATTCAGTGGATTTGCTTTAAATTTAGCTGGAGTTAATTTCATGATTGATTTATTAGCCCTTTGAAAGTATAAAAAGTGGTATCTGTAGTTCATGAAGACTAAAAAACATCATCACATTTTGTTTAGCATCTTTTTAAAACCAATTAAAAGCTTTTCTAAAATGGATTGAACAGGAGAAAATAAAACATGTTCCCTAGGTCTTTATTTCAATCAAGTTTCCCTGTGTTCTGCAGGAGAAGAGATCGAGGGGGGATAGAAAAATTGAAAAGGGCTATCCCAGCAGGGAGCCAAGCTGGAGAAAAGGGCTTCTCTGAGAACTCAGCAGCAGCAGCTCAGAAAGCTCCCAGCCTGCTTCATCTACATGCAGAGTCACACAAGGCATGGGGGCGCTCACCGGCACACAGAGGTTTCACATGTGCTTCCCTGCTGATTCCTGTGAAAAGCTAACAATTGGCTTGGAGGGTAAAAGACCACTGCAGTTCACCCTCCCTGAGCTGGACGTACAATTTGTCCAGTGTTAGGAAATGTCCGGCTTAGCAGTGAGAGGCTTGAAGACACCCCTCCTTGCAGTGAGATTCCTAAAGCCGTCTCTTTTACTTGATGGCACTGGAGCTCTTTTCAAGTTTTGCAGATTTATGGAAGTTGAGGGGGTGTGCTTTTCCAGACATGAGGATGAAAGCCTTAGTCTTAATATCAGGAAGAAGCAACAGTGAAGTGAGAAGGTCAGGTGAATCCTCTTGCAGCCCCCAGCACCAATGCCTATATCATTTTCCACATAGGTCTCTCCTGCCACATTTTTTCTTTTTCCTTTTCTTTTCCTTTTTGGGAAACAAAACAAAGTGCCTGAAAAGGAACTCCTTGTGCTGTGAAATGACATGACTTCCGAATTTCCTCAACAAGTCTTAAGAGTAGCTTAAGCTCATTAACTTAATTCTGGGTGCACTTGACGTTGCTAGAAATCAAATTGGAAGTCCTTATCTGAATGTAGCAGAGTAACATAGAAATTCATGAAGAACCAACACTTTTTCAGGGCTTTGCAAGCTTTTTATACCATAGCATGCAACACGGTAACATCTAGTGATAAACGTGGGTAAGTGGACAAGGGCACTCAACTGGCCAGGAGCCAGCTACCCTAGTTATCTTTTGCCTTTCCTTTAACTGATGGGGCTTGATATATTAGTCCACATGTAACTCATTTGAGGCACACCAATGGGGACCTCCTTGGAAAGTGTAAACTTTTACAAAAAGAATATTGCTCCAAATTCATAGTTATTTTACTGAAGGTACAGGTCAGACCTAACAGTTATTAGAATTCTAAGTTATAAACCTTTTGAAAAAAGGCACTTACTTCCTCACTGGTCTGCTGCCTATTACCTAGTAAGAAGTAAGGTTTAGAGTCAGGAGGTCATAATGTCTGAGCCAGTAGGAATCTATAGAATACATAGGATGAGCACTCAGGCAGACATCTGTTTATCTGTGGGTTTTGTTTTAACATCACCTGTCTGCTTTTTATGTAAGACTTCTTTTTATGTAAACCTTATGTAATATCTTAGTGCAGTCTTACTTCAGATATGTTATTGGGAAGACTTGGTAATATTAGGCAATTCTGCAGGTTTTGGGTTGTTTTAGTGAAATAAGCAGATAGTCTCCAAATTGTGCAGGCCTAAGCATGAGTATCTTTTCATCTATCTGTTTAAAATTAACTCTGGCTAATGACTACAGTATGACTCAACAAGATATATAACCACTTTAGAGAAGAGAATTAGTCATTTTGCCAGGCACATTAATTGTATTCACTGATGTGGTGACTTCTGTATTTATTTTTTTATTTTTAAAGATGTGATGATCGACAGTTTAGTGGCCTAATTTTCTCATTTATTGTCAGTGACAGTAGGTAGCTACTGTGTTTTATAAAATACTTAGTATAGTAGGTTTTCTAAGTTTTGTCTAAATTGGATATATGGATATGTAGATAGGTAGATTGATTGATTGATTGATTGATTGATTGATTTAAAATACACAAAAATGAAATAAATTTGATGAATCTTTTTATAAAACATTGCTGCAAATTATCCTTTGAGTAAAACCAGCAGACATTTCAAAAAGGGGTTTAGTTTGTTTTTGGAAGAGCACATTTGTAATAGGCACTAATGAATATCAAAATGAATTATAAGATATATAGGTATACATCATTTTCAGATAACTCAAAAATATATAAATTTTAGTCATCAGAGAAATGTTCATAGTCTTGAGACAAAGTATTTTCTCACAGCCAGAATGTGTCTGTACGTCCATTGCCCTAGGTAAGTCACCATGATAGGACATCAGCTTTAGAAAGGTGTTGGTTATAGGACCCTGCTATTCCTGGCACCGTGAATCTAGTTGAGAATACCATCTCTATAGACTTACTCATTGTATTGGACTTGGAGTCAGAAAGCCTGACTTTAAGTCTTGGTTCAGGTATCTTCAGGCCTTATTGCTTGACCTTGTCCCTTAATTTCTTTGTACCTGTTTATTTGTCTCTAAAGTGAAGATAATCCCTCTTACCTTATCTTCTCCATTGGAGTTTAAGATACACCTGTATTCCTTAGCCCTCTGGAGGCTGAGGCAGGAGAATTCTTGCAAGTTCAAGACCAGCCTGGGCTGCAAAGTAAGGTCAAGGCCAGCCTGAACTACATAGCGAGATTCTGCTTCAAAAAAAAAGATAATATGTAATGCAGACCCTTGTAAACTTAGGGACTACATCAAAGAAAGAAATGCCATTAAGTAGTGCACAGGAACTTTCTAGGTTGGAAGATGGGACAGTTGCAGAATATGACCACTATACAAGGCAAATGTCCATAGAAAGTGAGTTTAGAGTTCCAACTTGGAATGCCCAGTCATTGCTTCCCTTGTATGTAATAAATACTAAGCAAAGAAACATGTGTGCCCAGCATCCCTGTCTCATTCAGTGAGATTCAGGCTCTTCCAAAGTCCTAAAACAAATACTCTGGTCTGGAGATGGGAGATTTCTGTTGTAAACGAAGAATGAAGTAGAAACAGGAATTTCCAAGCTCAGTAGGAAAAGAAATAGAAAGAAGACCAGGGTCTCTGGCCATTGTATGGTCCTTGATGACTACCTAGTTGCACTTGCCCTTACCTTTTGGGAACTGGCCACCGTCATCCTTTCCCTGCAGCAACCTGTAGTTTGTGACCACAGTTGTTTTTTTCCTAACTTCTGGTGAAGTTAAGTGGCACTTAAGTGTCTTTCCTACCTTCTTCGTGTGCCTGAAATAAGAACATAGATCCTTAGAGATTACCTAGGAGTTTATGTTATATAGTATGTACATAATAGTAGTTAGTAAGGGCCAAAAGAGAAATGAACCAGAGCAGTCCATTAATATTTCTTTTTTTTTTTTAAATTTTATTTAAGGAGAAAAGAAAAAAAAAGCAGGGAAAGGGTACAAGTTATACAGATTTACAGAAATAAAATGAACAGTAGGAAATCACTAGTTAATGGATTACATATTGTCATCTTAGAAATAATTGTTCAAGTCTCAAAATTAAAGCTTGTAAAGTGGACATTCCATCAATGATACTGCAAACAGTTCTGTTCATTGATCCAATAAAACTCTGTGATATCATTTTCTATCTTATACACTTAAATATACATGCAGTTATATAGTTTGGAGCACTTTCTTTTCCTCTCTTTTGTACCATGACTGTTACACATTTTGGGTTTCATTGCTCCCACGTTCTTATTACTTTTTTGGAAGAGAGTAAAACCAAATGTGACATAACAGAACAGAATCGGTCAAGTCAAAAGGGTGGACATAATAGATAATGTAAAAACATAATACAAGGTGATCAACAATGGTTATCATAATGCCTCCCGCTATCTCTAATAGAATTGCCTATATCGTTAGTTGTGATACAATTGAACAAAACAGTAAAGAATAAAACCAACAAAACCAAAACATTGGAGACATTGTAGGTCTTCAAAAGTAGATAAAAGTCAACAAGAATGGGCGTCATAATGAATCTCATTATCTTCACAGCTGATGCCTAAACTTTCGAACCTGATACTATCCAGCAAAACAGAATAAGGGAACATCAGTTAAAAACCAGATGGTGAGAGTAATACAGGGCTTTAAATCAAGGTAATGAAAAGTCAAAGTGGGTTACTATAATATATCCTGCTATTTTTTTCCTTTGATTAAAAGGATAAAGATAAAAAAGTAAATAATGGAGTAGAGATTGAGATAAAAGAGGGCATAACAACGAAACAGCGCAGATCAAAACATAACCATTTAAGCAGAATAGTGTTTCACCACCAGATAATCCTAACCTAAAAGTAGTTACCATATTGTCTCTTTCTTTGAAATCCTTGAGTACAACTTCGTATACTGTAGCACTAAGTATATCAAAACAATGTAAAACCATTCAAGAGAATGACAGCATTACAGAGTATTTAGAATTGATTAACAGAAAATGAACAATGGTTTCTGAATAATCTCCTTGTCTTTAAAAGGTTTTTGCTTATACTATCATACATAATAAAATCCAATAAGATACAGCCTATTTAGACCATTGGAGACAGAAGGACAAAAGCTAGATGAGACTTCAAAACAAGATGATACTAAATCAGTATTACCTATTAAGATGTCATTTTCTCCAAAATAGCTGTTCCTATCATCCAATCTTCTCTGTCTCATTTCTGTTGAGCTCTTTTTCTGTCAGTAGCTGTCAGTTTGTCTTCTTTATTTTGTTCTCTGCTCCATTCGTTGTGGCCTCTCTGCCATTATTTCTGGATTCTTTGTATTTTTCTTTTTTTAGAATATCCTGCAATACTCTCTGTAGAGTTGAATTGGTGATTGCAAATTCCCCCAGTTCCTCTTTATCCTGGAAGCACCTTGTTTTTCCATCAATTTCCAGGGACAGTTGTGCAGGATATCTCAATCTTGGCTGGAGATTATTATCTTTCAAAGCTTGAATTATTTCCCCCCATGCTCTTCGTGATTTGATGGTTTGTGCAGAGAAATCTGCTGTAATTCTGATGGGTGTTCCCTTGTAAGTGGTCTGTTTCTTGTCTCTGACAGCTTTTAATATTCTGTTCTTGTATTGAATTTCTGGAATTTTTATTATTATATGCCTGGGTGTTGCTCTGTTTGGGTTGTAGGTAGCTGGGGTCCTGTATGCCTCATACATCTGAGTATCTTTACCTTTTGCTAAATTAGGAAAATTCTCCTGGATTATTTCTGTGAGTAGCTTTTGTAGTTCACTTGTTTGTGTCCCTACTTCTTCTTTTATGTTCTTAATCCTTAAGTTATGGATCCTCTTATCATCTTCTTGTCTTTGTATTATTGCTGTTTGTTTCTTTGTTATTTTTAAGAAGTTTTTCATTTCATTCTCCCATATTACAAGTCTGCCCTCCAGTTCAGATAGTCTGTCCTTAGTTTCTTTCAAGCTGTTATGCCAGTCTTCGATAGACTTCTTAGTATCTTGGTAGTCCCTTTGAACCTGCTTCACGTATTCTATGTTTTCTCTGTTTTCTCCATCAAACAATTCTCCCCTTTTTTTTTGTTCTTCCATTCCACCACCTGTTTTTTCTTGGGTGGTACTTAGCATTTCTCTCACTATTCTGCATACTTCTAGCTTCAGGTCGTTGATAACTTCATTCCTGAATTGGTCTATGAGGCTCTCTATATGGTGCCTTATGTGTATTGGTGCGGTGTCTGCTATTGCCTGATTCTCAGAATTGGGGGCTGAGGAGCCTTTCTTGTTGCTGCCTCTTCCCATGCTGCCTCTTCTTCTCTGTTCCTTATATATGCAAGCTTATATAAGAGGCCCAGCTTCTCTCCCAGTCAGCCACAGCCTGATCGAATTGCACCAGTTAGGTGTTCCCGCTCACCGCTGCGCACCAGGGAGTTACGGACCAGGCAGCCTACGCGTCTCCCCTCCCGGCCACCGTCAGGCTCTGGGATCTGGGTTGGGACAGTCTACCAGGTCCGCCGGCAGCGTCACGCAGGCCAGGCACTTTTCACCAATCCCGCCCGAGAGGGGGATGTGTGGCTGGAGTCACCACTGTGCCCTGCTCCCGCAGGACTGCTCGGGCCCAGAAAGTCCTCTGCTGGAGTCAAACTGTGGTAGAGTGTCAGTTTCTCTCACTCACCTCACCACAAGTCAGTGCCCGCCTCCCTGCTGTTCGCAGATTGCCGTTCTCAGAGCTTTTGCGCGTCTCTCTCTTTGCCGAGCCACTGTAGAGGCAGCCAGCCGCCGCGCGGCGGGAAACCCAAATCGCAGCTTACAATGGCGCGGGGTCCAGCCTCCACACCGAGGCTTTTCTGTTCCTGTTTTAGCGCCAGGACTGCATTCCAAGTTGGTTTCTCTCAGCCCAGTTCGTTCCTGAGTCAGCAGAGCATATCTCCACCTGCTTATGTCTCCTTAGTCCGCACCATTCCTGGCTTCTGAGCCGAGTCTTTCAGAGAGCCTCCAGTAGTTGCTGTTATCTGTCCGCCATGTTCTCCCGGAAAACCCAATATTTCTAATATTTACTAGAATGTAGATGAAACCAGAACTTAATACTTTCAAGTCACAACTTCTTGTGTAACCAGATCACCTTGACAGCCTTTCTTCTTACACTGGGAATTGGAAAGGAAGCTGCTTTTGCTTCTGCTTATCACAAAGAAGATTCCAGACTGCCATCTGTTTGGTTCTGCTTTTCTTTCTTTCTTTTTTAAAAACTATTTAGGATATTTAGATACTTGTTGAGTGAATGTTTTGAGAATGGTGGGTCTTAACTATATGTGCAAGATCATGTATTCGATCTCTGGTGTAAAAACAAACTAACCAAAAAAACCCTGCCATTGGCCATAAGAAGGCAGGAATTCTAATTGGAAGACATTCATTTGAATCCAGCAATTTAACGTACGAGTCTGCACTTTTTTCATTTGTAAAGTGGAAACAATCTTTTGAGAATTAAATGTTTATTATTTAATCATTTTTTAAAAGCTTTTTTTCTTCCCAAACAAAAAAGTAAATAAAAGCCGGATATGGTGGCACCTTCCTATAATCTCAGCACTCAAGAGACTGAGACAAGAGGATTGCTGCAAGTTCAAGGCTAGCCTGGACTGCATAGGGAGACATTGCCTTAGAACACCTTACTACCACCAAAAAAAGGTAGATAAAGACAACAAAGTAACCAACCCCAACTAGAACGATGGGCTTCAGGAGGCTGCTGCTAAAGAAACCAGCTCTAGAAGTATCGTAGGAAAACATGCATAGGTGCTTCCTTTGCCTGGAACTGCCATCTCTGCGCCTGCAGATCTTGCCTTGGCCCACACTGCATAACTACCCAATTACCTTACACTTAAATTCCAGGTGCTGTCGTAGTATGGTTTCACTTAAAAAGGAAAAAAGATGAAGAGATGTGGCTAAATTGTGTGCTCTTACTCCTTTTCTGTGAGCTGGCCTCCAGGCTTTCTGTATACATGCCCCTAATCAGTTTTTATTAAAAAATTAAATTTATCCCCTCAATATATTCACTTATATGTTATTCTATAAGATGATGTTAAATTTTTTTTTGGTACTGGGAATCAAACTCAGGACTCGTGCTTGCCAAGCAGGCTCTTGTACCACTGAGCTAAACCCCCAGCAGATGATATTATTTTTAAAACATAAGCAAATAAAAAATGCTTCAAAGAATGAAATTTAAACTACCACTCTGGGCAAAATAAAAAACAGGGTTAGTCTGGAAATGTAGCTCAGTACCAAAGCCCTGGATTCAATCCCCAGTACTACAGTAAATAAATGAATTAATTGACTAAAAAGAATTCTGTTTTTCACCATCTTAAGAATAACTGCTATAATTATAGATAGTTGTTTTACTTTATAAATTTTCTATAGTAAGCATGTATTACCTTGATAATCAGAAAAAATAAAACTATACATTTATTTTATTTTTAATTTAGCAGGATAACTGTCAAAATTCTTTCATTTCATTGCTTTGAAACTAGTTTTCTGTTCAGAGCAGTTTGCTGTTTGCTGTATTTGTATCTAAAGCTTGTCCATGGGTAGAGTATATTACTAATCTTGATTTTTTTTTTTTTTCTTTTTTGAGACAGTGTCTCACTGTGTAGTTCAGGCTGGCCTCAAACTTGCAGTGATCCTCCTGCCTCAGCCTCCCCAGTGCTGGAATTACAGGCATGCACCACCATGCCTGGCTGATTTTTTTCTTTTAAAACTGATTTAGTATAATGTCAGAGCCACACACTCTGTGGCCCTGTCATAAATATATATAAGAACCTCATGACTTCCAGTTGTCTTTGGAAACTCACCTGGCATTCAGCTCAGTACTGTATTTCCCTCTAGATTTATGATGGTTGAATGCCAACGCCAATGCAACTAGAGTTAACCAAGATAAATAGTGACAGTTTGGGAGGGGAGCTAGAAAGTTTCTTTCCCATCCAAAATATTCTTTTGCCTTGTGAATTTGAAATATTACTTTAAGAAACAACTGCCTTTATTACAGTATGTATTTAACAAACTTATTCCACACTATAGAAATACAGAGATGAATAAAGTACCATACTAGGACTAGCAATCCAGGACCACCTGTGTTCAGTTGTGCATTTTGTGTGTAAGGTGTGCCTAGGTCAAGAGGCAAATGGAGATTAACATCTTTCTCACCAGGCAGTCCACCCTGAATCTGTTGCCATAAGATTCCCAGATTTAGATACGAATATAGGATGCTCAGTTAAATTTGAATTTCAAAAAAAAAATAATTTTTAGTAGCAGTACAGCTCATATAATGGTTGGGACATACCATACTTGTATCCAAGGATTTATCTGGCAACTCCAGCACTGAAAAAGATAAAAAGAAGTACGATTTTGCTCAACAAGGTACTGGGAGCACGAGGGAGGGATAAAGTGCCTACCTTCACCTGGAAGGCTGTTTTCAAATTCATTCATCGAGGCATTTGTTGTAATTGTTCTGTGGTTCAAGTCTCAGTTCAGTGTGGAAGAAAGATACGAAAACAGGATGCATGTACAGTTTGGTTTCATATGCTAATCGGTTTCAGTGGAGTATAAAGGAAACTGGCCCATTTTACCTATCAGTGTTTCACAAGTGGTAATTTTTGATCCTGATCTTGATTGCTGAGTAAGAAAAAGATGTAGTTAGAGCTGTCATTCCATGCTAAGGAATCTGTAACAACAGAGAGATAGTAAAAGGTACACCTAGGCCCAATTAGCAAATTCTGTTATTTTCATTAAAAAAAAAAAACAACACATATGGGCCTAAAGATATTTTGTGTATAATTATTTATCTTAGGCTTAATCTCATATATTAATTTTCACTGGAGGGAAGAAAGGGACTTCATTTTTTCCCTAGAGCCTAACTTGTTAAAATATCAAATGCAAACACCTCCCCCCGCCCCAAAGTGAACTGTATGTGGTGGCACATGCCTGTAATCCCAGCACTTCAAAGGCCAAGGCAGGAGGATTGCATGAGTTCTAGGCCAGCCTGGGCAACATAGTGGGTTCAAGACCAGCCTGAACTATATATAGTGAAACACTGTCTCAAAAAATAAAAAAAGTCAAATGCTATTATACTCTGGTTTAGTGTCTAATGCAAAGTATGGGGCCAGGGATTTAGCTCATGTTAAAAGCGACTGCCTAGGGGCTAGAGGTTTAGCTCAGCGGCATAAGCGCCTGCCTTGCAAGCAGGCAGTGGTGAGTTCGATCCCTGGTACCGGTAAAAAGGAAAAAGACCAACAAAATAAAAATAAAAATAAAAGCGACTGCCTGGCAAATGCAATGTCATGAGTTTGATTCCTGGTACCAAAAAAATAAAGGAAAGTATAGTAAGTACTGTTAATGAATGTTAGTGAATGAGAATCATCATAATGAGCTGTATATTCCAATAGTAAGTGTAGCACTCAGCAAAGGGCTGTTGTACTCCATCTACTGTATATTTCTGCCTCTGACAGTTCCTTCTCCTAGTTTACTGCTTCCGTCTCTGTGGACTAAGGGGAGCCACCAGATCACAACCGTTTCATAGAATGAGAGCAGCTGGACTGTGGTGAAAGCTAGAGAACTACCCTATGAGTAGAGCCATATTTATGACCGTGTAGATCCCTTTACCCATGAAAAAATATGCAAAATTACACTTTCTGACTGTTGATATAAAGATGAAGGTATTACTGTAGTATATTAAAAGATTTTCTTCAATCTAAAAAAATTTCCCCTTAACTTTGAAAGAAGTTAGGCAGGGTATCTTCATGGCTCCTAGACACTGGGCCTCATAGATAGGTTGCTGAGGAAAGCTACATTTGTTTTTGCAGTTCTAAAATTTAGAGAGTTTTGCTTCTTTCTTTGTTCCTGTCTCTATTTTGGGTAAGTGAAATTGTTTAGAAAGTAAGAGAGGTATTATTATTGGACATGTTGAATCCATGGAGCCTAACAGGATAAGGTAGGTTAAGAAAAATGAGAACAGAGTATGGAAAGAATTACACACTGGCAGCAAACTCTTGAAACTATTGTAATAAAGAGAAATGCTATGAATGAAAATAAGAGATAGAAATTAAATTATAAAGAATGGTGACCTGATCAGGGTACAAGGGTTAATTGAGGGCATAACCAAGCCAAACCCTAAGATAGGGGAAAATCTATATGGGTGCAGGATTAGGGAGTTTGGACTTTATATTTAGCCATTGGTCATCTAAATTGTTTTTGATGAGAGAATGCCCCTTCAAAATAGTTTCTCTTGGCATTAAGAATACTGTGGCATGGTCAATACAACTTTATTTTCTTTTGTTTGTTGGTACTGGGGATCAAACTCACAACCTGGTGTTTACCAGGTAAGCATTTGAACCACTAAGCTAAATCCCCAGCCCCATATTTTCTTAATTTCTTTAATTTCCTTTTCTCCTTAAGTGCTCAGAGGTCATCATTTCTAAGTTATACAGCTTCCAAACTCATAATTAAGAGAGCAGCTATTGCTGATACTAGTGTGTTTGTTTGTTTGTTTGTTTTTTATCAGTACTGGGGATCGAACTCATGACCGCCTGCTTGCAAGGCAGGTTCTTATGCCGCTGAGCTAAACTCCCAGCCCCCGCTGATACTAGTTTAAAATTACACACAGTAGAGCATTTGCCAGCATACACAAGGCCATCAGTTTGATCCCCAGCACCCAAAAGTAAGTTTTTAGAAAATCACACATATAAAAAAAACAATGGACAGGAAAGTATAGTGAAAATATGACTGAGTCCTGTAACTCCAGTTCCAGTCCCTATGGATCCGTGATACTCAGATCCTTTCACCTCTCTCCCCAAATTCCACACTACAGAACGAGAGAAAGAGAGGAAAGGGAAGAGGGGAGAAATCTTTTAAGAGCTGTTTCACATACAAAATTCAATAATTCCATTTCTTTTTGACGAATTGATACTAAATATTCTTTAATGTCACAATCCACTGTTGCCTATCATAAATTTTAAAGTATTTAGGTTGAAGTTTCTTATTTCATTTCCTAATCTACATCATGAATTCCCCCTTTTCTGTGTTGTCTTAGTAGGATGGTTATGAAGAGTTAGACTAAGAATTTGCCCCAGGGTGAAATCTAATGGCAAGTTTAAGTGTAGTTATCTGCCTAGTTGTAGCATGATTTATTTGAAACATCCTTCCTTAGGTATTTAACTGGAGAGAAACAGACAAACACAATGTTACAGACATTTGAGCAAGAAAAATCAGAAGGCAGGGAAGACTTGCCCAGAAGCCCCTTTCCTCCCTCTCACTATCCTAGTTCTGGTGGTGCCAGGGTAGCACCAGAGGCCTTGCAGGTTAAACAAGTGCTCTGCCACTGAGCTATGTCCCCAGCCCCTCCTGGTTGTTGTTAATTACTTATTTCCTTGGTTTAGAGAAACCTGGAATTGTAGGAGAGGGTTAATAAAACCTGTTAACTCACAGTCCTCAATTAATAGCTTCTCATGACTCTTATCTCTCCTTTGCCAGAGAATTCTGTATTATGCAATCAGTAGTTGATCAACTGACTAAAAAGAAGAGAGAAACAACAACATTTGGCATCAACTTATACTGCAAATGAAGTACACAAACCAGCCATTCTAGAATATTTTCTTTAAAACTTTTTACCACTGTCAGAGCATGCAACGCTAGGACTTGTGGATAAAGGTTCTGTGAAATGGTAGATATTTTCCAGTTAAACACGTGGTATATCATGCATTTTTATAGGGCTGGAAGACAGAATGTAACAATGGAGGAATATCTACTACCCTCTAAACCTACACTAGGATCATCATCCACTCAACACGTTTATTAACTTGGCAGTTTGTATTAGGTACTATGCTAGCTATGGACACATTGGTAAAACCAAACAGCGTGAGTCCTGGCCTCATGAAGGAAGACCTGCAAGAAATACAGTAAATAAGTAAATACAGTAGTGAGCCACATAAACAGTATATTAAAAAGTAATTCTATGGGATAAAGAACAGAACGAAGAGAAAGGAAGAGTAGGGAGGTTTGGAGAGATCTGCAGTGTTTTGGTTTTTCTGGTTTTGGTTTTGGTTTTGGTTTTTGCCAAGCAGGCACCGACCCCTGGCCCATATCTGCAGTTTTAAAGGAAAAGATATTGAGTAGGCCTGTGAAAAGCTAGCATTGAAACTCATTTGGACATGGAAGATCATTCCAGGCAAAGGGATTGTATGAGAACTTTCTCTGTGTCAGACACACTGAGCTAAGTATTGCAGGAACACTGGGGAATGAGACATAGTTCCTACCCCACAAGGAGTGAACAGACTAGATTTGTGCCTGTAAGTAAATGCAACAAAGCTCTATGGTCAGGAATAAATAATTCAAGCTAAGCAAAAATACGGAAAATTCCCGCAGCAAGAATAGAGCCAGAATAAGAAAGCACCTCCTGCCAGGAAAGCTTCCTCTGACCTCTGCTCTCAACTGATTTCTCCCTCAGAAGTCTGCCTCACACTGAGACCCCTTGTGCCCCCACAACCTTGTTTGGACTTACAACTCTATGAGAGGTGGTGACCCAAGACTTCAGGTTTCCTCTGGGCACACCATTGCACTAGTTAGTCAGAAGATTGGTCCTGTCATCTTCCCTAGCAAAGGACAAACTTTAGCCTTCTAGGAGAAGGTACTCTGTTGTTTCTCCTACTGCCAGTTCTATACATTTTGGGGAGAGGGTTCGCAGGTGTGCCCATTATAGATCCTAACATCCTACATGGAGGCTGATTTTTTAGGTTTCTCTCAAGACCATCTCTTTAGACTCTTGCTGCTTTTTACTGTTGCCTTTTCTAATACTGAAAGCAAAGAGCTTCCTCCTCTTAGCATTCTTTACCTCATCCTCTATCTTACAAGTAGGTAAAATTTTTTAAATCCCTTTTTTATGGTTGAGGAAGAAGTTGAATAATCTGCCCCAAATTGCACAGCAGTGAATGTTGGAGCTTGCACTTGCCCTGCTGCACCAAGCCACATGTCCATCAAGATTCTTGCCTCTTCTCATTGCTTTCTGTCCTCCCTAGGTTTGCATAAGATGTTGGTTACGGGCTGAGGGTTTAGCTCAGCGGCATAAGCGCCTGCCTTGCAAGCAGGCAGTCGTGAGTTCGATCCCCGGTACCGATAAAAAGGAAAAGGACAAAAAAAAAAAAAAAGATGTTGGTTACAAGGTATAGCATCTTTCCTCGGGATGCTTGCTTTTAAAACTAGCATGGTGTTGGTGCAGTAACTTTCTTCCAGGCCACAAGACAGGGGACCCTGCAGGCAGCTGCCAAGATCTTCTTTTCACAGTTCTCCCCAAGAACCTTCTTCGTTGCCTGTTGCTTTTTATATTAAATCTTCCTTAGTTTAGCGTCTGGAGTCTCCCTTTATTGGCTACTTTCTCATCTCTCCGAGAGACTTTGTTGTTTGTTTTTGTGTTCAACCCTTGGTGTTATGGCTCAGATGCTGCCACCACCCACAGAGAATTTAGTAGCATTAGAGACCTGGTCTGCTCCTCCAGGGCCTTTCCAGCACTCCTCTTTTTTTTTTTTTTTTTTTTTTTTTTTTTTTTTGTCTTTTTCCTTTTTGTTGGTACCGGGGATCGAACTCACGACTTCCTGCTTCCAAGGCAGGCACTTATGCCGCTGAGCTAAACCTCCAGCCCCTCCAGCACTCCTCTTTGCCAGTGGTATCGCAGTACTGTAAGACTTTTGCTAGATAAACCCACTTCAGGTGACTTCACAGGCTGTGTCCCAGAGCACCATTAATGCTTTCTTTCTACTGATGTGTGTCATGGTAGTGGCCCCCAAATACTTATTTATAAATTTCCATGCCTGAATTGTAATCAAACCAAAAACTAAATCTTACAATTCCATAAGTAACTAAAAAGAGTAAATTCTAGTTAATGCTCTGATTGTCAGTTTCAGTTTTTACTCACTAGGTTTACAAATTATTTTTTTTTTCTTCTTCTTCTTCTTCTTTTTTTTTTTTTTTTTGGTATCAGGGATCGAACTCTTGACCTTGCACTTACCAGGAAGTGCTTGAGCCACTGAGCTAAATCCCTGGCCCTATACAAATTCTTAATACATTTTTTCACTCTCATCTACACACATAAAACTCTAATAATTAGAAAATAAAGTTTAAGACCCACAGCACACAGCATTTTTGAGTTGCACTTTAAAACGCACTTCTTAATCCATTTCAGGGTTTCCAATTGTTCACAGCTAATTCTTCTTACCAATGGTGTATTACACTTGGTCAGCACTGAATGATATGGAAAGAATGGCTTTTCTTTCCTGCATAACTGACTTTACTTTTTGTTCATAGGTTGAAATCAGCCCTTCCATTTCACTGCAGTGTTATATTGGTGGCATTTTTTATTTAGGGGGAAAAGCTTTCTTCCACATGAACTTTTGTTACAAATCAGTTTATTGGGGCCAATCAATGAGCAAGACCTATGAAAGGGTGTGGATTATCTGGTTGGTCCTTTGTGTGGCAAAAGGCTTAGATGCTGCTTAGTACTTGGCTCATTCTTCATCATGTAAAAGAAGTGTTTTTTTGAAGGATCAACACCTGACTGAGCCCTGCCTTTTTCATGGAAATGTTTTCACCTGAGTTGCTTCTTATGGTACTAAGAATTAGTTAACTAATACTTATTTAACCTTAGAACAATGTTTATCATAATCCGATTGGCAGATAGTAAATTTTTTTAGGCCTTTTCTTTATAGTGTCAGGACTAGCAACTCTCAGTAAGAATATGCTGGGAGCAAATTTTTTTCCCCTCAAATGGGTTATTGCTTCACTTTTTTCCTTTCCATCAGGGGGCATATTTGGGGACTATGGACTTAAGACCAGTAGCTACACATTAACCAGTAGCTATCCATTAGGATGGATTTTGCCTGTTGGGATGATTTCTTTTTAAAGCTGCATCCCATATCATGCTGCTGGCAGCTTTTCCCCTCACAAGCTATCTAGTCTGATTTGTTACATTAATGTTCAGAACTGGGTTTTTCATGAAAAAGCTTCCAGGTGAGCATTACCACTATATAAAATGATACAGTACAATTTAATTGTTCAGTAATGTTTTTCAGTGTTTTTTTTCAAGATGATGCTTTACAAGTCAAGGCCTGAACTTGCCTGGGTCATGGCCTCTTTGCAATGTTTGCAGTCTTGTTAAACAAGAAGAAAAGCAAAACATAAATTAGCATCTCCATTATAAGTTGCTCTGCATTTCCCAATCTGTCAACACTTTGAAGAGTATAGTCATTGTTAAACTATAAGACAAGGCAGTTCTAAAGTCCAGCTTTCTATGAGTAAAGCATTTCTTCCCCAGTGCCATTTGTCTAGAGCCAGTGTCCTTCAAGAGGAAGGAACAAGATAAAGCAGTTTGAATGACAGGCTGTAAGACATTAAAAATCTAATGGAAAAAAGAAATACCAGCTTCCTTTAACTATAGTGAGCCCGAAGGCCAGAGCAGGAGAATCCCCGAGCTCAGGAGTTAAGGGTCAGCCTGGGCAACATAGATTGTATCTCAATGATGATGATGATGATGAAGAACAAGAACAATAGTGTGCCAGCATGCGTGACTTTTGGCATTGGTTAGCCTTCAGGGATATGTTCTCAAGTTCACCACTAGAATTTAGTATTTAAAAAATATTTTTGATATCCGGTGTGGTGGTACATGCCTATAGTACCAGCACCCTGGGAGACTGAGGCAAAAGGATCATAAGTTCAAGCCCAACCTAGGCAACTTTGCAAGACACTGTCTCAAAATAAAATACTAATATGTATATGTACCAATTCTCCACATTGAATGTATTTATCATATATCACAAACTTATGCTTTAAAAAAAATGGTAAGACACTTTAAAAGATCCAGCTCAGTGTGAAAGCCCGGTTTTAACCCCCAGTACTGCCACTACAGGGAAAACAAAACAAAACAAAAACCTCTTGAATATAAAAGCGTCATTTTTTTGTTACAGTAAAAATGTATATATCTTTCATGTTTGTAAGTACCTCAACACCTAGTTTTTATTTTGTCGTTTTACCTTTAGACTTAATATTTCTCTGTCCCTTCTGGTTTAGAATATCCTTTCCCCTCCTTTGTCTTCCTCATCGGCCCCCTCCTTTCTTGAGACTTAACTCAGATCTTCTCTCCTCCATAGAAACTTTCTCTGCTATTTCTTCTCTCTGCCTCACATTCTTGTACATAATACCTCTGCCTTTCTGTATTACATTGTGATTTCTCCTTTGTATCTATTTTTCTATATACAAGGTCGTTTTGTATTCATCTAGGAATGTGCTAAATGTCTGCTAATAAAAATTTGATTTTTAGCTAGTTTATTAAATAATAATAACCTTTAATCTGCCTACTTCCTTTAACCCAGGCATACTTACATCTCAATCACCCCCGCTACTAGTTGATTATACCAGAGAGTCTTGACTTTGTTTCTTATAGGAATTTGTTTATGGTGATGCATCATCCATTCTGGGCACATAGGTGGAAAAAACCATGAGTAAGATTAAGAAAAGCTAGAATGCCTTTTGACAGTTGTTGGTACAATGCTTTTGGCACCCAAATCAAAGTTACTTTGGCACTTGATTTTGAATTTCTTAATACCTTTATTTGCTGCCACACTAATATTCATGTCCTGAGTCCCTAAGATCTATGAATAAGTTTGATGATTATATTAAAGATTTATCTATGGACAGACTTTGTATCATAAACATATTGACTTAAAACCTATTCGTCTTCTGTTTCCCATGTAAACTTTTTAGCTAGTTTATTAAATAATAAACTAGCTGTTTTTCTTCATGAATTTGCATGTCATTGTTGTGCAGGGCCCATGCTAATCTTCTCTGTATTGTTCCAATTTTAGTATATGTGCTGCTGAACCGAGCACTGTGTTTTGCTTCATGAGGAGAGATGGTATATGATTTGAGTATGGATCTGGTCTCTAGGCTTGGCTCCATCATTTATTAGTTAGTTGATCTTAAACAAATCACATCCATGAGACTTAATAGCTTCATCTATAAAATTTAAATAGGCCTGATATTTAATTCTCATGATTATAGTGAGAATTAAATAAGAGACTGGGGCCAGAGATATAGCTCAGCGGCATAAGTGCCTGCCTGGCAAGCACAAGGTCTTGAGTTCAATTCCCAGTACCTAAATAAACAAATAAGTAAATAAGAGACCGATATGGGTCAGGTACCATATGGCAAATAGGATTAAGTTGAAGTTTTTATATAAAACTGAACTATTTGGATCCCTGACTTCATAAACTGTTGGCACATTGACTTTATAGCCCTCCAAATGGAGACTGGAAAAATCTTCTTTGGGAAAAATTTATGCATACTGACCTTTGAGGAAACCCCTGTAATAAGCCAAATTGTACAGGGCTATACCATAGTGAAACCCTCAAACAGAAATCCTCCAGTCATTAATTTAACAAGCAAGACCCTTTCTCAGAAAAAAACAAGTAGAGTCAAAAATCAGGTGACACATCTTCTAGCCAGCAGCACTGAAAATTATAAGACCGTAATTGAAGACAAAATTAAAAGCAATATCTTCAAAAGTATGAGAGGAAAACTCATTGTGACCTTATTCTGTATACCTAATGAAACTTATGAATAAGATAGTAGATACAGGGAGCTCTGGGGATTTAGCTCAGTACCTAAGTGACTGCCTGGCAGGCATGAGGTTGTGAGTTTGATTCCTGGTACCAAAAAAAAAAAAAGAAGATAGTAGATATAGTCTTAAAGATAGAGGAAAAGCATTCCAGACGTACAGGGTCTTTAAAATCTTGTCTTCCTTTCTGAGAAAGCTTTTAGATGTATCCACTTCAGAAAATGAAGAAGGGGGAAAAAATGAAAAAAGTGGGGATACTGGGGATATTACATTGTTAGGAAGGAAGTTCTAGAACTGTAGCTGTGTAGGAGGCAGGCCTAAGGAGTGGTCAGCTCAGACTATGAGGACAGAGGCCCCAGGAAGGGAATATCTTCAAGAAAAACCCAAACTTCAAATTACCTAATGTATTTGAATGTATTGAGGGGAAATTCATGGTTATATTTTTTGGGAATGAACAAAGTGGGAAAAGACAGTTACTAACACTACTAAAAAAGGAAATGTTGAGCTGGGGATTTAAACTCCACAGCAGAAGAGCCTGCCTGGCAAGTGTGAGGTTGTGAGTTTGATCCCCCATGCCAATAAATAAGTAAATAAATATTGCCTAAGAAAGGAAATTTTATAATACTGTACATAGCTTAGTTGTAAATCTTATGTACAGAATCAAAATAGTGAACATAGATCTAACTAAACACTGTGAACTCCACTGGAAGAAAGAAAAGGGACTTAACTGTGGGAGGAATACCACAAAATTAGATGTATATCTCCATCTTCTATAGTAAGAAATCAGTAAGTAATATTTAATAACAATCTAAAGGCCATGTTTTCACAGTGATACATGCATACTGTTGTTTATATGAGCACAAATTTATTACAGCTAAGTCTTGGAAGTGTCCTGTATGTCCATCAACAGATAAACGAATAAAGGAAGTGTGATATTTGTACATTATGGAGTACTAATCTGCCATAAAAAAAAAATAAACTTGGACCGAGGATTTAGCTCAGCAGCAAAGGGCCTGCCTGGTAAACACAAGGTCATGAGTTCAATCCCTGATACCAAAAAAAAAAAAAAAAAAAAGAAAGAAAGATAAACTTGGTCATGAATGTACTTTGAGACTATAATGTTAAATAAATCAGACACAATTTAAATATCACATGGTTTCTCTTAGATAAGAAACCCAAATATAAATGAGTAAACTAAAAGACAGGTAATAGGAAATAGGGAGATGGATCTTTTATTAAAAGGGAAGGGAGGATCAATAAATGGGAGGTGGGTGGGAAAAAAATGGAGTAAATGTATATGTAAAAACTTCCCTAAGAGAAATATGGTCATTATTTACTATAAATGTATATTAATTAAAAAATCAAAAATAAATGATATTGTAACCTTATTATCTGAAAATATGGGAGTATATGCAGAAGAAAGCCAAGAGAAGCTGGGTATGGTGGTACATGCCTGTAATCCCAGTACTTGGGAAGCTGAGACAGAAAGATCACTGCAAGTTCTAGGCTAGCCCACGCTCCATAGTAAGCTCAAGGCCAGTCTAAACTGTGTAACAAGACCCTGTTTCAAAAAAAAGACACGGAAGAAAAGAAGGAAAAAGACAAAGATGAAGAAGGAGGAGGAGAAAAGAAGAAAACTGTTGCCTCTGTAGAAAGAATTGGGAATGGTAGCATAATTTCAGCATAATTTTTAAAACATTTTTCATATTTTTGTAAGGTATGAAATTTTAAAATATAAGATAATTAGGTAGAACACTTAACCTATGCATTTCACAGTTAAGTGTTATATAATATATGTCACCAAAAAAATGGCAGCTTGCTAGGAAGCTGGATATAGATCCTCTGCGGAGAAATCAGATCAGATGCTAGAATTTGACAACATGGAGAGAGCCAGGTGATTGGATAGCAATTCTTATTAACCAAGGCGGTAATGGAAGGGAAAAATAAAACTAGAAAGAGGAAGAAAAAGCACAGGTGGAGAACTGAAACCTGCTGTATTAGGCGCCCAGAGGATCCACAGCTGCCAATAACGGGAGTTGGGGAATCCCGGGCCCTTAATGGGAGGATGCAGCACAGTGAGCAGTGGATCCAAGGGGAAGAGCTTTATTGGCTCTATGAGTGCTGGAAATTGGGTCCCAGGCCCCGTGAAGCAGCTGGAGCCACCTGGCTGTGCCAGAGGAGACTGCGAGAGGATCGTACACCTGGGCACCAAAGCCGGGCACCGCGCAGTTTTCTGACCCATCCACACTGTGCTGGGAGCGCAGTGAAGACATGCGGTGCAGTGTGGAGTGGACCCAAGAGGAAGAACTGCATTGATTCCTGGTGAGTGCTAGGGATTGAGTCCCGTGGCTACTGTCACTAGCTGGAGGACATCTTGGAGTTGGGCAGAGCCCAACACCACAGTGACGTCAGTCAGCTGCCCCTGGCGCAGAGAGGACTGCCAGGATCTGCTGGGGCTGAGCTACGTCTCTGGTTGGGACCCAGTAAGCAAGTACAAAATTGTTACGACTCTGTGACATGCACAAGGTACAGCCTAACTTGTGGACTGACTGGCTCAGAGGCTCAAGGCTAGCCTGCACCATCCCTGCATCCCTGCATGTACCTCAGATAACAGCAAATTAGGGAGGGCAGCAAAACCACAGTCAGCACGCTTCAGAAAGACCCTAAGCAATACAGAGAGAGCCAGAGACCCCCAGGACACACCAGTCTGAAAGAAACCAGAAACATGACAAGAGATAGAAATTTTAAAAAATCTCCAGCTGCTGAATCTGGGAAAATAAGCCCAGGAGAAGTAAATACAGAAGAAAACCAGTGCAGTAACCATCCAATACTAAACACAGCATCAGCAGACATAAATACCTTCATGACCTCATAGACGAATTTAAAACTGTACTTCTGATCCAAATGAGGCAAGATATAAAAAGATTAATTAAAGAAATGATAAGTGCCTCCCAAGACAACACAGATGGAAGAACGGAGGGAATCAGAAAAGAAACAGAAACCTTTGATGAAAAATTTAAACATAACCTAGAATACATGAAACAGATCCAAAGAGATTACCAGGAAACAAAAACTCCATTGAAAACTGGCAAAATGCCTTAACAGAAATTAAAGTTAGCCTTTAGAAACTTGAAGAGAGATTTATGATATATGATTGTGAAAGAAAAGTTCTCTTAAAAATAACGAGGAACCAGGAAGAAACAATTCAAAGGCTAGAAGACGACAAAAGGATCTATAACTTAAGAGTGAAACACGTTAGTGAAGAAGCAGGAGTGACCAAAAAAGAACTACAAAGACTATTCACAGATATAATTAAGGAAAACTTCCCAAGCATAGGAAAAAGAAATGATATCCAGATAAATGAGGCATACAGGACTCCTACAACCAAAACAGGTCTACACCCAGACATATAATCAAGATTCCAAAAATCCACCAAAAGAACAGAACATTAAAAGCAGCCAGTGAAAAGAAGCAGATTACCTAAAACAGAAAAATTATCAAAATAACAACAGATTTATCAACACAAATTCTCAAATCGAGAAGAGCCTGGGGGGAAATAGTCCAAACCCTGAAAGAAAATAATCTGCAACCAAGACAATGTACACGGCAAAACTCTCTCTCAAAATTAATAGAGAAATAAGATGTTTCCAAGACAAGGAGGAACTATGGGAGTTCATGGCCACCAACCCAACCCTACAAAAAATACTGAAGGACATTCCAGAGAGAGAGAGGAAAAAATACCAGGATTCCAGCAACAGTGGCAGAGAGGCCTCAGTGAATGGGGTAGACAGTGGAATGAAGGAGTAAAGTGGACAGATTATAGCAGAAAAATAGAATAGCAGACATGAGGCAGAGATGGTAAGCTATAATCTTTAAATAGCCTTGATACACTAAAATTAAAAAAAAAAAAAAAGAAACAGGCAGAGTAGATTAGGAGGCAGATTCCATCGAGATACTCTGAATAGGAAATACACTCAACCCGAAAGAGGGTTAATAAACTGAAAGTCAAAGATGAGAAAGCAACGCTATATGTGACAGGAAACCAGAGAGAAACAGGGACAACTCATCTAGCAGCCGCAGATAGATTGAAAAGCTATGGCACTTTTGGGCAGTGTAGGAACTACACAGCTGGAAAGAAGGAAAACCCTATGACTTTAGTAAGTAAGGACTACAGCTCAAGATCAAGCTCAGCCGTAAAAAGGTTCAGCACCACTCAGATAGACAACAGGCTGGCCCCCTAATCTAAAAACTAAAGGGGCTAGTGGGACCCAAAACATACAAAGCATCTTGAAAAGTGGAAAGGTGAAAAACATCGTAAAAAAGGAAGGCACAGGTCATTGTTAGTAGTGTGTTAGGGTTTAAAAGTCACAGTAGGGGCTGGGGTTTAGCTCAGCGGCATAAGCGCCTGCCTTGCAAGCACGTAGTCGTGAGTTCAATCCCTCGTACTGATTAATTAATAAATAAATAAAAGTCACAGTAGTCTTACTGCTCTGTTTAGTTTGATTTTATTTTGTTCGGGTCTGTCCACTCATATCAGATTTGAGGGCACAGACATCTAACCCAAAAACAGCAGGTTATACCATGGTAACTGTCCTTAATTTCCTGTTAACTTAAACTGAAACCCTTACTTACATTGTCTTAATATGACTGATCTTATTTGAAGCTGGCTTGTTAGACTGCGGTTTTGCGTTGGCTGATTTTATTCGAATTTGGTATGCTTGATAGTGTCAAGTCTAAGAGTGGAGGTAACTACTCTGAACTTGACAAGATGTAAAAGTTATCTATACTAGTTTTGATTATTAACCGCTTTCAAGTCCTACAATGTCTTCAAAGTTATGTTTTTATAAAAATAGCTATGTAATACTATGCTTAACTATATTAAGCCTGATGATGTGGACAAGTCTATTAAAAATAACAAGAGAAGGTCTGGGGATTTAGCTCAGCGGCATAAGCGCCTGCCTTGTAAGCAGGCAGTCCTGAGTTCGATCCCTGGTACCGATAAAAAGCAAAAAAGACCAAAAACAAAACAAAACAAAAAAAAAAAAAAAAAGAAAGAAAGAAAGAAAATAACAAGAGAAAGCATAGTAACTATAATATGGTAGATCACCTAGTATTGTGGTCTTATGTGTCTTTTTCATTGCATGTTTTTCTAGGAATCTGTTCTATTGTCTTGTTATGATCTGTTTTTCCCTATAATACAGAGAAGATAGACATACATGTAGAAATTCACACACGGGAAGAATTTTTTAAACTGTTTATGGAAACATTATATAATGCATGATATAATAAATAGATACTCTGAAGAAGAGAAACTAAGAAACCCAATGCTAATTCTGTAACATTATGATATAAAATCTAGCAATACTATTATTCACTGTTCAGAGTGATGTTAGTCTAGTCTCTTAAGTTCAATTTCAGCATACCTAAAGATAAGGACAGCTACTGTGAAGAGAATGAGGGACATTATGGTAGTCATTATTGACTTCTGCAATGTCAGGTCTTGCAGACCTAAAAAACTTTCATCATCCTGTAATGATTTGATTAATTCTATAATATGCAGTATGTATTCAATGTGTGTGAAGATGGGGACAACTATTTGGAAGAAAACTAGAGACAATAAGATAGACAGTGAACATCTCCAGTGGACTTGCTTTGAAATCCGTATTTCTTTAAATTGTTTCTTTATGAACTGTTTTGTTCTGTTTTGGTATGTTTAATTTTACCCTCTTTAAAATAAAAAACAAGTATGTAGGACTGATAACCATATTACTAAGTTTTTGTTGGATCATTGAGCAGAACTGTTGGCAGTGTCACTATTTGAATGTCACTTTGTATGCTTTAATTTTGTAACCTGAAAAACTATTTCTAAGATGACAATATGTAACTTATCAACTGGTGATTTCTTACTGTTTATTTTTCTGTAATTCTGTATTATTTCTACTCTTTTTTCTGGTTTGTTTGTTTGTTTGTTTGTAAATAAAAAAAAGTGTTATATAAATGTTAGTTATTGCTACCCTACTTTTTCTAGAAATTACAATGGCAACATGGGCTTTCCTTTCATCCATTTTTTCCCTCAGTTCCTACCATATATGTGTCATGTTGACTCTGCGGAAGGAACTATAGACATACTCTTCATTGTCTATTAATACATCTCTCTGATTTAGTGGTCCGTTATTTTACTGATGTGAATGAGAAGGAGGTGTGTAGATGTTGCCATTTTCTGATTCATGTTGTGGTAACTTTTTTTTTAGGTTTTCCTAGGAGAATCCTGGTATTTTTCTTGTCTTTCGCTTAATCATTTGCATTTATACAATTAGATGAATGGGTTCTGCATGTTTTGTTCAAGCCTACTAGTTTCCTAATTAGTCTTGTTCTGTTCATTTTAACACATTTTCTATGATTAGGGCCGCAAGCTTCTTATCATTGGGACCACTAGCCGCAAAGATGTCCTTCAGGAAATGGAAATGCTTCATGCTTTCAGCACCACCATCCATGTGCCTAATATTGCCACAGGAGAGCAGCTGTTGGAAGCTTTAGAGGTAAAAATGAGTCCATGGGTTACATACTGTTCGCTGTTGGTAAGGAAGGAGTTGAAGCTGGAGATACTGCGGAGGGGTATGCAGCTGTTGTATCTGGTGTTTGGTTTCTCAGTAGAACATAAGACCGTTGGGGTATTACCTCCAGATGGTTTAGGGATCAGGAGGAGAGTACAGGTGACAGTGCAGTTACTAGTTTTCCCATTCCTTGGTGTAGATAGTACATAAACTGCCAGGAATAAAGTACTCTACTCAGCATGCATGGAATGCAGGTAGATTACATGGACCTGAAGAAGTACAAGACTGAAGGGCAAGGTAATCCCTGTGTTAAAAAATAGCTTATTCAGATGGCTGTCAGCACATTTCCTAGTATTAAGTAAATTGGAACAATGATTAAAGCCTTAGAAACTTCAAAAAAGGTACAGAAATAAAAGGAAATATAGAATGTAGTAATACAAAAATGCTTTCATAACTGGATACAGTGACATACCAGTAGTTCTAGCTATTTATGAGGCTGAGATGTGAGTATACCTTGAGGCCAGGGGTTCAAGACCAGCATGGGCAACACAGTAACACCTCATTTCAGGAAAAAAAAAAAAAGGAGGAGGAGGTATGGGGACTGTTTTCTTAAATTTCTTGTTTAAAAAGATGTTCTTCAGTAAACTTAATTAACATTTATGATCACAAATGAATTGCAAGCTGTTAGAAATATGATTTAATGTGTTGTTTGGCATAGTAGTAAGGCATCTTAAAAGTTCTCACAACCCATAGAGCTGGTGTATGTATGCTCCCAACAATATAGAAATTTTCTGTATGGTAAATGTTTAATTTATAGGTTATCTGTTTGAACAACTTATTTCGGCAGGGCTAGGTAGGATAATTAAATTTAGTCTGCTTTGTTACATAAAGATTGTTCCTAGAAAGAAATACTTAAAAATTGAACTTGTATTTATTGTAGTTTGGAACCATTTTTCCCTAACATATATATCTCTATATTATAATGGTGGTCCATATGAAAGGGATATGAATTTTCACTTTCCTGATTGTATCTAATAGTTTTAGGTAGACTTTAGACTGGATTTAGGTAAATCTTTAGACTGGATTTTAGAGCATGAGGGAATCTCAGCAGTTTAACCCAGTAGGCAGTTTAACTCAGTCAGGTAGCTTTCACTGCTGTTAATGTGAGAATTAAATTATGTTGTTAATGTACTTACTGCAAAAGTGCTTTCATTGTTGCTTATTGTTTCGGCAGCTTTTGGGCAACTTCAAGGATAAGGAACGTACCACAATTTCACAACAAGTCAAAGGGAAGAAAGTCTGGATAGGAATCAAGAAGTTGCTAATGCTGATCGAGATGTCCCTGCAGGTAAGGTCCTCCTTCTCTGCATGATTCAAGCATAGCAACTTCACATACACCAAAAAGTTTTAATATTTTCTCTGCTTAGATTTTAACTCATTTGTTATAATTCTTACATTATTTATAAAAAATTAGTGTTAGTAGCTTGCTTCTAAGATCAAACAATGACTGCATTCTTTTCTTCTGTCTTAAAATTGAAAAATAAAAAAAATTATGAAGCTACTTTTAGTTTTAATATAGGGAGTATATCTTGAAACTAGAAAAGACTTCAAGAGTAATTGTTTAGCTGCCCCCTTAACTTTAGAGATGCAGGTACTGTGTGTCCAACAGAATTTCAGTGCATTAGCCAATATCACATAGGCATTTGTGATGGAAGAGGGATAGTATTGTCCATCGGAGGTCAGTAAGTTAGTGTGCGTATAGCAAAGGAGATCTGGGAGATGGCTGTGAGGTACTGAGTACCTGAGTTGGACACTAGACTTAAGCTTAATGTATTTTCCCCTTACTGGCCTTCTAGAAATTTCTTTCAAATTACTATAGCATTAAAGCATTCAGAATCTCATAGAAGACTCAGCCTGCTGCCTCAGAAGAGACAGATGAAACTTCTTGGGACTTTCTTGATCTACTGCCAACTTAGTTTCCTTTTTTCTTTTTGGAACTCCATGCTTCTGTGTGCCAATCCTGTCTTCTGGTCCTCATTTGAGATACTAAATAAGTATATCCCTACCAAGTTTAGAGTTTAGACAGCATGGCTCTCACTGTCCACAGTTCCTGGAACAGAGCCAGACACATAGTAGGGTGCTCGGTAAACTTTTATTGAATGAATGAATGACTCCCAGACTTGAATGGGCAATACACATTGTACATTGCTGAGCAGTTCTCCCCTTTGGCCAGTGTGAGCAGTGGGGAGCAGAGAGGATGTTCAAGCAGTTATGGTTACATCTTAAAGAGGCTCTTAAACCGATCACAGTGGGCTGGGAATATAGCTCAGTGGCAAATGCGCACCTGGCAGGCGCATGGTCCTGTCTTTGATTCCTGGTACCCCCACCACCACCACCAAAAAATAATCACAAAATTGAACCATGAAGTGAATGCTTTTTAACCCTTTCTGGAAAACTCAGTTTAAATAACATTTTTATAGTTCTCAAGAACCTCACCTTCCTGAACTATCAGACAATTTATTTTCTATTATGAGCAATAAATTAGTCACAGATGAAACACAGATGAATATGATACTTAGGTTTATTTCTGATAAAGGTGCACATACAGGGATATTGGCTCTTTCCTTGAGAAAAAGATAAATCTGTCCGAAAGTCAGCTCTAGTCTTGTTCTTCTAGTTTCAGCAGTTTTTTTTTTTTTCAATAATTGTGCAGAAGGAACTGTGTTTTTCTCTCCAGCCTCCTCCCTTCCTCCCTTTGATGTCTGCAGGTCAGTGAGGAAGGTGATGCCTCTTACCTATGTGGGGTAGGAAGAGAGGGGCACTCAGACCTCATCTTGAGCGACTGACACTTCATAGGCCTCTGAGCCTGAACCCCTTCATGTCAAATGGATTCTGTGCAGCTGAGTGGCTTCTCTTTAGATCTGCCTTACAGGGACTGAGCCCAAGTGACGAGGCATGTAGTTTAGCAGAATGTAAGTCATGTTCCCTCTCTGTTCACCGTACACAATTCTGTTAAAACTTGCACAGTGCTACGGATCTGCTCTGACTGGATGTCACCTGAGGGAATAAAGTCATTTATCTAGATTACTTTTTTCCTCCCTTTCTCTTGACTTTTAATTCCATAGCTACAGGCAAGTCAGTAAATCGTTGCTCACACATATTAAATATATTTAATGGGCAAAGACCTGCAAGTACTAACTACAACTGAGCTCCAGCCAGTTCCATTTTTAAAAAAGAACTTGACAATTGATTCATAGGTAATTCTATTCCCAAGGAAGAAAAAGGTTTCTTTTGTAGCAGAACTTTTTCTTACTTCTTTGTAGCCTAACTTCTTAACTTTGATATACTTGAAACTTACGTTCAATGTTTTTCTGGGATAGAAAAGAAAAAATCTTTAAAAAGTAGTAATAAAGTGGTTGGAGTGGGGAATTCAGTTGCACACTCACCTACAGCTGCTTTTAGTATCTGAAAGCTTTCCTGGAGGGCAGGGAGTTCCCTTCTGGGAACAGAGTTCTACCCTAGAACATGCTTTAAAAGTGAGATGTTTCTTATGATTAAAATGCATCTTAATGAATTAAAGATATTTTTAATTATGGTTTTCTAGACTTCACACCTATAGTAGACTAATGAGCATAAAATATATTTTAACAAATTAATATGAATATAGGATAAAAATCAAGAGTGATGATAATAATCTGAACCAAGCATCTGAATCAACCTCACCGTCTTTTCTTTTTTTTTTTTTACTTATTTTCTTTTTTTTTTTTTGGTCTTTTTCCTTTTTATCGGTACCAGGGATCAAACTCACAACTGCCTGCTTCCAAGGCAGGCGCTTATGCCGCTGAGCTAAATCCCCAGCCTCTCACCGTCTTTTCTTAGATCCATAATATGATCATAGATTCAGTTACCCAGAGAACATAGCAGCATCCGCAGCACTTTTCACTGTCGTTCTTTGAAGCGTAACTTTTCCATTCATTGCAAAGAAGAAATTATGTAAGGAATACTGGCCTTAAGCAAGCCTGTTGATTATATAGCAGTAGTAAGCTGTATTTTGTTTCATTAATCTCAACTTGGTTTCTGTAAGTTTGGTCTACCCTTATACTAGTCCTATGAATTGAATGTCATTTGAACGGCCATGAATGACCACAGGTCTTGTCACCGTGATGCCTCACAGGTCTGCTGTCCCTCTCTGACCTGTGCCAGCGGAGGGAACATTTGGCTGAAGGGTCAGAGCATTTGAACCCAGTGTATAGCAGTTCTCCCTGTTGGGAGTCCCATTTCCTTCTCTTAAATGACATAATCTGCTTTGCTATATGTCAAATCACTAGCTAAGGAACAGGGGACACATTTCTGTGATTCAGTGGAGTACTGCTTAAAGTATAAAACCAAGCATTTCCCTGATGCATTTCCATGAAGTAAGTGCATAGTTGCTAGATAGCACCATTAACTTGTCTTTTTTATTTCTTTAAATGTATTTAGATGGATCCTGAGTATCGTGTGAAAAAATTCTTGGCCCTCTTAAGAGAAGAAGGAGCGTAAGTACATGAAGACGGCCAGCTAAATGGCCCGCTCTGTTAAGTCCCAAGGCCTACCCTAAGAGTGGCATAAATTGCATATGAATTTAACAGTTTCTTTCCTAGATAACTTTGTTTCCTTTTATTAGAATTCTTCCCTGTGTTGTAGGTCTGAGAGACCAAGCAAGGAAGTTGGTTGTTCTGTTGGTTTGCTCTCCCTGTCCTGCTTCGCAAAACTTCCTTGTCAGAATGCAGGAAAAAATTTGATGGTACATATTTATTAGAACCTGCTTTTAAATGCATGGAGCTGTGACAATTCTTTTGCAAATACATAGTGAAAAACATAAGTAAAAATTAAGCAACTCTTAATGATCCCATGATGGATGACTTTTTGCAAGTGCTCATTTGTTTGTGTTTCTGGTATTTCTTTTGCAGTAGCCCCCTTGACTTTGAAAGTGGACTACTTGCAACACAGTGACCAAAGGAAGTGACCAAGTTAAAGATGGCCTGGAATCTTCATTCATCTTGCTCAAGATACTGAACTAAGTGAACCACCTTCAACATGTGCTCACTTGCTTTGCATGATTAATGCAATACTCCCTTCCTATGCTTATTGATATTCTAGTGTTTTGTGGAAGGTGTAAACTTGCTTTAGAATGCTGTACTTGCCTTTCCATACAAGCTAAGATGACTCCTTCTTACTCAGAATCTGTGTGTGGGAGACCTGCTGTATTTGTGCACACTACACATTTAAAGCTCCGTACCGCTACCATTCATCCAAAACTCTCATTATATGTAACGAATGTTGCAAAGCAGCACTTGCCTGTTCAAAGGAAGACTTCTACATGCCAAGCAGGAGCAATGAGTAGAAGTGTGGCTTCTGAGGGATTCTGTTATAGCTTCTCTGTGCTAACACTAAAGGTAACTGGGTATTAGTTAAAGGTTCTCCCACAAAATAGGTTATGTTTGCCTGAAGAAACAAGGCTTTCAATATCCAAGATCCCATTTTCACTCATTTTCAAAGATATTTTCAGGCTGCAATCAGATCTTTCTTACTAAAAAAAATTAATACTGTGTTGACTGTGACGTCCCCTTAGTGTAATTAATTTGCTCTGTGGTAAGAGATATGCTAATCATTACCACTTGGAGCTACTCCTAAAAAATTTTATGTATGGAAAAATGTGCACCCCTAAACAGAAAGGAGTTATTAAAATAAGGTAATTTACAAACCTCTCAGCACTAATTAGTGTCCAACTCTTAAGTGGGTCAGTTCCTTAGGATAATATTAAAGGCTTATTAGTATTACCACTTTTCTTTTTTCCTTAGCCCAATGACTTACTTAGAATGTCATTCCTGTATTTTAAATTCTCTGTGCTATTTGACATGAAAATAAAAAACACTGTCATCCAAAAAATAAACCACTTTTTGGCCTACTCCCCTCAACAGTCCTTTAATATCCATGTTTTGAAAGTAGTGCTTCATCCAGATGGCTTGAGGGCATTTCCTTTACCTTCCACACATTTCTTTCGAAGGGTAAAAGAGCTCAGTGAGTCCTTTGGAAGGTGCTATATCTCATCACTGAAGTAGAAGCAGTTTAATTAGGTCATTCTTTGTGGTGATAAGGTTTGCAGAGCATGCTACTCTCACCACTGCTGCTTAAAACTTGAGGACCAGCGGTTGGAAGCCATCCCAAAGCACCTGTGTCACACACGCTGCGTGAGAGGCTTGTGGCTCCAGTAGAACTTGGGTGTGGCTATCGTCGGTCCTCATGGTAGAGGGCAAATCATCTCCAAATCCTGCTCTTTGTGTACTTTGGGGTTTTCATTCATCGCTTATTTTGTGGCTTTTAAAACAGTGGATTATACTGTGAGTTCTATGATTCCTGGTGGCCAGTATCCTGGATTCCCTGTCTTTGCAGTCTTGCCCTTCTCTTCCTATGAAAGTAGCACACATTGTATTAACTTGTGTCTCTTGTTAAACTAGGTTAATGTCTCTGTGTTCTGTCCAAAGCTATATTGAAAAACATAATTATATTGTTTATTGCAAATGAAGGAATGCAATAAAGAGTAACTATATCTGAAAATGTTCTATGGACCAATACTTCTTACAAAATAAAGATTACTAATAGGAACTTACGAAGAAAAGAAATCCTTCCTTGTTTCATTTCATCATAAGATGATTTTTTATTTCAAAGTCTCTTACTAGAAAGTATAGTTACTTAAAAAGAAAAATGTTACTAGCATATTAAAATATGCTTATGTTTTATACCAAAATTGAGGTAGTTACTGAGAGCCATGAACAGAAAGGGAAGCTGTTTCTCGGTTAGAATTATCCCTTCCTATGAAATATATAAACCAAGGGGCAACTTCATTGTGATTTCTTCTCATGGTTCGTTGTGGTATCCTTTATAGTTTTTCACATTTTTCTGAACCATCATATCTCAGCCTAAACTCTGATCACCACTGGCTCAGGTTAGGGCAAATGCACCCCAGAAAATCAGCAAAGCACTTTAGGGAAGAAACCAACTTCACAAACTTTTATGAAAGTGGGGCAGGCGTCCCGAGAGCTGTGGAAAGAGGAGCCTCGGCAGAGTGCTTTCACGTGCAGTGGTCTGGTGGCACAGCAAGGAGCTCCAGCAGCCTCAGGAGTTCTTCACATATTGGCGACTTGAACAGGAAACTTCAGAAGTTATTTTATCCTACTTAAATTTTTACATTTTGGGGGGCTGGGGTATAGCACCTGCCTGGCAGTGTGAAGTCGTGAGGTCATTAATTCAATTTCTGGTACCAAAAAAAATTTTTTTTCTTATATCTTCATGGAGGATCTTAAGGTAGTACCAAAAAACTGTAATTTGGCTTAATACCTGATATGTTTTGCTTTACAGCTATCTTTATGTTGTCTAAATATGAGTTCCAGCCACACATCACAGAATTATGGAGTAGACTGAAGTCTGTGTTATCAAATCCTGATCAACAGACTTTCTGAAGCATTGAGACAATTATTAAAAACTACTAAGCCCAAAGAGAGAAGGCAAGAGTGGGATTTCATTTTCTTTGTTTGGCAGCTTGGTACATAGGCTCTTCAAATAAGTGACTGGGCAAGGTGTGTTTGAGAGTTCAAAAGAAGCATGTAAATTTCAGAAGTTATTGCAAAATGAACTCAAGTTTCTCATCAGCTGGCAGACTGTGCTGAGACCGAGTCTGAGATGAGCCTTTGGAGGGTGTGTGCTGTACAGACACCGTGGCATTAAGATGCAGAGATAGTGCCTGTGACTGGCAAGAATCCCCAAGTAGGCGAGGACAGAATTTGCAGGGAAGACTCATGTTTGAGATTTTCACAGCACATAATCCCTACACAGCTGACTGTCACAGTTTTGGGAGTGTAAGATTAGTGGTAACACAAATGCTTCCTAGCGAGTTTTCTGTGGAGCTGCAAGTGATGGGAGCATCCTTGTGCTGAACTACCTTCCTTTCCGCGTGTACACCAGCTGGGGACATGAGTGTCCCTTTACGCAGGGCTGCGTGGATGGAACCGCCATCTTTTCTGCTTTTGCTTCTTTCCTTTTGACTATATTTGATCTCATCTTTGAACTTACACATACATCCCTTCCCTTCTGCTTTCTTCATTGCTTTGGAAGATACCTTCTCAATATATCCTTTTCCTTTTAGATTTTAACTTGTTTTTAGGTATTATAAGTATAATGCTTATGGAGAAACTAATGTTTAAGCATAGCTGTCAACTAACTGGATTCTCTTTAATTATAGAATATGGTTAATCATAGGCTTATACATGGCCTTGGTTAATTATAAATAGGGACCATTTAAATATTTGGCAATCCTTTAGGTTGAAAAATATCAGAATACAAGGGTAGATAAATATTAGCTTATGGAAAAGCAAAATAAAAGATGACCAACACTGTAAGATGCGAAGGACCTGTTTATCTAATACCTTGCATAAGTTTTTATGTTTTGAGATTTTTAGGAACTAAATAAAGACACATAAAGTCCATGAATCTTGCTGGGCGTGATAACGCATGCCTACAAATGCCAGCTAATTGGAAGGCTGAGGCAAGAAGATATTCAAGGCCAGTCTGGGCAACAAGACCCTTTTTCAAAAAATATAGTTTAAAAAAAAAAAAATATATATATATATATATATATAGAGAGAGAGAGAGAGAGAGAAGGCTGGGAATATAGCTCACTGGTAGAAAACACTTGTCAAACATGCATAAGGCCCGGGGAAAGAAAGTTTATGAACATCTAGTAGCCATTTCTGCTCCACGGTTAATGGTCTGAGAGACAGCCCAGCTCTTCCACACAAGGCAGACTGCTTCATTTTCCTGCTTTTTTTTATTTTGTTTTTATTTTTGTTTGCTTTTCTGTAAAGTAAAACCTGTTCCTAACAGAGTTGGGTCAGAAAAAAGAAAAATACTTTCCTTATTGTCTGAAGTAATATGCTGAATAAACAGAAGGTGAAACTTTATAAGCAAATCTGGAGAATTAAAGACCTGTGTGCTGTAAAACTTGAGTTCCAGCGTCCCATCATCATTGCAAAGTAGAGCGTGAACCTCAGATGAATCCTTTTGAAACTCCAGTCCAAAGATTGAATGTCCTTCCCCGGAGCGTGCACAACAGCAGGCCCTTTTGCCCAAACTTACCTACAATTTCAAGGGCTACTTGTTCCTAGACCACCCAAAGCTGGGGAAATAAGCCATGTCTTATTGCCACCCCAACTAGCTTTTCTACAGCACAGTGTTTGTGGAGCTAGCAGGAGGCCCATTTCTACTCACGAGACATGAGAATATAAGGAGGAAACTGCGGCACCATGCACACATGGTCTGCTGGCCCTGGCCACGTCCCTGAGAAGGATCTTACACACTGATATGCATGACAGAAGTGCTCAAGTCAATGAAACGAACTAATACTTTCCTAATACTTTAGAAGTAAGTAATACTACTTACTTAGAAATTGCTTGTTAGAAGTTGATGAAGAACAAAATATACCATAAGAAAGTCCTATAGCCAACCAGACCTAGTTCCATGATATCTCAGGTGACTTTGCTTAGAGAACAAGAGGAAATGACCTTAATTTGGTAATTTAATTAGTTGGGGCCAACACATTCATATTCTTGACCTCCTGAGCATGAATCTGAAAACTCCACACATGGTACAATGTACCCATTTTAAGGTTTTTTACCTTCTCTTTAATGACTTTTAACAGAAAAAACTGCATGATGAAATATATTTTCTCCAAATATATATATATTTATATAATATATAATCTTAGTTAACTCAAAGGTATATACATTGTATAATAAATAATATTTATAAAAAGACTTTTTGAATATAAAATCAAAAAGATCACAACTTCTACAACTTTTTACAAAACTTTGGATACAGCAGGTTGATAGGAAATTTCCATTGGATACTATTACCTGACTATGGTGGCAAGAATAATTACAATGCACTCATGTACTATTATTAAATAATTACTTGTCAGCTACTTGAATACGCCCCAGAAACATGACTTTATCACTTTAATATAGAATACATAGATATGAAAAGACTTAAAAATTTGTATCCATTCTGCTGAAGTATTCTCACATAAAGCAAGCATTATCCAGTTGATACGATTTAAAACTTCAGTCTATGGTGACACGGGAAGGACATTTCAGACTCTGTGGAGGGACAGGGATGTTTATCATTAGCAGGACTTCTGGCCATCAGGGTCAAGAGAGCCTCCTGGATGACCGTCTTGGCAAGCCTGCCTGTAAAACCCAGAGACTGCTGACCCAGTATCTTGGGTCATGGTTAGGTAGACCCCACACAGAAGGAAGAAAAGTTAGATCTTTGTTTACTGTTCCCCTGTTGCATCTCTTTTTTCTGATTCTCCATGAGACAGAGCTGTTGGATCCAGTCTGTCAAATCCAATCCATCTGCCTACCTTCCTCCAGGACACTCAGCAGGACCAGTGTACATCAAGGAGAACTCAGCTGGGAGATGCTTTACCCAGGAACAAGTGACTGCTTGCTCTCTTTGAACACCTAATCCAGATCCTTGGTAACTGCAGAGACTGATGCTATCTCACATGCAGGTGAGGGGAAAGAGCTTTGTGGGAGAACTCTGCATTTCTGTTTACTCATACAGACCAAAGAGGAGAAAGAATGCAGGAAGACCCAGCTTTACTGGAGAGTGAAACTTCACTTCTCCATTTGCTAGTCACAAAAGTGGAATTGCAGTACAGAGTTCTGCTCTTGTCTAATTTTACACTAAGGTGATCTAGAGTCCAACTGCTCTATCTGGGGCTGCTTTTATGGAGAATCTGCAGGTGAGGAGGGCTGGGAAGATTGAACAGCTCCTTCCAGAGAAACTGCTTGTTTCTGTACGAAGCCATTTGAGCTGGAGACTTGCTCCATCCATAACCTTTCTATTTACAACGTCCACTGCAAGAAAATTACTGCAGGATGATGGGAAAAAACTGACATCTCACTGCCTCTCTGCAGAACAAGTTTATATAGAAAATGAGGCTGAGAAGCCAGCTGCTCTTCAGCCACCCAGAACTCTTTCTTCAAAACTGAAATCTGCCTTGAAGGACTGCTGGGGACCTCCCCAACACTTCATCCCAGCTACACCTATGGCTTTTATCAGAATGGCAAAGTATATCCGGTTTGAATGGCAGTAGACTAAGAAAAGGAGACTGCAGAGGTTTGTCCTACTTCCCAGTTCCCACCTCACAGGCATCCAGCATGTCACCATGAGAAGCAGCTTGGAGACAGAATTTTGCCCATGCTCATGTTTACCACCGGGCCGAGAGCTCACATTAGCCCAGCCTGTTCTGTTGGAGCAGATTTTTTTTTTTTTATTTAGTATGTGCAAAGGTAAGCCTTGGGTCTGCTGCTAGCAGACCCTAGAGAACTAAAGAAAGCCTCTCTGTAAAAGCCACACACCAACCAGAGCAGGGTGAGAAACGTAAGATGAGAGAGGGAGGAGCCTCCTGCCGCAGGCTGGCTGGGTCCATGTCGTTTACCGCGTGCAGCTGGCAAGTCTGTGCTCCTTGCTGGCAGACACTGAGGGCTGGCTTGGCTCTAGGTCCTGCTTCCCGTGGGACTTCGGTGAATCCGCCCAGCCGCACACTTTACCCCTTCCCAGTGCCCTTTGGGAAAATAAGAAAAATCAGAAACTTGTCTCCTCTTCCAGGAAGACCACCCCTTGGAGCATAAAGGTTAAAGGCCCCTAATCTCAGCATTTCTCTTGTGCTTACAAGTGCTGGAGTCCAACTAGATGGGTGTGATGGTGCATACCTGTAATCCCGGCTACTTGGGAGGCTGAGGCAGGAGGATTACAAGTTTGAGGTTAACCAAGACAATTTAGTGAGGCTAAAAAAGGGCCGTGGATGTAGCTCAATGGTATAGCACTCTAAGGACTCCTGTTTGTAGCTGAGGGTCTCAGGCCACGGGAAGCCAGGGGCAGGTAAGCACTGTAATGCAGGCATTCTTGTTGACCACAGACTGGAAAAAACCTTGCCAGTCAAATTACTGATTGTGGGGGGCTGGTGCCAGACATGCATTGCGTTTCCACATGGCTTAATAGTGGTCCAGACCAGAGAACTATGAATAATTCCCGGGGAAGCGCCAATGTGTATGTCTTATTCATGGTTGTAGTTCCATTTCATAAAGGAGTTGAGGCATAAAGCCACTTCTCGGGCATTCCCAAGCAACACTCGACTCCTCTGGGTACTTACAAGGCCAACACAAGACTTCCAGAGGACAAAATGGGCACAGCACGATTTTAGAGACAGAACTGGGGATTTAGCTCAGCGGCATAAGCGCCTGCCTTGCAAGTGCGCAGTCTTGAGTTCGATCCCTGGTAACCCCCCCAAAAAAAGATTATAGAGCGATGCTCAAGGTCCTATAGCAAGTTAGTGACAGATGTAGGACTTGGGTTGGCCAGGCCACTTGACTCTCGTCCACAGCTTTTCCAGTCCACCGATGATCATCACATGTCCCAAAGCCTACCCGGGGGAGCCCATCTGGTGATAAGCAGAGAGCTTTGTCCCACGCAACACCATCTTCATGAATAGTCAGTGTGTCCCGTGATCAAGGCTAGCTCTTGCCTCTCTGGGTCTCCTTGTTTGTGGAGTCAGGCTGAAAACCATGTCTTACTGAGCTGTCCTACCCACGAAGAGCCTGGCCCATAGTTTATTACAAGGAATAAATCTGGCACTTGTAAGGGACCCATGTTAAGGTACCAAATTAATGATCAACTAAAGATACTAGACAAGACCACCCAGAAGCAATGGAAAATGTTTTTCCCACACAGAAAGCACCTAGGCAGGGCTCCGCCATGCTGGGTGACTCAGGTCTCCCACCAAGTATGGCACCAGGTATGGCACCAGGTGTGCAGGGTGCAGGCTTGCTCTGCAGCTCCCTTCTCCTCCTATCCCACTAAGACCAACAGGATTACCAAGAGGAAAGCAAAGGACCCTCCCCTGCCATCACTGCCGACTTCTTCTGGTCCCCATGAAAAAATGGCTACAAGTGCTCACTGTGGCAGCGTATATACTACAAAAGAAGTGTCTGCATGGATTAAGGGATAGAAAGGAAAAACAGGCTCAGCCCATCTTAGACC
This sequence comes from Cavia porcellus, assembly GCF_034190915.1. NCBI lineage: Eukaryota > Metazoa > Chordata > Mammalia > Rodentia > Caviidae > Cavia > Cavia porcellus. The sequence goes on from NW_026947515.1 coordinate 19,715,893, forward strand.
TATGGCTCTAGACTGTCCACAAGACTGGGGAAGCCACCCAGCCAGCCCTCGTTGGCCAGGATATTTCAGCTGTCTCCTCACAGGCCAGGCTCTTCGTGGGTAGGATGGCCCAGCAGGACATGGCTCTCGGCATTAATTCACAAACCGGAATAGCACTATTTTCAGAAATAAGGAAAGTGGATTGATGAACAGCATAGATGTGTGTTTTGCTAGAAACTGGCCCAGGGCCTCAAACATGCTAAGCAGGCACGCCACCAGTGGGCCATTGAGCTGCATCCCTGATTCTTAGGGTCAGTATCAGTAGACAGACTGGGGCTGAGGGAAGGGATTCTTGGACAGCAAGGGCCACTCTAGCACCCGCTTCTCTGCCTGGCAGATCTCAGCTGCCCACATGGTCAAGAACTGACCTGCAGTGGGCATGGGGGCACATGTCTGTAATCCCAGCCCTCAGGAGGCTGAAACAGAAGGATCACTTACAAATTCCAGGTCAGTGTAGACAACATAACAAGACCTTGTCTCAAGAAAAATAAAGCCAGTGCTGCACAAGCCTGTATCTGGGACACACGTGGCTCCTGGAGCCATGGATCAAGCGAAGACTGCTGCTGCCGTGGCCCACGCAGACCCTGCGCGGAGGGCTTTCTGGGGGCAGTCTTAGCCCGGCCTCAGCCGCTCACTCAGCGTGCCCTGGTGTGCCTTCTGGGAAACAGGCAGGTTGGAGTCCAGAGCGTGTCCTCAAGATCTTCTCTTCCCCCATCCCTTCTCAGAACTGTCAGGGCTGTCACACTTGGCAGTGGGGACACTGTGCTGCCTCCAGCAGACATCAGAGCAAGGTGAGTGCTGGCGTTTTTAACTTTCCCTCTACCTTGGCATTGCACATGGGCTTGAGCCTTCTTACTGACTTTTCTTGTCATTTTGAACAACTAATGCTGTTTCTTTGCAGTGGCCACTGTTAGGATTCTGATGGCATTTATCACACTTCCTGTTAGTGCTGGATTCAAAGATACACTCGCATCTGTACACTTGAGCCTCATAGTGCAGCTCTACCTCCCACATCACCACCACTGCAGAGGTCAGAGAACTGGGGACGCTGCGTAACACAGCCACCAAGGGTGGCGCTGGGCTCCCCACCCCCCCTTCCTCTGCTTTATCCTGAAACTAGGAAAAGTTGCACCTCCAACTGTCTCTCTGGACTCTGTCTTTCTGGGGACGTCAGTTGGTCTCCACCAATCTTCTAAATGGGCTGGGAAGGGGGTTACCCCTGCTCATGAAGTCAGATTCTTGCCCCCTCCCCCCTCCTGGCCATACAGAGCGGAGTCGGGTGCTCTCCCCTGGTCTGCCCTGGCCAGCCACGACCTAGTAGGCAAGTACTTTTCAATGAACCAAGCTCGGTCCCCTCACAGCACCTCTGGAAAGATTAGTGGGAGAAGCTAGATCAGAAGCTCACACTCCCACCTCTACATAGTAGGCCCTTCTTAGGGGAGAGCAGGGAGAAAAGGGCCTTAGAATCACACAAGCCAGAGGTTCCTAGACCACCCCCCATCCATGCTGACCTATCTTGGGGTCCTATGGACTCAAGGGCCAGGGCACACCGCCGCCCACACAGGCCACCCCTGGGAAGCCTGAGAACATAAGCTACCAGCCTTTGATCCTCGCTTACTCATCCCAGGCACTCTGAACTTGAGTCCCTCCTCCTCCCCATCGCATCCATAAACTCCCTGCGAGTGCTACTCCCTCCACCTAAGCTTCAGATCTGTCAGGATACGGGCTTAGCCAGCGCTTCCCCAGCCACTTCTCTAAGGTTAGGAGGATTTATGCTTATGCAGAAACTTACCCTGTAAAGTCAAGGTAGATGCAAAACAACTCTGCCCCAGGAGTAGAAGAGACCTTTCGGCCCACTGTTTCAAGTATTTAAAAAAAATTTTTTTTTTCTGTAATCAAACTTACGACCTTCCTCTTGCCAGGCAGGCCCTTGTGCCGCTGAGCTGTATCCCTGGCCCTTAGGTGCTGTGCCTCTGAGCTACATCCCCAGGCTAACCCCCTCATTTAACAATAGGAAAAGACGTCCCCAAAAGTAAAAGAACATGGTAGGGACAAAGTCGGGACCAGACATCAGATCTGCCAGCTTCCAACCCCCAGCATCTCTCTTACAGCTCCACAGATGCTCACCATGATAGCCAGTGGCTCTCTGATCTGGCTCATAATTTACTAATTTTAATCAACTGCCTGTGGCATTTGCGTGCACACTCGGTTATTACCTGGGCTTTGAGTAATCCGCCAAGTTGCTGCCCAAGAACCGTACCCAGTGAAGCTTGGGAAATGCTAACTTCCTGTTGGGCTACGCGAACTGTGTGTCTCTCACACAGCTTAGCAATAAGACAGCAAACGCCAGGAGAGGCGACGGGCAGCCCCCTTCTCTGCCCCCCACCCTACCTGGCTCCCTATTTGCAGGTGTGCACGTCATAGATGCGGATGCACTCCTGGCAGCTGACGTAGCAGCACCAGTGGAAGATGCAGTGGCACTTCTCCTTCCGCTTCTCCGTCCTCGTGTTGTGGCCACGGCCACAGCAGAGCAAATCACAGCCGTCGATGCCGTGCGAGGTGACATTGCAAGTCCGATCCCTGGTGCCAAAGGACCCTGTCTCTGGGTTGGGCTCACAAAAGTTGGGGGAGTTCTCATAGTAGACCAAGTCCCTCTCAGTGGGCGGCTTGAAGAGTGCATACTTGGCCCGCAGAGTCTCCACCCAGCCGCGGGACTCACGGTGCTTCTCCACCACCATCTCCGAGGCACTGTCATACTTGTCTTTGAGGAAGTCCCCGATGGCACGGAAGTCAGGCTGGGCCCACCAGCAGGTCTTCACCTCACAGCTTCCCGACAGTCCGTGGCACTTACACTTGAGGTGCATGTGGTCCAAGATAGTCTGGAGAAGAGAAACAGCAGCTGACCCCAGACTGACCCTGCCGCGAGAACCTCACTCCCCTCACCCCTGCAGCCTTCTCTATTCTTATTCCGTGCCAAGAAGAGAATGGAGGAGACTGAGGCACGGATCTAAAAACGCATTTCTCTGGGTGACACCCCAAGCATTGACAGACCTCACATTTATTCCTCTACATATTAGGCCCTTCCTAGGGGAGAACAGAGGAAAAAGAGCCTTAGAATCACACAAACCAGAGGTTCCTAGACCACCCTCCATCCATGTTGACCTATCTTGGGGTAAAGAAATGGGTTATTCCCATTTAACATATGGGAACACTGAGGCTGGGAGTTTAAGTGCCTCACCTGAGGTCAGACAACCACAGAAAGCAGTAGAAGCTGAACTCAAAGTGAAGTCCCAGGACTGCACAGCCCAACACCTACACAGCCAGCCAAGTTGCACAGAATGGGCTGGGGTTACTTGCACCCAAGAAGGTCACACCCCAGACAGACTCATTCTTGACAGAGACCAGGAACTTCCCAAAGAGGAAGCAACTGTGGGTATAAGTGGGAGCCAAGCTGGGTCAAGGGAAAACAGAGCCCCAGGACACACAGGCCTCCTGGAGCAGCACAGACCCAGGCCAGGGACGGGGGCCCAGGATGGAGTCCCACAGGTTGGGGCAAAGGCGCCAAGGCTCACCGTGCGGCCTGCCTCGTTGTTGTGTTTGTTCATGGCTGAGCGAGCATCTGGTCGGTTCTCTCGGGCATCAGCAAACTCCCGGGACACGAGCACCCCGAAGTCAGCATCCTCGCTGCAGCCCCCCCACTTCCAGCCTTCACCAGGTGGTCCCTTATGATGTGAGTCACAGCCACAGATGGTAGAGGTGCCCTCGGCACAGGAGCGGGTGACTGCAAAGGCCACGCCAGCGGAAGCAATGGCATGCACAAAGGCCGACTCACGCGTGGCTGTGGGGAGGGAAGAGGGGAGGCAGTACTGAGTCTAGGTTGGGGGATGCCCCAACCCTGCCGCCACTTCTCCGGGCAGGAGGGGGAAGGAAAGAGAAAGAGTTTAAGGGCTCAACACCGAAGGACAATGGAGGGCAGGTGGTCCAGAGCCATCAGTATGCCCACTTTATGGACGAGCAAACTGAGGCCCAGGTCTGCTAACTGATTTGCCTAGGGCCCCAAACACCACCATAGCATAAAGGGGTGCCTCTTAGATATGACTGCTCTGGCAAATTGCTGAAGCAATAAAGAAGCCACACTCTGTCCTGGTTTGTGGTCTCTGCTTAATACATGGGGTCACTGAGGATGTTCTCCATCCTCCCAAACTCCAGAGGCCCCAGAACAGTCCTGAGCCTCCACTCCTAAGACAGCTTGTAGCCTGTGTGGAGGAAGGTCTGGGAATCCATAGCCTTCACCTAAACAACCCATCCCCACTTGGATGGCAGGTTTTCCTTTTGAGTCTCCCTCATTCTTTCTATAAAATGGGTACAGCTTTCCCGACCAAGGAAGTAGGGGCTGGGACCTCTGCCTTTTCCTTTGTGTATTCTGCCCCTACGTCAAAGCCAAAGTTTTGGACTGAAGAAGCCCAAAGGTGGGGACAGGGCAGTCCCTGTGGTCCTGCCACAGGGTTTAGCAAGAAAAGCGAGGATACTCAGGGACGTCCCTCCCTCAGAGCGACAGCCGCCTTAGAAAGCTGGGTAAGGACCAAATGCCTTGCTTCTCTATCTTAACCTCATTTCGCAGATGTGGCCATGAAGGTTTTGCAGGCACAGCCCTCCGGATCTGCTGTGCAGCCCTCTCCAAACACACAAACGAGCCCCAGGCCGAGGCGCCGCGGTGTCAGGCCTGCCGCCTCCGGTGCGGGACCCGGGGCGCTCCCGCAGGCCTGCCGCGGCCGGCTCGCACCCGGCGGCCGGGGCGCGTCGGATCCTGCGCGGCGCAGCCAGCGCGGGCCGGGCGGAGCGGAGCGGGGCAGGGCGCGCGGGTCGCGGCGTCCTCGGGCCCGGCCCCTCCCGGCCCGGCGCCCCCTGGGGGCGGGCGGAGCCCCTCGCTCCCGGCGGCCTCTGGCGGCGGCGCCCGGCCCGGCCCGGCCCGCCCGGTCGGCCTGCCGCGCTGTTCCCAGCCGGGCCGCGGGGGCGGGGCGGGATTAGCCTGGGAGCGGCGCTGCCGGCCCCGCTGTGCCGTCCCCGGCCGTCGGGGCCCGCTGCGCCGCTCAATCCGCCTTTGTTCGCGCGGTGTCACACCGCATTACCCGCATAATGCGGCCGCCGGGCCGGCCGCCACCGCGTAGCAACAGGCGGCTCCCGCGGCCGCGCCGCGCCGAGTGGCCCGAGGGCGTGTGAAGGGGCGGCGGGCGGGCCGGGCGCGGCGGGGGACGGCGCTCGCGGCTCGGCTGCGCCCTTCCGGCCACCGACCCGGCGTCCCCGGCCCGCGCCCAGCCCGGCCGTCGGCGCAGGCCGGCCGCGGGAAGACGCGCGCTCCGCCGGGTGCTCGCGGGTGCTCGCGGCGCAGAGCGCGGCCCGGGCTCCCACCGCGCCGGGGACTCGCGCCTGCCTGGAGCCCGGCGCCAACGCGCTGCAGGGCGGGACGGGCGCCTTCGGGACCCCGCAGACTCCCAGCGTCTCTGACTTACGCTCTTCTCCCCTACTTAATTCTGCTCTCTTGCAATTTAGGGACAAAAGCAAGCACCAGGACCCACAAGGGTGATTTAAGACATTAAACACTTAAACGCGATCAGAGATCCGACTCTCACTGGCTAAGTCCGGAGCGGAAAGAGCAATCCGGTGAGGCTGGCTTCTTTGGAGCGCGCCAAGACCCGGGGCTGTTGATAAAGCACTACCTGGCCCGAGGTGGGGCACCGGAAGGCGAGGAGACTGATAGGCCGGCGAGATGGGGTTTGAAAAGCAAGCCGCAGCCACTTGGCCCCAATTAGAGGCCAAACCTTTTATGTAAACAAGGAATAATTAGCTTTGGTAATAGAAGCGTAAACAGAATCATCATCCATTGATTTGCTAATTGCCCTCCGGTCCCATGACAATAGCCAGCATTTTGCTGTAGGTCGGACAGACCCTGTGCACCACAGGACAGGTAAAGGGACGTTGCACTCTGACATGGGGGCAGTCTGCTCTCCCCACCCCCAGACTCTCACCCTGCCCTTCAACTGGGGGGCAGGGAGGCGATCTCAGCCCCCCTTACTTTTTTTTCTGGCTATAAGTGCAAGCTCTATCGATTAATTCTCTTTTCTAAGAGGAGGAAATACTACACTGGGTGGTTTGGTCGGCAAAATTCCAGTAAAGGCCAGCCTGGCTAGTCATGAAATTCCTGGACATTGCAAGTCCCCAAATAGTTGCTCATTTTCAGCCCAGAACCCAGGAACCCCAAACCCCTTTCTTGGGAGCAGTTGCCTGATCTCCCTATCTCAACTCACCCTCAGGGCTTCTAAATTCAAAGTCAAATCATGTTATTTTCATCCACTTGAGGCATAGCGAGTTATACTTCCAGATTGTAAGACTCCTGGGAAGTTACCCAGAGGCCAGTGTGCCCACTAGAGTTTGTGGATTTATCCAGTTTGCAAGGCACAGAGACCAACAAAAACTCTCAAAAAGGGACTTGAGGGCAAAACAATGATACTGGCACCAGGCAGCTTCCTCAGCTCTAGAGGACTTTCCAGAATGGAGGAGGGGCAGGACAGGGACACCCCAACCCACCCCAAGGTGGTATTTGCATAGCAGTTAGCACAGATTGGGGAAATGTTGCAAATGTCCACATCAAAGTCTGGGTCCCCGCTGTGTGAGCCAGGAAGGAAAGCTATGAGCTCCCTGGTGCCTGCTCTCAAATCTTCCCAGCCTGTGTCGTCTCAGAGCTGACTGGCTGGTTTGTCCAGAGTAGAGACTGACACACTTTCCATGGAGGCCACTGATGACCATCATCATCAATTTTATCAACTCCACTCTGCAGAGGTAGGGCATAGGCCCTGACACTGTTTCCCCTGCTGTCTCTTCCCCATCTCCCACTTTCTCAGAGGCATACCTTTGTCTAGGACTGGCCCAAAGATGGCCAGGCTGTCGTCTATGGTAGTGCAGTTCCAGCGACGGCCCCGGAACTGGTGCTGGCACTCCTGGATGCCCAGCTTCACACCCTCAGCCACACTTGGCATGATCTCGATATAATTTCGGCAGAAGCGCAGTTGCTTGGGGACCAGGCCTGGGATGGAGCCACAGAGCAGGGGCTGTGAGCCCAGAGATGTGTACTGCTGGCCCAGGGCCAGGGACCTGTGGACAGACAGAGAGAGAGGACTTTGTAGGCACAAAGCACATGCCCCAGCATGGGCATCACTTCTTCATGCACCCTCTAGAGTAAGTGGAGGAATGGAGAACGTATTGGTCTAAACCCTAAACCTCGAAAAGCCCAGTCAGTGCCTGCACCAGCATGCTGCCTTTGCCAGGCAATGATGTGAGCACACCCAACTTACATGGGGACAGGGACCATCAGAACCTCTCATGAGAGCCCTCGGGGCAATGCAGTGCCATGAAAAGAACCCTGGACCATAAACACAATATAAAGCAGATCACTGCCTTTCAAGTCCCTGATGGCACTGAAGGGACGGAGATGGGAGGTCCAGGGAGTTCACGATTCAAGGGGCCTTGTAGAGACTGCAGTGATTTATAGGAATCCAAACCTAAAGGGAGGAAGTTGGTTTGACCTCCACCCCATCTCAGAAAAAACAAAGAGGGCCAGGGCTATGGCACAGTGGCACAGTGCCTGCCTGGCAAGTGCAAGGTCCTGAGTTCAATTCACAGTACCAAGAAAGAAGAAAAGAGAGAGAGAACTTTCCATGGAGGCCACTGATGAGAAAGAGAAAGAGAAAGAGAAAGAGAAAGAAAGAAAGAAAGAAAGAAAGAAAGAAAGAAAAGAAAAAGAAATCCCAGCGGAGAGTTACATGTGTATGTGTGCACACTATATGCACATGCGTGTGGACACGTGCACACCACAATGAAAACACCCCTCAGCTTACTTGCTAGGCAGCTGCCTGCTCAACCCATAGCTTCCTGGTGCCTTCCCTGGGAATCAATGGCACCAAGATCTCGGCACACCGGGGCCTCTATGGAAGTCTTTACAATTCCCTAGAAGTTTCTATTTTATGAATTTTATTTTTGTTGTGCTGGAGGTTGAACCCATGGCCTTGATCGTGCCAGGCAAGCACCCTGGAAGTTTCTAGAGTACCACCATTCTTCTCACCGAGATTGGAGCTCAACTATGTTTCAAGACAAGTTTAGCTCAAGGTCATGAGAAAGACCCTAGCTGTCACTCTCCCCACCCAACACAATGTGACTTTGGTCAAGCCATCCCATTCTTCTGCCCATTTTTCAATCAATAGAGTCCACAGAAGGAAAGGTCTTGTGGAGGGAATGGGGGAGTTGAATATATTAGAAAACCAAAGTAGTGTGGGAACTATTAGTTTTCCATTCCCTCCCCAGCACAGGAAGAGCAGAAATGACGTTTTGTGGGAGAAACCAAGAAAATGACATGTGAGTCTCAGTGGGGTTCACAGTCGATAGCAATCAGTGCTGCAATGGGAGCAGAATGCCCTGGAGTTCATGGGACCCATCCCTCTCCTCCTGTGTCCAGCACTGACCAAAGCTTTGGTCTAGCACTGGCCTAAGTCAAGTTCCCCATGCAGAGTATCAAGGAGAGTCCTGGAAAGAGGGTCCAGGATCCTTCTCCCATACTTTGGCTTGCTCCTGACTAACTCATGGAGGCTCCTAGGGATGGAGCTCTCTGGGTAGTGCCCAACCACCTGGGCTGCCTCTGTGTTCAGCTGCCAGGAGCAGAAGCAGACCCTGGTTTTTCTATATGTTTATTTATTTTGAGAGGAGGGCTTGGGGAACCAGACCTGGGAGTTTGGATGGTGACATTTGTGAAACATTTCCAGAACTCAAGCACTGAGCCCCCTTTTAAAAACTGATTGAGTGATTGATTGGAGAGAGGTCTTGCTTTGAGATTCAGGCTGGCCTTGAACTCACTATGTAGTCCAGGCTGGCCTCGAACTCATGGTGATCTTCCTGCCTCAGTCTCCCAAATGCTGGGATTACAGACATGCACCACCAGGTCTGAGCAGTGAGCCCATTTAAAAAGCAAGAAGAGCGGCCCAAAGTTCTGGCTTGTCACTGTTATCACTGGCAATGGCTAATTGCTGACTTCTTCTGTGCTCAGCTGAGCCCTTTCTTTGACTTGGCTTCCATTTGAGCCTCATTAACAACCTGGCACATAGTGGGGTCTTTAAGGGAAGGTGAAAGGTTTTGGGTTTTTTTTTGTTTTTTTTTTTTTTTTTTGTACCCGGATTGAACTCACAACCAAGCACTTACGACTGCTGAGCTAAATCCCCAGCCCCAGAAAGGTTTGTTTTTGCAGATAGTTTAGCCAGCGGAGATCACAGAGCTACCAAGTCTCTCATGGAGACCTAGCCTCCTGACTTGCTCCCTGTCTTGTGAGTAGTGCCCATCTGGGTCCCAAGCAAGTGGGTAAGTCTTCAGGCCTGCGTGGGAGAGACCCAGTGAGTCCAAAGGACAGCATTGCTTGATGGGGCCCTGCAGGAAAGAACAGGTTAATGTGATATCAAAATACTTATCATTTACTGGGCACAGTTCTGGCTGCTGTCACCTTGTTTAATCCTCACAGCAGGTCACCACATTACCAGCTCACACTGTCACCACTGTCTCATTTCACAGACAAGGACACAGGGAACTAGCGCCCTGCCTGGGTCTGCAGGTTTGTGTAGTGCCAGAGTTGAGCCTGCTTCCTGGTTCCGGCTGCCCCTCCCATGTTCTTCCCTGTGCTAGGGATCAAATCCCACTTCATGCTCCTGAGCCTGTCCTGACACCTGCCTCTCCCCTCTGCCCGCCCTGCAGCCACTAGACACAGAAACTGGGAGTGTGGACAGCTCAGCATGACACCATCCAGTAACTCACGGTTCTGAGTTAGTTCCTCTCTTTGCCTCAAGCCCTGTCTCATTCCTCCCACCCAGGCAATTGGGCACCCAGGAGCACCAAGGAGCCAGGAGGCCCAGCTCACATCCAGGTCACCGATCTAAACAATTTCCTTAACCTCTCCATCCTCAGTTTCTTCATCTGCAAAACAGACATGATGGAAAGAGGAAATGGAATAACTCCAGATGCCTGGCACATGGGAAGCCCTCAAGAAATGGTGGTTGGGCCGGGGATTTAGTTCAGCGGCATAAGCGCCTGCCTGGCAAGCGTGAGGTTATGAGTTCGATCCCCTAACCGTGTGGTTAGGGGCTGTCTCCAGCACTCTGTCCCCTGCTTTGGCTGCCAACCTCATTCCTCTCATCCTTGCATTTCGGATGTGGCAGAAGGCATTAGGATTTTCAAAGTCCCTTCCTATCCAACACTGAGAAGGATGCCTTGGCTCAGAGCAAAGACCTCTGCCCTGGCAGCTCAGTCCTAACGGGGCTGACAAACAAAGACATTTGTGATCTGGCAGCATGTAACCCAAAGGGAAGGGCAGAAGGACATTTCCAGTATGCTCCATTCAGAGGTTTCAGCTCAGATCTGGACATCCTGCTGGCAATTAGCAAGGGTCTCTGGGGTGGAGGTTTAGCTCCAAGGGCTGGTGTTGATGCTAATGAGGCTGTGGCCGAGGGACTGATTTCTGCAGGATAACTGCTTCCCACAATGTGCCCTGCCACCCTTGACCTGAGCTCCTGCTCACACACTGCCATGTCTGACATTCCACAATCACAGACACAGAAATTTCACTATTGCTTGTCCAGATTATTAAAGCATACATTTCCCTGGGGGAGACAACATAGGGAGTCTCATTCTCCTCCTTTCTTTCTACCAAAGTGTTAGTGGCTTTGATTACATTTGCCTTGCAACCTGTCTGCCTCACACTTCTGAGCCTTTGCCAAAGCTGAGCCCTCCCTTAGGAGTGGCTTTCTAGCCCCAGCAAACATCTTACCGTTCTTCACAAACCCCGATGGGCGCCCAGCCTGAAATAGCCTCCCCTCCCTCTGGATGCTCCTGCACCTTGTTCAGACCACCTCATCACAAAGTGCTCAAGCAGTTTGCTTCCAATGCCTCTGGCTGGGTGAGTGTAGGTACCCAAGGATGGGGGTATGTCTCCTCCTCCTCCCTCAATCCTTTCCCCCGACACACACACACACACACACACACACACACACACACACACACACGTACCAGCACCCTTGGCCTTCCACAGAGCCAGGAGCATGATAGGTACTTGCTCAAGCCCAGGGCAAAGAATAATGGAATGCCCCTTGTAAAGTGCCAGCCTGATATCCCCACTCCCCAGCTCCAGGCATCCGGAGGTTCCACCTACACACAGGACAAGACTTCTTGGTTCCGCTGAGGAAGTTCCTACATTTAGGATCTCAGATGATGGCCAGGCTCCCAAAGGAGGTAGGGACCTGCCTGGCACTGGCAGCTGATGAGGAGGAGGGCAGAGACTCCTGCCAGGCCTTCCCAGTTTGGCCAGGGGCTATTTATACTCAGTCCCTGCCCCTGACTTGCCAAAGGGCTCTGTTTCCCCATGGGGATGGTTCATCCTCCGCCCCAGCCACCCACTGCACAGCTGGGCTAGAACAGACACAGGCAGCCAGAAAGATGGGCAGCAGGTGCCAGCAAGTCACTGGCTGCTGGTGGAGACCTGCCTGCTGGTGGAGACCCTCGCAGGGTGAAATTATCTATCTATCTATCCATTCGTCTATCTATCTGGGTGTTACTATGTAGCTCGGCTGAAACTCAAGCTGATCTTCCTGCCTCAGCCTCTCAAGTGCTGGGATTACAGGTGTGCACCACCACACCCACCTAAACAAAAATTTTAAATTAACAGCTCAGATCAACCCTAGCTCTGAATCAGCCCTACACTGTCACTGTGATTCCTATCATGACCCATTAGATTTGAATCCCTGTGCCCAAACCTGTGTTGGGTTTGGTTTTACCTTAGAACTTCCCCACATAAGAACTTACAGATTGGAGGGGCCTCAGAAATGTTCTAGATATTTCTTGTTACTCACTTTTTTTCCCAAATGCATCCTCACACAACCTCCATCTTCTCTCTATATATATAAAACAGAGAAGCTTGTTTCTCAAAAAAGTTAAAGAAAATTAACATAGAACCCAGAATTCCATTCTAGGTAGGTATCCAAAAGATCCAAAAGTGGGAGCCCCAACAGATACTTGTCCCCAACATTCGTGGCAGATGAATGACACTGTGGTACCCAAATATGATGGAGTACCATTCAGTCATGGAAAGGGAAGAATTTCTAACATATCATAGACAAATCTTGGCAACATTACACAGGCACAAAAGGGTAAATACTATGTAACTGAACTTACAAAATATCCAGAGACAAAAAAAATATCCAGAGACAGGAGTAGATTAGAGGTTGCTAGGGGTGGGGGATATGGGGTATAGTTTTGTTTGGGATGATGGAAAATTCTGGAAATAGATAGTGTGATGCTTGCCCGAGACTGGAATGTATTACATGCCACTGAATTGTACATTTAAAAATGACTACAATGGAAGAAAGGTATCTCCCTGGATCCCCATCCCTCAACTTTCCTCTTCTTGTCTAGTCTAATTCCTTTTTCCTTCTCATGGGAAAGCTGGAGCTCAGAGACACTGTCATTTTCCAGCTTGCACAGCTGGCTGGGGGCTGCAGGAGCAGAACCTAGGGCTTGCAACTGCCACCAGGGCTCCCTGCACCATGGCACCTCACTTGAGGAGATGTCACTATCCTGTAACTCCCTTGGGAGTGATAAGCGTACATTCTCAGACACGTATCCAGGTCAGAGCACAAGGGGATGGAATTTATGCACCCAGAATCCCCATAAAGCAGGAGGGAGACTCCAGGGCCACAGGCCAGTGATAGGGTCAGCTCAAGGGCCAAGTTTACCCCAGGTATTCTTTTCTTAGAATCACAGGCTTCCTGTCTCCCCTTTTCCCAGGGGGAAGCCTAACTGTCCCTGCCAGGTAGGGCACTATAAGATTCTGATTCAAAGACATAGTGTCTTTTAAAATGCCTGTCATGGGTGCTTGTAAGGAAAGGGAAGAGTTGGCAACTCCTGTGGTCACCGTCTCTTCCTCCTGGGGTGTTTCAATGAGCTCCACAATGGCCCAGAGCTGGTGCTCTATGTGCTGATTCCTGCACAGTTCTAAGCAGAGTTCTAACCTCCTCCTGGGTCCAAAGGAACTCCATCCTGGCCTAGAGCAAGACGGAAACTTCCAGAGAGAAGGAAAGGCTAGAGAAATGGCCAGGAAATGAAGAACCAAGCACTGGCCTTGGAACTCAACGCAAACTCCTTTCCACTTAGAAACAAGAGGCAGAGGTCTCAGAGCTGGTGGGTATCATACATGAGGAGAACCCAGCAAATGCAGGCACATGTGCCCAGTTCAGTGGGGGATGGGCTGGGCCTGCTGGGCCATGCTTCTCCTGCAGCTCTTGAGGAGCTGCTCCCCATGTGAGAACAATTTAAGACCCACAAACTGCCGTCTTTCCTCGCCTGTCCCCTGGCCAGCTCTGGAACACGCAGGATCCTGGTGTGTGCTGAGCAGAGATCTGCTTCCTTCCCAATCTACTGGTGCAGAGCCAAAGGGGCTCACATGCTGCTGTGGTCTGGTGGCTTTTGGAGGGTTTCTAGATCCCCCGAAGGCTGCCTCTCCTCCAAAAAGTAGATATGTTGCCAGTCAAATAATCCCAGCATTCTGGGAAGCTGAGCAGAATGCTGCAAGTTTGAGCCCAGCCTGAGCAACTTAGTGACTTGGCAAGATCCTTTCTCAAAGTAAAGCTAGGAATGCATTTCAGTATAAATGCCCTGGGTTCAATCCTCGACAACAAACGAATAGACAGAAGTGAAAGGGACTGCGGACCCCTCCTCCCGCTTATCACTGGCTCATTCACTCCGCAGGCATGGTGGCTGTTGGCTCTTCCTTGTCTTTGGTGGGGACAAGGAGAGCAGGGAAGAGTGCGGGTGAGAGGGAGTCAGTTGAGAACAATGGCAGGAGCTACTGAATCTACAGGGCACTTCTTCCCGCTCAGTTCAGCCATGAGACTAGAGAGAGCGTCAGGAAGACAACCACCGCACAGCAAATGGAGCACCTGGCCTTAGCGAGTGGGTTAAAGCCGCTCCTTGGCAAACACATTCATTCACGCCTAATCACTCAACACACATGGAGGGGACAGCTCTGAACTTGGCAGAGCTTCAGATGCTGGGCAACGTGGAGGTGAATGAGGTAGCAACAACCATGAGGGTCCAGGCCAGGAGACAACCATCAAGATCAGAGCAACAAGCTCGTGGCAAGACCACTCCAGCAGGGGTGAGTGGGACCCCACTATCAGGAACAGGAGGAGCAGTATGGCTTGCGAAGGTGGCCGGGGTTCCCTCGGGCGCCCCCAGCAGGGGAATAGCCTCACAGTAGGAAGCAGGAAAGGGCAGAGTCTGGACCTTGGGGCCACAACGCGGGGAAGGTAAAGGCTAAAAAGATCTGGGTGCTTTATTCTGCAACTTGGCAGCCACTGAAGCTTCCAGGGCTGGACTTTGGATCTGAGATCTGTCAGTCGTGTACAAAATAAGACAAGGGGTAGGCGCCAAAGGCTGGGAAAGTGGCTGGGAAGTTGGTGTGGCATTTGGTGCTAGGGAGGCTCTGAGGCTTGCCTGAGCACTGCAATTACACAAGACCCAGATGTCCCTGGCCCACGGTAAGCCAGCTATGAAGCCTGGCTGGGTACTGCCTCCTAGGTTAATACCTAGGTCTGTGGCAGGGGACGGGCCCTCTGGCATCTCAGCACAGTGGCTTTAGAAGCAGAGAGAAAGCCATGAATAAGGATCAGGGAAATAAGAGGAAGAAGGAAAGCGAAAGGAAGGTTTTGAGCGAGGGTGACCAGGAAAATGGAGATGGTGAACCCTGAGACTGAATGTAAGAGACGCAGCAGCTCTGGGAACAAAGATGCCTTTGGCAGGGCACCTCCCGGCACCCACACCAGACAGCTGGAAGGTGTCAGGCTGGAGCGCAACAGGAAGAGGGGGGCTACACATTCAGATCTGGGAATCTTGGTCTTGAACGATGCTTTAGGCCTGGCCTCCCCTGCAGACACAGAGACTAGGCCAGCTGAAGACTCATGGGCCACGGCCAGAAGGCCTCCAAGATGGGGGCGGGCAGGCTGGTCGGCCTCAGGGGGCTAAACCTCACCACAAGGGGTAGAACCTGGAGCAGGAGGTAGGAAAACCTCCCAGCAGCCTACTAGCAGCAGGGTGGTTGAGGTTGGCTTCACTTTCCCGGCATTTCTGGAGAGGGCCCATCGAGGTAGATGGCCAGGATGCTTGGGCAGAAACACCACATCCTTCCCTTTCTCTGCTCTGTCCCTCTCATGCTTTGCTCCTTACTGGCCCAGAGTTCTGGGCTTCCCAAGCCCTCCCTTCTTCATCCTGATTACCACTATGAGCTGCTAAGGTAGCTGATCTCTGTAATCTGGGGACCAGGTTCACACTCTGACTCTAAGTCTGCTGCAGCTAAAGTCTGGCCCATGGGATTGTGTCCAGTCCTTCTTGGGCCTGTTGCACTGCACTGTATCACCAACATCATCAGGAGCCCGGCAGGGGCAAGAAAGCAGGACCTCGGGGAGAATCTGAGGGAAAGAGGGCATTCCAGGTCATGGTCCACATGAGGGGTGAAAACCTTACATCCAAGAAGAAAACCAAGTAGGATGTAGTGCGGTAGACCTATCACCTCAGCACTCAGGAGGCCGAGGCAGGAGGACTGCCACGAGTTTGAGGCCAGCCTAGGCTCACAGTGAGTTCAACTCCAGCCTGAACTACATTGCAAGACCCTTGTCTCCAAAAACAAACACAAAAAAACAAAGCTAACGTACAAAAACATTTTTTCCATTAGGGAGCAGCCCCTGAGGATAGGCCAGCTAGCCTAACATATGCAAGGGCCTCCCCTGCCCCCTCTCCCTCCCTAAGCACGCTCTTGAGACCCCCACACCCCAAGCACATTCTTTGAGTGACTATGACAACCCCTCTATGCCTCCCACCTCCTAGAGGCTTGTTTCAGGGCCAAGTGGGGCCTTCAGCAGGCAAGCACCTATCAGGGACCCTGAGAGCCCAGAAAGGTCTCAATTCTGGGCAGGTTGAGAGAGGGAAGGGTGTGGGCAGCCCAGTGTAGCCGCTGAATGTGTCCAAGACTGAGCAACCCTGCTCCATCCTGGTGGTGGATCCGTGAGCGCTTCTCTGGGGAGTGAGGGGGGCCCGGGAGGGAGTGGCAGAACCTGGGCAGGAATGTTACAGCTTCTGCTCTCCAAGGAGGCTCCTGGCCTGGCCCGAGGCTTCCTGATCTGATAAGGTGTGACAAGACGGTCTGAAAAATGTTACAACCCGTGAAATGTTTAAACCTGTTTTCTGTTGTGCTGTGAGCCCGGGGAGGTGGGGTTGGTCTGAGTGGAGGAGAGTAGAGGATGGGAGAGGAGGACTCTCTGTTTTGGCTACTTGGGGACAGGGCCTAGACCAGGATGGTGGGCCCAGGGGAGGCATAAGGAAGGTGAAACCGAGGGGAAGGAGAAGTGAAGGGGGAGGAGGCAGAAGGAATGGGTCCTACAGGCTTGGCCTGCCCAGCAGCTCTACCCGGCCCACAACAGGATTGGGTACCTCCTGAAATCTTCATCCAGAAACACTCAAGATGAGGCAGGGAAGAACCTGAGCCAGTACATTCAGCAAGGCTGAAAGGGCCACACTAGAGGATTCAAAGCCCAGACTCACAGAGCATCTCCCCAGATCAAGCCCCAGAGTGTTCCCAGAGTGCAAGATGAGAAGAACAAAGTCCGTTTCTCCACTTCCACAGCTGAGCCTGCGCATCCTCCACCATGAGGCCTTCCTGTTCAGAGGAGCCTTCAGGCGTGCTCAGTTAGGCTACGGGGTGCGGGGGGCACAGTGGAGGCTCAGAGACTCACTTGGAATCACAACATTCCTGCCCTTAGAGTCAACGATTCTCATAGTTCCCTCTACATGAGTCCAGTCTACTAAAGCAGAGGTGCCGAACATTCCAGAAACCCAGGATGAAAAAGGAGGAGAAGAAGAGGAGGAGGAGGAGGAAGACAAAGAGGAAGAAGATGACAGAGAAAAAGAAAAAGAAAAAAAGCCAGGACCAGGTGCTCATTGGGTGTAAGGTAGACAGATGTGCAGCACAAGCCTGTCAAGCAGAAGTCTTTGCCTGGGCAGATTCTCCTGCTGGCTGGCCTCTGGCTAACTGCAAGAAGGTGGGTGGGGCCTAGGAGCAACCTGGAATGGCACTGGAAGCCTTCGGGGAAACAGCCCTGTGTATTTGTCATTCCCATACAGTATCAAGTCACAAAATGTCAAAGCTAGGTAGGAACCCGGACATCATCCCGTCCAGTGTCTTGGCCAACACAAAGCCTGTGGAAGCGATGTGACTTGCTCAGTGTTTCCCAGCTGGTCAGAGGTCAGCCCAGGCCTCTGACTCCCAGCAAGACCTCTGTGTCCTTTACACCCCACGAGTCCCCCTCAAAGCCTCCTAGACCGCAGTCCAAGAGCTGTGGCTTCTTTTAGCACTACATGTTACCTGCCTAGAGTACATGAGATGTGTGCCCCCCAACCAGAGCTGGTGCCACAGTGAAGGGCCGGGTATGGAAGTCTCCTCTGCCGTGGGAACTCTAGGCAACGGAATACAGGCTAGGGAGGCACTGGAAGAGCGATTTCGGAGGGACAGCATGTGACCTAGGCTTTGAAGTCCAGTCCTGTTTGGGTATCTTTTTCTCTGGAGCTCTGCCATTTTGTTTCTTTGCCTCATTGTCTACCAATCCGAGTTCTAACTTAAAACAGGTTTCCATCTTTAGCTCATTTTAACCTTATAACACTTCTTCCCTTCCTGATCTTCCTGGTCTGAGGGACTTTTCTCTCATTTTACAAATGGGGAAACAAGAGTCTGACAGGACCAGGTTGCTTGCTCTGAGAAGCCAAGTCTGCGGGTTCCCAGGCCAGGATTTTGCTGGTCCCCACACCACTTTCCCTTTGAAGCCCAGTTCTGGAAAACAAAGGCAGCTTGCCCCATTGTCTTTTCCCACTTTTGATTCCTATTTATCCCTCAAGCATTAAATTTAAAATCCCAATTTAGGGCCTCCAATTTAAACTTCCCTCTAGTCACTTCTGCAGCTCTAACACATACCTCAAGGGTTACATTAAACACATTCAGTTGAATTGTCCATCACCTCTATTTCTCCACTACGGGTAAGCTTTTGACAGGAGCAATCCCTTCACTCACTCTAGGTTCTAGTGCCCGGTTCACCAGTGGGGACAGTGCCCCACGAGGCACTGCCTTTCTTTTGCAGTTCTGAGCCACTGCAACCGGTTGCCCCATCCTCCCCCAGGCTGCATACACCGCCACCATTCCAAGCCTTAGACAAGGAATGATATTGCTTGGTCTCCAGGCCAATTACACAGCAGCTAGCTTCACAGTCTGGAAACCCTCTATCTAAGTCTCAGAAGCACTCCAGAAGGACACACAGAGCTTGCTCTAGAGGTGCTCCCAAGCTCCTCAAAGGGCCATCAGTGTGGCATGTCTTCATTCAAAGCGTACTGACCTGGGCCACACTTGTGCTGAATGCTAAGAATAAGAGATATGCATAGGGACACTCCTGGTCTTGCAAGAATTCCAAATTCCAAGAGTAGTTTGGAAACTGCCTAAGGTGGCTCACGTTCCTTCCTATGGAGGCTTATAGGCTACCAGCTCTGCCTTACCATCAGGGCAGAGATCTCTAGGAACTCACCTGCCTCTACTGTCCCATCTACTCTTTTATACCCTTTGGGCACCCAAGGATATTCACAAACCAGCTGGTAGTTAGGGTCAAGAGAGTAGGCAGTATACTATAGTGGCCAGGCCACTTAGGGGCTGGTTTTGAATAACCCAGACATTTGGGCTCCAACACCAGACCTGCTGGACCAGACCATCTGGGGAGGAGTCCAGAAAACTGGCTCATTAAAAACCTCCCCCAGAAATGTGACAATAGGAGGGTAGGGGATGGTGCAATCTCCTCTATAAAGTTCACTGACCAAAGATGTTTCATCAGAATCTAATGCACTTTGAGTGGTAAACTTTGGTTACCCGGGAAACATGAGGGATAGAGGAACAAACCAAATGGCACTATAGGGAAGCACTGGACAATTTCAGAATATAGGACATTCTGAAAGACTTAAAAGGTTAATGTCACGTTTTTAAAAGTATATGGGCAGCAGTTTTTACCTAACAAGCATATCATTTACTATATTTTGTCTGCTTTCATCTACTGAAATGTAAACTACATAAGGACAAGGGTTTTGGTCCACTTTATTCACTTTTATATTTCCAAATCCTAGAATGCTACCTTAATATTGAATTTATTATTAATCATTTTATTTCATTATTAATTTTAATAAACATCAATTTTTAAAGCATATGGGCACATGAAAGGAATGTTTCACATTAAAATGAATCTAAGAGACATGACAATCAAATGATTGGAGCTTGGTTTGAAAATCCTATTATTGGGAAAGGCATTTGAGGATAATTAGGGAAATCTAAATCGTTAGGACTTATTAATAATTTTGTTAAGTGTGATGACGGCTTGAGGTCAGGGAGTCATCCTTACATTTTGGAAATGCAAGCCTCATAATGACTATAATTTGAAATTGTTCAGCAATTTGCAGTGTGTGTGTGTGTATGTGTGTGTCCATAGAGGGCAGGGGAGAAACAATGGCAAAATGTTAAAAACAGCTTCATTAGGAAGGGTTTGCTCCTTGTACAACTTTTTCTAAGTTTTTTATTTTTTCCAGTTTTGAGGACTGATCCCCGGACCCCACGGCATGCTAGGCAACTACCTGGAGCTGAATCTCCAGCGCTGATTAACGATCTTCATAATAAAACCCGCGCAGGGCTCGAACCTGTGGCCCTGTGGGCTGGCGTCCCAGGCGGTGGCCGAGTCGCTGGACCCTGCCCGGGGCTGCAGCCCCGCCCGGGGCAGCGGCAGCGGCAGGTGCGCGGGCAGGAGGCGCCGGCTGCAGGGCGGGGGCTGCGCCACACCCGGCGCTCAGGGCAACGTTCGGGCTCCCCGCCTTTCAAGGTGGGTATTTCCACCACATTCCCAGGAGGTCTCCCTCGGCCTCCTCGTACCCCCACGGCGCTGAGGACGCGCAGGTGAAGGCAGCCCAGCGCGGCACCTGGACTTCCCCCGCCCTCCTTCGCCAGGCTCCACGCAAGTTCAAAGCGCTGGCTGCCCCTCCCTGCCAGCCCGTTCAGAGCGAGCCTCAACACCTTCCTGCACCCCCTGCCCCACCCCCGCCAGAGTGAGTCCCAGGGTCCTGCCGCCAGCTCCTCTGCTGTGTGGTCCGGGTTATACCCTCTGCCTTTGCCTCTCCGGGGGCTGGCTGGTTGGCACAGGTGCCTGGGGCTTGCAAGCAGCTATTGGGCCACTGCAGCCCAGCGAGACACTAACAGATCTCCTGGCACTTAGCAGGGCAGATCGCTGGTTCTCAACCAGAGTTTCATGGCAAATGGGCCCACCACGGAGCTTAAAAATACTGATGTGTCCCTGCCCTGCTGGGAGAAAGTAATTTAAGTGACCTGGGCGCCAGCATCTCCTCCCTTAGTTTTCAGAAGCAGGCAAGGGTGAGAAGCCAGGCCCAGGATTCCAGACAGGCCACGGTCTCGCCCACTCCACGGGAGGTCCACAGCTGGCCTCCTAGGCCTCCAGCACCACCACATCCCTCCCTACCAGTCAGGGGAGCTGCTTTTCCAATCCCCGGGGTTGGGGTTGTCCTCCGCTCTCTCCTGGCCTCTGAACCTCCATCTTTACAGCCAGGACAGCAAAAACGTTTTTGATCAGCAGCACCTGAGTGAAAAGTGTTCGGGCATGCCCTCATTTACATACACGCAGGTATAAATCACATGCTGGCCTCTGTGCTACTATTTTATGTGCATTACTAAAAAGACTAAGCTGGAAAATATATTCCAAAGAAACTTTTCTCCTCCCGTGGAAGGCCTTGCCTGGTGACCCCCCAGTTCAGGCCTTTAGTGTTCCTGTTCCTCCTTCCTGATTTCCCCACCTGTTTTCTTGGCCTGGCAGAAACTGTGAGAGCTGCAGGATGCCAACCAACATTCTTGGGGTTGGAGGTCTTGCTCCCTTCTGTCCACTGGGGTCAGCGGCCTCTTTGTCCACCCTGCTGACGGCTACTCCTGGTCTCCCCTAGGCCTTCCCTTCCGCTTGGCCTCTGACTGGAAATGATTCCTCTGCTCGCAAAGCCCCTCTGCCACCAGGTGGGTCCCCATCTCTGCTCCCTCCTTTCCCTGCCTCACCAGCACCACACCTATAATCCAGCAGGCAACCGGTGCCAGCAGAGACGGGTGCCACCATTCAGTCTCCTCTTGTTCACATTCATGACAGAAGTAGGTGGGCATTTCTTCCAGGGAAAACATGATTTATGTAGAAAAGATACATCAGTCTACATACAGAGTTAAAATTAAACCATTCTAACTATCGCTTTTTGTACAAGTGAGCTGTGTGTTGAACCTGAGGGGCACAATATTTAGGCAGGCAGCAGGTCAGGTTCCCTCAGAATCACCCGGCCTAAAAGCAGGCCGGAGTCAGCAGACAGGAAGAGGGGCCCCACAAAACGGGGAGAGATGAGGTAATGGGGGCACCTTTATGAAGACACTCAAAGCTATAAATAAAAATGAAGGGGAACGCTTTTACAGGTGCGTACTCAATGGTGAATAAGATAATACAGGGTGTATTTATTTGGGTAGACAGTAGTTAATAAGGTCATGAGGAAATAACTTTACCAAACTCTGCTGTAAGTAGTGAGGAAGTGAATCTCTCTTTTAGGGCACTCAGAATGGTTATTATTATTTGTAAAAGTGGCTAATATTTATTGAGCTCTGACTATGTGCCGGGTTCATGTGAAGCATTTTATATAGAATATAACCTTTAATTTGCTAAAGAACCCAATGATGCTATTATCCCCATGTGACTGATGATGACATGGGTTAGAGAGGCGAGGTCTGGGGTCACACCGCCGGGAGATGGTGGGGTTGAGATGGCTAATAAAGCAACAAGGGACGCATTTATTGGAATGAGGTCTGCATGGAGCATGTCAGCAGAGGCTGAGACACTCAGGTCTGTCCTGCTGCTCAGGCTGTGCACTGACTAACAGCCCTGTAAACCCCAATGCTGGGGCCCCTGCCTACTGATCTTTTCTTTTGACCATTGACATGAATCTTCCATGCTTGTATGTATCTCTGTATCTTAGACAGGGCCAGACCCAGTGGGAGAGGAGACCTCTGTCCAGAGCTAGAAGGACAATGAGGTCAAACAGGTAAATTCAGATGACCACAGAGAATTCCAGCTGACAGATGCGCAAGAGACCTCTTCCAGGATGCAAAGTTGAGCATACACTGACAAAT
Organism: Cavia porcellus; assembly: GCF_034190915.1. Lineage (NCBI taxonomy): Eukaryota > Metazoa > Chordata > Mammalia > Rodentia > Caviidae > Cavia > Cavia porcellus. Next base: position 19,738,298 of record NW_026947515.1, read on the forward strand.
GTGCACATCAAGCTCCCAAGAGAGGTCACGGTAGATGTTTCCCAGAAGTCCCCAAGAATCCTCTTTTTTTTTTTTTTTTTTTTTTTTTTTTGTCTTTTTCCTTTTTATCGGTACCGGGGATCGAACTCACAACTGCCTGCTTGCAAAGCAGGTGCTTATGCCGCTGAGCTAAATCCCCAGCCCTATCCCCAAGAATCCTCTTAAAAGCCTCGAGGGATAGATGTCTCTCCACTTCACAAATGAGAAAACTAAGGAGAAACTGATCCCACCCTCCTGATAAGGGGCTCGTTCTAGCATCCACTGTGCACTCCACACTGAACTGAGCATGACCAAGAATGACCGAAACAGTGTCACAGTCCTGACCCTGGAGGAGGGTGTGATCCGGCAGATAAGCCATGCGCATAGGAGCCTCAAGATGGTAGCCAGGATGCAGCCAGCTCAGAAACCGTCCCTGATGGAGCGAGGGAGACCAAGAGGAGGAGCAGAATGGGGATAGAGAACTTAAGAAACTTCAAAAGGTGCACTTAGAGGGTACGTGTACACCGTCAGAGGACAGGAAGAGGAGGAGGAACAGATGGAGACACCCACAAAGCAAAACACACAAGGCCAAAAAGTAAGTAGGCCAGGGCTGGAGGTCCCACAGGGAGCAAAATAGTGACCACTGGGGACCTGAAAGAAGCTCCCCTCCCCAGACAGCAGGAGCCTTCAGACTGGAGGGAACCTTGGGGTCCACAGCCCAGCCTGCAAATGTGGAGGGCACACACCTAAGGCCGGCACGTAGGGCTGAGAGGCAGTGTGAGAAGGGTTCTTCCAAGACTCTTGGAACTTGGATGCTCCTTCGTGTCCAGAGCACACTGTACCTCCGAGGGGAAGACGCAGGCTGAGATACAGTGTGACGTTCACCATACCCCACATTAGCCGAGCTTTCTTTCTCTTGGGATTGAACCAAGGCCTCGGGCATGCTAGGCAAGTGCTCTGCCACCGAGCTACATCCCTACACGTTTTGTAAAATTTAATTTTGTGACAGAGCCTCATTAAGGCTGGCCTTCAGTTCAAGATCTTCCTGTCTCAGCTTACTGAGTACTTGGGATGACAGGTACAGTACATGTGGCCAGCTACTAGTCAAGTTTTCAATAGACCTATTTGTCACAGAGTCTCAGGAGTTGTTTCCTATCCCAGGCCACATTTTCTTCTGCCCAATTCCATGGCTGCTGTGGCTCATGAACATCTTTGCCTCGAGAGTTTTGGCAGGCTATCTTTTTTATTGTTGTTTAGTTTTCATTTTTTTCTTCTGGTAGTATTTAGGATTGAATCCAGGGCACTCAACTAGTGAGCTACATCCTCAGCCCTTTTCGGTTTCTATTTTGAGACAGGGTCTCGCTTCATACATGAGACCAGAGACTCTCCTGCCCCAGCTTCCTTTAGCACTGGAATTTCAGGTACCTATCAGTATGCTTGGCTAACCTAGTGGAATACCTTACCTACTTATCTCATCTCCCTCCCTCTGAGCCACTGCTTTGGCCCTTGTGTCCTGTCCTCAGGTGCTGAGTCACTGGTCCTCATCTGGAGTAAAGCCCCAGCATCTTTGCTCCACTGTGAAGAGCTTCCAACATGTGCACCCTAACCAGCATCTCCATATTCAGCCCCACTGCCAGGGCCCCACACTCCCTTTGGTTGTGTGGCCAGAACTGGGATGGTGTTAGAATGAAGCCTGGCCATCGCAGGACAGCACAAGACAGCTGGCTCTAACCTCTTCCTGCAAGTGGGGAGGAATGGAAGAGTCCCCTATAGGGTCTCAGAAGGCCACCTGGCACCTGGGCACAGGGACCCTGGCACGTGTATCTCCTAGTCAGGACTTGTCTCCGTAGGCCCTGGTCTTGGGCTGCTGAGCCTCGGTTACTGACTTATTCAGGAAACCTGCCTGGGCCAAAGCATTTGCAGGCGTCCTCTTCAAACACTTCTTAGCACACAGGGCCTTAGACAAGGGGCACGGGCCTCGGACAATGACAGAGGCGACTACAGTGGGAGTGCTCAGCTCGTTCTGTCATGGCTGCATCAGTGCGCTGTGTGCTGTCAAAGTGAGCATCAATCCTTGTCTTCCTGGGCTTACCACGAAGAGGCTGGTCATCCCTAGGCCTCTCAAATAACTATCCCTTGCTCACTGGTGTGGTCTTACACAGCCAGGCACAGATTCACATATAAAAGCCAGTTAGAGAGAGCCGTGGCTTTTCATTTTGTTGGGGTGAGTGGAGGATTAAAACTAAAGAGCAGACCCTACTCAGGGGATCAGTGGACTAATTATGGGGGGACAGAAGTACCAGAGCTGCCTGATATCCCTGGGTGGCAGTGAGCCGTGTAGGCACCTGTGCGTCCGTGGGCCTGGCGGGTGAGCCATCTGGCTGACTTGATTCTACACTGTGTCCTCTTGGAAAGACTTTGCTTCCTACCTGAGACGGGCTATAGGAAGGAATAATTGAGATAAGGTAGATAAAGCTTTAATCACAGTCTCTCTAACATAGATGCACAATAAATAGTTGGTATTATTGGAAGACATAGGTTCTCCTGCATGTCAGGCACTGTGTTGTGTGCATCCCACGCACTAACTCTAATTCTCCTAACAACCCTGTTAGGGGCTACCATCACCTGCATTTGATTGAGGAAACTGAGGCAGACACTGGTTGAGGTTACCCGGATGACTGGGATCCTATCCAGAGCCTGCAGTCTTAGCCTCAGTGCTCTCTAGTCCCTGGGAAGGGACCGTGAGAGACGGCCCATGTGTGTCTCTCTCCAGAGCTTCGAGCTAAGCACCTACACGGGAATGCAGGAGCCCAAATGTCACACGGCCTCTGCCCTAAAGGAGCTCCCACCCTTGCTGTGTGACAGTTGCCTAAACAACAATAGGAGACCCAATGCGAGAGAGGAATTCCTTCTACCAGCAGTGACAAGGGTAGACCTGGCAGAAATACTGTGTTATCCTGGGCCAGACAGCTTCGAATCCTAAATCCTGGTACAAAGCTAGGCCTGAGCGGTGCGAGACTTCTGATAGCACCCAGGCGGGGACTGAGCTGGAAACCAACCAGCTGGCCACGTGCTTCGAGGACTTCCCCACATATGCATCCATCCATTCATTCACCTTCATCTCTGCTCGGATGGGTGCTCCGGACTGAACCAGTTCACATAGGGAGATTAAAACAGAAGTCAAAGCCTGGAGGAAAAACAGGACCACGAGGACAAAATGAAAGATGAAAGAGTTACAACTAAAAAGCAGACTCTACTCAGGTGATCAGTGGACTGATTATGGGGGGACAGAGGAACAAGAGCTGCCTGATATCCCCGGGGGGCAGAGAGCAGCGTAGGTACCTGGGGGTCCGTGGGCCTGGAGCCACATTTTCTGAATCGGTAATAGTTGATATATACTAGGGGAGAAAGGGTTCCCAGGTTAACTACTGTCGGAAACAGGTTAAACAGATGGAAATAGGCTTCTCCCCAGCAGGCCCTTCCGTGCTCCTAAGATTCCTATGAGCCCTACAAAGGTTAAGGGGCTCCCCAAGGGCAGGTGGTGATTTCTAAATTGACGCCGAGGGCACAACAGAATTCTGTAGGACTGAGGTTACAAGATACACTTTGTGGATATCGCTGTGGCCCAAAAGTTGTACAGAAAAGCCAGGCCAGAGCAGAAGCGAGGCTGGCCAGGGACCAAACATCATGCAGCTCTGAGCTAGAGTTTGAAAACTGGGAAGGCTACGGCCAGGCAGGTGGCAGGATGATAGGAAAGAGGTGAAATCCTACTTGGAGAACAGTTTGGCATTGGTTGGTGAAGACAGTTGTTCACCGTTCGCACACCCTGCAACACACAGGTCCATTCCAAGGTAGGGATCAGGCAAACAACTCTCCCAGGGGCACCAAGAGGTTCATGTCAACAGACAGGAGACGGGAGGAGCAGAGTGTGGTGCATTCTGACAGCAGACAATTGTGTGCGGCAGGAGTGAAGCAACCACCGTAACATCCAACTCAGAAACATAACGCACAGAGACAAAAACCACAGAATACTGCGCACAGGATAAATTCATTTCTTAAAGTGCTAAAAATAAGTGAACTGAAAAGTGTAGCATAGCTGGGGATTTAGCTCAGCGGCATAAGCACCTGCCTTGCAAGCAGGCAGTCGTGAGTTCGATCCCCGGTACCGATAAAAAGGAAAAAGACCAAAAAAAAAAAAAAAATGTATAAAAAAAGTGTAGCATAGAGCTAGGTGGGGTGTCTCATGCCAGTAATTCCAACACTTGGGAGGCTGAGGAACGAGGATTACAGGTTCAAGGCCACCCTGGACTACCCAGTGAGACCTGTCTCCAAAAAAAGTGTAGGCAGTCTTATCTGGGGAAACTGTCATTTAAAAGTAATGGAACAAATGTGCAAAATCTGTCATACCTGGAGGGAGTTGGGGCTGAGACGGGGAGGAGCCCACAGATAGATGCAGATATTCTGGTTCTGCAGGGTGTGGGACGGCTGATTTTCCTATTGTCATTATATCCCATATCTGTGGTATGTTTACTCTCTGGCATGTTAAATATTATATAATAATATTTTCACCAGTGTCCAGGAGAGCAGTCAGTATCTTTATAAAACACATGTAAGCCATGTATTCCGCATGCTATCCGTCCTTCACTAGTTCTTTTTTTTTTTTTTTTCTTTCCTATACTGAGGATCTCACCCAGAAATGTTCTACAACAACCCTGCAATACCCTTTTTATTTCTTTACTTTATGGCAGCATCTCTAAAATTTCCAGACTGGGCTGGAAGCCCTATCCTCCTGCTTCGGCCTCTTGCATGCTAGGATGGCAGGTGCGTGCCCTCATGACTGTGACATTCTTTTTAGTAGGTTAGTGGGTCTGTCCTGCGGAAGGATGGATGTGCACCGTGACCCCAGCCAGACTGACTCACTGTGCTTAGCAGGGCTAAAACGGCCAGTGTCTCAGCCCTAGCTATAGGCATATTAAACCTGCACAGACCAGTCCTCACAACTGCAGTAAAACTCCCTGAAGCTACCACATCTGATTGACTCTTCCTTTCCCAAGAACCGGAGGCCTTTGTGAGTATTTTGGCTGAACAGGACACCAGGACACCGGGTCAGGCAAGTGTCCTCACTGAGTCACAAGCCTCCTGTCCCACCCCCTTCAAACACAGCAATAACAAGACAAACCAATATGGAGAATGCAACTTTCCCCGAGCATGGGCCCCTCTGTTTGAAGAAATTCAGAACTTTCAGCTCTAAAGAAGACTGGCTTGGGGTAGAATATTTGATAATCCTTGCTACACTGGAATGACCTTCAAATGGCCCTTATTATTCACCTTCAATTCTGTCCTGTCAACAAAGTCCTTGTGTAATAGCTCATCTCATTCTCTCAACTACCTTGGGGTTGCAACATTCACCCCCATTTCACAAAGAAGGAAGCAGCAACTCAGATATTTTTAAGTAACCACCGAAATTTCCAAAGTTATGAAGTGGTACATCTGAGATTGGTACCATAGTTTTGGGGCCCAGAGCCTCCCCTCTCCCAGCATCCAGGCTGGAAGCCCAGGGCTGGCCTCTAGGTGAGATCGTGTGGTCAGGGAGATGCGTCCCAGATGAGCTTGTGGGCAGGAGCCTGATAGTCAGCTAAGCAATCTGCAAAACGACGGGACAGTGAAGGGTTGGCACACACAGCTCACAGTGGCTACACGAGCAGACTCTGCCCTCAGGGGCTGCCCCTCACTGGGCAGAGAAGACAGATGCCCATGAAGAGGTAACTAGAAACACAAGAAAATACTTAGGGACCAGTTTTTCTTCCCTGGGACTCAAAGGGCCTCAAGCAGACAGAGAAAAACCAGCTGGGACGGGAAGACTGGTCTCTGCCCAGCAGGTGATTTTTAACTTCCCAGTCCCTGTCCTGGAGCATCCACTGTGTTCTGTGCCATGAATGGCAGAGTAGGCAGAGGTAATGGGGACCCGGTCCCGCCTGTAGGTGGCTCAAGGTGGTCAGTGAAGCAAGACTGTAAGAGGGCCTCGGCACGGCCAGGTGCTGAGGGCAGGCTGCAGAGAGGACCCGGAGCCCAGCTGCACTTTGAACAGCAGCCAGGAGTCCACAGAGCTTTTCTGGAGAGGGCAGGGGTGTACACACAGGCACAGAGATGTGGCCCAGCACAAGGACAACATAAACAATGCACTAAGGTAGACGGTGGGAGGATTACTCACCGTGTGGAGACCAGATCCTATTTCACTTACGTTGTATTCTTTAATCCTCATCATCTCCAATTTAAAGAGAGAAAAACTGAGGCCCAGAGTGGTTAAGGCCACCTAGCTAGAAAAGCAAAAGCAGAGCCCAGGACTGCTGTTCCCCAAAGCCTATGCAGTTACTGTGCAAGCAAAGGCACACACGGTTAGGGGGAGACGGTAGAGTCAGGCAGGGGCTGGATGGTGTGGCGCCTTGGGCCTAGCCCAAGGACAGAGAACAGCACGGTCATATCCGCTATCTGGAGCTCTTCTGATTACGCATCCTAAAAAGGACAAATGTGACCAAGCAAGAGGGGAGTTCCTGGGAGAATGGGTGAGACAGGGTCCAACTTTAACAAAGCAGGACCAGAAGCTAGACGGAAGTTGGCAGTGTTACTGGGGGGCTGGGAAATCACCTGCCAATCTAGGGATGCAGAATGACCCAGCAGCAAGGCAGACAGCAAACTCTTCCAGGTGCTGTACTAGGCAGCCCTGGGGAGGGACCACTAAATGAAGCCGCATTCAGCAAGGGCCTGAGAGTTTAAAAGATGCACATTAGGCTCACAGATTTAAGTAACATTATGCTCAGCTCACTGACCAGTAATCTTAGTAGTTGTACACTTTCCTAAGTGTGTATTACACTTTGATAAAAAGCCTAAAGCCACCCTATCTGCCTGTCTTGGCGAAATACTTTATGTAATACCTGGGACTCTGGATTCTCCATGGTGCATGCTAGAAAATGGTGCCGTGGGGAGAGCCAGCCCTTGGCCTGCAGCCTGCTCCTCCCTACCCCGTCCCGTGCTGACCTCTTGGCCAAACCTCCAACTTTCCCCACAACTCCTGCAAACAGCTCCACGTGTTGTGCCATCAGCAGTGTGACCTGCATTGTGGAACAAATCCCCCAGGCAAAGGCCTGCAGGAGGTTTGTGACCATCTTGGCAGGAAACCTCAGCAGCACAGTCAGGGTGGATGGGGACCCTGGGGGTGTGACCCCTTAGAGCCCAGGCTCCTTACTCCTTGGGGAGGGCCGCAGCCATAAGACAACAGAACAGAGTTCTCTAAATCCAAGGGACGGGGAGGGGGACCACTCTTGTCCTGGTCTAGTAAGAACAGAACTTGCAAAACAGTGTAGAGACCTCGGCGTGGTGATGCATGCCTATATGGAGTCTGAGTTACTTGGGAGGCTGAACCAGGAAGATCTTACGTTCAAATTCAGCCTGGGCAATTGAGTGAGACTCTACCTCAAAATAAAAGATAAAAAGTGTCCGGAATGTAGTTCAGTATTAGGAGAACAAAAACTAAAAGAATAACAGTAAAAAAAAAAAGTCAGTGATGAGCTGGAGATAGATTGGAAGAGGAAAAAACAAGTGATATGAGGCCCACAGAAGCTGGATACTCTGGAGAAGGAAGACCCAGGGAGAGATGAAACTCCTGGCCCTCAAGGGCAAACAGAGTCTGCAGTGATATGTATGTCAGTAAGAGAATCTGAGGGCAGATCCTGGGAAAATGGCTAAGACAAGGGGGCCTAAGTCAGAGAAGGCTGCTGTCAGACCTTAGTAGGAACTTCCTGCCTGTTGGTGGGTGTGATGTCACTGAGAAGCTGTGAGGCCTGGTGGACCTGGCTTCAGGCAGTTTGTGTCATGGTTGGGGTTCTGCGGTTTACTGTCCATGGTTGAGCAGTAGAGTGGCTCCCTCAGTTTCTCATCTGTAGAATGGGTGGGAACAAGAGCATCCTCTCCCTGAGCTGCTGGGAGCTGAGCTGAGTTGTGGACGTCTTCCTCAGTGCGTAGGACGCAAGCACATGGTGACCGTGAGCTCCTGGCTAGCTGTTAAATGCTGCCTCCTCTACCCGCTACTCACTTGGTTGAGCTCATGGGGATAAAGATGCTGATTTCTTTTTTTTTTTTTTTTTTTTTGTCTTTTTTCTTTTTTATCGGTACCAGGGATCAAACCCACGACTGCCTGCTTGCAAGGCAGGCGCTTATGCCACTGAGCTAAATCCCCAGCCCCTAAAGATGCTGATTTCATGGTCAGTGCCTGAGGTCAACATCTCTGCCTGCAGAAGCTTTAGTTCAGGTAGAGGTGCACTCAGTCTGAGGTTTGCTGTTCTCTTTGCTAAAGCCATTGGGGAGCATGGGGTACTCTCCAGGGTGCTGCCCAAGGCCAGAGGCCTCTCTGAGAGGTGGATGGACAAGGCCACCATGGTCTCCTGGCTGGCCGCTCTCCTTGGAGCTCTGACCAGAGATGGGGCCTGGTGCCTCCCAGATCCATCCAGAGCAAGTTCTGGGGCTTTGCTAATGGGAAGGGCCCGGGCAGCAGGAGGCCCCTCAGGCTGCCCTGGAGATCGTGGCTCAGCTCCCTTTGCTTCTCTTCCGTCCTTGAGTCTTGCTGGACAGCAGCTGTCACAACAGCCTGGCCTGGCCCATGGGGGACAGAGCAGCCCAGCTGGGGAGCAGAAGCACTCCTGCATCACCGGCGGAACGGCAGCCAGAGCAGCAGCCAGCTTCCAAGGTGACACAAGCCAGGGAGAGAAGACGCTGGCATCTGCCAGGAACAAGAGACTCAAGGAGGGAGACTAGGCACCAACCTTGGGACTAGAATGAAGCAGAGCCTGGAAGGAAGGAAAGGTGGTGACTCCCTCGAAGCCGAGGTTTCTGTACTTGGAAAAAGCTGACCATAAAGAAGTTGACAGGTGCTGGGCACAGTGGCATACACTGGTCATCCCTGCTACTCAGGAGACTGATTCAGCGGGATCATATGAGGGTCAAGGTCAGCCTGGGCAACTTAGTGAAACCTTGTCTCAAAAGTATCATTTTAAAAAAGGGCTGGGGAGGTAGTTCAGCGGGAGAATGCCTGCCTACCTTATGTAAGGCCCCATGTTTGATACTCAGCACCACAAAGACAGAGAAAAGAGACAGACTGAGAGAGAGGAGAGGAGAAGGGAGGAGGGGAGGGGAGGGGAGGGGAGGGGAGGGGAGGGGAGGGAAGGGAAGCTGTTTGCAATTTTCTCAAACCAAAACTGTTTATCAAGGCCAATTCCCTGATAGAGGAACATTTATTTTCCTTTTTAATTTATGTGTGCCTTACCTCTTTCCAGAAGGGATCTGTCAGAGGAGGCAGCAAATGTTCACTCCAAAAACAACAAATATTGATTGAGCATCTGCTATGTACAAACCAGGCACTGAGAATCCAACCGTTGCAAGGCACGGTGTCTGCCTCTGAGGAGCTTATGACACAAAACGCACGAGATTAAATAACAAAAGCAAGATCAGGTAAAAGAGAAGACAAATATCTCAAGTCAAGGTCAATACAGGTACAGTGACTTTCCTCAGAAAAAAATAACTCTGGGTGTCAGGCTGTAAAAGTCAAGAATATTAGAGACAGAAAAACAGGAATTAAAGTCGAGTAAAAAAGAAGATTCTGTCCATCTGCTTTCCAGCACACAGGTGATGGAGAAAAGATGCCAAGGAACAAAACAAAACAAAACAAAAAAAAAAAAACGAAGAGCAGTGCGATGCTTATAGCTGGGTGTAACATTAGAGACCAATTACTTTAACTTCTTCCTATTTAACATGTCAGAAAACTGAGATCCAGGAAACAGCAATTTGACCAAGGCCACCCCGCCATCAGTCCATGGGCAGCTGATGTGGCAAGTGCCACTAGCAAGGTGCCATCGCAGCTTGAGGGGAGTCTGGCAACACGTGGGAAGTCGTCACTGCCTAGTGCACAGCTCCACCTGAGGGGCTCCTGGAGCTTTAATAGAGCATCCGTAGACACAAAGCAGCAGCTTTCGAGGTGAGGCTCAGGTGCAATCCTGCTCCAAACCATTTTGGGGAACAAGATGCTGTGTGAATGAACAAGTTCTGACCCTAGACAAAAAGCTCACTTTAGAGCCTGAGGCTTTAGATACCATGGGACAGGGGCACATCTCCTCATCCACGAAATGGAGAGAAGTAAGTTTAAACCTTGACATCACTATAGAAACCAGCACAGAGCACATGATGAAGAAACGCCGTGACCTGATCCTGGTAGAGAAGTTATCCTGTCACCTGGCATGTTCAAGCTAAAATCTTGGACATCCAAGTAGGGTGTGAGCTTCTGAATGTGGGAAATAAGTGATACCCAAACAGAAAACATCTGTAAATGGACCCAGTGATGGGAGAACTGAGATCACAGAGATATCTCAGCTTCTGGGACAGCAGCGCATGCAAGTCAAGGGTCTCACTGCCTTGGGAGATGAGGACCTTCACAATTCAGGACTGTCTAGTGTGCCACCTGAGCCAATAAGGACAGGGACCAATATTCCAAAGTGGGATGCTGGGAGCTTGGGAGGGGTTATGAAAGGCATAAATACATAGGCAATATAGGGGAAATCTTAAGGAGCCTCAGTGCCAGATAGGAAGTGGGGAGCTATAGAAGGTTTTAGAGCAAGGGAGTGACACCCTCAGAAATCCATGTTTTAAGAGCTGCCTAGGGAGCACAGTGCTTGTTCACTCTCACCGTCACAAGCTCCTATTTGCATTCTTAATGGGCCCTGCAAGATTGCTTTTCCTGCCTAGCCCAGCTGGCTCTGGCAGATAAGTGGGACTCTGCCCAGAGGCAGGTTTTGCAGAACAGCCCTCCTGTTAGACCTGGGCTCTGGGTCCTGTTGCTCCCATCCCCCTCAGCCACATGCAGATGCATACTCAGTCCCCCCAGTCTCTCCAGCCTTGCCAGAGGAAATGGCCGGGCACCTCTATGGCTTTTCTGGGCCTTATCCAGGCCATTAAGATTCTCTGATGACCACAGATCTCAGAAGGTCCCCTTCACCTCACCTGTCCGCACTACCCACCACTGTGTTCCTGGTTGGAATCCCACCTTATACCTGGCTTCACCAGAGCAGACCTGTGTGCTCTGCTTTAGGTAGGAAGATCCCAAGCCCCAGGCCCTGAGCTGGAACTGGAGCCTCAAACATGAAGCCTCTGCTCCCTTCCTGCAGGGAGCTCACTCTCAGGCTCCAGGGAGGAGCAGAGAACTCCCAGGTCCAACTCTACTCTTTACTCTTCCGCTGAAAAACCAACTCTTCAAGTGCCAGGGGCTGCTGGAGGGATCCCTCTGGGTGTTTTCTTAGCACCCTCTCTGGCCAGGGGCTGGTTCTTATTCCTCTCTTCTAGGACCAGCAATGATAGTTGACCTCTCTGGAAAAAACTGACACTTCTCACAGTGCTTTCAAACAAATGATTGCACCTGAAGCCCTATTCCTGCAGACATGCAGGGTAGGTTATTACTGTTCCGTTCTCAGAGGAGAAGGCCTCTGTTTTCTCTCCTGAGAATTGAACAGTAATAACCTACCCTGCAACTTGTGCACAATCTCAGAGCTTATCAAGTGTAGCATTTAGCAGTCTGCATACCCAGCCTGTGTTCAGTGACTCCCCTCCCCAGGCACAGGTAATCCAGATGGCTGGGTGACCCGAGCAGGGAACAACACAACACAGCCTCAGGGGCTGCGATCTTGAGTCTCAATGGGGATGTCCAACTCTCCTATTTCTGGAGGCCCAGAGGACTGGGAGTTGCCTAAATGATGACCGAGCTAGGTCTCAGGTCCTGACTCCCTGCCCAGAAGCCTCCACCCCTCAGGCTGCCCCCTCTTGTCCCAAGCATACTCCTGGGTCTCCATCTTTCCCGGAGACATATGGGTGTGCCTGACATTTCTGGAATTTACTCCACACACATAATGAGGCCATTTTGAGAAGGCCTGCCTCAGGGGGAACCAGAGAGCTGTCTAGTGTCCCCATTCTGACCCCTGTCAACTCCTCTTGCTGTACTAACCAAGCTGCACACAGACAAATTGACAATACCAGCCTCAGCAACCCTATTCCTGTGCACCCCACATCTTTGCAGATACAATAAGTGTAGCTTTTAGGCTTCACAGCACACTGCAGGTGTGGGAACCAAAAAGAACTCTCACTGCCTTGATCTGTATTAGTACATCAAATGTATACATGGCAACAGAACCCGCAGAACCTTTGTAGGCTAAAGCAGCCACTGTACTCATGTGTGATACCTAACACCAGGTTCGGCCTGGTTCGGCCTCTCAGCTTGGGAACTGATGTCTACCCCCCACAGTCCACTATCAGAGCAGAGCAATAGAAAAGGTGGGAACTTGGCAAGGAGAGCCTCAGAGGGAGCAGTAGGACAGAAGCCAAAGGAAAGTTTAGAGTTGCCACGCTTAGAAGGTTCTAGAAGCCCTCTGCCTGGCTGGGCTAGCAATTCACCTACCCAGAAGCAAGGTAGAGAGCCAGTGATCCTTCCCAGCATCACGTCCTCCAGCCAAGGTCTAGCCACATTTCCTGGGGGAGACTCAGAAGGGACTCTTGTCTCCACCCTGCTGGACAGAAGGGACCCATGGTCTCTGGCTAGCACAGGAGATTCTCTCTAGGACAGTAGGGGAAGGAGGGACTCTGGTGGGGCCGGAACAGCACAGGGACAGGCCTGGGTAGGAAGGAGGTGGAAGTCTCTCTTCTGCTGCACATATACCCCACACATACCTCCACCCCCCAAAGAATGTAATTAAGCAGCAGGCCTCTGCCAGGAGCCAAGCTTTCTGCCTTCCGTCTATAAATCACCTTCTGAATCATCCCTCCGCTCTTGGAGCAGCAACTTCTTCAGCTCAGCTGCTGTTTCTGCTGCCCAGGTGCCCCTCTCCCTGGGAGCCTGCCTCCCCACCCTCGCGGCCTAGCTCCAGGGGGCTTCAGGTCCTAGCTGGAAATGGCAGTGGCTGCAGACTGTGGGGAAGGGGAGGACTCGGGGAAGGTTCCAGTATGTGTTTCACTCTGCCCTTCCCTTCCTGGGCAGGTGAAGAGCTGAGGAAGTAGCCTGGCTTACCTTCTCCAACTTAAGAATAAAGCTAAAGTCTTGTGAGTTTCAGTGCCAGTCAAAAACAGAGTCAGGTGGGTCAGTCTAGGAAAGCTCCTCGAAAGAGGTTGGATCCAGGATTCGAATGAGCAATAGTTTGCAGACAGGTGGTGAGAAGAAGCTAACATGTGCATAACACTCCCTGTATGCCACGCTCATTCTAAGAGTTTTACATAGCTCCACACCCAGGGAGGTAGAGGCAGTCACTGTTCTCGTCTTACAGATAGGGAAAATGAGGCCTGGAGAGTTTACTTTGCCCTAATTACCCAGGTAGCACATGAAAAACCTGGATGTGAATGAAAACAGAGGAATGGGGTGTTTAAGGCAAGGTTGGAAGTACAAATTTGCTGGCTTGGCGCCGGCTTCAAGATTTAAGTAAGATGCGGATGCCATGAGAGACACAGGGGTGCACTGCCAAGGGAGGTTCGGGAAGCCTGCTGTGCACACTCAGGTTTCACAGCAATGAGTCTGATCCCTCCTGCGACGCTGAGAGATAGAAGGGACCCTCAAGAGTGGTCAAGAGAGGGATAGAAACTCATCCTGGGTCACAGCCTTTTGGTGGGAAACTCAGAACTCAAACACAGGGGCTGGGGATTTAGCTCAGTGGCATAAGCACCTGCCTTGCAAGCAGGCAGTCGTGAGTTCAATCCCTGGTACCAATAAAAAGGAAAAAGACAAAAAAAAAAAAACTCAAACACAGGTCTCCACTCCTGGCTCAAACCATTTCCGGCGCAAAGATGCCGTGAATATACAGATGTAACACCTCCTCTGTACCGGTTAGAGGTGAAGGATGTCCTCCACCTCCTCGCCAGCTTTGGGAGAATTCATCAGGGTAGTGGAACGGTGTCTCAGTGCCACAATCTGTGTTTTGAGGCCACACACCCCACCTTCCTTCACACTCTCCTGGGTCTATTACCTGTATCCTCCTCTAAGAAAAGTCGCTTTTTATGCCCTGACACCAGACTCCTTGTCTCCTGCCCAGACCTCTTCCAGCACAGAGAGCCCTCTTCTCCAGGGTCACAGCTCCCTCCCCAGCTCACTTGCATTGCACCTCAGCCCCGAATCTGCCCATTAGTGCTGAGCTCTGTGGCCAGTGGAGTACCAGACACTTGCTTGGCTGAATCTATTCTCTTTGGGAAGTTTCCACTGAAAGCCCTCTGTCTGCCTCAGCATCCGCACCTTTGTCAGTGATATGAGAGTTCAGGTACTAAGAGGGTCTGCTAGGTCTGCATCAGGGCATCTGTGCCAGAAGCACTGGCACCCAAGTCCAGCTCCTGCCTCATCTGACCTTCACATGAGAGGTCCTCCCACCAGGAGGATTAATTGCAGAGCAGACACCCCACACCCTCAGGGCCCAGGGTCCAGACTCCACCCAGCACGCACCTCTTGGCCCCTCTCAGCTTTCCATGCTGTTGGTAAAAATGCTCTGAGGTTTGGGAAAACTTTCTCTGACAGCCGCCTCTTCCCTTATATTAAAGCAGATTCTTCTAAGGGCATATTTCTGGTATTATTAAAAAGGCAGGCCTGTTTTGTTTTTGTTTTCTTTTGAAATAAAATGTGATCCCACCAAAAGAATACCAATGTATTGGCCACCAGTTATGTTCCCTTTGGATCCAAACCCCAGCTCATATGAGAGTGTGTGAACAGGTGGGCCATGAACTCGTTTCCAAAAGACCTGGGTCACGTCCCTGCCACATCCCCCAGGGGCAAGGCCTGCCCTGGAAGGAAGACCACCCTGCTAAAGCCTGGCCATCTATTCTGGTATCAGCTCATCTGTCTGTCTGTCTGTCTGTCTGTCTGTGGGATCAACAGCCTCCAGCCAGCTCAGTTCCTCACCAGCCTCAGCCCCAGTCCCAGCCAGCTGTAATTCCTGCCTGTTACAAGTGTTAACACCTGGCCTGGGGCCTTCCTCCCCCGCAGTCTCCAGGTGCCTCCCTGGGCCCAGCCTACTGACCCCCATGGGGTTTGACTGAACATGTTCACAGGCCTGGGAGAGGTGGGTGGAGGTAGGAGTGTGTGGGAGTAGGCAGGAGGACATCTGGCACATGGGGAAACTGAGGCAGGGCTTAACATAGGTCCTTGAGTTGGAAGATGGGTCCCAGGGTAGTAGACCAAGAATTTAAGTGTCTGATTTCCTAGCTCACTGCCCATGTCCTCAGCAAAGCACCTTCACCAAAGCTATGAGGTAGGGCGGGTTGGAAGTCCTGGGTGAAAGGTGAGGAAATAGGACCAGAGAAGTGGTCCTGTTAGCCACGTAGCATCAGGTTGAGCTGATGACCTCCACGCGACTCAGGCCTCTTTCTTCAGGGCATTTGCTCTGGAATACAGCAGGTGCTGAGCTAGACCTCAGTAAGATAAGTTGCTTTCCCTCAAGGAAGAGACGAAAGACAAGTTTCTCCACCAGGAGCCCTTGACTAGAACGGACAAGGACAATTTTAGAAATCAGGGCTGCTGTGCCTGCACCTGGGCTCAGGGCCTCTGATACCTGACTAGGCGGCCCTGGACCACACTGCCCCTTTCTTCGCCCTTCAGCTTCATCTTCTCTTCAGGGACAGGCTTCTGGGGTGAAGCCCTTCCTTGACGGAGGCATGACAGAAAAATCCCAGCTAAACTAATTCTCCTACAGTCCCTCCTGGAGAATGTGCGAGCTGGGTGAGCAAAGAAGTAGACAAGATGGGCTCAGAGGCCAAAGGACTGGAATCTGCCTGCCAGAGGAGAGGGGTCAGGAATCTGAGACCCACCCACTGCCCAATCTTGAGACTTTGAGCCACCCCACACCCCAGCTCCAAGACCACGAAAAATGACCTCAGGAGAGGACCAGGCCCACAGCCCTCAAGCAGACAGAAAAAGCTGGTGCCAAGGAAGAGTTTGTCCGGCCCCAGCTTGGGATCCCAGGTCAGTGTGCCCTGAAGCTACCTGGTGAGACGTTTGCTTCCTGCTGGATCTTCCCTCCAGGGCCACAAGCAGACCTAAACACAGCCCTCACATAGCACAGACATGAGGCTCACACTTGAGAAGCACAATCAGGTCATGGCCATGAGCACTGATCTCATGCACAAAGACATCCATGGGGCTTTCCCCTACACTGTCATGAAGGCATGCGCACACACACACACTCACGCACAGACACCACACTCACATGCCCAGTCACTAACAGTCACGCACGACATCACAAGCAGAAACAAGCACCAACCTTTCCATGGGCAAAGGTACTTCTAGCCTCTAGACTCTCCCCCCACCCACCACCATATAACAGAATTGGCCACTTGCTGATACTTGTGTGCACACACAGCACACCTTGCCATAGGCTATGAGTCTCCAGGCACATCCCATAAGCTTCCACCTGCACAGTTGCCCAGTCTGAGGCACAAATCATCCTGCACAGGGACATGCTGCTGCACAGAAACACCTCTTAGGGTCACAGATCCAGAACACACACACACACACACACACACACACACACACACAAACACACCCATTGAGGTCTCTCCTCAGCTCAGACAAAGCATTATCCCTGTCCCCCGCAGCCCCCAAACATATAGCTTTATGTTAGGGCCAATGTCCCAGCTTTCCACATTTTCCAGTGCTTCTTCCTACTCAGTGGGTCTTATCTAGATGTTACATACAGACCCCACCAACAACCACCTGCCACTGGCACTATCCCAGGACATGCCTCCTCCAGGCCCTAGGGCAGGGGAGCCAGCTGTCTCTCCCCTAGTCTCTGCCACCTCACGCTTTGGCTTTCTACCCTACCCTGCTTGGGTAGGGTAGGGACAGAACTGGCATTGGCCCTGGGATAGAGGTCAGCCGTGGCCAGTGAGGCAGCCCTCCCCAGACTGGCAGCACCCCCACCCCCACCCCGCCACCACCCCATAGGCTTCTTTATGTACAGGAGGCCTCAGGCCAGTCTTTGGCCACAGGGAAGGCAAAAGAGGGGTTGGGGGGTCGTCCCGGGAGCAACTCTCTGGACCCTTAAACAAGCCCCTTGGCCATGTCTTGCTCCTACCCAACCCTCTTTCTCAGGAACTCCCTAAACACCCAGACACAAATGCTGCTACCTCCAAACAACTGGAGGAAGCCTCAGGGTGTGGTCCCCAAATCTGGCTGGCTGGGCTCCCCTCTCCTAGGCTCGCGGTGACAAGCAGGGAGAATGGGGACACG
The DNA here is from genome assembly GCF_034190915.1 of Cavia porcellus. Classification (NCBI taxonomy): domain Eukaryota; kingdom Metazoa; phylum Chordata; class Mammalia; order Rodentia; family Caviidae; genus Cavia; species Cavia porcellus. The sequence continues at coordinate 19,755,600 of NW_026947515.1, forward strand.
CAGGCAGTGGGGCGCCCCAGCGGCACTTCTCTCTCACTTTCACCCAGGGCCACGGCCCCTTCTTACTCACAGATCCCAAATTCCTTCTCCTCCTCACCTCCCACCCCCAGGCCGGGCTCTCCTACGTCCAGGAGGGGAAGATTCTTTAATTAAAGTTTTCCGGAATGCAGGGGGCTGGAGGCTGGGGAAAGGCGGGGTGTAATTTAGAGAACTGGTTTCAGTGTGTCTTCCTGGCTGGCCCCCGGGACCTGCGAGGGGGAGGGGGGGCTGCAATCGGGCCACTTGAAAAACAAGGGGACTCCCTGGAGCTGGGGCTCCCAAAGGGCTGTTTATTACCCAGTCAGTACCTTCACACACCCCTAGACCCCCAAGCGCCGCGCCTGGGTTCCTAGCCCTATTTACTAAAATGTCTTTTGTATCCGCATTTCTCAGGAACAGAATTCCTCTTTCCCTCTCCTTTCTCCTCGGTCCCGGGTTTTCCAAAAGAAACGAATGTGACACGGAGAATTGGGTTTTTGGTCAAAGAACAACAAGCCCACCCCTCCCAAACAACTACATTTTCAGGGAGCCCCCCGTTGCTTGAATGGACAGGCAAGAAATGAATACAACCGAATTCAATGGCATCTCGCATCAGCAAATTCCATATTCACTCCAGAGCTCAAAATTAATCTAGAGCAGAGTCCGGGAAATCTGATGAAATCCCCCCACTCCCCTGCCCCAGGGATCCTTGAAGCCTTTGGGGTCTGAAATATGAAGGCAAAGGGGAGTATTGTGGGGAGATCTCTTGACCGAGGCGCCGCGGAGGTGGGATGGCAATGAAGGAACAGGATGATTTTGCCATGAAGACCCCAAAATGGAGAAGAGGAGTGGCTGGGCCCCAGGGACAGCGCTAGATTCCCAGAAACCCAACTGCGAGCAGATGGAAGGTCTTGGGGGGCCCCACATCGGGAAGGGTGGAGGGTTAGGACGGGGATGAGAGACCTTCCGAGCAGGGGAAAGTCTTGCAGCCTCGGCGGCGGGTAGCAGGGAAAATGGTGATTATCCGAGAAGCCAGGAGTTGAATTCTGAAGGCGACACCAGCAGAAAATCCAGGAGGGGTGGGCGGCTGGGGGGCCGGGGGGTGCAGGGGGAGCCAGCCCCAGCCGGGCCGGAGACCCCCACCTCCCCCGGCGCGGCGGGGAGAAGGGGCCGCGGGCAGGCGGGAGGCCAGTCTTACCACCAAATTGGGTAGCCGGCGAGGACCCTGGTGCCACCGATCAGGAGGCCGAGGAGCAGCCCGAGCAGGTGGGGCTCCATTAGAAGCGGCGCCGAGGAGGAAGTTTGCCAGCGACCATGAAGAGGGGGAGCGACGCCCCCAATAGTTGGAACAAAGTCCACTTGAGGTTGGAAATGACTTTCGGGTTGTCAGGAGCGCACCTCCAGCCGCAGCCGCCCCTCCCGCGCGGCGCGGAGCAGCAGGGTTTGAGGATGTCAGCGAGCAGCCAATCAGCGCCCGCGGCCTAAGGTGGGGATGACTCCGTAGTTCGGCCTGTCAATCACCGCCCCTCCCGCCCGGCCCGGGCTCGGGCTCCGGGAAGGGCATCTCCCGGCAAACTTGGGCAAAGCCCGCGGCGCCCCGACGCGCGGGGCCCCGGGCACACGGGGCACGCCGGGCTCTCGGTTGGCCCGGGACGGCCGCCAGCCCCGCCGGCCAGCTTTCGGGAGCCGGCGCTCACGTGGTGGCCAGGCTGGCGTGGGCACCGATGGGTGGCACCGATGGGCATCGATCGGGGCCCGCGGGCCCTCGGGACGCGGACCCCCGCGGCGTCGCGAGTAGAAAGCACGGGGATGGGGCCAGGAGCCGCGCTCGGCGGGCGGGACCGGGCGTGGGGCGCGAGCCTGCCCAGCCTGCAGCCTCCCGAGCCCCGAGCCGGCCCGCCCGAGACCTGGCCGCGGGAGGCCGCTTCCCAGGTCGGACGCGTACGCGGAGGCGTCCCCGGAGGCGCTCGGGTCCGGCCGCGGGCGGCGCCGGGGGACCGAGCCCGGTGTCATCGGAGTCTTTTGTCAGGGATCAGATGGGTATCGGGACCTCCCGCTGCCTCTGCATTTCCTGAGACTGACACCGGCGGCCAGTTGCATTTCCTGCTCGCGGAGTCGGGTCACTTTCTCCTCCTCGAGGCTCCCTCCACTCGCGTCCCCTGTTGGACCTTGGGGTGGAACCATCTGGAGCCAGGGAAAGGCGGCAGCCCCGGCCCGGAGCAGCTCGGGCCTCCAGGGTTCCCGCACCGCCTAACTATCCTGCCTCCGGGCCTGGGCTTCGCCCGATGGAGAGCTGCGACCGGGCTTTCGGTCCTTGTGTGCACAGAACACTCATTCAAATACCCTACTGTCCCCCTAGGAAAAAAACCCTTCTAGGGGTTTTTCTAGGGCCCCCTGATTTTCTTACTCTTCTGCCTCCAGAGCCAGGAAATTAGGTCTCAGCCCTGAGAGGTGCTGAAATTTTGGCCAGATTTGAGGGTCTAAACCTGGTCAGCTGCGTGCCTCCCAGTACCCCTCTCCCCAGCTACACAAGGCACTCAGGGCTCTGGAGCAGCCATCGCCTGGGTGAAAGAAGCAGCATCCACAACAGGGAGGCGAGGACCTGTTCAGGGAATCGCAGCAGAAGGGGCAGAGAAAGAGCCCACCAGAATCCTGCCCAGGCCAGGAGTGGCAGGGGCTCCCCGGGGCAGAGGGCACGGCTGGAGGAAGTCCTACACCAGCAGGCCAGACATTCCTGGCCTTTAATCTGGGCTACAGGTGCCTGTGGCTCGAACCTGATGCCCCTGCTGGTCCGCTCTCCCCACGGCTGCAGCCTGTGCAGGAGGAGCAAGGAACTGGCCCCTGGGGGCACTAAGGGTCTGGAGAGCCGCCTGGGCTTGTTGAGGCTTCTGCTGCGTTCCTAGCTCAACTAGAGGGGGTGGAGGGGGAGATGAAAGAGGAGGGAAGGGGAGAAAGGGGAGAGAGAGTGGACAGACACTGAGAGACAGACTGGGTGGGGGGTAACAGGGAGGGAGCTCAAGCTACCAGAGGAGAAAGCAGGGTAAGGGAAGGGAAAGACAGAAGTGGAGGGGGCCAAGGAGCACCAAGGCAAAGAAAAATCTGCACGTGCTGTGGAGGACAGGGGACTTGGTAAAAGCTGCACCCTGAGATTGTACCCAGGGACCGAGCTGCTTCTGAGGCTCCCTGTTCCTAATTTGCCTAGAAGAGGGTTGGTAGTGAGTTCACCATTGCTAGGGAATGCAGCACCAATGCCACAGGAGAAGAGAGCCCTCCGCACAGCCCTGGATCAGATCTGCTGGGCTGCCTGCTGGAGCTCAAATCCTGAGCTACTGCCTGGGGAGTTCGAGAGCCCTTGGTGGTCTGTCTTTTTGAGAGCCAGAGAGGCTGCTTTCCCTGGCTACCAAGGCACTACTGTGCATTCAGTGTGCCAGGGAAGGAGGGAGGGAGCGACTAGCTGGCTTCTTGGGGTCATTTAGGGCCTCAAGATTCTAAGGTGCCAGCCCCAGGAAGTGGGAGCAAAAGATCCTAGTGGCTTTAAGTGGGGCGTGGGTTGGCTAAGACATGCCCAGCAAGCTACCTTAGCTGGTGTGTGCAAAACTGGTCATCAACTGAAAGGCTGTGGAACCAGATGCCTCTTTCAGCAACCTAGAGCACCGGGCAGTGCCAGGTGGTGATTGGTGGGCAAGACACAAGTGGATGGGAAGGTGCAACCCCAGAGCTTACTAGCTCTAGATCTGAGCCTGAGGAAGTAAGGAAAAGGGGACTAGAACCTGTCACAGGCCTGGCATGGCGACTGGCATGGTGACATGGCATTCTGGAGAACTGAGTCCTATGTGGGGAAAGTTCTCCACAGGAGGGAATTCCTGAGCCTTCCCCCCACCCCTCCTCCTTGTCAGGTGTTTCTCCTTCAGCGGGAGCTTAATTTTCTTCCTCCTGCCTGCCCTTGGCAGTGGTGGGTATGGAGGAATGTTCCCTGCCTAGGCACAGAGGGCGCTCTCACCTCACGAGTCACAAATGGTAGCACACTCCCTAATGCCTGCAACCCCAATCAGGGTAGGCTGCACTTGGTAGAGAAAGGGTTAAATTTGCTCCAAAACGAACTGGGGTGGGCAGGTGAGGAGTCGGCCTGCTGGACCTAGCAGCCACTGCCCTGAATGGGAGGGTGGTCTCTTGAGTGAGGGCAGAGAAGGCAGCAAAGGGCCAGGGGCCTGGAGGCAGGAGAGTGACACTTGAGGAGCACTTTGTGTTGGAGTGTCAGTGTCTGGGACCTTAGAGCCAATCGCACCCCACCTCTATGACAGCCCTGAAGTGCCTTTTAAGTAGTTCACTGCTGTGCGTTGCGTGTATTCTGTGCGGCTCCACCAGCAGGGGACTCCCTATCAAGGCACCTCACAGACAAGGAATAGGGAGCCAAGCCCCCGTGGCCCTCACTAGGCCGCCCATTTGTCACCACCCAGAGAAAGGAAGCCTGACTATCCTGGGGAGGAGGATGGAAGAGGCAAAGCTACCTACCGCAGTTGTAAGAAATAAACAGCAAATGTGAAGGTCCACAGGCCTAAGCCAAGGATCCAAGCAGGAGCATCAGAAGGCCGTCAGTAAGGACTCTGAGGCCTCCAGCACAGAGATCGGGGTTTTCAGCCTTCTCCCCCAGAATGATTTTAAGCCTGTTCCCCAGAGGCCTCAGGAGGTTGGACAACAGAGGGCAACCCGGAAGCAGAAGGGGCATGGGCTGGATGGTGGGTACAGAAAATAAATGGATAAGATCTGTTATGTTGCCAGGTACGGCGGCACACACCTGTGTTCCCAGCACTTTGGAGGCTGAGGCAGGAGGATCGCCATGAGTTCAAGGCCAGTGCAGCCTACATAAGCAAGTTCATGGTCAGCCTGAGCTATGCAGGGAGACACGGTCTGAAACAGAACAAAACTAAACAAACAAAAAAGATCTTTTATGCCTCTCTTCACTGGGACAGAGGCAGGTTCCTGGACACATCAGAAGTCTATGATCTGTGCTGGATAAGTGCAAAGTAGGTCATAAATGTCAATTAGTCACACAGGTGTTGGCTCCAGAGCTCATCAAGTCAGCAGAACCCCCACCGCAACGCTGACAGTGAGACTGCACTTAGCAGGAGGCAAGAGAGGCCACCCTACCTGGGCTACTCCGGCCAGCAGGGCACTAGCACCTTTAGTATGAACTGCCTGGATCTTTAGGGAGCCTTACGTAGAGTAAATGCCCTTCTACTCACAATCTTGAAATGTAGCTAGGAATAAGGTTTGAATGGCTGCAGATTCCTCCATCTTTTCTACCCACGTGGTTTCCTTCCAAAGGCTGGCCAGCCCCAGGGACCAGGGACGGGATAGAGGTGGGCTGAGCTTGCACTGCAGACAGCAGTTCAATCATAAGCCTTTGCTGGCCTAGCCCACCTAGACGCCAAGGTCACAGCAGGGTTTGCTCCGTCACAGCCATTCCTTTTGTCTTGACCAGCCCCAGGTCTCCAGAGAGCATTTTGGACAGTCATTTGACCTGGGGTCACAGGCCCTTAGGAAGAAGTGAGCCACAAGAGAAATGGGGGTGCCACTGGGAGCTGCTGTGTTTCCTCTAGGGAACCGAGCCCCGCATTGGCAAGTGGAGATAAGATTTTCTGTGTCATCGGGAGTTGTCAGCACTAAATGAGAACAGCCTGGACAGGACACCAGACTGCTAGAGGGATGAAGGAGTGTTGGGTTTCTTCTCTTGGGAGCTGAGGACTGGGGTTCTCTTTGGGGTCTGCCCCACCTGGTCAATGGGCACTGAACGGTCCCCGATCAGGAGTCCGCAGCCTTTTCTTGATGGGTTTAACCAGGAAATGCTTACATCCCAGCAGGATGCCCACCTTAACGCCCTTTCTCTGGAGAGACCCCCCCAAAAGTGCTAGCTACCCCCCACTCTGGCACTCTATGGCTCTTATCCAGCTCTATTTTTTCACATAGCCCAACAGGATAGCACACAGGTTACACGTCAAATATATCCATTACAAGTGGCCCATTTCCTGCTCTGAAATCTAAACTCCATGAGACTGTGGGTTCCCCAACACCTGGAGTAAGGCGGGCACATTGGGGTTGAGAGGAAGCAGGGTACTCATGTCTGTTTTCCCAATGACCTCACCGCCCTCGTCCTGAGTAGGTCTTGGAGCTCTGGAGCTCCCTCCTACCCCAGCTATCCTGCTCAGGGTTTGGGGGATCCTGTTTAACTCTCGGGTGATACCTCCCCCTTCCTTGGCGCTGCCCTCCTGAGTCCTGTGCCCTCCTCTACACTTGGCTGGCTGCTGGAGGCATTTGAGGCTGGCCCCAGGCTAGGTCCTAACTTCCCTGGGATCCTATCTGAAGAAGCACAGCCCTCTTGGTGGCTGGCTGTGTATGCCACTGTTTCTCCTGCTCAAGACACTGACTTTTGGATTTTCCTTTTCTTGGGTGAAATACCCAGTGGCAACCCAAGAGGGGCTAAGAGCCATCTTTGGTCTCTTTTTTCTCTAGCCTCAGCCAAACTGGGCCCAACCTTGACCAGACCTCTGAAGACGCCAGTGTCAATCTTTTATATTACCCACAAAGCTCACCTGCAAGCTGGCTTCTACAGAGCTCTAGAAAGGAATAACAGGCCCCTCTTCCAGGAGCCTACCTCCCCCACTGGCTGTATCGGTGTGGAATTCCACATGTCTTCAGTGAAGGACTGTGCCCCTGCAGCCCCTTACCAGGTGAGTACGTGTAAGCAAAAACAAGCTTGGATTTTAGTGTGCATGGAGCTTGCCATCTGTTGGGCAGTCTTGCATCAGATAATCAGCTCAAACATGAGCTGAGCTATGAATTGTGAGAGTTCTTTCTTGGAGGGAGAAGACGTAGGTGGGCATGTTAGGGACACAGGATAGAACAATCCTGATAATCCTAGGACATGGTGCAGAAAATCTCCACTCATGCCCTGATTTGCACTTTCCAGAGCTTTGGCATCTAATTCTCCTTCCCACAGGCCAGTACTACTAGAAGCAGCTTCCACTAGAAGGTCAGGCGGGCTCACTGTGGGCTGGGGTCCTGAGTCCCTGCACATGTGGGTGACACCCAGTGGACTGGCAGGGGCTCAGAGCTGCCTCCTCTGTAGAGCCCCAGGAACAGGTGTTGGGGCTGGCATGGGTGTGGACAGGCACCTGGCGTAACCCCCATGCTGTGGTGCCTTCCAGGTGGGGCCTGATTGGGGTTTCACCTGCCTCCCTAGAAAGCAGCTCTGGTTGCCTCAGAGCCCAGCTCCGGTGCCAGTGAATCCCAGCTCTGCCTCCTACTGTGTGGCACTGGGCATACTACCTAATTTCTCTGAGTCTGTTTCCTCACCTGCAAATTAGTTACAATAGCATTGCCTCAAAAGGCAGTTGTTGGGGCTGGGGGTTTAGCTCAGCGGCATAAGCGCCTGCCTTGCAAGCAGGCAGTCATGAGTTCAATCCCCGGTACCGATAAAAAGGAAAAAGACAAAAAAAAAAAAAAAAAAAAACCATAATTTCAGCTATGTGGGAAGCTGAGGTAGCTGAACTACAAGTTCTAGGCCAGCTTGGACAACTAAACAAGAAGGGTTTTTTTAAAGGCTGGAGATGTAGCCCTTTGATAGAGTCCCCATGAATCTAATCCCTCGGACTGGCAGAATAAACAGATACAGCATCTCTTTTCCTCATGCAGAGCCCTGGAGGCAGCCAAAGGCCTCTTAGGCAGTATCTGTACCCTCTTTGCCTATAGTGTCTGCGACAGGGCAGTTGGGTGGGATATTGCTGATTGATTTACAAGCTGAGTTACTTTCGTTTACTTTAGTTTCCCTTGATGAGGGCTAGAGCGTCTTTTTACTTATTTGGGGTTCAGATGGATAGAGTGAGGGTGCAGATTGGCACTCACTGAGCCGTGGGACAGGTACAGGGCTGAGGTCAGGCCTGCGGTGAATCCAGAGCCCAGTCTGTCTGCCGCTGCTTTGTCCCTCCCCCATGAAGCTGCAGCTCTGCCACTCAGGGGTCGAAGGTATCTTGGTGTGATGACAATGTGTAATAATTAAACAGCTTTTAATATACTAGACACCATTCAACTGTATGCTTTAAAACGGTGAAATTTGCGTGTCTGACTTATTTCATTTAACATGATGTTTTCAAGTTGTAGCCGTTTACTTCGGAATGCCTCAAGTTTATCCTGTTTATGGCAGAATAGTACTCCATTGTGCGTAAATCCCATGTTTTTCTTCTCCATTTATCTGCGGGTGGGCATGTGCACTGTTTGCCAAGATCTAGTTACTACAAACTGGGAAAGAAAAAGAAGAGAAGCCTCAGCTTAGCTGCCTTCCTTCTGCCCACTCCTGGCCCTTGGATCTTAGTCCTCAATCACCAGGCCCCGCAGCCTGGGGTGCAACCCCCTAAGGTGGCTGTGGCAGGGTCCTTCCACTCATCTGCTCCCTGGGGTCACCGGTCAAGGACGGGCACAATGTCTCCCAAGGTCCAGTCCTCGCTGGGGAGTAGGAGATCAAAATGCTGCTGTGGAGTTGGAGTAAAGGCACATACTGTGTTCCCAGCACCTGCGAGACTGAGGCAGGACGATCTCAAGTTTGAAGCTAATCGAGGCTACCTAGTGAGTTCAAGACCAGGTTGGACTTCACAGTGAGACCCTATCTCAAAACCAAAAGACTAACCCTGAAAAACTGCCTTTGAAGAGTGTAGGTGTATGATCCAACAGAACCATTTCAAATCCCAGCTCCTCCACTGCCTAGCTGTGCTTTGGCATGTGATAATGTTATTTAGATCACTTGGTGCCTATTTATTTATCTGGCAAATGGGTATATAATTCATGGCTCACAGTTCTAAGCGAAGTGATTTGCCCAAAGGATACAGGGTTTTAGTGTGTGACAAGACACCTCCCAAAATGGTGAAGTCCTGACCAGATTGTCTTAATGACAGAGGGTCGACGATGACCATGACAGTAAAATATTCCCAGCTCTCCAGCTTCCTTCTCTTCCACCTCCTCAACCACCTCCAGCGGGACTCTGCCAGGTCAGTCCCCTCTGTCTTTTTCTGAGTCTCAAGGCTTGTGGAAGGTGAGACAGAAAATCGTATTTTCTGAAACCCAAATCAGTGTGCGTACTGCACAACCAAACTATTTTTTCTTTTCCTTGATTTTTCCTTCAGAACTTCAGAAATATAGTCTGGCCAAATGCTGGCTTTTAAGAACAAGCGTCCGTCTGATGAGGTTTTCTGGTAGCTGGAGGGGACCAGGGGCAGTGCTGGAACCCACACACGGGGCAAGAGTGCTCCTTCCCACGTTCCCTGTTCATTCCCTCCTCTCTTTCTGAGTATCGTCAAGGAGAAAGTCCAGGGCTAAAACGGCCACAGCACTTCTGTCATCTTACTAAGAGTGTCTGGGTAGGGTGAATCAAATGGGTGAAAATCATAGTGATCTGAAGTTCCCTTTTCAATTACAGTTAATAAATACACAACGAACCAACTTCAACAGAAGTGTTAGGAAGCAGCAGGAAATAACAGAAAAGGCTGTGGCAGCCCAGGTGAGGGCAGCGTGGAAGCCTCTGGACCTGAAGTCACGGGATGGTGGGACAGCAGGACTGAGTCCTTGTGGCCAGGAAGCTCTGCGTGGGCCAGCCTGTGCCAGCAGGGCATCTTTTCGGCTGGCCAGGAGCCCCAGAGCTGGCAGAAATAGGGGGCCCAGAGGCTGCCTCTGGAATTAGCCTGGTTGCACGCTGAGATTCTCCGTCCTTACATTCCTGCCTTCTGTCTTGAGGGACCGGACAGGAGATTTGAGGACTCCCGTTCGGCCCCACGAGCGTGTTGGAAGATGAGCACCTCACCACCTGGGCCTCTGTGACCACGACACTCATGAGAAAGGAAGCTTGACTGTGTCCCAGGGTCCGGTGGGGCTGAGCCAAGTTCTGGCCACCTGCCTGCTCTAGGCCTGCCAGAGGCTTCCCATAGGGTAGGGTGGGTGGGAGAGGTGAGAGAGAGGGTCTTACCATGGCTGGGTCAGCTTGAGACACTCCTCAGACACTGTTTTAGCAGTGGGCAGGGCAGGTCCACAGAGAATATCAGCCCTCACTTGTTTCCTTCCAGAAAAAGGGTATAAACTCTGCCAGATGTGATGGTGCTTCCCTGTGATCCCAATATTCGGGAGGCTGAGGCAGGAAGGTGGGAAGCTCAAAGCCAGCCTGGGCTACACGTCAAGGCTCCATCATTGGAAAAAAAAAAAAAAAAAAAAAAAGCTAATACTGATTTCTGTTCTCCCTACCCCAAGATTCCAGCCCCAGCTTTCCCCAGGCTGGCTCTGTGGCTCTGAGTAAGGCACTTGCCCTCTCTGGGTCTCAATGTCCCTCTAGATTCCACTGGCCAAATGGAGAGTCTTTCTGGTTCCCACACACAGTGATTGGATGTTCTGCCTTTCTGTGGTCCCTGGGGCCACCACCCTTTGTGTCCCTGTCGCCTTTCAGAGCAGACCAGGACACGGAGCCAGAGCTGGCTGCAAGCCTCTGACTGGGGTTGCCGCAGCCTTCAACTTGTCCTACTAGGAGAGAGGTCCTGGGCCCAGGCCTGGGAGGCACTCCACGGCTGGGCAGTGCCCAAGCGCTTGGGAAAGTTCTAAGCACTGAGAGGAGCCTGCTGGCCTGGAAGGAAGGGGAAACGGAGAAGGAAGAAGCCGGGGCGGAGGCCAGGGGCTGCCCTCCTCCAGAGCTGATGCAGGTTGCCAACTTGAGTTTAAGCCTTGGTCCCGGAGCACAAAGCCCCCTCTCTGGGGGCTTGACCTGGTGGCTCCCGCACCCCTGGGGCCAGCTGAGATGCCCCAAGGGAACTGGCCCCAGAAGGGCCTGGTTGTTGGCTGCAAAGTGGCTGGGAGGGAAGTTTTAATGATACACAACACAAGACACAGGGGGGAGAAGGGTAAGGGGGGCGGTGAAGGAGAGAAGGGAGGCTGGGGGGGAGAAAGAAAGACCTCCTGCCAGGCCTGTTGCCAGGAGACGGCCAGGCAGCCAGAATCAGCCCTGCTCTTTTCACAGTTGCCTTTAAGCACCGAGAGAAAGCCCAGGCCATAAAGGGGGACATGTGTTGCTGAGTGTGTAAGGCTAGCCTCTGCAGTTAGGGGAGCCCCTGGCCCCCACGCCTGGCGCGCCCCCAGAGAGCCCCTTGCATCCCAGCTCTGCCCCTACTCCTGGGGTTATGGATGAGTGGGATTGGGTTGCAGAACAACTGACAAGGACTCAGGAAGGCAAGGTGGTGGCCCTGGTCACCGTGATGTCACAGCCATCTCTGGGGTGACACTCACCACACAGAGTCCCCTGGAAGCTAGCGGAGGCGAGAGGACAGGGGATTCCAACATGGCATGTCCGTGGAGAAGTAGTTCTGCCTGCTTTGGCTGGGCATCTGGGGTCTGGCCTCTCTAAGGTCCTAAGAATCACCATCAGGGGGCTCAGAAGGCGTGTGTTTGAAGCTAAGTCTTCACATTTGCTCTCTGACCACTCCTCGGTCCTTGTCGCAGACCCCCGTGGAGGGAACAGGCTGCTCCAGGACGTGCCCTGCCACTTGGAGACTGTTCTTTGCAGCACAGGCGATGACTGCATCTGTATCCCCGTGGCGTCCACAGAGGCCTGGAGAATAAACAGCAGGTGAGGACTGTCGGAAAACGAGGTCTCAAGTGTCCTAGGCTCTGGCTGTCCAGAGGGAGCCACAGAACTGAGCAAATGCGCCAGGTGCCCCGATCTGAAGTGTGCACCAGCACAAGCTGCTTGGTGGGGAGAGTCTGCCGGTTCCTTCCACTCAGATAGTGGGCTTCTTGGGTAGCGCCCCTGCGAACACATGCTCCAAGGCCCGCTGAAAACATTCTGCAATTTCTGCTACTTCTTGTCTCCATCAAGTTAAAGAACCATTTCTTTTGATCCTCCAGTAAGCCACTGAAGTCCAGGTTGTAGTCCCGTGACCCTTGAGAATCAAGAAGGCACACACAGTCACCCATCCCACCTCCCCTCCGAGCTGACTAAGGCTGACTTCTTTTCAGCGGACCATTTGGGCCCTGCTGGAGGCTGACAGCGCTCACACCTGATCCTTACACCTGCTTAGTGCCCGGGCCACCCTGCTTCCCGGCTGTCCTGTGGGACTGTCTGGGTGTGCATGAGGGCACGTGTGTGGAAGAGTACAGGGGAGAGCCTGTGCTGGACAAAACCAAACACCTGGGGCTGGGGATTTAGCTCAGTGGCATAAGCACCTGCCTTGCAAGCAGATGGTCGTGAGTTCGATCCCTGGTACCGATAAAAATGAAAAAGACAAAAACAAAACAAAACAAAAAAAACCCCAAACACCACGTATCTCATAAGAGATCTTACTCCATACACACATGTGCAGAAATATTTCCCCCTTGGGAGTGTCCTGGAACTCAGGGTTTCCAAGGAGGGAGTAGGGGTGTGTGAAGGGACCCCTGATGGGGAGAATTGCCTTCCCTCCAAATTCCTTTGCATCTTTTTCTTTTTTTCCTGCTAAAGTGTGTGATTTTGCTGATCTTGGAGTCTTTCCTGTCTCCATCCTGGGGAAGACCCCACCCCAGGTACCAAGACTTGCTTCCAGAAGTCATCACAAGGCAGTAACCAACAGACAGCATTACAGGTGATGACTGGTTCCAATTGCTGAGGTCTGGGAGGAGGGTCTCTGGGGCAGCGTGGCAGCTGCAGAGGGGAGGCCATCAGGGAGTGCCCCCGGGGGACTGGCAGGTTTTGCTGGGCCTGCATACTGAGCAACTCTGCACTACTGCCACTCTTCCTAACCCACACCCTTCTCACAGGGTCTCCTGCTCCCACGTGCCACCTGCCCTTGACCCCTGCTTCTTTGGCTTGTGGGGCTGCGGCCTCTGGGGCCCGCTCTGCCTCAGAAGTGTCCGCCAAATCGGCCATCGATGAACTTTTGTCTCAACTTTCCTGCCTAGATAGGACCAAGCCCACTAGAAGGACTCCTAATCTCCCTTATTTTATTTTTAACTATTTATTTATTTATTTAGCAGTACTGGGGATTGAACCCAGGGCCTTCGCACTGAACTACATCCCAGGTTCTTTTTTTTAAATGTTTGAGACAGGGATTTGATAAGCTGCTAATTTGCCCAGGCTAGACCTGAACTTGCTTCAGTCTCCCAGGGTATTGGGACTACAGGCATGCGCTGCCATGTCAGGTCCCTTCCTCTTTCTTTCTTTCTTTCTTTCTTTCTTTCTTTCTTTCTTTCTTTCTTTCTTTCTCTCACAGTGCTAGGCATGCCACTCAGGGCCTCACACATGCTGGGCAAGCACTCTAACGCTGAGCCACATCCCAGGCCTCTGCCTTGTTCCTGATGGGAGGCAGGACCTTGAAAAGGATTCCACTCCCTTCTCCCAGGTGGACTCTCTGACTTACAGCTTCCTCTGTGCTTCTGGGTCCTATCAGTACAGTGTGAGCAGTTTTTGTCATTCACCAAAATTTGTCCCTGAAGCTCAGTACAGGTTGTCAGATTGTGTGTGTGCGTGCGTGCGTGCGTGCGTGTGTGTGTGCGTGTGTGTGTGTGTAGAGTGCCTCTCCTAATGCAGCATGGAGAGACCCAGCGAGGTTAGTGGGAAGTGAGGAGGTCTCACACCTGCTTCTCCTTCCCTCTCCACACGTTTTGCACTCCTTCCCCATCTTGACCATGCGATTGATCAACCTTTACTAACCATAGCCCTTCCCCAAAACGACCCCGGGAGAAAGTGGAGACAGAACTCTTCTCTGTGGAACAGAATCCTCCATGCAGGGTAAGGTTCCACCCCTGACGCCCTTAAGTCTCCCAGATCTCAAAGGTATTGTGCCCACAGACCTGCAGGGCCTGGGAAGATGGTTTGGGTCACAGTGACACCTGCTGGAGATCTCAAGAATAGCAGCAGGAGAATTGTGCGCATGAGTGCGTGTGTGCGTCTGTGCGTGTGTGTTAATAATACCTCACCCCAGATCTTGAAATTCACCTGCTATTGAACGCCCAGCCCCTTTCCAGAGGAAAAACAAAAATTCAGAGTGAATTTGGGACATTGGAATTCCAACTAGAACACTCAGGAAAAGTCAGGGTGGACATGAAATGCAGTCCTTGGAATTTTTAAAAAATTGCATTCATGAAATACGGTTTTGCTTTTCAAACCCACAAGAAAGTTTGAGATTTTTCTTTAGGTTTCTATGTGAAATGGGGTTTCTGGGGCAAAGGGCAAATACACACATTGTATATCTTTGTGTTTTATTGCACTGATAAGAGTCCAGCACGTTATACTGCAAACATCAATGATTAAAAGTAGGTTGAGGTGGTCACCGCAGTGCTAGCTGAGGAAGCAAACAGGAGAGATACCTACGATAATGAAGTGAATTGGCACAGGGCCTGACATCTGATAATACTCCATATGTTGGAGCAATTCATCCACAGAATGGAATACTCAGAGGAGAGAGCAGGTGCCCGTGCTGGGGATCCAGGCTGGAGATAGGCAGTTGCCTGGGTCACAGATGGCTGTTCTGGTTGGACATCATCAGCTGACCTCTGTCCTAACACAGAGGTTGCCCCCTAGTAAGCCTTGGAAAAATTCAAAAGCCATGTGTGTAAATGAAGAAATTCAGGTATCAGAATTATGATTTGTGAAAGAGCCCTTTACTTTAGGTGTCAGCACAGGACGCTTGAATTTCTTTTTTTTTTTTTTTTTTTTTTTTTTGGTCTTTTTCATTTTTATCGGTACCAGGGATCGAACTCACCACTGCCTGCTTGCAAGGCAGGTGCTTATGCCGCTGAGCTAAATCCCCAGCCCCAGACCCTTGAATTTCAGACAGCGCTTGCTTTACCACCTTCTCCCCTTTACTTGTGGATCAAACTCCATCTGCAGTGACGTGACGGGGCTTGGAGACAACTGGTGCAAAGAGCTGGGTGCCGATGATCCTTAGGCAGAGCTGGGGGACAAAAGGGAAACTATCCAAGGGACTGGACTGGTATTGAGGACTCAGCACTCACCAGGCTCAGGTCTCAGTGTAATACATGTTTTCCCCCTGAAAATCCTCACTAGAGCCCCATAACCACTGGTGCCACCTGGGCTTCTCCACCAAGGAGCATGTGGCCCAGGAGGCCATGTGACCTAGTCCAGGTCACAGTCTTAGAAAGTGCTTAAACTGGGGTTTGAACCCAGATCTGCTTCATCTCAAAGCCAGGAGTCTGGGATAACTTCAAAGGGTGGAGGCGGAGTCCACCAGAAAGTGGTGGCGGCTCTGCTGGGAATGTGCATGGGGGGAGGTTTGGAGGAACAGTTGGTGGCCAGCGGCACTCAGTTTTCCATTCATTTGCAAAGGACCCACCTGCTATATGCCTTTCAGGCCAACACGCACAGCTGTGCTGTGCACTGCACAAAGGTCCTCAGCTGAAGGACTAGGAGAATCGGCAAGAGCCATATTCCAGCAGCTGGAAGCAACACACCCAAGAGGAGGAACCAGCTCTTAAGTCACCAAGTGGCCAACGACAGCCATCCACATGCACACAGTCTATTCACCCACGGGAGTAAGCAGGTGCCAGGCAACTCCAGGCCACGCTGTGACCTTTGTGCAGTGTAGGTCTCAGTGTAATACATGTTTTACATGTTACAGCTGAGGACCTTTGTGCAGTGACCCCGCCCGCACCCTGCTGTGGGCACAGAGGAACCTTGCACACCTCTGTCCCCTTCACACTTCTACCTGAAATCAGAGGGACAAGGAGAAAAGCCACCGCAGTGCCAATGGCCTCGCTGTTTCCTTTCGGAGCTGTCTGGCTCTGATTTGGGCTCTTGCAGTCTCTGCTGGAACAGGACCTCGCAATCCATCCGTCGGTGTGAGGTTGGGAGGGAATGAAGGAGGGAGAAAGGAGGGCCAGTGAGTGGGAGGAGGGGGAGAAACAGAGCAGGGCTGTCTTTTAAATGAATTAGAGAGGCTGGGGATTTAGCTCAGTGGCATAAGGGCCTGCCTTGTAAGCAGGCAGTCGTGAGTTCGATCCCCGGTACCAATGAAAAAGACAAAAAGTAAATAAATTAGAAAAGAAGCATTTTTCACAGATCGTTTGGCAGAGGGAAAAGCACTGAGCCTAATACCAACGAGTTGAGGTTTGCAGACCTGGAGTCTGCTTCCTGGGCACATTTGCTGGATCCACATATGCATTATAGATGGCTCCAAAAAGATGCAGCTCATTCAAATTTGGGTTTACAAAGCAGACAATTAGGCACAGAGGATTTTTAAAAATTTATTTGTTTTTGTTAGTGCATGTTTATAGTACACAGGCTCACATTCCTCCCGGGGAGAGTTGATACACGTACATAACACACTGTGATCCTTTTTTTTATTCCCTTCTTTTCTCTTTTATCACCCCTCCCTCCACCTCTTGGTCTTCCCATGTGCGAAAGATCTAAATCACTATTTCCTATTATCTACTATTATTTTGCTCTTCATTTACGTTTTGGTTTTCTCATATAAGGGAAATCATGTGATATTTAAGTGTGGGTATCTGATTTATTTCACTTAACATTATGGTCTCACCTGGCATGATGGCACATGCCTATAATCTCGGCACTTGGGAGGCTGAGGCAGGAGGATTACTGCCAGTTTGAGGCCAGCCTGAGAAGTATCTGTTTTAGTTCCCCATTGTTTTGATTGGGTTGTTTGTTTTGGGGAATCTAATTTTTTTCTTATAACTCTGGATTCTAGACATTCATCCTCTGACTGAGGATTAGCTGGCAGAAAAGTTTCCCAATCTGTAGCCTGTCCATTTACTCTATTGGTTTTTTTTCCTATGCTGTGCAGAAGCTTTTTAAGTATATGTGATTCCATTTGTTGATTCTTGGTATTGTTTCTTGTGAAACTGGAGTTCTGTTCAGAAAGTCACTGACTATGCCTATGTCTTCAAAAGTTTTACCTGTTTTGTCTTTTTGTAGATTGTTTTAATATTTAGATCTTTAATCCATTTTGACTTTAGCTTAGTACATGGTTCGGGATGTGGATCTAGATTTAATCTCTGCACGTGGATCTCCAGCACCTTTGTTAAAGAGGCTGTTTTTCTCCAGTGTAAATTTTTAGCTCCCTTGTCAAAGATCATGTATCTGAGTGTGCCTGGAGTTGTTTTTACATCCTATTTTTTCCAGTTCCATGATGTTTTGTCCCTGAGTTTTGCAGGATAATTTGAAGTCTCGCACTGTGATGCCTCTTGCTTTGCTATTTGTTTGTTTGTTGAGACAGGGTCCCACTATGTAGTTCAGGTTGGCCTTGAACTCACTTTGTAGCCCAGGCTGGCCTCAAGCTGGCAGCAATCCGCCTGCCTCAGCCTCCCAAGTGCTGAGATTACAGGCATCTATCGCTATGCCCGGTTCTTGTTCTAGGTCTCTTCTGGATCAATTTGAACTTAAGAATCGTGTCCGCCAGTCCTGTGCGGAATGCTGCTGGTATTCCGGTTGAGGCTGCATTAAATAAGTTTTGGCAGTGTGGCCCTTTTGACTTCTGGTTTTCCCTCTCCAGGTATCTTTCAATGTTCTCTTTCAACTCCTTTTACAGGGTGCTGTAGTTTTTGTTGTAGAGGTCTTTCACTTCTTTGGCTAGATTAATTCATAAATATTTAATTTTTGAGGCTATCATGAAAGGTATTGTTTCCCTAATTTCTTTCTCAGTGAGTTGATTATTGATGTACAGGAACATTATTGATTTTTGTGTGTTGAGTTTGTATACTGCTATACACAAATTTGGTTATTTAATTTTAGGAGTCTTTTTTTTTTTTCTTGATATAGGGTCTCTATCTAGTTTGGGATGGCCATAAACTCCCTATATATCCCAGGCTGGCCTTTAACTCATGACAATCCTCCTGCCTCAGCCTCCTGAGTGTTCAGATTATAGGCATGTGCCACATCTGACTTAATTCTAGAAGTCTTCTGGTGGAATTCTTTGGCTCTGATATGTAGACGATTGTGTCATCTGCAAATAATGAAAATTTGACTCCTTCTTTTCCAATATATATTCCTTGTATTTCTTTCTCTTGCCTGATGGCTGTGGTTAATATTTCAAGAACTACACATATGGGCTGGGGATTTAGCTCAGTGGCATAAACGCCTGCCTTGGGAGTGTGCGGTTGTGAGTTTGATCCCTGGTACCAATAAAACAAAAAAAATCTACATTGTGTTCCACAGATCTAGTATGTTGTGCTGGCGTTATTGTTTGATTCTAGGAACTGTCTAATTTCTTAATTGATTATACAAGAAGAAATAGTTTAATTTTCATGTGTTTGCATAAATTCTGTGGTCTCTTTTACCATTAGCTTCTAGTTTTGTTGTACTGTGCTCTGATAGTAATTTTTATTCTTCTGTGTGTACTTAACCATGCTTTCTGGACTAATATGTGGCCTACTTTGGAAAATGTTCCATGTGCTGCTGAAAATTTTTGGTAGTGCTGCTTTAGTGGTCACAAATTTCTTAAACTGTCCTTTGTTGTGGAAATACTTTATTTCTCCATCAACTTTGAAAGCATACTTTGCAGCACATATAAGTCTGGGTGGGAAGTTAATTATGTCCCTATATTTGGGAAGTTTTCTGCTATTATTTCTGTAAGCAGGGTGTTTTTGTTTTTGTTTTGTTTTTTGTCTTTTTCGTTTTTATCGGTACCAGGGATCGAACTCAGGACTGCCTGCTTGCAAGGCAGGCGCTTATGCTGCTGAGCTAAATCCCCAGCCTCAAGCTAAATTCCCAGGCCCTGTAAGCAGGTTTGCAATCTTCTGATTTCCCATCTATTCCAATTAACCTTAGATTAGTCTTCTTTGTGTATCTAGCCACTGTTGAACCCATTTTTTAATGCCCTGTTAGTGTTGTTAAGGTATCTCTGAGTAACTGATCTTTGAGAGCATCCCTGTTTTCTAATTGTGATATTCTGTCCTCACACTGGCTGTTTCTGCTGCCTATACTTCTTTTTAAAAATTTCTTGAAGAAAAGGAATGGGGGGACTAGGAACATCTCTTGAGTGACAGGAGGGCTCCCAAAGGGATTGTCCTGCTGCCCATACTTTCAATGTAATTTTTAATTTCCTGGATTTCTTTCTGGAACTCTTTGGTGGACTCTATTTTTTGGCTGAACTGGTTATTCATGTTTTATATTATTTTGCTTAACTCAGCTTTCTTTCAGGGTCTTCTGTAAGCTCCCTGATCACTTTGTTTATTGCATCCAGTCTCTGTTTAGTCACACTGTGGTGCACACTTAATTTAGTCCACAATTTTAGAAAAGATAACCATGTTTCTATGTTTGGTTTTGGTTCTTTTGTCTTGTTTTGTTTTGCTTTGGCATTGGGTATCAAATTTAGGACCTTGCCCTCCCCAAGCAGGCGCTGTGCCACCGCACCATACCCCTGGGCCATGATTCTGTTTGTGTGGGGAAGACAGTCATGATCATGTTTGTCACCTGGTGCAGAGTCAGCAAACAAAGACAAAATTTGGCCAAATATTTCTGCTTGCAAACGAAATTGTTGCATACAAAACCATTTGCGAACCAAGGTACCATTGTATCTTTTTGATCTTGCCAAGCACCTCGTTGATCTGTTTTTTAATCTCTTCTGTTATCTGCTCAAATAATTTGGCTTTTGTGGCTTCTGCTTTCCTCCCCCTCATTGCACCATGGATTGGCTTGGGAATTTTGGGAAGTTGGGAGTTTGAAGAGGCATTTTGTCTTCTCATACTTCTATGGGGTTTTGTTTGTTTGTTTTGTCTTGTGCTTAGGCTTATGGTCACTCATTTACAGTAGAAAGACTTTGTTGCTAATATGAAGATCTCTTTAGTTAGTCTGCTTTTCAATGACATACTCAGGGAGTGGCTAACTATAGTCTATTCCCTTTGCTGCAAAATCACACCACTTCTCTAAATCTGGGAGGGGAGGATGCAGCATAGCTGACCCAGCAACCAGTTCTCCATGAATAGATCCTAGTATTGTTTATGTCACAAAGATAATGCCAGTGGTTGCATATAGAGAAATCCTCTTAATAGCAACAACTATGCAACCCTGAAATATCAGGTAGATCAGCAACAGTAATTTTGTATGGGGCAAACTGGACATTGACACACCACCAACAATTAGCTGGCCATGGTGGTGCACACCTGTAATTCCAGCACCTGGGAGACTGAGGTAGGAGGATTGCCATGAGTTCAAGTCCAGCCTGGGCTACAAAGTGAAACTCTGTCCCCCCAAAATCAAACATATATCTACATTTATATCTATATAGATATATACCAATAATGTACCACATTCAGCCTTAGCAAAGAAATCTATAATTTTAGCATAAATGCTAAGGCAAACCAAATATTGACATACAGCAAATATCTACTGAATGGGACAACCATACCTTCATAAATACAGTAAAGAATTCAACAATACTAATGTAGGGTTAGCTAACTAATGATTAATAAAGCTCAATGGTTATACTGTTAAAGATAGAGGGAGCTGAGAATGGGAGATGCAAGGAGAAAAATTTGAAAAACTGACCAATGAGAGGTGAGGAAGAGGGCTGGGGATTTAGCTCAGAGGCATAAGCGCCTGCCTTGCAAGCAGGCAGTCGTGAGTTCGATCCCTGGTACCGATAAAAACGAAAAAGACCAAAAAAAAAAAAAAATTACTTACAACAATGTCTGTCAAATATACATTCTATTAGACAGCCAAGTATGTTTACAGTATACACTCTGCCCCCATGGCCACTGCAAACTGGTCCAGGTGGGCCAGCAAACTGGTCTTCAGGCAACTAGTCCATGGATTTTGCCAGTACCCTTCCATGGCTTCAGGCAGTACCAATGTGGGTCTCCTCTTTTCTCAGACATTAACAGTGGGACACAGGGAAGATGCTACTGGGCTCCACACAGAATATCGGTGAAACAGTTAGGTGTCAGAGCAGCTGTGAGAGGTCACATACAGGCCTAAAGTTCTAAGAAGCAGGAACTAGGAATAATCAGCAGTAAGAGGCAGAACACTGTGCTCAGAAAGAGCACAGGATGAGTAAGGCGTGGAGATGCATGCCTGTTACCTCAGCAATTTGGGAGGCTGAGTAGGAGGATCATAAGTTCTAGCCTGGGCAATTTAGTGAGACCCTTTATCCAAATTAAAATTTTTTTTGTCTTTTTCCTTTTTATTGGTATCGGGGATCGAACTCATAACTGCCTGCTTTCAAG
The DNA here is from genome assembly GCF_034190915.1 of Cavia porcellus. NCBI lineage: Eukaryota > Metazoa > Chordata > Mammalia > Rodentia > Caviidae > Cavia > Cavia porcellus. Next base: position 19,776,813 of record NW_026947515.1, read on the forward strand.
GCAGGCGCTTATGCTGCTGAGCTAAATCCCCAGCCCCTATCCAAATAGAATTTTTTAAATGTTGGGGCACTTGGCATGGTGGCACAGACTGTAATCCCAGCACATGGGAGACTGAGGCAGGAGGATTGCTGGGAGTTCAAGGCTAGCTTAGGATACAGAGTATGTTCAAGGCCAGCTGGAAAAAAAGCGGGGTGAGGGGAGGTTGGGATGTAGCTTAGTGGTAGAGCATTTGCCTAGCATGCTTGAGATCCTAGGTTCAACCGCCAGTACTGACAAAAAGAGAAATAGAGATAGATGAGAGAGAGAGAGAGAGAGAGAGAGAGAGAGAGAGAGAGAGAGAGAGAGAGAGAAGACAGAGAAAGAAAGAGAGAGAGAGATTCCAAGCATGGTGTCTGTGTCTGCAACCAAGCTGAGGCAGAAGGCAAGCCTGGACTAGATAGTGATACTCTGTCTTGAAGAAAGAAAGAAAGAAAGAAAGAAAGAAAGAAAGAAAGAAAGAAAGAGAAAAAGAGGGAGCACAGGGCAAGAAAGCCAACACGGAGACTGAGAGCGACAAGCCCATGTACGCAGGGTGACATTCGTGGGAAATTACCTAGCAGTTACCAGACCTCCCGTGTTTGGTCAGCCTTCTGTACTCTAAAAGCAAACCACTTTCCCTGTGGCCCCCACATAATTACCATGAGAGCCCTTTCCTGATGGTACCTTCAGTAGGAAGCAGGGGACTGGGTAGACTCAGGTTGGGAAATTCACACCCAGGCAGGAGGATGCCAAAAAGGAAAAGGATCAGACCAAAAGGAGCAGCCGGAGGCTTCCTGGAGTCTAACTAAATCTGCCATTTAATGAGCACCACTCAGTATGTGGCAAGCGCGCTACCCTCATGATCTCATTGAACCCTTGCGTCCAGCTCAAAAGTAGCTTTGCCCCTATTTTAGCAGGAAATGAAACCCATGAGAGAGGGACTAAGGGACTTGTGGAAGGTCCAGCTGGGAAGGAAACCTGAAACGCTAATTTAGATGTCCAGGCTGTCCAGGGCCAGAGCTACCCTGCTGCACTGTTTACAGTGGGCAGAAGAAAAAGTCCTGCATCCGCATTTATCATCAAATGAGTGCTATAGCCCAGGACTTCTGGATAGGGAGAGGCGAGGCAGTGAATGGAGAATATACAAAAAGAGACCCCTATCTGGTCCCCAAGAACATAAAACCAGCGGACACATCCATACTTGGTACCGAGAGTGCTTTTAGCTCGGCCCGGAGAGCAAGCCATAGTCCTTCGGGAAAGGGGCGTGCTGCGGCTGCAGCGCTGGAGGTCTCCTGAAGAGGTGGAGCTGGACGGGCAGGGGGGCAGGGAGGGGCTTGCAGGCTGCGAGGTGCAGACAGGGACTCTTTTGGCCCAGAAGAGCAGGCCAGGAGAAGAGGGGCATGAAGAGCCCTGTGCTGTGAGGCAGGGAGCCTGGGAGGTCTTCGACCCACTGGCTCCCCGAGTGTCCCTGACCAGGTCACTTCCTCCTAGAGTTTTGCATGTGCTATGCGCGCAGTGGAGGAGTTACGGCGACCCCTGGGGCCTGCCAGCTTTGCCCCGAGGGTGTTTCCGGCTGTAGCGGGGCCCTTCGCTGAGTATCCCCCTCCGCCTGGGCGCCCCGCCCTGAGGCCAGCAGGGGGTTCTCGTACGAACGCTGGCGCCCTTGGCTCCCGCGGCCAGCCTGGGTAGTATAGCAAGGTCTTGTGTTCTCTGCCCCTGCCAGAGCGCTCTGGCCTCCTGCTTTCTCTCCCTAACCCCATCCTACTCCACGTTCTGGGATTAGCTGGCTGGAAAATTCCTGGAATCTAGATCTTCTGTGTGCCTCAGTTTCCCCAGGCACAGGCTGGATCACGTCAGGTGGAGATGAATTTTGGGTGAGAGAGACTTCCAATCACCGGAGGCACATACACTTTCGCTTTTTACTGGGTTCATTATCTTCCCTAAGGCAGAGGTTGTTGCTTCTGACGCCCAGCAGGGAGAGCCAGAGCCCTCTCCCTCCCATAGGCAGAGTTACGTTCATTCAAAATTCTTGGCGTAAAGGCAGGAATGATTTCTAGATGGTACAGGGCGCCTGGAGCTGTGCGTGATGTTCAACGCGCAGCTGGCAATTAAATCATCAGGACAGGAACCGAGAGAGAGTCAGCGTGCTGCACCTAAACCCACTGAAAGGTCGTCCTCATATGCTCATCACTGTTCTATGAGATTGGCAGATAAAGTTATGCCCATTTTATGGATGAGAAAAACATCGAAGTCACAGAGGAAGCCAGTGACAACGTTAAATGAGGGCCCAGGGTTCTCTCGGCACAAGCATGTCTGTGTCTGCCTCGTCCGGGTCATTGACTCTTATTGGACAGGAAGGGGCGTTACAGCCAGATCATAGACCCTCTGCGCCTCAAGAGAAGGAAGATGAGCAAATTCTTTGCTAAGCCCTGAGAAGGAGAAACTTGGGCCTGATAGTGTGATTCCAGAGGCAGTAACACAGACTGGGAAGCTAAGACAGGTTTCCAAAGACACTTTCTATTCTACATCCCCAACATCCTTTCAACCTCCTTCTGCTCCTAAGTGGAACTCAGGATAGCAAATGCGTGCTTTGCAGGGTCATCCCTTAGATATAATGACAACCAGCGGGAAGCACGGTTCTTTTTCAAACATTTATATGAAATAGGATGGACTGTGCCATTTGGTAAAGCATAGAAAGGATCTGGAAGAAAAAAATTTCTGCAAGATCCAGCCTGATCATCACTGCATTTTAGATGTTCTAGTTACCATCTGCCAGGTACGATGAGTTGATTCTCCTCTCACCTGGGTTCCCGCCTTATTTCTTACTTTCTTCTCCTCACCGCAGTGCAGGTATTAAACACATGACCTCTGATAACAACTCCCGGGGTACTAATTGCACTGTCAAGTTTATGAGCTGGTCAGTTAGTGTCCCTCTGCCTCAGTTTCCTCATCTGTAAGATCATGTGAAGATTACATGAGTAGGTATTATGCCTGGTACATAGTAAGGACTCAAAACTAGCTATGTCAAATGCTGTCAGTCATGAATGGCCAACCTGTCTGCTTGCTGGGCCACACTGAGTTAAAAGAAACTGTGCTGGGTTGCATATAAAATATATAATACTGGGCCAGGGGTTTAGCTCAGTGGTGTAAGTGCCTCTCTGGCAAGCATGAGGTCATGAGTTCGATCCCCAGTCCAAAAAAATACATTGCTAATGTATATAGGTAACAAAACTTCCATGCTAGGATATACAAAAATTGATGTGATTATTTTTTCTAGTGTGGTTGATGCTGTCTATGTAAGTCCAACAATATCATGAACAATTTTACAAAACAGTACAACAAACCAGAGTGCAGGCAGGTTAAATACTATTCTCAGTAACTGCTGAGTTTTACTTTCTCAGTTGCCAATGTGGGATGCACTGTGCTTTCCATTCAAATGTGTGTGGCAGTGCAGCAGCTGGCACTGTGTGGGGTCCTCTTCTGCTCAGGTTGAGCACCACACCACCCCATCATGAAAAATATTTCTAAAACTCACATAACAATGTCACGATTTACAATCCTGCAGGACCACTTCACTAGCAGCACAGGGTTGCAGGTTGCATCCACCTGCTGTAGGAAGTTTTTTGTCTTTCTGACAAACTATGTGCTCTTTGATGACAGGAACCGAGTCATCTCTTGCTCTCAAGTCAGCACCAGCGACTTAAGCAAAGCGTAATGGGTCTTCTGCCAGGCCCTCACCTGTGGCTCAAACAGCCACGGTGGAGAATACTGGAAGATCATTTTGTCTGTACTGAACATGCAGACTTGTTTGTCATCATTCCCTAAACAATGTAACAATTATTGATAAATAATTGATAAATAACAATCATTTACATTTAGGCTGTGTTAAGTGTTACAAATGGCCTAGAGATGATTCAAGAAGGAGCTGTAGGTTATACATGAATGTTATGCCACTTTATTAATTTTTGGGATTTTCAGAATCAAACTCAGAACCCTGTGGTAGGGAAATACTCTACCAATGATCTCCATCCCCAGTCCCAAAGTTGCCATTTTATAGAAGAGACTAGAATATCTTTGGAATTTGGTATCTGAGGGAGGTGATTCTGGACCCAGTTCCCCAGGTGCTGGGAGATGACTGTAAGTTAAATTAATATATACTCATACTGTATGTAAAATTTTGAGGAAAATTTTACAGGAAAATGAAGTAAGTCGTTATTTTTAAAACATAAAAGGGGAGCTGGGGATATAATTCAGCAGCACAGCACCTACCTGGCAAGCACAAGGTCACGAGTTCGATCTCTGCTACCAAAGTAAGTAAATAAATAATGGAGACCAAGGTTGGGAGGGGAAGTAAAAAGAATTAAGAAGTGCAATGTAGGGGCTGGGGATTTAGCTCAGCGGCATAAGAACCTGCCTTGCAAGCTGGTGGTTGTGAGTTCAATCCCCATGTACCAATCCTAACGATGAATGTAAACATTATATACTGTAAACATATATTTTTAAATTAATAAAAATAAAACAAGTGAAACCTGATTTTACTGTTTTCCAGAAATACACCCAGGTTTGAATCTCTTCCCAGCTTAAAGAAGAAGGTCTGAGGGCTGGGGATTTAGCTCAGTGGCATAAGCTCCTGCCTTGCAAGTGTGTGGCCATGAGTTTGATCCCGGTACCACCAAAAAAAAAAGAAAAAGAAAAAAAAGGTCTGGCTGTGCCCCCAGAATGCCACACTGAGTTCAGGAAAACCTGGTCCAACTGTCTATGAGGCAGGACTTGGTTAAAGAGTGCTTTCCACAAACTTATTTGTAGCTACAGTTATGATAATGTGGCCTGGAGGAAATGGCCTCGGTGGCCGTCTCCTAAAACGTCAAAGACTGCATTCCTGCAGGGGCCTCCTGATCTTTGAGATAGGACCCCTTCTCTCACCCCTCCGTTACAGAGAACAAGAAGTGGTCTCCAATGAAAACAGACAAGCTGTTTTGAAGGCTTCTGTGCAGGGCTGGATCCCCAGAGTATTATTTACAGTACATTCTGGCATTATTTTTTATTTCTATTTTCTAAGGAAGTTGTTCTTGCTTTCCTCCTTGGTTGCTCTGTCTTCGTTTTCTTTTCTTTCTTTCTTGGGAGTATAAGTGCAACTTTGCCCCGTGGGGAGCACGTTTCTGCTGTAAAACAGCCCGTGAAGAGTCTCTCCTCAGTGCTTGGGACCTGGGAAGGCCGCTGTGGGGGTTCCCAGGAGTCAGAGACCCACAGAGGTGTGGGTTTGCTGCTCTGTGGGGCCTACCCAGTAATCTTGCTGTGCCCTAACACCTCTGGAAATGGTAACTAGGGACAGAGTAAGGGGATTATTTACAGTAGTCCAGTGCCGGGGCAAAGCAAGATATATGTGCCACCTGTTGACTTAAGAAAAGGGCAGAGCAGGATTTTTGAGGCTGAGATGTCCCTTTCAGGTCACTATCTTCCCACTACCTACCTATCTACCTATCTAGCTGCGACCGAACTGGAGCACTCAGAACCTACCAGGCACTACCAGCTTTTCTACCTGCCAGACAGAACTGGACTACTCGGAACACTCCTCCTGGTTCCACCTGTGCCAGTGGAGAAGGGACAACACTGTGTCCCTTACGAACGTTAAGGGAGGATTTCTAGCCATCAGTGAGTCAGGTCTGCTGTCTAGTTTATATATTCACTCGTTAATTCAAATATTTAATGATCAACCTGCTGTGGACTAAAGTTCAGGTTTTCAATTAGGAAGCAGGAGCTATAAAAGACATGGGGGTAGAGGAGACCCAAGACGCTATAGCTCAGTGACAGAGCACTTGCCTCGTATGTGCCAGGCTAACACAGGCAGGGAGGAAACAGAGGTGAGAAAGCCTCCAACTGGAATTTCCCCGGTGGCGGTGAGCTTCCTAAGAGAGACGGGGGCCGTTTCTACAGAATGCTGGTGAATGAATACCATGGAAGGGGACAGCCCTCCAAGATCATTCCTTCCTCCCTTCGCAAATAGGCTTCTTGTCAATGCTTAAAGTTCTGACATTAGAAATTTATTATTCTGTATCTGTCTCCTCCTCCTTTGAAGTAATTTTTCCAGTATAAATATCAAACATGCTTGTAATAGAAAAATTGGAAAATAAAAGGGGTAAAAATATTTTTGCACACCTCCCCAACCTTTAGGGACCCCACTGTTAATGTTTTGGTATTTTTTTCTACCCTTTTCTCTTGACGTTTTCAGTCTTAGGTGAGTGTCTCATGAGAGGGGACCTGAAACCTAGTTCAGCTTCAGTCTTCTTTCAGTCTGATGTACCAGAAGCGTCAGGTCCCCTCCACCAAGTGTCAGCACTCAAGGACCTTACCCACCGTTAGAGACTTTAGTGTGCCAGCAAGTCCTGTGACTGTAAGGAAGTTACTCTCCTTTCTGGACTTCAGTGCTGCATCTGTATAATGGGGTAACAATGATCAAGTGTGTTACCTCACAGTATTCCAAAATCAAATAATGCAAGTGACGTGTTGTAAGATATTGCCAAATACGGCTCAAAGGTGTGAGATCAGGACTGATGGGAGAGGTCAGAATAGAACTAGTCTTAACAAGGCCACAGCAAAGAGGGCCACAGGGAGGACGAGAGAGGAGAAGGAGAGGGAATATGAATAAACCCACACTGGGCCTGTCAGGGCCTCTGCAGGGGCAGTGCTCACGAGGTGACTTTTGGGTCTGCTTGGGCTGTAGTGTTTTCTCTCAGAACTGCTGGAGCATTGCTTACCTCACCTCCTGCTGGGTTCAGAGTCCAAGTCTAGTAGAGGTGGGAGAGATAATACCACCCCGAAGGTGGCATTTCCACTCCCTTGGGGCTGGTGGCGAGCAGAGGTGCACTCTGTCTGGGATTTAGAGGTGCGCAAGACTTAGGCTAGAGGGAGATAGATTTTTTTTTTCAAGGTTGCTCCGGGCCAGGGCAGGTGGCCTGGAGGAGTAGGAGAAGGGAGCAGGCAGGTAGGAGAGGAGGGAGGTCTGAAGACATCTTGAAGCTGGTTTTCACGAAGCCATTGCAAGGTTTTTGCCACTATGCTTGTGACCTCAAAGGTGTGTATGCGCAGGGGGTGGAGAAGACCCAGGCCCTGAGCTGTGGCTGCCTTGGGCTGGTTCATGGAGACAGGTAGCTGCATGTGAAAGTCTAAGAATGCCTCTTGCATACCTGTGTGAACATGTGGATCCAGAAAAGCTGTGAGTCTGCCTAGGAATTTAGACATCCATGGGGGAGACGTAGGGAAGTCTGTATGCCACTGAATGTCTGGACTTGTGCTGTGTGTGTGTGTGTGTGTGTGTGTGTGTGTGTGTCCATGTATGCGCTCAAGGGAGCTTGCATCAGTGTAGAAAGGAGCACTTTTGTGAACTTCCACTGTATTTATATGACACTCCCTAACCCTGCAGCCCATGCAAAATCTACAGGCCAAGGTGTAAGCTGGCAACAGCACGAGTTTCCTAAGTGTTTACTGTGAGCTCTGTCTGCACCAGACTCCAGAGACACAGAGACAAGTAAAATTGAGGCCTGCCCCTGAATTAGCAGGTTAGGGTGGGAAGAGCAACAGCTATTTATGTCCCAAGGTTGTAAAGTCAAGTTTTTCCCCAGGGCCCTCAATACTGTAGTGTAGGAGATCTATTTCACTAACATCTCCCGCTCCAGACTGACGGTTCCTTGAGGATCAGGACATACCTGATGTTCTGACAGAATGTCACAGGCTGCTGTTTGTCAGATGTTGTTTCTGTACCTGAGGTCATCATGACCCATAGCCAGCTCAGGCAGTCCTCCTGAGGCTAGACTCAACTCCCCCTTCCTCCTCTAAAGCTAGGCCGAGTGCACCAGCTATTTCAGCTCTCCTGGTCTCAGTCTTCTCATCTGTGCAAAGAGGATCATTATCTCATTGTCTCAACTTCCCTGGGGACTTGAGGTTTCAGTGAGAACATGCGCGGGCCCTGCTGCGTGTGTACACATGGAACTCATACTGTGAAACCCTGTTGGCTAAGCAGGAGAAGCAAGCTCTGAAGCCTCTGTGGGCAAGCAAGGATAGCCCCATGGGCAGAATAGGCAGGATCCCCAGGGCAGAGTCCATGCCATTGATTGGTACTGGTTCAAGAGCATCCATCTGATCATTATCTACATGTTTCTTATTATCTAATTCTGGTGTGTCCCCCACCCTCTATAGCACAGCTTTACGTTAGACATAAGCATGTAACATCTATGAAATGTTCAAGATGTGTCAGGTGGGGAGAAATTGTCCTCTCCTATCGTGCACATTCTCAGTGCACATGTGTGCTTGTGTGTATGGTGTGTGCTTATGGGCTTGGGGACAGGAGAGGCAGCTGGCAGCCCAAGTTGGGCCCACTTCCTCCACACCTGCACGCACTTGGGTGTCCATGAGCACAGCTAGAGTTTGGGGCCATCTCTCCACCACCCCTGTCCACAGCTCTTCCTCTTCTCTGATGTGCACTCCTGCTGAGGCCTCTCTTCCTCTGAGCCTCCTCCATCCTGGTTCAGGGTCTTACCAGTCATGTGCTGGAGTCAGGTCCAAACTGCTTGCAGAGCCAAATACTGTTCTCTTCCTAACCCCAGTGATCAAGGACCCCATTAACAGTTGGAAAACAGGGCCAGGGACCTAGCTCAACTGACAAAGTGTTTGCCTGGCGAGCATGAGGACAGGGTTCAATTCCTGATACAAGAAAAAAAAAAAAAAAACCAGTTTGAAACCAGTCATGGAGGGAACATTTACATTGAAGGGTACTGAGTCCCTGATACAAATCAGACATCATCCACAACCCCCAAGGCAGTTGTAAACACCAGTACACTAGTGCTGCCTGCAGGCAAGCCTGATAAAACAACTGATGGAGTCCTAGGGCCTCCTAGACATTTGACATATTTGCACAAAACCCCGTAAGCTATTTTGTCAGCATCTCCATTTCACATCTGGAGGTCATAATTTACAGTTGTACTCTAGGTCTCTGTGCATAATGCAGCCTTACGAATAGAGCCACAAGATCTGATAGGGCCATGTAGTCACTCTGCTCATTTCGAAGAGAAACAACTTAGAGAGGCTTACTATGACAGGGGCTTTCTCTCTTAATAAGACCTAACAATGTAGTAACCAGGCTTGAAACACACTGCCCACATCATGCCAGGTCCAACCACAAAGCCAAGTCCCTGTCACCTGATGTTCTGTTCTACATGCATGGTTGATTTGGTGGTGGTGGTGCGCTATACATGCAAAACATATTTTGTTTTGCTTGATTCGATCCAGTGTTCAAGACTCTCAAAAATGTTTTAAAACTCACTTGGATCATTGATTGTATGTCTGTCTCCTTCCTAAATTGGTGCCACTCCCTGTTTTGATGACTGCACCTTCACTAGAGGAATTAGTTAGACTTTTAAAAGAATATGCAAGCCAGAGTTTTAGGCCCCAACACCTAAAGTTGCTGTCTCTGATAGGAATGTGTGTGGCTCTCACATACCCTTAGGAGCAGGTCCCTCCTCCCTTGTGGTTCTGCCTGAGCTACTGCCCAGAGAGGTTGATTCTCTCTCCTGGCAAATATCAGCAGCATTTTGCTAAACACCTACTGAGCCCTGTGTGTGCCTCTCAGTGACAACCAGCTTCCCCTTTGTCCAGCAAAAGTCCTTTCCCTCTGTCACTGTATATGAATTTTTCCAGCTTCCAAAGAGAGGCTCTGTGCTTGCTAGACGCCCCTACCCTCACAGTCTCCGGGCGGCGGCTGCGAGACGCGGGCCGGCTGGAGGAAGGTGGACAATAACTAGTGTTTCCCGCAGATTCCGGACGCAGATCTTCTATCCCCCACCCTCGGGAGAGAGATTACACGTCGCCCCACCCTGCAAACTCTGTCAGTCTCAGCCTGGCATCCCCGTCCTCCGCCTCTCCAGGCCCGCCCGGGGGGCTTCACATTCCGCCTCTGCGTCCCGGGTGGGCACGGCGCCAGGTGAGCGCTCACCTGGGGCGGGAGGGTGAGGGCGAGGGGGGCGGGGCGGGGCGGGGCGAGGGCCACCGCGGGGGCGGGGCGAGGGCGGCAGGGCCAATGGGGGAGGAGGCTCGCCCCGGCCCCGCCCCCCGCGCCGCTCCCTCCCTCACGGCTCCCGCTCCGCCCCGCCCGAGTTTAAAGCCCCGCGGGCGGCCGGTGGCGGTGCTGCGAGCGCTGAGCTGCGCGAGGAGATGCTAGAGGGCGCCGCGCCGCCGGCACCATGCGCCCCGCGCCCGCGCTGGCCCTGGCCGCGCTCTGCCTGCTGGCGCTGCCCGCCGCCGCCGCCGCCGCCTACTTCGGGTCAGTCCCGCCGCGCCCCGGCCCCCACCTCCACCTCCACCTCCTCCGGCCTCCGCGGGGTCAGCCCCCCGCGCCCCACCCGCTGTCTCGGACCCTCGCCCACGGGGCCCGGCCCACCTGGCAATGGGAGTTCGCGCCGGACCTCAGTCCTGGGCTCGGGCACCGGTCGCCCCTTCTAATGTCTTGGGCGTCCAGCGCCCCCTCTCTGCTCACCCGCCGGGTGTCAGACTCCAGCCCAAGTTCCCAGTCCTCTCTGTCTGCTGCGCCCCTCTCCCTGCGGTCCCGCGCTCGCATGCCAGCTCTGGGTCTTCATTTGGGCGCCTGTCTGCCCCTATTCAGGGCTCTGTCCCGGGTCTAGCCTGGGACACCGAGACCCGGAGGGCTGGCCGATGGAAGGGGTGGGTTGTTCTCAAGATGGATTGGAGGATCTTGCAGGTCTAGGAGAATGGAGAACCCAGGGAAGGACGGAGGGGAGTGTCAGCGCCCCAGAGCCGGACCAGAGGACCAGACCTCGGTCCTGGCGTCGAGCGTGGATGCTCTCAGAATGATGGAGAGGGGAGAGGGGACTATTTCGGGAGATGTACGTGACTGGAAAAGGAGGATCACTGATGGGATGACACCTGGGGAGAGGCAGGTGCAGGAACGGTGAAGGGGAGCTTGGAGTGCAAATTACAGCGCGACTGTTTCCAGGTTTCTTCTGCTCTGACCCTTGAATTGCAAGGACTTGGCAGGGTGCGAAGTAGAGGAGGCGTCATGGATAAGCATGCACCTTCCCCGTGAGCTGACTCCAAATGTCAACAGACTGAGTTTAAACCTGGCCTTTTTTGTGAGCTTCACCCCAGATCAAGGCAAGGTTTGCATTCTGACCACAACAAAGGCAAAAGAAAAGTCCCTCAAGTGACCCACCTGAGGCAGCTCTTATGAACCTACCTGGTCAGGACCTGTCAGGGTCCCTCACAAGTTGAAATAAGGGCTGCAGGCTAATTTCCAGGTCATGACCCCTGGTGAAAAGTGCCAGGGCTGTAGGCAATGGACTCCCTGACATAGCAGGGAATGAGGTCAGCTCAGACCTAGGGCTAGTCCTATAGGCCTACAGCTTAGTAATGTCCTGTGAAGACCACTTGGTCTCTAGGCCTCAGTTTCTCCTTTTCTAAAAAGAGGGGACTGAACTTGCTATGTGATCCAATCCAAGATCAGTGCACCTATGTAATGTTTGTTTCCCAAGGATTTCAGGTTTGAAGGAACTCTTCCTGTCTCAGCAGGAAGACATAATGAGTGCAGCACAAATTGGGTTTGATCCTGCCCATTGCTAGCTGTGTGCTCTTGGCCAAATTATTTAACTGCTTTGTCTCTCAGTCGGTGCGTATTTCATAAGAGGGCTGAGTACATATAAAGCACTTACAACAGTGCCTAGCATGTAGTAAATGCTCAATTAGTGCCAGCAATTGTTATTGTTATTGTTAGTATTAAGGAAACCAGGTACACAAGACATCTGAGAGGTTTCTAAGCTGGAATGGATCAAGGAAGGACACTAGCTCATTTCCACAATTCTTTTGTTTGCTTGGGTTTTATGGTTGGAGATAGGAGCGAAGGTCAGATGGTGTAGGAGGAGAAGAGAGGGGTCCAGGAGATCTGGACCACCCTGCTGGTGTGTTAAGAGGGAAGGAGGTTCTTGGCAGTACACAGTGCTAGAATTTGGGGGCTGTGATGAGGAGCAGTGTTAGAAATGAGAAGGGAAATGGATTAGGGCTGAGAGGCTACCTCTTCCAGCTCAAGAGCCCAAAAGCTATCACTACCCGAATCTGGAGAACAGGACAAGTGCTCAGAGAAAAAGCTAAGATTAGCGCCTCGTGTTGTTAAATGTTTGGTCCAGAAGACGATAGGATTCAATCAAAGCCTTTTACTGAGGAAACCCTCTTGTGACTCAGTCAGACCAGGATATCCTGCTTTCCATCAGAATTCGTTCTTTGGAAGGAATCTGTTATCAGTCATGCACACTTTAGTGAGAGTGTGAGGCAATATGTTTCTCCTTTCGCCCAGGTAATTTGCACTTGAAGTTTCATTTCTTATTATAACTCCTCTTTTATTTCAGATGGGGAGTCTCCACCCTCAAACTGTAATGAGCCAGCAGTGGCTTCTGCTTCTTTTGTAGGAGCCTAAGTCCAATTGTCTTGATGATGGTGGTAACATGACACTGTACATAGTATAGAAGTTCACAAATCACTTCCTCATGCAGTCCCCTCTCTGAATTCTGTGGTATGAAGGATGGGTGTGGATGGTTCCCAAAGGAAACCGAAGCTCAGCAAAGTCCAGTGAGTCACCTGATGTCACGTCTGGATTAATCGTGGCGGGTGGTTGTGTGGCAGAACAGAAACCAGGTTTTACCGTGGGTCTCTGTTCCATGCCGTGCGGGGAACTGTGGGACACTGCCTCCAAGGGGGGCAGCAGCTGCCGAGGGGCTGGCCTCCCTTCCTCCCTCCAATAGTTAATTCTTTCAGACCTGTACCCCAATGGGAGAGGCCACAACACTCATCTCAGTCGTTGGCAATGAGACAGAAGGCACTGAGCCCTGCTAGCCTGCCAGGGTGGAATGATGACATTGGGACAGGAAGCGCTTAGAACCCACCAGCCACCGAGAGCCAGCTAGCACCGAGTATGCACCAGCTACCCTGTCAGGCTGTGTCACTCATTATTTCAAGCCTTGCGCCTGTTTTTAAGAACTTTAATCTTAATCTCAGCGAGATTCAGACATCTGCCCAAAGTCACACAGCTAGCAACAGGCAAAGCCTGAACTCAAAGGCCTGTGCATTCATCAACTTCCTTGTCCTGTCCCTGCTACGGAAGAAGCTTGAGAATCCACCCAACAGCCTAGCCATCTCCCTGCTGGGCTATTGAGGTGTCAACACTGTAGTTCCACCATAGAACCATATTATAACCTTTATGTTTTCAAAAGTAGTATACACATGAGGAGATGCATGCGTTTTCAGCATAATTTGGATGGAACAACTTAGTGGTGACCCCAGGGATTCACCACCCTAAGGGATCCCTGTGCTTCTTTGTGGTCAACCCTTCCCCACCAGTCACTAGAGTACCTCATTTCTTTATCAGCTTTGCCCCTTAAAGAAGTTTGTGTAAATGCAGTCATGTGGTACATAGGTTTTTGTTCCTGGATTCTTTTGCTGAACATAACAGTGTTTGAGGTTCATCCAGAGTACTACGCATATCGATCATTGTTCCTTGGAGACAAGGTCTCACTGTGCAGTGCAGGCTGGCCTCGAACTCGCTTATGTAGCCCAAGTTGGCCTCAAACTCATAGTGATCCTCCTGCCTCAGCCTCCCGAGTGCTGGAATTATAAGCTGCATCACCACACTCCGTTCTTTTTATTTATTTATTTTGGTACTAAGAATTGAACTCAGAACTTTGGGCTTGCCAGGCAGGCACTGTGCAACTGAGCTTTATCCCCAGCCCTTATCTTATTTTTTTTTTTTTTTTTTTTTTGTCTTTTTGAGACAGGGTCTCACCATGCAGCTCAGGCTGGCCTTGAGCTCACTTTGTAGCCCAGGCTGGTCTCAAACTCACAAGGATCCTCCTGCCTCAGCCTCATGAGTGTTTGGATTACACCATCATGCCCAATTCTTTTTTTCTTTATTCTTAAGTAATATTTCATTATATGAATCTATCACAAGTTGTTTATTTATTTCTCAGTTGATGGTCATTTGGCATCCTCCCAATAAAGGTGGTGTCAGCCTCCATTTACCTCTATTTTGTGGACATTTCTTTTCATTTCTCTTGAATAACTGTGAGGAAGAGTTATGGATCTTATGGTAGGTACATGTTTAATCTATAGGAAATGACTAATTGCCCAAAGTGCTTGTATCATTTTACAAAGTAATGTATGAAAGCTTTAGTTGCTCCACGTTCTTGTCATATATTATCAGTTTTTTGTTTACTTTGTTTTTTTTTTTTTTTTGTCTTTTTCCTTTTTATCGGTACCCGGGATCGAACTCACGACTGCCTGCTTGCAAGGCAGGCGCTTATGCCGCTGAGCTAAATCCCCAGCCCCTTGTTTACTTTGTTTTTGTACTGAAGAATAAACTCAGGGTGTGGTGCATGCCAGGCAAATGCTCGGTCAGTAGGCTGCGTCCTAAGCCCTTACAGTCGATTTTAGTTGAAGCATGTTAGTGGCTATGTGTTGGGCATCTTTGCTTTTAACGTGCATGGACCCATTGGTGAGCATTTTGTGCATTTTGACAGTTTGACTATTTTTTCATTGGATTATGAGTCATTTTATTAATGAATTATAAATATGCCTTATATATTTTGGATATAAGGTTTTCTTTGTCAGCAAGTATTTTGCCCCTGCCCATGGCTTGTCTTTTCATTTTCTTCCTGGCATCTTGCAAAAAACAGAAGTTTATAATTTTGATGAAGTTCAATGTATCTTTCAACTTTTTATTCGACGGATTTTACTTTTTTTTTTTTTTGTATCCTATCCAGGAGATCTGTGCCTGCCCAAAAGTTGCAAAGATTTATCCCTATGTATGTTTTCTTTTGAAGCTTTATAATTTTGTTTTGCACTTGGCTCCGTAATATACTTGAGCTAATTGCTTATGATGTGAGATATGGGTTGAGGTAGATTGCTTTCCATCTGGGCATCTATTTGTTCTAGCACCATTTGTTGAAAACGTGACTCTTTCTCCATTGTCTTATTCGTTGCAAATCAATTGATCTAAGCAGTGGGGTCTATGTCTAGATCCTCTATATGTTGTTCTCTTAATCCATATGCCCATCTTTGTGTCAATACCACGTGGTCATGATTACTATAGCTTTATAGTAAGTCTAGAAACCAAGTACTAAAAATTGTCTCTTTGTCCTCTTTCAAATTTATTTTGAGTGTTCAGGTTCTTTGTGTATTTACATACATTTTAGTATCATCTTATCAATATCTACATGAAAGTCTGTTGCGCTTTGGTTGAGATCAGATTGAATCTATAAACCAACTTATGGAAGATTAACATTTAAATAATCCTGAGTATGCTGAGTCACACACAGGTCTTATCTACCTATTTGGAGCTTTAAAAATTTTCCCCCATAATGTTTTATAGTTGCAATGTACAGATCTTGCCAGTATATTCTAAAAATTATTTCTAAGTGCTTTATGTATTTGGAAAACATCACTTTTATACCTTTTTTAAAAAAGGAATTGAATTGGGTCCTGAAAAGAAATTTACTGCTTTGAAATGGTGAATTAAAAGCCAAACCTCTCTGATAAGAATCACTGTGTTTTGGAAGGAATTTAGGCTCCTTGTCCCTAGCTGAGCTGTAACCCCTGAGGACCTGGGCTCCTGAGTTAGTCAAACCAGCCCCCTCAGCAGTCAGTACTTGAGTTTCTGTGGCTAAGAAGGGAAGAAAGAGGGAAAGGAAGTGGGGCAAGCATGGAGTTGCCTGAAAAAGAGAAATCTCTCGTGGTTATTGCTCAGGTAGAAGCTGGACTCTGGAGGAAGTGGACAGGTGTTTATGAGGATGACCCCCCACCCTGGCACCAACCAGAGCCAATGCCCTGCTCTAGTAAGGAGCACTGGGCTTGGAGCCATGATGACCAGAGTATAAGCCCTCAACTTAGCTATCAGTAAAATGGGTTGATCTTTATTTTGAGAAGTTGTTATGAAGGCTAAATAAATATATAGAGAATCTGGGAATGTAGCTCAAAGGTAAGAGCATGTGTAATATTCTGTGTTCAGTGCTCAGCACTTAAAGAAAAATACGTCAAAGTGCCAAACACGGCCATGGTGGCATGTGGAGGGCTGAAGTCGGAGGACCATGAGTAAAAGCCTAGCCTGGGAAATTTAGCAACTTAGCAAGTAAGTGAGACCTTGTCTTAAAAATAAAAATAAAAATGGGCTTGAGATGTAGCTCATTTTGAAGTCCTGTGTTCAAATCCCCAGTGTCTCACCTCAAGTCTCCAAAGAAATATGTACTTACAATGTTGAAGTGCTATTGATACATAAAAGGAGTCCAAAAAATCTAGGAGTCTGCCTTAGAGCACACTAACTTAAAAAGTGTCCAGTGATGTTTTCTCCTTCCTCTCTACATCTTTATCCCAATTGCTACCCAGTTAAAAACAAATAGAATCTTTTCTCCTGTGATCAACCTTTTATATGGACCATCTCTTTCTACCATAGTGACACCGCAGGAGGCAGGTGTTGGCGTGACCTCCTCACTAACAGGTGGGTGGGAGGAGAGGGCAGAGAGGCTAAGTGCCTTGCTGAAGTCCCGGAACCAGTGGTTAGCAGCACCAGCTTTGAAATCTAGCTGGTTAGAACCCAGAGCGGATCTCTTTCTTCTTGCTTCCTACTGGCTACCTCCCCTGACAACTCGGACCCCTGATCCCTCTGCTGTCACCCTCACGCTTCACTTGCACACGGAGGAGCTTTCTTGCACCCTGTGTCCTCAGCTCTGGGTTTGTTACCTACTTTTTACTGTGCTCACGTCTCCTGCTCACCTGTAGGCAGAGGTCTTGGGCCCCATTGTCCGCCGACCTCCCCATTTCTGGTTTTGCTCCCTGGCCTGCTGGCCTTCTGTCCCCTGCCTGATCCTCTGTACCCATCACGATGCGCTTCCCTTACCTGCAGACACCTGGCCCTCTTGTGTACGAGCTTCACTGAGGCTGGGCCATGCCTCGTCCTGTTAGATTTGGCCTGGCGTTAAAGTGGAACAAGCATTGTCCCTTGGACTCCAGAACTCTGCCACACTAAGCATTTTGTGGGTGCCCTTGTGACAAGAGACAAACTGGCAAGGGGTGAGGTAAGTGCTCCCTCAGACCTCTCATTGGAGAAAAGCAGACTGACAGGGAGAATGAAGAGCCTTGGAGATTTCAACAAGCATATTCCAACTGGTCCTGGAAAGAGCCAGGAGCCTGGAAAGACCACTTTTTTGGTCCTCCAAAGAGCCAGTAGTAGGACAGGATGAAAAGCTCTGCTCTTCCTACATATCAATCCTGTTGAGGCCAGATGCATTTCAAGATCCAAAATTTCTCAGATTTTAGAAAGAAAATATAATGCATGTATCATATGTAGCATCACAGGCCTGCTAATGTCTAGGAGGATAGTACTTCATTATTTTTTGTAAGGAAAACATGTATACGTTGGGATAAATAAAGACCATAGTAATCTTTGCTCTGAATTTGCGGTGTTTGAGGCTTGCTGCCATACAAAGTACAGAACAGTACTACAGTGATACCAAAGCTCTGCAGTTTTGTGAGCTTTCTGGAGTTTGGAGTTGTAGATACAGGCTGGGGTTGGCAACCAAGGAGGGCTTCCTGGGTGAAGTAAATAAACATCACCACATGGAAAGTGCGTGCAGCCTTCAGGATCAGCCTTCCCATTCCCTGCATTTGTGAGGCATCAAAATAGAAGTGGCTGTGAAAGTTTCCAGGGGATTCATGAGGGGTTTGGAGTAGGACATGACGTCTCGGGTTTATGGCATGGAGAAAGGCACAGGGGTTGGACTGAGTTAGACATAGCAGAAAGACAAGCAGGGGCCCCCTGATACATCCCTAGCTAGTCCTGGTCAGGGTGGTCCAGAGTAGGAAGTTGTTCTGGTTCTGCTTGGGAGGCCCCTGTTCTGTCCCAAAGGGAGCGTCTTCTGACTTCATTCCCCATGGTGTCGTCCTGGACTACCCCAGCCCTCCAGGAATTTTTCAGAGGCTGCTCCTTGACTAAGCTGGGAGGCACTTGCTCTCCCTGGAGCTAGGTAAGAGTGTGGAGGGCTGTGGGCCATTCCTAGGGCCAGCCAAGAAGACAAGGGGCACCTGCAGCCTGAGATATCGCTGCCTAGAGCCCCTGCCAACAGGTAGACTGTCCTTATCCCCCAGCAAGCATGCACAGGAATTACCCAGGGACCTGGCTCCTCTCACCCTGAGCCCACGTGTCCATGGGAGGAGGGTGGCCAGAGCTCAGGAAACATGCAACAGTTAGTCCCATTAGCTTGCAATGATTAAATAGCGTGACTGAAGTCACCCAGTTTAGAGCCAGGACCCCCATGTGTGGGTGGAGCTGGGGGGTATTGTTACACCCCACAGGCAGGGACAGTCGTGGTGACTGTTTCCACCCCCACAGTGCCCACTCTGTGCTGCTGAAACTGCTTCTCCCCTGAATTGGGATCTGTGCACCTAAGAAGTTGGGGAAGTTTATTTTATCATCATTGTACCGGGCTCCCTGTCTGTCTGTCTGACTGTCTGTCTGTCTCCGTCTGTCTATCTGTCTCTGTCTGTCTCTCTGTCTCTCCTTCTCCCTCTGCTTTCATGATCCTTCCCTTTGATCTTCCTTCTATCTAGTAAATGAATTCTTTTTAGTAGAAAAATCAGGTCACTTCTGGAAGCCTTATTTCTAACTTTTGACTGAAAAGTGACTTGAATTTTAGATCAGAGAAAAATAGCCTTTTAAACTCCTCCCTTCTTGAGGTCTCACTCTTGGGTTGTCCAGAGGGGCTCAGAGGAGTCCTGATCAGGCTTCTTTCCCTTAAAAACCCACCCGCACTGTGTTCCTAACACTTAGATATTGGGCATTGGTAGTGGCTTATTTTGTGTCCTGAGGTGTTCTGTTGAGACTGAAAGCAATCAGGAACCCCAGGGCATGTCCCAGTGCCGTTATTAAGTCACCTTGGACAATGAGTCTGCATAACCTTCTAGGGCACAAGACAAGTCAAAGCTGAGACCTGCCCACTGGGCAAACCTCTTGTCTTCTTTCTCTGTCCCACTCCCAGCAGTCTCTGAGGTATCTCCCAGGAGCCATCAAGGTGAAACCTCTGAACCAAGCGATCTGATGGGTCTCTCCAGCTCTCAAATGCAATCCGTATCTGTGCCTAGTCATTTAACTGGAGGAGTTGCTTATATCCCCATGTTGGGGGAATCCCTCTACCCAGGCCTGGCTTTGGGGACCCCTCCATGGTCTCTGTGCCACCTGAGCTAAGCATGAGGGACAAAGACTTCCTCTCCTGGCTTTGATCTGAGCCTGAGCAGACAGAGAGAGGGCCAGGAAGGAGGGCAGGAGAGGAGAGCACTTCCTCCACAGATGTTGAGCCAGTGGAACTCTAAATCTGGACATTGTTGGGATGCAGAGCATGTGAGCTGCTTGGCTGCCTGCTGCCCACTCAGCTTGGAGCGGCGTCTTCCCGATGCCATCCTCAGTGGGCAGCCTGGAGAAACAGGAAATGGAGCTCTTCCAGAGAGACAAAGCCCACAGCTGGCCCGGCTCTTTTTTTCTCAGAGCAGGGACTCGATGGGGGATGCAGCTCTGGGGTGGGCTCAAGAGGGATGTGGTGGCCAGATCTAATTCTCACAGGGGGATCGTGGCACCCTGAGGCCAAGAACTGGGGAAAGAAGGAGGCCTGGTCTGAAAAGGAGACAGTGGAGCCAGGTAGGGAAGTAATGAGTGGCCTTGCCTGTGGGTGGACCTGGCATGAAGCTGATGCTCCGTGAATACAAGCGTAAGTGCAAGACTAAAGGGAGTGGAAGGAGTGGGTGGAAGGGTTGGGAACGCAGGCAGGAGACACCACTGGACACTTTGCCAGGCTTTACGGTAAGGGCATCTTCATGGGAGAGGGGCGCGGGGACAACCATGTCAAGAAGAAAGGGGTCCAAAGGCAAAGGGGGGTGCACAGCCCCGCAGAGTAAACCTGGGCTCCCCTTTCTGAAGGACTGGCCAGTGTCACGGTGCCTTCCCTGGCTGAGTAGAAGCTGCCCTCACTGAACGGCCCCTGCTGGGGAGGGGTCAGCTGTGGAGAGGGTGGGAGGCTTGGTGTTGTGAGTGTGTAGGGGGCTTAGTAAGGGCCAGAAAAGGTGGGCCCAGAGGCTGGAGAGGAAAGCACAAAGGGGGCACTGACCATGCAAACGGCCCTGCAGCGGAAGCCTGTTATCAGGAGCATCTAATGAGGCTCTGCAGGGCTGAGACCAAGGCCCCAGGCAGCAGGAGGCTTTCCTGGTTCCCAGGCAGCTGCATACAGTTGGCATGGGCCCTGGTGCCAGGCACAGCTTGTGGTCCTGCCAGCCAGGGGTCCAGCTTTGCTGGCATTACCTGGTGCCCTGAGAACCACCCGCCTTGCCCTGTACACCTACCTCCCTCCAATCCTGAAGTGGCCTCTGCTGGACCCATCAGACTCTCTGGAGCAGAAACAAGGGTGGTGCAGGTCTGGAAGCACAGCCTGGGGCATGAATAGTGCACCTGCCCAGCCTTCCCCAGCCAGCCTGGAGTGCTCCCCAGAACTTCCTCCTGCCTCCGCCCCACCCCAGGCCTCTTACTATAGGTGGGATGGACGAGACAAGCCAAGGTCAGGTGGTCACCTAGATAGCGCTGGGAGTTCAGCTACTGGTCACTCCTTAGAGAGCCAAGCTGGCTGGAAATTCACTTTTCTTCTCCTTGGAGTCTGACTCAGATCACATTTCCTCCTGACTATGAGCCATCTTCTCCTCCTGCTCCTCTTCCTCCTCCTCTTTCTCCTTCTCTCCTCCTCCTCTCCCTCCATCTTTGAGACAGGGTCTCTTTATGTATTCCAGGCCGACCTCGAATTCACTGTGTAACTCAGACTGGCCTTGAGCTCTCCGTGATCCTCCTGCCTCTCCCTCCTGAGTGGTGGGATTACAGGTATATACCACCACAACTGGCTTCTTGAAAGCATACCTGTGTCCTTGCACCCAGCACAGTGCCTGACACACAGTAGGTGTTTAATGAGAACACTTACTCATTGATGAGGAGATTACTATGTGTAGATACTGTTCCAAGAGCTTTGTGACACTAACTTACTTAATCCTCTCAACACCTTGCAAACGAGACATTGTCATGGTCTGCATCCGACAGATGAAGTGCTGAGAGGTAAAATGCCTTGCCCAATAAATAGCCCAGCTAGCAAGAGGTGGGACTCCAACTCAAGCAGGCTGGTTCCCATCATGCTATCTCACAGCCAATGTGTGTTTGTTAGATGGAGTGGACACAGAGTAATCCCTGAGGTCACTTCTGAGTGAAAAGAAGACTTAAACCAGCCTGCTTGGCCAGCAGCCTTGAGGATATGAAGTCCTGGGGTCCCCACATTCCAGTGGGTGGTACATAATTGCTGGGGAATGAGCTACATTTCTTATAGGGGTTGGATGGTCCCTGGGTCCTGCTAACAACAGAACAGCCTCCTGAGGACTTTCCTCGAGCCTGAGAGTACCTTCTTCTGCCTCTTCCAAGGCTGCTCTATGAGGCAGTTTTAGCCAAACCTGCGACTGAAAAGAACATACAAAAAGGAAGGGGCTTCAAGGGTCAGAGTAGATAGAGGATGAGGATGGTCTCTGTGCCTGACAGCACCTTTGACTTTCTTATTCTAAGAGCAGAAGTGATTGAGAGACCTGAGGTCAAAGCCAGCAGGCATCTCATGGGGGCAAATTCTGGTTTATGCCCAATCTGATCCAAGGGACCAGAAGTGATGGTGCAGAGAGTTGACACACCCAACTAGGGAGGATAAAGAAGGGAAAAAGAAGGTAGCTGGTCACAGGATGGGGCCATTACTTTATTAATGGGAAAACAAGACTAGGAGTCAGCCTGGGGAACTTAGGGAGGGGAGGAATGGGGAAGACCAGCTGGGTCCAAGCAGGTCCAACCTCATGCGCGGGGTCCAGGTAGTCCAGGAGCACTTGAGTCAGGGAGAAGTCTTAAGGTACTGTGAGGACCAGTGAATAAGCTCACAGATTGTGTGCTTTCTGCTCTTTGAGAACGCAGACTACTTGTGTGGTTGACAGTGTGACGGACGACAGGGTGATGTCTTCCTTGAAACCTTGAAACTCCCATTTTACCTGATTTGTAAGACTGATGATCTTGGATCTCATAATCGGCTCTCCTTCATACCACTCTGGGGCTCAGCTAACATGTAGGTGATAGAAATTTCTCAGAGGCTTGGAGGGCAGGGTCCTCAGGTCTAGGCTTCTGGAAACAGATTTCCTCCAGAGGAGAGAAAATGCCTGCTGTCCACGGAATGGGTTGGAACCTGCAATGCCCAGAATTCTTCTGAGATCCAGGAAGTACCTTCCCTAGGGGATGCCATGGGATGGGCATGCATAGAAGTCACTAGCATTTTTCGGGGAAATCAGTCAAGTCATTTTTCTAAATGTGACGTCGGAGTATTATTTCTTCCAAGAAGTATGATTCCCAAACTGCAATATGGAAAAAAAATAAAAGGGAAACTGGGCCCTGGAAGTTCCCTCAAGCTGTCTTCTGTAGGCTTTTAGGGAGCTTTGGGACAGTGCCAGGAAATCTTCTTTGAGAACAGCCCTGGACAGACCAGGGCCTAGCATGGCTTGAGTACTCTGTGGTTGGCTGCCTTTCCTGATCATTAATCACTACTAAGTGTCATTATTGCTAATAAAATTAACCGACTTTATACTGAGCCATCAATTTCAGGGTTTGTTACATGAAATTTTAAATCAGGTTGCTGTCAATGAGTAGAAGGTTGTGTGTGTGTGTGTGTGTGTGTGTGTGTGTGTGTGTGTGTGTGTTTTAACTGAATCTGGTTTACAAGTGTAACCTAGGGAACTGTGATACTCTACAGCCCACAAAAAGGTTATAATCAAGGACAATGACCTTAGTTCGACAAACCAGCTCCCAGCCCTTGCTATGCAGTAAGCAATTATCTCAGGCAAGAGCAAGCTAGACCTCAGGAGAATTCCAGGACCAGTGCCCAAAATGTTTCCCGAATTTTCCCCCCTATTCTCACCTCTCCTCTCAGTGCATTTGGGTCAATCCTTTGTCCATTCTTTGGGTCAGCTTCCACTGTTTATCTTTTGTATTACAAGTGTAGTCACTCAAACACCGAAAAGGACAGAAAGCAACTGCATGCTCTCTGTCTGTCTGTCTGTCTGTCTCTCTCTTTGTGGGTACTGAGAATCAGAATCAGGACCTTGACCTTTTCAGACAGGCCCTGGGTCGCTAAGCTATACCCCTGGCCTTGATTTTTTTTTTTTTTTTTTTTTTGAAACAGGGTCTCGCTATGCAGTTCAGGCTGGTTTTGAACTCTTGAAATAGCATTTGAGACAGGCCTTGAAGACTTGAAGGATACTCAGTCCCACAGGCTAAATTTCCATCACTCCCTGGTTGTTTCCTGCTTGGCCAATCGGCTTTTATAAGTGAGGTCTTGACTGCCAACACACAGAAATTGTACAGGCAAAAGTGGCCCCTCACACTGGCCCTTAGTGTGGGGAAGACACTTGAGTAAGCCACATGGCTGCTATCTTCTTTGGTCCTGAGCTGCCCTCCAGGCCGGAGACCAGTTAAGCTGGAGCTTTCTCAGCTGGAGCTGACCTCAGGTTCTGCTCCAGACCTGCCAAGGGTCAAGCTCTGAGGATTTCCTGCCAGGCTGCAGGGAGGGGTTTGAGTGTAGGCTTGGTGGACTGGAAATTTACCCATTTGCCCCCAGATTAATGATTAACAGGTCCCTGCCCTCACCCTGTCTAGGTGGGGAGCCCAGGGCCAGGCTGGGCCAGGAGAAGCCCGATAGCATCTGTCTCTGTTCGGAGGTTTCAGAGATATGCTCCACACTGGGTTGGCTGCACCTGATGGATTTGGAATCTACGGGGGCACCTGGGGCCCAGCCAGGTTCCACACCCTCCAGTGAGGCTTCCTACTCTGCCAGACAGGGAGGATGTGGCATCCAGCCAAATTTCTTGGCTAAGGCAGGTGACTCCAAACAGGAGAGCTATGTACTTGGCTCAGTTGGAAAACTCTGACAGCTCAGGGCTTACTTTGGTTAGGAGGATGTAAGCAGGTGTGGCAAATGCCACATCCAACCAGGAGCTTTAAAGCTATTATCATAGCTTTATCCTGGCTATGAGGCTTGATATATTGCAGAAAGTGGCAGCTTCCTCCAGCCTGGGTCCTGGATGGTGCATATTCCATCCACTCTGGGAGGCACCAGGGTAGGAAACAGCAAACATCTTGAACTATGCTGCATGTCACGGAGAGCTCCTGGGAGGACAGAAAGTACCTTGATTTAAGATCCCACTTTACTGTTTTCTGGTTGTACCTGAACCAGTCGCTGTCTCCTCCTAAAGCCTCTGTGTCCTCATCTGGACTAAAGGAGATTCTTCCAATTAGAGAATAAGGCATCTTTCAAGAGAATGATTTGGGAAACTCCAGCTAGCAAGAAGGCAAGCCAGCATGTCCTGGGTGCTGTGGTTTTCACCTTTCCCATAATCTTCATGCAACCCTGAGAGGTAGAGTGGGTCACTCTTTATACTTTGCAGAGCACAAAACCAACACTTCAAGGTTGCACAGCTAAGAAGTGGTAGAGTCAGATTTAGAATTTGGCATCCAAGGGGTTTGGGTCTAAAACAAGAATCTGGGATTCACCTTCACCCAGCCTACGTTTCCTTAATTCCCTCCTTTCTTCTTTCCTTTTTTCTTTACTTCCATCCCTCAAGCATCTCTGTTTCGGGTACCAAATGGTCAGATGGCTGGAGATCGGTCTGAGATTCAGAAAGGAAGCTCAGTTGGCCCAGGATGACTTGGGAAGCAACACAGTGCAAGGGAAGGAAGGCTCTGGAGGACTTTTGCTTTGTGTTTGTTCTGAGTCTGCGTTCCCTGTGCCTACCTTCTTAGGAAGGTTGCTGTCAGGCGACAGCCAGGGCTCTGCAATGTTTCCCAAACTTACTGAATTATCGCAGTTACCCAGGGAGTGTGGCAGACAGATTCCCAGGCCCTTTTCAGATCAATGGAAACAGAATCACGTAGTGTGGATCCTGGAAATCTATATTTTTATTAAGCACCCAGATGATTTTTCTAACTGGGGAATTTGGGGAAGGAGAGTTGAAACTGAACTTGGAAAAAATTTTTTTTTGTCTTTTTCATTTTTATCCGTACCAGGGATCGAACTCACGACTGCACACTTGCAAGGCAGGCGCTTATGCCGCTGAGCTAAATCCCCAGCCCCTTGAATTTGGGAATTTTGAATTTAAATTTCTGTACCAATCCTTTCTTGCACCTTGATCTCCTGCTCTGTGAGACCGTAACCCACGTGGGGCTGGCCTACCACCCAAAAGGCCAATAAATGAAGATCCCAAGAAAGTCCCTGCACTTTGTCCCTATATTCTCATGGAGTGTTCCCAGTCAGGACCCCCAAGGCTCATGTCTCCCTTTTCTCATCCTCTCTCTCTAGCTTGACTGGGCGAGAAGTCCTAACGTCCTTCCCAGGGCTGGGCACCGAGGCAGCCCCAACACAGGGCAGTGCCCACCTGAAGCAGTGTGACATGCTCAAGCTGTCCCGCCGGCAGAAGCAGCTGTGCAGGCGAGAGCCTGGCCTGGCTGAGACCCTGCGGGATGCAGCACACCTTGGCTTACTCGAGTGTCAGTTCCAGTTCCGGCAGGAGCGCTGGAATTGCAGCCTGGAGGGAAGGAATGGCCTGCTCAAGAGAGGTAGGCAGAGGCTTGGGGAACATGGGGAGGGAGGCAGGAGGAGGCCACACTTCCCTTGTTGAATTTGCAAGAGCCCTGGGGGTCTGTGAAGATCTCTTAAAGGCTGTTCATGGCTTAGTCTAAGAGATGGAGGAACAGATGAACAGGGGAAGACACAGAAAGGAGGAGACATGAGCCACTCCTGGAGGAGCCCGTGGATGAGGCCCGAGGTCCCAGCAGCCTCCCTGTGCCTCCCATGCACACTGAAGATAATGTCCAGGCACATATAAGGACAGAGGCCATTAATAACTGGCCAGGATACACAAGGCCAGCTGGTTCCTGTGTTCACCCATCCTTTTGTCTCTTTGCTCCTTAAATTTGTTGTCATTCCCTTCCTTTCCTTTGCCTCCCTCTCTTGTTCTTGATCCCTTCAGGCCTCCGTCCACTCACCTACTGTGTGTATGTAGAGGCAGGCACTGGGCCAAATGCTGGAGGGACAGCGCTGAGCTTGACTCTGCACTCAGAAAGTACATGGACTAGGAGGGGAGAAAGCAGGTCATCACGTGACTCCATGGCCAGGAAGAGAGGGCTATCATGTGAGATTTTTACAAAAATGCGGTGATAGAGACAGTCAACTACTTCCTAGGCCAGCTGCTCTGCACAGCAGGAGAGGGTTTGGCAGAGCAAGTGGCCTGCCTTCCACTTAGTGTCACCGTCACCCAGGTGTTCTGGAGAGCAATAGGAGACTGAACAGCCCATCAGTGCTCCCTGAACAGTACAAGCATAGTGAGGGTTCTGGAAGAGGCTGGGATGCTCGGTCCAGAGAAAGTCAGGCAGAAGACTCAAGGCACCCTTCACTGGGCCGACTCCTTGGTGGATGCAGAGAATGACATGTGAGACATCCTGGAAGCTCAGGAAGCCCATGGTGCATCACTCAGGGGATCAGAAGCCTCGGGAATGGTCGGTCCAACTTGTCTCATATTCACTTGGAATCAAGGCGGCTGTTTGGCCCCAGCTTGGCATCTCCCCAGGTGCTCAAGCTCCTTCTCCTTGCATCTCAGTTCTTATCTGTTATTGGGGTCAGTGACTGCTGTTCTGCTGCCCCCTGGCAATCTGGGCATTTACTCTTCAGGGAATTTGGAAATTCCCTTACGCCCGAACAGCAAGGTTCACCCCAGATGTGTACTTGGGCTTCAGTGCCATTGTGTGGCTTGCACCCCTCCTGTCCTCCGACAGCCTCTGAAGTGCCTCTTTCTCCCCGCTGGCATTCTGGTGCCTGGCACAGGTTTCAAGGAGACAGCCTTCCTGTATGCAGTGTCTGCAGCTGCCCTCACCCATGCGCTGGCCCGGGCCTGCAGTGCTGGGCGCATGGAGCGCTGTACCTGTGATGACTCCCCCGGCCTGGAAAGCCGGCAGGCCTGGCAGTGGGGTGTGTGTGGTGACAACCTCAAGTACAGCACCAAATTCCTGAGCAACTTCCTGGGACCCAAGAGAGGAAGCAAGGACCTGCGGGCCCGAGCTGACGCCCACAACACCCATGTGGGCATCAAGGTGAGCACATTCTCTAGATGCCCAAAGCACTGCCCCTGGGCAGAGTATAGAGATGGGGTGCAAGGTCTGTAAGAGGTCAGCACCCCATCTGAACACACATATCCCTTCCAGAATGATTTTCATGCCTTCAGCTGACATCCTTTGGGCATCTATGCTGGACCATTACTGTGTACCATAAATACAAGAAAGTAGGGGCGGTCACGGGCATCACTGATGGCTGGGTAGCAACGGGACGAGGCTCAGGACATGTTTGGTAAAGCAGGGTGCTGTTTAGAGAAGAATGTCCATTCCAAAGACGACGCCAACATTGTTCTAACAACTTAGATCAGGACCTCTGACTGGCCAGTTTTTTGGATAGGAAAATGACCAAAGAGGTCAGGGATGTAACTGAGGTCACTACTGAGAACTAGCTAGTAGTAAGTCTCTAGATCTATTGGGGTGAGAGGATTGGGAGAGCCCAGTACTCCTGGGCTCTCCACCCTGAGCTATACCTCCAGCCCTTTTCAGTTTTTTGAGACGAGGTCTTGCTAAGTTGCCCAGGGTGGCCTCACACCTGTGATCCTCTTGCCTGAGGCTCTGAAGCAGTTGGGATTACAGCCTGTGCTACCACACCCTACTGAAATTCTTTAGGGAATAGAAGTCTGTGTTTTTGTGTCTCTTCACTGAGTTGTGTAATTCAGGGCCGCTTCATTTGGTTGTGCAGCCTATATATTCCACAAGAACCCTGGGCAAAGTGAGGAGCTAGGGCTGAGATCAGCAGTGGCCCTCACCACGGTGTACACTGCCAAGAGCAGCAGAGCCTTTTACCGGTTTGCCAGAAGGTGCCTCATGGGCCAGTTTGAGTCCCATTTTTTCCCTCACACGACCCTTCTCATTCTCCTGATGTTCTGTGCCACGCTGGCACCCTAACATGGACCTCTGACCAGGCCTCCATCTGCATCTCTCTGCAGGCTGTGAAGAGCGGCCTCAGGACCACGTGCAAGTGCCACGGAGTGTCAGGATCCTGTGCCGTGCGCACCTGCTGGAAGCAGCTCTCCCCCTTCCGTGAGACAGGCCAGGTGCTGAAGCTGCGCTATGACTCCGCTGTCAAGGTGTCCAGTGCCACCAACGAGGCTTTGGGCCACCTGGAGCTGTGGGCACCTGCCAAGCCAGGTAGCCCCACCAAAGGGCTGGCACCCCGGCCTGGAGACCTTGTCTACATGGAGGACTCCCCCAGCTTCTGCCGGCCTAGCAAGTATTCTCCAGGCACGGCTGGCAGGGTGTGCTCCCGGGAGGCCAGCTGTAGCAGCCTGTGCTGTGGGCGTGGCTATGACACCCAGAGCCGCCTGGTGGCCTTCTCCTGCCACTGCCAGGTTCAGTGGTGCTGCTACGTGGAGTGCCAGCAGTGCGTGCAACAGGAGCTTGTATACACGTGTAAGCGCTAGGCACTGCAGTGAGCCAACCCGTGCTGCTGGGACCTTGGTGGCATGTTGGGGAAGGTACATGCAATGTGCATGTGGACACTGATGGACATGCCCGTGCACGTATGTGTGCCACTCCTCACTTTTTTGTCCCCACTCCATCCTTGGCCAGCCTCTTGTCTCCCACAACACTCAGCAAACTGAAGCAAAGTATCCTGCCCTGAGTCCAAGTGTCTCCAACCTTGCTGAAGATTTGGAGCAGGAGAGCAGACTGGGAAGGGAAGTGGAAGGAAATAAAGGAGACGTAGAGGGGAGGAAGGAGTGAGGTTGTACCGGGAAGGAGGGGTGTCCTGCCGTCTCCCATTCCTGGGATGCATGGCCAGAAGCCAGCAAGCTGCTGGGGGAATGCAGGAGAGACAGTGCCAGCTGGAAGCCTAGGCAGGCACCCAGCCAGGATGGGTCGGTCCAGTCCTGCTCAGATTTCAATGAGCTCTGGATGCCATGCACTCACACTATTCTGGCGGTAGTGCTGAGAGCTGTTTGGAGTAAGGAAATCTTTCTGGGTTTAGTGGCACCAAGTTTGATTCATGCCCTCAAATCTCATGCCCTTGATTTGATTTTTCAAACCTAGCTGCACTGAGACCTCATCCTTGTCTCCATAGCTGAATTTCTCACAGATACCCAGCTCTATTCAATGAGACTTCCAAGGCAGATGGGAAAGGTGGGAGAGCCAGTCGCCAGAGTGGAATTCAAACTGTAGTGTACCTGCGGTTGGGCAGGAAGACAGTGACCCTTCTCCATTTTCCCTGGTAGCCAAAGGAAACTTTGATGACAGCCCAAAGGAGGAGGTGCCAGCTGGGGTGCAGCAAGCTCAGTGCTTCAGCTCACGCCAGAGCGTGTTCTGGCTGACCCCTGTGGCTGTGGGACACCGGGGTTGGGAGGCCCCACAGCTACTGATGTTTGTGTTGCAGAAGGACCTTGGACTGATGATCTGCAGTTCTGGTTACATGTCTATTCTCACGGCTGCTTGTCTATTCAGGCTTTTGTTCTGGTAGAGTCTTTGTTAAGCCTGGCTCCTTGGTGGCCTCTTTCTTCAGTAATGGCCTCTTACTTGGGCCCCTGCCTGAGGAATAGATGTGTCTTTGCTAAAGTCACCGTGGACCTGTGGACATTTCCAGTACCACCTTCCAAAGCCCCAGGTGGAAGGAGGAGCATCTGTTTATAGGTGCACACAGATGCCTGCACCACTGGGACCAGGTGAAGGGTTTCCAGTGAGCAGTGCACATCTCTGGCCCAGGACTGAGCTCTTGCAGGGGTCAGTTTGCTGGATCCTATGTGCTTCCCAAGAGCAGGGCCTAAGGCCAGCAGGGAGGAAGTGACCTCCTTCGGGAAGCTTGTAGCTGCTTGGCTGGCCTGCCGCGACCTCTCGTACGCTTCCTTTCTCCCTGAACCCAGGGCTGCTGACCCTCCACTGAAACAGGAAATCCAGAATCAGCCAAGTGCACAGAACCCTTGGGAACTCCAGCTCCAGGAAGAAGGCCAGAGGCCCAACAGCCTCCTAGAGACCTTCACGGCCAAAGGGTCCACTCTTTCTTTGGTGACTCAAAGCAGTCTGGGGTGCTAGAAAGATCTTTGATGATGGAGGCACTGATGAGAGGCCAAACTGACGTGACACCCCTTGCTAGAATGATTTTGCTGACCCTGCAGCTGGCCCACATCTTGGCAGAAGGAGAAAAAGGGTTTGCAGCCTGGTTCTCTAGTTGTGGTCTACTTCTTTCTGCATGAACAGAGACTTGTTCTCTGCCAGGGAGATCCATCCTGTTCCTCCAGCATTACCTGTACCTTGGCTCAGGCTGTGTTGCACGGCAGGAAGAAGGACTTGGGAGAAACCTGGGGGCCAGGGCACCCCATCTACTACCATTCTATCTACACCCCAACTCTATGGCTATTAGGGCTGGGGTGACAGGAGGATAAGGGATAGACTCAGATGACCGAGGTCATGGCTGGCCACTGACACTGACACCCTGGTCACTGACCCCTCGGCTTGTGGGGGTCTTCTTTGTCCAGCCCCCCTCCCTCTCTTCTTCCTTCTAGCTCTTTCTCTCCTCATTACCCCTAAACAGCCACCTTAGCCCTTCTGGGGCCCCTGGGGACCGGAGTGACCAATAACCCCTCATTCTGCAGCTTTAAGGGAAATGCTCACAGGGTATTTTTGTCTACCTCACATATATAGTTTTTAGGGCAAAACAGAGTATTTATATAGCTAAGATTATGGGAAAGTATTTATGTTATTTATATAGTTTCTGTTTCACAGGCAGTACATGTGGAGTTTGTGTTTCCCCAGAAGCCTTGTGTCTGGGGAAACACAGCAAGACCTGATTGGGGCCCTGCTGAGCTAGATGTTAGGTGGCTGGGGGGAGGTCACATTAGCTCAGCATCCCGTGATCTATCTTGGAATCGGTGAGCAAGCATCTCCTTTGTGATGTGTCCTACTGGCTTGATCTGGATCATCCTTGTGAAGTCTTTGAAGAGTCTTTGCTTCTCTGGGTTCCAGGCCCCTGTCAAAAGTATTTCGCTCATAATAATAATGAAAACATGGAAGACCACGCTTGGCATTTGTAAAGCACTTTCCTTTTCCAGAAACATTTTTATCTCTTTAATCAATTCATTTCTCCATTATCTTTAGGAAGTGGTGGGGGCTGCATGCTCATCTTTGAGCTGAGGCCCAGAGATGGAGGTCTGTACTCAAAGCCACACAGCAGGGAACTGTTCCCTGAATATTTGCTGAATGTCTACATGGACCTGGCACTGGGGGAGCTGTCTTACCTTGAGCCTGGGAGCCAAAGCCTGTCTATCGTCCCAAGCCCAGGAACTCAGGGAAGTGGCTTCTTTCCTCACTGCGTGATTCCAGCCTTTTGATTCTGGATGGCATGGCAGCATTTCCAAATGGACTCCCATGTTTCTGGGACTAGAAGTGCCTGCAAGATCTGGCGAGATCCATGGAGGTCATTTTAGAGGGTTCTTCTGTCACATTGCCCAAGAAAGCTGGGCTACCTCACTAAGCCCTTCCAGAGGAGTTTTATTTGCTTTTAATTGAAATTTTCCCTTTTAAGATATATTATTTCCCACCGGATTTCTGTGGGGGTTTATTTTCTTTGAAAAATCAGTCCCATTGATAAACTGGGCCTTCATTCCCAACGGGCTGCTGTAAGTCAGTACAAGGGACAGGATGCATGGGAGTTCTCCAGTTTACCAAATGTCCCCTGCCTCAGCCCTCCGCATTTATGGATGTTCTTGCAGGGCTGTCATGGGCACACAGAGTCTGCCTCCTTCTCCATTTAACCCCATTTGCCCTGGAATCCTCTATTGCCTGGTGGACAGATGGACAGATGGACCCATGCTAACCCTGAACTTTATTTTTTGTTTTATAGTTTCCTTTCCCAACAGCCATGAAGTTCCATTGCTTTTTGTCCAAGCACACTTTAGAATGACAAAGGTAGCTGTCATTTGTTAAGTGCCCACTAATCCACCCATGATTATTTATGATGTTCCTACTGAATGCCAGGCACCCTCCTGGGCGCTGGGGTACAGCAATGTGTAAGATCAAGTGGGCTGACATCCTGGTGGTGGAAAGACCATTAACCAATAAAAATACATGCCAGTTATGTGTACTTATTTTGTGTTGATTGATTGCACTGACCCTGCACATGACACTGCCACCTAGAATGGCTAACGAAACCCAGAAGGCTCCTAATGCCATTAGCAAGCAGAAGCTCCAAGACTGAAACACAGATCTCCTGGATTCCAAAGTGTGAGTTCTTTCCTCTCCACATAGCTGTGTCTCCTCAGCTGCAGGTGAGGCAGGGAGAGTTCACTCTATGGATTCTGGGTAAACCGAGGCCTAGAGAAAGGATGGAATCTATGTCAGGTGACGCATCAGGATAAAACTGAAACCTGGGCTTCCCCTGGAATTGACAAGTATTTTTAGAACCTCACCCAGTGACCAATAATTTGGGATGGGTGGAGGTAGGGTGAGGCAAAGCAGGAGCCTCCAGAGACTTGGGGTCTGGCAGGAGAAACAAGGCACATGGCATGCGACGGTCTAGGCCATTTCCATGCCAACCGCCAAGTCCTTTCTGCCACACTGCCTTCCCAGCATGCTCTGGGAAGCCACAGCTTCCAGGGACCTGAAGCAAGGGACCCTTTTGTGAAGGAAGGATACCAGAAATGCTTATTTCTCAGCCCACAGTTGCTCTGTCCCCAGCTCTACAGTCCTACTGGAGGCCACATTACCTTATCTCAGGTCCTCAGGAAGGGAAGCTCCCCAGGGGGTACCTTCTTTTTCCCCTTCATCTCAGTTCTAACATATTTCTGGGGCCCAGTGTCCCTGAGCCCGGGCTCCAGCTGGCTCTGAGCAATGATAGACACTCAACAGCACAAGTGACAGCAGCTTTCACCTTACCGACGGATTTTTACCTTGAACCTCACCCGTGGTGCAACCTTTTCCCTTGTCACAGATACGGGTGGCTGTGGCATGGGATGGTTGGTAAGGAACCAAAGGCCACACTGCCGGGAAGCAGGCCCAGGTCTTTTGCCTGCCTTGATCTTTCTCCCCTGTACCTCCTTCAGTCTCCCCGCCTGTCTGGGCTTTCCTGCTACTGCCTGTAAACCGGTTCTCAAACAGGCCCTCGGGCCTCTCCTCCTTCAGCTGCTCGAGCTGCCACTCTTCCTGGGGGATCGGGGCTTGTCGAGACAATCACTAGATCGCTTTCTACCCATGGTATCCCCTTTAAAAAGCATTTAGCCATATTTGCACACACAGGATCTCTCTCTCTCCGTATTTATTTTGTTGGACTTAAGAGAACTTTATAGACATTGGCAATTCCGCACTTATCACAAATCACCTAAAAACAACATCCTGGAGTTTTAACATTGATGCAGTGTTATCCGCAATGCCACCCATCTTCATACTTTCCTTTTTTTTTTTTTTGGTCTTTTTCCTTTTTACCGGTACCAGGGATCAAACTCACGACTGCCTGCTTGCAAGGCAGGCGCTTATGCCGCTGAGCTAAATCCCATACTTTCCTAATTCACCCTCAAAACATCCTTTATGACCTAAGCATGGTGTAAACCCAGCACTTGAGAGGCTGAGGCAGGAAGATTGCTGTGAGTTAGAGGCCAGCCTGGGTTCACTGTGTGTAGTGATTTCAGGGCCAGCCTCCACTACACAATGAGGCCCTATCTCAAAAAAATATTTTTAAATGTCCTTTATGACATTTCCCTCCGTGATCTAGGATTCATGTAAGAATCATGCATTGCATTCATGTCTCCACTGTAGTCCAAAGTGGACTCTACTTCCATGATATTGGTAGTTGGAAGAGTTCAAGGCAGATGCCTTATGGAACATCTCTTAACTGAGGTTGGTCTGTTTCCTGAAATTTCAAGAAGCTGCCTGAGTGTCCTTAGCCAGGCATATAGAGGGCCAGGAGCCACTGGATGTCTCTTTGCCTCTCATTGATGATCGTGGATTTCATTGCTTGGTGAAGGTGGTTTCTATCCAATAGTTGCAGCATCCACTAGTGACCCTTGCCCAAATCCATCCAATTTGATTCTCTAATTCCATCATCCCTTTTCTTTGTTAGTTGCCATTCTTCTATGGAGTTGAGCTTTCTTTTCTTCCCCAGCCCTGTGGAATTCCTTTTGATCTTCACAAACACTCTGCAGAGTAAGATTTGTAACTCCCATTTTGCAGACAAAGAAACTGAGGTTCAAGGAGCTTAAAATATTTCCTGAGTGAATGGCAGAGTTGAGATTCAAACTTAGGCCTTTCTCATGCCTGCGCTCTCATCCACTGCCCTGTGGAATCTTCTCCAACTTCTAGGTTGCTTCTCTGATGATTTTGCTCTGAGCAGGGGCTGAAGAGATTGTCTTCTCCCGGTGAGATTCCTGAAGCAGGTGGCAAAGACACTGGAAGTGGAACAGATTTCCTACCTTAAAGATTTCCTGTCATGAGTCAGATTTGTCCTCCACCATCGTGAGCCCACTTCCCTCCTTAACCCAATAGAGGACCTCATCCCTACTGGCCCTAGTATAGTTTTTGTTTTATGCTGGGTTCCGTGGAGTGTGACTATAGTGACCCAAAGTCCTGGAGCTACTGAGATGGCCCTAAGGTCAATTCTTCTGCTCCTCAGACACCCTAGGACATGAACAGTAACCTCCCCGTGGGCCCCATTTCTAGGTGGGTGAATATGGCTGCCATCTCAACACCAAGCACAGCTTGCCAGGCTTAGAGAAGGGCTGGAAAAGGCTACAGCAAGGACACGAGACAGCATGGGGACATTCAGGAAGGGGAAAGCAGGTGGGATCCTTCCTTAGTTCATACCAACGCTCACCTGGGGTCCCTTCATGTAGCCACCCATGCAGCCACATGATGAATCCCCCAAGGTGTGTTGGAAGTGTGACAGAGTGCTGGGGTGGCATGGCAGTGAGACCCAGGCCGGCCTTCAGCGAGGTCACAGACGAGGAAAGAGATCACTAGAAGGTGGGAGATGTCACTGTGTGAGTCCAATTGCCTGGGGAACTCCTAGGTCAGGCTATTTCTTTGTTAATTAATCAGGGTGGCAGCCCTTATGGGTACGTACAGCCATGATCTCCATTTCATGAAACTGAACTCAGAGTAGTTGTGTGCCATGTCCAGGGCCCAAGAAAATAGCTGGGTTGCAGATCCAACAGCCTCTTCCCATCTCTTCCCTAGGAGTGAAGAGCAGGGCCTTCAACGCCTGGGGACTTGGGGGGGGGGGGTGTCAGGGAGGACCAGAATCCAGCATGGCTGCTGAGCTCTGTCCTCATCCCGGGGTTCTCCTTCCTCCTTCCTTCACCTCCCGCCCTCCCCTTTTCTCTCCTTCCTGCAGAGCAGGAGCTGGCTATGTCTTGGGTGTCTTGTTGCCCCACTCCCATCCCCAGTCCCCGGGGGATATGGGGCCCACATTCCTCCCTGGCTCTCTCAGGTCCATTAGCGTGTTTATGCTAGAGCCTCTCAGGGGAGCCATGCTGGACCCCCCACCAGCTCCACTATGGAGAGTGGCCAGTGGAGCGATGGAGGCCAGTCAGACCCATGGCAGACCTGCCCCGTGGATTGAATTCCTGCCCCCCTGCCTAAACAAGTCCAGGGTGGCCAAAGGCCTGGGGAGCAATGGTAGTCCCAGTCTGCCAGCCCTTCCTGCGTGGCCCCTCCTGTAGCTGACAGCCTCTAATCTCAGCTGTCTTCATGCAGCCAGCCCCCAAGCCTGGGGTCACCTGACGTGGACACATTTTAATTCACAAGCTGATCTCTGCTTGTTGGCAACATGTCATTTCTGAAATTGCTTTCTCTGCCCAGAGGCAGGAGATGTCAGAGCGTGCAGGTGTGGCAGCAGTGCCGCCCCCACCCCACCCCCACCCCCAAGTTCAGGAAGGATTAAGGGGTGTGGGGGACACACATGAGCTCCTCAAACTCTGCTTCTCATGTTTCCCTAAGGCTGGAGGCCAGGGATGGGGGATGCTGGGAATGGCCTCTGTTCGCCTCTCTAGCCTGAAGAAAGAGGCCTGAGGTTTGATAAAAGAACTTACTACTGCTGCTATTGACAACAGCAACAGACGTTGCTTTGAGCGCATTCAACAGGTACCAAGCATTTGGCAAAGTCCCCCTCTCATGTACTGTTATGTTTGAATGTCTTGACAGCTCTTCAAGTTGGTATCATTCCTGCTTCTGTGCTGAAAACACTGGAGATCAGAGAGGTTAGATAACTTACCTGAGGTCACACAGTATGTGTAGGACAGGCTTAAGACTCAACACAGTGGTATCAGTAAGCTGACTGGGATTCAGAGGTCTGAGAAGAGACGAGCCACCGAGCTGGGAAGTACGAGGAGCTGCCTGCTTCTGTATTTGCTCCGTGTCTGGTTTAAACATCTCATTGTAAGTGGCTGACTCCTACAATATCCGTACTGCAACTCAGATAGCTTTTTGGCCACTCTGACATTTCTTTTGTCTTTACCTCAGTTAGCAATTGTCTCTCCGTATTGATATCCATTGTGTTACTGGATGAATGAATGGAAAGACAAATGCATAAATCAGCTTGTGAGTCTTCTTCTCCATACTCTCTCCCTGTCCCCATTTCCCCCTCCAGCAGTGTCCAGCTGTAGCAGGCTTCCTGTTGTAGCTGACACCTCGTCCCTTTCGGACATGCTGGCTCCTCACTTCCAGGCTCCTGGCCTTTCTTCTCCTCCCTTTCCTTCCCTTCATTCTCTACCACCTCCCTTTTCTGGCTCCCAGAACCCCTGTTTGCCTGGACTTTGAGGAATAAGGCTGAGTGGAAGCCTGAAGCCGTAGCTCCCACAGGAGGGACCAGCTGACCCTCTGGAAAGCAGCCTGCTGGGCCCCTGCCCCGAAGGAGACACATGGGCCTTCCCACCCTCAGCTCGACTTGCTCCCCAGGGCTAGCTGTCCTTCCTTCCACCTCTCCTTCCAGCTCTTCCGAGGACCCAAAGCTCTGTGTACGCATTCCTTGGACTGGGCCAGAACTAGGTACCTGGCCAGGTTGGCTGTGTTCACCTGCATTGATTATACTGGCAGTGAGTATTAGCTTTAATCCTTCCACAGCCATCGTCTGCTGTGGATTCCATTGCTGGCAGAGAGCAGCACCAGTGGGGAGGGGGTTAAACTAGAGAAGACATTAAAGATCAGAGCAGAGGAGGCCCCTTTGCATTTGCAGGGGAGTAAAGGGAGGTTGGTAGGGAGTGGGGCACAGATCAATAGGAATACCCCAGCGTGCATCCCTGTGGTGCTGTTCCATGGGGTGAGGGCTGGGAGACACAATGGGACTTTCTGTGAGGTGATGCTCCATTTCCTGACCCACAGCTCTTCTCTCTGTGGTGCTTAAAGAAAGGTCCTATGTGTGTTCCCACTTAATTGTACTAGAGCCGGCCACGGTGGTGCACGTATGTAATCCCACACACAAGAGACTGAGGCAGGAGGATTGCTGTGAGTTCGAGGTCAGCCTGAACTACATAGTGAGACTTTGTCTCAAAAAAACAACAAGAAAAGAAGGGGGGGGGGCTGGGGATTTAGCTCAGCAGCATAAGCGCCTGCCTTGCAAGCAGGCAGTTGCGAGTTCGATCCCCAGTACCGATAAAAAAGAAAAAGACGAAAAAAGAAAAGAAGGGGACAAAGGGATGTTCTCTCGCAATGGGGAAGGAGTCCAAGGCAACAAGAGTGAGCGGTAAGGAAAAGAGACGTGCAGATAAGGAGACTAAAGGGATGTGCCATGCACAGGAACCCAATAACCTCAACGAATGTGAACAGTGTGTATCATAACAAAGCTAAGATTAATAATATCAACAACAATGAAAATTAGGATGAGGGAAGAAAGGGGGGACGGGATTAACAAAAGAAACAAGCTATAGTTTATACAGGAACCCACCCCCCAAGATGACTGTAAAGTGCATGTACTGCAAACACGTACAGGTAGAATTTTTTAAAAGTTAAAAATTACACTTGAAAAATGAAATCAGGGGGGCTGGGGATTTTAGCTCAGCGGCATAAGTGCCTGCCTTGCAAGTACATGGTCATGAGTTCGATCCCTGGTACCGGTAAAAAAAAAAAAAAAAAAAAAAGAAAAAGGAAAAATGAAATCAGCATTTAGTTCATAGAGGACAGGCAAATGTCCAAAGAAGGGACAGATGGCCATTAATAGATAGACAGAGTCCCCAGTGAACATGGTCTTGGGAATTAGGAAGACCCAAGCAGGCAAATCACTTTTCTTCTCGGAGCTTCCTTCATTTAAAAAAAAATCCACATATTGCTATCTCTGAATAAGTCTCTTGGATGGATACCTGGATGGACAGACAGACAGCACGCACAGCACTCCTGTCATCCGCCAGGCACTGTGCTGTGTCCTAGGAATGAAGTAGTTAATGAAGCAGGCAGAGTCCTGCTCCTGAAGGACAGAGACTGATAAACAAAGCATTACCACGCTGTGTGATGGAACTGGCAACCTACTCCCTGGGGCAAGAAAACTCGAAGACAGAACCGAGGTGGAAAGCAGGACTTTCCAGTGTGTCTCTTGTCATCGCTTTGCCATTCTGAACCATGTGAGCGCATTACATTCCCAAAATAAATAATTAAAAAAACAGAATGAAAATACAGTATGGTTTTTCTGGTTTTTTTTTTTTTTTTTTTTTTTTTTTGTCTTGTTTTGCTTTATTTCTTTTTGTGGTATCAGGGATCGAACTCACAACCTCGTGGTTACCAGGCAGACGCTGTGCCACTGAGTTATTTCCCCGGCCGAAGTGTAATAATTTTTAACAAAGGCAAAGTTGAGTGTGCTTATAGAAACAGTGAAGGGGGCAGTAAGGGAGGAGGTTATGCCACGAGCTGATGAAATCAACCTTACAGGGCTGCTGGGAGAATTAGAGGGCTGCCCTGGAAAGTGCCTTTCACATACAGTAGAATGTGCTTCCGCTGTGGTGACCACGGCCGCCACCTCTCCCCCACCCTGTGTGCTGTCATGAGCAGGGCCTAAGGAGAGAGGAGCCTAATGTTGCCTCTGACTCCGCTGATAGATGCCTGGTCCATGGGTGTCCTGGGGGGACAGGAGCTCCCAGCTCTCCTGCAGCATCTTACAGTTCCCCAAGCGGGTGCTAGGCGCAGGGAGGGAGAGAAAGTTGAAGCTTCTGGTGTCCTGTTCCTGGGGTCCGTGCTTCTCTGAACAGTGCCTTGTCGAATGTAGGAGAATCTGAGGTTTCATCTCCTGTTATAGACCAAGGAACCTGAAAAGGGACAGAGCCCTTCCTCCTGCAGGTCCCAGGCAGTGTCTACAGTAAGGTGAACCGAAGCTCCTTAGCACGAGTGATGTGCCGGGTGTTCTGTACGGATTAACTCCCTGTCCTCACAACCACCGTGCCAGGAGCAAGGCCCTGCAATCACTACCCCCATTTTAGAGATGAGAAAATGAGGCATGGAAAGGTTAAATGGCCTTCACAAGGTCTCATGTCAGGCTTCTGCCCCACGTGGCTTCTCAGTCACCTCCTCCTCTCACCTCTCAAGATGTCTGTACTTACCTGCTTGGTTTTTCCTCACAGTGAGAAGAGAACCATTACCACAACCAGAATGGCTCTGTGGCCTAGTTTTTGAACCCTGATGTTCTGAAAATTCAGTTTCCAGGCAGGCTAAAGGGTCAGAAGCTGATTATGTGTAAATACAGGACTGGCTAGGAGGGTGTCACTTCCTCAGAGGACACCCTTTGGATCCTGTCCCTTTGCATCAGGACATCTGGGCTGTGATTTCTTCACCCGGCAGGAAGAGCTGGCATTTATGTCCCTCCTCTTTCTTCTTGGAAGACAGTGAAATTTGTGTCTTAACCCACAGATCCATCCTGGCATTGGTGGGCACCAGCTAGGTAACAGTGGTCAGGGCCTCCAGCCTTGTGGGCAGGGCTCCACACAGGCCTCTCTGCTATGCAGCCCCTGACCCTTCTTTATCTTGAAAGGGTTAACTACATCTCTTTGACTTCTAAGAAAAACCTTTGCCTTATAGAGTGCTAAAGGAAGCTTCCAGGAATAGCCCACCCCCTGCCTGGCCACCTGGGTTGGGATTCTTTATTGATGAACCTCTCTGTGCCTTAATTCTGACACCACCAGTAAAGTGGAGAGGGCAGTATTAACACCTGCCTTAAGAACGTTGCATCTGATAATCAAGGGCTTCCAGCAGTGCCTTGTGTATCATCCGCTGTAAACAAGCATCAGTGCCATTGATCATTGCCACCACTGCTGTGACCCTGTAACGCCATCACTGGCAGCCCTCTCATGCTGCCCCTACACAAGTCTGCGCTGTATCTCTTTGTCCTTCATCCCTCCTCCTCGCTTCCCTTCCCTCCCACCCTATCCCTGCTGCTCCTGCGGGCCCTTTGCTGGCTAATAATGCTGCTGTCAGTTCAGATTAGAGCCCATTACGTTCCTTCATCTCAGCTTAACATTTTTGTGGTTTCCCATCTCTGCCTGAAGTACTCCATGAAGGCCAAGGGCTGCCCAGCTGGAGGGTGCTTTGGGAGGAAGAATGTGTGTCTGTGAGGTCCCCTGGTGGGCTTTCCTGGATTCCTGCTGATGAGAGAAGACAGATTTGGGTGGACAAAAGAAAACAGCCTTCCATGGCTCCTGCCATCAGGAGCTGACACCCTGAGAGCAGGGAACAGGACCTCTTGAGTATCTGCATCGTTGCTGTGCAGTAGCCCAGTGTCACAGAACAGATCACACCCCAGCGGGAACTGTTTTGGTCCCTTTTTCTGGAACGGGTCCCAGGGTGGTAGACTTCTGCATTTGGTGACACTCCTTACAAAACTACTGGGCCCAGCCTTTGAGCTGGGATGTCTCCTACAGCCACTGGTTGATCTGTCTTTCAGACAACATCAGTGACCGTGACCCTTCTCAGATCTTGCCACAAAACTGCCTTTCTTAGACTCAAGTTCCAAGGATCTCACCAATCATGGGGTCCCTCAAGCACTCTGGGTAAGGTTCACAGGAAGAGAAAAAAGTAGGAACATGGGGAATGGAAGGGCCAGAGGACGATGATCATTATGTGCATGAGTGTTTCCAGCAGGTCCTTGTGCTGAGGACTTCGTGTCCTGATGAATTTCCAGCACAGCCCCCTGAGGTGAATGCTCCTCCCACTATTTCATAGGAAAGGAAACTGAAGCACATGGACGTGCACTGCCTTACCCAGGGTCACACAGCTAGAAGGGAGAAAGCAAAGGGCCCTCAAACGAAACCTTTCCTGCCCTGGCCCATCAGTTCAGCCAGGAGGGTGTCAGTGTACACTGGGAGGAACTTCTCCCACCAGGAGGTACGTCCCTGTCTGGGGCCTGTCAGTCTTGCATCCAGAAACATCCTCATGGGGGCCCAGTCTCACCCTGACATCAGGGCTGGTCTTTCTCTGTCCTCTGCTCATCAATTCAGAGAATCATTCTCAGCAGGGGCTTCAGCGTCCTCCTTGGACTAAATATTTTTGTTTGTTTGTTTGTTTTTGAGGCAGGGTCTCACTATGTAGAGCAGGCTGACCTTGAATTCACGTGTGTAACTCAGGCTGGCCTCAAATTCATGGTGGTCTTCCTACCTCAGCCACCTGAGTACTGGGATTACAGGTGTGTGCCACCATGGCTGGCTGGTTTCTGTTTCTAGTGATGTGAACGTCAGCCTGCAGAGCTTCAAATTCCCCTTCACTGTTGGTGGCTGGACATGGGACATGCCTACTTAAAAACCTTAGCTGTTTGTTCCCCGATCCTCAGCTCCTCACTATGCAGCCACCTTCCAGACCTCCATCTCTCATGCCTCTCAAGGTCCCTGGCCCTGGCTATATGTGACATCTCTGTGCTTTTGGTTGTGCTAGTTCTGCCAAGAATGATTTTCCTCTCTTTGTCCATCTGACTCCTGCTCAGCCTTTGAGATCCAGCCATAAAAGACATCTCAACTCTCCGAAGACAGACTCGCACCTTGCTTGATCTTCTGCCGTCAGATTTAATGCCTGCACCAACCACCCTGCATGACAGGTGCCGGTCTGCCCACCTCCCTCTCATTCTCACCTTTGGTTGTGAGTCCCTTGTGGACCCCCTTAAATACTTATCTCCAATAATGATTTATTTAGCCCTGCTGTGGTAGGCCAGGTGCAGGGGTTCATGGATGAAGGAAAGTTTTCATGAAGTTTCCAGTCTAGTAGATGATATACATAACCAAATACTCACACAGTTAACAAAAAGACTGGAGAACTCTAGGTGTTGGACTTATAGTTCTAAAGCCCAGGACTCCCTGATTTTTCCTAGAAGGACTTGATTATGAGAAACAGGTTACTATATTAAAACCTTTCCTAGCATCATGCTGGCTGCCTTCTCCAACTATCTATGCGGCCAATACAGTTTCAGCAAAGGGCCTTTATGGTCCTGTTGAAGAGGGCATGCCTCTGGGACAGCATGTGTGAACAGGACAGGTTGGGTCAGTGGCTCCTTGACTTAGGCAGGCCCTTATAAACATGTCTTCTAGAGAAACTGGTATGACAGAAAGACAAAGGAGCAAGGAACCCAATTCATCCTGCTGGCAAAAGAGGCAGACCCTCAGGAGGGATAAATTGGCTCGGCAGGAACTGTTAACTCCTAGTAGGGTTGTGTGCATCGTGCTTGAGTGTCTCTGTGGAGGCAGAGATGGTTTAATGCACATCTTTGTAAGACAAAAACAAGACTCCTAACACACTGGACTGCACAGCTGCTAGGCTTGACACTTCCTTAGTGTCAGTCCGTTTGTGGCATTCAGCAACCCTGCCTCAACCCATACGTTGATTTGATCCAATAAGACCATGATACCCACCTCCATCAATTCTCCATGGTCAGTAAATTAGCTCCCAGGATTTGGAAAATGCCAACTCTGCCCTCTTAAGTGTCCAGCAGCACTCACCCATTGAACAACCAATATGTCCAAAACTCTACTGACTTGCAATGGAATAATGAAGTTATTCTGCCTCGGTTTCTCTACATCCATTACTCCAATTCTTTAACCTTACCACATTAAGTATAAAGTTCAGCACCAAAGATGCAGCCCCATCCTCTAAAGATTTATAGCCTCCCAGGACTGAACAGATAGTAGTGTGACTGACTGAAGACCTTCCCTTCTCTGGACCTTTGGCCCCTGCCTGGCAATGCAAGGAGGCTCAGACTACCTGACCTTGAGACCCTGCCAGACCTCATGTCTTCCTCTGCAGGTCTTACACACAGGTCACTAGTGATCTGCAGGAGTCATAAGTCCCCCAGGAAAGGTGCCAGGAAACCTACCAATTGAGTAATTAGGCTTGCCCCGCCCTGCATCTCTTGAGGGAGGAAATTTGGACTTCACCTGCCCTCACCACTGTGGCGGGCAGAATGGCTGGGCGCTGCAGGGGTTCCCAGGTGGAATGTAGCTGTGGTGGGCTCTGGGACAGAGGGCTCGGCTGACAGATCTAAAGCTGCCGCAAGCCACCAAGTCTCTGTGGGGCTGGCTGCTGGCCTCCCTCCTGTGGAATGACAAACCCCACTCCCCCAACTTGGCGTTTAATCTTTAATGCAGCCCCAGGTGCCCTGGGGCAGGACCCATCAACCCACCCGCTCTGATAAAAGCGATAATTAGCTCTTTTTCAACTGTTCCCTTCTCCTCTCTCCATTCTGATGTGTGAGCATTGGGAGGATTCCAGCTAATGGGCCTGCCTTCAGCCAATTCTAGGCCCATGCAGA
Organism: Cavia porcellus; assembly: GCF_034190915.1. Lineage (NCBI taxonomy): Eukaryota > Metazoa > Chordata > Mammalia > Rodentia > Caviidae > Cavia > Cavia porcellus. The sequence goes on from NW_026947515.1 coordinate 19,820,792, forward strand.
CCGGAATGTGCAGGGTCATTAGCTGGGCCTCCCGGGCAGGGACCTGTGCTCAGGACGTGCTGGCCGGCTGCTCTGGGGTATCCCAGCCACCATAAGTGTGTGGCCTCAGCAGAGCAGACCTGCCTGGACCTGCTAGATCCCACCTTCCTCCACGGTAACCCCTGCCTGCACCTCAGCAGAACCCATTGGAAGATGGCCTTAGGTTTCCACGGGGGCAGGCCAAGAGGACATGGGGCCATTCGTCCCCAGGCATCGCCCTGGTCTTAGGCCAAGAAGCCCAGCCTGGGTTCAGCCTCCGGTCATTTCAGAGGCTGCTGGCTGGGATCTCTCTCCCCCACCCAATCAATGACTTATAATAACTGGTACATGGAGCCTCCTCCCTTACAAAATGCTTTCAAATAACTCAGCCAGGAAGGAGTTGCAGCCTGGGGCTTAACCATGCAGGTTTGGAAACTGGGCTGCCCCAGTCAAACCATGGCCTCTTCATCTGTGTTACAAGTAATTGAACCTCTCAGTGCTGACACACAGCTCCCCCATCCACGAAGTGAGGATAGTCGAGTTGTGTCTATCTTATGTGCTATTGTGAGGATTAAGTGTGCTGATGCACCTAAAGCGCTCAGCACAGTGCCTGGCCTGGCCATTGCCATTATTAATACCCTTGATTCTCTCAACAAGCCTCTGTTTTGCAGGGCTTCAGATAGGTGGTGACTTCCCTAGATTTTATTTTCTGAACAGTGGATTTATCCTGTTCTCAGGACAGCTTCATTTATAGGTCCTGTAATTCCCATTTTGCAGAGAAGTTACTCTGGTAACTTGGCAAATGGAAGGTACAGAAAAGATGTTTTCTGCTCCTCCTAGATTCCTGCTTCATTTGAAGGCATCTGGCCCGAGAAGCCCTGACACAGCGGTGGCCACCTGAGGACTGGGGGGCAGGGCTGGGAGAAGCAGAGCTTGACCTGAGCTTGAGGGCTTGGAGCCTCATGCTAGCAGTTTCTCAGAGAGAACTCGTAAAGATAGAAATGGCTCTATCTGGGGATAAAGAAAAGTTAGGTTGGTGCCTGCATCATGAGTTAGTCAGTCTCCATTATGGTCACCTCTGCTCTTCCTCTGTCTCCCCCATGCTCAGGTTGCCTGCTCCTTTCTGGTGACTTCCTTTCTGGTGACTTTCTGGTGACTTTCTTCCCTGTAAGGCAGCACTTGCCACTCGGTGTCTCACGTTCCTCCTCAAGTCTAGCGTCCGGTTGGGAGGGGAATGTGCAGAGACAGAGACATATAACACTGACCTGGCCACCTCCTTCCTACCAGGGTCTAAGCAAGGAGAAGTGCCCTGGAATACCACTTTCGGGTCTTTGCAGTTTCAAGAAAAATGCTCCAGATCATGATTCTAGTAGAGGTTCCTGGGGGCACTGTACAGTACCCACATGGTGGTTGATGTGCCAGAAGCTGCCAGACAAAGACAAAACTCCAGAAGAGAGAGAGCTATGCTGAACCTACTGGGATATGGGTAAATCTCGGCTGTAACTCAGGAAGATGGGGCAGACTCTGGCTGAGCTTTGCTTTTCTCGTCTGCCCAATTCTGGCTAACACCCATAGCTTTGTGGTTACTTAGTGTCAGAAAACTGAACTCATGCCATAGGGTTACTAGTACCCAGATGATCCAAAGACCGAAAATATCTTAATGGTTGGCTGGGACTAGGGAGAGGAGAGAATGGAAGCGATTATGTTTGAGTTATAGGAGAAGGTAATGAATTAGTGAACTTGCAAAACTCTGTGAATATAACCCACTGAGTTGTATAGTTCATAATAGTGAACTTTACTATATGTCAATTGTATCTCAATAAAAAGGTTATATGGAACACACTAGAACTTGTATTAGGTGGGTAGACCATTATCTCAGATAATTCTTTTTTTTTAAAAAAGAGAATAAAACCAAACAAAATAAAACAGAATAAAGCCAATCAAAACAAAACAGTGAAAGTGATACAGAATTTCAAATCGGATAATAAGAAATCAATAATGGCTACCAAGATGTCTCTTTCATCTTCAAAATTACTGCCCACACCCTCAGACATAATAAAATCAAACAAAACAGAACAGAATAAAACCAATCAAACAAGACACAAAACAAAACAGTGAGAACAATATTGGATTTCAAAAACAAGACAGAAGGCAGTGCTCCACATCTACTATATTGCATATTGTTATCCTCACCATAGATGCTCAGACTACCAGCTCTAGGCCTGCAAAGTCAATATAAAACAATACAAACATTAAATTGTTTTTGTACCTCAGTTACTAACAACTGGGGAAGGGGGTGTTCTTGTCTCCCAGCCCATGTGCTGGCCAGCTCATGGGAAAGGTAAACTATTTACTTATTTCCCCTTCCAGGATTCACATGGCTTCTATCAGCTCACAGGAAGGACAAATGGGCTTCTTGTTTCTCCTCCTAATACCACATGGCTTCTGCCAGCCTCTCGTATAATTCTTACAGTGACCCCACATCGGAGGTAGGTGGGGGTCTAGTGAAGTGGTTAAGGGCAGGAGATTTCCAGTATGAGGTCACAACCTCAGCTTATTCCCCTGCTAGTGGAGGGACCTTAAACAAGTCACTCAATCTTCCTCTGTGTGATCTGTGTGTTATCCCCACAGTACAGTGTCTGTCCCTTGAGTGTGTGTAGGGATTGTTATTATTAGATACAATAGTAACCAGATAGCATTATAGTATCACAATCTCCACCCAAAAACTGCTCCTTTTCAAGCCCTCTGGTAGTATAATCTCCCTGTGAGTACAAAGATGAGGAGGAAGGAAAGGGGAGATCCTGGATAAGACAGTCTATAGCAGCTTCTTCAGGCCAACTCATTCCAGTATGTTTGGCTTTGCAGGACATGGCAGGGTGGTAAGGCCACCATGCCAACTAACCTCTATCAGAAACATTGGCAGCAGACATACGCCTTTTTTCTTCATATCTCATGCAAGGAAACATGACCTGGACTGTGACACAGATAACTTATTCAGAATTGAACATTACCAACAAGTCAAGCTCTGGGCTCTGGGCTCTAAGACTGAGTGAGGATCAAGACAGACAAAGACTTGCCTAAAATGTATATATCAGTTATGCACAATGAAAGTAAAAGTACAAGGACTACCCCGTCTAGATGTCCATGAAAATATGTCTGAAAAACTGGCTTTTGAGCTAAGAGCGGAGAAAGGTTATTGAAGTAGAGGGAACCCAAACATGGACGAGCCTGCACATCTAAAGCACAGCAAGGCCAGTGTAGCTGCAGCTGAGGCTGCCAGGAAGCAAGACGAGTAAACCCTGGGGGCAGGCAAGGCCTGTTACAGAGCCTGCACCTCTAAGAAGAGGCCTTGATTTTGAATCCAGTGCAGAAGGCATCACAGAAAGCTTCTCCAGGCTTCCTATGCCAGATCCCTGGGGACCATATCACATTATGGTGTCTCTTCACACCGAGGGCAACTGAGTGAGGGTTTAGTCATTTGCCACCAATTCTTTGGCTCCCTCCCCAGTGTCCAGCTGTCAGGTACTGTCCGGGACATTTTCACTGTGACTCCTCATAGTGCCTGCTATGAATCTCATCCACAGCTCTTGGAAGCATCTTCCTTCTGGGCAGGCCATCGGGGAACATATCAGTTTGGGTGTCGTTTCTCCCCTTACCAAAGTCAAGTCTAATCTTTGGCTGTCAATTGGGAAGAAATTATGAGAAATGGAGGCTCATAGATGTCTACTCATGTCAAGTTTGTAGGAAATGGATGGGGTTGGCGAGTTGAGGTGATTCAGGACAGTAAACTGGAATTTATTTTTCCCTGAAGATTTAGGGTTCAGTGTAATTCAATGCTATGTGTAAGATTAGGACAGAGAGAGAAAGAAAATGCTACAGCTGGAAGTTTTCACTTGGCCAAGTTTTGTCAACAAACAAGGAGCAGTTTGTGGCCAAGCAGTCAGTTTAGGAGAAAGACAAAGAGATGGAGAAAGGAGCTAAGAAAACCAGGGCTGGGTTTACCAATCTGCACCTGGGGAGAGGGAACAAGCACAGAACACTCCATCTTTTTTTTTTGGTTGCCTTCAGACACTGTGAATAGCCAACTTGGTAGTCAGATCCCCTTTCTTGATGAAGAAAACCCTGGTTTTGATCAGATATCTAACCTCCTTTAGGGAAAGCATCTCTGCCTCCATCTCAGAGCCAAATTCTGACCTCTCTAAGCCAGGTGTGTTAAACCCATTGCCCTTTTCAGAGATTAATTTAGGCAGAGGCAGGTAATGGAGCTAGCTATGACAGCTGAAGGGAGACTCTATTGGGAATCATAGGAAAGAGCTGAACTCGTGACCTTGTGTTTGCTAGGCAGGCACTTATACCACTGAGCTAATCCCTGGCCCTAGAGCTCTTCTCTTAAAAAGGGTCACAAGAAGAAATTATTCTTTACATGTCTCAGTTATTTACAGGTTGGCCTGCGGTTTGTGGAAGTGTGGCAATCACACTGATACTCTGAGGAGACCTGGCAGGTATTTGGAAGATGGTCAGGCAGAAAGACTAAAAAAACCTGCGATCTCAATGATGCTATTGAGCCCCAGTTAATCTATAAACATGTCTTCCTTCTTTGGCCTTATTGTTTTCTCCTTTTTTTTTTTTTTTTTTTGGTGGTGCCAAGCATCGAACTCACAACCTCACACTTGTCAGGCAGGCACTTATGCTGCTGAGCTAAATCCCCAGCCCTGCCTTATTGTTTTGTGAAATAACTTTATGTCCTTCTTATTTAAGCTACCTCAGGTAGGACTGAGTGATGCTATCTCCTGTACTGGAACTAAAGACCACAGCCTTCTGCTCCATGGAATTCCAGTCTCCAACACCAAATCTGGCTCATTATGGGTACTCAACAGATGGATGGATGAACAGATTGATAGATGAATGGATAGAGCTCACTAGCTCTTATAGCAATGTTGTACAGGCATTTGTTCTTCTGATTCTCATTGTAGCCTTAATCAAAGTCAGAATGGACTGAACATCTATAAAGTTCTTAATTCAGGAGATCTTCCTGAAGCCTCCAAATGGACACAGGCCTAGCTGTACTTGGAGCCAAATGGAAAAGTTGTACCTTACCAGAAAGGTCTCAGCCTTTTCCAGGCTCTCCTGCATAACTTTGCCTCTCCTTTGAGGAGGGTCACTCCCATCTCCTGAGGGCTCTTCCCTGGACGGACCACTGCCTCTCAATATACAGAGAAAGAGCTGCCTGACCCACCATAAAGGAATCAGCTCTGGGATGTTGGAGCAGGTGTCCAAGTATTCCAAAGCCTGCTTCTACACTGGATAAAGGGACAAATTGCACTGGTCTAGTGAGATGACCTTAGCCAGCCTGTGTCACACATTCCATTTCATACTCTGTGAAAGAGTACTTGAGATAACTCTCTCCAGCAAGAGTGGCCAACAGTTAGAAGGACACTATAAAGCCATAGGCTGATCCTTTTGGTAGGTGTCACACATAAACAAAGAGCAAGCTCTGGTGTTGCATCTGTGGCCATGGAAGAGAAAGAAAACTATCTAGGGCAATGGACTCCATCATGCTCTACAGCCACTGTAAATCTAGATGGTGGGGTTGTGAAGCCTGGGACAGCCCAGGAGAAAGTAAAATATCCAGGTCATCAACTGGTTGCTTTATCCTGCAGTCCCTGTGCTCTCCGAGTGTGTGTGTGTGAAGGGGGACCAAGTGCCTGTGAGTGCCCAGCGACCAGAGGACCTGCCCCCGTGTGAAGGAAAGAGGACCCCACCCAGCAATGATGAGAGGCCAGGCCATCTTTCCACAGCATCTGGGAGGAATAGGCAGGGCCGGATGTGGGCTGCTGACCTTCTCCCTTCCTCTCTCAGAGGAAGCTCCTCCTGCGCCACCTTTGTGCTGCCACTGGGCGGTTACGGATCATTCCTTGCCTGTCGTTCCTTTCCTGAGCATGAGGAGCAGCTCCCAGCCCAGCCTAGTCTCCACTAAACCCAAGGGACCCCACCCAGGAAGGTGCTGCAAGCCCTGGCCAAGGCCCAGGGTATGGGAGGAGCGGGAGGGAAGACCCAGAACCCTAGTCAAGTCCTCCTATATCTCATTCCCATCTGGAGGGTGACTCTCTTGCTTTTTCTGTAAGAAAACAGACACGACTGTCCTCTTCTGTTAGGAAAAAGGTTCAAACCAGGCCATCTCTGGCTGGGAAGTCAGCAGATAAGTTTTACTAACCAAAGCACTTCTATGACACTATCATGTGCCCTTTATAAATATGAATAAAACATAAACCTCCCAACAAACCTTTGAGAAAGGTGCTATTATTACGCTCAGCTCACAAATGAAGATGTTAAAGCACAGAGACATTGAACAGCTTACCCAGGGTTGCCCATCTAGTAAGTGGCAGGACTCAGATTTGAATTCAGGCTGCAGCATTAATGCTCTTAGGTAACATGCACCTCTGCCTTCCCTAAGTACAAAAATAAAAGCCAAGCATTGTCACAGAGCCTGTGTGGGGCCCACTATTTGGGAGATATCATGGTTACACAGTGGTTAGGTAATCAAGCCTATCCTCTGCAAGTTCTTAGGGAACTAGGAAAGCAGAAGACAGAGATAATCCCCATCTAATGGAGGCATTGTGTTATGCCATGTCCTTCCAAACACACAATTTCATTTAGTCCTTGCAAAATACTTGCCAGAAAACTAAAGGTCAGAATAGTAAAGTTACCCCCACCCCCCACCCCACGAATAAAAAACCAACTACTGATTCAACCTAGTTCCCTAGTGGCAAGGCCAGTTGGCTTTGTACTATATCAGGAATACACTAGAAGCACCAACCGATTAATAATAATTCAAGTAGCCTGCCAAGGACAACAGTCAGCTGGAGGCTGAATTAGGATTCGAACACAGACTTTTCTGATACCTCTCTGAAAAATTCCAAGGCTTGGTATCCATTGTTTTCAGGATGCCAGGTTCTCTGTGGGAATCTCCTCAGAGAGAAAGAGGTGGAGGAAGTCCATGCCCTGCTCCCACCTGGTAGACTATGGCAGTGAATACAGCCATCCCACCATACAGATGCCTTAAACTATGGATGGAACTGAAACCTATATACACACTACCATGCCTCCCCCTATACATATAAACTTATAACAAAATTTGATTTATAGGGCTAAGGGTTTAGCTGAGCAGCATAAGCCCCTGCCCTGGCAAGCATGAGGTCATGAGTTTGATCCCAAGTACCAAAAAAAAATTATTTTATTTATAAACTAGGCATAGTAAGAGATGAAAAACAGTAACTATCGTTATAACAACATAATGTAGTAAAAAATGACTTAAAACATAAATTATTTATATCTGAAAATTTCCACTTACTATTTTTTGACTATAGTTGACCTCAGATAACTGGAATTTTAGAAAGTGATGTGGCATAGAAGTCAAGACTAGTGTATTAGTCAGAACTTGTGCATCTCTTGAGGGTCAGGAGGGCACGCCAGGTGCAGGCGCTGGGCTCTGCCAGTGTCTGAGGGGCCTTCCTACTTTCTAGCCCCAGTTCTTGGCATAAGCAAGGCTCGGAGACTCTCAGTGCAACTCAGCTCCCCTGACTTAAATGAAAACAAAGTCATAAATGTGCGTGCCTCTCAAAATATGTGCTATTTGCTTTAAAACAGGGACAAAAATCCTCCTGGTGGGGGTAGGGGGGAGGTCCTAGCACAGTGGGAGAACAGGGGGGAGCCAACCCAGGATGGGTTGCCATCCCGCTAATCCACCACCACTGGAATGTGCTTGATTCTTGGAGGTAAGATTTTGGGGGTGGTGAGCTACAGAAGACCCTTTTAGAAGCCAACCATCCTGGCAGGGTATGGCCCTGCTGTTTGTCAGTTCTTGATGGATGAGCTCCCACCCTCCTGTGGAAGCTTCTGTCCCTCCTTTAAACGCACCTCACTCTGTGAGGTCTGGCTCATGCTAGGAAGCCTGTCAGTGTTGGGACACGTTGGCCCCATGGCCTGCAGCAGGAAGGAGGCCTTTGAGGCATACCTGCTGTCTGGCCTTCTCTTTAGAGGACTCTCTTCTTCCCATGCCTCAGGGTCCCAGGCGCTTCCCTTTCAAAGCTGCAAAATTATCGCCAGCCTGCCTCCAGGATGCCTGAGAATAGGGGAAGGGAGGAAGAAGCCCTGACCCCTGATTGGGAAGCACTGGGTTCGGGGCTGGCTTAATGGGGACTGAGTGTGGGAGAAGGAAGATGAAGAGGATGAAGAAGAAGAAGAAGAAGAAGAAGATGATGAATACACTGATTCTTGTGTTTTTTCTTGTCTATAAGGCATTTAAGCCCCTTGTGTACAACTCACTCCTTTTAAAGAAAAATACTGAAACATAAAGCTGTGTAAGATTTGTTTTTAAACTGTACAGTATCTATTTTTTGGATAGGTAATACACTATGAATGTGTTTTTAGATAGCCCTGTCCTAGTGGTATTTTTAATAGCCGCTAACCTTGCCTCATACAGTATGGGGTTGTAAACTGGTACGGAAAGTTAAACCAGGTTCTTTTTCTTTTGTTTTGTTTTGGTACTGCAAGGTGAACTCAGAACCTTGTGCTTTCCAGGCAGGCCTCCTCCCACTGACCTATATCCCCAGATGCTACAAAGCAGGTTTTTGTCGCTGCACAGCACAAATTGGTTATATATGAGGATAGCAGTTTTTTGTCTTTAGTTGTCTTTGATGCAGCTTACACAAAATAATTGCTATTAACTGAATATCACACTAGCTGCAAAAAAGAGAAAAGTTGCAGTTGTCTGGTTGACACGCTAAATGCTTCTAAGTAAATACAATCCTTTAAAAATTTTTATATATTTATTCATTTATTTGGTGGTGGTACTGGGGATTGAACTCATGATCTCTCACTTGCTAGGCAGGCGCTTATGTCACTGAGCTAAATCCTCAGCCAATTTTTTTATTATTAAAAAAAAGGAAGGCTAAAGATTTAGCTTAGCAGCACAGTGCCTGCCTGACAAGTGTGATGTCCTGAGTTTAATTCCTGATATCACCCTCCCAAAAAAAGAAAAAGAAATGATTAGGCAAGGCCTTGGGTTGAACGTCTAACACATCCTCTCCAACAACAACAACAAAAAAAAAAAAACAGGTGAAATTATTTTCAGTAATTTTTTCACTACCTAATACATGCAAAATATTGTTTCAACATGAATAAACATAAAAAGTCAAGTTATTTCACATTTTTTGTATTGTCTTTGAGAGCCAGGGTATTGGTATGCACACAGTTCATTCCAATTTTCCCTAGCCGGGCTTCAAGTGCTCACTCAGTGCTCGCTCAGTGCCACATGGGTCTCACCACCTTCACACAGTACAGGTCTAGATAGTATGGCTTACACCATAGCCATGGGATCTTCATTTCAAGGGAGGCACCAGGCACAGTGGGCCTGGGTTCTTGGGGAAGAGTGGAGAGACCCTTTTTGGTGACTTTTTGGTATGGGTTGAGCTTCTCCTGTGTCTAGCAAGATGAAGGCAATCCAGAGGGAGAAAAGTTCCTGAGCTCTGATTCCAGGCCCGTGGTTCTGCAATCCCTGTCTGCAGGTCCACCCTGCTGGCATGTTGTCTTAGTGACTTTCTCATTCCTGGGACAAATATAGGATGCCTGTAACTTAGAAGAAGAGAGCTTTATTTTGGCCCATGCTTTTAATCCATGATCCGCTGGCTCCAAGGCAGAACAGCATCACAGGGGAGCAGAGCAGAGGAAGGTTTCATATACCATGGCATCCAGAAAGAAGAGAGAGAAGGGAGGAGCTGGAAAATGTATATAGATAACCTTTCAGGCCACTCTCCAGCTGCCTGTCTCACTTGACCAGGTCCCAATTCCTAAAAGCAAGTCAGTTGTAGTGTTCCCGTGGCCCAGTCCTCTTCAAAAGCCCGGCCAATGAGCACCTGAAGCTCCTGGGGGACATCTAGATAAAGACCATAACACATGTCACTACAGAGGTGGGGAAGTGCACCCTGGACTAGAGCAGGTTCCAGCTGAGCTTTGAACTTCGTGACGTGGGCTGGTTTCCCTGTGGGAAAATATGTAAACCGATGCAGGCTTTGGAGTTTTCTGGCTATCAAGGAAATTACTCAACACCCTGCCTCTCACCTCATTCCTGAAACCCTCAGGAGCCATGGGATAGTAGAGATGAACGGGGATGACACAGGGACTCAAAACACGTTCAGAGCAAGCCCTAGGGGACTGTAGAATAGAAGACTGCTAGGTTGGCACCTTTGCCAGGCCCCATAAGTTTGTTTCCTGCCACAATTTCCCCTCTGCACTGCCCCCCCCCCTTTTTGTAGCAGGAATCAAACTTACAACCTTGCACTTGCTAGGCAGGCGCTGTGCAGCTGAGCTATATCCTCAGCCACAAGAACATTATTCTTAAGAGCCCAGTGAGAAAATTCTCATTCAGTCTTCAAGTTTAAATGAAGCTCATCCATTGACCAAGAGACTACCACTCTTCCCTGCAAATGATCCCATATGCACGTCACCTCTGTCTCCCTCTAGCCCTTCTCTAATATGTACTTCCTGTTCCAGACGGCTCCAAAGGACAGGGGACTCTGAAGGCATTTTTCCAGTCTAAGGAGGGCTTTCTAGAAATTTTGCTGAGCCCTGTGAATGCCAATGATTATTGGAATCATTTAGCAAGGGAAAGGGCCAGACCTTTGCCCTAGGCCTACTCACAGATGATGGGGTTAATTAGGGATCCTCTTTCCCTCAGTCTTAGCTGCTGGTAGGGATCCAGCTCCTCAATGACCAGGGTACACATTAGTAAGTGATAAGTGGGGCTTTTCAGCCCCTTTTATCCTGTTTACAATACACTGGCTTTCCTTAGACAAAACCCATCTCTCCTTGTCCCGCTCCTGGCTGTTATGGCTACATGAGACAATTTGCTGATACTCTCCACAGAGGACAGCTTCCTGGGAGACCCCTTCCCAACTCTGTAGCACCTGGGGCAATATCCCTCCACCTGTGGATCCTGGAGGGGGCCACAAAAATGCTTGTGCTTCTCAGCCCATCACAGCCTTTGAATTAAGAATACCATCCTTGCTGTCTGTTCAGCTTCAGCCCAAAGGGTTAGAATGCACATCCCAAGGTGCTGAGATGATGTTTCTCAGGCTTTGGTGGGAGGTCACTAGAGCAGTTGTTGTTGCCTAAAGTGGAAGTAATCCAGAGGTATCCTCTTTATCTGTGACAAGGCCCTCTCTGGGTCAAAAAGGCAGGATGACAGAACAGGTACCTGAAGGGTGGCATGTGGTTGCAGACTGGTCTTTGTCCCCTTCTACTACTGAGTTACAGCTTGGGTAACTTAGGAAAGAAAGTCCATTTCTCTGAAGCTCAGTGTCCTTGTCTACACAACCACAGTGATGAATCCAGTCCTGTGCCTCAGTTTGTGGCTGTGAGCACAGAATAAGTGACTGTGAAAGTGCTTTAACAGAAGACACTTTAGGTAACTCTCTGCACTGATTACAATGACGACTCCTTCAGCAAGAATGTCTCCACTGCTGAGGGCAATTTTGTTGTTGTTGTTGGTGGTGGTAGTTTTTTTTGGTACTGGGAATTGAACCACAACCTCGTACTTGCTAGGCATGCGCTTATGCCATTGAGCTAAATCCCCAGCCCTTGAGGGCAGTTTTTAAATCACCTAAAAGTCAGTTTTCAGATAATTCTGAGTTTCTGAAATGCCAAGCAGAGATAGTGAATTGATTATACGAAATGTATTTCAAGGCAACAGATATTTAATGAGCACCTACTTTGTCCTAGGCTCTGAGACATTTAAAGCATAAAATATATATTTCTGCCCAGGATGGTAGGCAGAGAATTGGGATATCTGTAAGGAGTACCAAGAGGGAGTGACAGGTGCAAGGAAGGACAGAAGAGGGACAGAACCCAGGCAGGGTGCTGAAGGCGTTCTCCAAGGCAAGATCTAAGACTTAAGAGATAAATGGCCCAAGGCAGAAGGAGGTGTCTGAGGCACATGGAAGAGTACATGGGAAGGCCATAAGATGCCAGACTCTTGTGAGAGCTGTGATTCTCCAGTAAGGACAGAGAAAATGGACAGGGAAAGAGGTCATTTAGGAGGCTCTATCTACCAAGATGAGGGTGTACTGTTGTGTCCTTGAGGCACTAAGTACCTATCAAAAGGCATACTATGTCTGACACTTCAAGTCTGTGTTTTAGCGGGGGAACACTGAAGAGGATTTATAGAAAGTTGAGGGAACTGCTGAGAGATGATAAAGGTTTCTTAACCAGCTCTTATAGTTCAGTAGGGAGAATGAGACATATTCACAGTGGGTACCAGTCATGCAAAGTGGTAAAGCACATTAGGCCAAGTGGAGCAGACAACAGGAGTTACAGGCTCAGGACCACACAGGATCACCAGGATCACCAAGGCACGCCAGGGATGACCAGGGTGTGGGAAGAGAGGGCATATTGATGGTTTGGAAGAAGGGATGGAAGAATCATTCTGTGCAATCTGATTAAGAGGATCATAAAGACCCAAATGGTTTCAGAGTCAGGAATTAAGTTTCATCAATGTGGATGGTAAAGAAGTCCTCTTTAGAGGGCTGTGTTCTAAGTTGGTCACACCATAAAGAGAACAGGCTAAGCTGGTGTCCAAAATCCTGGAACTCTAGAACACCTCTTGAAGTTCAAACAAAAGGAAGAGAGACAGGAAAATACCACATTGATTTTCTGGCAACACTATTTATGGGACAAAAAGTAGTGTCCCATCACCTGAAGACTAAAGCCTTAAAGATGTTCTCTGTGTCACAGTGTAGGGGCAAAGCATTTTTCCTATTTGTAACTTGATTAACTCAGCATTATAGTTGTACCTTCTTTTACTACAGAAATCCTCTGCCCTAGCCAGGAGGACTACCTAAATTATTTGCTGGCTTTGCCAACACCTTTCTTGCTTTACTTCTGTACTCACCAGAAACAACTCAGGACTGCCTCTCCATACATCTCCATCTTCTACTTAACGATACGGCTGAAAACTCATCTCTTTTGGAAAGCCCACATCTATTCCTTTCCTGCATCCTGAGTTGTCCTTCCTACTCCTACATTATCTTGCATTGTTACTATTTATAAGCCCTGTACCCTGTCATCCAACTAGAACATATATTCTTCAAGGTCAGGCATCTAATGCTATATAAACAAACTAACCTCAAAATTTGCAGGCTTAAGAATCATCCATCCATGGGACAAGAGTTCAGGCAGAGGCTGAGTTGGCCATTCTATTCCATGTTTACAGAGTTTACAGAGGTCATGTGGTGTGATTCAGCTATCAGGCAGACAATCGTAGAAGGTATAAGGTGCTATGCTTATGTCTCGTCACTTGGTGGGAATGGCTGGAAGACTGGACTCAGCTGGAAATGTTGAACAGAGTTCCTGCACGAGGCCTTTATATGACAGCCTCAGGATAGATGGACTTTTCCATGGTGGTCCAGGGTTTAAAGTGGGTGCTGTACAAGGCTGGGCAGAAGCTGCAGGGTTCTTCAGACTTAGCTTCTTAGGCTTTGTGGAACTCTAGAACCACATGAAATAGGACTGCCTGGCTGAGCCTCTGCCTAAGTCTCTATTCCATGAAAGCAAGAAATATAGTAAAATGGATGACTTAAAGCCTCTGGATTTTTAGTATGTAGTCTGCTGTGTAGCAATAGACACCTGACCACAGAGTTTGCCATCTCAGCTTCTGAGGGAATGGTACTAGACATTACTTCTCAGAGGGAGCAGTAGCAAACATGAAACTGCTGTATTTCTATATAACTTCTCTGAGACCTGGGCAAGCAAGGTGCGTGGTCTAGGTCTCAGGCCAGGTGCTCAGGGGTGCCACACTTTGGAAAGTTATTCTTGAAATTTTCTAAATCCCTTTTCAGTGGCTTGGGTCATCTCAGTCTATTTCCTTTAGGATACTGTCTCTGACATGCCACTCCATCCATGGAGTTGGCCATATGCTGTAAAGAGCTTCAGGACTCATGCTTTACGGGGTTGTCTAGGGCAGCCTGGAAAATACATTAGTTCTGCTCGTTAGTACAGTATTTCTTTCATGGCATTGCACGTTAGAATGGTAATGACTTGGGGCTGGGGATTTAGCTCAGCGGCATAAGCATCTGCCTTGCAAGCAGGCGGTCGTGAGTTCGATCCCCAGTACCGATAAAAAAAAAAAAAGAATGGTAATGACTTGATACATTTGGGAGATTCCCATTTATATTGGATATAGGAGTTCAGGATTCTGGGCTATTGGTCTCCCATCAACCCTAGAGGTTGAGCCATCTGTCTGGGTCAATACCATGGATCTTGCCAGTCTGAGTAATGACCACGGTGCTGCTTCTGACCCACAGAATAGTGAAAATAGCAGCATTTTGATTCACATGGAGCTTACTAACTCTAGTTGGTACAGGCAACCCCAATCCCTCTACCAGCTTTATACCATGTGTACCCACAGAAGCAGCCATGTGTGTTGTTTCTATTTGAGATTATTACTCCTTAGTGCAAACTAACTTTTATAATCAATGTTCACTCTTGCCTTTGATCAACACAGTGAATTGATGAGCTTTTGGGATAGCCTTAACTGTGCCAGGTGAGGGCCAAGATATCCCCTGCGTGAATGGAATGTCTCTTTTTGCTCCAACCAGTTTCAGTGTGTAGAAGTCAAGAGCACAGCCAACACTGAAAAGATTAGATTCTTGGAGTACAGTGATTAAGGGCTAAGAAATTCAAGAGAAAGCCTGTCGTGGTGGTGTACACCTGTAATTCCAGCACTCTGGGAGGAGGCAGGAGGATTAAAAGTCTAAACTTGGTCTGGGCAACTTAGTAACTTAGTGAGACTGTCTCAAAATAAAAAATTAAGAAATGGGTTGTAGATGTAGTCCAGTGTGAAGGCCACAGTACTCCAGTAAAATACACACACACACACACACACACACACACACACACACACCAAGGAAAGACATTATGTATTTGTGCACACTTACACTATAAAATTCTGAATGGTGAATTTTTACTCATGTTTTCCTCTGGGCAAAATGTGCCATTAATGTCATCATTAACAAAGCATGTAAGCCACGGACAGTGAAAGATAATGCAGCTTCATGAGTAATGATATAAACTGCTCTAAATAAATAGCATGCGGGCCTGGACAAGAAGAGCTACATAAATGGATATATGCAAGTTCTGAAAAGCCAAGGCCTTCAAAATTATGTCGGGGGGTCCCACAAATCCTAGAGTCAGACCTCCCAAGATAAATATATAGACAAGTAGCCAGACATACAAATTTCTCAGAGCATCCCTCATCAATAAAATACTAGTAAAACAGTCCATTATCCAATTCCCCCTCCAACCATGGTATCCATTGAATTGTAGCTGGAGCGACCTGCCTGAAATATAAATCTGCTCATGTGACTACAAAGATGAAATTCTTCAATGATCCTCCACCACCTAAAAAACGAAATCTCTACTTTTGCTTATGTCTTTCCCCTCTGCTGAGCTGCTCTCCCCACTGGGTCTATTTTTCAAGAGTCAGTTCAAGTATTATCTCTTTGTATCCCTCTGGAATCCCCAAACAAGGCTAAATGTCCTTCTCTATCATCTCACAATTCCCAATTAGCTGTAACCCACACTGAGTATTATACTCATCTATGTAAAAAATTTCTTTATAA
The DNA here is from genome assembly GCF_034190915.1 of Cavia porcellus. NCBI lineage: Eukaryota > Metazoa > Chordata > Mammalia > Rodentia > Caviidae > Cavia > Cavia porcellus. The sequence continues at coordinate 19,836,484 of NW_026947515.1, forward strand.
TACATTAAGGAACTGCGGTGGCAAGATGGTGTTTTACTCAGCTTCCTACCTCGGCCCTTGCATTGTGCTTAATACACACTATGAGCTCAATGAACATTCATTGTAGGATGATCCATGAAAGGCCACCACTGGAATAAGCCAGGTGGGCTCTGATAAGCCTGGAAAACTGTTCTAGTACAATGAAGGCGAGGTTGGAGGCCAAGGCATCTATAGATGCTAACAGTATGGATCAATTATCCAAATGATTTAGCCATAAAAGAAAAAGAAATGAGATAGAAAATAAAAGTGCATTAAGATGGAGGGGTGGAGTTCTAGCCTGTTTACAAGAAGGCATAAGCACAGGCAAGAAGGCTAAGAGACTGCGAGGTAGAGAAATCTTCTGGGTTTCAGTTTGTTAATCTGTCTTTCCCACTGCATGGAGATGCTCTGAGAACCAAAAGAAAGTTGCAGGCATTTTGTTTGAGAAATTTGTTTCTATCCAACCTCTGATGGCTTCAAACTATCTACAAGAAAAAAAAATTACAAATAAAATATACTAAACATGACATTTAAGGGTCCCCATGATCTGGCTCTAGACTCCTTTTAATAGCAGTCATCAAAGATCCAATTCTTCCTCACTTTTTCCCTGTACTTGACATATTCCTTCTGCTCCAAATACCCTCCTTTTCTACCAGGCCAATACAAGAGACACAGAGTGATTAATATGTTATGCAGCACTATTAAAACTTTCTTGATTTTTGGGGGGAGTTTGTTTTGAGGCAGGTTCTTGCTATATAGTTCTGGCTAGCTTTGAACTCACTATGTAGCCCAGGCTGGCGTTGAACTCATGGCAATCCTCCTTCCTCAGCCTCCTGAGTGCTGGGATCACAGGCATGTGCCATCAAGTCCAGCCAAAACTTTACCAGGGCTATAAAGTAAGTTCAAGGTCAGCCTGAACTGCATAGTGAAACCCTGTCTCAAAAAGGAAAAAGAAAAAACAAAATATTTTATCGATGCTTGAAAGTTCTATTCATAGGCTATTTAGTCCATAAACCCTTTTTTGTACTGTGTCAATAGTGGCTTATATGTTACTTGATAATTTCACTTGTGGGTATGATTAACCTTCCCAAAAGACTTCCTGAAATGTGTGCATAGCACAAAGTCGATGTTCAATGAATATGAGAATACGTGGAAAAACTTAGAGAAAGAATGTACACGGGTGAGATACAAAAATGTGAGGTCACCAGGATACAGGAAAATAGAAGCATTAACTTGTTAGGGAGAGGCACATCTCCTCCCTCGGATCTGCAGATAAAACTGCAAGGATGGAGACACAGTGGGTCTATGGGGAGTCAGAAGGGTCCGAGTACTTTCAAGCGCCAACTCAAATGCTACGTCCTTCAAGTCTTTCTCGAATTTTTTCCCAAAAACAACACACTTTTTGAGTCTTGGCATTTCCTATCTTTCAGAATACTACTTTGTATATACACATTTTTGGTGGGCAGGATTTCCTCATTCGGTATAGGTTTATTGGACGGGTCAAATCTGAAAAGGAGTGATGAGACCGGCGGGCTATCGAGCGAACAAACTGGAGACAGCAAAGCTGTAAAGTGCGTGACTTTAGATCCACAGCTGACAGTAGTTCTCGGGTAACGCTGCTCTGAGGACCCCACGCTAGTACCCCGCGACTGTCCTATCCAATACCTGACTCAATCCTGAAGCAAGGCTTCTGCAAATACCTACATCCTCCTATCACTCCCTGTGAGCTGCGCAGGTAGCTCCACTTAATCTTCCCTTCCCTGTTTTTGTTCTTGTTCCCTTTCTGATTTCCCAATCACCGCAGTAAGGCGCGCCCGCGGGAACCTACCGGGCCTGGGAGGGAGGGTCCTGAAACCGGAAGCCGGAAGCCGGAAGCCGGAAGCCAGACTGTGACGACGTGTTCCAAGGAGGTCAGAATTACTGCCGCGGGCTGGCGATATGGAGCCGTTGTACCAGCAAACGAACAAGTGAGGGCAGCGTCGGTGAGCGGGAGGGGTCTAGGCGAGGCAAGACTACTCCCTGGTTTTGGGTCTGTCAGTTCGGAGGCCCCCCCTTTCCGCCGGTGGCCACTGGTAAATTCTCAAATGCTGGCCCTGTGCCTAGGTAGGCTGCGGACCAAGGGTCCGGCCTCGGGCGTGGAGGTGTTAGGCCAGATAGCTTTTCGGGTTTGCAAGCCCTGGTTACCTGCACTCACAGTAGACTAGGTAAAGGGAAAGTAGCACTTGCAGATTGCAGTACTTTGGCCATCATCTGGTAACTCACTGCTCCAGCTTGATAGAATTTGTGAGAAGAGCCAAGTAGGAGTCGTCGCTTCTGCCCATAGTTGAATTTTGTTGGCGAGTCTAGGGACGTAGGAAAAGTATTTTTATTCAGATTTGACATATGGGCCACGTTTTTATGGCACAAAGAAACTTACGCAGATTGCATTCAGTATTCTTATAATTGGCTACAGGTTATCTTTAAGGAAATCGAGTTTTGCTTTAGCTTCTCATGAATTAAATTCCTTGATGTGTCCTTTATTCATATTGCTTTGCAATTTGGGAACTTTGTGAATTGTGTGCGATAGTCGGATATGGTAATAGGGAGCCGTTCGTATCCTGTTGTTTGAAAAATGTTTACTTTTTACTATAGCAAAATACACAAATAGTTTGTCGTTTTAAGTGTGTGATTCAATGACATGTATATTCAGAGCTCACATCACCTCTATATTCACGGTTCACATCACCACTATTCATTTCTAGAATTTTTCCATCACTCCAAACCAAAACTCAGTAGTTACTAAGAAGTAATGTCCCATTCCTTCTATCCAGAACGCCTGATAATTTTTGTTCTATTTCCTAACTCTGAATTTACCCTTTCTAGATACCTTATGTAAGTGGAATTATCCAATATTTGGCATTTTATTTTTGGCATATTTCTGTCAGCATAATGTTTTTAAGGGGTTTGTCTGTGTTATTGCATGTATCAAAATTTCATTCTTTTTAATGCCTGAGTAATACTCCATTGTATGTTATAGACTACATGCTATCCATTCATCTGTTGATGGACATGGGTTAGTTCCACCTTTTAACTATTGAGAATAATGCTGTTACGAATGTACCTTTATCTTTTTTAGTCTCTGCTTTCAATTTTTTGAGGTCTATACCTTTACCTAATCTGTTTTAAGAGCTTTCAGATGTATGCTGTAGTTTTTACCTGATGAAAACGCTTTACGAACACACTCCTCAGGTTTGGAAATAGAATAAAATAAGTACTCAGCCTCTGTATTGAATTCTCAACAAAAGAAATGCTTTGAGGAGCTAGGAATCAGACAGGAATCAGCTGACTCTCTTTATGCTTTCATTTCCTAAACTTAAAGAGTTTCTCTTTTACTTTGGTGAGGAAATGTTTGATTTGAGTGGGTGCAGTGAAGTAACTACTTTGTAATGACACAGGTTGCTTTTATCCTAGGAGCTCTATTCATATATAAGAATTTTACGAAAGGGCTTTTTAAAATATTCTGGGTTATTTGGAAAAGTAATGAAACAAAGTTATGCTCATGTTACTGAGAAAGTGCTGATCTTTTATAATAAGGCATAGTGGACTTAGTCCCTTGAAGCTAATCTGTTGCTGAATTGACACAGTAATCAAGCATATTAATTTTATCAGGATTTTGAACCCAATTTGTGATTATCTCATGCTGTGTTCATGAAAGTACATTTAGTCAACACTTTAAAGCAATGTGTCTTCTTTTTTTTCCTTTGACTTTTTGAGACAAGTTCTCACTAGGTAGTTTAGGCTGGTCTTAAATGTAACTATTGTAGCCCAGGCTGATGTCCAAGACCTGGTGATTCTCCGGCTTCACCCACCTGTGTGCTGAGATTACAGGTGTGTACCACCAAACCCGCTGCAAGTGTAATATATTTTGAAAACGTCTGAACTATCTGAACAATGAATAAATGAAAAGCAAACATTTGTGCTTAAGAAATATTTCATTAAGGTGAACTTTACAGAGGAGCAAGTAGGCTTCTGTTTTTGAGATCTCAATGATTATAAAGGTGCCCAGGTAACTTCCTTGTGTAGTCCGGAATCAGTCGCTTATCCTGTCCCTTAGAGTTCCTTCGTAGTTCTGAGACACAAGAAACTGTATTGAAAAAGCCTTCCAGGTGACTTTAATGAACAGCTGATTTCAAGAACTGTATCTCTGCCAGGCCTGGTGGCACATGCCTGTAATTCCAGCACTTGGGAGGCTGAGACAAGAGGGTTGCTGTGAGTTCCAGACCACCCTGGGATGCTGCATAGTGAATTCAAAGCCAGCCTAAACTACCTAGGGAGACCCTGTCTCAAAAAACCAAAACTAAAACACTGTAATCTCAAAACCAGTTTTTCCTTTTCATTTTTTTCCCCTTCATGAGGTAAAAGCTAAATGTGAAAATGACCAGATGGGACTTACTACTTTTGAATAATGTAAAAACATCAGGAAAATTACATAAGGCTGTGTAGGTTACACAGCATTTTCATAATGCATTGGGTTCTGTAGGTTTTTTTTAAGTATTGTTAAATTAGTATGCCTCTTTTACAGTTGGGATAGAGGCACCAAGGAATAGAATGACTTGCTCATTGTTCCTTAACTTGTACATAATTTAAATCCTTTAACTTCTAAACTGTTTATGTTGAGACACATGCATACATAGTCATGCTTAGTGGAGGTGGATGGGTAAAATCCTTGTATCTTCTGTGAGCCATTTTTAAAAGTGGCAGTAGTTCCCTTTGTTTACTTCTACTAGTTCTTTACTTGGCTATATTGTCACCCAAGCTCACAGTGGATCTCATGCTAAACAGGGCTAAGATTTTCTTATTTCTGTGCTCCCAGGTCATGTTGTGTAGCACCTGTTCCTTGTCAGCTCTAAGTGGGTTACCTGAATTCCAATTTCAGTTTGAAACTGTTTTCTCATTATAGACATTTTGTAGTTTCCACTGGCTGATTCATATTTGTTGTGGTGTTTGCATTTATTCACAACGTGAAATACAAAATTTGGGGCTGGGGATTTAGCTCAGTGGCATAAGCGCCTGCCTTGCAAGCAGGCAGTCCTGAGTTTGATCCCTGGTACCGATAAAAAGGAAAAAGACAAAAAGAAATACAAAATTTGGAATCATGTTATTGGCTATATTTTCTCTAATTGATTCAAAGCAAAGGGGGCCAGAGATTTAGCTCAGTGGCATCAGTGCCTGCCTGGCAAGCATGAGGTCCTGAGTTTGATTCTGGGTGCCTGCCCCGCCTTCCAAATCCAAAACAAATAGAAATTGAATGGGGGAAGTCAGTAATGTTTTCCAGCAGTTACTTAAGGTTTATCCTTTTCAACTTAAGAAATAGCAATACAAAGCTAGGGTATTACTGTTTTCAGGGTATTACTATCGTCTCTCCTACTGTTCTCATAGAATCTTAAGACTTAAAGGAAACTACAGGATTTACTCCAACCTTGACTTTGATTGTGAAGACCTTTGTAAGACCCAAGACAATCCATGTTTTTGTGTTTAAACATGTAAGGACTTTTCCCCTGCCGTTTTGTTTTGTTTTTTTATGTGAAGTTGAAATCTGTCATCTTAAAATGTGTACATTGTGGCTCTTGGACTCCTTTAAGAAGCAGCAACAAGAAATAAACTGATTTCTCCTCCTAATATGTCAACTCTGTCAGCTGCCCTATTCTAGTGGATTTGTTCCTTCTTTTTCCCAGAGACTTGGTTTCATAAGCTCTTTGGACAATTCTGAGTTCCAGACTCTTCCCCAACAGTCCTGTTCATCGTTTATTGTGGAAAACCTGTTTCTTTAACATGTGGCTTCCAGAATTGTTAGTCCATGTTTGTGCACTTGACTTCAACATTAATTTAAAGACAGTGTTTTTCATCCCTGACAAAGTTATCTTACTCTTCTAATTAAAAAGTGTTTTATCATAGAACATCCTAAACACTTAATATAGCACAAAGACCTATATGAACTTCTTGTGCATACAATCATTTTGTAAAAATTTTTAACAAAACAAAGTCAGTGGCAGCCCTGTGGTGGAATTCTAGGAATTCTTTGTATTACCCCTTGGGTATAGTTGTTTAGCCCTCCACAAGTCCCTCAATCAGTATCATGAAGCCATATTGATCACACAATATCATGAGAAACTACAGTGCCTCTTGAAATCAACATGAAATTACTATAGCACCCTCCATGTATCACTTTCCCCACGTCCACGTACCCACAGTTTCACTTCCCAGAGGCCACTGATAGTGTAGCCTGCTTATTTATTGAATATGTGAGTAATGGTCCTCTTTCTCTCAAGTGCTGGCTGGCGTTTGAACCCAGGGCCCCCCAGCTACTTCCTCAGCCCTTTCTAGCTGTTGTGTTTGAGACGGGATCTGTTGAATTGCCTGGGCTAGCCTGCCGCCTGCAGTTGTTGCCTCAGCTTCCTTCGTAGCTCACGTTACAGATGTACGGCATTACCTGGCCAACCCTTGGCTCCTAACACCTGGAGGGCGGCCTAGTATAGTTAGTTATTTGTGAAATATTGCAAACATAAAAATAGTAGCAACCCATATGTTAGGACTCATTATTAATACACCCGCTTCAGACTGTTGATTTAGACACAGAATTGGATTAAAAGCTCTTGTACCTGTTCTCTTCCTCATAACCTTGTCTCAGACTTTCCTGTCTGATTTTATTCTCCCTATCTACAAGCAATCTATACTACTGTTTGTGTGTTTAATGTACCAACATGATACTGATATACACTACTGGGTTTTTTTTTTTTTACTCAATACTGTCTTACTATAAAGATTCTTATTTTCCTTGTTGATATGAGTAGATCTGGGCTGGGGATTTAGCTCAGTGGCATAAGCATGTGCCTTGCAAGCGCAAGGTCATGAGTTCAATCCCCGGTACCAAAAAAACAGATATGAGTAGATCTAGCTCTCTGATTTAAACAGCCTTACAGTTTAATTAAACTGCTGAGTTGTTAATTTCCTTCTTGATGAACACTTGGATTCTTACCACTATTTATTTTTTGCTATATATGTACAGTCCTTTACCTGAAATCCTTAAGGAAAAACTGCTATGAAATTCAGCATTCTTTTAGCTTTTAGGAAAGAAATACATTGTATACACTGTTATGTAATGTAACATCCTCAGCATAAGGGCAGTAGAGGATACATGAGAAGTTGCAGGGAAATTTTTTACTGTGTGGAATACAAAAACCACAATTTCATATCTGGTCAGTTTTCACCACCTAATTAGTTTGCAACAGACTTACAAAATCTTGATTTTTCAGAACTTTTTGGATTTCAGAATTATGGGTGCTGAGTTGTGGGCCGATATGGAAATACTTTGAGGCTGTCTTCTTCATATCTACCAGAATCTCTAGGAAATACTATTAGAAATGAAATCCTGGGCCATATGATAGATGCATATTGATTCTACTAGATCTAATCAAAAGCCCGTTAAACTGTTTTACCAGTTTATAATCCTGCCAGCCAGGTTAGAGAGGTCTAGCTTCCTCACATTCATGTTACTGCCTGTGTTCTTTTTTTTTTTTTTTTTTTTGCCTTTTTCCTTTTTATCAGTACCAGGGATCGAACTCACGACTACCTGCTTGCAAGGCAGGCACTTATGCCATGCCGCTGAGCTAAATCCCCAGCCCTCTGCCTATGTTCTTAAACTTTTAACTGTTTGTCATTCTTTTTTTTGGACCGGGAATTGAGCTCACAACCTCCGGCTTGCCAGGCAGGTGCTAACGCCACTAAGCTAAACCTCCAGCCCCTGTTTGTCATTCTGATAGGAGTGCTATGAACTCATTGATTTTAATTTGTGTTTTCCTGAGTTACCTATAGGTCAAATATCTCTTTCCATATTTATTGATCACATGGGTTTTATTTTCTGTCATTTGCCCTTTGTCCATTTAAATAATTGTTACGTTTGACTTAACAGTTTTTCATTGATGTATTCTTGACGTCAGTCCTGTGTTTGCTCTAGGTATCTTGCAGTCTGTCATCTTTTTTATTTTTTGCTTCATGGTGCCTGTGGTACAAAAAAATGTTTTGTTTTAATATAGTCATGTTTGTCAGTCCTTTTCTTTGTGATTTGTAGGTTTTGGGGAGGTGGTTTGGGGTTTAGTATAAGAAATCCTTCTGTGATGGGTGTTCTGTGCAGAAATCCTTCTGCGATGGGTGCAGAATCCTTCTGCATTGGGAGGCTGAGACAGGATTGCTTTGAAGTCAAGGTCAGGCTGAGCTAATAGTGTAAGGCCAGCCTGCACTACAGAATGAGACCCTGTCTCATCAAAACAAAACTCCTTTAACTCAGGGTCATTTATTCATACCTGTATTCTTCAGAAAGTTTGAAAACATTGCTTTTCATATATAGTGGGTTTTGGAGAAGGTTGTTTTTGTTTTTGTTTTGAGACAGGATCTTGCTTTGTAGTCCAGGCTGACTTTGAACTCATTGTGCAGCTTGTGCTGGCCTCGAATTTGTGGCAAGCCTCCTGCCTCAGCCTCTCAAATGCTGGGATTATAGGCATGTGTCAGGGATTACAGGCATGCATCCAGCACATTTAGGTTTTAAACCATTTTGAGTTTTTTTTGGTGTGCCTAGTGAAGTGTCTTTTTTCCATGTGAACAACAAAATGAACTGTCAGCATTTGTTGTAACTCATTTTCTTCCTCCCTCTCTTCTTCCTCCTCCTCTTCTTCACATCCCACCCCCTACTCTTCCTCTTCTTAGGTACTGATAAAATCCAGGACCTCGCACATGCTAAGCAAACACTACTATTGAACTACAAATACCCTGGAATCCATTTTCTCTCAACTGATTTAGGTTAAAGTTCCCAAAATATAAGACTGCTTCTGAAAATTCTTCTGAGTCTGGGGATTAGAGTTTGTCTAGCTTTGTCCTTTGTTCTCTGCACTGCCACCACTATTGTTTTAATTACGGCTTTTGTAATAAATGTTAATAGCAGGCAAAACAAATCATCCCTCTACCTATTTCCTCAGAGTTGGCTGTGTTTTGTTGTCATGTCCACCCACCTTGTTGTCCCTGCCACCAACTTTGTGATTTGCTTAAGTCACTGTTGCAGATTTATCTCACTGCCTACATCAAGGACTTCAGTAAAACCTTAGTTCTTCTATCCATCATGTTACTTCCAGTTTTCTATAGTTACTCATATGGTTACCCTAGTGCAGACATTCCCTGAGGTGTTTACCTCAAGTTGCATCCTGTATCTGTTTCCACATCTCCACATCCCTGATTCTGAAATACCTTGGACTGACTACCTTCCTGAAGCAACCTTCTAATCCGGAGACTCTGGTAGTGATTTCTAGTTACCTCTCAGGATTACAAGGCTTGCCTAGGCATACTGTGGAAGTCCGTAGATGACTTAGGTTCTGGAAGCCTTGGAAAAAACTAGAGGTGAGCTAAGCCCGATTTGGACTCTTGGCTAGCATTGGTGGATTTATGGTCACGCTCTGCAGTGCGCATAGTGAAGGAGGATTGCTGACTTTTCTCTCTAGCCTTAGGGATGAGGCCCTTCCATGTGGGCTCTACTGTGAAGAGACTTAAGCACCAGGCGGCAGATTTGGGGCTAGCATAAGCAATATATTAAGGATTAATAATGGGACCCCTCAGAAGGGTTCGAAGGTACTGTTGGCCCGGCACTGGGAAACCTTCAGAGTGCTCTGGGGCCTGATGTCTGCAACCCATGTTACATTTCCAGATGAGATAGCACTTACCTTTTATTACCAGGGGAAAATGTTTACCAAACAGGAGATTCCTATCTTTTAGGGCCTTCCTCTGTGTGGCTTCCTCGAACTCATGTCTCATTCTGTACTACTCTCTTAACTGACTCACCTGCAAGTGGACCAGTCTGCTTATAATCTGCGTGACATGCCTTGCAGGCCTTTTCTTCAGGTAGCAATTCCTTCATACCTTCCTTCACTGAGTTGTGTCTCCCTTCTTCAGAGCGATGCTCAGAACTGCCTCCACCCACAGACTTGCCAGCTTATGCCTTCTTGGCCGGCTAGCTAGTCTGTTTGTTTGCCTTTTCCTCACGCCACTGTGCATAGCTCCTCAGCTTTCTATTTGTTTATGCTTATATGTATTGGTTTTCTCGTAAATCTTCTCAGGGCTTTTTCATGTCTATCCAGCCTGTCATTCCTAATTACATTGTTTCTCAAGGACAAGGATTATATCTCCCTTGCCCTTTGACTCTTTGTAGTCCAGACCAGAGCTTAGCACACTGGGTCATAGAACAGAGGGTGGGATTGGCTGGATCTGGGTGAGTTTATCACTTTCTGTCTGACCTTGAACAAGTTACATAACCTTTAAGGGTTTCAGTTGTCTTATTTATAGAATGAAGACAATGATAGAGCTTTACTCACAGGGTTATTGACTTAGCAGTGTTTTAGATACAGCAAGCACTAAGTGCTACTTATCACTGTTATTAGTATTAGCATTCACATATTAGAAATTCGCATGTCAGAAAGCATGCCAAAATGTGTGGCCTAAAGCCCCACATACAAATTTTACAGTTCAGCTTGGCTGTCAGTTTAAATCAGTTACATGCTGGCATCAGAAGAATTATCTTTCCTGACTGAAGCCCTCTTGATTATCCCTGTCTCACTCATGTCCTCTCTCGTCCTCTGGTAGGCAGGTCCATGAGGTCCAGTCTCACATGGGACGCCTGGAGACAGCAGACAAGCAGGCTCTGCACTGTGAGTAATTAACTATGGGGACTAAAGTCCTTTCTCTGATGACACGGGGCTGATGGGCTGGGTTTCCTGACTGCGTTCTGCCTCAGGGGCTTGATGATTTAGCACGGAATGAGTTTTGTTGTTAGGGTAGAAAGAAAAACCCTATGGCAAAGTCACTGATTTCCCTGATTGTGCCTTTTGGAGTCCCACAAGTCTTATCCCCCATTACCCTTCCACTCAACCTGACATGGCCCTATAGGAATGAAGGTCCGTTCCCCATCTGTCTTAATCTAATTAACTAGTCTTTAGAGGAATGCGCTCCATAAAAGTTCAGAGATGTTTAACTGGTACTGGCCATTTCTGAGCTGAGAACTCTGGCTTTTTAGGAGGATTATTCAGAAATGAATAGCAATATTAATTAGGTTAGTTCCCACACCATGATTTCTTTTTGAGAATTGAGGTTGGTTTTTTTTTTTTTTTTTAATCCCAAGAAAAGGCCCCTTTTTCAGTCAGCCATGCAGACTCCCAGAGAGCTCATCACTTTACTGCCTGGCTCATGCTATGCCTGTTTATGCATTTTTTTCCTCTCTCCCCACAGTTCCCAAAGAATCTCTTGCCCCAGTCTCCCTTGGCATCCTGATGGGTTTTTTGTTTGTTTGTTTGATACTGGGGATCAAACTCATGACCTTGCATTTACCAAGCGGGCACTTTGCTACTGAGCTGGCCCTGGCATCCTACTTTAAACAGCATATTTTTACTGTAAGTGTGAAGACCTGGGAAGGGGTAGTGCTACTGCTGTCACTTCTTGGTGAGACAAGCAGCAGCTAAGATGTTTTCTTTTGTGTGTGCTTCCATTTCTGTCCATTGAACTTTGTCCTTCCAACAGTCTCATTGTTAAATGATTCGAAGTGGAAAAAGTCATTTTGACTGTCTCATCAAAGGAAATAATGGAAAATGAACATTATCATATCTTTACCTCTGTGGATTCTTTCCTGGGCCTTTCTTAATGATAGTCAATTTCAGGGAATCCTAACAGTTCAGCCCACTCATTGTTATAGAACGCTTTCAAGAAACACTGCTCTGTATGTTTCCATGTGAATTTTCCTTTCCTTTGTGCTTTTTATTTTTAACCTTACATCTGTAGGAAATTCAAGTGGCATTCCTTTTTACGCGGTGTTTATCGTCCATATTTAAGACCAATCTTGAAGGAAAAAGATTAAAAGTAGAAAATCCATTTCTATAGATTTATTCTACAGCTTATAAAAAATTGAAATATGTAGGTACTGTATACACACACAAAGGATGATCAAAAAATATATGAGCATTTAAGTTTTTAAAAAATTAGTTGCAGTAAAAGACACGGGGCGTTTAGTCCCCCTCAAAATATTCTCCCTCACTTTGAACACACACTGTTGTTCTTGCCACTTTCTGAAGCAGTTCTAAAAGTTATCGTTCATGTCTTCAGGAGGCATGATCAAGAAATATAACGACTGCGGCTGCCGAGTGCCATCCAGTGAAAAGGCAGGCTTGTAAAAATATGAGTGTGTTGTTATCCTCATTCACCAGCTCTGACACTAGGCAACTTCTTGCTCTTCCCCAAAATGAAAATGACCATGAAAGGGAAATAGTTTGAATTGATTCAGGATATTAAGATAGCCACAACATCTAAACTAAAGGCATTTATGAAAAAAGACTTCCAGACTGCTTCAGAAAGTGGCAAGAGTGGTGGGATAAGTGTATTTGATAGGAGCAGGAATATTTTGAGGAAGGTGAATGGCAGTGTGCCTTTTACTGCAGTAAACTTAGACAATTTAAATGTGTTTTTATCATATCTTATATGTATCAAATATGTATATAAACAACATAGTATGCCTTGATTTGTATATGTTTTTCTCCTTTTGAAATAGGTATTTTTTAGTTTATTGTATATGGAAAAATAGGTTTATCATCCTAATTTAAGTTCATTATCTCTTTTCCAGCAATTATTGTTTTTTTTTTTTCTTTTATACAGTAGTAGAAAAGGAAATACAAGCAAGCATAGACCAGGTATTCAGCCGACTAGAACGCCTGGAGATTTTGTCCAGCAAGGAGCCTCCTAATAAGAGACAGAATGCCAAACTGTGAGTGCTAACCTTTGACATGGTTCTGATATCCTTGGCCCATCGAGACAGGCCTTTCCCTCAGGGGAGGCCATACAATGTTCCAAGATTCCATGTATGTGCTAAAACATAGCACTGAAACCGTAAAGTCTTCTCCAACAGGGTACAGTTCTATGAGTGATAACCCTCAAAATCAAAAGCCAGAGAGATTTTTTTAGCCCATAAATGTGTGATTCCTTCCTTCTTTGATGTGTTTTGAAATTTTGCGCCGCTGTTTCTTTTTCTGACCAGACCCTTGGCTTCTTAAAATCTAATGCTGGCAGGCAGCATGGCTCTGTTATTTGGGTCTCATTAGGTTCTTCTTGTGTTGAAATGAAGCTGTATTCTTAAATAATTACTTCCATCAATCTATTTATAATGAAATACTGATTTGATGTTTGATACTGTACCATGAAATTAAAATGAAAACACCTTCAACACCTCCACTCCCAGCCCCTGCTCCCAAAGTTTCATAGACCCTCACTGATACTTTACCTCAAAGATGCCCTTGGGCTTCCAGAGATCTTTTTTTTTTTTTTATCGGTACCAGGATCGAACTCACGATCACCTGCTTGCAAGGCAGGTGCTTATGCCACTGAGCTAAATCCCCAGCCCCAGTACATATTTAAATAAAGCTGCTGGAATCTTATGTGCTAGCATAAGTCTACTTCTTTACTTTGAACATCACTGAGCTACATCATACTTGCTGAGTGGAGAGGTAAGGAAAGATATCCTCTCCTGAATACAAAGCCTCGCTGCCTCTTAATTGTGCCCCCTTAGGTTCCTGGAATTTAATTTCTCTCTCCATTAATTGCAGTCGAGTAGACCAGTTAAAGTATGATGCCCAGCATCTGCAGACGGCTCTTAGAAACTTCCAGCATCGGCGCTATGCCAGGGAGCAACAGGAGAGACAGCGAGAGGAGCTTCTATCTCGGACCTTCACCACTAACGTAAGCCAGGCCTGGTAAGGTTGGTGGGCATTTGAGAGATCACTGGACTCAGCTCAGGTCGCTGAGCTTCATCTTTTTGGGCAGTTGGGATGTGGTGTGAAACAGACTGATGAGACCAGGTGGAAATGACAAGGGCCTTTGTGCATTACCACTGAGAGCAGACTGAGACGGGTTTGTTTTCCTATCAAGAAACCTGAAGAGAACATAGTTAAATTGAAGGAAAGGCAGAGTGAAAATAACCTAATTTGACTGTCCAGTGCAGAAAGGTGGAAGTTCACATGGTCGAAATGTTTTTGTGATCCGATGGAGACAGATGATTAGAACTTAGATCATTTGTAGAGAAGGCACATTTCAAAGCTGCCTCCAGGCAATTGCCATTGTGCTGTGTATGTGTGTGGTTCCAGTGTCAAATGCATTAAAATGTTTTTGCCTCTGGTCTGGGCAGCAATTTGGAGGAATTTGTTAACAGAGGTTTAGTGTTAGATGACCTGCTTGACTTGAGTCTGTTTGAAAATGGCTTGTTTAGCTTTCATGTTTGATTTCTTGGAAACCATTGTCCTAGCCCCTTAATATCAATAGGATCATTCCCCAAACATGGATGACTATAGAATGTACTGGCCTTTTTCTGTGTCCTGTGTAATATGCTCCAGTAAATGTAATGGTTTGGGAGGTTTTATATTTTGTTTCTTATTGAGGGGTTTATTTTCTAGAGAGATGTCAGTTTTTTAAGCCTGTCATTAGAATTCCTATCATTTTCCACTTTGCAGGTATTTTAACTCTTGTTACTCCAGCCATGCATTGCAGTAAATTTTTCTAAATATGTCAAAATGGGTCTACATAGTTTTTGTTTCTCCAGAGGAAACAGTCAAGTCACAACAATTAACAGTTCAAAAATTTAGTGTACTATGAGAGATACTAAAATATTTACAGGACTGGGTGTGGTGGTGCACGCCTGTCATTCCAGCACTGTGGGATACTAAGGCAGGAGAACTGCAAGTTAGTCCAGGCTACATAACTTGGTGAGACCTGGCCTCAAAGCTGGGAGGTCAGTGGTGTGGGAGCAGGGGTGAAGTACAAAGCCCTGGATTCATTCTCCAATACCAAAAAAAAAGGGTGTGGATTTTTGATAGTTATATTGTTGCATTCAAGCATTTTTTAGGCAAAGGATAATGGTTCAAGATTATTTTGTTTCTTTGTCTTTTTTTCCATACTAGGAATGAACTCAATTATTGCTTCTTGTCTCAAGTGAGGCTATATAATGGCTATGATATATTTTTCTGAGAGACACTGGCCTATTAGTGGGAAAGAAAGAAAGATTTGTTTATGAAAAGATTCAATAATGCTTACCTTTTGTTTTTTTCAAGCACAGGTGTCTTTTGACCCACTAAGCCTTAGCAGTATGTAGAACACTAAGGTGCTGAGAGAGTAGAAAGTGTCTGAAAATTAGCGAACATCACTCTTTGCTCTACCAGGCCAGTGTTAACAGGGATGATTAAAATTATTAAAGCTCTTGGTGCCAATGGAAATTGGGGACCAAGTGGTAAAAGCAGCGTTGCTCGATAGGAGAGAGCAGTCGCACTGTGACAACTTGCTCCTGTCCGCACCAGGACTGGCTTCTCTCTACACTGCGATTAGCAGCAGGCCTGCACTCAGTACTGGGGTTCTTGCCCTCCTAGATCTCTTACCAGCTATATAATCTTGGCTAAGTTATTCTTTCTTCCTGACTTCCAGTGTGTTCATCTGTAAAAATGGGGATAATTAGAGTCACTGCCTCCTAGAGTGAGGATTGAGTGTGTCCCGATGAGCCTGTGAAGTGGCTTGTGAAATACTTGATTAGTACAGGTGGGGCATCCTTAAGTCTGAAAGTCCACAATCCAGAATACGTCAGAATCCAAACCAATATTTTGAATTTTCAAATCAAGGATATTCCACTGGTAAAGTCTTTGCTAATATCCTAAAATCTGAACTCCTCCGAAATCTGAGATACTTCTAGTCTCAAGTATTTCAGATAAGGTGTATTCAACCTGTATTCTTTTTTCCCCCTTTGTTTCTTAGCAAACTTCTGTTTCCCATTAAGAAGTATATTCCCATTGTTCACATAATCAGGTCTCAGTAGAAAACTTGATTGCTTTGATCCTTAATCTCAATCTAATTAGAGGGATAAGCTATAGATAAAATAGTGAAAAAATAAAGCAAACATGTAATACTGCATTAAGAGAAAGCCAAGTAAAGGAACGTTTGGAACAGTTATCTTGGCAACTAATCAGAGAAAGGCTTTAGGAAAAACTCAGTGAAATCTTGAAGGAATAGTTTTTCTTAAATGAGGAAGTGATACAGAGGCAGAAATTAATGATACTACTATAGTGGAATTCATTTGGACAGTGATAATCCTGAGGAAACCGCTTCTTGGTGAATGGAGGCCTCCGCATACCATTGCTTTGCTTTTTCTTCCCTGTTGTATTCTGTGACTCTGGCATCATTCTGTCTGGCTGTTCGGACTTGGCCTTGGCCAAATGGCAGAGCAGTCAGGTATGGTGGGACCCCAGGAGCTGCTGAGGAGGCCACGTCAATAAAGTGCCTGTGTTCTTTCCATAGGACTCTGACACCACCATACCAATGGATGAGTCCCTGCAGTTTAACTCCTCCCTGCACAACATTCACCACGGCATGGATGACCTCATTGGAGGCGGCCACAGTATCCTGGAGGGACTGAGGGCCCAGAGGCTGACTTTGAAGGTATGGTCCCTACTAGTGAACAGGGAGAAAGCCTCTTGTTTTAACCTCACACAACAGTTTAGAACCTGTTCTATATTTTGATTACATGTCCCCAAATTTTGATGAGACAGAGCCCTTGAGTTTGTGATCCCTTGTGTTGAGGATGAAGTTTTATAAGCCCCAAAGTAACCAAATTTCCTTTGCCACTGCTTGAAATAACCCATCAAATGGCCTCTCTTGGTATCAAGTCTTTCCTTCTGTACTGAACCTTCATGAAGTTGACTGAGGAACCAGTAGTAGGCTGAGAATTTCTAAAGGATCAGCTTTTGTACTGACAGTGTAGTTACAGTCTAGGTGGTTTTTCCTTAGAGTTCCAGCTGTGAGCTGCCTTGAATCCTCAGAGGGGGTTCCCAAGGCTGACTTCACACTGTAGTAGGTAACCTATAAAGCGTACAATGGTGCTTTCCAGTGATTCTGCTCTTCTCTGCAGCTGCAGGTATTCCCAGAAGCCCTGACCCATGCCACTGCTAAAACTCTGACCCCTGGGAGTGGTTTACAGAAACACTGCAGACTGTGATGTCAGTGGGGATGTTTTGGCCTCAGCCCTTTTCCTGAATCAGCCCCGGTAGCTAATGGGGTGTGGGCTCTGCCTATTATCAGGGTGTGGGCCCTGGAATGAAGCACTCCTAGCCACTTAACTGTGAGAAATAGTCACTTAGGAGCGTGAGCTTTATCTTAGTTTTTTTTGGATCCATTGAACCAGTCAGTTTCACAAGACTCTGGCACATTTCTTAACAGTCTGTGCCATCTTTACCAGGGAGAGGATCGGGCAAGCTTTGGTGATGCTGGCTTCCTGCTGACAGCTGCAGCGTTTCAGAGGAATGTTGGGTGTTCGTCTTGCAGAACAGCCACCTGCTGTAGACAGACACACACTGACAGGCCTGCCCTCTCTGTAAAGAACTGCTGTTCTCCTTTTCCATATCTCAGAAAATGTGTCACCTTTTCAGGACAAGACTCCGTGTCACACCAAAGAACAGCAGTTAGAGTTAGAGTTACTGCTAAAGAAAATGTTAGCTGTCTGCTGAAGTGTGGCATCACGTACTTCTCTGAGGGATGGAGTGCTTGGAATTCTGTCTGGGTGGTTGGGGGTTTAGCCTCAAGGTTTCGGGCTCACCTCCTGCTACCTACCTTTTGTTTCTTGATTCCCTCCACCTGTCCCTGTCAGGGAATTTTTCTGCCTAAACAATTTGAAAGGAATACAAGAGAGAGTGTGAAGGAAGTAGGCTAAAGTACCACGATTTCAGGGGCTGGGGATTTAGCTCAGTAGCATAAGCGCCTGCCTTGCAAGCAGGCAGTCGTGAGTTCGATTCCTGGTAATGATAAAAAAGAAAAAAAAAAAAGCACCACGATTTGGACTAATTTGTGGTTAAAGATAGATATATTTTTTGAAATTCAGTGGCCACTTTCATGTGGTTTTAGGAGCCTGATCTTTAAACCTTATATGATGAAGTAACCTATGTGTTCAGAACTAGACAAGGTTGATAGCAAGTCTCATTTTCATTGTCATGGGAAAGAAGCATCTTTTTGGTCTCCTCTGACAAGTTTGACTTGTAATACCTATGCATGCACACCTCACATTTTTGTGTTATGCTGGGTATGGAACCCAGGGATAAGAATGCTGGGAAAGTGATCTGCCACTGAGCCACATCCCCAGCCCTTGATAAAACTTGTTGGTCCTTGTCAGAGCAGAATGTTGGTTCTAAGTCCTTGTCCACTATGCCTCCTGTTACTCTTGCTTCCCTGGCCTCTTCTCTGTTACTGGTTAATGTGTCTTTGGCAGGAAAATGAATGTGGGGCTATAGGTAGATCCATCTATTCAAGTATAGTGGATGTGGTCTGTCCTGTCTTTATTTATACGTGTTACTTTATAAGAAATTGAATGTGCTTTTTAAAATTAGGTTTAAGAAAGGAAAGGCTGCATGATTTGTGCTGTTTGAGAATCCTCTTGGTGGTAGCAAGTGACATTTCTGTAAGGGCTTTTAAGTCATTGATTGTGTTTGTCGTGTTCTGTCTTTCCTTTTTTTTCCCACTCCAAATCCTCTTGTAAATACGGACTTTGATCCACACACACATTTGCACACAATAAAATCTCTGAAGGTTCTACTCTACAAAGTGAACAGGTTAATATCAAGGATTATTGGAGCTAGGCAACCAAAGAAGAGTTTTTAAAATATTTTTTCCTTAATTTAAAAGTCTACATTTAAATTTGTTATTGAGTCCTAGTTATATTACAGTGAAGTGTTTAGATCTTATTTGTACATTTCAGTGAATTTTGATAAAAGCAGCTAGCTGTTTACTCATATTTCTTTCAAATTACAGACATTTGCATTGTTTCTGAAAGATCCTTTTGCCTCATTGCAGTCATATGGGCTATCTACTGAGGCAACCACTGTTTTAATTTTTCTCACTATAAATCAGTTTTACCTGTTACTGAATTTTGCATAATTATATTTCCTACTACTAGTTTCTCTGTGGTTTCTTCCACTAATGTTTTTAAGGTTCATTCATGTTGTTACGTTTTTGGTTACATATGGTGATGAGGTCTTTTTATTGCCAAGCACTATTCCATTGAGCAGATAATATAATTTGTATATCTATCCACTGGTTGATAGAGGCTGGCATTGTTTCCAGTTTTTAGATATCATGGGGTTTTTTCAGCTTTATTATAGTTTTGCTTTTACATTTATTCTTATGACCCATCGCAAGTTAATTTTTATATAGAATGTGAAATCAAGGTACATTTTTACACTATATCAAATATACATGTGTATGTTTAATGTATATATGATAATTTATTACATAGCTAGTGGTTCCAGCACTGTCTGGAAAAACATTTTTGTTTTTCTTTCGCATTGTGGAGGTACCAACTGACCATAGGAGAATGAGTCTGCTTCTTGGAGATATTGCTTTCTTTATGACCAAGAACAAGAGATTGTCCATTAGTAAAGCCTCAGTTTATTATGACCTTTATCCATCTTTGGCCAGGCAGATTGATCATTATTTTTATCTTCTCATCTTCCCCAGGGGACTCAGAAGAAGATTCTTGACATTGCCAACATGCTGGGCTTGTCCAACACAGTGATGCGCCTCATTGAAAAGCGGGCTTTCCAGGACAAGTATTTGATGATCGGCGGAATGCTCCTCACCTGTGTAGTCATGTTCCTTGTGGTTCAGTACCTGACATGAGCCAGCCATGCCCAGTAGCTGGACGACATTCCCACGAGTGAGAGTTTGTGAGTGTATGTGTGCGAGAGAGCAAAGAGGGCTGTCCAGAGGCCGCCTTTTGAAATGTACGCCCACCTTAACTGTGAATACCACTCAGGAGTGATTGTGATCCAGTTTCAAACCTGTTTTTCCTGACGTCGTGGAGGGAGAGCTAGTGCCACCAAGATATGTGGTCCTGAGAAATAAAAACATCTCAGTTTACTCACCAAGGGAAAGAAGGGATGACTTCGGTGGCTTTAGCCACACAGCTGGTGTCCACACCCTGGGAGGCTGCTACAGTGGAACCTTGTATGTGGGACTGTCCACACTGTCATCATCTGGCCTTTGCAGCTTCTAGTGGGTCAGCGGGAGTACAAGTGAACAGAGAGGAAAGAAGCCTTGTTTTCTTGTGCCCACTGTAGGTTGATTCATACGCTTTCTTCTTGACACCCTCTCCACCCCTTCTCCTCAAAAAATGACACATAGATGACTAACTGCTGACACTTGTCATCCTTCCCTGGAAGCAGCTACCCAGGGGAAGCAGGGACAGGAAGCTGTTGCTGATAACATGTAAGCTTTTCCACACCACAGTTGCTAGGTGTTTGTGCTTCCTGCAGTGAGGCAGAGTAGTCCCTAGGAGTACTCAGGCTGGAGACAAGGGGCCTGAGTTACTGATTTTTTTTCCAGTTGTTAGTGAAATGGTTGACTCTTGGCTTTAGATGCATTAGAAAGTAGCAGTGAGCAGAGGTAAGCGGTCTGTCAGTTATAATCTCATCTCTAACAGCTCTTTAATTTTTGCCTCTCTTTCACTTGAAATACATTAGCAGCTGCCAGCCAAGCCCCTGTTCTGCTCAGCCAGAGTAGGGTACCCTGTAGATGTTCCAGGTGTGTATGTCCTTATAAGGTTTGCAGGGACCAAGACTGTTCATCTTCAGCGCTGCTGTGGGTCAAGGCCATACCAGTACCCACTGCATTGCAGAGTTTATTATAAAGTCAGTCAATCTCGGAAATCAAATCAAATGTGATTAATCAAAGTACTGGCGAGACCTGGTCATTTGTTCATGATAGTAGACTCATGGCAAGACAAAATGACACTAAGTTTCCTAGAAGAATTGAAAACCTGGTCAGTATTAACCTTACCTTTGATTGCCTTATCCCACTTACTACCCATGTTTTATTCCTTTTTCCTTGAATTTTCTTCCTCTTTATTGTATGTATTCCATTCTACCTCCCTTACCTGTTTCTGTAGCATTATTGTTCTTTTCAGGCACATCTGTGACAGAGTTCCCCCTCTGGTGGATTTCCTTAATTGTCACAGTTTTTAACATGAGTTTCCTGGGTATTAATTTCACACCTCTGGTCAGATAGGATATCTGTTGCTCCTAATTTGGACCAAACAAGAGCCTTAGGTTTCCAGGAAGAAAGCATCTTGGCCCATTTTAGAAAAGATTGACAAATCTACAGAATGAAAACAGGGGTCTAGAGTGGGAACAGACGAACTGTAACACCTTCAAAACTAAATCTCACTTTGAATAAGCCACCATCTGAAGTTTTCGTTTCACCTAACAGAGGTCTTGGAAAGGTGGAGAATGGACTTTTAGACTGTACAGACTTGGCTGCCCTGTTCCCTGGAAACTTGAGGATCCTCCCATACGGTACACTTCGGAGGAAGGTGCGAAGTCACAGCTGAGACATTGGACTTGAACTCTGGGAGGCAGCATCTTCTCCAGTCGCCTGTCCTTTGGCTGATAGGACATCTTTTGGTAGTGTTTGTTTCCACACTTGCCTTTATAGTGATCATTAGCCTTGAACCTTCATGCTGCCTTTTCAAAGCCAGTTTGCCCTACTTTGGAATAAAATTTATGAACATTGTGTGGATCTTTACTACCTGGGGCTAGGAAACAAGCCATGCATCTGGAGACCCAAGGACAGAGGCAGTTGTTGTCACCTGTCCACCCTCATTTGCATACAGTGCCCTGTGAGAAACAGTGGCGGTTGAGTGCCACAGTGCAGCTATCTCAAGTAGGCCAGGAGAGGAGCGCCCTCTAGGGGAGGTGAGATGAGTTTGTAGGTGGAGCTGACTGAAAACCTAAGCAGGTAGCCTCTGCCACCTGGTGTAAGAGTTGGCATGCTTGTAGCGGTTTGAAATAGATGGGCTGCAAGGAGAAACCTGGAATATGTTTATTACGGCGTGTGTGTTACAGGAGTGCCCACTTTAAGAAAAGCCAAACTAGGAGGGAATCTTGATTTTGTAGAAACTTTCACTGCTGAATTTTTCCTAAAGCCCCTTGATCTTTTGAATTTAAATAGATTTGATTCGAAAATTTGGATTTGCACTCATTGTTTCTGGAACATCAGCTGAATAAAGTTGAGATTTATTTTATTTAGAAAATTGTGTTTTGTAAAAGCATCGTTCATTGTTGAGTAATGACTCTTGGTGTGTTTTCAGGCCAGAGAGTCTCAAACATTGCTTTGTGATTAGAGGTAGAGTCAGCTGTTCCAGAGGCATCTGGGAAACTTTAAAGTGCAGATTTCTGGGATCTATTCTTCGTTTGTTTTTTGTACGTTTTTTATTTGTTTGTTTTGAGACAGAGTTTCACTATACAGTTCAGGGTGGCCACTTTGTTGCCCAAGCTGGCCTCAGACTCACAGCAGTCCTCCTGTCTCAGACTCCCAAGTGCTCCCAGAATAGAACTCATTCATAAAAGTCTTGTTTATAGCCTGCCTTATTTCACAGAAAAGCTGGGAGATGTATTGGAAGTTACGAGGCTTGGGAGTTTAGCTCAGTGGTAGATTATCTGCGTAGTATTTGCAAGGCCCTTGGCTCCATCCCCAGCACAGTAATGGTCATGGGAAAGGGAGTGTGCTAAGGAAAATAATGCCATGACTAAAACAGTAAAGCATAAACAGAGGGCCACAAAAATCAGATCAGAGAAAAATATCGTGTGGAAAAAGAAGTCATAAAACCCTGTCGACACACTCGGTTGTGGCTTTAAGCTTTAGCAGACCGAAATATGGTATTGTGGGGTGAATGTGCCTCCTGTTCTAAAGAGAAGACCCTTGTACTTCCTTACTGGAAATCAGGCAAAGTTACCTTCCAGCATCACTAATCACCAACCCTCTGAATTATAGCATGTCCGGCATTCCCACTGTGTAGACTGAGCTTTAGTGAATACTTGGAGGCCCCACAAGGAATCCCTGAGAAGTTGGCTCGTCTTTTGACCAGCTCATTGCTCAAACTGCACCAACCTGCCTTTGGGATTCCCTTAAAGAGGCTGATGGGGTGGGGTCAGGCAGAGGTAGAGGAGGGGCACTGAAGGGCTTGGATTGCCTGCCAGGCTGGAGAGCTTAGCTGTAAAACATTTGCTTGCAGACTATTGAGACTTCACATGGTTCTAAAATACTCAGCTGGTGGTTGGGGTAAGAGGAAAAGATGGGAGGCATTTGTGGACGTGGAAGATTGAAATTGTACCTAAGCCTTGTCGTTAGAGGGCAGCATTTCCCTGCCAGTGACTGAGCTGAGTCCTGTCTGGTCCCTCAGGAAGTGGAAGCAACAGTGTATTTTGTTGGATTCCCTTTAGAGTCCAAATTCTTGTTGATTCTGGGCTGCTACTGAAGCTCTTGAGTGTGACCAAAAATGACCTCCAAAACCTCAGCTAGCTGTCTGATTTCTCAAAGTGTGGTATCATCCCCCATCGCCACCACCTCTGTGCCCCTTTTATGTCCTTTTGTTTCATGTGACACATGAGAAAAGGAAACAACAGGTGAAAGGCAAGGGTGAAGCTGGCAGTTGTTTGGCCCCTTGGTAAGTTCCCACCACAAACCATTTGTGATAATCTGACCTCCTTGTGTCCTCTAGTACCAGGTTTTCAATGTTGCCTTTACACTGGGATTC
This sequence comes from Cavia porcellus, assembly GCF_034190915.1. Classification (NCBI taxonomy): domain Eukaryota; kingdom Metazoa; phylum Chordata; class Mammalia; order Rodentia; family Caviidae; genus Cavia; species Cavia porcellus. The sequence goes on from NW_026947515.1 coordinate 19,860,167, forward strand.
CTTTGGAATCTTTTAGAAATGCCCGCATGAGCATGGATTTTATCTCAACCCCTTCTGATTAATTGACCGGGGCCCAGGCACTGGGAACTAACTGCCCAGGAGATTGCAGTGTTCAAGTGTGGACGAGACAAGACAGGAATGTCATCTCAAGACTAGGTCATTTCCGTGGACTGGGGGACCAGCTGGAGAGGATGGAAACCTAATTCTTCCATCTAATTTGGAAATGAGCCTAATCCTTGGCAAGTGAGTAGAGCCAATCCCTGATGACTGATACCACTGGGCCTACCTCGTAAAGCACCATAGTATGACAGAGTGGCCCATCCTGGTACCTCCAGCGCACCTCCAGCCCTCTGCGCACTTGGACCAGCACTCCATGCACCTTGACTGCTTGGCCTCAGAACACTGCACACTCTTGGAAGCTGGACCTTCACATAGGATGTTTCCTCTGGCTGTGTCAGAGGTAAGCCCACCATTCCATGTCACCTCCAAGAACCTGTCACCAATATTTCTCTAGCCCTGCTTTTCCTGGCAGAATGGTTGTTCCATTGCTCTGCAGGGAACTTTGTGCATTCCTTGCCCATAATAGATGTTCAGGAGCTGTTGAATAAATGGCCTGCAAAATGGCGTATAAGCTCAGGCCATGCAGGTAGCAGAAATGAGTATAAATGGGCCTGTGATGCTGCTGTGCCCAAGTCCAAAGGAAGCAGAACAGTCACAGCCATTGATAATATGGTGATAGGCCCTCACCAGCAGTAATCAGCAAAGTAAAGGGAGGAGGCAGGGGATCCCCATTAGGGAAAATATGTCAGCCAGGACTGGGGAGAGGTCAGCAGAGTGACCATCTCATCTTGGTTTTAAAGCTAAAGGTGTGAATCTTGGCAGTTCCTTTAGAGTAAATACGATGGTCGCCTTAGGGAAGCTAAGGCTAAGGCATTTATGACTAATGCAGAGCATCCAGGCACAGGGCACTAGGCCAGCTCTGTCCTGGCCACTCCATTGGTGTTTCATGGCCTCTCTTGAGGTGCCTGTCCATGGATGTCTTGGTTACTTTTCTCTCGTTGCTGGGGCGAAATACCCAACACCCAAAATGAAGGAAGGGAGTTATTTAGCTCACTGTTTGTCAAGGTTTCAGTCTATAATCAGCTGAATCCAAGACAGGGTGGCATGTCATTGGGGCTACACTTCAAGGCAGCAGCCAGAGTAAAAGGAGAGAGCAAGTCTTTCTTTCCTTATATTGTGTGCAGGCCACCCGCCCACCACCCACTCCTCACCCCCCAGAGCAGATGCAGCACTCACAATATCTCTGTGCCCTCCTCTTGCACCCTAAGAGGAATTTACAAAGGATCCTGGCTCCCTGCTGAGTCTCTTTAAGAGACATCTCAAATTGACACAATGTGTCAAACAATGGACATTTCTAGAAAGCTGGAAGGGTTTGACCAGGCCCAGAGCGAAGACTTCCAACCTCAGGAGAGGGTGGAGCACAGTGCAGAGCTGGATATCAACCTTTGGGTGTTCAGTCCTTCAGTGCCTGCTCTCGGAACCCTCTGTGTGCCCAGTATCAAGTCAGCTATTGTGGCAGACACAGAAGCTCAAAATCACCCCACTCTGCATTTGACAGTGGTTATGGAGCTCAAGTAAGCACTAAAAGCACCAAGCTCAGGAGACAGAGCCTGATTTCAAGACCCTGTCCTGCTGGTGGCCTCTATCTAGCGTATACCTCTCAACCTTCAGTTTCTTCGTTTAGAACTGGATAATATCTGTTCTGTGTTCCTTCCCAGCTAGGCATGAGGCCCACATATCCTTAGATTTGTGGCAGACTCCAGAGGTCCGAAGCAGCACTACTTCACCTTGACTGCTTCCTGGGACTACCTGGATTTTACAGAGTCCTGATTGGAGGTCTCCACCTGTGAAGTTTTGAGCTGCTTATTCTGGGGCAGGGTCTGGGCTTCAAAAAAAATTTTTTTTTCACTTTCCAGGGAGTCTCCTGCTTCAAGTGCCTTCCAGGTATGAGGGGCTGTTATTCCTGACTAGCTGGAGACCAGCCTTGTTCACATGAAAACACCAGACGACAAAGTAACACAGAGTTTCCAAGAAAGGGGACATAGGCTAAATGGACACTCGGTTGGTTGAAGGAAAGGAAAAATGAGAGAAACAGGAAGAGTGGCCTATTGGGGCTGGGAATTTAGCTCAGCGGCATAAGCGCCTGCCTTGCAAGCGTGTGGTTGTGAGTTCGATGCCCGGTACCTATTAACTTCTGTGGATAGTGGGAAATTGATAAAAGGGTTAGTGATTCATCACCCAAGCGGCTTGTACTGACTTGAGCCTACTCAAAACGCAAGGAAGCCCTTCTTGCTACTCAGAGGGCTGAGAAGCCTGAAGAGAGCTAAGTCTGGTTAGGGGGTAACTCATGTGCTGCGCAAAACCAAGCAATTCTAATCTCCCTTTCATCCCAGGCAACAGGTGCAGCCTGTCCTCCGGCTCTGCTCACCTCCTGGCATCTCCTTATGCCAGGACAAGTGCAGGGACAAAGAGTAGGGGCATTGAGACCTCTATAGTAAGATGGAACAATTACCATTGCTGTCTGGAGGACCTTTGCAGGTTGCCTATATCAAAAGATAAAGCCCTGATGACTCCTTAGCTCCAGGCCAAATTCCTGTTGCTATATGCACACAGTGGCTGTAAATTCAGTGTCCATGGTGATTTCTTCCAGTAAACCATTTCTTTTTTCTACCTCAGTCCAGAGGCCCAAGGAGGCAGCTCCAAGAGCTGAATGAGCTTGTGTAAGAACACGCCTTGGAGTATATTGAAGGTCACCCTTTTGGAGGAAACTGCACTTAAAGATATAAGAAGCTTGAGATGTTGGTTGAAGGAAAAGTAGTTCAAGCCCAGTATTGCCTCCTTTTAACATAAAAGAATCAATTTAGTATTATAAGAGATGTCATTAAGCAGAAATTAGATGCCAAGCAGGTAGGGGCAGATCCGAAAGATTGGTTTACGGAGGGCAGAGATCCATCCAGGTGGACAGGAGTAGGTGAGAAAGTCAGAGGGTGGGGCTGGGCCATTGTTCCTGGGAAGGCTGGAGAGGCTAGCTGAGTTGGAGGAGACAAGAGCAAGCTCAGTTCCCAAGGGCTAGGTTGGTAGTGGACTGCACAGAGGAGGGAGGCTGGAGGGAAGCTAGAGAGCCAGAGACCAGGCCGGGAGGCCTGGAGTGAATGTAGACGGCTCCCTAGGCATCATCCTGGAATCATGCAGGAAGGCTAGGGAAAGATCTGGCGCAGGCCCCAGATTCTAGGGAACCAGGAGTCGCTGCTTAGAAGGGAAGCCTCTTTGGATAAGTGTGCAGGACAAGGTTCACTGGAGCTCTGCCGTCTCCCCTGCGAGCTCCCATAGATGAACTCCCCCACCCAGACAGGGTAAAGCCACCCACTGGTTAGAGGTGAGGGTGGGCAGAAGCTAGTGCTGCCAGGTATCCCAGGAGCTCATTTTCATGATGTGGACATGCCGATGAAACCTTGAGAAGCTGTCAACCTGGCGTGGGCTGTGGGCAAGCTGCTCTCCTGAGAGGACTTGATCACCATGGCCTTTGGAGATGGTCTTTTGAAATGCAACATGGCATGACGAGGGTGTGGGATGGGTTGGAGACGAGGATGGCAGGCATGACTAGAATCCTGATGACCCAGCCCTGGGCTGAGTCACTTGAATCTCAGTTTCCCATCTATATAATGGGGATAATAACAACTACCTCCTAATGATGGCGCATGTGCCTGTATCTGAAAATATAGTCAATAGAAATGATTTTTAAGAGGGCAGAAGAGCTTTAGTGACCTGGGCATGGAGAGCTGCTCTGTCCTCATTACTTACGGGAACTTCAGCAACTCACAGTGCCTCTGCCATGCCTGTGTTCTCTGACCTTGTTGGAATCAATAATGCCCCTCACAGATGACGGTGGCCAGTGAGGGCTGCAACACACACTGAAACAAAACAAAAAAAAAGGCCACTCACACTTTGTTGGTCTTGCTCTTAATTAGCATTTTTATGAGACCTGAGTCTGATCTCTTCATAGTCAGCTGGTATGGTTGACATCTCCAAAGAAAATACAAAGAAAACATTGCAAGTTATCTGCCAGTTAGACTTTATTTGTGATGTTTTGCATCAGCAGCCCTCTCTGAAATTCCCACTTTATTATTAATTAATAGCACTTGCTCTGTCTCTCAGCCTCTGTGTCCCCATGTGAAATAGAAATGTTAATAATGGCCTACTTGGCAGAACTGTAGTGAAGACAAAAACAGCCAAGCATGTAAATCAGCGAGGATGCTCTGGACTGCAAGTACCAAACATCCCAACACCAAGCAGATTCACCAGTAAGAAACCTGTGGGTCTGGGAGAGCTTGCAAGGTTGGGTGACTTAGGGCACCGTGAGGTTATCAAGGCCAGGTTTGTCCCCTAGATTCCCTCTGAGTTGTGGAACTGTGGGGAGAAGATGTAGAAAAGATGATGATTAAAGGGTCAGACTGGAATTGTCAGCTGTTCATTCAATGAGTACTAACTGAGCAACCAGTAGGTGACAGTTACAGGTCTGGACCTTGGAGCACACCTGCACCTGCACTGATTGTGTATTGCTGTATGACACTACAAAATACAAGACTTAATACCACTTGGTTGTAATACTTAACAGTTTCTAAGCATCTGGATTTGGTACAGGATGTGGATAGTACAATGTGTGTCTGCTCTGTGACATTTGTGGAAGATTCCAAGGCTTTTGAGAAGAATCTAGGGGGCTGGGGGTTTAGCTCAGTGGCATAAGCACCTGTCTTGAAAGCAGGCAGTCGTGAGTTTGATCCCTGGTACTGATAAAAAGGAAAAAGACAAAAAAAGAAGAATCTGAACATTCATTCATCTGTACTTCAGGCTGAGTCCTGGTCCTGTCTATTTTCTTTTTGTCTTTTTCTTTTTTATCGGTACCGGGGATCAAACTCACGACTGCCTGCTTTCAAGGCAGGCGCTTATGCTGCTGAGCTAAAACCCCAGCCCTGGTCCTGTCTATTGGAACACCTACCTCCAGCTTCTGAATGGGGCCAGGGCTTTCTTGAAGCATGATGGCTGTTTTCCAAGGTTAACTGTCCCCAAAGAAGGGGGCCAAGTGGGATATGTATCTTTACAATCAAGCTTCAGAAGTTATGGAGGATCATTCCACATGCCCTTTGGCTGTGACAGTCACAGCCCCCCCCCCCAAAGGTGTGGCCATCTTTGGAAGATGTAACCTGCCATACTCTCCTGAATTACGTATGTCTAACTGGGAGGACATAAGTCACCCACAACCATAAAATGCACAAATGGCATTGGCACAAGAAGCCTAGAGGCATGGTAAGAATGACATCTCATCCTGGGCCACTGGGAGAGGCTTTGAGCTGAATCTCAGGGGTCAGGGGAGCCTTAAAGGGAGCCCAGAAGAATGAGCCACAGCCGTGTCTTCAGTGAAGGGGTTTGCTCTGGGAAGTGCAGGATTCTGTGGTGGAAGCTCAGGTTGAGCATGGAGAGGTGGCCTGGGCTAGACGGCGCCTGAGCGTAGACTCCGCTTTCTGCCCTCTGCATGCCCTATCCCTCTGTCTGCGGCAGGCATTAACAAGTACTAACTGAAACTGGGGCAAGCACTGGTATTGAAGAGAGAAAATCATATTTCAGAGGAATACGGGAGGGCCTCCTGGAGGTAGCATGGGCTGAAATGAGCCAAAAGACACTTTCTTACTGTGAAAATATGAGATCCTTCCTTTTCAGTTCAACTTACTACTGCTCCACTGCAGCACAGAGCACCCTTCACTGAGACCAGTGCGGAGCCCTCTCGGGTCCCTACGCAGACCCTTTAACAAGCAGAATGCTGGGGAGCCCCTGTGCTGCTGGCACTTGCCGCTTGGGACCACCTGCCCTCCCGAGCTCAGAGTACATGAATTCACACAGGGAGGCTCCTGAAGTGCATGGCTGTCCTTAGCTGCCTTTTCAATGTGTGTCAGTGTTTTGAGAGTCCACAAGCGTTGGAGGCAACCCCAAAGTCCCTTTGCTTTCCTATCCTGGCCCCCAGCCAGATTCTTGGGTCCTCTTGCCTCGCTCTTGAACCCAAGCTCTGCTCTCTGTTGTACCTTGTGAGGTGGGGAGCAGGCCAGTGGCAGAGGGAGCATGACAGGGCCAGCTGGAGGGGACGAGAGGAGGGAAAAGGAAAAGAAGAGCGAGAAGAGAAAATGGAGTCAACTGTGTGTGCCCAATGCCAGACCCAAAAGTCCACGCTGCAAATTGCTTTTTGCTTTATGCTTGTCCTAGGGAAATAAAGGCCCGTTTATAACTCTTCCAAAATGAAGAGTAATTGCACCAGGCCGCTTATTAGGCCATCTCCGGGAGCAGTCAGGCAGCTGTGAACTACAGGAGCCTCCCTACGTGAGTGCAGATACCCTGAGCACAGGGCCAGATGGTCCCAAGCAGTAAGTGCCAGCTGCATAGGGGTGCCCTGGTGTCTTGCTTGCTATAGAACCTGCTCAGTGACCTGAGAAGGCCCTGGACTGCTCTTTATGAGGGGAGCTCTGTGCACTGGCAGAATAGCAGTGGGCCAAACTATGGAGCTGAGGAGGTCAAACTGTCTAGTTCCAAACCCCAGAACAGAAAAAGTGGGACTGGAAGAGTCTAGGACCACCAGGGGGAGAATACTTGCCAGAGGCCACATAGTCAGTTGGTGATAACAGGTCTGAAATCACAGTGGGTATCCCATCCTGGGATGACACATCCTAACCCTTGTCTGTGGCCCTCGATCCAGCTGCAGTCACATGTCCTGGCACTATTACATTCCTGCCATGCATAGCTAGCTCAGGGTGACAGAAGCCATGCCGAGCTTTGTCCTGATAACATTTCTTCAGGCCCCTCAGAATTTGACATGAATGGGTACTCACATTGCCAGACTGTAGTGTCCCTAAGTGGATAGAGCACAAGAGCTGCCTGGAACAGGGTTCCAGAGGTGCCTGCTGGCCACCCACAGTGAAGCCTGGTGGTGGGTGGCATTCTCCCCACAGTTACCACTGGGCCATGTCTCATCCACCCAGAGTCAGTTTCCATGACAACCACAAGCTCCTTACCCATCAGATTCATCAGTAAAGGTTCCTGTCCCTGCTTCTGAGTCCAGGCTCCTTGCCCAGCTGCTGCACCAGCCCACAGTTCCAGATCCCAGGTTTAGCAGTAAATGGTCAAACTGCCAGATAAAGCCTCCTGGGAGGTGCCTGGTAACTGGCTAGCCCTTGAAAATGACCGCATAATCACTTCTTAATTGGATTAGGAACTGGCTCCCAGTGGCTCTCTTTTGCCACCTCCCTCCTGTCCTCTGGAGTTTAGCATTAGAGCTCTTTTCTATTCCCCCGGCCCAACCTCCTAGCTTAAGAAAGTGCTAACAAAGGCTACCCCAAAAAGCCAGTAGTACAAAAGGAAAAGGAAGCCTGTAGTTTTGGAGGACCCAGGCACCTACAGGGAGGAAAAACAGCCCAGCATGGAAACACTCGGCTCATCTGACCTCTCACAGCCAGTCCCGTTCTGCCCTCTATACTTGCTTTATCCTTTGGGCCTTGGCTTTCCTGATCCTCCTCTCTAGATACCACCTCCTTCACATCACAGCTCCAAATCCATTCCCACTAGGAAGTCTTTTTTTCTAAACTGTTTTTCTGTGCATCATCTCAGAGCAGCTATATTTGCTTCTTGCAGCATAACTTGGCATGTGTTGCATCAGGGAGGAAGGAGATTCCTGAAGCTATTTATTGTCTTAAGGTATTTTTGGTATGTTTTCTTTCTATGCTGGAAAATTCTCATAGTGAGCATATGTTGTTTATTTGCCCATCCAAAGCATCTCTTTTGGACCACTGAGTCTTGTCTCTTTATGTGAAAAAGCCATTGTATGGGATTCAGCTAGGGCTACATCCTTAGAGAGGGGATAAGTGCCTAAGCAGGCCTGGCCAATCGGTAGGTTATAGTGGCTGGTTCAGGGGTGACCACATGAACATGGAGGGTCCATCAGAACCTCCCTGACCAATATCCACTCTCTTAGTTCTAACCAAAAGAGCAGATACTCACTGTTCTAGACTGTCTCGCGGCTAGGGGTTGTCATGTCACTCAGATAAAGAAGATATGAGCAGAAGTTGCTGGGAGAGACCTCTGGAAAAAAGCTTCAGAAGTTGGCATGGCTAATTTTACCCTAATCCTAGACAGCCACTGCTTCTGCGATCAAGACTCTAATCTGCAGGTTTTTATTCCAGCCATGTGGAAAGGCTGCCTGAGGATGAAGCCTGCTAAAAACTAGGGCTAGAGAGAAAACCATGACAGTGTCAGTTAAGTTCCTACATTGAGCCCTGGTTGAAATATTAGAATGTTCCAGTTTGGGGAATTGGTAAGTTCCTTTCCTACCTGAGCAAGCTTACACTGGGCTCTGTCTTTTTCAGTGAGCAAGATTTGAATGAAAACCTTCACGTGGCTGAAACCTGTCTTTGCCGGTCCCTGTTCTCTTCTCCCTTAAGCTATCCTACATAATAAGATGCTGGATACATAGATGATACTCTATAAATCAATTCAAATCACACAGAGCTTCCAAAGTTCTTAAGAGTCAAATACAAGCTTGAAAGGACTTGATATTTTCAAACTAGACTCATTAATTCTCAATGCGAGTCTCAAGCCAAGCACACCTCTAAAACGGTGAACAGCCTGGAATTCCTTCTCATTTTCACTAAACATCCCTTCAGCACTCACCCCTTCCAGGAAGCCTTCTGATCCGGTTTTAACTTCATCATCCTAACCACATTTGCAATTACTCACTTTTGTTCACAGAACCAGCTGTGTTTGGTTCTGTGTATCATTTGAGCATGGTGTAGCTCATCTCTTCCACCCCAGCCACACCCCAGTCCACCCCACTACCACATGATTGACAACTGTCTAGAACAGGGACTATGTCTCTACCATCGGACTAGGAACTCTCTGAGGCTAGGGACTCTGACTCTCCTCTTAAGTCAGGGATCCAGATCCTGCCTCTCCTCACACCAGATTAGAAACTGAAAGGTTTCCGTGCCCCATGGAGCTCACTGGCAAGACTACCCTCCCGTAGAGATGGAGAATGGGAAGAAGAACCTAAAGGCAGTTAGCAAAAAGAGACCATCTTAACCTTCAGAGAAAACCCAAACTGATCCACAGCTCATAGGATTAATCCTGAATCAGAATCCATTTTTTAACAGTTCTCACAATATTCTAACTCAGGTCCTGCCTCTCCTGGATAGCAGCGAGGCAGAAACTTCATCTGTACACATGGTCAGGTGTCTGCATTACAAGTTTTTCTTATTTCTCTTGTTCTTTGAATGTGTGTAACAGTGAATCCCTTTACTGGGAACTTGTCATATCCAAATAGACACACATGGGGGCAGCCATGTGTTTACTGTTGTAGTTCAAGTAGCTAACAGGCCAGTGGGAAACGTGCCGTCCTCCTCCTCTCTTTAACATGCAGCTCTCTCTGAATCCCCTGTTCCACCCCAAGAGAAAGCCTTTAAACAGTAGCTATACTGTGAGCAGCTGCGGAGGAAGCAGGTTAATACAGTCTTGAAGAAGGTGATGGCTTCCCAAAGGAGACAGGGAAAGTCATGCAAGAAGGAAAGATAGCTTGTGAGAAGGCAACAGGCATGAGGTTGCCCCGATGTCCACACAGAGCTGAGTGGGGACCACAGAGAGCAGAGAGCAGAGGTGAGGAGGGCTGACTAAGAGGGGCAGGAGGGCTGGCTTGTCTGTGGGAGAGAAGGAACGGATGGAGCCTTTGAATGCAGGCTGAGTCTGTGTTTAGTAGAAAAATCAATGGGGAGATGGGCCAGATCTTGGACAGGAGGGAGACATGATAAAAATAGTTCTAATGATCCAGACATCTGCATGTGGGAGGATGAGCGCTCACCCAGGGGCTGCAGCAGGAAACACAGTGCATGGTGTGCTCATGGAGGTGGGTGGAGTTGGGATCTGGCTGAGCAATTCTTCAACTTTCAGGCAAGCTGTGTCTCTTAGGAAAAGGTGATGGGAGTATTGGCTCAGTCCCCCACAGGGCTTATAGCCCCGGGAGTTCACTTTTGCTTTGAGGGTCTGTTGCTACCAAGTCTTATCACCTCTGGGCTGCCCCCCAATAACCGTGCACCCCAGGGTCCTCAGCTGCTTTCTGGCCACTGGCAGTGAGCAGCCAGGTTCCCTAGAGGAGATGGAAGTGGGAAGCAAGCTGCCAAGAGGCTCTGACCCAGTTAAACCCGGAAGAGAAATGAAGCGTCTTCAGTCTCCACATTTTCCAGGCATCTATATCTCACACTAAAGAAGGAGAAAGATGCGACACATTTGCACAATAACTCAAGACAAGGACTCCATAGCAACCTAAAAATCGACTCCTGACAGTCGCAACAGCAGGAGCTAGCAAAGATGGGGTGGGAGACGTGCGTGGGGGATCAGAGAATGATTCTCTTTTATTCTTAAACTGAAGGAAGTGCTGATGGCAGGAACCAAGGCCTCTTGGAGTTTCTCTAACTCAGGTCATTGGTGGAATCTGAAAGAGCCTTAAAGATGAGTAGCTGCAAGTCTTGGGTACAGGCCACCCTAGGAGAATATACTACTCAGGTATATGGGACAGGCTACCAGGGCACGGTCCCTCCCATCACCCACTTGGTGTACAAGAATTCTCCCTGGTTTGCAGAGGTCTGGCAGTAGGCTGAGGATGGACCCAACTTCTGGGGAAGTCAAATACTGTAGGGTGGCTGAGTCAGCCTGAAGACTGACTGAACCCTTTAAACGGTTAACATGTCATAGACCAGAGAATTGAGCGCCAGGCTACCTGGTGCCCTGTCAAACTTGCCATATGAACTTGCATTTTTCCCCATAATGATATATACAATCTACCTTCAAGGGCTATTACAGAGCTGATAGTGGACAGTATGAGACAGAAAAGTGTTTAAAGTCTAAATGAGGCTGGGGATTTAGCTCGGCAGTGCAAGCACCTGCTTGGCAAGTGCAAGGTCATGAGTTCGATCTCTGGTACAAAAAAAAATAGTTATGCCGGGCCAGCGACACAGGTGCCTGCCTGCAAGCACGAGGTCATGAGTTCAATTCCTGGTACAAAAATAAATAAATAAAGTCCAAACGAACATAAAAGGTTTCTGTGTGGGCATGCAGAGCAGCCTGACTAAGTTAGCTGTGCAGACTCTTTAACAGGGAGAGACATTTCCTAGGTGGGCAAAGAGCCAGCATACGGAATGTGAAGGGAACTGTGCTAGTTAGGCACCAGGGAGGTGGGGGAAGGTGCAGTGGGGGTGGCTTCGCTGCAGAACTGTCATCTGCTTTCTACCAGCAGACAGATGGACAGACTGGCAGAGTGAGCTCAAAGGAAGCTGCAAAGTGTGTGGCTTCCAAATCTTATTTAATTTTTAAAAAGACGTTTGGCTCAAAAACGAAGGGCATCCTGCTATCTTCCTGAAAAAACCTTAATGCAACCCTCCCCAGCCCCATGCACTTTTCAGTTTTTCTCTTTGGTAGTGCTCAGAGACGACTGGCTACTTTTTAGATTCTGAAGCTCAGATTGCATCATTGTCTCTGGGGAAAAGATTTTTTTTTTCATCATAATCTGGGGGGAGAGGGAATGGGAATTTCACTGTAGTCTCACCTGTACTAGAAGCCCAGATTTTTTTTTTTAAAGCAAACCACTCTCAGGAGTTTATGAATATTAGAAGTGTGTTAGCTACGGGACTGTTCCTCACTGGATGAGGCAGAGGGTACTTTCCATACCAACCACCCTGACTAGCATGACCCTTATACTGAGCTAGTGCAGGCAGGACTCAAGTGGAGGATTTCTGGAGCATTTTTCCTATTGTAGGGTCTCCCAGGGCCATCCAACTCACACCCCACAGTGTATTTCTAATTTCTCATTTTTTCTTTTTTTCTTTACTTTTTTTTTTTCTTTTCTTTTCAGTCATGGAAAGTCCTCTCATACCTGGAACAACTCAGTGGCCATTCTTCCTACTCCTGGATATCACTTTCTTACCTCCTGTTCTGGACTGAGCAGGAAGAGGCTGAGGCAAGAGGAAGGCCATCTGAGGAGTGCTGGGTGGACTCTTGGGTGGGATCTCCCCAGGTAGAGGGGGGCTGCCATGGTTGGGGTCTGGTCCTCAGCTGTGGAATTCAGAAATTCAGTTGGCTCAGGTCACTTGAAAGTGGTCAGCCTCTCATGGATGAGGGCAGTGACAAGCACCCAGAATGCCATTTCCTAGATTGTATGTCTACTCGAAGGCTAATATCCAGAATATATTCAAAGAACTCTCAACACTCAGCAATAAGAAAAAAGCAACCCAAACAAACCTGAGCAGCCAGACATGGTAGCACACACGTGTAATCCCAGCACTTAGAAGGCTGAGGCAGGAAGAGCACCATGAGTTTGAGGCCAGCCTACACTACATAAGTGAGTTCAAGGCCAGCCTGCACTACATAGTGAGACTCTGTCTCAAAAAAAAAAAAAAAGAGCAAAAGATACTACAGCAAAGAAGATATAAGAATAGCATTGCACATGAAAAGATGCTTGATGTCAATTCATTAGAAAAATACATGTTCAGCCCATGGCGAGATACCACCACACATGTATTGGCCTTATATGTAAGACAAACAAACCACTGATAATGCCAACTGCTGGTGAGGATGTCAGACACTGCTGTTGAGAATGCAAAGTGGAACACCCACTGTGGAAAACTCAGAAGTTTCTTACATTAAGCATATAGTTCCTATATGACCCAGCAATTTCCTTTTAGGTATTTACCTAAGAGAAATGAAAACTTTTGTTCACACATGCATAAAAATCCTATACATGAATATTTATGTTGGCTTTATTCATAGTCACCAAAAACTGGATGCAACCCAAATATCCTTCGACTAGACATAGATTAAAAATTTTAATTTAAATTTAAAAATTGTAATGTGGGGCCAGGGACATAGCTCAATGGCACACTGCCTGCCTGGCAAGTGCAAGGCCATGATTTCAATACTGGTACCAAAAAAAAAAAAACCTTGTAACATGGTGATGTGCACCTATACCCCCAGCAATGGGAAATTGAGGCAGGAGGATCACCTGAACCGAGGAGCTTGATTCTAGCCTGGGAAACATAATGACATCTTGTTCACTGAAATAAAACAAAATACTATGATGCATCCATCCAATGGAAAATTACTACTCTGCAATAAAAAGAAATGAACCATCAAGAAGCCAAGCCACGCCTTCCTGTGAGCCAGGAGTAGCTGCCATGGGGAACAGGAAGAGAATCCAGAAGCCAAACCATGTCTTCCCATGAGCCATTTAATGTGAAGGCTGGGAAACAGGAAGAACAGCACACACCCCATGTCCACACTCCCAAAAGCAATGGGCTGATTCGGAGGAAGTCCGGCTGAGATGATAGCAACCGAAGTAAAAAATAAATAACTTGCTTGCATTGTTTGACTGACTTTGCAGGCCTAAAGCTGGCAGTCTGAGCATCTATTTGGAGGATAACAATATGCATTATAGCAACTGCGAGGGATTTCCTTCTGTCTTGCTTTTGAAGGCCAATGTTTTGTTCCATTTTACTGCTTTGTTTTATTCCTATATCTGGTAACCTGAGCAACTGTTTTGAAGATAACAATGCAATATAACAACCATTGTTAAATTCCTATGATCTTGTTTTGAAAACCCATATAGATATTGTTATTCTTTCTTGTCCTTTTGCTTCCGTTGTGGTGGTTTTTGGTTTTTTGATTGTTTTGTTTTGGTTTTGTCTTTTTGAGATAGAGTCTCACTATGCAGTTCAGGCTTGCCCTGGGCTCACTTTGTAGCACAGGATGGTCTCAAACTTGCAACAGTCCTCCTGCCTCAACCTCCTGAGTGCTGGGATTACACCATGCCCAGCTTTGTTGTTGTTGTGTTTTTATTTGTATGCTTCTTGATTTTTCTGTTATTGCTTTTTCTCTTTAAAATAATTTTAAAAGGAAAGAAAGAAATGAACCAAGCTAGCATGATATCGCTCCCCTATAAGCCAGAGTATTTGGAAGGCTGAGGCAGGGGAATCAGAAATTCAGGTCATCCTAACATAAAGGTCATTATTTAACATTAACAAGACCATCTCTCAAAAAAAAAAAAAAACAGAAGACCTGGGGCACAGCTCAGTGGTAGAGCACCCCTAGATTTGATTACCAGTACTGAAAAAAGAAAAAGAATGAACTGATATGTGAAATGACATTGGATGCATTAAACTAAATGTAAAAAACTACATTAAAAGGGTGGGTTATTGACTGAGTCTATTTATTTGACATTCAGGAGAAGCAAAGTCACAGGGGCAAAAAACAGGGACCAAGGGAGACGGGGAATGGTTAACTGTAAAGTGGCGGCATAAAGGAGTCTTTTGGGGTGGACCTGCTCTGGACTTCATGGGTGTTTTCCTAAAATGATGATATCAAGCATCTTTTCATGTGTAGTGCTGCCCTTATACCTTCTTTGGTGAAGTATATCTTGCTCGTTTATCATGGTGTTTTCACAATGCTAATATTTGTCAAAACTCATAATACTATGGTCCCAAATGAGTTTTACTGTCAATTTAAAAAATAAAAAGACAGGGGCTGGGGATTTAGCTCAGTGGCATAAGCACCTGCCTTGCAAGCAGGCGGTTGTGAGTTTGATCCCCGGTACCATTAAAAAGTTAAAAAAATAAAAATAAAAAGACATACTTATCAGCACTACTTGCAAAGAGTTTAAAAAACAAAATGGGAATAAAAATGCTAGATAAAAATTACTTGGTAGATGGGAAATGTGATCAGAATTTAAATAGTTGAAATCCTGGTTTTATCCAGGATGAAAGTAGAAATATTGGTTAATTTCAGATTTCTTTTTGGTCTTTTTTGAAGCACAGTTTCACTAGGTGGTTCAGGCTGGCCTTGAACTCAGTTTGTAGCCTGGGCTAGCCTATGAACTCATAGCAATCTTCTTGCCTCAGTCTCCAGAGTGCTAGGATTACAGGTGGGCACCCCCACACCTGGCTAATTTCAGAATTTTTCAACAGGAATATTAAAAGTTGAATGGGGCAGGATGGTGGCACATACTCAAAGTCCCAGACTCTGGAGGCTGAGGCAGTAGGATCACTATGAGTTTGAGGCCAGTTTGACCTATGTAGCAAGACCCAACAAAACAAAACGCTACCCAAAAAAGCAAAAAAGTTGAAGGGTAATTGGTAAGCAAACATATATATAAAATGCTTAACTTTCAAACCACTAGCAGGCATTAGAGGAGGAAGAAAACAAGCAAATAAGGAGTCATTAAAAAACAGAAGCCGGGGCTGGGGATTTAGCTCAGCGGCATAAGCACCTGCCTTGCAAGAAGGCGGTTGTGAGTTCGATCCCCGGTACCGATAAAAATAAAAATAAAATAAAATAAAAAAACAGAAGCCATACTGGGGATACAGCTCAGCAGCACAAGTACCTGCCTGGCAAGTGCGAGGTTATGAGTTCAATCCCCAGTACTGAAAAAAACAAAACAAAACAAAACCCAGAAGCCCTCTCTGTGAATCAGTGCCATGCACATGCTGCTGCCACAAAAGGATGGCCAGACCCCAGCCCCTTCCAGCACATATGCTGGGAAACAAGAAGAGCCAACACCCCACCACCACCACTACCACCATAACCAGTCAGCTGATCTGGAGAAACAGCCTGCAGCGATAGCTATTGAGGTGAAATGCAATCTGATGCTTGTGTTGTTTGGTATTTCACTGACTTTGCTGGTCTAGGCCCCGTGGTCTGATCATCTATTCAGAGGAACATGCAGTGTGGCATCTACTGAGGATCTTCTTTGAAGGTGGTAACCACTGTTAATTCCCTGTTTGTTGTGAAGTCCAGTATCATTTTCATTGCTTTGCTGGGTTAGGTTTTATCCTGTTTTACTTTGTTTGATTTTGTTATATCTGATGGCATGGGCAGCTATTTCAAAGATAGCAAGATATATTATGGTAGCCATTTTGGATTTACTATTATCTTGTCTTGAAGTGCTTTCTTGCATTCATTGTTTTGTTTTTATTGATCCTATTCCATTCTGTTTTGTTTGATTTTTACTAAATCTGAAGGTATCTACAGCCATTTCAAAAACAAGAGAAATTATGTAACCATTGCTGATTGCATATTGTTTTGAAGTCCTGTGTCACTTACACTGGTTTGTTTTGATTGGCTTTGTTCTATTTTGCTTGGTTTTATATTCTCTTTAAAATAAAATTTTTTAAAAGTAATTAAAAAACAAACCCACTAAAAAATATATAGAAATAAATCCAAATATATTTGTGATCACAATAAGTGAAACTGGTACTGCAAAAAAAATTATATATATATATATATATATATTTGTTATATATGCTAAAATAAAAAAACATGGAGACTTACAAGGAGAACAGTTCAAAGAAAATATATGCAAAGACAATATTAACAAAAATAAATCTGGTATTGAAATATTAATATTTAACAAAAATTTGTGGCTACTATTTAAACATGCTTCATGTGGACTCCTTTCTGGACCTGTGGGAGTGATACGGAAGGAACAGGAACATGGCTCCTATCTTAGGGCATTGCAGTTAGAATGGTGACCACATGATTCTAAATTATTTTATTTAGTCAACAAATATTAATGCTCTCTGTCAAATCCAACAAAATATGATATTCCTAAAAGGAGGATAAAGGAGTGGTATCTACTTGGAATATCAACATTAAAAATATTTATTAATCAACATAGTAGTTGGCTTCCAAAGGTTACTTTCCAATGGATTAAGGCTCCCAGTTTCATACCTGTGTAGTCTCTTCCTTCTTTTAACTTGGATTGGACTGATAAGTCATTTTAATAATAGGATGTGGCAGAAGAAAAAATGTATCAATTGTGAAGACCCAAAAACTTGTGCTTTTGCACATTGGTAAAGAAATCTGCCATGTAATAAGCACAATTATTCTACTTTCTAGGTCCAGACTGTGTGAAGGTAATACCATGAGACTAAAAGCAGAAGATAGTTCCAGCTGACATCACATGCAATAGAACTTCCCACCTGGGCTCAGTCAATCCACATGAAAGGTAATAAAATTGTTATCATTTTAAGTCAGAAAAGTTTTGGAGATTGTGTGTGTTGCAGCTATAGATAACCAAAACAGTCACTTTCAATGGGTGTTAGACATCATGCTTACTGATTTTCATAAATGATGTGTTTAATTTTTTCAACAATACTTAGAAGTATATGTAACTAACTCCCATTTTACAAGTGGAGAAACTGAGGCTTAGAAAAATGTCACAGAGGCTAGGGATTTAGCTCAGTGATACAAGCATCTGCCTGGCAAGCACAAGGTTATGAGTTTGATTCCCGCTACCCAAAAAGAAAAAAAGTGTCTGAAAAATGTCACAGAGCTACTAACGAGTAAAAGTAAGACTCAATTCAAAAGCGTCTTGATTGTGGACTCCGTGCTCCCAACTATGACATTAATGTAGCCAAATAGGGGGATGGGAGCATAAAAAACTCTAGACATTGCAAAGCAAATCATGTCTTCATCCTTTTTAGTATGAACTCTATGATTTCCTCTCTTCCTTTTTAAATTTTGTGCTACTTAGGAGGGAAATAGATTCTGGAAAGATGATCAGATAAGTAGGTGGATGACATAGTTGGGATTTTTATTATAGTTTTGACACATTTAATAACAAGAACTAATCATTCTCAGTGCTCAGTTGTCATTTGAGAACATGTAAATGCTACATCTGTTCCTTGCTTCCCTTCTTACAAAAGAAATATTCCTAACAAAAGAATATGCCTTATTTATCACCGGCAGATGATGTCTGATGTCTGAACAGGTAGGAAAGGCTGAACCTTGATGGGCTCTCTTCTCCCCCAAAGCCCAGGAAATCTTCCAGGACTCTTCTGGGCCCATCAGATGTTAAGAATCATTTATTCCCCACCTCATGTTCATAGATGAGGAAGCAAACATCCACAGATGTGTGGCTTCATTAAAAACTCAGAGTATCAGTCAAGCTAGAACCCATCTCCAGATTCCTCCTGCAGTGCTTTCTGAATTTCAAGGCCCCAGAGAACCCCTCTCTGGCTTCACAAGGGCCACTGACCTCTGACATAGGTGCTGTGGGTCCAGCAGGCTCTAACAGTGCTGAGAACTGCCAGGGTTGGTGGCCAAAGGAACATGGACAGCCACTCAGCATGGAGGCATTCAGCACCACAGACAGCTCCAGCATCCTATTACTGAAAGAGCAGAGGTGGAAGGCTGGTAGTTAGGCAAGGGACCGAGGATGAAAATAATCTTCGGGATCATCTAGTCTAGCCTGCTCGGTTCACATGAGTGCTAAGTCAGGACAAGAGAGAAATGACTTGTTCGAGGTCATCCATCTAGTCAGAGAGAGCCAGAGACGGGGACCTAGAGCCTACGGCTTCATATTTCAAGGCCCTTACATACCTGTCCCAAAGATTTCTTACTGGAACACTAAGAACTCAAATCATGATCTCCAAAATAAAATCCTCTGATGCAGATAAATAGGCGATCAAACTAGAAATGTTAGAAACTGAAAGAGCACACAGCCGTGGTGGGAAGGTATGTGAGTTGGCCTCTAACTCCAAATTCTTGACAAGATTCTACTTCTCTAAGGTATGCGGCCTTTCCGAAACAATTTGGTTACCATGGTAACCTCATCCCAGTGTTCATCTCCATGGCAATTCATTAGAGTTTTTCACCCTCTGGTGTATTCACATATAACTGCTTATATGTGCATCCCAGAAAAATTAATATAAAATTATATTTTTGGAATGCAGTATTATTATTTTAGTCTACAGCCAGGATCATAACGAGGCACATTCTGGGGCAGACGGGATCCATGGCATACAGAAAGGGCCCAAACAGTCTTTGGGGCAGCTCTGCCTTTCCATTGCCAGTATAAACCTCTTCTAATCTTTATAGCTCAGTGCAACTCAGGCTCACCACGGGCACATATAATTTCTTGTTGTGTCTTCTCCAGTGTTGCCTGTTGGTGAGAAGTTCTAGGACAAGAATAAAAGAGGCGGATCCTACTGACTATAACCTCTGTAGCACCTCAGGCCTGATCCTCCTGCTTTCCTTGCCTACTACATATATCAGCTTGGGGCACATAAGAGGATGGTGAGCTAGATGGCAAGACTGTCCAAAAAGAAAGGAGCCGCTGTTCACATGTTGGTTCTACCACCTTCTATCACTGGGCCTGTATTCTGATTCACAGTGAGAGGGTGACATAGAACCACCAACCTCTTCCCGCACAGGGGACAGGGCTTATTTCCTGTGCCCAGCGACCAGGGTCTGTCCTGAGGCTAGGAGTTCAATGTAGAAGTCAAAGAAGAAAAAAAAACTTGTAATAAGAAGAATGTGGTCAGTAAATAATGTGTTAAAATGGAATTGCCTATGTGTCAAGAAGTAATGAAAGAGGTGTGGGGCTGAATACTGGGAAATAGAGATGTGTTCTAGTCCAGAGAGCTTTCCAGTCCTGACCTGAGAATTTGAGTTTATAGGATGGCATGAGACTTCATTCTTCTCCTTTCCTAGGAGAGGTACTTGGCTGTTTCAACCCATCACCTACCCATTTGTGCCAGCTCTCTCTCATCCTGTATTCCTCCACTCCCAACCCTGCCCTAGGCAACCTAGTGATGGCGTGTGGTGGAACAAAAGATGGACTGTGGAGACAGACACACAAGGTCCTAGGTCTCTCATTTTCTAGCTTAAACTGACCTCTCTGAGTACCCATGGTCTCTATGAATCCCAACATATAGAGTTTCTGTAAAAATTAAATAATGAAATACCTATAAAAAAGTTTTGGTCTGGATAAGATTTAGTAAATATTGGTTCTTCCTTACCTTGACCCTTCCCCCTCTCCCCCATCACTTCTGAATGATTACAGATTCTGTCCTAAAGCACACTGATGCGTCTCTCAAAAATGACCCCAAGACAGTGGTGAGAAAGAAGCTGGGACATGAGGACCCCAAACAGAGTCAGTCATTAGCTAAAATTTTTCATCAAAATTCATTTGCAAGGCAAGGTCATGTTCTGGAACTGGATCAGGGCTCAGAAACTTGGAAACAACACAATGACTAATCATAGAAGATCTGTTAAAGAAAGTGTGGTATATGCATAAAGAAAACTATGTTTTATTCTTAAAATGAACACACAGACATCTGTTCCTGATAAGAAACATTATCACTATATATTGCAAAGTGAAAAAACAGTATCACAATGTATATTCACAATGTTTTGGGGAGAACAACCTTGATTTTAACCCTACTGACCCCTAAACAAAAGATATAGTAATCTCTTAGTAAGGATTCATAGTAATTCACCCTAGGTTGCAAGACATACCAGTACTTTTTGCCTATATTTTTCTTTCTCCTGTTACTATAAACATTAATTACTCATATAATTTTAAAAGGAAAAATACACTGGAAATGTACCCATGGTTTCAGCAGTCTCCTGTAGGTTGGCATTCAAGAACCTGGCATGGCTTGGCTCTCCCTCATTCTGCATACGGGGCTTTATGATTCAGGGTCTCACGCTAGCCTGGTCTAACTATATCCGGACTTACTATGTGAGTCAGTTCTCTCATCAGTGAGACACAATACTGACACAGCTTGAAGCAGAAAAGGTTTAATGTAAGCTCATGTTTTCAGGAGATTCAGTACCTGAGCAGCACGCTCCAAAGCAGAAATGTCATGGCAGAAGGACACGGCAGAGCAAAGTGCTTAGTTGATGGTGGCCAGGAAGCAGAGCAGGGAAGAGAGCCAGAGAGGAACAGGTAGCACCCTAGAGCAGTCTTCCCAGACACATGCAGTCACCAGAAACATGCTCTACTAATTCACTAGGCATTTCCTAATCCAATGAAATTGACATATTAGATCGAACAGTTTAACAGTTACAATTCACCCCTCCTCAGCTTCACCACATCTCCTTAAAATATACTTTATCTCCAAATAAAAATAATGCCCAGTTCATATTTCTACCTAACATAACTATCCCATGTCCCACCAGAAATGCAATCATCTCTCCCTCAAAGTCTCAATGGTTCTAGCATTTTTCAAAAGTCCAAGTGCAACTCTCTTCTGAGACTCAAAGCAAACTCTTAGCTGTGAATGTCTGTAAAAATACAAAACAAGTTACAAAACACCAAGGTACAATGTACAGAGTAAATATTCTCATTCCCAAAAGGAGAAACAGGAGTGAAGAAAAGAATCAAATCAGGGCTGGGGATTTAGCTCAGTGGCATAAGTGCCTGCCTGGCAAGCGTGGGGTCCTGAATTCTATCCCTGATACCAAAAAAAAAAAAAAAAAATCAAACCAAAGCAAGCAAGAAAAAAAAAATCAGGGCAAACATTAAATACAGTTTCTCTGTGTCCAGTGTCTGCGGTACATGGTGATAAAATGTGAGTTTAAAGGGCATGGTGGCCTCACCCCTATAGCACTGCCCTCATGACCTCTCTCTTAGGGTATTTCCACGCAAGGCCTGCAGCTTCCTTTGGCTGATGTTCTATATACTGGATGTCTTAATTACTTTTCAAAACACTAGACGCTCCCAATTTAAGGAGGAAAAGTTACTTGTAGCTCACGCTTTGTAGAGGTTTCAGTTCACCGTCATCTGGGTTCAAGGCAGAGTGTCACGGCAGCAAGGTATCACAGAGGAGGAACAGTTCAGGGTGGGCAGGCAGGACACAGGGAAGCAGCAGAAGTGGCAGCAGCCACACACAGTGAGGCAGAAGCCTCTCCCCTTTATGCCTTCCAGGCTACTCACATTATGGGTGGTGCCACCCATACCCTCAGTGAATCTTTCTATCGTTATTGACACCCAGAACTATGCTTAACTAACCAGTGGACTAATTTAGTAATCATGCTCTCTTAATCCCAGCATTGCATAGTTTAAGCCCAGCATCACACACCCCAGAACCAATCACCATTGAAAAGCCACACTTATGATTGCATGAGGCTTTGGGGACATCTAGATACAAGCCATAATACCTGGCATCTGTGCCTTCCTGGGGTCTCCATTGCATCTTTGGCTTCATTTCCACAGCTTCATCCATTACCCTTTCGGGGGCTTCTTGCTTAGCCCCCCAGGCTTCCTCTGAAATCTTGGTAGAAGCCTCCCTGACTCCACAACTCTTGCATTCTCCATGCCAGTAAAACCATCATGATGCAGAGTTTTGTCAATGGAAGCAATAGCCAGGCCTCCTCGGACCATGGTTGCAGCAACCTTTGAGTGCCTGGATGGCTGAGAATGGTAAAAAGAATCCCAAAGAAACCAATACCCTAGGAGACCCTTCTTGACTAGGTGTCCTAGGGATTTTTCTCTCAAACGAAAGGCAGACACTTTTATACACTGAAGCCTGCCATGGGTAGGGTCTTGTTGATTCCCAAGATGGCTAAAGGCATCTTTCTTTTTGTGCCTGTGTATAATATTTGAGTTTTTTTTGTTTTGGGGGAGGTTGTTTGTTTTTTAAGACATGGTCTCATTATGTAGTTCAAACTGGCCTCAAACTCATATGTAGCCCAGGGTGGCCTTGAACTCATGGTGATCCTCCTGCTTCAGCTTCCCAAGTTCTTGTGTTTCAGGTAAACACCACTACAACTGGCCACATAGTTTCTTTTTAATGGTGCTAATCTCTTAAGCAACCACATATTTTGTTTTTTGTTTTTAGAGGGGTGTCTTTGAGAGACAAAGAGTTTCACTATGCAACTGAGGCTGGCCTTGAACTTGAAGCAATCCTCTGTCTCAGCCTCCCAAGTGCTAGGAAAACAGGTGTTTGTCACCACGCCTGCTTCCCACACTTCCTTTTGAGCCCCAATTTTCAAATGGTTTGTTCTGAGAAAAATTTTAAATTTTCTAATTTTTCCTATTTAGCCTTTTGCCACTCACTGTAATTATAAATGTGGCTTAAAACCATCATCAATACACATGCCAGGCTTAAATAATGCGATGTTTTGAATTTTCCTCTCCCAGATTAGTACACTGCCTTTAACCTCAGCCTCCTGCAAATACTCAAGGCATAGGTAAAATCTAGACAAACTTTTTGCCAGAGTGTAACACACATGCCCTAAATCCCATTGCCAATAGAGTCCTTATTCCAAACTGCAGCCTCTTGAGCCCAGCCTTTACAGTCAGGATTCTTATCAGCATCATGATCCTTTGAATTCCAAGCAGAATCACACACCAGGCTCTGTGGCAGCAGCAACATGCAGTGAGGCAGAAGCCTTTTCCTTTTCTCCCTACCCCAGTTTTCTTTTTTCTTTCTTTCTTTTTTGAGTCAGGGTCTCGCTATGCAGTTCAGGCTGAACTTGAGCTCACTTTGTAGTTCAGGCTGGTCTCAAACTTGCAAGCATCCTCCTGCCTCAGCCTCCTGAGTGCTGGGATTACAAGCCTGCACCACCATGCCTGGCTTCTAGCCGTTTTCCAAACTCCACCTGTAAACCAGTTCCAAAAGCTTGTAAATCACATGATCAAATTCAGCAACAGCAATGACCCAACATCTCTGGTAACAATTTTCTGTATTAGTCATTGTCAGTGGAGTAAAGCTCCTTAGTTCATGGTGGCCAGGAATCACAGCAGCAGAACAGCTCTAGAGAGGAATAGATGAGGGATCATACATAGTACCAAGGCCACGCCTCTGTGACCCACTCAGACACAACGAAGAGCATGGTCTCCTAATTTTTAGGCATTTCTTAATCAAATGGAGTTCACATATCAATATTGTTACACTGGGGCCACGGGTTTAGCTCAGTGGTGTAAATGCCTGCTTGACAAATGTGAGGTTGTCACTTCAAAACATATTTTTCACTTAATTTACTGCATTATCAAGAGCTTTTTACATATATTCTCCTTTAAATTTTCCAACCTTTCACAGAAGTCAATTAATGTGTACTATTTTACAAGTGAGGAAACTGAGGCCTTGAGACTTTAAGTGATTACTCTGACAGTTAAAAATTATAGAAGTAGGGTAGTCTCTTCTATTTCATCTACTTTTCTCTCATTGCTGAGATAAAACACTTGATGTCCAAAATGAAGGAAGGAAAGGTTTATTTACCTTATAATTTTTGGAAGTCTCAGTCCATAATCAGCTGGCTCCAAGGCAGTGTGGCCTGGCACAAGGGCAGCCACTGAAGTGGGTATCAAAGGCCACAAGCAAGAAGGAAAGAGCACACCTCCTTTCCTCCCTTATTTTGTAAGGCAGCTACCCACCCCTGGGCAGGTGCAGCACTCACACTACCAATCCCAGCGCTAGACAAGGAACCAATCACAAATGCTAGTCTCAGCTGCTTTTGAAAGGCCTGCCCCCACCATGACCACAAAAGGCTTTGGGGGGACATCCAAACACAAACCATAACATACTCCAAACCTTTCTGCTCTGCACACTTCTATCAGCCCCCCATTCTCTTGTATGGCCTTTGATGAGTGCTCATTTCCATAGTATGAGCCAGGCCACATCTTTTGGGCTCTCCCCACACATTCCCCAGCATGAAGCTTCAGGAAGTAGAGAGAGGCAGGGTTGGCTCAGGGCTTGGCTTTAAGGAAGAGTAGCTCTTATGGTAAGGGCTGAGACGTGGGGAGTAGATGGGGGACAAGGATCCCATGAGGAAGAGGAGAGACTACCCTTTTATTTTATTTATTTAATTTTTTTGGGGGGGTCTTTTTCTTTTTTATCAGTACTGGGGATCGAACTCACGACCGCCTGCCTGTAAGGCAGGTGCTTATGCCACTGAGCTAAATCCCCAGCCCCTCTCTTCACATTTTTGCCCTTTAGACTTTCTTTGTCTCCTCTTTCCTTTTTTTTTTTTGTTTGGTTTCTGGCATAGCTAGAATGGGAAAATGTCCCTGCCCAAAGCTCTGGCTCTTGGCCACGACATAAAGAGAACCTGGGGCAAGATTTCCAGTAAGAGGATTGGAGATGTGCAAAAGATAGCTGAGACACTTGCTTAACTTCAGCTTTGGAGCAAAGACAGAGTCCATGGCTGTCAGCCTCCTCAGCCTAGCCTCACACAGCAGGCATCTGGAAGTCTATTCATTGGTCTGTGACAGACGTTGGCTTCTGTCCATCTGGCTGCATCACTGCCGATGTCTAGACTCCATATCCCAGGCTTTCTGAAAGGCGTTCCCCTGTAAGTCAAGGAAGACCTTGGAGTACAGCTAGCTCAACGGTGTTCACAGAACCCCATCCCCTCTGGTACTGGTGACTCAAAAAGAAATAGTTGAGGGGCTGGGGATTTAGCTCAGCGGCATAAGCGCCTGCATGGCAAACAGGCAGTCGTGAGTTCGATCCCCGGTACTGATAAAAAGGAAAAAGACAAAAAAAAAAAAAAAAAAAAAAAAAGAAAGAGAGGAACAGAAGATGGCCACACTAGGTCTCCACGTGCATTATTTCTGTAGTCCCATTACTAACATCCAAAGACAGAACATGAACTCCTTTCATCTCAGCAACCTGCTCAGCACCCAACACCAGAAGCATCCAATGGGATGGGCCTAATAAATAATGGCCCTGGCTTGGGCATTAGTGAGACCTGGGTTTGCACATCATCTCTGATTCCTGTTAACTGAGGATATGACCTTGAGCCCCAGGATGGCAATCTTATGAAAGCTAGTTTGATGACTCTATGATTAAAAATCATTCAAAGCTAATGTTCTCCAAGGGTCAGAATTCCCCTGTGCCTGAACTGCAATGTACCTATCAGAAACAAAGATTTAGATAACACAGCTGTTATCACAAGGGGAAGCTCCTGGGCACCTGCCATTCCTCCTTTAAACTGGTATTCAGATTATATCACATGCTTGTTGTGATCTTACTTGACAAAGAGGACTAGTGGCTGCACTCAAAGGATGCTACTCAGAAATCCCACCAAGTCCTCGGTGTTCTGCATGCATTCATGTGGGTGCATGGATCCCTTTCCTTTTAGATTGGGATACTGGATGCCTGACCCCTTTGTCTGTACCCTCCACTCTTCACGCTTTATTCTCTGGATCTGCTGCTTCACTGGGGTCCAGGGTAAACTTGGCTTCCACAAGCAAGAAGGAAAGTGTGTGGATGTCATGATGTAAGCCTTCCCCATTGTTCCGCATTCGAGGACATCTTGCTGGTGAGGTTATATCTGACCCCAGAAGTACATCTCTGGCTCAGAGAATGGGATATGGAAGGCTTGGCTGAAGTCTGATGTATGGAACTAGTTACCTCTCTCTTGGGGTACCACCTGTGGCTTTAGGGTTCCTGGAGGATGGGACTAGACTCAGCTCACTCCTAGCCCAGAACCTGGCCCACAGTGGACTCACAATTGACAGTGAATCTGGGCACAGTCATTAGACTGAACCTGTTTCCCCTCCTAAAAGCAGGAGAATGTCTGCACCTCTTACTCACCAATGCCCTAGCTTTATGACCTCAGTAAATTTTTTATGCCTCACCTGTAAAACAGGAGTAGTAACAAAATCTTCCTCACATAAGTGGGAAATCAGTGCTTGGCTCATCAAGTACTTGATCTATTATTTCCATCCTGCTTTAAAAAGTGCTTTAAGGGGCTGGGAATTTAGCTCAGCAGCATAAGCACCTGCCTTGCAAGCAGGTGGTCATGAGTTCGACCCCTGGTACCAAGAAAAAGAAAAAAAAAGACCAAAAAAAAAAAAAAAAGTGCTTTAAAACTACAAAATGAGCCTGGCATGGTGGTGCACGCCTATAATCCCAGCACTCTTGGAGGCTGAAGTAGGAGGATCACAAATTCAAATCCAGTCCTTGTTTCAAAATAAAAAAGGAATGCAGATTAGCTCAGTGCAAAAGCCAAGTTTGATCCTTAGAATCACAAAAGCAAAACAAACAGAAAACACCTTCAAAAATTACAAAATCCTTTTAAAACATGAATTACTAGTTTTCTATCTGAGGACCATATTTCAGATTCTATTTTACTGGGAAAGTTCAAATAATACACGAAACTAACAATAATCATAACCATCTATTAAATGTCAGGCCCCGTTGGCTACTTAACACATACCATGGCAAGGGGCTGCGGGTGCTATCCCTCCCATTTTGTAGTTAAGGAAGCTGAGGCACGAGCACGTTGAACTTTTTTTTTTTTTTTATCAGTACCAGGGATCGAACTCACAACTGCCTTCATGCATGGCAGGTGATTATGCTGCTGAACTAAATCCCCAGCCCCCACATTGAACTTCTAAGTTATAGAGATAAGAACCATAGCATCCAGGATTTCCCAGACCAGGATCCCAGGCTTCTCTTTTCTGAATCTGGTGCCCTCTGAGATTTGGCCCTTGCATCCCAGGCAGGTCTCACAGGAAGAGGTCTTGTGACACAGGAACTGGAGGTGGCAGAAGGACTCTGAGAACCCTTCCCCCATTCTCCACTCAGTGCCCACGGTTCAGGATTCTGACCTAGTGGGGATCTTCTCCGGAGCACAGTGCCTCACCGGCTAGCTTACAAAACTTGGTGTTCCCATCCCTGCGTGGGGTTTACCCCAGGGCTTCCAGGAGAACTAAGAATGGCTACAAGTGTGATCCCTTCCCTCCCGTCCCCTCCTCTAGGGCCCCACTCACGCCAGCTGTTTTTCTCAAGGCCTGAGCTTTGCCCTTCCTTTGTGTGCCTGCATACATCAGCACACATCCATGCCCACGTGCCTGGGACTGCATACCTGTTGTACATCATGAAATGAGGTACAGACACATGCAGATGTGTCTTCACAGTCCTTTTTATTTAACAGTCAGAAAACCCCACGAAGCTCCCCCACCAAGACTTTCCTTCCTTAGCAGATCAGGAAATTCAACTCCCGAACCACCTTCGTTTTTCCCCAGCGCACTCAGTAACAAACGATTTTATTAGAGGAAAGTTATGATAGTGCTTAGGCCAGGCAAACTAGTGAAGCCTGTGTTCTTGAAACCCCCATTTTCCAGCCCTTTGGACCTACCTTTGTATGACCCTTTACAGCTCCCTGAGCAATGTTCTTTAGGCCACTGGGTTACTCGGCCTCCAGATATCTGTGCTGCCCATAGCCACACATCCACGTTGCCTACATCATCCAACTGTTGCCCCAGGCTGGCTGTCAGTCACACCAAACCATCAGTGGAACACTGTCCCTGCTAGGAAAATTTGTCTCATGGGTGCTTGACAAAGAATCTCTGCCCCTGGCCTCACTGTCCTGCCCTGACCCTCTGAATGAATCGCCTGGGGCAGCAGGATGAGGAGGAAGGGGTCATACCCGGTAATGATTCTGCATGGACAGGACTGCTCAGGAACCAGGAAGAGGCCAGATCCTTCAGTCAGTGACCACGTTTGCTCAGATACATCCCCTACCACCCTGTCTATATGCTTCTGTTACCAAAGATATGAAAAATCTCCCTCCACTTCTTGTTTCAAAGCCAGTGAAGGTTTCGACCATCTTCTCACCTTGGAAGAGGAGAAAAGAGGTGCAACCCACTAGAATCTTCTTCCCAAAATCTTCCAAGTACCAGCGTGCCTGAGCGGGGCTGGCACTAAAGGGGCTTGCAAGGTCAAAACCTGGCTTTCTCTCTCCGTGGTACATTTCAGTTTCACTCAGGCCAAAAACTTGCGGACAAGCAGATTCACGCCCTCTCCCTTTCTCAGGTTCTTGATACTTAACCTGCTTCAAGGGAGGTGGGCATCCACAGGAGACAGGTTTCTGGATACCTGCGGCATCTCATACTGGGAGGTTCCAAGTCCCTGTGACGCTACTGCATCTGAAGGCCATTTTCTCGATTGGAAACATCCCTTCTCCTCCCGGCTTCCCATGCAACGAGGAAGCACCTTTGTAGCCCACTTAAAGCACCTCCTACACAAGAGTTGGTGAGGGTGGGGGATAGGGTCGTGTTTGGGGGAGTTGGGGAGAAAGAGTCTTTAGATGGTGTTTTGGTCCTATTGTTAACTGATTAATATTTTAACTTGATCTAGCTCCCTTCTCTTCCCCTGGGTAAACTGAATTCTGTTTGTTCACTATCGTCATGTATTAATTTCACTGTTTTCTTCTTTTTGGACTTAAATCACTGATTTTCCCCCATTTTACGGAAAACATCCAGCTCCCCAGCGATTTGACTAATCTCACTGTCTGGCAGCCTTGGAGGACCGTCTCTTCAATTGGTGTAGAAAACCGTTCCTGTTTCCTTTCCTTTTCCCTAGCCCAGGTGTAGAGCCTTGGTGTGGAGCCCCAGACCTGCCTTCACCGCTTCCCGGGCAGCACACCCGGGCAAAGTTCTCCCGGACCGGCTCAAAGTACCTGCCCAGAGTACATGACCCCCACTCCCATCCTCACCACACACACACACACACACACACACACCAGGCGCAGGCGGGAGGCCACCGGAAACTCAACGATTGCCTTTTTATTACAAAATTGCTCTTCAGATGCAAAATCAGGCCAACAAGCTCAGCAACTCTGATTCTTCACAGCTCCCGCCCACTCTGCTCACCGCGCTCACACCGCCCTCCAAAAACACACAAAACCCCCACGCGAGTGCCCTCTGCCAGACACTGCACGCCACTCACGCCCACCTGTCCCGAACTTTCTTTTTCTTCTTTCTTCTTCTTCTTCTTCTTCTTCTTTTTTTTTTTTACAAAAACAAAAAACCCTTAAGAACCCTCATCCTCCCGCCCCACGCCGAAGGTACACAGAACCGCGCCGGTGCGCGAGTCCCTTCCCGCGCCTCCGCCGCACTGTCCCGCGGTGTCCACGCCCAGCACCCACCCGGGCGGGCGCGTCGCTCACTCGGAGGCGGCGGCCGAGCCGAGAGGGGGCGAGGTTCCGGGCGCCCCTTCTTTCCTCGGCCGGCGACAGCTGCGGGCCGGCGCTCAGTACAGCCCCAGGATGGCGGCGCCCACGTCCTTGGAGGGCCGGCGCTCCTCCACCAGAAAGTTGATCATGCTCTCGGACTTGATGAGCAGGTTGCAGCCCAAGAAGAAAACGCCGAAGACCACGGTGAGCGACAGCACGCAGAGCACCGCGATCTGCGCCACGCGCGACACCCACAGGCTGCGCTCGTCCGGAGCCAGCCCCGCGGGGACCCCATCGCTGGCGGTCAGCGGCGCGCCCCCCGGGCAGCAGTCTAGCCACGTGCCCAGCCCGTGGCTGCGGTTCCCCAGGGCCGTCCCGGTGCCCGCGCCCACGCCGCCCACCTCGTCCAGGCCGCTGTGGTTCAGGAAGGTCGCGTTCATCGCGGGGTGGCGCTGCGCGGCGCCCGGCTCTCGAGGCGCGGTCCTGGGTGCGACGGGAGGCTCGCGGCGGGCGTACTCTTGAGGACTCTGATCACTCGGGAGCAGGGGGTGCGGGAAGGCCGGTGAGTGCCCACGCGCGGGCACCTTCTCGGGCCACCTATCCCCGGGCACTCGGCGGGAAGCTGCGGCCAGGAGCTGCGAGCAACAGGCGGCGCCGAAGAAGGAGCGAGAGAGCGCTGCGCGCCCCTGCGCCCCCGGAGCTGCAGGCCGCCGGCGCTCCTCCCCTAGCAACGGCCCCGCCCGCCCGCGGCGTCTGGGGGCGGGAATCTCCCCGGGGGCCGGATCTTCACCTGGAGTCCCACCCCTGCCAGGGTCCGGAAGACGCAGCCTTCCTGGCCGGTGGAGCTCGACCCATTCCTAGTGGTCCGTAGTGGGCTAGAAAGTCTCCCCCCACCTACCCATTCGAGAACTTGGTGCTCTTAGATCAAGTTGTTATGAAAAGCTGCCCTAAATCTGTTATTGAAACCCAAGTGATCAGAGTAGCAGTGATTCCCACGTGGCCCGTTCTTTCTTTAAACCAGTTAATCAGAGGAATAGCCAGTGGTCACCACCATGGCCCTCTCTGCTATGGCCCTGGGTCCCAGGCCATTTTACACCGCCTCTTCAGGGGACCTCCCAGCCTTGCAGGCGGATGGGGGTACAGGCTAAAACAGGAATGCGCTGGTGCTCTCTGCCTCCTTCCCTAGTCCTCCCCCCCCACACACACATACCCTGCCTCATTTAATTAAAAAATAAGATATAAGGATTTTCTTTTTTTGTTACAAAAATACAGTCATTGTAGACTACTTACAAAGGGTGAATTAACAAAACGGAAAAAACTTTTTAAATCTCATAATCCTACCATGCATCGAAGGTCGGTCGATATTATCACCTTGGTACAAACCCTTCTGGGCCTGTTCTGTTTGTTCGAATCTGTATGCAACATACCAGAAAAAGGGATGTGACTTTCTTGTACACTCTTTCGTACTGCACAGATCTCCATCCTGGACAGTTATCCTTTGCATGTGACCGGTGGATTTCCTTAGGGAATGCTCAGGTATGCCCTCTGCCCATCCTTCTTCTAAGACCTACCCCTGACTCTGCTGTACTCATACATGGAACTTGAAGCCATACTCTTGACTCCGCCCGGCAGAAATCGTACTGACAACTGCAAAGAAAGGGTTGAGGGGTGAGTGGGGTATGGTACAGGGTCTGCCCTGCTCCAGGAGGTTGTGCGGAGGCTGATGCAGTGGCTGGATTTTGCTTTATGAAGTATCTACTTTATGCTTGGTGCACTGAACACATGACATCATTGAAGGGCTCACTCCAACCTCTGAGTTTCAGTTGAACTGTCCCGGTGATGTGAAGAAACAGGTTCAGGGAGTCGCCAGACCACATAGCCAGTCAGGCACAGGCCACACAACTAGTTAGGCATCAGAGGAGAGACTGTTATTTCTTTCCCTTCTTCTGTCATTCTTGAGCTTGCTCTCTGGATACCTTGGAGTTGGGTGTTTGAAGGAGCGGGGAGGTGAAGATACTGTTTTTGACCTGGAGCAGGGAGGTAGAGAGAGAACTTGGGCCTGTGGAAACAGTGACCACCAAGTGAGAAGGAGCCTGGGCTACTATTCAGAGCTGCTAGAAGCAAACCTTTCACAAACAAGTGCCCAAAACTACAACCCAAAGTCTACTTATTTGTTGCAAAAGGCCGACACTCCCATTAAACCTGACCACTGAGGTTTAGTTTAGAAAAGAATTAAAAGAAAAAATAATAGGGCTGGGGATTTAGCTCAGCGGCATAAGCGCCTGCCTTGCAAGCGCGCAGTTGAGTTCGATTCCTGGTACCGGTAAAAAACATAAATAAATAAAAAATAACATGTGCCATAGGCTCACCTCCACAGTGCTACATAGCAAGACAGTCAACCATGGTCTCTCATGTTTTGCAGAGATTCAAAATCAG
The DNA here is from genome assembly GCF_034190915.1 of Cavia porcellus. Taxonomy (NCBI): domain Eukaryota; kingdom Metazoa; phylum Chordata; class Mammalia; order Rodentia; family Caviidae; genus Cavia; species Cavia porcellus. The sequence goes on from NW_026947515.1 coordinate 19,892,429, forward strand.
GAAGCAGTTCAGGTTACCTTACAGTGGAGAAAAGGGAAAATTTTGGGTGTGCCCTGACTGGGGGACTGTTAGCATGGAAAAACTAATGTGGGCTTATCAGAAGAGTGGTTCCTGTAGGATTACAGAAGGGAGCATGTTTACTTTCTCCTGCTTTGGAAATAAGAACAAGATTGGGGAAGGTGCCAGTTACTGATAAAGTTCTGGCAATTTCTATCTAGGTATGGTTAGCTACATTATGATAAAAACTATGTATCACCCATCGTCTCATCCAGTATTCTCTAATTAGACTGAAGGGCATTGACTGGCGATGTGACTAGGGGGCTGTTGGTTTTAATTGGCCCTTTGTGGATTTGGTCTTTCGAAATCTTCCACATCAGGAGTCAGGTCCTGCCTGATTTAAACTCAGCCAGTGCTCGCTGCCCAGTGCTGGCTCTTTCTGTTTCTCCTTTCTGTCCTTTCTGGAACCACCGGTACCATCAAGTCTGGTTGCCATTCGATATGTATTAACCCTTGCTTCCTGTAATAACACTAAAAGTTTCAGGTTTCTGTGCCACAACCCCCCAAACTGAGCAGACATTTATTCTCTTATTCTAGACAGTAGAAATATTATAGGCAGTCAGACAGGACTAAGCCCTCCAGGGAGTCGGTGCAGAGGATGAGAACACATTACACATTACAACTGTGGCTGGAGGCGCGTCTGTCAAAAGCCAGGCGTCAAGATAAAGACGGAATGACCAGGCCTACATGCTTCCCCAAGGGATAAACAATAAATTGAAGATTATACTATAATTGGTATCACCTGGTCCAATAAAGTCTAGACAGACCCACCAGGTGGGTGACTAAGACTTCCTGGTCCATCCCTTTCTGGTTTTTTTTGTTTTTTTTTTTTATCGGTACCAGGGATCAAACTCACGACTGCCTGCTTGCAAGGCAGGTGCTTATGCCACTGAGCTAAATCCCCAGCCCCTGTCCATCCCTTCCTTTAAAGCTCTTTTTCTTTCCATGTACACTTGCTACATGACCTGCTTCCGCAATGGATCAATATCACCTAATGGCTATATTTGTAACTTTATTGGTTGGTCATAGTTTTGACCCACCTTGTCCCCACGTTGTGATTTTGCTCTATAAAACTTCCTCTGTGAAGTGGGGTCCACAGCACCTGTCTCTCAGGTCCCCTCCTGTCTCTCAGGAGCTATTCATCTCAATACATTTTCCCTACTTTTAACTTCCATTGTTTCTTAGAACTCATTCTTCGATTTTGGGGACCAGGAATTTGGCAGGTTTATTCCCCCTATGTCACTCTCACGTAGTTTCTGAAAGCCAGGAGTCTGGAAGCAGCTTAGCTGGATGGCTCTGGTTCAGGGTCCCTCTCAAGACTTTGGAGGGGGTGTTGGCCAGGGCCACAGCCATCTGAATGTTTGCCTAGCATAGAGGATCTACCTCGAAGATCTGTTAGCAGAAGGCCTCAGTGCCTGACAGCAGTTGATGGGGTTACTTAATTGTCCTCATGATACAGCAGCTAACTTACTTCCAGAATGCGTGAGACGCTGTTGGAATGCAGGCTAAAAAGTGAGAAACTGGCAGGAGAGAGAGAGAAAGAGGGAGGCTGCGTAGAATATGTTAGTTGTCAGTGTTATTTAATGCTCACAGCAACTACCTGTTGGGAAGAATCCTTGGCCCCACTTTAAAGATGCGAAAATGGAGATTCAGGAGAAAAGTCTTGCCAGAGGTCACAGAGCTGCTATGAGATAGGGCCAGCTATGAACCCTGAGTGACTCACAACCAAGCCCAAACTCTTCCCAGCACTTAGTTTGTGGGAGTGGACATGTGTGTCTGGGACGGCGTTATAGGGAGAGACCAGAGGTGCCTCGGGGCCAGCCATCATCAACAGGGAACCATTTCTGTCCTCTGCCTCAGACATAGTGTGTGACTTCCTGCTCTAGAAGGTCCCTCTGAGCAGTATCCAGGCCACTACCTGGAGGCTGTATGCCCTGTTGTCCCCACAGCTCTTTCTAAATGAGCCTTTAGCCCTTTGGCACTCCCAGGACATCTGCTCTAGTGACAGCCCCCTTCCCAGAGGAAGGGTCTAATGAAACCTCCTAACTGGTGCCACTGGCTCACTGGCCTTGGGTTCATATCTGCAGGTATTTTAAATTATTCACAAGGTTAATAAAGTGCTCTTTGCATGAGCCATTTTAATAAAGAGGTAAGAATGATTTTATGAACATGCTCAATTGTAACTCCCCTCCAACCCTTAGAGAATTAAAAAAATACAGACAGATATGGCGGCGCACACTCAGGGGGCTGATGCATGAGGATCACCAGGAATTTGAGGCCACCCTCAGTTATATAGTGAGTTCAAGTCCAGCTTGAACTACATAGTGAAACCCTGTCTTGGGGGGGGGAGGAAGGAAAAAAGAAAGAGAGAGAGAGAAGGGAGGAAAGAAAGAAAGGGGAGGGGAGGGGAGGGGAGGGAAGGGAAGGGAAGGGAAGGGAAGGGAAGGGAAGGGAAGGGAAGGGAAGGGAAGGGAAAAGATCAGTTGGTCCACCATCCGGGAGCAGTGCCCCTCTGGGATGTCTCAGAGCCTGTGAATGGTATTTATTTTGTGAAATGATTTCAAACAGCCTTCCCCCTAGAATCCTGTGTACACTATCCCTTGTTGGCAAACTCTTCCTGAAACAAGAAAAGGCTGCTTTCTCCCCGTTTCCTGATCTAATAGTCTCACATTTTGAATCAGCAGAGGGGACGCTAATGACAATTTACTGCATCTGGTACTGAATTAAAGTAAACTTGGGTTGCTCTGTTCAGCCCTTGCCCCCAAGGAGATTGTCACTGCAGGGTTGGCTCCTGCTCTGCTCACTGGAAGGAAATGGAAGGCAGATGGAGGGAGGCCGCCCTGGGGTTCAGGCCAAGCCAGGTGACTTTGCCCAACATGGTAGAAGAGATGCCTTGAGGGTGTCTGCTGTAGTGCAAAGGGTAGTTATAGAGACTACACGTTGAGGGACAGAGAAAATGTCGTAAGTTTTGTGGGACTTCATTTCCTACCTTCTTGCCAACTGTGTTGTGTTTTAGAGACGATCTCGATTCCGGAATCTATTTTTGCTCCTGTTCACTGTGTGATCTTAGTCAAGTCATCCACTGTCTTTGATTGGCTCATCTATTAATTAGGGAGCTTGATCAAAAATCTTCGATGAAATTTTATTTACAGAAACAGATTAGTGGACCAGAGGGGCCGAAGTGTGCCTTCATCTGCTTGTGCCTGAGGAAGCACAGGACCTAAGGTCTGTTCCTGGTCTGCCCCTGATGCTTTGCCTGGACCGCATTATCCCGCAGGTCAGATGAGGAAGTTTGTCATTCTCTAAATTTGCCAACCTGTTCTCTGGATCAGTAGTTCTGGGGGGCATACAGTAAGAGACTCTGACCTAGATAGGATTCTTCACTGCAGAACTTAGGAGCGTTTTTAATTTATGGCTGTGCCTTGTGACTTCTCTATAGGAGATGCAGCATTTGGCAGTGGGAACCTCTTTTTCTAACACCGATAGTTTGTACCTCTCAGTATAGCTTGGGAAATTCTCCACAGCTTCCATAAGCCTCAGTTTCCTTCCCCATAGAAAAGACCTTACGATGACACCTACCTTCTAGAAGGTTAAATAAGGTAATGCCTGGAAACAGGCCTGGCGCACGCCTGGCACATTGTAAGTGCTCAGTAAATGCTGGTAGCTATTATTTATAACAAGTTCCTTCCTTTCTAGCTCTGACATTCTGTGCTTCCAACTGCAGCATGTAATTAAACTCCAAAGCATCTGGCTTCCCAAGTAGAAAGAACAAGCCTGAAGGAAGGAAAAAGGAAGAGAAAGATCCTTCTGGGCTGCCCATTTGTGCACCAGCCTCACTGCCAGCACAGTCACCACGGGGAGTGGAGCAAGATGCCAACCCCTGATGACAGGGCGTAGGAAGCCGGTGGCTCTGTGTTTAGCTCACACACTGCGCTGTGGGGAATGTCTGATACAGCAGAGGCAAGAGGTACAGTCAGTGCTGCTTTGTAGCTGCTGTGGTTTGGGGTGTGGTTTGAGAGTCACCCAAAGGAACATATGCCAGAGGCTTTGTCCCCAGGTGGCAGTGGACTAGTGGAGGCCCTTGGGTCATGGGAGACATCCCTGGAGCAGGGATCTCTGGGAAGTCCCTGTGAGTGTGGCTATTAAAGGAGCAGGCCTGACCCCTCTACCCCCTCTGCTTCCTTTTTGTAAGTGTCTGCTTGCTCCTATGAGGCGTTCCCCCCATGACAACACCAGCCACCACCCTGCCCCAAGGCTGACCACTGACACCCCCCCACCCATGCTGCTGCCTTTAAATTTTGAACCTCCAAAGCAGCAGGCTAAGCTTCATCTTTAGGTTAGCCTGCCTTGGTATTTTCCTATAATGACAAAAATCTAATTAATTTAATAGTCAAACCTGCCATGGACATGGTAATCCCCAGCCACTTTCAGGTTTGTGTGACGTGCTGGGGGAACAGAGTCAGGGAGCGCTAAATTAAAAAAGGAAAGTCAGACAGATGAGGTGAGAAGGGTAGGATGGACAGGCTCAAGGAGGAGCGGCATTTGCAACAACCGTAGTTTCAGGAAACAGGGTGGGAGGCCGTGAGAAAGAGAATCAGAAGAGAAGGCTGAAGAGGCAGGGTCCACCAGGACACTCGGGACTTTCTCCAGGCCAGAGAGCAGACACACTGTCAATCTGATGGTTACATTCCCCTGAATTAAAACCAAAACAACTTTTAGGTATCTTTCAGTCTGACACTAAACTTGTATAGATTTCTTAATAAGAGGAAAATCTTTTTTCTTTGAAAATGAAAGCTTGTGAGGTCATCCTTACAAGCCCATGGATGGCACAGTGTGACATCTAGGACACAGTTTCAAGGCTGCTACAATTGACAAAGCAAAAGATGATAGAGGAGCAATTCCACTTCCAGTGCTGTACCCCAAAGGACTGATAACAAACAGAGAACTCAAATACATGTGCCACATTGTTCACTGCAGCCAAACAGTGGCAAAAGCCCCCGTGGCCATTAGTGGATGAGTGGATAGGCAATACGTGGTTTATCTACACAATGGAGTCCTAGGCAGAGAAAGGAATGAAGTACTCTCCCAGGCGGCAGCATGGGTGAACCTTAAAGGCAGATGCTAAGTACAAAATCCAGACACAAAAGGTCACAGTCTGTATGATGCTACTTATAGAAAATATTTAAAATAGCTAAATCTATAGAGACGGTGCATAGACTGCTAGGTGCTGGGGGCTGGGAGGGAGGCAAATGGGAGTAGCTGCTTCTCTCTCTCTCTCTCTCTCTCTCTCTCTCTCTCTCTTTTACTAACAAAACATTTTAGAACCAGCTAGAAGTATAATTGTACAACATTGTGAATGGCCTGACTGTGTGTAGGCAGATGGGGGGAGCGTTGGGTTGAGATGGGGCCTGGGGCACAAGACTGAACGCTGTGTGTCTGGAGTGCCTGTGGGACGGGCACATGACAGTGTCAGGCAGAGAGTTGGAAGAGTGGAGGGGAAACTTAGCAAAGGGACACTGGGGTTAGAGAGAGGGCCGGAAGTCATCAGCCTGTCCCCGGTCTCTGCAGTGTGCAAACCTAGTGAGGTGCTGGGGAACCGTGGTTGTGTGGTGTGTGGTGTGTGAACCTCCGGGGGCTCAGTCTATGGAAGACAGGGAAACTCTGTAGTGATGAACCAAGGGAGAAAATGTGACAGAGGAAGACAGATGTGATGGGCACCAAGATGATAGATCTGCCACAGGGCTGCAGAACACAGGGAGAGAAATGTGTCCTTCCACCTCCCCAGGAGCTCAGTGTGGAAGTCATCGCTAGACCTCCTAACTTGTGCAAGGACTCAGTGCAGATTCGGCAAGGTAAAGAGGCGCCAATCACATGCTGTCTGGAGAAGGACAGGACATGTCATGGTGACCCCATACCCTTTGTCAGGGTCTGTGAAGGCCGGAAGTGGTATCACGTGCCCCAGGTCACAGGTTCCTAGGGACTAACCTCACCGCGAGGAGGACCAGGAGGTAAGGGCCCAGCAGGCACTCAGCGGGACTGGCTCTGGTTGAGCTCGGTTCTCTGCAGACTTATGAGGACATCTTGCTCTGTAGGAATTGGTTACTTCTTGCTAAACACTGTCTGCTTTCTTTTGAGGAACCCCCCCCCCCCTCCACGTTCCAAGCAGCCACACAGGGGCTGTCAATCATGGAAACAAGATTGTGGCTGCCCCATCTCCGTACCACTTCTGCTTGGCCTCAGGGACTGACACAGATGTGGGGATGTATCCTGTTAGTGACCACAGAGGAAATACGACCCCAGGCGCTCATGCCCTTGTGCCGTCTCTCCCACCCTGACTCCATCTTGACTTGCCCTGACCAATGGGACAACCACAAAAGTAATGCAAATAGAGGTTTGAGAAACGCTTGCCCTTTGGACTGGGCTTGCTAGAACGCTCATCTTTGAGACCCAGTTGCCAGGTAAAGAAACTTTTAAAAGACCCAAGTCTCTTGCTGTTGCTTGCAGGCCTGTGATCACTTTCTGTGTTCCTTATGAAACACTGGGGCTCCGCAGAGGTGCTTTATTGGTTCTTCTAAACTGATTTGAATGTCAACGTTTGAAAAGCTGCAGCCATCACATACGACCTCTATCTAACTGGAGTTCTAAACAGTGTACATGTGAGTTTATAAAATATCTTTATGCTAGCAAAATGGCCTTCTTGCCTGTTCCTTACAAGAGTTTTATAAACTTTCATTTGGAGGGAAGCAGGAACATAAAAAGAATTAAGAAGTGCTATATATGTGTACTCCCTATGATGAATGTAATCATTATGAACTGCAAAACATATACTAACAAATATAAAAATTTGAAAAAAAATATATATATGTTTTACTGGAAGGAGAGTCATACTTCTAAAAATAAACAGTATGAAACTGCTGCCCCAGGGGTGTAGCTTATCAGTATAGCACCTGCTTGGCAAATGTGAGAACCTGAGTTTGAGTCCTGGTACCAAAAAACAAAAGCCTGCTGTCACAAGAAAATGATCCTTATGTTGTAATCAGGGGTTTGTACACAGAGAACCACTAGGATTAGGACATAGAGTTTATAATATTTTTATTATGGTTAACGAGAGTTAACACAGGAAAACTCAGTAAATCTATCTGCAACACCAAAGACAATAGATTATTTAGTCAAGAGCCTAAACCCAACGGCAATGTCCCACATGAGTCCGGAACTCAGGACAATGCCTCCCACGAGTCCAACTGGAGGTCCAGAGCCCACAAGAAGGACTCACACCAGTCTCTTTTACGGATCCGTGCAGGAAAGACCCAAAGGTCAGTGGTGCAAGCCAGAAAGTCTATGCCAACAGGATGAAGGAGCTGTGCTAACGGGATGAGGGTTCTGCACTGGAGCTGAGAAGTCACACTCACAGCAAAGAGCGGGGCTGTCCTGAAAGGCACCACAGCTGTCCTCAGTGACACAGAGGCCCCGAGCTCCTCCGATGACAAGCATAGTCAGGTACGTGCCAGGAAGCAGTGTGACGAGTTCATCCTGGAGACTAAGCAGCACACATCTCCCTCCGGAGCTAGGAAGCAGTGTTCGATGTGAGGACCAAAGCTTCTCCAGGAGAACCAACAGCTCAGACAGTAACTCGTAGGAGAACGCACAATGCCTGCTTAAGGCCTCAATCCTCCGCACCTCCCTTCTTCTCCACCTGTTTATCCTGACAACCCTCCTCAGGTGGAGCATCTTCTCTCAATGCATGCTGATGTAATCCAGCTGGCGTTAAGTTGACCACCAGTTCTCAAACCATAACACCTTACATTCTAGAAGGTTTAGCATCAAGGGAGGCTCACTTCTGATTGTCTGTAACAGGAGGCAGTCAGCTCTGGCTCTGGGCCAGATGTGGCCACCACTTGTTTTTACCAATAAAATCTTATTGCAGTCCAGCAAAGTTCAATCATCTACTCACTGTCTGTTGTTGCTTTTGTGACCTTAATGGCCTGCAAAGGATAAAACATATACTACCTTTCACACAAAAAGTACCCTCTCTTGTTTTTGTAACAATAGGAAAATTAGAGTGGATCTAAATCTCCTAAAAGACAATTGATCCAATTACAGCATATCCTTCTAGCAAATCACATGCAAGGCCCCTCATGGAAAAATGCCGCTCTACCAGGGTAGCTCTCAGCTCAGCTGCATGTTGGAACTGCCTGGGAATGCTCTTAAAAATCCCTGATTGCAGCCCCACCAAAGATAATTAAATCTGGCTTTGGGGGTGGAACCTAGACATCAATATTTTAAAAACTTCCTTAGGGAATTCTAATGCCAAGCACTGTTGTACATGAATATTCAATGGCATAAGACGGATGGCCACTATTCAATGGCCTAGACAGCTAGAGTGAGAAAAGCAGTCTCTCTCTCTCTCTCTCTTTCTCTCGCTCTCTCTCATACACACACACACACACACACACACACACACACACACACGGAGAGGCACTCACATATAGGACCAATAAATGCAGAAGCACTGACAGTGGTCATCTGTGTTGGGTGAGACTATGAGAGGTTTTGTTTTTATTTCCATTTGCTTATCTTCATTTTCTATATATTCTCCAGTGATCATAATATCTTGCAACAAGTACAAAAGATAAAATAATCAGCAGTTTAAAAACCTGGTTTTTTGCTTTGAGAAAAATACAGAGAAAAGCACATGATCAAAGTGTGCTCAGGTTGTCAGTATGCACGCTGCAGCTCCACAGGGCAGATCTGGGGCCTCTCGGTAAGACAGGAGCTGCACCCTCTAAGCCTCTGCTACTAAAAGGGACAAGTCTGGGGGTGGTGGTACACATCAGCTGGTCAGGAGACTGAGGCAGGAGGACCAGAAGTTTGAGCCCAGCGTGGGCAATTTAGTGAGACCCTTTCTTGAATCAAAAGGATTGGGAATATATTTCAATGGAGAATGCTTGCCTAGCATGAGCTCAGCCCTGGGTTCAGTCCTAGTACTAAAAGTCACCCTCTCCTTGCAGGATTACATGCAAATTCCCCGCATAAGCCCGGATACTTTATTCAGTGCCTGTATATACCCAGGAGTGTGTTCAAAGAACATAAAATGGGCAGAAGAGGCCCTGGTAGGCACCAGTTCAGAACCATTGCTTTCTCTAGAGCCCAGAATAGGAGGGGCCATGTCTCTGAGGCATCTCATCTGGAGGGTCAAACTGCATAATCACAAGTAGATTGGTCTTGAAGGAAACAGAAGAAATTGCCAGATGGCCGCACCCACCCTGGGCCTGCATCTTGGTCTGGTCACACGCTTAGGATGCCATCTGAGTTGGGCAGCTTTTGACAGACTCCTGTGAGTACAAATGAATGAAGTCACTGGATTACTACATGTCACCTGCCCCTCAGTTCCTTGTTGCTGGCTTTGGCCCACTTGCCCTTCAAATACTATCATTGCTAAAGTGTTATCCTTAGCACTAACCTCGCACATTGCAAATTCTCAGCATAATAGGATAAGCAGGTGGGAAGGAGCCCTCTTTCTTAGACCATCATGTAGACTTAACCTTCTCTGGAAAAGTTACAGAAAAACAAAAGTTATCTCGGGGGCTGGGGGTTTAGCTCAGCGGCATAAGCACCTGTCTTGCAAGCAGGCGGTCATGAGTTCGATGCCCGGTACCGATAAAAATGAAAAAGACACCAAAAAAAAAAAAAAGTTATCTCCAGAAAGCTAAGCTAAAATACTCACCATCTGTTACCAGCACCCACTAGTTTAACACATGAACTAAAGAAAAGAGAAAGAAAGACAATTAAGCTTAAGTGAGTACTCTACAGAGTAGTAGCTAAGCCCACAAGCTGTTGTCATACCTGGATTCAAAACCTTCCACTGTCTCCTACCAGCTCTGTAATTTTGGGCAAATTGCTAAACCTTCGTGCAGCTAATTTCACAGGAATGTGGTGAAAGAGAAACAATTTCCTGCATCCGGCACTTGGCATCGTGCCCCTACCCGCGTGGCAGAGTTCAGTGTTAATAACTCTCACTGCGCGGCTTCTATTGCAGCATCCCTGACAAGGGTGCTCCACCCCCATCGCCTCCATTAAACCTCTTTTCCCTCCACCTAAGAAAACAACGTTTCCAGGCTGGTATTCTTGGAGTCCCATGCCAGTCTGATTAGCTAAGCCTGTGATGTTCAGTATCTAATGCTGGAAACTGTCCTGCCGCATAACCATGGGCTTCAGGCAAGGTGTGTGTTTGTGTGTGTGGAGGGGTGTCTTCAAAGGCACCCAGAGATTTACAACCTTTTGGTGCCATCTGCTGCAACTTCACATAAGCCCTCAAGTAACAAACCCGGAGTTAGGGCTGCTCCTAGCTGGAGTCAAGACATGCTTTTAGAAAGATCTGAGTGTACAGGCAGGGACCAACATGGGGCAGAATTAGAACCAAAGAAACCACAGTCCAAATCCCAGCTCTACTGAGCATAAAGGAAGTGTTTAAATCCACATCTTCTAGGGTTAGAGACCTAGTGGACCGCATTCTAAACGTTGACCCGCCCTGCAACCCTCACATCCTGTACACGGTCCGTTCCTTCCCTCTAGTGGCCACGGGATAAATTGCACAGCAAATATCTGCGAGAAGACCAGGAAATGAAAGAAACTTTTTTTCCCTTCTGTTTTCCTGATGCTGGTGTTCTCAATCACGCTCGACCCAAAACTCCCTTTTCACAGAATACATTTCATGTAACTACAGTAATTTTAAGATATTTCAGGCATCTTTTTAAGGTTTTGATACACAATGCGCAGCACATGTTCATAGCATACCTTTTGATAATGTTGACATATGTATACACCTGAAATTATTACCCCAATGAAGACAGTAAACATACCCATTCCACTTCCAAAGTTTCCTTGTGACCTTTGGTAATCCCGCCTCCTAGAACAATTTACAGTTTCTGATTATCTGTATATGGAATCAAACAGTATGGTGTTACTCAGTTTTCTGTTACTATGACAAATAGTATCAATGTATGAAGAGATAAGTCTTATTTGGCTCACAATTTTGGGGGGTCGAGGCTCTGATCGGTTGGCCTGTTGTGTGGGGGCTGTCGTGAGGACTGTGCATAGAGCCACACTGCTCACCTAAGTCAGGGAAACAAAAAGAAAGAGACTGGGGTTCTGCAGTCCCTTTCAAGGGCACATCCTAGTGACTCAAAGATCCTTCCCTGGAGCCGACTTATAAAGTGTTCCCCCCTGCCAATATCACCAAGCAGGGGACCAAGGTTGTAAGACACGGCCTTTGAGGAACACTTAAGATCAACACCATAGTAAGGTGTTTTTCCACATCTTATCCTATATCCATGGGGAAAAATATATCTAAAGTTTAATAGACTGATCAGGAAAAATATTTAGATAAAAGTAAAACTAAGGGGCTCATCAGATCTTTGCTCTCACACTGAAAGCAATAGATTGAAGCCTTGATGAACTACCTTTTATTTGTTGTTTTTGTTTTGAGATGAGGTCTTGCTATGTAGTTCAGGCTGGCCTTGAACTCACTATGTGGCCCAGGCTGGCCTCAGACTCACATCAATCCTCCTACTTTATTGTTTCAGGACCAGACACTAGACAGCTCAACACCAGGCCCTGGCCCTGAGCAGCTCGTGATGTCAAACACTGGCAAATTACTACTGTGGTTTCAATGGATGGTCAAAGAGTATCATTGAGGTCAGCTCTGTATATTTATTTTGACTAATCACACCGTCCTTTCAGTGTTATAATCCTAGGCTTTAAACGGAGGAACTGAACGGGCTGTGGGGAGGAGGCCGCCCACTGCTGAGGGTAAGTGAATATACCTGAATTGGCCCACCACTGAGAATTAATAATCATATTAACAATAAGCACGTGAATGGCAGCCTTCATGATTTTTTCCAGTGTTTGTGTGATGTGTAATAAAGAACGGTAGTTTAGGGGTGCCACTTGGAACTGCTTTGGGGTTTTTTTGGAGGCATTTTTTGGCCTTGTGTTTTCATGTTTTGTGTGTGTGTGTGTGAGCGTGTAGATGGTTGAGGATCCATTGGAGTGGAAAGGTTGTTTTGCTAGTATGAAGAGCTCTTTAGTGTCTTCTTTCCAGTGGTGTGACCTTGGCTTTGTTTTCATCTTAGTATCATCTGCCTCTTCTGTCTACTTAGCTTAATCGGATTGTCCCAGTCACTGAGTCCAAAGGAGATAATTCCTACCAGTTATAACAATGTGAACACACCCAACCATACATCAGTTATGTACATTACAACTTGTTTTTAGCAATCTAACACTTTTATCAGTATCCCTTCAGAACTGTACTAGATTGAGAGTAGAAGACAGGGATGTAAGGGTGGGGGCAGGAAGAACAAAAAAAGGGGCTACCTTAGTGAAACTAGAGAAAGAAGAGATCAATAGGTAAAAAAAATAGACAGGAGGTCAAAATGTTGGACTTACTTCAAGCTGGGGTAGACCTGAGATCAACACCATGTTGGAACTTAGGGTGCTGGGAAACCAAGCAACCAGCTCGCCTCCCTGCTAAGTGGTAGTGAGCCTACCTGTGCGCAGGCTGAGAATCAAACACCCCACCTCCCACCCCCATTAGCAAATGGGGGCCAGAGATCTGAGCATCTCTTGGGAGGCTGACCACATGCAATATAGCAAATAAGGGGGATTTCCTTCTATTTTTACCACTGTTTGCTTCATTCTGATTAATGGTATTGCTCTATTCAATATTCTGTTTTGATAGGTTCTATAACGTTCTGTATTTCATTTTATTTTGCTATACCTGATTGAAAGAATAACTATTGTAAAGATAAAAGATATACTGTGGTACCTATTACTGTTATCCCAGTAATCTGCTGTGAAGTTCGGTACCAATTTCACTACATTGTCTAAATTGGCTTTGTTCCATCTTCTGTTGTATTTTACTACCTTCAAAATAATTTTTAAAAATTTTAAAAAATAAAAAATAAAGCTGGAGTAGAGGGGTAGTGTTGAGGGGTTTTGAGAGAATGTTTTGGGGGCAGATGGAGAGATGCAAGGAGAGGAAGTTACCTGAAGAAAACCGTGAGACTGTTGGAGCCTGTTACTATGCTGGTAGCTGGATTCTCTATGAACAAGTTTTAAGGGTTATCCTGACCTGCCCATGAAACACACCGGCTAATTCTTACTCTTTTTGCACAAAGACAACTAACTTCTATAAATATGTCAAATGAAAGAGGGAAAAGAAGAAAAGGTGAAGGAAGAAGAAACATAGAAGAAAAAAAGGACAAAAAATAAAATAAGTGGAAGGAGAAAAGAAAAGAGAAAAAATAAAAATAGTAACAACAACAACAACAACAACAAAATCTCACACAGTTACAAAAGCACGAAACCAAAAGCCTCACAGTCCCATTTACACTGCAGTTTGAGTTCAGCTGCAGGTCTCTGAGCTCCCCACCCCACCTCCCGTGCCAGGGTTTCCTTAATTGTCTGCCTCTGAGCACAGAAGCCTGCAAATCCAGATGCCTCTGTAGGCCAATCTTTCATCGTCAGCAGTGCTCTGGGCATGACTAACTGTGGGCCTTTGTATCTGTCCCAAGATCTGACCGCCTCAATTAATTTTGGGGAGGGTAGGATGTGGTATAATTAGTCCAACACCCAGTTCCTCCTCGATTTCTGCCAAGGCCCTGTCACTCCCACTCCTTTCCCTAACGGCAAATTCCAGAACTGCGTATTTTTTCTCCACAAGCCTTCTACTTAGGTCATTGCCCGATGCCCTGCTGCCTGGGCTCTGCTCTTTGTCCCTCTGCCTACAATGCTTTTTCAGTCACTCTAACCTGTGAACTTATGGAAGCTGGGGGCTCCTTGCCTTCAGCAGCCCCTGGGAGGCTTTGTGGGCGCTGCCAGCAGGGGTAGGCAGTTACAGGATGTGCCATAAACACAACACTCCTGGTGTGCAGGGAAGGAGTGGATGATAATTACTTCTGGGTCAGTGTGGCCTCTTCTTCCCCCAGATTCCCCATAGCTTCCAGACACTACTTGCTCACACTGATCCTCGGTTGCTGTCCTTTCCACGTTCAGATTTGGGTTCCTTATTAGAGTGGTCCATTCGTTTTCAGGGCCTGCCCATGACCTCTCACACCGTGCGCTCTGAGTTTCAGCTTCTGTGAAGCCCTGGTTTGTGAGTATCTCACATTCAGTGTTCCTTTTCCTGGTGGGGAGGATAGAGTGCTCCATCAGCCCGAGCACCACTGAAGTGCTAGTCCCCTCCTGTGGGCACCTAAACTCTACTGGTACAGGCAGTGTGTGATGTGGAGGCAGACACTAATGTTTAATGGGGGTTTCATGGGCACATTATATCTATTTAACAAAATAACAGCAGTGACTTTCCCGCTCAGGCCTATAAATCCCTCAGCCATAGCTTTTTGTCCTGACTTATAGTAAAAAATGTACCTCTCCCCTTAAAGAAAGTAGTTGATCACATTCAGTCCTATCATGCTACAGCTGTACCAGTAGACACAGGCTGCCTATCCTGCTGGTCGTGTAACATGTAAAGGTCCATAGCCAAACAGGACCACTGGTGACAATTCTTTCTCAGCAGCCTGGATAGCACTCCTGGCAATCTAAATGCTAGCTAGTAGGCGGCTTCCAGCTCAGTCCCAATTTGATTTTTTCATGTCCTGAAGACAAAGTATGTAGCATCTATAGGGACTTACCATTCAGTTCTGGAATGTAACCAACTGTAGTAGCAGCAATAGTCTGTATGGCATGGTGGGGGGTCTTAGAGACCTCCCTGGCCAACAAGGACTCAGGGATGTAGGCCTCTCCTGGCAGTGGAATTTTTATTCAACATCCTATGACTGCTGGAAATACTTTGCTGTACTCACAAAAGGTGCCCTGATTGAAATTTTTTAACTTCTTTTAACCACTTTTTCTTTCAATGAATCCAGTCCCTCTGGAGTTGTAAGGCACAGAAAGTACCATTGTTGTTGACTGTCCTCAGCCTAATATTACGTATCAGTTTCAGTGAAGTGAGTGCCATTTCACTTTGAATTCTTCACAGGGACCGGTATATAACACTGTGCTAAATACATCCTCTAATAGTGGCTTTCCTGGAGGCCCATTTACATGCCAAGCTACTTAAATACTCCTGATTGAGTGAATCAGTAGCTAAGCTGCAAGAGGCCCATGATAGTATCCATATAGACAAGTGTGTATTTACAGCCTACAGTGCTGGGCCTAATATAACCCACCTGCCATTCTCATGCCTAGACCACCCATTATTTTATTTACCACTTCATATTCACCCCTCTTCCTCATTGTGTGCTTGTCTCAGTCACAGTTTAGGTAGCCCCACAAACTATCCCCACTCAAGCAAATATAAAAGAGCATGCTGGGGCTGGGGATTTAGCTCAGCAGCATAAGCATCTGCCTTGCAAGCGTGCAGTCATGAGTCCGATCCCCAGTACCAAAAACAAAAGACATGCTGAATTGGGCACCTGCCCAATTAGTGCACCTCTCCTTTGAGAGCATGGCCAGGAGCAGGCTTCACATCCTGCACACCAAGGGTTCTCAACACCTGAGCCATGGACCAGCACTCATCTGTGGCCTGTTGGGAAGCAGGCTAGAGAGCAGGAGATGAGAAGCAGGTGAACAAGCATGCTTAATTTATATTTATAGCCACCTCCCACTGTTCACATTACTGCTTGAGATCTGGCTCCTGTCAAGTGGCAACAGTAGGAACAAAAACCAACTGTGAACTGCACACGTGAGGCATCTTGTTGCAAGTTCCTTAGGAGAATCTAATGCCTCGTGATCTGAGGTGGACCTGAAGCAGTGATGCTAGTGCTGAGGAGAAGCTGCAAATACAGATTAACACAGAGATTTGACTACACATAGATCATAATAAATCAATTACTTGAAGATTCATATCAAACCTTTATCATTGAGTGGCCAATGGCAATTAAAATTAAGCTGCTCCTGATGCCAGATTTTATAGTGGCAAATGGATTTCTGTACATCAGTTTTACAGCTATGTCTGGTGGCAGTTTGTTGTTTTGTTATTTTTTTTTTTTGAGACAAGGTCTTGATGTGCAGTTCAGGCTGGTCTTAAACTCACTATGTAGCCCAAGGTGCCCTCAGACTTTTGGTGATCCTCCTGCCTCAGCTTTCTGAATGCTGGAATTACAGCACCACACTTGGCTAGTGGCAGGTTTTAAATTAGAATCTGACACTTACTTTAGTCACCTGTGGACCACCCATTATTTTATTTACCTCTTCCATCCACTCCTCTTTTCTTTACCATGAACAGATCTCAGTTTTGGTAAGCCCACAATCTAGCCCTAGCCAGAATAAGTAAAGAACAAATATCATTGGAGAGCTTTTGTGTAAGAGGGAAAGATCCACGATGAGACACCAGAAGGCTCTAAGACTGCTTTTAAAATAAAATGCCAAGAATCTGATTTAAAGCATGAATTCGTTGTAACAGGTGACTCACATTATTCAAGCCTGTTTGTATAATATGTGGTGACCGACTATTTAATGAAGCCATGAAACCTTTAAAACGGTTTTTGCTGAACTCTGTCTGAGATTCAGAATCCAGATGCTAGAACATAACAACTTGGGGGACAAAACAAAAGAATAGTAGATCTCTGGGAACCAGAAAGGATTTGACAGGAAAATTAAAAGCTACAGAGAAATCAAAGAGACAAAACACAATGCAGAGAAAGTAAGGGAAAAAATTTTTCCCCAGCACTTTATCCCCAGCTCCAACATCATGGCTTGCAGGAAAGGGCGACTGTGTGTAACCATTCAGACTGCTTCAAAGCTCAGGGGCATCCAGAACACCTGAGAGCATGACCTTGCTGTTTAGCACGAGCACACATATAGCTGTGTAACTATGATTTAGCAGTGGACTATGCATGCGCCAATGAGGCTAGCACGTAAGGGTGTAAATATGAGGTTACAACACTTGTAAGAAGTATACAGTAAAGATGCAGGCTGCCCTTGCACTCTGTGCTCTTGCTCTGCTCAGCTGCCTGCTGCTGCTGGTGCTGCTGCTATCTGTCTCTGGGTGCTTTCTTTGGGAGCCTCACATATGAAAAACTCCTTCCGCCTTCTCAACCCCAACAGAGATCAAATCTACATAGACAAGGTGAAAGCTGGGGACTCCAGGGAGCTTCATGGAAAATACAGCCATGGGCCACACCTGTGAAAGCTGTGAGCAGAAGGAAGAGCTCAGGATTCTGCTCCTATGTGAGTCTTTCAACAGGCAACAGATGGAGAGTGACTCCAGTCCAAGTGCTCATCATAGCATGTGGAGAGAGTGCCTGGTTGGACGCCAGAGAAGGGCCGATTGTTTTAACCCGGGACTCAGAGCACCAGTGGGATGGGTTCCATTCAGGGATCCGTGTTATGTTTTCACAGTGACTGGGGGAGGCACAGCCATGGCAGACAGGGAGCCATGGTCAGGATGGAAAGAAGTTCCCTGAGGAGTTCAGGTTAAAATACATAAACCCCGCCTCATAGCCAGAAGCTGGGCTCAGCCCAAATTGCTCCAGATTTGAAAGTCATGGCGTTGGCATTGTCACAGCCAGGGGGCCCAAGGGAGATTTTTGTGGGTGAGGTCCCCAGGTTAAAGAATGCAGTAGACATGAACCACACAGCAGCCTGCGTCTTTATTGGTTAACTCTTATACATGTCATTATCACATATTCATAGTCTTGCATGCTGGCTTAACTGGGGTGTGTGTGATTATGTAATGCTAAGGCGTGATTATAAAAGTAAACTTCCTGTGTACCTGTACTAGACAATGGGTTCACATTCTCATATGTCCTCAGCTGCCCTGAGCCTTAACACAGTCTGGCGTGGTGACCCACGGGTATCCTCAACCCCATGCTACTTCCTGCTGATGCCTGCATCAACATAGATTCTGGGGTCTGACTGCCTTCTTTATTATGAACATGAAATAAAGACGCTGTCCTCAAATTTTAAACCCCAGAAGAAAACCAAAAGATCCAAATCACAGAAATTTCTGCCTATCCAGGAATGTGGGATATCGTTCCATTTTTTGATGCTCTGATTCAATCTCTTTTGTTCAGAGTATTGTAGTTTTCACTGCAGCAGTCTTTCACTGCCTTGGTTAGATTAATTCCTAAGTGTGTTATTATTTTTGATGCTATTGTGAAAGATATTGTTTCCATAACTTCTCTCTGTGAGTTTATTATTGATACATAAAAATGCTATTGACTTTTGAGTGTTGACTTTGTATCCTGCTATGCTACTGAATTTGATTATTAATTCTAGGAATCTTTTGGTGGTGTTTTTGGGGTCTTCTGTACAGAGGAGTGGTGGTGAACCTATGGTACATGGGCTACAGCAAGCATGCAGAGCCCTCTCTGTCAGCACACAAGCCAAGTCACCCTAGTGTCGCCCTAGCAGCTGAACATTGAATAACACCACACACGGGGGCAGTGTTGGCATTTAGTGATAAATAAGTGGGTTTGAGGGTTGCAGTTTGGGTACTCATTCTCTAAAAGGCTTGCCATCACTGATATAGAGATCATATCATCTGCAAATAATGATAATTTAACTTCTTCCTTTCCTATTTGTGGGCAGCTGCTCAGACTGAGTCAAAGCTTGGAGTATGTAAGGCTACTTCTGCATGACGCTGAGGACATGCCCTCATGGTCAGCGCAGGTGCAACTGGAGCATAATTATATAACCATGACCTAGCATTGGACAGCTATGCATGTATCAATGGGGCCAGTATGTAAGAATGTAAATAGGTGGTAACAACCTGTATGCAAAATATGCAACAAAGATGCAAGTCTTGTACTCTGCTCCGCTCCATGCTGCCTGCGATTGTTACTGATGTCTTGCACACACGTGTAACTTGGGAACCTTGCCTGTGAAAATCTCCCTTGGGCTCCCCAAGCAGGCCAACATTATCCACATCCCTTTTATTTCTTTCTCCTATCTAATTGTTCTGGCTAATGTTTCAAGAAAAGGGTATTGATAGTAGATATCCTTATCTGGTTCCTGATTTTAGAGGCAAGTTTTTGGTTTCTCTCCATTTAGTATCATGCTAGCTGGTGGTTTTTCATGGATGCCTTTTATCAGACATGGCCTAGGCTCTGTAAGTCTGCATTTCACAGCTCCTCTCTTGAGCTGACAGCCTATGGGTCTTTAAACTGTAAGCTGAAAATTGCTGAGAATTTCACCTCAGCAAGCGAATCATTGACCAGGAGTCAGACAAAATAGCTTGATAGAGATGTGCTCAGACCTCATGATGGACCACTCTGTGTCAGTCTGCATTTCAGAGATACTCTTTAACCACTTCTAAGCCACTATTTGCATGAACACCCAGTGCCCCGTTACACAGCCAGAAAAGAAAAATTTGATTTAAGAAACAAAATTGTTGATATTGGGCATTTATAATAGCATGAAAATAGTGTGTAAAACATGCCCCAGCCTATGTCAGTCTGAATTTCCAAAATGCTTTTACTCATTACACTGCACTAACAACTGGGCAGTAAATGGGCCAACATACAGTTATGCTGTGAGAAGTGACTAGCAATTAACCCGTTGACCAGGGGCAGGTGTAATGGCCTAAAATGAGCATTCACAGCCGTATTACAGACTGTGCTAGTTAGTGATTTACCCGTTTCATAGCTATTCTCTCAAATGTACAAACAAGTAGCCTTTAAATATTTAGGCTAAAAGGGGTTATCTAATTCCAATGACAAAACCATGGACCTGATGCAGTATTATCTTGAGAGAAGTGTACTCAAACATGGTCCAGGATATGATGGTCTGCATTTTCTAAGTACTCTTTACCTATTTCTGGGTCACTGTCTCATATGGGAAGCCAAAAGACCATTCCAGCTAGGCTGAAAAGAAGAATCTGACTGCAGAAATCAAACAGTAGCGCCAGGTAAGGTCTAATACTCTGAAAAGAGAGTGTACAGATACGTCACAGGATTTGATATGCCAACTTTCACACATAATCTACCCATTTTACAGACACTCTCTTGTATTGATGAGCAATAGACCGTTACACGGGTTATACCGAAGGAAAATCGGAGTCCAGCAACAAAATTCTCGAGCTAGATCATGTTAAATAGCCTACAGGAAATGTGCTTTCATGTGTCCCAGGTTGTTGTAGTCTGCATTTAACAAATGCTCTTTACCCATTTTCCAGTTGCTCTCTTGAAATGGTAGCCACAAGCCAATTACAGCTGGGCTGGTGTGCAGATTCAGACTCCAAAAAAAAGAGATTGTCTCTGGCAGCCTTAATAGCTTGGGGCAATGTGTTCATCCATGTCTGAGGCAGTGTTAATCTGCATTCGTAAGTAATCTTTACCCATTTCTCTCCAGTGAGCAACATTGTTAGGCTGTAGAAAGATTTGGTTCCAGAAGCAAAACCACTGAGTAGGCACAGGAAAAATAACTTGATAGGAGTGTGCTCAGACATGCCTCAGTCTGTGACAGCCTAAAATTGTCTTTGCTAATCTCTCAGTTCCTCATTTTATGGGCAACCACGAAGCCTTGCTCAGTAAGAAAAGGGGAATATGACTGAAGCAATAAAATCTTTTTTCTTGCTCAGGTGTAATATCCTGAAATAGTGTACACTGACAAGCCCCAGCCTTAGTAGTTGGCCATTTTTAAATGTTCTTTTGCCTATTTCATAGACAACTTCTTTTACCGGCAAGAAATGTGCTATTACACAGTACAGGAGACCTGTCCCAGATCCTCAATCTCCCAAACGAGTGTACGGTGAGGGTTTAAAATAAATGAGATAAGTGGTGTGATTTTAGGGCTCCAGGAGGATCAAAACCCTCTACAGAGTTTGGGGACTCTGGTGGCTAAGACAGGGAATGTCTCTGGATGGCCTGCATTTATTTAGGGGATTAGAGTGGAAAACATAGGAAATTGAACAGACCTTGTGAGTGGTTCAAGGACTTTGCAAGTAACATTACATTAAGAAGAAGTATCTTAGGAGAAGATCTCCAGGTTGCATTTCACTAAGGGGTGAAATGCCTGTGGCTACAGTCTTTATTCAGTTAATTGGAGTTGGAGCCAGTGTCTTCAGCTGTGATCTTATCTTGCCCCAGCCATGCAGCAGCCCTGCATGTGTTGTTCAATTTCCAGTTTCAGTGGCTCCCAACATATTCCTCCTTTTTGTGTTTGCATGGGATGGATAGTCAGCTGAAGCTTGGAGAAGCTGTGTTAGGAGACTTCTCACAATTTAAATCCTATACAGTCCATCAATCTATAACAAGAATCAGTTACCAGTGCAGCCAGCAATTGTCAAAAGGTGTTAGTGATTAGAGCCTTTTTACAGCTGAGATTTTACTATGGCATGGCATTATACCTTTTGAAGTTATGCTTTTCTGTAGGAGGCTCAAGGCCAAGTTAAGATAAGACCTGTATTAAATACAATCAGATTTTTATTGTCTATTAAAGTCAGTTAAGTCTCCTCAGGAATTGCCTGGGAACCATGCATAGCACCTCTTGGCTCTACAGTCAGTGTCAGCCATCAGGATGAGTCACGACCAAGCTGCTTTCCATGAAAGTTTGAAATATTTTTTTTTCTCCTGGTAACTCTCCTTAGGCACACCATTGATGAAAGATTACTTTCCTCATAATATTCTTGGTCAGAAGACCAGATCAGAAGACTCACTGAGTATCCACAGATGATGCAAAGCGAAGGTTCTTTTACGTCCTGAGTCCTCATTGACCTTGAAGGGCTGGGGCCAAAATATCAGCTATCCTCTTAGCCCATCTGTTTCTGTAATTTTCAGTCTCTAAACCTCAGTTGTTGAACATCCAGAAGAAAAAATTGATAACAATACAGTGTATTAGAGGCAGTAAGTTTAACATTACTATCTTAGCTAAATATGAAACACCTTAGAAGATTACTTGAAATTTATTTTTTATTTTCCATGGGTATTTTAGCATTTGAATACCTAAAGGGTATTTTATATAGAAAATCAGAACTTAAAACCATATACAACATTATAGCATGACACTTATGACATTTTTATAACAATCTGAGTTCCATTTTGACATAAAATACCTCTTTTAGTCAATCACCCCTATCTAATACATCAAAACTTTTATCTAATGTATGGACCTTTAGTGGAATGTGAATCTCATAAGTTTTTGGTACCAGCAGAGGTCTGAATATGAAACAAAATTTTGTTACCACAAATAATCCCTGTTTTACATTTTGGAAAACCTGCATTTCTGGAAGTATGAATACATTAATATACCATGAGGTTAATAACAACCTGTTAGAGCCATATGAAACCTTTGCACAGGCATCTTTAAATCAATAAGCTTATTATAGTATTTTTCTGATGATGACCAATGTGAATATATATATATATATTGGTACTAGGGATCAAACTCATGAAGTCACACTTGCCAGGCAGGCGCTTAAGTCACTGAGTTAAATTCCTGGCCTACAATAATATATTCTGTAACTTTAGTTGGGGTGTCTCCTGTAAGACTGTGGAGATTATGGGAGCCTGCAATCAGTAAACAAGAACTGGTTTAAAATGTTACCAGGTTTGCCTCAAATGCAGGGCAACCTCCTGTCTCAGCCTCCTGAGTGCTGGGATTACAGACATGTACCACCACAAAATGGAGTAGCATTGGTTTGGGGCACCTACAATGGAGTTGGGAGGCTACTGTTAATCAGACCTCGGACACACCAAAGCTGAACCACTGGACTGCCCCAAACACTGGAACTGGACCAAACTACAGTTGCCAGAAACTCCTTGTTAACCTCTGCCGAGCTTATTATGCAATGAACCTCCTCCCCCAAACTACCAGGAGACCAAAAGGGCACCCAAGCCCTGTCTTACAAAACAGTTTATCGTTGGCCAGCACCAATCATAATTCCTGACTAACAAGGGGTATAATTTCCAACCCCCAGATTGTTTGGGTTTTATTTTTCCAGATGGTAAACTTAATTAGTTCCAAATAAAAACAAATCTCTGGGTTCTCTACTAACGTTGATTTTATTCTCAGCCAGCAGCCCACTACAGTGGCTTAGGACCAGGTTTGGGGTCGGTGTTGTCAGCAAAGGCAGTGAGCCTCCTTCTGACCTGACTTCAGTATCCTCCTGGTTCTGGCTGGGGCTACCTGTTCACCCAGGCCTGGTCCTGGTGCGAGCCTTTCCCCTGGTGCTGTGCACGTTGGTTCTGCTGCGGTTCCTGAGAGCTTGCACAAAACCTGTCTGCGGGTTCATCCCTGAAGCCAACCTGTTGCTGGTACATCCTGAGTGCTGTGGACTCTGCTAGGCTCTGAAAATAGCCACTTCTGGGCCTTCCAAAGAGATGTCTAATATTTGTGACCCAAGAAGGACCCTTTTGGCCCACAGAAAAAATTCAAGCAGGTTCAAATGATATCTACAATTTTTGCTCCTTATGAAAACATAAGCTATTAGTAGAAGTTTACAAAGAAAGATGACAAACTGGGAATGGAATTAATATGAACTGTTTTTTAAAAAGTCACGATCACAGCCAAGCATGTCATGAGTAATTTGTTCAAGACCTATGGTGCCTTGTTAAATTAACTCCCTTATTTGATGCTCATTTTCTTTCTCTTTTCAGAAAGAACTTTAGTTTAACAGCCAGTTTCCCATGCAGAAAGGAATGTTGCTTTCACTTTCCATTAACACAATTGTACACAAGTATTTCTTGTAAATTTGATTCAAGGAGAAGCTTTCCTTTCCATCATAAGCATCGTACTGGCTTACTATCTTTCCCCTATGACTTAGTGACTCTTCTGTAGGTGATTTTCTCAGTCATGCAGAAGAGAGGACTGAATCTCCCTAAAGGATGCAAAGAATGTAAGTGAGCTCGTATGACATCTCACTCAACCACTCACACATATTTTACCCATTATCTAGAAGTGATTTTTTATTGAAAACTTATGCTCACACAAAATGTGAATGATCAAATTGGGGTACATCTACACCAATGGCTTACCACACAGCAAATAAAAGGCATGGTTCATTGACATATGTGTCAACTCGTCTGATCTTTAGACTGAATGAAAGAAGTCAAAAGAAAGTGACTGTTGTATAATAAAGACTGATTATCTTTTGTTCCTGGTTCCTGGAATAAAACATTCTAACTTCTTGGAAGTTCCTACATGATAGGAATGCCTTGATAATTCATGAGTTGCTTGGATTACATCTGAACGTACCTAGCAAGTGGGAGAGGAAGAGACGCTGGACACTAGAAAGGCCAATCATGCGATTACAGAGGTAGGACTTGATACCAGCCTGATATCTGGGGAAGAAGGGAGATGAGACTGATTTCAATCTTGTGGCCAATGATTTATTTATTTTTGTTTGTTTGTTTGTTTGTCTTTTGAGACAGGATCTTGCCATGTAGTGCTGGGCTGCTGTGATTCTCTTGCCTCAGCCTCCAGAGTGCTGGATTACAGATATGCACCACCACATCTGGTACTGTGGCCAAGGATTTAATCAATCAACCTACATAGTGAAATTCAATGAATGTTCTGGACATTGAAACTTAGTGGAACTTCTTGGTTAATGACCACGCTGAGGTCCCAGGAGGAAGGTGTGCCTAATTTCACAAGGAGAGACATGGACGCCTCACATTCCAGACCTTCCTGGACCTCACCCTCTGTGTCTTGTGTCTTGTCCTGGCCTTGTCCAGGTATGTACCTTTTACAATAAAATTCATCACAAGTGTAGTGATTTCAAGAGTGAATGATGAAGCCCAAGGAGCTAATGGAAACCCACACATTTGTAACCACTTGGTCAGAAATGCAGTGTTCTAGGGAGCCTGAAACATAATTGGCATCTGAAGTAAAGATGGCATTGGTGGGGTCAGTGCTCATTTCCGTGGCCAGGATCAGAGCTGCAGTGTACCAGTTGGCATAAAAATGTTCATGCACTACATGCTTATATTCATAGCACCCTCTCCAACACAGTTATACAGATAAGAAACAGATTTGTAGCTGCCAGAGAATGGGTGTGGTTACAAAGGGGTAACACTGGAAATACCTTTGCCTCTAGGACTGCACTGTATATGTTCCCACATACCATAGCCAGTTAGCACTAGGCCTTGAAGAAGCCCTAATCACAATTTAATTAATTTAATTGAAATGATTTTAGAATGATCCTTGACAAAATAGGAATGCGAGTGCCTGTGGAAAAGTTTCAGCCATGGTCATGGGGCAAAGTTCATCCATTATGTCCCTTTATTGGAAATCCTGTTGCATCACTCTGGTGCTCAGGTTACTAATCAGCTGATTTCTCACATGTTGCAATATATTATCAAACGCAAGCCTTGTTTTCTTCAGGCAGGTACATTTGATGTAGAGAGTTGGAATCTAGTGAGAGAGGGTTTGGAACATGTATTTTACCCAAGACTATGTTATATCCCCTGAAATTTCTCCACGTTGAACTCGCTTCATGAATTTCTTTGTCCTTTAGTTTTATGATAACAGCCCACATTGACTGCACTTTTTGAAAGAGAATGGAGATGAGGGTGAAGAACCCTGGTCCCCCTTCTCTTCCTCCTCCTCTTCCTCCCTCATCTGTGACTAACTCGAAATTAATACCTCCTTATCAAAGATTGGGGAGACAGTCTGTGCTTAATGGAGAGCTCTTCAGAACATGTGCATTTCCAGTTAATATTTATCCTGACCCTTCTAATCCACAATGAAATGTTCATGAGCACAATACTTTGGGGTATAAGTTACTCAAAGAATTAAAAAATCCAGTATCATGAGTAATAGGATGCAAGCATCTTTTATGTTGTGCTTGTTGGATGCTGTCCTGGGAACTTTGCACTTACCTTCTTTAGACATTAAGCATTTAGCTATGTTTGCCTTTTGGCAGGGCAATACTTAACTTTCCATATTAATTCTCAAGAATTAACAGCTGAACAAGCTCAACAGAATTGGACAGCAGGACACCCAGAGATTATGGAAGAAGTGCTCTTGGGAACAGGCACATACTCTGATCTAGTCTCACAGTTAACCCTTCTAGACCAGGCTTATCAGCAAATGGTTCTTACACTGAAATGAGGCAGGATAACTATCCTGGGAGACAGAGTCCCCACTCAGTCCTTTTTACACATTCTTCAAGGCTTTCATGAGACTCATGCCCAGTCCTTGGCCAGGTTGCAGGAAGCTAACCGAGGGTAGATATCACATGCCCAGGCAATAGACATTGTGTTACAGCTGGTTTTTCAGAATGCTAATGAGGACTGTAAACAAGTGCTAGGGGCTGCCCAAGTGACTAAAAAAATCTTGGAGACTATTTGAAAGTGTAACAAGATGTGGGTACTGAACACTGTTAGTCCTCTATGTTTGCCCAAGCTCTGTGTGGTTTAATTAAACAAAATCATGCTTTTCCAAAAATATAACGTTTCAATTGTAGCAAAATAAGGCATAATCACAAATAGTGCCCTGGATCTCAGGCAAGAAAAGGTTCAATTGCCCCTCTCTTGGAGGGGAATGCACTGAGTACTTGTCCAAGACCTCACAAGGAAAATCATTGAACTAATCAATGTCATTCTAAGTCAGAGATAGCACCCCATTGATGGGAAGTAGGATGCATGCCTGGACCCAGGCCAAGAAAACAATAAGAGTGTTACTAGTATGGGCTTACAGTCCCAATCCTCAGTGTGTCTCTGAAGAATGGTGACATCCCTTGTCATTGGAACCCCAGGAAGCATGGCATTAGACTTTCCTGCTGCTGAGTGAGAGACTTTGATTAGCAGAGACAAACCTGTTAAAATCCCTAAGAGAATCTAGGGACTCTTCCCTTACATACTATGAGTCTAGTCCTAGGAAAAAGTAAAAAATTTAAACCTGTAAGATGTTGAAGTACTCCCTGGGATTATTGATTTGAACTATTTGGGGGAATTTCAGGTTGTGGTTCAGTGACACGATGCTTGGGTCTTTGAACCAGGTGAATATTTGCTCAGCTGATTCTTTTTTTTCCTCAACTGATCCTCTTACCAGCTGTCAGAACCACAGCTATCAGTTGAGAAGCTAAAGGACTTAGCAGTACACCCACAAGAAAAGGTTTTTCATTCAAGATATCACAGATCACCAGCTCATGTATATGCTTAAAGTTAAAGGAAAATATTTTTGAGGGCTCATGAACACAGCTGCAGATGTTTCAGTATGGCTTCCACCCAAGCAGCAGCCAGCTCCGTCGTGGGGCTAAGGTCTCCCAGATAGGTCATACAGAATTCTGCACTTGTGCCTTGTGTATGCCCCAATAACCATAAGGGAGTCTTTCAGCCATTTGCTGCAAGGATTCCAGTCATTTTGTGGCAGGGATCTGCTGAAAGAGTGGTGGAATTCAGGCTACTAATAAGTCAATTCTACCTGTTGTGGAAGGGTGCCTGAAGTCTATCAGAGGAATTTGAAAGGGAAGATCCCGGCTATGAGACAAGTTTTTAATGGGTGTGACTTCTCCCCATCCAAAGACTGCTCTCTCATTAAAATGGAAACCTGATGTAACTGTTTGTTTGAATCAATGGCCCCTAGCAAAGGAAAAGTGCATTTGCTTATGAGCTTCAGTAGAAGAACAGTTGGAAGATGACATACTGAGACTAAAAAAGTATCCCTTGGAATACTCCTATTTTCATTACACCAAAGAAATCAGGAAAGTGGAGGCTGCTTCCAAATTTAAGAGCTATTAATGCATGTGTTTATCCCATGGGCACTTTACAGCCAGGATTCCTCTCTCCCAGTTCAGTACCACAGGAATGGCTTATGATCATTATCCATCTTAAAGGTTGCTTTTTTAAACCATCCCTTTAAATCTGTAAAACCAACCTCCTTTTTCTTTCTCTATTTCTTACTTTGCTGAGCCTACAAGTGGATATCAATGGAAAGTTTTGCTGCAGGGGATAATGAACAGTCCTACCCTGTGTCAGTATTTTAGATACTGTTAGGAAAACATTCCCTCAAACCAATGAAATATATTATATGGATGATATATTGCTTGCTTTCAACTCAGCAATAATTTATCCTTCTTTTTGCAGAGACTAAATGGGCTTTGATACAACATGGATTATACATGGCCCCTGAGAAAATTCCAACTATCTCCCTCTGTAACAACTTGGGAACTCTGGTAACAGAAAGAGCAGTTCAAGTCCAGAAAATAACATTAATAAGAGACTCATTCCAGAAATTATTAGGAGGCATTAATTGGATTTTTCTGAGGTTAGGAATACCTACATATCAAGTAGTCAAACTATATAAAACATTACAGAGAGATCCAGGTTTCAATTCTTCTAGTACCCTCACATCTGAAACCCTTAAAGAACTCCAAACAATAAAAACTTTGACAGGCCAGGAATAGTGGTGCATGCCTGTAATCCAAGCAATTGGGAGGCTGAGGCCAGCCTGGAATACAGAGATCAAGGCCAGCCTGAACTGAAACTGCATCTCAGAAAGACTAACAAAAAAAAAAAAAAAAAGAAAAGAAAAAAGAAACTGCTTTGGCAAATAGACAGGTGTCTCAAATTAGTTTGACTATGCCACTTATGCTAGTTATACTACCTACTCCTCACGTTCCTCCTGAACTTTTTGCTCAAATGGTGAATCATAGATGTCAACCTGTTGAATGGCTTTATTTTCCTAACCAGCTTACAAAGAGTCTTTGGATGTATTCAGATCAGATAGCTAAGCTAATTCAGCAAGACCACCACAGCAGCATTCAGCCTTTAGGATTTGATCCTGATTGTATTGTGCTTCCTATACTCTTGCACAGTGTACTTATTTGTTGCAAACTTCCTTAGTTTGGTAGATAGTCTTTGCAGATTATATTGGATTGGTTAAAAATCATTATTTTTCTGATAATTTTGTACAGTTGTCATTATTGATTTATTTTACCTAGAAATACTCCAACAACTCTTCTCACAAATGCTTCAACTTATTTCACAGATAGATCATCTCTTAGTTTTGTTGCTTACTGGATTAGCAAAATCACCAGAAAATTGCTACCCCTGGGCTTTTGGCTCAAAGGTCAGAACTGGCTACCCTAATTACCATACTAGAAAGTACTCTCACAGGGGCCAGGAATTTATCTCAGTGGTGCAGTGCCTGCCTGGCAAGTGTGAGGTCCTGAGTTTGATTCCCAGTATCAATATATATATATATATATATATATATATATATATATATACTCTGACGGAACCTGTTAACATTTTATGTAATTCTGCCCATGTAGTTAATGTCACTAACAGTTTGGAAATAGCTACTATAAGAAGTACTCTAGATCCCTGTTGGTTCAATTTGTTTTTGTGATTCTAGGATGGCATTTGGAATAGGACTGCCTCCTTTTATATAGGTCATGTACACTTACACTCCAACCTTCCTGAACCAGTGGCAGAAGGAAACCATTGTGCCAATAGCCTCATTGCCTCAATTTTTCAACAGGTGAGCTTTTCTCATTCTTATTTTCATCAGAATACTGAAGCCCTTACCTCTAGCTTTAGACTTTCTAGATCATAGGCATGCCTCATTGTACAATCTTATCCAACGTGCCAGACTTTACCTACATCAGTTCTACCATGAGGTCATTATCGCCAAGGCCTTCAGACAAATGAGCTATGGCAAATGTATATAAAATATACTCTCTCACATACACCTGAAAACCTTAAAGAATTCCAAACAATAAAAACTTTGACAGGCCAGGCATAGTGGTGCATGCCTGTAATCCAAGCAATTGGGAGGCTGAGGCCAGCCTGGGATACAGAGATCAAGGCCAGCCTTGATATATATATTTGACAATATGGGCACGTTACTATAGATACTTTTTTTCATTTTATGCATACTACCTGCCATGCAGATGATGAGGGGCATATTTAGCAACATTGTCTCTCAATGTTTGCAAAAATGGGAGCTCCTAGGAAAATAAAAGTAGATAATGGCCCTACCTATACAAGAGGGAGCTTTCGAAGATTTGTGTAGTAATGCAATATTAGTCATTCTACTTGAATTCCTTGTAATCCACAAGGACAAGCTTTTTTTTTTTCCTTCATCTTTTTGAGACAGGATTTCACTCTGCAATTCAGGATAGCCCTGAACTCACTTTGTAGTTTGGCCTGGCCTGGAACTCGCAGCAGTCCTCCTGCGTCAGTCCCTGAGTAATGGGTTTATAGGCATGTACCACAATACCCAGCCAGACAAGCTATTATTGAGTGTACTGAGATTAAAACAGCAATTATAAAAGCAAAAAGGAGGGATCAGTTGTAATAACCATAAGTGCACCTTGATTTTCACTTAATATTTGAATCCTGTTAGTAATATAGATACCAATGTTGTGGAATTGCACTGATTAAAAAGTACAAGAGCCTGGGAAAAGGGAGAAGGCACAAGTGTTGTAGCAGTCCCCGGAAATGGGAAAATGGGAGGGACCGGTTACTCTGTTAGCATAGAAACCAGGGTTTGCTTGTGTTATTACAGGAAATGGACAGACACAGCATGGCTTCCCTCTAGGAATGTACAACCACAGAGAGGTCCTGCCATGATGCATCTATGGAGAAACTCAGCTCTCTTCTCCTCACCAACAGAAGCCTTCCCTCAAACAGCTAAAGAAAAATACTCAGGAAGCATAAAGACTTTTGATCATCAGTGTCTGCCTGAGACAAGAATGCCTAGATGTCCCTGGAGGACCCTTTGAATAGACCTTCTGGAAGGATCCCTGACTGCTGGTCACAGCTACACCCCCTTTCAACCTGAAGAAGTTAGTGGTCCTCCCCCATTACCCTCTCACAGCAGTTAGAGAAGGGAGAGCTAAATTAGTCATCATACAGGCAGTCAGATAGGACCCTTGGAAAGAGCCAGTACAGACAACTGTAATTGGAGATACAGTCATTATAAAGGCTATTCCTCAAAACAAGAAAAAGAATAATCACTATGAGTGCTGGGATTACAGGTTTATCTCCTAGCGATAAACAAGCAGCAATTGATATTCAACTTCTGTTATTGTAAAACAAAAAGATGAGGGAGACTAGGTAGAAAGATTAAGGCCTAACTGGCCTCTTCTGTGAGCACTAGAGAGAAAGGCTAAAGAAGTGCATGCTGGGAAAATACAGATGAGATCCTGATGTTTACATGGGTACGTACCATGGATGGACGGAGAAAGACAGATCCTGCTTTTACTCTTATTGCTGGTACCTATGTCCAAGGTGCACCAATCCCTTGGGGTTCTTTGTCAAAGGGAAACAAGAGTCCCGTGACCTTCACACTTTAAACGATTTTGTGTCTTTGTGTTTCATTTTCGTCACCCTTTGGTCAGGTACATGCTCATAGGTTGGCCCCCTGTACAGGGCCTGGGCTTGCTTCAGGACAGTGTGGTAGTGTGCCCCAAGTAGCTCAAACCATCATATTTTTATGGAGAGTTTTACCTTTTTTTGGGGGGGGGATTGGTTTTTTCTTTCGAGACAGGGTCTCACTATATAGTTCAGGCTAGCTTTGAACTCATGATGTAGCCCAGGCTGGCTTCAAACTCATGGTGATCCTTTGCCTCAGCACTATGAATGCTGGGATTATAGGCATGTGTCACTATGCCCTGTTCAGTTTTACCTTTAAGCATGATCTAAACCCAGGATGGACAGGGAAAAAGAAAGATGCTAGTCAAAGGATACAAATATCAATCAGAATGCAAAAACTTTTAGTGATCTACTGATTGCACTGTGTGGTGACTACAGTTAATATGTTATATACAGTTGATTGCATTGTGTGGTGAATATGTTACATACAGTTATATACAGTTAATATGTTATATACAGTTAATATGTTATATAGAGTATTTCAAAATTGCTTTAAAAATAGAATGTTTGAGCCAGGCAGGGTGGTGTATACCTGTAATCACAGCATTTGGGAAACTGAGGCAGGAGTTATTAAAAAAATTCTGGACTACATAGCCAGACCCCAATCTCAGGGAAAAAAAAAAAGAAAAAAGAAAAAGAAATGCTGGATGCACGTCAGTGATCTCAGCACTCAGGAGGCTGAGGGAGGAGGACTGCTGAGGGTTCGAGGCCAGCCTGGGCTACCTAATGAGTCAGAGTCAGCCTGAACTACATGGCAAGGCTCTGTTTCAAAAAAAAGAAAAAAAATGCTAACATCCTCACCACACACATAATTTGTGAGTTATGGTAGTGGATACATTTATTAACTAAATGGAACCTTTCTACAATGTCTATACAATACAAAACAGCACTCTGTACTCCATAAATATATATAAATATATATATATTTGATTAAAAATAAGTACATAAGTTTTGGGGAAAATGGAATGTTCTAACTCCCTTAGTTGTAAAATACCCAAATCCTCAAAGAATATATTTATCAGTCATCTCATTTAGTATTTGTGCTACCAAAGTGAGTAATGTAGTCATCTCATTTAAACAGCTAAACATGGTATGAACAGCTACTTTGAAGAAAATGAGACATTATGGTAGTCATTGCTGACTTTCTATCATCTTGTCGGAAAGTCCATTAATGCTTTTATGCTTTGTTTTGATTGGCTTTAGTCTGTTTTGTATTATTTAATTTCAATATGTATGAAGGTATGGACCGCTGTCTTGAAGAGAATAAGAGACATTATGGTAGCCAGTGTTGATTTTCTTATTGTCTGGTTTTGAAGGCGCATAATTTTTCCTTCTTTCGTTTTGATCAGTTTTATATTATTTTGTGTTGTTTGAATTCATTTTATGTGAAGATTATGGACAACAAAACAGTTGTTTGATTAACTCATATTGCTGTCCATATCTTCGAAGAAAACAAGGGACATTATGGTAGCCACTGTTGATTTCCTGTTGTCTTGTTTTGAAATGCTGTGTTGCTTGCACTGTTTTGTTCTGATCTGCTTTGTTCTATGTCTTAAATTTAAAAAAAAAAGAAATAAGCAGCTAAACAAAAAGTGAAAAAAAGATTTAAATTATGGTAAATGATATGAAAGATATGTGAGTTGAAACATAAAAACTGCAAAGATTTTGGAGTGGTGAGATTATAGGTGATTTTTATTTTTGATTTACTTTTAAAATTACTTTGAAGTAAAAAATATTTGAGTTTTGTGTAATATGAAGGGCCTTTTCTTGAGCTGATTATATAAAATAAAATCAGAAAGGACTGAAAATACAAGAATAAGGATTAAGAATTCTCACACAAAAAAACAAGATTTCTCAAATCCTACTTCGAAAGATTGTTTCAATTCCTAAGGTAACATTTTCTAAGTTAGGTATACAATTTCCAAATAAATGTTCACCAACAATGTGATCCAGTGATTTCATACCTAGATATTTATCCCAGGGAAATAAAAGCATACATTCATGCAAACACTTAAAACAAAAATGATCACTGCAGATTGATGGACTGTGGGGGAAAGAGAACAAAAAGTCATCAAGAAGCAAGCCTTCCCTGCACATTGGTGCCATGCACAGGCTGCTGCAGGGACAGCCAGATGCTGGCCTTTTCCCATGAGTCAGTGCCATTTGCAGAGAAGAGAACAAGAAACCACCAAGAAGCAAGCCCTCTCTGCGAATCGGTGCCATGTACAGGATGCTGGTGGGAGAGCCAGATGTCAGCCTCTTCTGGTGCATCCCCCACCACCCACTGTAAGTGACCAGCTGATCCAGAGAAACACAGGCTGTGATGATAGCTATTGCATTAAAATTTAATTTAATCCTTGTAGTGTTTAGTGTTTCACTGCCTTTGCAGACCTAAAGCCAATAGTCTGATCATCTACTGAGAGGATAACAATATGCATTTATAGGGGATCGCCTTTGGAGGGTGATAGGCATTGATAATTCCCCATCATCTTGTTTTGAATCATTTGTATCATTTACTTTGTTTTGTTGGGTTGAGTTTTATTCTGTTTTGTTTTGTTTGATTTTATTATATCCAATGGCACGGGCAGCTATTTCAAAGATAGCAAGACATACTATGGTAGCCATTTTGGATTTTCTATTGTTTTGAAGTCCTTTATTTCATTATTTGTTTTGTTTTTATTGGTTCTATTCTGTTCTGTTTCATTTGATTTTTATTATGTCTGAAGGTATTTTGAAGACAAGAGGCATTATGTTGACCATTGTTGATTCAGTATTGTTTTGAAGCCCTTTGTCACTTATACTGTTTTGTTTTGATTGGCTTTATTCTTTCGTATTTTGCTTGGTTTTATTCTCTTTAAAATAAAAATTAAAAAAGAATGATCACTGCAGTTCTATTTTTAAGAGTCACAACCAGAAACAACACAAATGTCTAGGAGCAGGTGGATGTATGAACAATCCATGGTTCACTCACTCAAGGGTATGTAATGATTCAACTATTGACAAGGAGCAACACACATGAAATTAAACATAGTTATGTGGATAGAATGAGCCCTACAAAAAAAGCACATACTGAATGGTTACAATTCTATTACCTCTACAACATGCAAACAATCCATCACGGCATAAATAAATGAAGAGCTGCTTGGATCAGAAGACAGGAAGTGGTTACAAGTGGCAAAAAGGAATATTTGTGGTTAATGTAGTGTGTGTTCATCATCAATATATGGGTGATAGTTTCCAGAAGGGTTGCATGTGTGCAGAGTCATCATATTTTACATTTCAAAGAAGTGTCATTCACAGTATGTCAACTGTATCTCCATAAAATTTCTTGAAACTCATCACCTGATGTACCCATCACCCATAGTTTATCACATTTATTAGCATTTTTCCTACATTTAAGTATGATATGAATAAACTCAAATGAGTCATCACAAGTAAATAAATACAATTTTTTAAAAAACAAAAAATATGCTGGGCATGGTGGTACAGACCTCTAATCCCAGCATTTGGAACACTGAGGCAAGAGGATCAGTGAGTTTGAGGTCAGCCTGGATTACATGGTGAATTAGGCCAGTGAGACCCTGTCTCAGGACGAACATACACATATGCATACATACACAAATCAAACAAACAAAAAAATAAAAATAAAGACCCTGTGTGAGACAAGGGAGGGTCCCTTCCTCCTAGAGCAGGTTCTGCTGTCTTTAACAGGTTTACTTTAGAAAGAGGGCCCCGGTCCTCTCTTCCCATGTGGGACAATTTCCTCTCTGCATCCCTAAAGATACTTACACACTCACACATTCGACCCAGAGCCTGTTTCTGTGATCAGGGGCCAGGAGGAGGCCAAGAGGAAAAATGGACCCTGGGAGGTAACACAGGAGAAGGAGAAAAGGTCCCTTCTTGGACAAGATTGACCAATGACAGCCAGTCAAAGTGTTCTGCTTCTGCCATTAGAGATTTAGATGTCACCAGCCCTGGGAATATGCTAGTTTCTAAGTGGCCCCACATTGTTTACCAGCCCACCTACCTAGGGCAAGGAGAGGATTTCCCAGAGCTCCTCCCAGGCACAGGCAGGTGGAAGACAACACAGAGGCCTGGTCACTCCATTGAGGGGCGAGCACAATGGCCTGGTGCACAACACAGACTTTTCTTCTGTGGGAGTCAATAACCACAAAGAAAAGGGCAGGGCTGGGGATTTAGCTCAGCGGCATAAGTACCTGCCTTCCAAGCAGGCAGTTGTGTGTTCAATTCCCGGTACCAATAAAATAAAAAAAAAAAAAAAGGGAGGATTTAACGAATTAAGAGAAACTAGTGGTATAAATGAAACAAATTAGCATATATATTAAAATATTTCTGGAACAACGGAATAGATCATTTGGGGAATTATTTGGACTTTTTCCTACCTCCTATTTATTGACTATTTTGCTCGCTCTCTCTCTCTCTCTCTCTCTCTCTATATATATATATATATATATATATGCATGTATATACATAGATATGAACATTTCTTTAGTTCATTGATAAGAAAATTTTGTATTTTATCTATTTGTTTCTTCTTTGTAAGAGTCTTTTTTGTCTATGATTTGTACTCTGAGTAACCTTTTGTCCATTCTTTTAAGACTATAATATGCAGTATGATTCTCTAATTATTTTGTTATGAAATTTTTTGTTCATAGAGATAAGAATGCTTTTGAATATTTTTTATTAATATTTAGTTATATAACATTAAAATTTTTTTTTAAAAAAATGACTATGCTGGGCATGAAACCTAGGGAAAATCTTTTTTTATCGGTACCGGGGATCAAACTCACGACCGCCTGCTTGCAAGGCAGGTGCTTATGCCGCTGAGCTAAATCCCCAGCCACTTAAACCTAGGGAAAATCTAAATAAACTTTCAGCTTCCCTTGCTTTTATTTTTTTAATTTTTAGATTTCTCTTTTGTTTTCCTCAGGCATGGCCTTGCTATGCAGTTCAGGCTAATCTTGAACTCACTGTGTAGCCAAGGCTGACCTTGAACTTGCTGTAATTCTCCTGCCTCAGCCTCTTGAGTACTGGGATTACAGATGTGCACTACCAAGCCTGGCTTCTCTTGCTTTTAGTTAATTGCTTTTGGTTGACTTTTAAATCACTGACTTTGAGCTGGGATGATTGGCACTCATCTGTAATCCTAGTATTCTGGGAGGCTGAAGCAGGAAGCTCTTAAGTTTGAGCCTAACCTGGGCAATTTACTAACTTTGTGAGACTCTGTCTCAAATAAATAAATAAATAAAAGTTTATAAATAAATTTAAAAGTCTGGACATGTAGCTAAGTGTGAAGGCCCTGGCTGGGTTCAACACCCAGTACTGTACTAAAAAAAAAAGATTATACCAAATAGGCAAAGACAGACAAAAAAGACCATACACTGGATGGACTAATTTGTGTACAGTGACAGAATGCAGATTAGTGATTTCCTGGGACTAGGATCTGGGGAGAAAGAACAAGAAAGAATTATTTACATGAGAGCATAAAAAAAGACTGTTAAGGACTCTCGTTACCTTGATGGTGCTGGTTGTCTCATGGGTGATATTTACCTCAAAACTTACTCACTTGTACTTATTCTTTTTTTTTGGAACCGAGGGTTGAACTCACGAACTCACACTTGTCAGGCAGGTACTTGTGTCACTGAGCTAAATCCAAGGCCCTCCACCTGCACCTATTTATTTATCTATTTATTCTGCAGTACTGGGGATAGAAACCACAGCTTCAGGAATGCCAGGCAAGCAATCTAACACTAAGCTGCATACCCAGCCCCACATCATACACTTTAAATATATACAGTTTTATATTAATAATACTCCAACAAGGTTTTTTTAATGGGTAAATGATTGGAACAGATGTTTACTAAAGAAGATACAGAGATAGCAAATAAATATATAGAAAGATGTTTATCATACATAGGATGACGTTTATCATAACACATAGTAAAAATCCCAGTTTATCAAATTTGCTTAATTTTTAAGACTGCTTTTGTTTCCACTGATTTCTCTTTTCACTCTGCTCATATATTTCTTTAAGTACTTAAGTATACTTATAAAAGCTGTTTTAACATCTTTGCTGACCCCGTCACATCTGC
The DNA here is from genome assembly GCF_034190915.1 of Cavia porcellus. Lineage (NCBI taxonomy): Eukaryota > Metazoa > Chordata > Mammalia > Rodentia > Caviidae > Cavia > Cavia porcellus. The sequence goes on from NW_026947515.1 coordinate 19,929,921, forward strand.
ATCTTTTTTTTTTTTTTTTTTTTTTTTGTCGCTACCGGGGATCAAACTCACGACTGCCTGCTTGCAAGGCAGACGCTTATGCTGTGAGCTAAATTCCCAGCCCCGTCACATCTGCATCTTTCTATTCACTGACAGTGTTTTCACTGTCAGTGCTATGTGCTATGATCACATTTTTCTGCTTCTTGACATGTCTAATTTGATTAGCTACAGGACACTGCAGATACTATTTATTTAGTACCTGGACTTAGCCCCCTTCATTTTTTTGTTTTTCTGCACCTGTGTGTGTGTGTGTGTGTGTGTGTGTGTGTTTTGCTGGAGAATAAGCCCAAGGCCTTTGCACTGAGCTACATCTCCAGCAACTTGTTTTTATTTTTTCTTTTGAGGTGGGTTCTGAGTCACTAAGTTGCCCAAGCTGGCCCAAGTTTGGGATCATCCTTCCTCAATCTTCCAGAATGCTTGGATGATGCCATGAGCCACTCACCCGGCTATTATGTATGTATGTATGTATGTATTTATTTATTTATTTTGGTATCGAGGATTGAACTCACAACTTTGCGCTTGTGAATTTTTATATTTTAGGAGATAGGATCTTGTTATATTTCCCAGGCTGGCTCTGAACTCCTGAACTCAATCCATCCTTCTGCCTAAGACTCCTGAGCAGCTGAAACTACAGGTATTTGCTACTACCCAGTGTTGCTACCTTATTTTAAAGCATGTTGACTTAATTTTGGACAGCAGTTATTTATGGATTTGTTTGAGCTGTTTGAGAATTATTTGTTAAATTTCAAAATGAGTATAGATTCATGGGAAATTGCAAAAACAGTACAGAGAAGTCCTATATACCCTTTGCCAACATTCCTACAGTCCCATCTTTCCTGATTATAGTAAATATCAAAATAGAAAATTCGTATTGATAAAACATGTGTATATTTATATATCATCTTATGACATTGGGTAGATTCATATAACCATCATCCAAGTCAAGATACAAAACTAGCTAGGCATGGAGATGCATGCCTCTAATTTCAGCTATCTGAGGCGCTGAGACAAGAGATTCCTAAATTCAACCCCAGCCTAAACAATTTAGCAACTTATCAAGAACCTTCTCAAAACAGAAAACAACAAAGAAAATGGAATATAGCTCAGTGTTAAGACTCTGGGTTCAATAATCCCCAGTATAGGGTGGAAAAAATGTACAAAGATATAAAACTCTGTCTCTTTTAGTCATAACCCTACCCCCACCTGTCATAACCCTAACTCCTGTTAATAAGAAATTTATTCCAGGGGCTGGAGGTTTAGCTCAGCAGGCATAAGTGCCTGCCTTGCAAGCAGGCAGTCATGAGTTTGATCCCCGGTACTGATAAAAAGGAAAAAGACAAAAAAAAAAAAAAAAAAACAAGTACCAAGAAATTTATTCCAAATTTCTTTATGTGTTTTGAAGAATGTGATATAAAGTATGTGACTTTTTGAGACAGAGCCTCACTATGTAGTCCAGATTGGCCTTGAAGTCACTACAGCTTAGGCTAGCCTTGAACTAGTGATTCTCTTCCCTCAGAATACCAGAGTGCTAAGATTACAGAGATGCGCCTCTATGCACAGCTAGCTTTGTAGCTTGATTTTGTACAGGGCTTACAAGAGTGCACCACCATGCTCAGCTGTGACATATGACATTGTCCTTTTTCTGTTACATAACACTCTTGAGATCCATCCATGTTATGTGTATCCATAGCTCATTTCTTTATATTGCTGACTAGTAGCAGTCCATATATGGACGCACCAGTTTAACCATTCATCTATTGAAGAACATTTGGTTTTTTATAGTTTCAGACTACTACAAATAATATTGCTGTGAACATTCATGTATAGGTTATGTGGACAATTTTCACTTCTCTAGGGTAAGTGCCCAGAAGTGTGATTGGGCATAATGGAAGGTATATGTTTAGTTCATTAAGTCACTGACAAACTATTTTTTCAGAGCAGCTCTGCCTTTCTACATTATTACCAGCAATTATGACACGCAGTTTTGCCACATCTTTGCAGCATGTGATATTGACATTTTCTTTTTCAGTGCTGTTTGCTACGCAAGCACTTTATCCAGAGCTATAGCCCCAATGCCTTATTCTTTCTTTTTAAAGCTATTCCAATAGGTGTGTAATGACTTTTATTATGATTATTTTCATTCACCTAATGACTAATGATGTTGAATAACTTTTCATGTGACTATCAGAAGTCTGCTCTTCAGTTAAATATATTTTGCCCAATTTCTAATTGAATTGCTTATTTTATACTGTTAAGTTTTGTAAATACTTTACATATTCTGGATGCAAATTCTTTTTCAAATATGTCATTTGCAAATAAGTTCTATTCATCTGTAACTTCTTGGGGGGTGGGCATTGTGATGATACTACCAGGAGCCTTGTGCATGCTAAGCACAAGCCCTACCACTAAGCTACATCTCCAGCTCCTGTAGTTTTATCTTTTCATCCTCTTAACAGTGTCTCTCACAGAGCAAAAGTTTTAATTCTAAAAAAATACAATTTATTGATATTTTCCTCTCAAAGATTGTGCTTTTGGTGTCACGTATAAAACACTAAAAGCCTAGGCTTTAGAGACTTCCTCCTATATTTTCTTCTAAGTTTTATATTTTTATATTTACTCATAGGTCTATCTACCTGTCTCAAATTAAAAACCAGCACAGCCTCTCCATCTTCACAGAGCTCTGAATAAAACCTTTTTACCTTTCCACCAAAATACCCTACGTCCTTTGATATGATCCTGAGAGACCTAAGAAGTGTTAAACTTCTTAGGAAGCTCAGTGTTTTAGATATGTCTGTTAACCACCACCACTACCACCCTAACAAAGTGAAGCCAGACAACAGCAGCTCATTTCTGCAATATGGTATTAGCTACTTGGAAGGCTGAGGCACGAGGACCTCAAGGTTACACGTAAGCCTGGGCAATTTGGACTCTCAAAATAAAATAATTTTTTAAAAGGGCCAGGATGTAGCTTAGAGTAGGGTGCACCCTTGAATTACATCCCCAATACGAGGATGAGGGTGAACGAAGAGATCGATGTAGGATTCCATTTCTGTCTCTTGGAACTCACGTTTGACCTAAACGAACACCGTGCTAACTGTAGAAAAGTTAAATATAAGTCGCAAAATTCGCCCATAACCTGGCAGCCGAAGTGGCCCACACAACTTATAACTGGGACAGAATCTCGTTGTCTTCCAGAAGACCCTGATTGACTACCCCACCGCTCTTTCCAAACCAGGGCAGCCCTAAACTAGCGCTCCTCAACAAAGCTGCAGTTACACCATGCAACCCCTCCCATTGCTCCGCTGCAGCCAATAGCACCCGGGATTTTGGAGGCGGGCTCTGCTTGGGTGCTCATTCTGATTGGACACTTTAGGGGGGGCGGAGCCAGGCTAGAGGCAGAGCTCCACGGAGCTCCTAGTTAAGGGCGAACGGCTGGGCGCCAAGTTCGGGTTAGCGAAGCGCTGAGAGTCACGTGGCGGGGCGCGAGTCGGCGGGGCCTGGCTCTTGTGGGACCCCAGACGGTGTAAGACCGACGTGTTGCCAGTACGTCTGAGGCTGCGTTCTAGTAGGTGAGTGAGTGATCTGGGGTGCAGGCACCTCGACGTCCCGGCAACGTGGGCGCTCTGGTGCCCTCAGTTTCCCGCCACGCTTGCCATGCTTCCTGGCTGGCAGAGTGACTGCCGGGCGATCACTAAGGGCCGAGAGACTGAAGGTCGGCGGCAGCTAGCTACAGCCCCTCAAGTCCTGGGCACTTTGGGGTAATGAGGGTGGGGGCCTTGGTCTTTTGGCGTGAATGCGAAGGCCTATTGTGGGCATAAGAAGCCTCTTTCCTAAGGGGATTTTCACTAAGCTTTTTGATCTGAGGACTACTCCACACCTTGCACTTTCATCCCCTCCCAGCTGGGCTGCAAATCAAGGGCTAGCATTTTCCTCTAGGTGCAGATGAGGGAGGTGAGGCAATAAGGGAAGAGCCCAGCCCGTGGAAAGGGGAGAACCCAGAATAGAGAGCCTCGTTAAAGCCTGCACGCCTATGTGGTCCCTGCTTCTCCACCAACACCTTACTTTGTCGCTCACATTGTCTGTAGTGCCACCCTCTATTCTAGGAAGCAGGCGACCACTTTAGGATTCTTGGCTCAATGCCTCTTCTTTGAGGTTCTAAAAGTTAAGTGACCAGTTGGTCAGTTGAGGCCAAATTCAGATGCATTTAGTCAGGAAGTTGCTGGACTGGAAACACCACTTTGGGGTCCTTTAGAATTAAATTTCTTACTTGAGAGAATAAATGAATGATTAATTATGCTTTTGTCTAATACAGTGTAAGAAGCTTAGGAACTAAAGGTAACCCAGAGTTCAAAGTCTGACCCTATTGTTACATAACCTTTGACAAGTTAACCCTCTGACCCTCAGGTCTTCCTCTGTAAAGAAAAGAACTCAAGACTCATGTGTGACAGCCAGATGTTCACTAGGTACTTCTGTTGTCAGACTCCTGACAGGATCACTTGTATGGTAGGACTAGGGGATCTGGCGAAGCTGGTGAATTGTTGGTGAATTGTAAATGACTAGGTCTCTCCCTGGGGTGGTGAAGATTGTAGAACATACAAGTGACAGTGCTTGTACAAAAATAGCAACACTATAGTGACAGGGATGCTACAGTGAGCTTTGTTGGGCTGGGCTGCTCAGTGGGGGTCACTGGTAAAGTTAGTGAAGGTGGCCCTAAGATCCCTAGTTTCCTGGCACTGATCTGAGTGCATTGGACCTGATGTCTGGTTTAACTCTCACGACTGGCTTCAGAATATCATTATCCCTGTGTTAGATGTGAGGAGCCTGAGACACAGATGTCAGCAACTAAGGTCACACATTAGGAAGTAGCAGAGCAGGACTGAGCCCATAGTCAGTGCCAGCACCTTCACCCTTCTAGAAGTGAGCTTCAGTACCCACTTGCTCACTGTAGCTCTTACTGTTAGGAGAATCTGAGGTGTGGACCTGTGACATGTCCACCCACTATTGGGTTTTGCTACTCATTACTTTCAGTGCCAAGGTTCCTAGGAAGCAATTTGAAACTTGTAAAATATATAACATCAAGGTAAAAATCTATTCTGTTCTGACTGACTTTGAATCTCATCTCCTGTGGACACTCACTTTTTTCCCAGGCTTAACCTGACTTCTAACCTTTGGGAGTCAGATGTCTTCCTATCTTAGGGGTTTGCACTTAGTGTTTGGGATTTTTTTTTTTTTTAAGATAGTGTCTCACTATATAGTTCAGGCTGGCCTTGAACTCACAGTGATCCTCCTCCCTCAACCTCCCAATTACAGGTATGTACCACCATGCCTGGCCTCACCTCAATTGTTCTTACCCCTAAATTGTATATACCTGCCTCCTTTCCGTGCTTCAGATTTCAACTCAGGTGCTTTCATGGCCCAATCAAAAGTAGCCCCCACCCATTTATTGTTCTCATAGTCAACATCACTTAGTACCAAGAACTATACCCTAAAAAATGGTTAGAATGGTAAATTTTATGTCTTATGTATTTTACCGCAATCTAAAAATAGCAGAAAGTAATTCTGACCAACCTCCAGATCTTAAGATGCTGAGTTTTTCTTCCCTAAATATTATATTAGATAAAAATGATTTTTTTCTCTTTGCATCTTAAAAAGTATATAATCTCAGGATCTTTCTCTTTCTTACTATAAATAAGAATGCCCTAGTATATAATAAACTGAAATAAGACAATTCAGGACCTTTTCACAAAGGGACATTGCCAGACTTTCTTGAGGTAGAGTCTCATTAAGTTGCTCAGGCTGTGCAAGAACTTGTAATCCTCCTGTCTCAGCCATCCAGAGTGTTGGGATTATAGGTATGGACCATCACACCTGGCTGACACAATGAATCTTGAACTTTTTGAATAAACTCAGACTTTTTCATGGCTCAGAAAAAAAGCTTATTGAGGACTCAGGAAGATTATAGATTTAATTAATAAGGATATAGTACTGGTAAAAGTTAAGTAATACTTGGATTCAGAGGGCCATAAGTGATCTTTGATCCTATAATATGTTAATAGGAACGAGGAAGAAAAAAAAAAGTCAAACTAGGAAACCAGGAACAGACTGCTGGAATGAGGAGCCAAGAGATGGCTACACTGACGGTTCTCACCAGAGTTTAAGAATCATTGCAGCTCAGAAATACTGTGAAAACCTGCAGAACACCTTACGAGGTGTAATTTGCTAGACAAATAGAAACATTGAATAAATGTTGCCTGTAATCCCAGCACTGTGAGAAACTCAGGCAGGAAGATCACAAATTTGAGTCCAGCCTGAGCAATTTAGCAACTGAGACACTGTCTCAAATTTTTAAAAAGGGCTGAGGATGTAGCACAGTCAAAAGGCCCTGGTACTGTAGTACTGGGGGAAATGTTATCACTGATCAGTAAAGGGTTATGTGTGGGCAGACAGCAGAGTCCTCAAGCAGAATGGGGGAGGGTGAGCCCCACCTCCAGTGACCTGAACTGAATGCCTTTTGTCAAATAACTCAAGAACTGACCCTCTGGTGAGGAGGTTTCCAAGTGGACTTTAGTTCTTTGGTGGTAAGGAAGTATCCTCTTTGTGTTGCTGGCCACTTTGGAATCCTTTTTTAACCTTCAGTAGTTAATATTTAAAAGAAGTTTTGCTCTTTAGGAGTCTAGGACCAGCAGGCTTAGTTTGGCTCTGAGGCAAGTTTGTAGGATTGCACTGATGGTGCCTGAATACAGGCTCAGCAGGGAGAAGCCACGAGGCCTGATGCCAAAGCACCTGCACATGCTCCAAGCAGATGTGGCCTGTGCAAGGTGCTGTTGCTATGGCCGCAGAAACCTTCTGTGGCATTTGAGTGCAAGTGCTTGGACTGGCACTTTGTGTTTTGCAGGTGTGGTTGTATGCCTAATAATGTCATACTTATGTTAGAATGACTACTTTGAAAGCCCTAATTAGGAATTTTCTAAAGATGGTTGATAGTTCCTTATTTGACCTCTGCCAGAGAAAAGAAGATCACTGTAATTTAGGTCTATTTAGGCAATTTATTTGGCATTTCTCTTTATTTTCTTTTTCTGTCTATTTGTTTTTGAGACAAAATTTCACTCTGTAGTTTAGGCTGCCCTTGACCTTGCAGTGATCCTCCTGTCTCAGCCTCCAGACAATATTTAGAGTTTCTATTTGTCTAGCAAATTACACCATGGAAAAAGGAATGTCACAATTCATTCCTTTGCAGTCTAGATACCCTCAAACAGGCCCTGACCCGGCTACTAACGAGAGTCTTTCTCACTACCCTCCCAGCCCCAGCACCCGGTTCTTTAACAGCGTTGACCTTAATCATTTAGTGCCCTTGTTTGGTTCTCTTATGTTGCAGCACCTTTTGGGAAGCTCAAAAAGGCTAGGCTCCTGGCGGATTTGTTCACTATAATACCAAACACGGTGGAGGCACATGGAAGGCCCTCAGAAAATGTTCACATAAAAATGTAACCAAAACAGTGGAAAAGCACAAAAAACCTGACAACTATTGATTAAGGGAGTTCCTATAAATCTTTGAACTTTCACACTGGGGAAAATGCCACGGATCACAAAATTCCAAGTGTTTTTTTGGGTTTTTTTTGGTTTGATTTGGTTTGTTTGTTCCTTTGCTTGTTTTTTTTTTTTGTATAGTGTTGTGTTTGTTTGTTTGTTTGTTTTGAGTCAGGTTCTGAGCCTTGCCTTCATGCCCAATCTGCTTGTGTAGCCCTAGGCTAAAATACTTTAAAAAGAAAGAAAGAAAAAAACAAAAGACAAAAGAAAGTTTCACTGGGAGTGTAGCTCAGTGGCACAGGGCCTACCTAGCAAGCATTAGGTCCAGAGTTCAATTTTTGGTACCAAAATAAGAAAGATACTTTTTTGAGCTTTGTTTTCATTGCTGGAAACATGAAAAAAATGAACACATGAGATTGTTGCTGGGATTACAATGATATAATTAACACTGTATTCACTTCCTAGAGGAGTTCCTCACAGCAAAAATTCCAAGTACCCTTTTTTGGAGTGCCGGAGAAATGTGTCCAAGCTGAATATAGTGTTGCTATCTGCTCTACTCACATTATAAAATGCTGCTAATGGGCATCATAGAAGAACCATCCCAATTGCTTGTATTCTGTTCTTTGTTAATTTGTGTATCTGCCCAGAAAAATCTGAAAAGTTGCTAAATACAAAATTTTTGCCTTTTTCAAAAATAACTTACCAGTTGCCTGCTGCCAGAATTATTTTAATTTAACAGTTCACCTGTGCAGTCACTTGGCAATATTACTTATTTGTAGATATCTATATTGGGTACCGTGGGAGAAGTTTTTTAAAAAGAACACTCAGTCCTGCCTTCAGAAACTTGGTTTAGTTGGGGGATAAGCTGCAGTAGGAGAAGCCAAACAATGAAGGCCCTGAGCCAGGCTCACCGTAGGTACCACCTGACTCTTAGAAGCAGGGCTTGAGGTTGGACAGGGCTGGAGAGAAGAGGGCCAGGTCTACAGTCAGAAAGAAACTAGAAGTTCTGCATGGTGGTTTTGCAATGGATTATACTTGTGTTTACCAAGTAATTCTGCAGGAAAGGCTAAAATAGTAGGCCAGCACTTAGCAACAGGAGCACTTATAGGTTGCTATGAGCTTTGCCTACGTTTATCATTGGCTTCACACATGCTTTTCTCATTTTTTAGGCAGCTTTGAACTAGTGTGATGACAACTCCAGTCAACGGAACCCACAAGGATGCTGCCCTGTGGTCCTCCCATGAAGCTATGCTGGCACAACCCCTCAAGGACAGTGACATCGAGGTAAGAATTGTGAGGTATTTGCATTGTATGTTCATGTCAGAGGCCTCTATTTAAATCTCTAGTTTTTTGTTTTTGTTATTATTTTGCAGTGTTGAAGATTTTATCCAGGAGATCACACATGCTAGGGAAGTGCTGTACCTCTGAGGTACACTTATAGCTCCTAAATCTCTAGTTCTAATCATGAATTAATTTTATTACAGACTACTTTGCGATGTCTATATGCAGTATATATTTAGTGCCAGCTTGTGGCGCTGGGGATGCAGCTCAGTGTTGTAAAGCACTTGCCTAGCATGTGGGAAGCCCTGGGTTCTTTTACCCAGCACTGCATGGAATGTGCCACAATGAAGGACAGTGGTGAGAAAGTTATTAAAAGTTTTTGAAGGTGAATTGCAATATGTCTGACTTCCTGCAAAGTGTTGTGCTGGGTGCTGTGGAGGAAAGCAGAGAAAGAGGTCATTTATAATTGATTTCTCCTTGCATTTCATAGGGAATGTATCTATTTAAATAATTGGGAGCTTTTTGGGGGGGGGGTAACAGTTTTATTAAGATATTGTTCACTCACCATATAATTGAGTGGTGTTTATTATACAGAGGTTCCTTGACTTACTTTGTAGTGGTATCCCAATAAGCCTATCGTAAGTAGAAAATGCAGTTAAGCAAAAATGCACTGAACTTGGGGCTGGGGATTTAGCTCAGTGGCTCAAGCGCTTGCCTGGTAAGCAAGAGGTCATGAGTTCAGTCCCTGATACAAAAAAAAAAAAAAAAATGCACTGACCTGCAACACCTGTAATCCCTGCTGAGCCAGTAGGATGATCACTGCCAGCCTGAGCTGCAGTGCAAACCCATGTCTCAAAAAGACAAAAGGGAAAAAAAACAGAACGCATATGCCTAACCTGCCACACATCCTGGTCTAGCAACACAGAGCACCAATTGTTTTCCCCAGGGACTGCAGGGCTGATGATGAGCTTTGGTGCAATGCCACTGCCAGGTATCAGCAGAAAAAATAGTACTGTGTGTCTCTAGCCGAGGAAATACACAATTTATACTTTGAAGTACAGTTTCTATCAAATATATATCACTTCTCTGTCATTGTAAAGTCAAGCCATTTTAAGTCGGAATATGTATATTCATAATTTCAGAACATTTTTATGTCCAAGAGCCCATTAGGGGTCACCGTAACCTTCCCCAAAATCCCACGCCTGTGCAACCACTAATCTACTTTCTGTTTCTCTGCATTTGTCAAAACATCTTTTTCCGGGGCTGGGGATTTAGCTCAGCGGTATAAGCGCCTGTCTTGCAAGTGTGTGGTTGTGAGTTTGATCCCTGGTAAGGATAAAAAAGAAAAAGACAAAAAAAAAAAAAAAAAAAGAAAGAAAAACCAAACAAACATCTTTTTCCTTGAAAGGAACAAGGAATATGGGTCGTCAGATTTTTTTGATTTGGAATATGTGCATAGACTTTCATAGTGAAGCATTTGAAATCCAAAATATAGGAATAAAGATAATATGTTGGTGTAGAATTACAAGTTAGGTGGGATACATAATTTTCTCTTCAGTTTTTTCTTAATTCATTTACTCTGATTCTTTTTTTTTTTTTTTTTTTTTTTGTCTTTTTCATTTTTATCGGTACTGGGGATCGAACTCACGACCGCCTGCTTGTAAGGCAGGTGCTTATGCCGCTGAGCTAAATCCCCAGCGGTTCTTTCTTAAATGTTGAAGCTTTTGAGGAAAACTTATTCTGCCCTCAAGAGTCCTCCAGGTTATATAGGTTCCATTCAGCATCTGAGAGCACAACCTTAATCTATAATAATGTCTTTTCTCTTTAGGAGATTATATTTTGTTTTTGGTTGTAGTGGAGACGGAACCCAGGGTCTTCATAATAAACTATTTCCCCACCCCTTTTTAATTTTGAGACAGTGTTTCACAGAATTGCCCAAACTGGTCTCAAACTTGCAGACCTCCTGCTTCATCCTGCCAGAGTGCTGGGGTTACAAGGAGATTATGGCTTTGATCAGAATAGAATTTTAAACTAAAGTATATCAGTGTTCAGCATCTTTTCTCTTTCTGTAAGGTGTACAACATCATTAAGAAGGAGAGTAACCGGCAGCGAGTGGGATTGGAACTGATTGCCTCAGAGAATTTTGCTAGCCGGGCAGTTCTGGAGGCCCTGGGCTCCTGCTTAAATAACAAATACTCGGAGGGGTACCCAGGCCAGAGGTGAGTATCTTCAAAGTCCTGCTTCAAACGTGGTGAAGTCCTTAATCAATGTAGAATTGCTACATGTGAATTGCAGTAAATAAGAAGCCTTTCCTTCCATTCTTGCTTCTCTACCATACCCCTTTTTGATCCCTGCTCATGGTAACTGTTCGTGGAGCAGCCCTTTTGGAAGACTTCTGTAGTAGCAATCAGTGTGTAAGGAATACATCCATCCTCTGTCTGTCTAGGAAAGGCTGTTGTCTTCTAAAGGGTGACACGGAAGGTAGCTATTGCTCTAAGTCATTAAATCTATATCAGAAGTAGCCAGTAAGTGAAAGGAACCTATAATACAGATTGGGTGTCCCTTAATCTGATTAGGATCAGAGGTCTCTACATTTTTCATATTTGAAATATGTACATAGACTTCACTGGTTAAACATTTGATTTTTTTTTGTTAGGGTTTGAATTTAGGGCCTTGTGTATACTACATGAGGGTTCTATACTGAGCTACATCTCCAGCCCCTCAAAACTGTTTGAGAGTTACGTTGGTGCTAAAAATTTTCCAATTTTGAATTTCAGATTAACAGTGGTCCACCTACACTGGCAATTGAGTCTATATTATAATTACATATGCAGTGATACTCCATCAGAATTTTCACCCTTTTAAGAGCCAAAGTTATATACTGCTGCTTTTCTTTATTCAAAAATGATTTTTATTAGTGTATGTTTACAGTATGTAATGATTACATTAATCATGGGGAGTTGGTTCATGTACATAACACATCTTACTTCTTCTTACATCCCCTTCCTCTTCTTTCCTTCCCCTGCCCTCCTCTCTTGGTCCCCTTTCCATTTCCAAAGTCTGTCTCCCTGCTTTCTATAATCCTGTCTTTTATTTTGCTCTTAAATTATTTATTCTTGAGTTTTTCATTAATCATTATGGTCTCAAGATGCATCCATTTTCCTACAAATAATTAAAGTTTATCCTTCCTTACAGCAGATGAGTACTTTATTGTCTTGTTTATTTTTTTCTCATTGCTGGAACAAAACAACCACAGCCAAAGGAAGAAAGGAAAGGTTTATTTAGCTTACAGTTTTTGAAGGTTTCAGTCCATAATCATAATCCAAGGCAGGGTGGCATGGCACTGGAACAAAACTTCAAAGCAAAAAGGGAAGAAAACAAGCCTCTTCTTCTTGGCTTATGCTGTACACAGATCACCTCGCCCCGCATTTCAGGGTGGGTGTAACACTCTCAAAAATCTCCTTGCCCTCCTTTGCACAGGATGAGGAAATTTACAAAGTAAGAACCCTGGCTCCCTGCTGAGTCTCTCAGTTAAACTTCTCAAGTTGACACTGTATTAACCATAACATCTGTTGTGTGTCAATACCACATTTTCTTTATCCATTCATCTAGTGATGAACATATCGCTGCTCCCTAAATTTAGCAATTATGAGTTGTGCTGCTAAAGACATGGTTATGCATGTAATTTGATGTTATTAGCTTTTGAGAAAATAGCTAAAAGTGGAATATCTGAGTCAAATGGAATTTCTAGTTTTTGTTTTGCCAGGATCTTGCTATGTAGTTAAGGCTGGCCTTGAGTTTACTATGTAGCCCCGGTTGCCCTCAAAGGAACCAAAGTGGCAATCCTCCTGCCTGATCCTCCTGAGTCCTGGGATTATAGATATGCAACACCATGCCTGGCTCTTTTTAGTTTTTACAAGTATTTTCATAGTATTTATACTAATTTACATTTCCACCAATAATATAAAAGGGTTTGCTTTTCCCACAGCTTCACCAGCACTTATTATTTAATTTCTTGGTGGTAGTCATTCTTTCTAGAGTAAGATGGAATTTCAGTGGTGTTTAAATTTTTGTTTCCCTAATGGCCAGAGATGTTGAACATTTTTTCATGGATTTATTGGCCATTTGTGATAATTGTCTATTCATTTCAGGTGCCCATTTTTTGACTGGGTTTTTATTTTGGGGGTGTAATTATTTTGAGTTTTTCATGTATTCTAGATATTAGTCATCTGTTCGAGGAATAGCTGACAAGCTTTTTTCCCATCACTCCTCCCCCATTCTACAGATTGTTTCTTCACTCTGTTGGTTGTTTCTTTTGCTGTGCAAAAACTTTTTAATTTGATATAATCCCATTTGTTGGGTTTTGGTATGTCTTATACAAATGGAGTTCTATTCAAAAAGTCCTTGCCAGGGGCTGGAGATTTAACTCAGCAGCATAAATGCCTGCCTTGCAAGTGTGTGGTCATGAGTTCAATCCCCAGTACTGGTAAAAAAGAAAAAGACAAAAAAAAAGTCCTTGCCTGGCCAGGAATTTAGCTCAGTGGCATAAGCGCCTGCCAGGTCATGAGTTCGATCCCTGATACCCCCCCCCCCAAAAAAGTCCTTGCCTATGTCTATATCTTCAAGAGTTTCACTTATTTTATCTTCCAGAGGATTGTTTCTGTTTTAATATTTAGATCTCTGATCCATTTTGATTAGATTTTAGTAAGTGCTGCAAGATACGGATCTGTATTCAATCTTCTACCTGTATACAACCAGTTTTCTCAGCACCATTTATTAAAAAGAGGCTTTATCCCCAAGGTATTTTTTTGCCTCTTTGTCTAAAATCAGATGCCTGAATGTGCCTAGAATTGTGTTTGCATCCTCTGTTCTATTCTGTTGATCCATGTGTCTTTGTGCCAGTAACCACACTGTTTTTATCATGGTAGCTTTGTAGTGTAACTTGAAATTTGGGATGTGATACCTTCTGGTTTACTATTGTGCCTCAGGATTGCTTTTGCTAAACTGAGTCTCTTCTAATTCCATATGAATTATAGAATTATTTTCTCTAATTCGATGAGAAATGACATTGGTATTTTAATTGGGATTGCATTAAATCTGTGTATCAGTTTTGGTACTGTGTCCATTCTACAATATTGGTCCTGCCTATCCAGGAATAGGAGATACCTTTCCAGTTTCCAGTTTCCTTATATTCTTTCTATTCTCTTTTTTCAGGAAACTACAGTTTTCATTGTAGAGGTCTTTTACTTGTTAGATTAACGCCTAAGAATTTAATCATTCTTATAGCTATTGTGAATAGTATTTTTCTAATTTCTTTCTTGGTGAGTTCATTATTAGTATGCAGGGATATTATTGGTGTTTGTGTGTTGATTGTATATTCTGGTAGCTTGCTGCATTTATTAGTTTTAGGAGTTGTTTTGGTGCGATTTTTGCAAAAGATAGTTTGACTCTTTCCTATATCTCATGCCTGATTGTTCTGGCTACAGTTATTTTTTTTAATTTATTTTTAAGAGGGTAAAATTAAACAGAACAAAACAGATCATAAGAAAACAATTTAAGAAACACAGATTTCAAAGCCAGACCACCGGAGATCTTCACTATCATATTGTCTCTAGTTTTCTTCCAAATAGTTGTCCATATCTTCACACACAGTTAATTCATACTGAATGAAATAGTATAAAACTGATCAGAATAGGATGATGAAGCCATTTTAGGTCTTCAAAATCAGACAATAGGGAAGTCAACGATGGCTGCCATAATGTCTCTCATTCTCTTCAAAATAGCTGTCCATACCTTTAGGTATGTTGAAATTAAAAGAAAACAGACTAATATCACTCTGAACAGAGAATAAGAGTATTGCTAGATTTTATAGCATCATGCTACAGAATTAGCACTGGGTATCTTAGTGTCTCTTTTTCTTCAAAGTCTGTTCATTATGAAGTTCTACACATGTATGAGTCTCTACATGTATATCTATCCTTTCTGTATAAGAGGGGAAAACAAAACTAGACACCAAAACAAATTCTTAGAAAAACATGAAATGAAAAAGACATATAAAACCACAATACTAGGTGATCTGTGGTAGTTAGTATGATGTCTCTTGTTATTTTCAATAGAATTGTTCATCAGATATCGTATAATTGAACAAAGCAGTACATAGCAATATTAATAAAAACAAAACATTGGAGACATTATAGGACTTCAAAAGCAGTTAATAATCAAACCAGGATGGGTATCCTATTGAATCCTGTCATCTTCAGAATAGTTGCCTCCACTCTCAGACTTGATACTATCAAGCATACCAGATTCAAATAAAATCAATCAAGACAAAACAGAGATCTAACAAACCAGATTCAAATAAGATCAGTCATAGTAAGACAATGTAAGTAATACAGGGCTTCAGTTTAAGTTAATAAGAAATTAAGGATAGTTACTATAATATTTCTTGCTATTTTGGGGATAGCTGTCTATGCCCTCAAATATAGTATGAGTAGACAGACCGGAACAGAATAAAATCAAAACTGGCTAGTTTTGAGAACTGTATTGACCAGAAAGGGTGATAGGACATCCTTATCTTGTTCCTGATTTAGAGCAAAAGGTTTCAGTTTTCCCCATTTAAGATGATGGTGACTGTAAGTATGTCATCAATGGCTTTTATCAGATAGCGATATGGTGTTTCTGTGCCTATTTTCTTCAAGGTTTTATTACAAGTGGATATTGGATTTTGTCAAAGACATTCTATTTATGTGATGTACTTACTGATTTGTTTGTTGAACCTTCTTAGCATCCCTGGGATGAAGACTACTTGATCATAATGTGAGATTTTTTTAGTGATTTGTTGCATACTGTTTTATCTTTTCATGTATGTTCATTAGTGAGATTGGCCTTTAGTTTTGTTAAATCCTTGTCTGGTTTTGAAATCAAAGTAATATTAGTTTCCAGGAATGATTTGGCAGTACTCCTTCCTTTTCAGTTTCATTAAAGAGTTTGAGGAGTATTGGCATGGTATTCTTCCTAAAGTTTTTCTACAATTCAGGGGTGAATCCATTGGGTCCTATGCTTGCTTTTCTTTTATTTATTTTTTTGTTTGTTTGTTTTGGTGGTGCTGGGGACTGAACCCAGGACCTAGCTCATGGTAGGCAAGTGCTTAACTCCCAGCTTCCTCTTGTTATGTTTTTGTTTTTGTTTTTGTTTTTATCACTGCATCAGTTTCATTACCTGACATTGGTTATTTAGGGTTTTTAAATTCTTGGTTCAGTTTTATTAGCTCATACATATCTAGGAATCTGTCCATTTCTTCTGAATTCTCCAATTTATTGTCATAAAGGTTTATGAAGTAGTTATTAATAATCTTAAGGATTTCATCAGTATCTATTATGATATGCTTTTTTTGTTTCTAATTACATTGGTGTGAATTTTTTCTTACCTTATTTTGGTAAGTGTGGCTAAAGGTTTGTCTATATTTATTCTTTGGAATAACCAGCTCTTTGATTCATTGATTCTTTATTTAATTTTAGTCTCAATTTCATTACTTTCTGCTCTGATCCTTATAATATACTTTCTTATACAAGCTTTAGATTTGGGTTGTTCTTGTATTTCTAGGACCTTGAGGTGGATTACTAGGTTATTTATTTGAGCTTGTTTTGCTTTTCTGATATGGGCATTCACAGCTATAAACTTCCCTTTTAGGAATGGTGTATTGTGTTCCTTAAGTTCTGGCACATTATACTGACATTATTGTTTGATTCTAGAAATGGTCTGATTTCCTTGATTTATTCTATGACCCATTGATTATTTGAGAGTGTGTTATTTCATCTCCATTTATTAGTGTGATTTCTATAGTTTCTTTGGTCATAGATACCTAGATTCACTGGACTGTGATCTCATAAAATGTATTGGAAAATTAAGATGCTTTTGCATTTATTTAAGCGTCCATCATGGGCTTGTATATTATCTATTTTTTGGAAGTTCCATGTACTGATGAGAAGAATGTATGTTCTGTTGTTGGAACAGTCTGTAGATATTACCTGTATAAAGTCCATTTGTTCAAAGGTTTGATTCAGTTGTATTTCTTGTTGTTGTTGTGTCTGTCTGATCTATTTGTGACAGTGCAGTGTTAAGGTCCCCCGCTATGACTGTTCTGGTGTTTACATGATCTTTTGTGTCCAGTAATATTTGTTTCATGAAGTTGAGTATATTGGTGTTAGGTGCATATATATTTATCATTGTGATCTTTTCCTGTTGAATTGTTCCCTTCGTTACCCTTCTTTGCCTATTTTGATCAGTACTGGCTTATGGTCCACTTTGTCTGAAAATAGTGTAGCTTCACCTTCTTGTTTTTAGGCTCCTGTTAGATGGAATATTATTTTCCACCTTTTGACATTTTCTGAATTTCCTTTTAGATTAAATGTGTTTCTTGTATACAGTATACTGTTGGGTTTTGGTTTTTGATCCATTCTGCCAATCTTGATCAAGAAGTTGAGACCATTCATATTGAGTGTTATTACTAAAAGTTTTTAATTTGTCCCTGTCATTGCATTATTTTACGGTGGTTGATTCCCCCCTCCCCTTTATCTTAATCCCCTTTTGCCTCAATGTTCACCTACCTAGAGGATTCATTCCATTAGACTTCTTGGCATCTTTGGTTTCATTGTCTATTCCTGAGTTTTCCTTGAAAATTTTTTGGAGTACTTTCAGGTCATGAATTTCTTAAGGTATTCTTTGTCATAAAATGATGTTATTTCTCCATCAATTTTGAAAGGTGATTTTGCAGAATATCTTAGTCTGGGTTGGAAGATATTCCCCTTTAGGGCTTGAAATACTTCACTGCAAGCTCTCCTAGCCTTAAAATTTGTATCAAGAGATCTGTTGTAATTTAATGGATTTTACTTTATAGATGATTGTTGCTTTTCTCTACCAGCTTTTAGGATTTGGTTTTTGTGTTGGACTTTGGGGATTTTTAGTATGATGTGTTGTGGAAATCTCTTTTCCCATTGTGGTTACTTGGGGTTCTAAATGCCTCAGTGTGTATGTTAAATTCTTTCCCCATACTTTAAAAGTTTTCTGCTATTATTTCTGTAAACATTTTTTAATGCCATTTATGCTTCTGATTTTTTCTTTTTTTTAATTGTAATTGTTTATATAGTACAGAATACATTTATCATGGGAGGGTTAGTACAAATACATAACACATTTAATTATTCATCCTGTTCCCCTCCCTGAGTCTCCTCTTTTCTCCCCCCTTCCTGAGTCTCTTCTTTCACTAATTCTAATTAATCTTAGGCTAGTCTTGTTTGCATCATCTAGCATTTTGATTCATTTTCCATGTTCTCTTCTTTTTAAGGTCACCTACATCAGCCCTATCTTGTAGTTTAGACACTAGAAGTGACTATTCAATACTAAAAGTGACTATTTGTATCACTTCTGCTTCCCATACATTTCAATAGAACTTTCTGTCTCCTGGGTTTCTGTTTTGTATCATGAACTCTACTTCTTTGCTTAACAAGTTATTCATGTTTTACTTTGTTTTGTAATGCTTTGTTTAGCTCAGCTAACTGTTAATGTCTTCTGTAAGCTCACTATTTTGAGTATTTATTTCATTATCTTTTTATTTATATCTTTGATCTCATTGAGTACCTTATTGATCTAATTTTTTAAAAATTCTTTTATTATTTTATATAGTTTGTCTTGCTTTTGACTTCTTCCCTATCAGTGCCCCATAGATCGGTTTTGGGGGAGTTGGGAATTTTTGGAGGCATTTTATTAGCTTGTTTTCTCATGTTTCTATTATTTGCAGGGAATGGAAGTTCTCGTTGCTTTGTGCTGAGGGTTGCCAGTCGATTATAGTGGACTTTATTGCTAGTATGGGGAACTCTTTTCTGGATTTGGCTAATTAGAGACCTTTGTCTCTGTCCCAAGATTTGACCACCTTCGTTAATTTGGGACAAGGAAAGTGCATATGATTGGCTCACCAGCTAGTTGTCTGGAAATGTTGTTGCTTACAGACAAACCAGATAGTGGCATATAATAAAAATCAGTTAGTGGCAACAACTATGTCCCTACTAGTGACAGCAACAAAATCACCAGCAATAATGGATTTAAAAACAATCTGGATATTGACATACCATAAGAACCTATAAAACTATACCAGCCTTGACAATAGAAAAGACATCTCTAATTATAATACAGACACAAAGACAAACCAAATATTGACGTATTCAGTAAGTGCATACTAAATGTAACTATACCACCATTAATAGTAGAATGCAGTACTAATAGCATAGTCAACTAAATATCTTTTTTCCCCTAAATATCTAAATAAAAATAAAGTTTAACAGTGCTAGGACGTGAATGGGTTAGTGAAAGAAGTAAATTTGAAAAATAAAAGGCAGAGAAAAAAAGTGAGCTAAAGGACTCTATTAAGGTGTAAAAGAAAATTAATATAGTTAGATAAAAGTAACAGAAGAGTGGTTTGGTTTGGTTTGGTTTGTTTTTTGAAGACAGGGACTCACTACATAGCTCTGTTTGGCTTTGACCTCATTGTGAAACCCTCAAGCTTGCATGATCCCTCTGCCTCAGGCTCAAGCGCTGGGATTACAGACATGCCAGCATGCCTGGCTCTAAATGAGTGGCTACTTCTTTTTTGTTTGTTTTTCCAGGTGTTTTCTAGCATCTGCAGCATTGGAATTCAGCAGATATGGGAAAGGAATAATGAGTCACTAAGACCCATTCTGTTTCCACACTCAGATTTTTGTTTGTGAATGCTGAATCCTGCCTGCCTTTGGTTAGTTGTTTCCACCCTAAGGCTATATTCACTCCGGCCACTCCCAGTTTCTGTGCCTCTTTGTGTACCCCGAGTCACAGCTGTCTCTGCCGGTCTTTATAGCCTATGGATGCCCACCTTGATGTGCCCACCTTGTTCCAGAGGTCTCTCTGTCCATATACCTCAGGCTGTGGCAACCATTCAGACCAACGCAAATAATCTGATTGCATTGGTAGCTGGGAATAACAAATAGACTGTTTGAGCTCTATGCTGGATATTAGCAGGGGTAGGAGGGATGGATGAATCAGGCAGCCCTCTGGGCTAATGCTGGCAGTTTCAGATCCAGCCCCCTCTAAAAACCACACACAATGGGCCTGTCTTGTCTTTCTCTACTGTGAATAACTACTTTTGAATTGTGCTTTAGATTACATTTGTGGGATTTTTTTAAATTTTATTTTTTTCTGGTTTTTTGAGATGGAGTCTCACTATGTAATTGAGACTGGTCTTGAACTCACTGTGCAGCCCAGCCTGGCCTCAAACGCACAGTGATCTTCCTGCCTCAGCCTCCCAAGTGCTAGGATTACAGGCATATGCCACCATGTCTAGCTAATATTTCATTGGATCTTCACAGCAACCTTATGGCACAAGGTGGCAAAGCTGAGACTTCCCTCTACTATATTCTGTCCATCCCTAAGCTGCTTAGGCCTCTGCTGGGCACAGAAGTTGGGGGATCACAATGAATGTGGGGCTCTGCTTTTTCCTACAGATACTATGGTGGAACTGAATTTATTGATGAACTGGAGATACTGTGTCAGAAGCGAGCGCTGCAAGCCTATCGTCTGGACCCACAATGCTGGGGGGTCAACGTCCAGCCCTATTCAGGTGATTGCCACATCCAGTCTCATGCAGCCTCTCAATGCCTGGCTCCTCAGGCTGGCGTCCACCAAGAAGAGTCCTAAGAAGGACTTCCCATAAAGAATGAACCAAGCCCACCCGGGTAGGTGCATCCTTCTCCATTGCCCTGGGACTCCTGCAGAGGCACATTCCTCCCAGGCAGGACCCTGCCCCTGAACTTCTGCATTTTCTGTTGTAAGGATTGGTGCAGGGTCACTTCCTGAGGCTTCAGAAAGTCATGGTGATGACCAGACATGTCCCCACCTAGTGACCAATCTTACTGGTAGAAATAATCATGGCTTCTTTGGCTTGCCCATTTCAGGCTCCCCTGCAAACTTCGCAGTGTACACTGCCCTGGTGGAGCCTCATGGGCGCATCATGGGCCTGGATCTGCCTGATGGGGGCCATCTAACCCACGGATTCATGACAGACAAGAAGAAAATCTCTGCTACATCCATCTTCTTTGAATCTATGCCCTATAAGGTAAAAGACTCTTTCTCTTTCTAGCTTTACTTTCATTGGAAACCTCTGATGTCTGGCTGTACCGCTCAGGATAAGTCATTTTGTTTGTGTTGCATTGTAGGCAGCCCTGCATTGTATCATTTCTTATTTGCTTGGTGACCCCTCAGACTCGCAGAGCCCACTAAGGACAGCTGGACGGAGAGATGAGGGACTGAGGAGAGTCTATAGGCAGGCTGTAGAGGAAGCCACAACTGAAAGGTCCAGACCAGCAGAGTAGCAGTCACCCCGGTACTATGGGGTAACAACTGGAATACCACTCCTAGCAACCAGGTCAGCCACAGCTGGACCCTTAGGAACAGCTGCCACCCAGCTCTGCCCACACCAAGTAATACCTCACCTGGATCTCCTGTAGGGCAGCAATTACAAGGACAGTAACATCGTGGCTTTAGCACCAGTTCCAGCCACTTCTCCATCAGTAGCCACAAACCTCCACAGCCCACATAGAGCCAAACCCGCCAACCATTATTTTTCCCACTGCACAGACCAGTCCTCAGCCAAACACAACTGGTGCCACCCTGTGCCCAGCAGTGGAAAGAATACCACTATAGCCAACGCCTATGACTGCCCCAGGGTGTGCAGGGCCCTGACCAAATATTTTTTTGTGGGATCCCTTGTTTATATAAACAGTCAAATCAACATGAATATATGATGCAGGAGCTCATGTGAGGCATTGTGATTTGTCTGTAAAAACAGGATGAGCCAAGTGTGATACATACCTGTAATCCAACCTTTCTTGGAAAGCTGAGGCAGGAAGATTATAAATTTGAGCCCAGCTGGGCAATTTAGCAACTTAGCAAGATCTGTCTCAAAATAATTTAAAATGGACTAGGCAGCTCAATGTAGAGGCCCTAGCTAGGTTCAATCCCTTGAAAATAAATAAATAAACAAGCAAGCAAACAGACTAAATGCTGGCAAAAGAGATAATTTGCATATTTTTATTATCCAGTATTGTATGTTTTGTTTTTTTTGGGGGGGGGGTGTTTTGTTTTGTTTTGTGTTGGAGGTCTTGCTATGTAGTTCAGGCTGACCTTGAACTCACTGTGTAGCCCAGACTGGCCTTGAACTTGCAGTGGTCCTCCTGCCTCAGCCCCAGGTGTGCTTTACCATGGCCAGCCAGTGTTGTGTTCTTTCCAGTACCCAGGAATGATCTTTTCGTGTTCCTCATTGTCAAATGCACTGTTTCTTATTTTCTATTTGTTACTATGAGAAAAAGAGAGAAGTGAATCATATTTGTTTTTAGGTGTTTTGTGGTTTTTTGTACCAGGAGTCAAACTCAGGACCTTGCACTTGCCAGGCAGGTGCTGTGCCACTGAGCTATATTACCACCCCTAAGAAGTGAATCTTAAAATCAGCTAAATATTGGAGATGTAATTTCTTGTTTTTAGAAAATCAAGCCATATTGGTCTGCTGTGGTTTTTGTTCCTTCCTATTGATTGTTTCTCAGTCTCTATCTCAGTAACAGGCAGGCTTTTTGTTTTTATGGTTTTTTTGTGCACATGACTTTCATTTGTTTTTCTTGAAAGCCTGGGTGTTTCTAACGACAGCTCTCCTCATTGGCCAAAGCTAGGCTTGAACCTGGATTTTTAAACATGTTTTACAACTGGAAATAAAATAAAGGAATGAAACTCATGACCTTGTGCTTACCAGGCAAGCGCTTGAGCCACTGAGCTAATCCCTGGCCCTGTTTCTTGCGCTTCTGAAAGAATTCTGGCAGAGGGTAATTATTGACTTGTTTTCAGGAGCCTGTAACAAGGCCGTGGGCAACTTGGGCTTTGCTCTATTTCTGAAGAATTTTTTCCATGCATGAGAAGCAGGTTCTGTGCTCCAGTTCCCTCAGCCACCCCCATCTTTGGCTGTGCAGACTGCAGCTACTGGACATGACGGGGAGCATAGTGTGGCAGGCTTGTGGGAGCGTGGAGAGGCAGGATCCAGGACCGTGGCCAGCATGTGCTTCAAGAGGTCATGGCTTATTGCCCTGGGGCTGCTCTCAGCCCCATGTTCAGTGCGGGGAGGAGACAGGCCCGATTGACCTCCATGAGCAGCCATCAAGGCCCACTTTTTTCACATCCAGCATTCCTGGGTAGTTTCCCCCCCCAGCTTTTCCCCATACCACCTCCCACGGCAGATCCTCAGGCCTCGCCCATCTCCCCAAGATTCCAGGCAACTGTCCAGTGCACAACCAAGTGTTCATTTCTCTATGGAACAACAGCAATCATGGCCTTCTATTATGTGCTTTTAGCCACCCCGTTCCCATCCTCAGTGACTGGAGAATTCCTCCCTCTCCCTGGCCCTAGGGATTTAAGGAGACTGCCTTTCTGTCCACCATCCTCTGCCCTGGCCCCACCATCTTGTTTGTTTATAGTGCTGGGGATTGAATTTAGGACTTCATGCATGGTAGGCAAAAGCTCTACTACTGAGCCATATCCCCACCCCACGCTTTTTCTTTTCTTTTTCTTTTTTTTTTTTTTGGAGACAGTGTCTCCCTATGTTACACAGGCTGGCCTCAAACTTATGATCCTCCTGCCTCTGCCTTCCAAGTACCTGAGAATTAGGCTTGTCCATGTCACCCAGCCTACCACAGTCTGTTAATAAGTGCTCAGGACCTGTTTTGTCTAATTTTTAAGATTTAAAAAATTAATAAAAACTTTGAAAACCTTACAAGTTTAAAAAGCAAAGGTGGCAAAAGGAAAAAATATTTTTTTGTAATTGAAAGAATGATATTTTTTTCTTTCTGTGATACCGGAGCTAGAACTCAGGTCCTCACATCTGCTGAGCAGACACTCTACCACTGAGCTGCATCCCGGCTCCTACCTTCTGTATTGGTGAGGCAGGTCTCACTGTGTTCCCCAGGCTGGCCTTGAACTTCTGGGTAGTCCTGCCTCAACCTCCCTAATAGATGGCATATGCTGTTGTGCCCGGTGATGTCATATTGTTGTTTTAACTGAGGGTCAGGTGCTGACATTTCATCAGGATAACTTCTTTGCCAGTTTTGGATGTCCAAGAAAGAGCCGCACCTTTGGAACAAAACCCAAAAAGGGTCTTTCAGATCGCTTCAGATGTTTCAGTGCCTATAACCTTGCACATAGCCTCCCTTTGATTATGTTGGGTTATAAGTACTTGCTTTATTTGATGATGAATGTCAAACCTGATCCCTTTCACTCCATGTGTGCTGGTAATTTTGGTACAGTCAAGCAGATGAGAAGGAACTCGGAACAGAGGGACAGAACAGGAAGTTCTCTCAGTGCCTCCTCCTCTGAGGCTTCCTCCATCCCAGATTCCAGAGATTTTTCTGCAGTGATCCCCGTGGTTATGTTTGCTTCTCCTTCACCTATATGCTTTAACATAATTTTAATAAACCAAACTTACAAGAAATGTATTGTGAAAAAAGAAATGTCATTCAGGGCTGGGAGTGTAGTTTAGCGGTAGAGTTCTTGCCTAGATTGTGTGAGACCCTGGGTCCCACCCCCAACACTGCCAAAAAAACAAGTTTTATATTCACATTTAGATCTATAATCCATCTACAATTGATTTTTTTAAAATTTTATTTAGGGCCAGGGAGTTAGCTCCGTGGCTGAAGCACTTGCCTGGTAATTGTGAGTTCGATTCCTAATATCAAAAAATTTTGTTTTATTTAATTTTTTGACAAATTATACAACCACAAAGTACATGGTGCTGTTATAATACATATATACACAGAGAAAGACTTGAGTCATTTCAATTATCATAGCCATCTCCTAAAATATCACTTATTCCTCCTAACTGCAAATTTGTACCCTTTGACTGTTATCTCCCCATTCTTCTCTCCTCCCAGCCTTTTTGAGATACCACCAATCTCTGCTTCTGTGAGTTCAGTTATTTTCGATTCCACATACATGTGACAAGGTCGTTTTTGTCTTTCTGTGCTTGGCTTATTTCATGTATCATAATACCTTAAAGACTCATCTGTGGTGTCACAAATGAAAGACTTCCTTTTTGTTTTTTAAGGCTTTAAGGTACCTTGGCTGTTGTGGGTATGCGCCATTTTTTGAATCCGTTTATTGCTTAGTGAGCATTTGTGCTGCTTCCATATCCCACCTACTGTGAGCGGTGCTGCGGTTTCCATGGGAATGCATATGTGTCTTGGACAAATTGATTCCATGTCCTTAGGATGTACACTCAGAAGTGAGACCGTGAGGTCTGGAGCTGATTTCTGTGTGTGGTGTGAGGTGGCATCCAGATAACATTTTTGCATCCGGATAACCAGTTGACCTAGAGCCATTTGTTAAAAAGGCCATCCTCTCCCCACAGCGCTGCTTATCCCTGACTGCCACCAGCCGACCCAGTCTTCTATTCCTGGGCTTTTTTCTGTTCCATCATCCAGATTGTCTTCTGTTGTATATATACTGCCTTAATTATTACAGTGCTCTAATATTCTATGCAGTGGTCTTACACATCTTGTATTAGATATATTTTGGGTTTTGACACATATTAAAATTTCATTTTCATTTCTTTCTAGTTTTTAGCTTAATTTAGTCTTACCATATAGCCCAGGCTCATCTCCAACTTGTGATCCTACTGCCTTGGTCTCCCGAGAATTGGGATTTTGGGTATATGCCACCATGTCTAACTTTGTTATCTTTTTTTTATACACAATTTGGCCTTGGGTGTTTTGGTGGTGAGGATCAAAGGCCTTAGTGAATCTTTTAGAGCTTTCAGTAATACAAACAGTCTATGTGCACCATAGATTTGCCACCGTGGACCTAGTACATGCTAAGCATCTGCTCTACCCTGAGCTACTTGATTTGGGTTTTTGTTTATTTGGGTTTTTTGTTTGGTTTGGTGTTTTTTAGTTCATTTGTTTTTTTGAGACAAGATCTCACTCGGTAGTTCAGGCTGACCTCAAACTCACTTTGTAACCTAAGCTGGCCTCAAACTTAGTGTTCCTCTTGCCTCAGCCTCCTGAGTGTTAGGGATTTTTGACTTTTGATGCTGTATTGAGGGACCTCGCTAATTTCATGTGTTCATTCTCATAGTTTGCCTCTAGATTCTGGATTTTCTAAGTGTACAGTC
Source organism: Cavia porcellus (assembly GCF_034190915.1). Lineage (NCBI taxonomy): Eukaryota > Metazoa > Chordata > Mammalia > Rodentia > Caviidae > Cavia > Cavia porcellus. The sequence goes on from NW_026947515.1 coordinate 19,955,995, forward strand.
ATGCTGTCTGTATATAGTCAGCTTTTTTCCTTCTGTCCTGATCTTTATTCTTTTTCTTCCTTTTTACTGCCTCATGGTACTTGGAATAGAAGTGATGTTAGAAGGCATTTTTGTCTCATTTCTGAAGGTAACAATGTTTGGAACATATTGGGGCCAGTTGGTTGCATCTTTTTTATTCTATAGGGGCTTTGGTTCCTCTTTTGTGAAGGGGTGTCATTCAAGGACAGGGCTCCCTTCTCCCTCTGAAGCCCCAGAGCTTGTCCTGAGGATGTGAGCATCAGTGGGTTGTCTGACACCCTTTAGTGAGCCTAAATACACTATGTCCTACCTCACTTTCAGGGCCCGACTGGGACATCACTCCTGTTGTCACAGTAGGTAGAACAGGTTCGTGTGGCTGAGCGGGCTGGCGGGCAGGAGGAGATTGCTAAATCTGTTTCCTTGACCCCACAGGTGCATCCAGACACTGGCTACATCAACTATGACCAGCTGGAGGAGAACGCCCGCCTATTCCACCCAAAGCTGATCATCGCTGGTGAGGAGAAAGGCAGCAAGTAGCCTTGTTTGCAAGCAGGACTTGTGCCTCCCAGAGAGGAGAAAGGAAAGATGGTCCCTCCCTATCCTGTGGTCCTGCTAGTTTCTGCTATGGACAGCTGGGCTCAGGTCAAAATATGTTCTTTGCTCTTAAAACGCATAGCTCTGTTTGCCATCATTAGTGCACAGCAAAATGAAAGCTGAAGCTGTCCTCCGAGCAACACTTAGAAATATAAATCCCTCCCAACCCACTGGGATTGGTAATAATGGTTACAAGCCTTCTCACCCACCATGACCCCAAAGAAGCAGATCAGAGGCGTTGTGTGCAGCACAGACTTGTTTTTTGAAGGCAGCTTCTATTTCTGTCTTTAGACATTTTCGGGGGAAAATCTCCAGAATTTCAGATCTGCACATCCAGAGCTGCAGATCTGCAGATTTGCAGTGAAGCCAAGTCAGCTGCTCATGCGCATCTCTGACTACTGTGTCACCCACCTCTTCTGTTCCAGGAACCAGCTGCTACTCTCGAAACCTGGACTATGCACGTTTGCGGAAGATTGCAGATGAGAACGGAGCATATCTCATGGCAGACATGGCGCACATCAGTGGGCTGGTGGCAGCTGGTGTGGTGCCCTCCCCTTTTGAGCACTGCCATGTGGTGACCACCACAACCCACAAGACTCTGAGAGGCTGCCGTGCTGGCATGATCTTCTACAGGAAAGGTGAGCGAGCTTCCAAGCGCTGAGGACACGTGTGCAGGGGCTGACATTTCTCCTATGGGTTCAGGTTTGGTTGAGAAAGTCAGGAAACAAAATCTGACTTGGGATTTCTTTTTTTTTTTTTCCTTTTTTTTTATCAGTACCAGGGATCGAACTCACAACCACCTGCTTGCAAGGCAGGTGCTTATGCCGCTAAGCTAAACCCCCAGCCCCTGGATTTCTTGAAAATATTGATTCAGTGGCTTAAAAGAGTTCCTTAGGTAGGAGCAATGATGGACATGGATAAGATCTAGACAGCCACAGCTCTGGCCTCATTTCTGTATATCCACATACTAAAAAAAACAAAGAATTAGCAACAATTGTGTTGCAATAGTGCTGGTTGCCAATGTTCTTTAGCTCAACTAGTGGTCTCCACAAGATATAGATGGTTGAACAAAAGGAAAATGTGCCTGGTAGGCTAAGGGCTATCAGGAGACTCCAGGATACAGCATTATTTTGGTGAATTTACTATGGGATAGTACGTTTCTCAAAGAGCAGGGCTCAGTGATCAAACATAAGACACTGACATATAAATCTTAATGAAGTATAATCATTTTAATAAGGAATTTCTCTTTCCAACCCCTTCTAAACCCACATATAGGTGTTCATTACCTGTTTTTGGGATTCCCACACCTTGGAAGGTCACATTAGTGGTCAGGTCTTCATTTAGCCAAGCTCATGATGATATCTGACGCCCCAGCTTTGACTCAGCATTACTCTCAGCTGGTCTCCTTGCCTGGCCTGGCCAATGCGAAACCCAGCCAGGTGCCTACGCAGCATCCCAGTGACCTATGGCCTTTAGGCTCTCTGGAGAACTTTCATTAGCTGGGTGGTTGTTTCTGAGTCAGGCACCACCTATCTGCCTAGGAGGAGACATTTTGGGTTTCCCATTGTGTGTGGGTGGAATTCACTAGACCCAGGGCCAAATGATTGAAAGCTGCCAGCCTCATTAGAGACCATCTCTGTTGCTCACTGCATGATCTTGTTTTTTCTGCGTAGCTTTTCTGGGCCTCCTTTCCTTACCTCCAGAGTAGGGTCTATGGTAATAATAGCACTCTGCACTGTTACTTGGGCTGAGAGTTGTTGGCTCACAAAAAGTTCCTTATAGATACCAGTATTGCTTATTATTAAACCATAGTTATCATTACTGATCATTTAAACAGTTTCTCAGAAAGAAACCATCTTCGAGGCTGGGGATTTAGCTCAGTGGCATAAGCGCCTGCCTTGCAAGCAGGCAGTCGTGAGTTTGATCCCTGGTACCGATAAAAAAAAAAAAGAAAGAAACCTTCTTCCTCAGAATTAGCTATTTGGGCATGGTCTCTATCAAGTCAGCACCCTGGCCACTTCTGTAAGGACTATTCCCAAGGCATATGATTCATTATAGCCTCATGAAGGGGAATTTCTGTCCTTTAAGTTTCAAGGCCTCATTAAAGCCATATTGTGATTATATGTTGTTACAAAAAAAAAAAAAAAAAAAAAAAAAAAAAAGATGCCATCAGCAGGGGCAGGTAGACAGTGGAGATGCTGAAATCAGTGTTCCAGCCAGAATCATTCATCCATGATGTCCTTGTTTTTTGCAAACAAGATGTCTGCTGTCAGGAAGCAAGGGCTCCCTCTGCTGCATAGCACCATTGACCAGCTGTCCTCACCTCCAGGAGTAAAGGCTCAACACTCCACGGCCAGTCAGAGTTGAAGTCCAAATGGGGAGAAAACGGGGCAGCCTACAGAACCACATTCTGATGGGTTCTGATTTTTTTTTAATTTTTCACTCAGGAGTGCGCAGCGTGGACCCCAAGACTGGTAAAGAGACTCTGTACAACCTGGAGTCACTCATCAATTCTGCTGTGTTCCCAGGCCTCCAGGGAGGTCCCCACAACCATGCCATTGCTGGTAAAGAGTCACAGAGGTCTCGGGTGGCACTCAGGTTGCAGGATCAGCCACAGTGGCCATTTGTAGTCTGGTGGTCATCCCCTGGTTCTTAATTTCCATTTCCTTTAAAGCCTATGCAGGACTGTCCTACTAGGGAAAAAACTTAAGGGATGATCTCTGTCCAGGAGATGCTAACACAGAAGAAAAGGAAAGTGATTGAAATTGGTGTAGGGTGGGAACAGGAAGGAAATGGTGTCTGCTCACTGGTGTGACCACTCTCAGGGATCAAGCTAGGTTTTTAAAGGATGCAAGTACCAAGGAACTTTTTGAAAAACAGAGATGAAATTACATAAACAAAGGCAATAACAAAAGGTGAGAAAGAATAGGATTCAGATCCTGAAGGATGAGCTGCTGCTGTCTGATGGCCCCTGATGATTTGTAGAGGTGGAGGTATCTACACCAGGCTTCCCAGCTGACTCCTATTGCTTATATTTGAACAAGTGGTTTAGGATATCTGTGATAGTCTGAGTTATCCACTGCCCTTTTGCAACAGAGTGGTAGTACTCATATTGAAATGCTCAGGATGATATGTGGCTTCTTCATGGAGAGCACTAGTGTTTCTAAGGAGAAGGAGAAAGTGGCCATTGGTGGTCATGGGCGTAAGGGTTCCCAGAAGGTCTCAGGAAGGTTTCAGGTTCTCCCACTATGCCTTATGCTCAGCATCCATAATTCCTTCCACTTGGAATGCTGAGCCACCGTGTGCAAAGTTCTATGGGCCTTTCCAGTTGTTTCCACAAACATCACCTGGGGACTCAATGCCTGCCCTCAAGTGCATGGATTTTGGATGACCCTCCGTTTTTTCTTTTCTTTTTCTTTTTTGTCCTTTCTTCCTCCTTCTTCCATCCTATACTAGGGACAGTGCTCAAGATCTTCATACTGATCTACAGCCCCAGTTTTTTGTTTTTTGTGTTTGAGACAGGGTCTCACTATACAGTTCATGCTGGCCTTGAACTCATTTGTAGCCCAGGCTGGTCTCGAACTCAACAGTCCTCCTGCCTCAGCTTCTTAAGTGTTAGGATTACAGGTGTGCACCACCACGCCTGGCTGTTTTGTTTTTTAATTTTAAACTGGTCTCACTAAGTTGCCCAGGCGGGACTTGAACTTGCGATCCTCCTTCCTCAGAGTGCTGAGATTATAGTCATGCACAACCACACCCAGCTATAAACCGTCATTTTGTATGTCTCATTAAGAAAGCAGCCCTCAGGATTAAATGCATGAATAGAACAGGGCCCCTCTCATCAAGACTTGGATCTAAGAAATCTGCATGACTTGAAATCTAAACACAGGGTTTTGGGCGTCCAAGTAACCATTTTCACTTACCAAGTTTAAAAAGAAATAGAATATAAAGTTCATCTTGCTTAGTCGATTTTCTTGTAGTAGTCTTGTAGCACTGAACTTCCATGCCTGAAGAAAGGCGACCTCCAAAAAAGACCTGAGAGAGGCCTCTTTGGTAAGCTGCAAGTTTAGCCAGGTAATTGTAGGGCTAACTACTTACCAGTCCAATTATTTAAATAAAGGATAACCAAAAATTATGTATATTTTTCATTAATTTTATAAGATATAACAAGAAACATAATTTTATTAAATTTATTCAATACAAGAATTAACTGGTTGAAATGACATGCAACGAAATATGCTGCCCAGGTGACATTCAAGGGAAACTGTTCCATGGTTAAAGTACGTGCTTAAGCACATGAAAACCTTGAACTCCATCCCTAGCACCACTAAAGAAATTATTTTTGGAGAAAATGTAATCTATACCCCTTGGGTGACACTGCAAAAGCAAGGAAGCGTGAGTGGATAGAAATAGGTGCTTTTGATTCCCTGACTGTCTCCTCCCTGACCCTTGTCTCCTTGTCCAGGAATTGCTGTGGCCCTGAAGCAAGCCATGACTCCACAATTCAAAATCTATCAGCTCCAGGTGGTGGCTAACTGCAGAGCTCTGTCTGAGGCCCTTATGGAGCTGGGTTATAAAATTGTCACAGGTATGAGTACACGTGGTGATGGGCATACCTGCTCTCCTTGTGGGTACATACATTAAACCCTTACCCTTACCCTTAATTCCTCTGGTCAGGATGTGTCCCAGAGGGTAGTGGTTATGGGCACTGCCATTGCTGCTACAACTCAAGCCATCTCTGGTTTAAGTCAGTGTGCCTTCCGCTGGGGAGCCTCCTTTGTGGCTTCTCCATGCATGCCAATACCAGCTGGCCCCTCAGGTAGGCCAAACATGTTGGTCATAGTAGCTGCTGTTAGTCACCCAGTGTGAAGATGACATGTCCTCACAACAGCTTCGTGGGGATGTACCGAGGGCTCACCTGAGAGGGGAGGCCACGTTCACAATGCACCTGGAAGTTGACAGAGCCAGAACCTTGCTCTAGAGTATGGCCTGAGCTCAGGGTGCTAGGCATGGGAGGAAGTTGGCTGCATTTTCCTGGCAGCTGGCTTGCTGCCAGGGTCCTGTTGGCTCTCATACAGACCATCCTGGAGCTGCTGCCCATGAGTGAGCTGCACTGTCCAGGGAAGATCCCCACTCCAGGGCTGCCATTTGCCTCCTAGGCGTTGCAGGTACCTCCAGGGAGGACAGTATTTTCTTGCCGATGGCATGGCGATGAGGAAGATGGACTTTCCCACAACTGCCGAGTATATAGCAGAGGTAGTCCAGAAAGGGCTCCTGGGATCACTTGAGAGCTTCTCCCAGCACCCTGCCCTTCAAATCACCCTCTTCACAGATGGCAGTGCCCCACCCTGTTGAGTGGTACTGTCACCCTGCTTCATGTCCGAGAGCAGTAGTGCTGGCAAGGCCTGGGGAAATGCCATCTTCTCAAAGGTCCTCTCTTCTGCCTCACTTCCTTTCCTTTTCTCCATCTTTCACATGTTTGAAGACTAAAGCTCTAGAAATCCCAGTATGGACCATGACCTCTAAGATCCCGTGTGTCACTGTTTCTCAGACTTGGATATGCACAGGAATTCCCTGGGAATTCTGTTGAAACACAGCTACTGATACACATTCTGGATGGGGTCTACACTTACAACCAGCTCCTTCTAGGTGGTGTCAGTCTGGGAACTGCCATTGAAGATTCTGGAATTAGTCCCTGTTCCTTTTCACCTCAGGCATTACAAGGCAGCCTGGGTACTGAAGCTCCCCAGTTTCCTGCACCTCTCTACACCCCAGGCCTGTCTTCTTCCCATGGTGCCATCTGTGTTCACAGTTCTCTGAGGACATGATGCAGATGATGAAGCAGATAATGGCTGTGAATACTCACTTATACCAAGCACTGTGTGCAACTTTTGTTTTGGGGGAATTTTTTTTTGAGGGTCTCACTATGTAGTTCAGGCTGGCCTTGAACTCATGGCAATCATCCTATCTCAGCCTCCCAAGTGCTGGGATTATAGGTGTGCACTATCAGGCCCAGGCTATATGCTGTATCTTACATAAACCTTTAACTGCGTTGTGAATATTGACTTTTTTATAATGGACACTTGAAGTTCCAAAATGTGAACTGCCTGACAACCGCATGGCAAGTCAGTGGACTCAATTGTGGGACTCCAAAGTTAGGTTGTTAACTTCGTTCACTTGTATCTTTGAAATCATTCCTGCAATTCAGGCCAAAACATTGCTATCTCAGGTCCACACGTTGGTTTCATGAATGTTCTGATGGAAAGATCCAGAGGCACTAAAGACTACTGTCACGTTAGGCCAGGTCCAGAAATCTGTCAGCCTCACTGTCCTCATGTGTTAGTCTGCTTTCCATCATTACAACACCTAAGATAACCAACTTGGAAGAGATTTTGGCTTGCAGCTTGGGAGGTTCTAGTTCATAATCAGCCGCTTTGCTTTAGACTTGTGGCAAGGCAGTACATCCATGCATTTAAGACTGGGACAGAGGTATGACTCACTGATGGAGTACTCTCAAGTATTTATCTGAGACCAAATACAATCCCCAGTGCTTGAAAATAGATTGATGTCAAGGGGACACTTGAGAAATTTCCAAGTCATTAGAGAAACCAAAAACTACAAAAATGCTAAGACACACTGCAGCCTATGCTGGGACCTGGCATGGGCCATCGGCTACAAAAGCTGCTCAACAGTTTATTGACAGCCTCACATCCTCACCAGCTGTAACCAGCTACCTCCTTATACTTGTATTCTTTCTTTTCCAACTCATGGGCCTATTGCATCTTTTCTCTTGTGGGTGATTGATATTCTGGGTCACATGATGGGTGCTCACTTTCCTGACTTTGGCCCTGGACTTTTCACCACTATCACTAGCACTCCGACCCACATTTCTCAGGAGGAAAGGTTCTTTCACCTGGCCTGTGCTCAGCTATCTGTCCAACTCTGTTTCCAGGTGGCTCGGACAACCATTTGATCCTTGTGGATCTAAGTTCCAAGGGCACAGATGGTGGGAGGGCCGAAAAGGTGCTAGAAGCCTGTTCTATTGCCTGCAATAAGAATACATGCCCAGGTGAGATTCTTTTTTGGTCTTTCGTTCTATACCCTTCCTGTCTGTATCTCTTCTGGCCAAAGTTGTAGCTAAAAAGGTAAATGGATTGGGAGGACAGATACAGGCAGTGGAGCTCTGGCCCTGGCTTCTTTGCACTTAGCCTTTCTCCTGTGGGCAGCAGAAGGAAAAGGCTATGGAACCCTCAGTGGTACCGCTGTTGGGAGGTGAGGTCATTTACAAACAGGCAGCATTTCTTGGTGTGTTAATAAATGCCAGTGACACATTTCAGACCCAGACAGATGTTAACCTGCAAACAGCCACACCATGGAAGACAGCTTTGCATTCCATTGAAATAGTGATCCAGGCCACTGTGTTCTCTCACGTGGTGACCCATGGTCACACTGTAGGGTATGCTGCCTTTACTGGGCCCAGACTTGTTCTGCAGAGCCTGTTTCTTTTCTATCTTTAATAAAGCTTGCTAGTGTTTTAAAAAAAAAAAAAAAAACACCCAGAGTAACCCAAAGGCGACCCTGCCTACTTGTGCCTTCGGTTCCTCTTCCAATTTTTAAGTCAGCTGTATTCTAGCAAGAGAGAGCAAAGATCCTCAGGCCAATTCTTTTTGCCAAACTGTCCCTTTTAAAATGCAGAGTAACTGTGGGTGCAGCTTAGAGATGGAGACCTGTTTGTCTTAAAGGTGACAAAAGCGCACTGAGGCCCAGTGGTCTGCGACTGGGGACCCCAGCACTGACGAGCCGGGGACTTTTGGAAGACGACTTCCGAAAAGTAGCACGCTTTATCCACAGAGGTAAGGATAAGATTTTGGAGATGTGCCACATTTTGTTGTGTGTAGGAAGTTTCTGATTATACCAAAATAGCTGAGATACCACCACCAAAGGATAATTCTGTCAGAGCTTATTGCTGGGGATAGAGGACAGCAAAATCACTCTATCTTGTCTGAGAGGTTTTAAATGTGTGAGGCTCAGGGTCACCTGTTCAGGGTTACCACACATGAGAATCACTTCTGAGGGGAACAGACAGCTTTAATGCTCGGTCACTCCCAGCCCGGGGGTTCCTGTGGCAGTTGTACTCTGGCTCTCAACTGTCCTCTCCCTTAGCGTGTCCAGCATGAAACAAGCTCACAGGGAACTCACTGTTTTGTGCACAGGTATAGAACTGACTCTACAGATTCAGAACGACGTGGGCTCAAAGGCCACACTAAAGGAATTCAAGGAGAAGCTGGCAGGGGATGAGAAGCACCAGAGGGCTGTGCAGGCTCTCCGGGAAGAAGTAGAGAGCTTCGCTTCTCTCTTCCCATTGCCTGGCCTACCTGACTTCTGAAGGAGCCAGCCTGCTCTGCATCTGCCTTGGTGCCATATACACTGACTGCCCAGGGATACCTTCTAAGGAGCCAGTACCCTCTTGAGACAACAGAGCTGCCACACACGGGCCACTAAGCTGCCCTGTCCCTTTTGAGGGGCAAGTTTTATAGGCTATTCTGCTTTCACAAATCAAAATTTATCTAAGTTCCACTGTTAGTAATTCTGGGGCAGGTTATTAAGGAATTCAAATTTGAATCTAACTTTCTCAACAGCTATATATAATTATCTTGGAAAAATAAAATACTGTGTAGCCAAGTGGCTTTAATCATTTATAAAATGGTATGGGACAAAGCTATTAGAAAGATCCCAGTTATTTTTATTCCTCATGGGGCTCCCCTGAGTTGCTGTAACAGTAAGAAATACCCAGGTTCAAGATTGTAAATGCTAGGGGCTGGGGATTTAGCTCAGCGGCATAAGCACCTGCCTTGCAAACAGGCAGTTGTGAGTTCGATCCCTGGTACCGATAAAAACGAAAAAGACCAAAAAAAAAAGATTGTATATGCTGTCCATTCTTCCTCTTTCATTGATGTGTAAGATTCCAGAGAAGCACTGAATTACAATGGTTTACAACTGCGGGGAGTAATTCTGAGTCTCCTGCCTTGTACTATAAATAAGGGTAAAAGATGTACCCTGCTGCTATTTAGCAGCTTATAGCATATTGAAGGTCTAGGGATGTCACTCATAAATAGAGCATATGCTTAGCATGTTTGTGGTCCTGAACACCAAAAAGCCTATTATAAAAGAAATTAGCTGGGTGTGGTGCTGGGTGTGGTGCTGCATGCCTGCAATCCCAGTACTCGGGGAAGACTGAAGCAAGGGGATTGCCCTGAGTTCAAGGCCAGCCTGGACTACAGAGTGAGACATCTTAAAAAAATATGCTTTTATTCCATCTAAGAAAGTGCCAAGTTCCTTCATGGCATGACAGCTATAATACAAGCTTTTCTGCTCTTCTCAGGATTACTCCCTCCAGCAGTCAGGAACTCAAATGTTACCTTCCCAGAGAATTTTTATTTTTCACATAGCTGAGATGCAAACCATACATGACCATTTTTAATAAGCACAATCAAATTTTTAACCACAATGTCTACAATAATCATAGCTTTAAAAAATACAACCAATTTTTATATTTCAAAAATATCTAAACTCAAATAAATTAATTTCTTAAAAAGTACACTCCATACAGTTTGGCATTTACTCTGATTAAACTCTTGTGCAGTCACACTTGTGAGATACTATCACACATCAGTCATACTCTGGCTTTAGCCACTGTGACGACTCACTCATGGGGTCAGGACAAACATTCGCAGACACAAGACATGCAATAATAAAATAGCTTTAGAAAATAACACCTATGAGTTCAGCACAGGCTACACTTTTTCTCACTGCAACCTCTAGAGTGGCATTCATTTCAATCCAAACTGTTGCTCCAACTATCCAGTGTCAGACAGCCTGGCTGAGGCTCCCTGGGATCCTGCTCTATAGGTGATAAGACCTCAAGGCTTGGGATCCTGTTGGTGTTTCGGTCATCACAGTGTGGAGATAGCTGCAGCAGTCCCCATTGGATGTGGGTGACATCAGTTCTCATATTTCTGCCTCTGATTTGGGAGTTGATCCGCTGCCTCAGCAGTCTTAAATTTGGAGGCTTAATTCTGCCCAGCTGAAGACAATGGAACATCTCCAAGACCCCTTTATGTGTAATATCCAGTTGGGAGCTGAGCAAACCCTCCTGAGAAGTTGAGTCACATTTGAGCAGGTTAGTGAGCAGGAGCAAGTTCATCTCATCCCCACTCCCCCATCTACTTCTGTCACATCCTTCCCAGAGCATTAACCAAAAAAAACTAGGGGCTAAAGGAAGAGATGGGGAAAACTTACTGTGCCCACCCTATCACCTGGAAGTGGTCTCACTTTCCATCCAGTAGAAAATTTGATCTTTTTCCCTTTTTTGCAATCTGTTAATGTTTGTCTTAATTCCAATTCTGTTACTTTTGATCACAGTTTTGGGGCAGAGCCAAAAGCTAGCTAGTCTGTTTCAAAGCACAACCCAAGGCACTTCTCTTGAGCTTTCTAGGGAGGCAGAGGGCAAAGGAGCCTGGGGGAAGCCTACTTGCCTGCCAGGATGGCTTAGTTCCTCCAGAGGCCTTGTTTGCCTGCCAATACCTCTGCCTGTTAGCTCAGCTGATACTGCTGGCCCTGCATTCAAAAATGTAACACAACAGGACAAGGCACTGACCCACAGCACTCAGGTTTGAGCATGGATATGTGCTTAGCACTGGCAGACGGGCAGTGTACATGCAAGCTATCCAGAAGTGGATGCTGCTCTTTGTCTCTGGACCATGTGGTACAACTATAGCAACTCTGGCACTTGGGGTGAAGCCTACTGGCCATAGGAATTTGAAGCAGAATTTTTGAATTGGTGTGGGTTGAAATCTGTACTTTGTTGTTTTTGTTTGTTTTTGGTACCAGGGATCAAACTCATGACCGTAAGCTTGCCAGGCAGGCACTTACACCATTGAACTAAATCCCCGGCCCTGAAATCTGTACTCTGAATCTGGCAATTGATCTGAAACAGAGGTTAAAAGCAAGATGGGGAATGACGGCCCACTATCATTCATTTCTAAACCCAGGAGCAATGAGTGTAACTTCAACCACTGTTGTAAATTGTGGGAAAAGTCACATTTTCTAAAATCCAAAGATTCCACCAAAGAAGTAAGATTCCTAGGCAAGTACTGAGACAGGAGGCCAGCACACCCCTCCTGCCCCACATGTGAGAGGTGTCCATGGAGTCTCTGCAAGTGTCACTGCCACCCTAATCAGGTGTTTCTTCACCTGCACTGTTACAAAATAAGAGAAAATAGGTTGGAGGTCAAGTTAAAATCAACCTCAGCCAGTTGCAGTGGCAGGGCCCCAGTGATAGGAGTAAAAAAGTACTAAGGAGTGCTGGTGTCACCTCCTTTCTAGGAAATATCTTTAAATGTTGATGGAAATTTCTTAAGCCAATCCTAGAGGAATACCATAGATGAAAACTTGAAGAGATGGTTCCACTGAATGGGTCTCTACATGGCAAAGTGAGACATCTACAAGCTTCCAGTATTAACCTTTCCTGCCCAAGTGATGACTCAGTCCCAGCTCTGTTCTAAGATCCCTCTTGAAAGGAAGCATGCTTTGCATTAAATAATCCTTTCAACTTGCCATGCAGAGAAGTTTGTTTGTAACCAAAATCTAAATTTCAGGAGTCAACCCCTTATCAGGAAAAGCATCTTAATGAAGAACCACTTTGAGGGTGAGGCTCTTGTCTGCCATTTCTAGGACCACTCTATGTTCTGTTCACTCCTTACCAATGTGTGCCTTCATTTCTGAGCCAGCTTGGGGCTAAGCGCTGAGGAACACGACCACCACCATCCCACCCCTGTGGACTTCCACTTAAAACCATTGTGGTGCATGGCTGTAGCTGCAGTCCAGTATCCGCACGAAGCTCATTGTCCACCTTTGTCAGTTTCCCAGGTAAACACAGTATTGGCAATGAGTTTCTGTGATGCTGTGACACACAGAAAGGCAACAGCATTGGTGCCAGCAATCACTTCCAGCCTATCTCCTGGACTCTACAGATCTTCCTTCAAGAATACTGCAGGGTCATGTCTGTGCAGGCATGAGGAGACAGGACTTCGCCACCCCGTCGGATAGTAAAGTGGTGTCTAAAATACTACAGGGAAGTAGTAACAGATAAAGAACCCATAAAGAGAAACAGGCAACAGATATTTCAGTCAGAAGCTGTCAAAGTGTCCTTTGACTTCTGTCTGTGTAAAGTATAATGGGCAGAGACAAAGAACTGATGAGATGTAGGCAGGAACATGGTACAAAAGATTCTCAGTCACAGCCTCAGAATCAAAATGTCACACTCTGACAGAAACAAGGTCCCTGCTAACCCAGTGGCTGAAACCAACAGGCCATATCTTTGTGCCAAGGACCTGGACAAAGGTGACTAAAGGACTGATATGTTGCAAGCTGTCTTTGGTCACCTGGTTTCTACCAAGTCTCTGCAGTCTCAGAAGCAAAGCTGGCTCCCTTAGTGAGGGGTCTCAGTGGTGTGCACAGGCTGAAGGGGAAACCAAGCCATAACAGCAGAACCCAAGTGCAAGGGACACAGAGCCTGATAGATGTGCACACAGGACTGAGGTCTACTTTAGCAGTTTTTATGGAACAAATTAAAAAGAAGCAGTAATACCCACAGTTGGCCCTACTTATAGAGGAGAAATAGCATTTTTAAAAAAGTATGCTATTTTTCAAAGTTGTGAGAGACTAGCTACTTACCTATGGCAGCTGGTATGCAACACTAGGGAGGCCATACTGCTTACCAGCAATGGGGAAAGTGATGGAGATACCTAAGGACAGTACTGTCTTTGCAAAGGGACTTGCATAGGGATAGCTGTGAGCTGTGGGAACTGGTAAGCATAGCCTCCCAGAGGCAGAGCCACATGGGAGCTGAAAGTCCCTGCCATCTCAGTTCCTGCCAGCCGACTAAACAGAAAACCGCAATCACCAAGCCCATAAAACCCCATGAGAGGTAGTGAAATGGTTGCAAAGGTTTGTTGTGGGTGGCAACTGAAGTTATGACCTGTGCTAACTCCTAGCATGTGACCCTTACAGGGGATAATCAGTGCTCCCTGACTCGGAAGAGCCCATGGGCAGCCCAAGAGCTGACAGCTCAGCATCTGCACAGTGGCAGATGCTGGAGCCACTGGAGCATCTCTCCCTCCTGGAGCAGCCTTGCAGCCCCATGGCTAACTCCACTTGCTGTTCCCAGGACAGTCTCCATACTGGCTGTGGTCACTGGTTCCTGTTTCACTCTGGGCCTGGTGATGAAGAACCACTCCTGGGTGCTTCCCTCCCTTTGGAGGTGAGGACAGAAAGGGCACTGCTCATGTTCCCTGCAGCTCTGGAGCCTACAAGTTGTGTTTCCCACTCCTCAGCTAGCCACTATCCCATTGAGGAGTCTCACCTGGGATGATGGGCTCCAAGAGGCCAATAAAGGGCCATATTGGGGCTGAACGAGGCAACAGATGTCATTTCTTTTTCCTCCAAATCAGCAGGTAACAGGTTGCTTCCCTGGCTAGTTCCCTGGCCACCCAAGTCTAGTGATGCTGAATGTGGCCACTGTGCTTTGGCTGGAGCTGCTCCACACCTTATCTCTTCCCAGCACAAGGACTGAGATTTTCTCTTCCTGCTTGGGCTGCTGGTCCTCAGAAAGCCAAAGACACCCCCTTATCTAGGTGCCATTTTTCACCAGGGAGCCAAAGGAAACTTACTGTACCACTGGTCACTTTTAGAAAAATGGGCTCTCAACTGTGTGTTCCCTTCCTACTGAGACCAGAAATCTCAACAACCCAGCTCAGGCAACCTTTTGGTCATGCCAACCCCTCCCCTCGCTGTACCCTGAGTCACAGGTGTTGGTCACAATGACTGGGACCAACCTCAGATTTTGTACAAAAAGCTGGGTACATAGTCAAACCTTAGCATGGGGTTGCTGGTCCCAGGAGATTCCTGCATGTAGTGCAGCTTCAGCAGCTCAGCCAGGTACTGGACCACCCTGATGTCCTCATTCACTAGGCCCAGGTTCAGCTTTAGAAAGCTCAGCTGGCGGCTAGCCACTACGTCCTCCGTCTCCCTGTCGTGGGCAGGCAGGTGCAGGTGGTGGCAGAAAGTGTAGAGGAAGGCCTTGGAGCAGAGCTGGGTGAGCATGCTCTGCACGTGCAGGTAATAGGTGCCACCCCGCTTGATCTGAGTGCGGTGGTCTGCTAGGCGGGGCACCAGTGTGCCCCTGTACAGAGGACAGCGCAGGGTTTTGTTGTCCAGGTCCAAGATGCTTGTGTAGCGGCTGTAGCGGCTCAAGGTATGAAGAGTGCCTGCACTGCCGGGGGAAGTCACTCTGAAACAGACAGGCCAAGGTCAGGAGGATGGGCAAGGGTCAGAAAGATGGAGGCAGACACTAAGGGCATGGGGCCCACTTGTCCCCAAGTTGGTTCCCACCCAGCCAGCAGGTACTGGCTCCTTTTGGAAGGCAATCTTTGAAGGACTCCTCACTACCCCTGTGACCAAGTTCAAACATTTTGGCTTGTTCCATGAGGCCCTGTGCAATCTGATTCCTACTGGCCTCTGAAGTAGGAATGGACTATTACCTTAATGAACCCTTCTTGGAGCAAGGCAAGGCTTTGGGGCTCAAAATCACCTGCCTGTTCCTCTGCCTAGAGTCCTTTCTCTCCCTCCTGGACTTGACTAACACCAATTTAAACCACATCTAACCTTCCCTGATCTGCTCTTCTGTGTGTCTATGCCTGAGACCTTAGACTTAACTCTTTATTTACCCTCTCTTAGAGGAGAGGAGATAATAGTTGCTACTGTTACATGAAGTTACAGTTACTACAGAAACAACATGAGTTGTTTTAGCATGGTGCCTAGCCCTCAGCAGGTACTGTCATTATCATCTTTACTACTCCGAACCTACCACCAACCAGTCTGGTGACTACAGTCCATTTAATCATCTCCCCATAGGACAAGGACCATCTCCATTCCATATACATACTTGATCTCAACAATCATTGAACATCTACCACTTATTAGGGACTAGTCTGGGAACCATTTGTTTGTAATGAGGAATGACCTGGAATCCTGTTCTGCACGTGCTGGCACTGACTGGGAGAAGGCCTGCACATAAGCACAGAGAGGTGAAGGGAGACATGGTTTTGGTCTCCACAAGAAAGACCCACGGCTGCAAGACCAGGGAGGTTTGTGGAGGTGCAACCACACAGTTAGGCCTTATGGGAGGCCCTGGGGACTGCAGGAAGACAACTAGGCAAATTAACAAAAATGGGATGGTGAGACCCACCCAGGCCCTGTGTGCTAAACCTAGACAGCACACCCCACAGGCAAGTGGAAAATCAACTTGCAGGCAGCCAACACTCAGAAAGTCTATGAGAGCAAGCCGGCATGGTGGCTCACACCTGTAATCCCAGCACTTGGGAGGCTGAGGTGGGAGGATGTTGCGAGTTAGCCTGAACTGCATAGTGAGACCCCGTCTCAAAAAAGACAAAAAAAAAAAAAAAAAAAAAAAAAAAGAAAGTCTATGAGAGCATGGGTGGACCTATAAGCTGGCCTCCCTAACCTGCACTACTAGAACCCCCATGCCTCAATGGTTGTCAGCCTTAGAGGGCTCTAGACTTTGCATTGGCTTTTCTACACTTATTTTGCTTCCTGGGGATCCTTACCTGACCCGGGTAACAATTCCCTAAGACTGACATGTCTAGCACCCCCTCCACCCAGGACTCACCATCTGATGCCCAGCTCAGATCCAGCACCCTGGGGTGCCACTCTGGCACTCTTCTCACATACTCTACGGTAGCATTTCTAGCTCTTCCATTTGTTTCCCATAAATCTCCTCCTCAGGTGACAGTCAGACCCAGACCTCTATCCTTTGCTGCAGGGAGCACTTCCCACCTCACCTGCTTAAGATACTATGGCTAAAGTTAGGAGGGACAATGGTAACCCATGGGACAGAGGCCCCAGCAGGGCTGTGGCTTGTTCACAGTCACCTAGCCAGGACTCAACCCAGCCTTCTGATCCTCACTAGCACTTTCTCCCACAATTGAGTTGTATTTATCCACTAGTCCAGGGCTACTCTTGCTGCTTAGTCAGGCATGCGGTTTTCCCTGGTATTCATGTAAAATGATGGGTAACCAGTGCAACTATATGTTAATCTCTTCCCACCAACACTGGGCTAGTCAACAAGGGTTGGATTTCCAGGCAGGAGACCTATGTAGGTGAAAAGAATCTAAGGCCAGTAAGACTAGTGGTTCAAGGAAAACAGAGTTGGAAAACAATTCATTATCTGAGTTGATTCTAGGAGAAATCAAAGAACCTTAGGAGTCCAAATTAACCTAGTCCTAATGTAGTTCAACAGCTCCATGGACAAGGTCATGAATGCAAAAGGCATCTCTCTCACTCCATGTGATTTTTAAAGCTGGGCCTCGTGTGCCTCTCAATATCAACACAGTCCTGGCCTGTCCCATATGTCCATGTTCCAGAACACTTCTAGAGGTCAGGAGCTACACTAGACCCTGACCTATATTCTAAATGTTAGTCCTTCCTACAGATCTAGAAGGTGGGCACCTGGAAGGTCCAATCCACAAACCCCACACAGAAGGGCTCAGCTTGACTCAGGAATTAATGAGCAAGGATCCATACAGAAGTGATGGCAGCACCAGCACCCGACCCAAACCCCACTGTTCCTTCTGTAACTACCATAGCCCACAGCAGTGCTCCTGATGAAGGGGAGACTCCTGACTCCCCACCCTCCTGTGTACTTACTCAAGCAAAGCCTCATTCCTCACCTCCAGCATGTGACCAAGCTGCTCCCTTTTTAAGACATGGGAAGTATCCCATTACTAAAACTCTTGTCTCCATGAATGTAGCACTGGTCCCTAGTCTCCTTCCTCTCCTGGATTATGAACTCTTCCAAAGCAGTGGCTTTGTTCAAGCACCTCCGCCTGGTCCCCAGCACATGCCAGCACAGCCTGGAATAGACTCTCCACAAGTGACCCAGGTCATAATGTGGAAGCAGCATTTACTGAACTGTCACTGTACTATTCCAATCACATTAACACAGCAAGTCACAGTGTGGTCTCACTACCTATCTTCTACAAAAGGGACAAACACATTAAGACTATGGAGGTGGGAGCCTCACTGATACTAGGCACCATGTAAAGAGAAACAGTTGCTATTGCACGTGGAAAAACTCATTTGCCCCTTCTGTGAGAAGTATAGACTGATCCCTCCTCAGAAGGGACTGTGATGATTGCCAGCTGGGCACCTTTATTTTACAAATGAACAAAGCCAATGGAGGGAAAAAACTCAACAGGTCACAAAATAAGGAAACTGAACACGGCAAACAAAGGGAGAGGAAGGCTCAGCTAGACCTGTTAAATAGTATTTACAAAGCGAAAGGAATCTATTAAAGCACAAGTAGTGGAATGAAATAAATAGTATTCAGAGGGAAAGAAGAAGTGGCACTCAGGTTTATTTTTTAAGACTGGGGATGTAGCTCAGAGTTTCAGCTCTTTCCTGCATACAGAGGGCCTGGGAAAGGCTCTGGGTAGGAACCACACTGCAAAAACAAAAAAACACTAGGCTTCAAGAGCAAAGAGAAGCAGGGCGTAGTGGTGCACACTGGTAATTCAGCACTCCGCAGGCTGAGGCAGGAGGACTGCTGTGAGCTGAAGGCCAGCCTGGGCTACACAGTGAGTTCAAGGCCAGCCTGAACTATACAGTGAGATTCTGTCTCAAAAATAACAAAAAGAGTAAACAGCTGAGTGAAAGCCTCTTGGAGCCCTCCTGCCCCCCCCAATGACAGTCATAGTCATCAGTGTGAATTGTAAGAATCAGAAAGGACCTGAGATCTTCTATACATCAAATAAAGTCGTTGTCTTACCCTGACCAACTGAATTCAAATCTCCAAAAATCTATGATTTTAACTCCCCCCCCAAAATAAAAAACAAAAAATAAAAATTCTCCCAAATAATAAAGCCAGAAAGGAAAATAATTTGCCAAAAACAACAGTGGTGGCCCCTGTGTAGAAACTGGGTCTACCAATTCTGGGTCCAGGACAGCAACCTCTCTCATCACTAACTGCCCAGAACTCCTCCCCACCACCTAGAACCAGTTACCTTCGCAGGCCAATAAGCTTCCACTTCTGAAAATCCATTATGTGCAAAGGCGAAGAGACCCAGTGCTTCACAGGTTTGGAACAGCAGCCATAGTTGGGAACAAAGATGGACAGTGCTGTCACAAGCTTCCTGACTACGGTCTCATCTTCTCCTAGAACCACAAGGGTCCTCCCACTGAGCAGGGAGTAGATGGCCGGGTGGGCAAAGGGGTACTGGCGGATGAATCTTAAGGCATTCTGGCCGGCCCTCTTTTTATGCCTCTCAGAAGACAGGTTGACAGAGTGAGCAGAGGAGGGGGTCCTGTCCAAGCTGGTGGAGGCCACACTGCTCACATAACTGACAGTGTCAGAGTAATTATCCAGGCTAGTCTTGCTGACATCCCGGCTAGCCAATAGGTGGCTTGGATCCAACTCATAAGCTGGGAATGCCTCACAACTGTTGTCTCGGGAAGGATTGGTGTTTTCCGCTGCAAAGTCCACATGGAAGTCCTGGTCTTTCTGCTTGTAGCGCTGTGGAGGAATGCTCACCACACCATCCTCATCAGAGAGAGTGTGGGCAGGAGTGGGGAGCGGCACCAGCTGACCATTGTTCTCTTTTCCAATACAGCAGGAGGAATCTAGCTGGGGTGGAGTGTTTTCCAAGCCACCCTCCTGGGCCTCACCCAATTCCAGTGGACTGATGTTTGCTTTGAAGTGGATGCCCCCCTCATTATCTGCATATGATTCTTCTTCATTAATAGCACTTGGGTAGCTGGCCTTAAAGTCATCAGGGATGAGGGCCTCAGAAGGACAGGTGCTCAGGACTTCAATACTGTCCTCACTGATGGTCCTATGGCTGACTGCTTTGCTTCGGACCACCTGGGGGCTCAATGGCACAGTGAGGCTAGCCTGGCTGTCAGACTTCGACAGCACAGAAGTGGATTTCTCTGTGCCCAATACTTCAATGCTTTCACCACTGCTGATACTCCCTTTCATGTCCATATCCAGGTAATCCAGATTTTCCTGGGGGTCAAAACTGCTTGATTCTGTTACTTCTACTTCTTTGTACTCCTCATTTCCAACTTCCTGATCCATCTTGATCAACACAGACTCCACACTGGACTTGTAGGATCCAACACTAATTAACACTTTAGGAATTGGGCATTCTTCCAGAGACCTGGAAGGTGGCCTGTCTTCACTGGTCTGAGAGGGCACACTCTCTTGTTTCTCTACTATCCTATCATCAACCTCTATAAAGTCTTCGAAGAGGAAGTTTGTTATGTGTTGTTGTTTTAGAAGTGCTCGGTCAATCTGACTTGTCAGGAGGTAGCACAGATCACCTCTAAACATGTGCTCGATGTGGCTGAGATGGGCCAGGGTCTGGGTGAAATACTCAGTATCACAGAGCTCCTCCAAGGTCTTCAACTTCTTGTCAAAACACTTAGTAGACTTTGCTTTGATGAGTTTTGGGGTGTACGCTGGTCTGCAGGTATAAATGTCTGAGTCAGCCGACTCATCTGGATTAGAGGTAGTGGATGTATGGTCAGCCTGATCCTGGGTATGCTCCATTTCACCAGGACACAAATCAAACCCCCTTACCTTCCTATGAGGGTATGATCGGATCTGCTTCAGCAGGTCTTGATGTTCAATGATGGACTTCTCCACACTGGCCAGTTCATTAGCCTTCTCAATTGCCTGAGATGAGTAAAAACCTTTGTCGTTGGCCTTCTTCTGGATCTCCGTTTCTGTGTGCAGAACTGTCCTAGTATAATCCAAGTCTTTCAGCTTTTTTTCAAGTTCCCCAGCAAATGCCTTCCTGTTTCCTGATTTCAAACACTCAGAGGCTTTAGAAAATTCAGCTGAAAGCTCCTGGAACTGCTGCATGATTTTATGCTGGTCTGCTGAGATATATGCCATGCAGAAGGGCCGCACAAAGCCTCGAGCTTCTAGATCATACAGGGTGAGGTGATGCACATATGCAAAGGCCCCTTCCTTGGAGTCTCCCAGCACTACCTTGGAGTCCTCCACAAAGTTCAGCTTAGGGTATGCAGAACCAGGAGGATGGCCCACAAAGGAAGCCTGGTAATCCACAGACATGATCCGCAGAGAGAAGTAATTGAGATCAAAAGTGCCAAAAACTTTGGTGTCATTAGGGATGGTCAGCAAGGGTTGGGGTCCCACCTGCTCAGAGAACTCAGAAATAAGGATGAAGTCCCTTGAAAACTTGGCCCCGGAGAGCTTAGACCACGGGTTGGCTCCCTGGTTGGCAAAGGGGAAGAGCGGCACCGAGTACTCCTCAGGCAGGGATGGTTCATTGTAAGGCTCTTCCTCATACTCATCTTCTTTAGTGAAGGCTACCACATCAGGGGCGCTGATCATATTTCCTGATATATAAAGAGAACATTGAGAGGAAATGGGAAAGAACACAGGGTCAATCGATGCTGCAAAGCCAGGCCACTAAAGGAGGAAGTGAACTCCTTGAGGCCTTTTTTGCGGATCCAGGGATCCTACGCTGCCTCTCACACTGCAGAACTCAAACTCTCCAAGCTCGCTCAGAGGTACAGCTCCTCCGGAACCAGCAGAAGCCTATGAACTGCAAAGGTACAGACCCAGAAGACGGCGGAGGATGGTCGCTCTTCTTCTTTCCCCGGCAAGCACCGCCGGCTCAAAGCACCTGCAGCGAAATCACTGCTACTCGCTGGAGCCCACTTCCACTTCCCAGACCTGGGTGAGTGCCTAACGTGGGTGCAGGGGTCAGCAACGCTTTGCCACCATCACGGCCCGAAGACAGAAACCGTCAGGGCTCCTTGGACGCCAAAACCCGGAGACAGTTACTGCTGCGTCGCCATTTTAGCATCACATGACTCGCGGTCAACAACGTCGGGTGACCCGGAAGTGTCTGCGCCGACTTCCGACAGGAGCAATAGAGCTAATTAAAGCGCCTTGGACTGTGGGTTCCAGCTGCGCCTCTTAAGCACCAGTACGGCTAACCAAATACTGTACCGAAAGAAAGCAAAGGGGGGCTGGAGGGGTAGGGAGAGAAGTGTTTGAATGAGAGATGTGGGAGCAAGAGGCAGTCTGGGAGTTGTAGTTCCGGGTCACTGTGTGGCGCGAGTCTGAAGCAAGTGGCGGGAGAAGGCGAGAGGAAGTAAAGAGAGTGCTTTGGTGGAGAGGCAGCCGCGGCGGCCGGGAGAAGCAGCAGTAGCTAAAGCCAGCACCTAAAGCCAGCAGGCTGGTGGTGAAGTCAGCGAAGGGCGGGCGCCTCCCAGAGTCTGTGGTTCCCCGGGTGTGCATCAGGCATCCCTTGTCTGTCTTCTGCAACATGCACAGTCACCCGGAGAGCAGCTCCGGGCGCAGGCCCTAGAGATGATCTTTTCGGTTTTGCGTCACCCACTCCGGTGGCTTGGACGGCCCAGGGGCCGTGCATTGTCCCTCGCCACCATGGAAGTGGCCTTCCGAGGCGTACGGAAAGTCCTCTGTGTGGCGGAGAAAAACGACGCGGCCAAGGGAATCGCTGATCTGCTGTCCAACGGTCGCATGAGACGGGTAAGAAAGTGTTTGCGACGAGCTGCGCTCCCTGAGGGAAGCCCATTTAACGGGACTGCGTGGTGGGCTCCAGAAATCCACATAAACGTGACTTGTTCACCCCGGAGACCTCACTGCTTCTCGAGTGCACCAATGCAGATTCTTCCCAGGCCGTAGACTCTTGGACTGGTGGAATTTTAAAATGTAGTTAGGCTCTTTCATGCTAGAAAATCGTCCATCTTTTTGTCCATATGAGCGTTCCTAGTCTTGTCTAACCCTCCAAAACACCTGGGGACGCTGCCAATTCTTTACGTGTAAATTTTAGTTCAGTTTGAAACCTCTAGGCGGACTCCTTTAACTTGGAATTCAAGCCCCTACTCCACAGAATGATCCCCCGCTATCCGAGCCACATCCCTTCCATTCTGCACTTCTAATTTACCGGCCCCTAATCCCACCTTGATGGGACAACACCAAGTTTTGGGAGTTAGAGGTGAAGTCAACCTGTATCTGTTGATAACAGATTGATTCCAAGAGCCAAAAGTGAAAGATACGAATGTTTTCTAGGTAAGCTGGGGCCACAAAGGAAAAGGAAGGTAAACGAGCAAGGGCAGGGAGACCTTTGTTCAGGAAAATCGCCTAAATAACAAAGGTGAATCGTGAAATGGTTTTCTGGAAAACATTTCTAGTTCTCTGTTCTTTTTCTTTACAAATCCCAGGATCCTTAGGCCTCTGCTAGCTGAAAGTTCCACCTTTTTTTTCCAGTGCAGAATGTCATGACCAGCCCAGGGTTTGCCTATTTCTGGGGCTCTGAGCCTTTGGAAAATGGCCTTTCTAGTCTAACTTCTTTATCCTTGTGGACACTGCTTAAATGTCTCATTTTCAAGGAAACTTTCCCTTACATTCCTGCCTCTACCACCACTGGGTCAGGGACCTTTAGTCATATGCTGTCATGGCACTTTATTTTCTTACTTGGAAGTTATCTTCCAAGTTCAGTACTGCAATGTCAGTTATTTGTTGGACTCTCAAGTGCCAAAAGAATAAAGACTGTATTAATTAATTCCTGTATCCTAATGTTTAGTACGGGTCTGAAATACAAGGGACTTTCAGTAATTATTGCTTGGGTAAATGAGTCTGGAAGATGTATCATACAGTACCAGTATGTGAGGAACAACCTAATTTAGGCTGAAACTGCCTTGCTCAAAAGGAGAGAGAGAGGGTAGGAGATAGGAGGGAGTTGAGGAGGAACTAGTGGATTCAGTAAGAGATGCAATTGCTTGCAGATCATGAGGGCATTAGGAAACCATGTCATATGCGGGCAGTTGAGTGTGGTAAAACATACTTAAAATTGACCATTTTAACTATTTTGAAGTGCATGATTTGATATCATTTATTACATTTATAGTATTGGACAGCCATCAGCATTATCTGGTTCTAGAAGATTCTTTAGCATCCCAGAAGGAGACTTCCATATTTGTTAAACAGCCATTCTTCTTTGTATCCTCCTTCCAGTCACCCACAGCTTTCTATCCCCATTGATTTGCCTATTCTGAACATTTCCTATAAATGGAATAGTATATTAGATACTTTTTTTTTTTTTTTTTTTTGTCTTTCTCCTTTTTTTATCGGTACTGGGGATCGAACTCACGACTGCCTGCTTGCAAGGCAGGTGCTTATGCCGCTGAGCTAAATCCCCAGCCCTTGGAATAGTATATTATATGGCCATTTTGTGTCAAACCTCTTTCACTTAGCAAAATGTTTTTGAAATCTGTCCATGTTGTAGTGCTTTTATTCCTTTTTATGGCTGATTAGTGTTTCATTGCATGAGTAGATCATGTTTTGTTTTGTTTTGGCTTTTGGTTTTTTGAGACAGGGTCTTGCTATGTAGGTTAGGTTGGCCTTCAACTAACTGTGTAGGCCTTGAACTGGCCTTGAACTTTCAGAGGACCAACAACCTCAGCCTTCCCAGTGCTGGGATTGCAGCCATAAACCACCACACCTAACTAGTTTTTAATTTATGTTTTCTCAGTGACTCATTAATGATGTCAAGCATCTTTTTTGGGCTTGTAGGCCATTTTTTTTAATGTCTTTTGGGGGAAAAAGTTTATTGTTTTGGTGATTTTTGTTTGTACTTACAGCACTGGGAATTTAAACCCACAAGTTAGGCAAGCCCTCTACCACTGAGCTGAGCTCTACCCCCAAGAAATCACTGCCAAGTCCAAGATCAGAAAGATTTGCATATTTTCTTCTGAGGGTTTGGAGTTTTAGCTCTTAGGTTTATGTCTTTGATCCACTTTGAGTGGATCAAAGTTAATACTGCTGTTTGGTGCAATGTCTGTATCCAACTTTTGTTTGTGGAGACCTGGTGTCATGGCAACATTTGTTGAAAAGGTGGTCTTTTGGATGCCCCTTGGATGGAATTGATACCCTATTAAAAATCAGTTGAGTAGGCTAGAGCTGGAGCTCTGAGGTAGAAAGCTTATGTAGCACACATGACCTTGGAGTTGCTTAACCAAAAAAACCCAAAAAACAGTTGACTATATTTGGACATATCAGGACTATGCCTGTGGTCCCAGCTACTGGGGAAGCTGAGGTGTGAGAATCACTTGAGCACAGGAGTCTGATGCCATCCTAGACAACATCATAAGAACCCATTTAAAAAAAAAAAAAATCAGTTGAGTGTAGATGTTTGGTTTTATTTCTGGGTTCTCAGTTCCATTCCATCATTCATTATGTCTGTCTTTATGTTGGTTGTCATTTGATTACTGTAGTTTTTGTGTTTGCGTTTTTTTGCAGTGTTGGGTATCTACCCCAGGTCCTTGCATGTGTCAGGCAAGTGAGTTACTGCTAAATTACGCCTCTAGCTTCCATTTTTGAAGCTTCATAGTAAGTTTTAAAATTGGAAAGTATAAGTAAGCTGGGCACAGTGATTCACACCTGTAATCCCAGCAGTCCAAGAGGCTGAGGCAGGAGGATCACCATGAGGTTGAGGCCAGCCTGAACTACATAGCTCAAATGAAATGAAATTTAAAAAAAAAAAATAGTATGAATCCTCCACTCTGTTCTTCATCAGAATCATTTTTGTATATTTGGACCCCTTGTGATTCCATGAGTTTTAGAATTAGCTTTGTCGTTTCTGTAAAAAAGATTATTGAAGTTTTAAATAAGGATTGCATTTAATCTGTAAATTACTTCACGGGAATATTGCAATCTTTTAAGTTTACTTAGTTTTCAATGTGCAGGTCTTTCACCTATTTGATAAAGTTTATTCCTAAACATTTTATTCTTCTGAATGTCATAAATATACTTGCTTTCTTAATTTCTTTTTTAGATTGCTCATTGGTAGGATATAAAAGCTCTACTTTTTTTTTAGAATCACTGATTTTTGTGTGTTGAACTTTTATTCTGCAATTTTGCTGGATTTATGTATTAGCACTAAAAGTTCTTTGTGGGTTCTTTCAGGTTTTCTGTATATTAAAAATTATATCTGTGAATATAGATAGTTTTTCTTTTTCTTTCCTAAATTTTTATTTTATTTATTTATTTATTTTTTTAGTATCAGGGATCGAACTCACGACCATGCACTCACCAGGTCTTCCCTAAATATTCTGACTGTATTTTTGGTGTAGTGTTGACTAGAAGGGACATGAATGGCCGTCCTGGTATTGTTTTTCTTGCTGTTGTTGTTGTTGTCTTTTATTGTGATTTGTTTCGGTTTGGTTCAGTTTGGTTTTGCTATGGACTTCAGGCTAGCCTTGAATTTACAGTAATCCTCCCGCCTTGGCTTTCTCCTAAACGCTGAGATTACAGGCGTGTACCACCATTCCCAGCTGTTTTATTTATACTTTTTGCCTACCATTGTTTTTGATTTTAAAAAGAAATGATGAAGCAGCCTTTCATCATTAAGTATAATGGTAGCTGTAGGCTTTTAGTAAACTTTCTTTGTTCTGTTGAAGTTCCTTTCTATTCTTTTTTTTTTTTTTTTTTTTTGGTCTCTTTTTTATCGGGATGGGGGATCGAACTCATGACCACACACTTGCAAGGCAAGGCACTTATGCCACTGAGCTAAATCCCCAGCCCCTCCTTTCTATTCTTAACTTGTTAATTTTTTTTTCTTTTTAATCAGGAAAGTTTGCTGAATTTTGGTATGCTTTTTCTGTATCAGCTGCAAAAAGTCATGTAGATTTTTGAGCGGAGGATAAAGGTGTCCTTTTTATTTTATAAAGTCACTCTGGAAGTATATTTGAAGAATGAAAGGCTAGAGGCAGGTTGATGGCTATTGGAGGTCTTGTGAGTGGTCAGGACCCTGAACTCTAGATAGCTTTGGATAAAAGCAAGGAGAGAGGAAGAGAATGATAAAAGCAGGCAGAGTTTTAAAAATAAAAAACTCACCACACTTTTGCAAATATCCATCCTTCTCCCTAGAACGTTTTCCTTTTCTTCCTCGGTCACTCTTCATGTTATAAAAGAAAAATAAAAGACAACATAAATATAACCTTCTCTGTCAAGTTGATCTAAGGTATTTTCCTTCCCATTTCCTTCTGTGTCTTCTGTTGATGATAAGTCATCGCACGTGTAGTTATTTAGCTGTTGTCCATCTGCCCTAAAATGTATCATATCCCTGAGAAAGTGGCTGGGTCCTATTCATTTATCTATCTCTAAAACAGAACCTGCTCTGTGGAAATCACACAGTCATTCTGCATTGAATGACATAATTTCTACCTATAAGGAACTAATAGAGGCGTTAAGATTTAATACAACTTGAATGAAGTGATAGTCATTTTACCTTTATAACAGCAAAAATTGGATAATAAGTACATAGTAACAGAATCATAAAACAGATTCTTCTTTGTGATAGTTTTTTAAGCATCCAGCATTAGAAAATGAGAAATTCACCACAAGATTACAAGACAATTTTTTTTGTCTTTTCAAAAGTTAGTATTTATTGCAAATAGTTGAAAAAATATACATGCATATTATACTGACCCCACTGTCATTCCAGCACCACCCATGGTGACTACAATTAATAACTTATAGATCCTCAAGGATTTTTTTCTATCAATTCAGAAAGAGAAATCTTAAAGAGAATTCTGAAGTAGATTCAGTAGCAGTAATATGATCAATTCATATTTGAGCATTTAGAGAAGATAGTATTTGGTTGATATATTTACTTAGAATTATAAAAGCTCCACACTTGGTATGTTCATCAGCTGTTTTTATTCTCTGGGCTCCCAAACTCTGCCGTAATTAGGAGCATCCTTATTTCCCTGGGCACCTCACCCAAGAGATGGAATTGAATGTGAGTCTGTGAGTCCTCACTAGGTGGACCTACAAGGAGTCAAGTTTAAAATGCTGCCGGTCATGGTGGTGCATGCCTATAATCCCAGCACTTGGGAGGCTGAGACAGGAGGATCACTGCAAGTTCAGGACCAGCCTGAATTGCATAGCAAGACACTGTCTCAAAAAAAAAAAAAAAAAAGTTGAAAATACTTTTGGTAAAACAGGTTATCTTGGGAGACCTGCAGCTGGTGTCACAGACCTGCTACAGGCCATCTACCTGGAGAATGTTGAACTAGCCGTTCCTGCAGTGTGTCCTCAAGATAAAACATGAGACTGTGATTGTATATCTTGACTGCTTGAGCCCAGATGGCAAAGTAATTGAGTTGGCAGGACACAGCCTTTTTGTACCTATAGCACCTCTATCAGTTTTCATAAAAAGAAGTCAAAAACTATTAGATGATTTTTTTTTTTTTTTAAGATAGGGTCTTCCTGTGTAGCCCAGGATGATTTCAAACCCAGCGCACCTCAGCCTTCCAAGTGCTTGGATGATAGGCATGTGTCACCACATCCATCCTGATTTTTCTGTTCTCTATTACTGAAGGGGCTTAACTAGCAGTTGGAATTTGTAGAGGAAGATTTTTTTCTCTTGGTGACATTAGACCAACTGAATGCTTACTTATCAGGTAATAAAGTAATTTCCCTCCATTGGCTTTGAACTGCCATTATGGGCAGGGGGCCCCCAGTGGTAGAGCACTTGGCTAGCATGTTAAGGCCCTCCTAGGTTCAATTCCTAGCACTGGGAGGAAGGAAGGTAGGTTGGGTAGGCATGCACTCGAGTGAGCCATTTTCCCTCAGAGTGACCACCCAGTGTTCCACACAGAAAAATTGTCCTTTCCAGGAAAGTTTCCCAGTCGCCATGGAGCCTTCTTCTGTCTTGCCTTCAGTGCTGGTCTGAAACTCACAGGCACAGCTACTTTGTATGCTGGGTTGGGGGAAAGTGTGACCCACTCAGAAAGTCTTGTTCATTGGTAATTACTGCTAAAGAAGTGCTTTTATGACTGGATCTCAGTTCTGACTCTGCTTACAGCATCATTGGATTTCAAAGCCAGAGAAAACTACAGACACAACTTTTCAAGAATAAATTGAAACTCAAGGTGAATGACTTGGCTGTAGTCACCAGTTAATTGGTATAATTGTATGACTTTGAACTAACAGAGATGTTGGGGAGAAAGAAGCAAATCAACCAGAATTTATATCAAGGGCTGAGGATTTAGCTCAGTGGCGCAAGCACGCCTGCCTGGAAAGCGTAAGGTTGTGAGTTCGATCTCCGATATCAAAAAGAAAAACAAAGAATTTATGTCCTAATAAGGCCACTTAATGCCATGAATTTGTCATGTCGTCTTGGACAATTTCATTTTCATCTATAAAACGATGTTAAATATTAATTGATGGTCTTAGTAATTTAGCATACTTTTTATCTGTGGGAAATACTGTTTAGTCTATAGAAAATATTGTTACTTATCCAGATTTTATATAAAATCTTTATATAAAAGATCTTTATACTAAAGAGTCCTTTGTATTTTACATATTTTTTACTTATTTTTATTTTCTTTTATAGAGAGAAGGGCTTTCTAAATTCAACAAGATCTATGAATTTGATTATTATCTGTATGGCCAGGTAGGTGATAAAAAATGCCATCATAAAGCTAAAGTATCTTTCAGATCCATATGCATGTGCCATTTTGGTGTAGAGTCCTTGAATTTTCAACCATAATGAAAAGAATAGCCATTTAGTATAAATCTACCGTAAATTACTGTGCTTTAGAGTTAAGAACAATTGGTCAACGTTATCCTATATAAAATGTGTCTCACTGTCTTAGTAACTATTACACAAAGGCCATTCGTTACAGATGGTAATTTTATAACCTGTAAGGAAGTATGATCCCACCTCTCTCTTTTTTCTCTCTCTCTTCTGTCTTTCTCTCTCTCTCTCTGTCTCTGTCTGTCTGTCTGTCTGTCTCTCTCTCTCTCTCTCTCTCTCTGTCTGTCTCTGTCTGTCTGTCTGTCTCTCTCTCTCTCTCTCTTTCTCTCTCTCTCTCTCTCTCTCTCTCTCTCTCTCTCTCTCTCTCGTTTGTATGTGTGTGGTGCTGTGGTTACAACCCAGAACCTTGTGTATGTTAGGCAGACACTGTAGCCCAGGCTGCCCTTAGACTCATGGCATCCTCTTGCCTCTACTTCCCAAGTGCCGGGATTACAGGTGCATGTCCCCATGCCCAGCTGAAGAAATTTTAAATGATCCAGAAGGCAGCATTATAGTAGTAGAATTGGTGTGGCAATTGGATTGCCTGTGGATTTTGACTTTGATGAGTTATATTTATGTTTATTTCCAAACCTGTGTTAGGTTTTTGGTTTTCTTCTTTACTAGAAGTCCCTCACTTCCATTTGAATGACTTAGTAAAGTATAATTATAAAAAGACTAATTTTAATTTTGTTATCATTCAGAATGTTACCATGATAATGACTTCAGTTTCTGGACACTTGCTGGCTCATGATTTCCAGATGCAGTTTCGAAAATGGTCAGTACAATTCTTAAGGGAAGGACTGGTTATTACAGTAAGTTGTAACAAATATTATTGGACTCTTGAAGCATGTTGATGTTACCATGTAACTTAAGATAACCTATAATTGCCTGATATATTGTAAATTTTTTATCATAACTTTAGAACAAACAACCACTTTTAAATGTTCCCCCCCAAATAGAACCCTTTTGTGCAGCTCTTATATTGCATTTGTTCTGTTACAGATGTTCATAAAAGGGGTCCAGATGTTTTCTTAGCAACTGCTGTTAATCTTCACTCAGGAGAGGATATTGTGCTACGCAGAGGATCATGGCTTTGCTTTTAATCTTCTAGGCCATTGACCTTTTCTTTCCCTTTCTTTTTCACCTTCCTTAAGCTCCCTTTTCCCTTCCCTTGCCTTTTCTTCTTGCTTCCATGTCCTATCCCTTTACCCTCTTCCCCACCTTTCCCATCCGCCTCTTTTGTTGGAGGGGGCAGGTACTAGGAATTGAACTTACCACTGAACTACATCGCTGGCCCATCCTACCTCCTTTTGAGACTGTGTCTTGCTATGCTACCCAAGCTGCTCTTGAACTCCAGGGCTCGGTCTTCCATCTCAGTCTTCCAGGTGGCTGGGATTATAGGCATGCACCACTCCACCTGAGCCATTTTCTGCTAGGGGTCCATCTATGAGCTCACTAGAGCAGTGCATTCTTGTTAGAGTGGAGGACTCCATCATGTGCTGGCCTGAGAATTTTTGTGCTTTTCTTTTTTAGGCACAGCTGCAATCCCCTAGTCCTCTTTGAAGCAGGAATTGAAAAATACTGCCCAGAGAATTTTATAGACATCAAGGTAGGATCTTTTGGAAGACGTGGCATTGAAGTGAAACAACCACATGTAGATTCTAACACCCATCCCCTGGATTGATGGAGATACTAAAGTGCATGTGGTTTGACAGTAAATCATTACAAGGTACTGGTGGTTAGTTCACTGCTAACTGGGAACCCTTCTTGAGTTGAAACACAATGAAGTTGTTTTTGGGTGGGAAGGTTGGATTTTAAGCAACAAATAATCAGAACCAATGGAGGCAGAAGTGTGTGTTAGAGGTGAACCACAGTTTCATCATATTGGTGAACTTGTCTTAACCGCCCAGTCTTTTCGAAGCCTGCTTACAGGCCTGGAGATTGCATTAGTAACCACACCATCACTGGTGCGGGTATGAATGATTTCCTCTGCTCTCTTTTCCCCTTACAAAGTTGAACATTGCATAACAGCAGTAGTCTTCAGTCAAATCTCTTGTATGGAAGTGTCCAAAAATTGTTGTGAACTCTAATGTCAACATTCTCCCCTCCACTGACTTCAGAAAACTCTAGAACGAGAGACACGACAGTGCCAAGCCCTGGTGATCTGGACTGACTGTGACAGAGAAGGTGAAAACATCGGGTTTGAGATTATCCATGTGTGCAAGGCAGGTAAGTGTGCTTCTCTGTTGGGAACCATAAATAGAGCATTCTGCTGCATGTCTGTACAGTGGTCTGTGGCCAAGTTCTTCTTTACAAACTCATCTGCATCAAATGTCAGGACAGTTTGATGTGCTTCCTGGGACTACCAGGGCTAAAGGAGTCAGCAGTATATTTTTAAATTACAGGGCTTGGGCTGGGTATTTAGCTCAGTGGCATAAGCACCTGCTTGACAAGCACACAGTCCTGAGTTTGATTCCCAGCACCCCGAAAAAAAAAAAAGAACTCGATTCTCGGTACACAAAAAAAAATTATATGCTAAATATGTGTGAGAGGAGCTGGGGATTTAGCTCAGCAGCATAAGCGCCTGCCTTGCAAGTGTGTGGTCATGAGTTTGATCCCCAGCACCAATAAAAAAGAAAAAGGTAAAAAAAATGTTGGACTAGGGTACTAGGTGTGGCTCAGTTGTAGAACACTTGCCTACCATAGACAAGCCCCTGGGTTTGACCCACAGCACCTTAGTAAATGAATAAATGAGGGAATGTATATTGGCTTAAATTTGAATGACTCAGCAGTTTAGCTCAGCAGCACAAGTGCCTTCCTGGCAAGTGCAAGGTTGTGAGTTCGATCCCAGGTACCCCCTCCCAAAATTTAATGTAATACTTCCTGGTAACTTAGAGGAAGTAGAAAACAGGACATTCTCTGGCTCAGGTGGTAGGGTTGCTAGTTTTCCTAAGTGGTTTTGTATTGAGAAACTGTAATGGCTTCTAGGAATTGAAATGCATTAACTTTATTTATTTATTTATTTATTTAGGCAGGATCTTGCTATAAAGTTCAGGCTAGCTTTGAACTCACTGTGTAGCCCAAGCTTGTCTTGAACTCAAGGCAGTCCTCCTGTCTGTCTCCCAAGTGCTGGGATTACAGGCATGTGCCACCACACCTACCAGCTAAATGCATTAACTTTCAATAACATTATATATGTCCTATATTCTTTCCTGAAGGGACATGAAATTCCCTCACAACACTTTGACAGGACTTTTCTTCTTTCTAAAAGGTTGAGAGCAAGTAAGATTAAAAAGCTCACTTAGGGAATTTTGTTTAATAACTAAAATTGACTTCATTATTTCAGACAACACTCAAATTAGAAGTTATAATGGTGTTTTCCTTTTTGACATTATACACCACTCCATTAATCTAAATGAACAGTGGAGGTGGATGCCTCACAGGTTCTTAACTTGTTTGCCTTTATGTTGATGTAATTTAGGCAAAGTAAGGCCATTGTGGTGAGAGTACAGTATGACCCTTTGTGTTCTGCAGTGAAGCCGAGTCTGCAGGTGTTAAGAGCCCGGTTCTCTGAGATCACTCCCCACGCTGTCAGAACAGCCTGTCAGAACCTGACTGAGCCAGATCAGAGAGTCAGTGATGCTGTGGATGTGAGGCAGGAACTGGACCTGAGGATCGGTGAGGAGCTGGACATGCCCTGCCATGGCCCATAGAGCATGTTGGTGTTGGGTGGTAGAATCAGAAGTGACTTCGTCATTCATCACTTTCCCATTCTTTCCCTCTCCACGCTACTTTCCAGGAGCTGCCTTCACTCGGTTCCAGACTCTGCGGCTCCAGAAGGTTTTTCCTGAAGTGCTGGCCGAGCAGCTCATCAGCTATGGCAGCTGCCAGTTCCCCACACTGGGCTTTGTGGTGGAAAGGTTCAAAGCCATTCAGGCCTTTGTGCCTGAAATCTTCCATAGAATCAAAGGTGAGGCTGGACGGTGAGGGGATGTAGCTCAGCAGCATAAGTACCTGCTTGAGAGACACACAGTTCTGAGTTTGATTCCCAGCACCACACACACAAAAAAATAAGATAGGAGATTATTGATGTGGGACCTCCAGGCCCAAGGATAACAAAGACTCTGAGCGTTAATAACAGTAATTTAAATGTATGGGGGTTTTTTCACCTTTCTCCGCTTCAACCTTCTCCATTTTAGTACTCAGGATCAATTTAAGTTTCTCTTAGTTAGGCTGAACTTTTACCTATTTTAAATTCCTTTGACTTTTCACTGTAATGTCTTTTTCTATGTAATGTATCATGTGGCCTCTCTGGGACAGCCTTTCTGTTTGTCTCTTCCCAATGTAGTAACTCATGACCACGAAGATGGTATTGTCGATTTCAACTGGAAAAGGCATCGTCTCTTTAACCACACAGCTTGTCTTGTCCTCTATCAGTTGTGTATGGAGGTAAGGAGTCCTTTGAGAGCTTAATGACCTAGAAAATGCTTTGTGTACCTCCCCAGCCAGGTTGTCTGTTGGCAGAGGTGATCCTATCTTGTTCTGCTACTGAAGTCCATTGGTTTTTAGTTTGCATCTCAGGGCATCACTTTATGAGGACCAACAAGACTAGAACTCCATGAAAATACCACTGAAAATATGCAAAGGAAGAATCTGCAGAACTTTTATGTAAAAGCAGAAAGTTTGAGAAGTTCATAGCAGAAACCCTTCCTGAAGCATATATTGTTGCTCTATAGTAGGAAGGGTCAGCTAGACCTATCTAGACCATGAACTTCTAAAGCTCCAAAGGAGTACATGGTCCAACCTTCTTCCAGTGATCTCATGAGGAAGTCTACAGAGATGAAAATCACAAATGACTTTCGTAAGTTAATTCACAAGTTATTGTAGGTTGTAGGTTCATTTCAAGATAAATGCAAGGATGAAAATAAAGCAAAAAAAGGAATAGAGGATAGCATGGGGGCAGGACGTGGACTTTATAGATGAAGTAGTTTTATGGGGCCTTTTAGGATGACATTTGAGCAGGGGAGGCATGGCTCTTAGCGTAGCACATGCAAAGGGCCACAGTCAGCTCAGGCCATAGGCCAGTCAGTGCCAGGGTTGGGACCCCAACTTCACCTGTCTGACTCTCAGGCAGATGGCCCACTGGGTGGTACCACTTCCCACACATCAGCACCTAACATGGGGCTGCACACAATGGTGTCTGAGAGTTCGAGATTTGATAAGTTGTGGTACGCTCTGGTTTATTATTACTTTGGGGAAAAAAGTAAAAGCTATTAAGCACCTGCTATGTTCCGCTTTATTAAATGTTATTTTGTTTCATCCTAAAAATCCCATGTGGGCAATGATAACTGTCCCCATTTCAGAGTAGGTGAGTAGACTGAGAAGGTGAAGTAATTCACAGATACTCTAGAGCTATTGGGAGATGGAGCATTGGCCACTACATTAAATCCCTATATAGGGCCAGGAATCTAGCTCATCGGCAAAGATGCTGCCTGGCAAGCAGGAGGTCATGAGTTCAATTCCCAGTTAGATAAATAGCTAAATAAATCCCAGAATATCTGTGCTCCTGTCATGGAGTCCGTCATTTCCTAGAAGTCATCCTATCTGTCTGCCATTCCACCCTCTGATCCTAGCTAGACCTAGAGCACTGCGTATTTATCTGTTAAATAAAAAGACCTTAAAATCAATCAGTCAACCAACAAACACAACCAGAATATAGGGCAGGAATACATGGCAAATGGCATACTTCTAACCCCTTAAAAAAAGAGAGGCTTGGGCTGGAGATTTAGCTCAGCAGCATAAGCGCCTGCCTTGCAAGCAGGCAGTCGTGAGTTCGATCCCTGGTACTGATAAAAAGGAAAAAGCCAAAAAGAAAAAAAGAGAGGCTTGTTCCCCACTATCAAAAGGGTGAAATTTAGATTATGATATATAAATATTCTGATTAGTAAATCACTTAAGCTGAGTTTTTTGAGTATTTACTATTTTTTTAAAATGTGTTTTAAATTAGTTTTTCCAGCTTGTATTATTTTTCATATTTTTAACTGTTCTCAAGAAAACTACTCAAGAGATGCAGAGATTGTGGTATTCCATTGGCTCTGGACGGGCAACTTAAGGTTTATAAAACTGTCTTTCAAGGGCTGGGGATTTAGCTCAGCAGGCATACGGGCCTGCCTGGCAAGTGTGAGGTCATGAGTTCAATCCCCAGTACAAAAAAAAAAGACTGTCCTTCAAAATCTTGGTTTGAGTGAGAAGAGGGTGTTGAGGGTGTTAAGAGTGTGCCATACTGTCTGTAATAAACGACTTTAAATAGGACTTCTGCTGGGCTGAGGGCGCAGTCTGTGTTAGCAGTCACTGTGATCTGAAAGAGTGAACAGAGGCTGTCACACCAGGTTGGAGATGACACAGTCCCAAGTCACCGTGGTCTTTGCTTTCCTGGTCTTGTAGGATCCCATGGCAACTGTAGTGGAAGTCAGGTCAAAGCCGAAGAGCAAGTGGAGGCCTCAAGCTTTGGATACTGTGGTATGTTCTGGACAGACTGTTGCAGGCACGATTTCCTATTTGTTGGGGCCGGAGTTTAACTTACACAAAGCACTCAAGGAAGACATAGATCTGCTTGACCTCTCAATATTTTGTTTTGTTTTGTACAACTTAAAGTTAACAATCCCTAGTACCACCACCGCCAAAAAAATTAACGTTAACAAATGCAGTATAACTGCATTATGTGAGGTTTGAGAAACAAAAAGAAGACAAATGATCTGTAATCTTTCTGCCTGTACATAATCACTGTAATAATCTTAAAACTTTACATTTTACTCACAATTCTGAGATCTTTTGATTCCCACAGTACTGGGATTGAAGGCCACACTGATCTATATCCTCAGCCCTTTTTATTTGTTTATTTTTCTTTATTTGGATACTCAATAAGTGGCCCAAGTAGGGTTCAAACTCTCAGTCCTCCTACCTGAGCCTCCCAGCTGGGATAACAGGCATGCATCACAACACCTGGCTCCTCATTTTTTTTAATATATGTATTTTTATAGCATTGTAATTAGAGTAGCTTGTTTTTTCCATGAAAGTTCTCTGCTACTGAGCTTATTATGCTCCAGCACAGCATGTGTTTTATTCCTTACTAGTTAAATATGCTTTCACATGTAGTCAGCAGCATTGTTGCAGTGTCACATAGGGGAAAAAGCAACTGGTTATTCCCCAGGAGGCCTCACAGGATGCTTTTCATCATCTAGGGAAGTTTTGTAGGACCTCTGTAATCCTAGCACTCGGGAGGCTGAGGCAGGAGTTTTGTTGCAAGTTTGAGACCAACCTGGGCTACAAAGTGAGCCCAGGGCAAGCCTGAATTGCATAGTGAGACTCTCAAAAAAATGAATGAATGTATGAATGAATAATGCAGATGTCAACCTCTGTCCCAGCCCTACCCTGTCATATTCTCCAGTGACTGGGCCCACAAGTCTGCTGGCTCCTCAGGTTAATCTTAGGACTGTACATCAGGGTCTGAGAACTACGGGTTGGCATTTGCCCACCAGGCACAAAAATATTCCTTGAGCACGCCCCTCCTTCCTTGGCAGGAGGACAGCAGGTGGAATGACAGGCCAGACCTGCTGAAGAGGAATGTGTAGTTAGTTGTGTGGTCCACAACTCACCTATACCTAAACAGACCTTCTGACTCTCATAACAGGAGCTGGAGAAACTGGCCTCTCGAAAGTTGAAAATAAATGCGAAGGAAACCATGAGAATTGCTGAAAAGCTCTACACCCAAGGGTAAATATTCTCTCAACACTTGAGATTGTGCATGCTATGCAAACACTCTATCACTGAGCTATACCCCAGTCCAAAATCCTTCTCTTGACCCCTTAGTAACTCTCCCTAGATCCCTAGCAAGCGAAAAACAACAGCAAATAGCACCTTTACAAGTTGTGTGCCTGTGAAAATCATCCCACCCTGGCCATAAGTACTCAACACTGAGGTTCTCTAACTGTGGTGTCCAACATGTGACTGTTGAGCCCTTGAATTTCAGTTGTCATAATTAACATGTATTATAAATATAAAATATACACTGAATTTTGAAGACTCGTGTGAAAATAAGATAGAAACTATCAATAACTGTTTCATCTTTTTTTGCAGGAGTAGAAACCAAGCCCAAGTCCTCACATATTCTAAGCCAGCACTCTCCTGCTAAGCTATCTCAGGGATTCTTCTTTTTAATACTAAGAATTGAAGCCAGGGCTCTTGGACTGAGCAGCTTCCCCAGCCCGTATTGTTCATTTTGGGACATGGTCTTGCTAAGTTGCCCAGCTTACTTCTCAAATTTGCCAGAACACTGGGACTACAGGCATGTACCACCGCACCCCGCTTCAATAGTTTTTAAGTAACTAATAGAAAATTTAAAATGAGAGTTTGATTGGACAGTATTGTTCTTTGTATGCTTTAAGAAAAGTTACAGGAGTATACACTGTGGAAACTGTCAGGACCAGCAAGGCTGATGGACTGCACAGGGTCATTCTGTTACTAACCCTAAAAGAGGTTCATGACGTGTCCGAGGTGATAGTATTGCCTTTGTCTTCTGCTGGGCTGCCTGTTTCCTCTCTCCTTTGGCTTCTGGAAGTATCCTAGTAAGAAAACTTAATACTTTTCATTCCTAAGGGGGTCCTATCTTAAACCTTTTGTCAGTGTGGGTCACCTAGGTGCTTTTCTTTTTAGTTGGCTGTCAGATGAATGATTGCAGATGTTATCTGAAGATTTCAGTTTTTTGCTGTTGTTGTTGTTGTTTTGTCTTTTTCGTTTTTATCGGTACCGGGGATCAAACTCACAACTGCCTGCTTGCAAGGCAGGCGCTTATGCCACTGACATAAATCTCCAGCCCAAAGATTTCAGTTTTTGTTTCCTTTTGTTTGGTACTGGAATCAAACTAATGACCTCACACTTGCCAGACAGGCACTTACACTGCGGAGTTAAACCCCAGCCAAGGATTTCAGTTTTTACAGACCAGTGAAAAAGCTTAGCAATTTCTTTTTCTTTTTGTTTTCTTTCTTTTAGGTACATCAGCTATCCCCGAACAGAGACAAATATTTTCCCCAAAGACTTAAACTTGATGGCGTTGGTGGAACAGCAGACCCAGGATCCACACTGGGGACCCTTTGCGCAGAGCATTCTAGAACGGGGTGGTCCCACCCCACGCAATGGAAATAAGTCCGACCAAGCTCACCCTCCCATTCACCCCACCAAATATACCAGCAACTTGCAGGTTGGTATCCCTGAGCGTGCAGCCTGCTGAAATTCAGAGCCAAGGAGTCAGTAGTCATATTTTAATTTGTTCAGTGGGCCATGACATTAGGAAACAAGTGACTTTGAAATACGTAGGCTATCTGCTTTGTCCTTTTCTTTAGGGAGATGAACGGCGGCTGTATGAGTTCATTGTTCGTCATTTCCTAGCTTGCTGCTCCCAAGATGCTCAGGGACAGGAGACGACTGTGGAGATTGACATTGCTCGGGAACGCTTTGTGGCCAATGGCCTCACGATTCTAGCTCGAAACTATCTGGATGTGTATCCGTATGATCGCTGGAGTGACAAGGTAATAAGGAGGCGGACCCCAGAAAGAGACAAAGTTGTGCTCCAACCCCACGGCTGGCTCATGGAGCAGGACCTGGTTTGTTAAAAAAATGATCTGATCTCCACTCCTGCTGCTCCCTGTAGCTGCTCCCTGTCTATGAGGAAGGCTCCCACTTTCAGCCCAGCACTATAGAGATGCTAGATGGGGAGACCAGCCCTCCACAGCTGCTCACCGAGGCCGACCTCATCGCTCTCATGGAGAAACATGGCATTGGTCAGTAGCTCAACTGAAGAGCCCTCAGGCACTCATTCCTGTCTCACTTTGTAGTTGAAGTGAAACCTGGAGAGGTTATAAACTTAGTGAAGATTACAAAGGTTGTGCATTATAAAGATCTGATCCAAATAACTATAGCCAGTTTACTGTTTTTGTTTGTCTGTTTGGTTGGTTTTTTGAGGTTCTTATTTCAGCTTTTTTCTTTTCAGTGATGGGCATCAAACTGAAGGCCTTGTGCATACTAGCAGAACACTCCACCTCTGAGCTACACCGCAGTCTCAGCCAGTGTTCTTAAACCCCACAGGCACCCTTACAATGAAATTAATGTTTCCCACACTCAAGGCTCAAAGGGGAACCCCCTTGAAGGGTCAGACATGAATTCTTATGGGACAGCAGGTGTGAGTGGCAGGCACTAGGGTCACAAAGAGGATTAAGACTTAATCTTTCTCTTTTAGAGCTCAGTCTATGAGTAAAACCAAACCAAACTACCACAGAGTGATGGGTTCTGTAGGAAGGGCAGGCAAAAGCAAGCCCAGCCTTGGCAGAATTTGAGAAGGACATGAGAACAGGAAAGCACAAGTCTGCTGTGGCTGCAGCGGCAGGGTGGAGGATTGGGGGTGATCATAGAAGGTGAAGCTGAGAGATGGTTCAAACCAGTTGTCCAGGGCCTTGTGTGCCCAGCTGAAGGGTATAGATGTTGGCACAAGGTGAGCAGGGAACAGGCTAAGATTTATAATTGAAGTAGTCATACAGAGCTAAGTGCTTAGCAAATAATTTTAAGAGTTTTATTGAGACATAATTTATATATATAATTCAGAGCTGGGGGTATGGGTCAGTAGTAGAGTTTGCCTGATGTGCACAAGGGCCTGGGTTCCATTCTCAGCACTCCAAATACAGAATAAAATATGCAGTTCGATGTTTCGTTTTTTTCTTTAGTGCTGAAGATGGAATCCAGAATGCCCCACATCCTAGTCAGGCACACTAGCACTGAGTCCCACAACCCAACTTCCAGTTCAGTATTTAGTGTACTTTACAATATAGTGCATCCATCATGTAAGTGATTTCCTTGATTTTGCATCATGTTCTCAGGGTTCATCTTTGTTGAACCATGTTAGAATTTTATTCTTTTTTTAAAAATTTTATTAGTAATGAAATACAACAGAACAAAGCCAGTTGAGACAATGCAGTGAAATTGGTACAGAACTTCACAGCAAGTTACCAGGATAACAGTAATAGGTACCATAGTATATCTCGTTATGTTCACAATAGTAGTTCTTTCCAGAATTTTATTCTTTATTATTTTATTTTTTAATTGCGTATATTGACCATATTTATTTGTCATTTGGTAGATACTTGGGTTGTTTCTACTTCAGAGCTGTTAATAATGCTGCGATGAATAGTCATGTACAAGTTTTTATATTATATGTTTTGAGTATTCTTTGGCTACACCCATGTGTGAGGTTGTTGAGTAACTTTTTGAAGAACCATCAAACTATTTTCCAAAGTGGCTCCCCATTTTACATTCCCACCAACAATGTACAAGATTCCACTTTCTTATATCAGCACTTCTTATCTGTCTTTCTTATACCCACAGATGGGTGTGAAATAATATTTCATTGGGTTTGTTCACATTTTCCTAATAGCATAGCCGCATTTTAAAAGGTCCCTTTGGCCACTAAGTTGGGTGGAGAAATAGGCAGATTTGAGGATAGTGCAGTGTGCGGTTGAAATGAGGTGGGTTGTAGCCTTGGGTCCTGATTTGAAGGAAAGAAAGATTTAAAGCAGGAGTTACGAGTTTGATCCCTAGTACGACAAAAAAAATAGGAGTTGCAAAGCTGGAATTGATAAGGATAGGTCATTGGGTAGAAGGAACCAGTAAATTGAGATTACCAGTATAATTTGTGGCCAAGCCATGTGAATAGAGGCATCTCATCTGCATTGGCCGCCCAAGGGGGATCCAGATACCCATAAGCCACGTGGATACAACTATTTGTGTTGCCTCAAAGTAACCAGGAAATGGTTTCCAGGTACTGATGCCACTCACGCGGAGCACATTGAGACCATCAAAGCACGGATGTATGTTGGGCTCACGTCTGACAAGCGATTCCTCCCCGGACACCTAGGCATGGGACTAGTGGAAGGTAAAGGAGGAGAGACCTTGCCCAAGCCCGGAGGGTATCATGTGGCACCTCTCAGAGCACTGCTCTTTCCTGCAGGTTATGACTCCATGGGCTATGAGATGTCTAAGCCTGACCTCCGGGCTGAGCTGGAAGCTGATCTGAAATTGATCTGTGAAGGCAAGAAGGACAAGTCTGTAGTTCTGAGGCAACAGGTGCAGAAATATAAACAGGTTTTCATTGAAGCAGTGGCTAAGGCGAAGAAGTGAGTGTCGTACCCTGCTGTTCTGCCCCAGAGGTTCTATAGCCCGGGTGTAGCAGTTCCCATGAGAAGTGAGAGTTCTTGGGGGCAGTTCAGCAGAAGAAGAGGGTTGCAGCCCCTCCTGACCCATGCCCTTTGGGCTACTAGCCCTGCAGGAGTATCTTCACCAGTGACCTCTTTAACTATTGGGGAACTGGCCACACAGGCTTTGCTTCTTTGGGTTTTCTTTCTTGAAAATGATCAAAACAGTTGTCCCCAGTTAACTTGAGCTGTAGTTATGGATATTATTTCAAGGTCTTTGGGCTGAGTTATATCCTCAACTCTTTTTTTTTTTTTTTTTTTTCCAATTTTTAGACAGGCTCTCACTGAGTTCCTCTAGCTAGGCTCACACTTGCAGTCATCTTGCCTCAGCCTCCCAGAGTGCTGGGATTACAGGTGTGAAGCTCAATGTGAAGGACCTTGGTAGGGATCGAACCCAGGTCCTTGTGTAAGCTAAGCAGGTACTGCACTTTTGAGATGAAGTCTTGGCAATTTCCAGACTGCCCTCAAACTTGTCATACTCTTGCCTCAGCATCACAAGTAGCTGGGATTATAGGCATGTGCCACCACACCTAGGCATACAGTCTTTTAAATCAGTAAATCCAAGAATCCAAGTCCTGGTATATTATCTTTTTGTTATGTGGAGCATTTAGAGTCGTCCACTTAAGCCAGGTGTGGTGGAACATTCCTGTAATCCCAATACTTTGGAAGGCTAAGGCAGGATGATAAAGCCCAGTCTTGGCACTTTAGTGACTTACTGAGACCCTGTTTCACAATAAAAAGGACTGGGGATATAGTTCAGTATGAAGGCCCTAGGTATGATCTCTGTACCTCAAAATAAATAAATGAATGCATAGATGAATAGTGTTGGCCATTTAGCAAGCAGCATGTGTCTGTTTTATTACTTAGAAATATAGTATGTTTTGTACTTGTGATACTGTGGTTTGTGACAGATATATTTGAGGCCGGGGATATAGCTCAATGGCATGATGCCTACCTGGCAAGCACAGAGTCCTGAGTTCAAGTCCTAGTACAAAAAAAAAAAAAACCTAACAATTTAAAAGAATGCACATATATATGTATACTTATAATATGTACATATATATGTGATATATGTATCATATATGTGTGTATCTATATATATTTAGTCTTCATTTTCTGGCACCACGGGTCTGAAAACTCTTGGAATCTTCAAAATGCTAAAAGTCTTGTTTGCTAATCAGATGACCGGCAGAGAGGCAGACACCGGACAGCCCTGGATTGGGGGCTTGTTGCCAGGGAAACCAACTGTATGATTAGAAATTGGAATTTTCAGCTGCACCACTGTATCCTCTCTCTCCCTTATACCTCTAGGGAAGGTAGACAGTGCTGAAATTTGAGTTGATCACCTTGGTCAACAATTTATCAATCATATCTAAGTAATGAAAGCTCTGTAAACCCAAAAAGCACAATGTTCTGAGAGTTTTCCAATAGCTAAGTAAAAGAGTCTGGAAGTTGGCACACATGTCTTCTGTTCCTTGCTCCGTGCATCTCTTTCTCTAACTGTTCATCTGAATTCTGGAAGCTCCTCTAGCAAATTGAACCTGAGAAGGAGTTCATAGGAAATATAGCCTGGTAGTCAGAAACATAGTTCACAATTTGGAACTTGCCACCAGCCTCTGAAATTTAAGCAGTCTTGGGAACTGAGCCCTCAAACTTTGAGTTCTTAAGTCACTTTCTTATTGTTGAGGCAAAATATCCAACACTTGTGACTTAAAGTAGGATTGGTTTCTTTTGGCTAACATTTCAGACCATAGTCAGCTGGCTGTAAAACAGGAGGATATGGAAGAGAGCACAGGAGAGGAAAGCACAGTAGACAGGAAGCAGAGAGAGTCAAGGGAGGAGCTGGGAATGAAAATACCCCCCCCCACCGAGGGTACTGGGAATCGAACTCAAGACCTCACGCTTGCCAGGCAGGCACTTATGTTGCTAAGCTACATCCCCAGCAAAAATATACTCTTTTGGGTCAACCTACCTCTTCCAACCAGAACCTACCTTCTGACAGCAACTAAGCTGTATTGATCCCTTTCAAAAGACCCACCTAAGCACATGAGGCCTTGGAGAACATCTAGCTATAAACCATAACAAGGTCTGACATGAATTCCAAATCATGTTTAAACTGAATTTGAGAACAGCCAGCTGGACAGTTGCATGTGCATGGGGGAAGTACTCCCACACGTCTTTGTGTGTGTGGTGGGAAGTGACAGTTTTGCAAGGTTTTTTATTCTTCATGCTGTCTGCTGCAAATTTTCAACAGAAATGCATGAGCTAGCATTAAATGCTAACAAATACTTCTAGAGTTTGTACACGAGCCCAGGGTGATTTCTTATGTGTGTATGTGCAGCTGGGTTCCTTAGGAGCAAGGAGTCTGAGCAGAGCCAGGTTTGCAAACCCAGTCTGCCCTCTGCCTTCTCCTCTCTGCCTCAGGTCAGCTAGCTGCTTGCCATGTATGTTATGAACACATACCTTTGCAATGATTACCGGTTTTTGTGTATCTTTGCTTTTCCTTCAGGTTGGATGAGGCCTTGTCCCAGTACTTTGGGGAAGGAACAGAGACACTGCAGCAAGAAGAGATCTACCCAGCCATGCCAGAGCCCATCCTGAAGTGCCCACAGTGCAACAAAGACCTAGTCCTAAAGACGAAGAAGAGTGGTGGGTCAGTGTCCAGCTTCTGCCCCCACCTCTGCTCGCCAGCACCTGCAGTAGTCGCCAGTGAGCTCTAGAAAACCCTGTCACTGTGTGTCCCGAGTCATGGTTTAAAGGCAGGCCTGCTGTTGGTTCCTGAGCAATGTGTTAGAGCTAGGAGGGAGCAGGGTGGACTCTGGGTGTAAAGCACTGTGGGTACAACCTAAGGGGGACACTGAGAAGTAGTGCAGTTTTTTGGTCCTCCACATTGGAATGACATTTACCCAGTGTGTAGCAATGTTAGAGTTTGGGCTTCAGATCAGGTATGTCTTGAGTTCAGATCCCAGGTCTGCTACATGTAAGCTATATGACCTGAAGGAAGTTACTTGACTACTCTGATTCTATGTGTTTTTCTAAAATAAGGGCAGTAGTGTCT
Organism: Cavia porcellus; assembly: GCF_034190915.1. Lineage (NCBI taxonomy): Eukaryota > Metazoa > Chordata > Mammalia > Rodentia > Caviidae > Cavia > Cavia porcellus. The sequence goes on from NW_026947515.1 coordinate 20,000,682, forward strand.
ACTTCACAAATCTGCTTGGATAGGAATTTGAAAAGGGGCAAGACTATGGGATATTTATTGGCTGGTATATGAGTGGGCCTACTGATAGGCAGCCCACTGAATCAAGTTGCCTGTTCTGGCCCAACTTCAGAACAGCAGCTGGCCACCGCAGGAAGTTCACGGGGAAGAAGTGCTGAAGAGTGGAGACAGCCATGCCTCCTATGCCTTTCTTCTGGCCAACATGACATTGTTTCATTGGGTCTTCATAATCTTTCCCCTCAAGGGAGGTTGGTTGGTTAGTTGGTTTGTGTTTATTTATTTGTTGTTTTTTGAGACAAGGTCTCACTCTGTAGTTCAGGCTAGCCTTGAACTTTGAACTCACTGGCCAGTCTGGCCTCAGACTTGTGGCAGTCCTCTTGCCTCAGCCTCCCAAGTGCTGGAATTACAAATAGATGTTCACTACCACGCCAGGCAGGGAAGGTATTTTAAAGAATGATAGCTAGGCACTCTGTCAAGCCAAGGCACAATTTGGATCACAAATTCAAATTCAGCCTGGGCAGTTTAGCGACTTAGCCAGACCCTATCCCAAAATAAATACAAAGGGCTGGATATTGTGGTCTACTGTGAAGAGCCTGGGTTCAGCCCCAATGACTGTGTGAAACAAAGTGAAAATGAAACTCAGAGGGCTGGGGAACTGGTTCTGAGTGGGCAGCTGCGGTGAACAGTAGAGGCAGAATTTCAACCCAGGTCTCTGGTGCTTTCCTCCACTCCACATTGCCCACCTTGGGCTGTAGCACGCTGCTTTCTTGCTGTTAAATGAGGAAGATGCTTCTCCCAGCCGCTCCCTACTGAGTTCTCAGTGGCTTGGGTGACCCCAGGGAAGGGTAGTCCTCCCTGGCTCTCAGACACTAGAAATTTGGGAACAGAGCTGGGAGCAGGTGGAACTCGATGCCACTCAAGGCTTGGCCTAGTGCTGGGCAGGTAATTTAATACTTAATAAATGGCTAGTGGAGGGGCTAGAGATTTAGCTCAGTCGTAAGTTCGATCCCCGGTACCGATAAAAAGGAAAAAGACAAAAAAAAAGGGTTGGGGCTTTTTCTTTGCCTAATAGGTAATCATTGAAATATTAGGGAGGAAAATTCTTTTGTTTTGTCTCGGATTTTTGTTTTTGTGGGGTTTTTTGCACCAGAAATCAAACTCATTACCTCATGCTTGCCAGGCAGGCGCTGTACTGCTGAGCATATCCCCGGCCCCAATCTCAGGCTTATTAACAGAATACTTGCTGGACGCATGGAGGGAGATCTAGAAATTTTCTCGTGGTTTACTATGTCCAAGTTTATCTAATAATTCCCATTTCTGAGTAGGTAGACTTTCCATTTAAATAATTGGCGTTTAGGCTTCCTGTCCGCCTAATCATACGTAGGCCTTCTCTAAGGTTCTCTAGTCAAACCTCAAGTTTCCTGAATAGAAAGTGTCAAGAAATGTCCAAGGAAGCTGAGCAGGTTATGTGTGGGTAAAGGTTCCTTCCCTAGACAAGGTGGCTTTTCTGGCTCCCGTTCAGTGTCTGGGTGTGGTGGGGGGAGACTTTCATGCCATTCCAGGCTTCATTTTACTCACAGACGAACGGGTCCTCAGATCCCAGCCCTGGATTGTGACAAGTAAGATGTGCACGTTACTTAGTGATAGCTCGACCTTGGAGAGTGCTGGCTTTTTAGGGAGAAAGCAAGGTCAGTAGTGGCTGCCTTATCTTTCAGGGATGTGAAAAATAAATGCAGCCCAGTTTGTCCAAGTCACGCAGCATCAGTGACTGTATCCATTAAGTGTCCTCCAAAAACAATGTCGTCTTCAGTCAGCTGGAAAAGTTCCTTTGGCAGTAAGGTGACAAGTCATGTGTGTCCTGTATTCCTGTGGTCTGACCCAGCCTCACTTGCTCCCCAGTTTCTACCTTAGCTGCACAGGTTTCCCAGAATGCCGACTGGCCATGTGGTTTCCTGACTCAGTTCTGGAAGTCAGCAGGGATGGCAGCGTGTGTCCAGTCTGTCAGCCGGCACCCGTGTACAGGTGAGCCGAGTGCCTCTCAAGGGTGCGCCCTGGACCAGCTGTCTCCTGTTGAGGTCTGTGTGGGGCATCCAGGGCATGTCATACTCAAGCACTGCATGGTTTCAGCCTCTCCTGCTGCAGCCTACGAGCCAGCCTAATCCCGCTCTGCTGTTTTCATTGTGGCTCAGTCTGGGGAGCGCTCCCTGCATCCTGTGGAGTTCAGGAGGTGTCCTTCCCCTGATCTCTCCAGACAGATCTTTCAGCTTTGAACTCAGGAAATTATTCATATATTAAGTACCGTGTCCAGGCTCCTCCAAAAAGCCCAGGTCCCCAGTGCAGGACAGTGGTTCTCTAGCTTCTTGGTTACTGGAGCACTCACACACTAAGAAATCCGTGAGAAGCACAAAGGGCTTTTGTTTGTGGGTACTGTTTTTCATTATATATCATATTTGAAGTTAAAGTGGTGACATCTTTTAAAATATTTACTCATTTATAGGAATTCATTACTTATTAATATAAACTTTTTCAGTGACTTTCAGGATAAAATACCTAGTTTCCAAAGTAAAAAATACTATAATACCAAAGAAGAGAATGACATTGCTTTCCACTTGAATATTAGATCCCCATCTGCCCTTTCCATCAGCCTTGCGTATACTGTTACCTCTGAAAAACTGTTGTAAAGAAGGATGAGAGCAAACTAGATGCAGCTCCTTAGCATCCTTAGATTCACCTCACCGGAAGGGCTTTAGAATCACACCTTGGGAGTCCTGGTACAGAGAAATGGAAGCTCTCAGCAGTGTCTGTGTGGGTGGTTTATGCTCTGCTTTCCTTTCTGCATTCCTGTGATGTTGGTACAGGGCTCATGTTGGCTGGGCAGGGACCGACAGGTGCCTTGCACGGGCTTCCTCAGGGAATGAGGGGTTGGCCTGTGGCTGGAGAACCAAGGAGAAGATGCTGAGCAACTAGTAATGTTTTATCTCATCTTCTGGTCTCACTAGGTTGAAGTTCAGATTCAAGCGTGGGAGCCTTCCCCCCACCATGCCCTTGGAGTTTGTGGGCTGCATTGGTGGATGCGATGAGACGCTGAAGGAAATCCTGGGCCTGCGATTTTCACGGGGTCCTCCTAGAGGCAGCCAGCCCTCTGGCCACCTGCAGGCTAGCCAGTCTGTGAACAGGATGGACAGCAGCCACTCCCGCCCTCCCGGCAGTAGACTGACCAGACCCTCACAGGCTCAGGCCCAAAACCTCCTTCTGCCAGCTGCTGCCACCGGTGAGAGCAACTCCGTGACTTGCAACTGTGGCCAGGAGGCTGTGCTGCTCACCGTGCGCAAGGACGGCCCCAACCAGGGTCGGCAGTTCTACAAGTGCAGCACTGGTGCCTGCAGCTTCTTCCTCTGGGCCGACAGCAGCCCTCCCGGCGCGGGAGGGGCCCTTGACTCTGCGTCAAGACTCCCAGGCAGCTCTTTTGGACATCCAGCAGGCCCAGGCCACCACGCTGATGGGTTCAGCAGCAACCCTAGTGGGGGCAGTGGCAGCGGCACATTCTGCCTGTGCAGCCACCCTGCCGTCACCAGGACCGTGCAGAAGGACGGTCCCAACAAGGGGCGCCAGTTCCACACGTGTGCCAAGCCACGGGAGCAGCAGTGTGGCTTCTTTCAGTGGGCTGATGAGAACACGGCCCCAGGTGAGGTGCAGAGCATGTAGGTCCTGCTTAGGTTTCCACTCACAGACCAGGGATGACAGGCGTCAGGGCCTTGTATTAGGCAAGGCTGTACAAAGGCTCCCAGCTATCCTGGTCCGCTTTCCTCATTGACCACTTTCTGCAAAGCAGTGAGTCACAATCTTTATTCCAGATTAAAGAACAACTACTACTAATTGGTGCTTTCCCTGTGGCCAGTGTAGCCCCTACCCACAGTGAACCAGTGCCCCTTTTATTTGGATACTGCCCAAGAGCCTAGGACATTTAGAAGCATCAGGTAGCATAAGGTGGTAGATACATCCTATTTGACATGGAACTGTCCTTCATAGAGAAGAGGAAGTATAACCCATATACCCCTTCCAACACCACCTGTGTCTCTTGCCACTTTAGAGTGGGTGTCAGTTCTAAATTCAGCCTCTTAACTTTTCCCACAGGGACTTTTACAGCCCTTCCTTGGCCAAGAGGCAGAGGAAAAACCCAGGGGCCAGAAGCCAGGAGCAAAAGAGCCGGGACCACTTCCTCAGACCCAGGGTCCACAACAAAGAAATCACGGAAATGCAGTCTTTGCCACCAGCCTGGACACACCCGCCCCTTCTGTCACCAGAATAGATGAAGGCAGTACAGGGTAGAGTGGTCACTTCCTCAGACTGAGAGTTGAATTAACTAGGACTAGGTGGCTGTTCACTGCTCTAGGAGAGTATGGCTTTTGGAATTGGCTTTTGGCTTTTCGTTAAAGAGCACAAAAGCCAGACCTCCCTCAAGAAGGTTGGCTGTGCTAGATAGTGGCACTTTGCCCAGGGCTCAAGATATCACCACAGCCACTGCTGAAAAGACATGCTGCTGCCCCATGACACTACCCACCCCCATATGGTGGCAAGGCTGGTGGCAGAGGACATAACCAGTGGTGGCTGTGAACTCACGGCCGTGGCCTACTGCACAGCAAACCGAGAAGCACCTACAGCTTTCCAGGGAGGAGGCAGCACTTCTGTCACAGGCTCGGAGCAGCCCTGATGGCCATGCTCTCCATGCCGGTGCTGGGGTGGAGGGTGTCATAATGGGAAGTGGCTCTCCTAATACCAGATCTGCAGGGGACACCTCACTTCCATTTCATTCAGAAGCCCAGACACCCCTAGCTCATGTGCCTTAGTAAATAATCTATTACAACTGACAGTGCAGCACAGTGTCTGGTGACAGTGTCTGCCAGCCAGTAGTGGAAGAGGTACTCCCCAACACTGACCCTGGTGACTCCTTCCCCCCTGCCATATGGTGAGAGTCAAGCCAAACTTGTCACCTCCCCAATTTATCAATTGGAGCAGAATTGCGAGTGCAAGACTCAGAACACTGAGCACCCTCCGCCCTTGCCAAGGCTGCAGCGAGGATAGTATGTGTCCCTGTGAAGAATACATGGTCAGTGTGATGGTTTTACAGTTCACAGAGAAGCAAGAATATGGTTCTTCAAGGGTATGAATTTTGTGATCACAGTTGCCGTAAGCAAAGAAATAAACTGTTCTCAGCATTTGGGACTGTAAGCCTCTGCCCTCAAGCCAGCTCTGCTGGCTGGGTGTCAGGGCAAAGGGCTTGTGAAATACGGGTTCCTGCCCTTGTTCTGACACGGCCTAGTCAGAGGTAAGCAACTGAGTCCCCAAACCTCCAGTGCTGGGTTTTCCCAGCCCCTGGCAGCCATCTACCTGTTTATTTCTACAGATTTAACTGTTCTGGACATTTTGCATAAATAGAATCCATATAATCGATAACCTGTGTCTGGCTTCTCTCACTAAGCATGATGGGGTTTTTTTTTGTTTTGTTTTTTTGGTTTTTTTTTTCCACAAGCATGATGTTTTTAAGGTTCATCCACAATAGAGCATGGATCAGTACTTTATGACTGAATCATTTGTCACCGTATGCAGAGTCCCCCTTATTTTTGAGGAATGTGCTCCAGGACTCCGAACAGATGTCAGAAACCTTGGGTAATACTGAAGCCTATTTACAGTAAACTGTTTTGAATTAACATCAGTTTATACAGTTAGGCACAGTGAGAAAAACAGATGGAGGATGTTGGTGTGGTCAACTAAAAACATTTTAACACAAACAGAATAATTCTAACAGCTTTTTCAGTTTTATCGGTACCGGGGATCGAACTCACGACCGCCTGCTTGCAAGGCAGGCGCTTATGCCGCTGAGCTAAATCACCAGCCCCCAATGTGGTCACTCTTGAGAGAACCAAGACATTATTTTTGAGCCACAATTGATCACAGGTAGCTGGAACCACAGATCAGGAAAGACTGGTACTGCATCATGATTGATGTTTGCATTTCCATATTTTAGCAGTTGTGAATAGTGTTGCTACGGACATTTTTGTATGAATTTGTTCTTGGTTTTCAGTCATTTTGTGCATATGACTAGGAATGAAATTGCAGGATCATTTAGTAACAACCCTGTTTTGAGAAACCACCAAGCTTCTACAGTGGCTACACCATGTTATAGTCTCACCAGCTACATACCCTGTTCAATACTTATTCTCTTCTGGTCAATACTTTTTACTTTGCTTTTGCTCGTTTGCTTTGTGTCACAGCTCTAGGGGTTGCTCAGGGCCTTGAACATACTGCTCCGAGCACTCTGCCGCTGAGCAACACCCCCAACCCTGTTTGCTCCTTCATTTGTTTCACAACAGGGTCTTCCTGAGTTGCCCAGGCTGACCTCAGACTTGAAATCCTGTCTCAGTTTTAACAAGAGTAGTGGAATTACAGGCATGCCCCTTTACAAAGAGCTTTCTTAATACCTGTGTTCATTAAAAAAAAAAAAAAAATACCTGTGTGTATGGGCTTGCCATGACTAGAGTCTTTTGAGACAGGGTCTTGCTGTGTAGCTCACACTGGCCTTGAATTGTAGCTGCCACTGGCCTTAAACTTGCTATGTCTCTGACTCAGCCTCCCAGAGCACGAGGATGATGGTGTGTACCACCATACCCAATCGTGAAGGTGCAGTTTGAACATTTGATTTGAATTTTCTTGATGGCACAGCTTTTCATGTGCCTACTGGCCCTTTGTATATATTCTCCGGAAAAGCGTCAATGAGTCCTTTTCAAGAAAATCCAACGTACAAGAAGCAGCCACCAGAGATGGGAAGTGCTGGAAGGGCAAAGAGGTAAGTCAAAAATTGTGTAGGAGCCAGACATGGTGGCATTTGCCTGTAATCCCAGCACTCAGAAATAAGCCAAGCGGGAGTGCTGGCACACCTGTAATTCTGCTGCTCTGGAAAACAGGCAGAAAAACAACAAATTCAAACCCTTCCTGGGTGACTTACCTTAGAATGACCCTGTCTCAAAAATGAGCTAGTTCCAAACAGTGACGTGGCAGTCGCCATGATGGCTTTGGGGCTGGGCAGCTGACCACTGGGTGAGGAAGGGTTCTGGCGCCCAGCGTCTTGCCTGCTGTACCACTAGCTTCCTCTACCATGTACCACCCCGCCCTGCCCCTGGAGCATTTCAAGAAGCTGCACGAGATCTTTTCGAAGAACCTTGGGATGCCAAGCAATTACCAGAGACCACCAAGACCACAAAGAAAAATTGACCTGAGATTTTGATGAAAAGCAACAAGAAGCAAATAAAATGCTCCAGAGATGGAGGCACTACAGTACACACCCCTGTCGTTCCAGAACCCTGTGGAATCCAAGCTGCGGAACTCCTGGAGGGACTTGCCACAGTACTCGGGGAGGTGAGAAGCACAGCTTTGACAGCCGAACCCGGAGCCAGGGAGACACCTCGTGGAGAGTTAGCACGCGAATCACAGATGGCCTCAGGACATTGCCTCAAAGCACTGAACCAGGGGAGCCAGGCCTACATGAACGTAAAGGAAGAGTGACAGGAGCAGGGTGATGCACCACAGCGGTAAATGTTACGACTCCTTTGAAAAATGGAAAACTGAATTGAGGGTGTAGCTTAGTGCAAAGGCTCTGGGTTCAACCCCAGCATTACCACAAATAAAAACTGTCGTCAAAGGGGCTGGGGATGCACTCAGTGGGGTTAGCACCTGCCTAGTAAGCACAAGGTCGTGAGCTCAATCCCTGGTACAACGATTGTCAGAACATTACCTCAGCTGACTTTTTTTTTGGTACCGGGGATCAAACTCACGACTGCCTGCTTGCAAGGCAGGCGCTTATGCTTATGAGCTAAATCCCCAGCCCCACCTCAGCTGACTCTTAATGATCATCCTACTAGGCATGGGATAAAGGACAGACCCCCGTAGTGGATGCAGTGGTACAGTCGTGTCAGGCTGGACCCTGAAGAACGCTACACATTCATCCCCTGCTCACTTTTAAATCGAATTACCTTTTGTTTTTGAATTGTAGGAGTTTACAGTCTCTGGGCCGTAGATATATTTGTACTTTTTAAATCTTTCCACAGGTACCTCTTGTGTATGTCCATAGCACAAACTACTGGGCTGGTTCACATCAGGGAGAGGGCATGGCATTTGAAGTCTTAGGTCTGGGCTGTGCTCCTCTCGACTTTCCGACACGCTCTGTACCTCTGGTGGGGGTTCTTGCTCAACATGCACCAGGCTTGGTGCAAGCCAAATTACAGGGGACACCCCACAATGGAACCTTTTGGGGAGTTTTGTACCCTGGTGGCACATGCAGGATGACACTGTTCAGTGCGATGAGAAACTTAGCCTCACCAGCCCCGTGCTGATATGCAGGATCCTTTTTTAAATTGGAAAAGTTTTCATTTGCATGTTTTGTTGGGACTTTGGGGGGGGGGTTGTTTTGTTTGAGGCAGGGTCTTGCTATGCAACTCAGGCCAGCCTCAAACCATATACCTCAGGCTAGCCTCAGCCTCCTGCAGTGCTGGGATTACAGAATTACTACCTGATTAGAAAGGCTTTTATTTACTGTATTTCCTGCAGTTTGTGCAATTCAAGAACAAGAAGAAAACAACCCTTACTGCACCCAAGCAACACTGGGCATTGCCTGGATGCTCATTTACCATGTTTTTGTTGTTTTTCCTTTTCTTTTTTGGCTTTTTCAGACAGGGTCTTGCTATGCAGTTCAAGCCGTTCTGAACTCATGTAGCCCAGGCTGGGCTTGAACTTGTGGTGTGTCTTCTGCCTCGGCCTCTGAAGTGCTAGGATTACAGGCATCTGCCGCCATGCCCAATGCTTTTTCTTTTTTAAAATTTTTATTAGTACATATCTGCATACATAGTGATCGCACTCATAGGGATTTGTACCTGTACACAGTTTAATTCTTTTTCCGCATTTTCCTCTCCTTCCGTCAACCCTTTGTCCCCTCCCCATTTACAGAAAGCTTTGTTCCACTTTTTCCCCTCCACTTTATTTTTCTAAATCACTTTTCCCTTCCTTCTCTTTCCTCCCTGCCCTGTTCCCCTTCTCATTTTTCTCCCCTTCCCATTTGAATGTGTTCTTCCCACTTCTTGATATCTATTCTCCGTTTTCTTATTTATCCTTTGAGTTTCTCACACAAGAAAAACAATGTGATGTTTAACCTGCGTGTCTGATTTATTTCACTTAACATTATGGTCTTGAAGTGCATCCATTTACCTAAAAATGATTCAGGCTTAGCCTACCTCGTGGCACAGTACTACTCCCTTGTACATAAATACCATGTTTTCTGTGTTCATTCTGTTGATGGTCATATGGGCTATGAGATGCTACAAAACTGGTATTCATATTGCAGTGCAAATGCTTTTAACTGTTTTCGGAAAATATGTTCTAGGTGTCACTTGTTTGTTCTAGGAGCAACTGTTAAAATTTTTTCCCATGTTTGCCAACTATCCTCAAACAAAGGAATTCAAAAAAATCAGTCCTCTCAGATTTAAGACCCAATCCAAAAATGAACTTCTGAGATGAATACATACTTCTCAGATAAAAAAATACAAAAAGCAAATAAATATGTGAAAAAAATGCTCAATATCCTTGGACATTTGAGAGATACAAATTAAAACAACAGTTAAGGGGCTGGGGATTTAGCTCAGCAGCATAAGCGCCTGCCTTGCAAGCAGGCAGTCGTGAGTTCAATCCCCAGTACCGATAAAAAGGAAAAAGACAAAAAAAAAAAAAAAAGTTAAATTCCACCTCACCCTTGTAAGAATGGTTGTTATCAAAAAAAAATCAAGCAATAACAAATGCTGGAGGGGTTGTGGGACAAAAGGAAGGAATCCTTCTCCACTGTTGGTGGCAATCCAGACTGGTGCAACCACTGTGGAAATCAGTGTGGAGATTCCTCAAATACTAGACTTTGGAATCCCATTCAACTCAGCTATTCTTCTGAATATCTTCCCAAAAGAATTAAAAATATCATACCACAGTGATACATGTGCACCCATGTTTACAGTAGCAGTTTATAATAGCCGGATCTTGGAAAAACCTAAATGCTCATCAACTGAAGAACTGATAAAAAAAAATGTGATATTTGTATACAATGAAGTACTACTCAGTACTACTTAATGGAGTACTACTCAGTCATAAGGATAAACGAGACTTACAGGCAAATGGATGCAACTTGAGAACATACTCATTAGTGAAATAAACAGTGTAAACATCGTATTTCATTAGTGCGACAAGCTGAAAGAAAAAACATGTATATGTGTATGTATATGTATTTTAAAAATTAGTTAAGATAAAATTTTTCCCCTCTGGATTGTTTCTTTGTTCTGTTGGTGGTTTCTTTCACTATGCAGAAGCTTTTTACTTTGATGTGATCCCAGTTGCTTCTTTGTAGTATTTCCTCTGATGGCACAGGTTTTGTTCATGAAGTCTTTACCTACTTCTATGCCTTTGAGGGCTTTACCTATTGTATCTTGCGGAAGGTTGTTTCTATTTTTATATTTAAATCTCTGATTTATTTTTATTTTAGTGCATGAGATACGGGTTTAGTTTTAATCATAAGCACATAGAAACCCACTTTTTCCAGCACCATTTATTAAAGTGGCTACCTTTCATCTACTGAAGGTGTTTGGCTTCTTTTTGTCAAAGATAAGGTGGCTGCGTGTGTTTGGAGTTAGGTTTGTTTGGTTTGTTTTGTTTTGGTGCCAAACCTCATGTTTGTTGGTCAGGCGCTATGGCACTGAGCTATATCCCTGGCCTTGGAGTCATTTCTACATGTTCTATTTTCTGGTCCACTGATCCTTGGGTCTGTTCTTTGTTACCAGTACCATGCTGTTTGTATCATAGTAGCTTTGGAGTATAATTTCAAGTTGGGGATTGTGATACCACCTGCCTTGCCCTTCTTGCTGAGAACTGCTTTGCTATTTTAGTTCTCTTCTGGTTCCAAATGATTTTTAGGGTTGTTTTCTTGAGTTCTGTGAGGTATGCTACTGGTATTTTGATTGGGATTGCATTAAATCTACATGTCAGTTTTGGAAGTATCCCAGTTTTTTTCCCCTTAACCCTTTTTTTTTTTTCCCCCTCTTTTTGAGACAGGGTCTCTCTATGCAGTTTAGGTTGGCCTTGGGCTCACTTTGTAGCCTAGGCTGGTCTCGAACTTGCAATGATCCTCCGGCCTCAGCCTCCTGAGTGCTGGGATTGTAGGCGTGAGCCACCACACCCGGCTCCCCCAAGCCCTTTATTTATTTATTTATTTATTTATTTGAGTTGCAGAATTGTCCAGGCTGAGTTTAAACTTTTAATTCTCCTGCCTCTGCCTCTCAGACTTGCTGGGATTACAGAAGTGTAGACTAGTTTATTTATCTTGTTTTTGTTTTTTGTTTTTTTGAGGTAAGGTCTTGCAATGAGTTCAGGCTGGCCTGGAGCGCCCGTGGTAACCCAGGCTGATTTTGAACTTGCAACAATCCTCCTGCCCCAGCTTCCGGCATGTGCCGTTACACTGGTGACACCACACTAGTTTTCTATTACATAAATTACAATTTTTTATACTTTTTTTTCATCGTCCCGGGTGATCCTTGCCCAAGTCATCAGAACTGTGGGTTCTGGTCACCTGGTAAAGTTCAAGGAACTCTTATGGCCTGGCTTTTGCTGAAGGACCTGTGTATTAGGACACTCAGGCCCCGTCCTGAGGTACACCTGGCTTACCCCAGCAGGCTGACTTGGGCTGTCTTGTTTTGTTTTGGGGGGCTGTCTTGTATTGTCTCATATTCAGGGGAATGAGTGAATTTGGCAATAATCCTACAAAGCCCCAAGACACAGCCAGCCCAGGCTACAAGAGCCTGCAAAGGCTCCTACTGAAATACCCATTTGCTTCCTGTTCTCTGGCTGGAAACTGAAGTCCACCCAGTCCAATTGACTGGGTGACATAATCATAATATTTTGCAAGCCAGCTAAGCATGGTGGCACACATCTGTAATAAACACAGCACTCTAGGAGGCTGAGGCAGAAGGATCACATATTTGAGTCCAGCCTGGAAAACTCAGCAAGACCTTTTCTCAAAACAAAGGACCAGAGATTGTAGTTCAGTGTTATGTCCATCCCCCATCACCCCACACACACACACACTCTTCTCCCTTTTAACTCAGCCTCTTCTCCCCACTGCATCCATGCTATGACAGGAAAGTCAAGAATTACCTGAAGTGGATGCCTCCACAGAGCAGTGCGTATCAGACCACACAAGAATCATTTGTTCAGTTGGTTTTTTTGGTACCGAGAATCAAACTCACAACCTCATACTTTTCAGGCAGGCACCTGTGCTGCTGAGCTAAATCCCCAGCCCAGGAGTCTAGTCTTATAAAAGGGGTGCTTTTGTTTTGTTTGAGACAGGGTTTCTTTCACTATGTCATTCAGGCTGACATCAGACTTGTGACTCTCCTCTCTCAGTCTCCCAAATGCCTGGATTACAGGCATGCACCACCCACTCCACCATGCGGAGTTCTAAGCAGAGCCCACAGCCAGGTGAGGGTCAGTAGTAAATGCCTGCCTAGCATGTGTGTGGCCCTGGGTTTCAATTCTAGACCACAAAAAACCAAACTGAGCTGCTTCTCATCTTCTGTCAGGACTGTGTGAGCCAGGGGGCTCCCTGGGAGCTGGGAGGGCCCTCCACATGGAGGTTGGTGATGCGGGCCTAGGGCAGGAGGCAGCAAGGACGAACAAGCTGCTCCAACGCGGCTGTCCCTATGCCAGGCAGGAGTCTAGCGCTGCCCACCCAGCTGGTCCCCACAGCTGCCCAGGAAGGTCTTATTGCTCCCTGGCATACAGATGACTGAGACACTGGCCTTCCCCCCAGCTGCACCCTTGCAATCTCTCCATAATGAGTAACCCTGCTTGGAGTTCCTCACACATCAAGACCTAAGTGCAGCTCCCCAACCACACAACCAGAGCAGCTTGGCCAAGCCAGTCTCCCACCCTCACCCCTGCCCTGTGTCCTGCAGCCCTGTACTCACAGCTAGCAGGAGAGGTCTGCTCAGGAATAGCTCCATAGGACCACAGAAGCAAGACGTGATGGCGAGGATCTGGGGGAGAGGGCAGGCCCCACACCGAGGGTCCAAGTCCTCCCCAGGCCTCAGCTGTCATCTGTGGGGATGGAAGTGAGCCCAGCTTAGCTCCTAGGGACGCCAGGATGACTCGACTTCACAGCTGCTCAGCCTCACTGTGAGGCCGTAAGAGGCTGAGAGGTGGAGAAACAGTTGTCTAAAGACCTGTGGTCATGGCTAAGGGCTACAGAATGCACCACGGGGATCAGCTGCTCAGCCTTCAGGGAAGAAATACAACTATAGTACTTGGTTCCTGTTGCCGGGGAGACCACACCACAACCTCCTTAATGTTCACTTCCTACAACTCACTTGCTATGGACTGAATGTTTGTGCCCCCTGCATGCGGATGCTGAAGTCTGAAGTCCTGAAGAAAAGAACTAGGAAGCGGCCTCTGGGAGCTGACTAGGTCATGAGGGTACCACCTACATGGCTGGCTTAGCACTCGAGGAAGAGCCATGGAGGAGATCCCTTACCCCTTTCCACCATGTGAAGCCACAACTGGCTGACATCCACGGAGCAGGACACAGGCTCTCACCAGACAGACACCTTGGTACTTTGAACTCAGACTTCCAGCTCCAAAATTAAGTAAATTTCTGTTATGTATAAGCCATCCAACTGTGGTATTTTGTTATAGCGGCCTAAACTGATACTACTTTTTTTTTGAGACAGTCTCACTATATAGTTCAGGTTAGCCTCAAATTCACAGTAATCCTCCTGCTTCTGTCTCCCAACTGCTGGAATTACAGCGATGTATCACCCTACCTGGCTTTTTGCTGTTTTTTGAGACATGTCTTGCTATGTAGTTCAGGCTGGCCTTGAACTTTTGGCAATCCTCTTACCTCAGCCTCCCAAGTACTAGGGTTACAGGCATAGATTACCATGCTTGGCTCCTTAGTTTCTTGGGTTTGTTTGTTTGGTTGGTTTTTTGTCTTAAGACGGGTCTTGGGCTAGGGATTTAGCTTAGCGGCACAGGCACCTGCCTGGCAAGTGCTAGGTCATGAGTTTGATCCCTGGTACCAAAGGAAAAAACAAAAACAAAAGACAGGGTCTCACTATGCAGTTCAGACTGGACTTGAACTCACTTTATAGCCCAGGTTGGTCTCAAACTTGCAATGATCCTGCCTCAGCCTCCTGAGTGCTGGGATTACAGGAGTGAGCCACCATGGCTGGCTCTAAGCACTACTTTTTAAAATAAACCCTGTCACCTTAGGATTGAACTCAAGGCCAAACCACTGGACTCAGCTCCAAACAGCAGCCTGTGAGTACCAGCATACCCTTCCCAGCAGGTCACACAGGTGAGCGAATTTTTTCCTTTTATTCTTGTTCACATTCAAGGCATACATAGCTTTATTTCAGCAGGAACAATACAGGAACAGGCGGTAACCTTGGGAGAGGAAGGAGATTGTCCCTCCTCCAATCCCTTCCACTTCAGGCAGGTACAGAGTAGAGTAAAGGACACTCACAGTTCATTGTGGCACTCTGCAGGGGGAGGAGGCCGAGACCTCCAGGAATCAGGTAGGAAACACGCTCTCCTCTTCAGGGAGCCCACAGCGGAAACAAGCCCTGGGGAAAGGGCTCTCCCTGGGGCCCCTGCGGCCTGAAGAGAAAACTCACCCAGCTAGAGGAAAAGGGGCCTTCCCTGAGGTATAAGGTGGGCAGCAGTTCAAAGCAAGCTTCTGCTGCAGAGCTGCAGAATTCACACACACAGAAGACCTCAGGAAAACACTTCAATAGCAAAACACTGTCCTCCCAGGTCTCGGGTGATACCAGCCCCCGAGAATGGAAGAAAGCAATATTTAAAAGATCAGGCACTCTGCACCTCCACTGAGCTAATGCCCAAAAAAGTAGTAAATTTCTCTCTGGCAGAAAAATGGAGCATCATCCACCTGGCCTGGGACAGGAGAAGCCATGTTCTCAGTAGACTCATTGCTGGTGATGATGAACTGAGCCCAAGTCCCAGGTTGGCCCTAGTTGCTGAGGAGGCACCTGACTGAGTAGCTGGTGTTTCAAGCTGCAAAGGGCGGACCAGCCGTGCTCAGGTGACAGCAACCCAGGCTCTCCAAGATCAAGGATCCAAGAGACTATAGCCTACACACGTGCCTCTCCCCATGGACTGAGGCAAGGTACCCTCCTTTGTTCAGGCTACAAGCAAAGCTTACTCTGCAAGTCTCTGTGGGGTGGGGTGGATACCCTCACCAGCATCAGAAAACATGCTGATCACGGGGTTCCCACCCATCTAGAGCAGCCCCTCAGGTGCCTGGAGACCACTGTACAGTGCATAACCCATGTCATCTATCTCGTCCTCCCGCAAGCTACCCAAGAGGTTCACACTGGGGTCAAAGTGGCAAGGCAGGCTGGCCTGCTCCAAGCTGCGTATGAGCAACTCCAGGGCCTGCAGAAAGCGCTCTCCCAAGGCCTCTTCAGTCCAGTCCACTTCCTTCTCCCCCAGGTGCAGCACCACCTGGGCCAGATGGTCTCGGCCCAGGTGCCCCAGGGCTGGGTGGCGATGGCAGACACCACACAGCAGCAGCAGCAGCCTCTTGCGAGTGCCAGCATCATGGTCATCAAGGGCCTTTAGTCTGGCAGTCTCCACCGGATACAAATCCTGAAGCCACAGGTTCCCTGCCAGCCCCTCCAGGGGCCAGGCCAGAAGGAGACGGTTGTCCTGGTTGGACCCCGTGATTGCCATGAGCACAATCATGGTGAATTCCAGGCGCTCATGCTGTACCTCTAGCAGCAGCTCCTCTGAGGCCATGTTGGGCCTGATGAGGCACCCGAGCAGGCCGCCAATGGCCGGCCAGTTGACTGAGGCACCCAAGGCTTTGCGGAGCAGCTCTAGCAGGACTCGAGGGGAGAGGTAGCCCCCAACCAGGAAGCGGTCCCAGGGGCTGCTCCCACGTGGGTGGAACTCAAGCTGAGTCCTGCGCACAGCCCAACAGCAAGGGTCCTGGGCCACAGTGTCCACTCCAGGCACCAGATTCCACAGCCCTGGCTCCAGTACCAGCGGTGCCAGGAGGCGCACATGCTCTGTGGTCCCAGCCTGCAGCCCCTCGTACAGGGGGCCTCCAGGCACGAGTGCCCCAAAAGGCAGTTCTGGGAATTTGTTCCTCAAGTAGGCCTGTAGCTCCAGGGCAATGTCACCAGCCAGCTGTTTGGCCAAAGCTACATTAGCCGCTGGGATAACCACATGGTCCCGCTCAAATGCCAGCAGCTTCTCCTGGAACGTCAGACACAGTGGCACTGGGGAGATGAGTTGAGGTAACATCTGAGGCTCCGTATCTGTAGGTTCTTCTGCAGAATGAAGGGGCCAGAGGAATGTGACAGAATGCTCCCCAACAAGTTCAGAGCAATAACTAAGCAACGACTCACTGAGCAATAACCTGTCCTTGTTCCACACCTGAAATGAGCACTGAGTCCAGGTCCTCGGGACAGTGGGTGCTTGACGACAAAAATCTCCCTTGCTTAAAGTCCCAGCATCCTGGCCCTACATGTAAACAGCTCCATGCAGACTGGGAAGTCTTGCCCCTGTCCAGGCCTCAGGTTTCCCACCTGAGGTTATCTATCTTACTTGGGTAAGAAGAAAAGGACAAAAACATGATGCTAGAGCGGGTGCTATAGCTCAGTAGTAGAGGTGAGACTCTCAGTATCATCATCAGCACCAAGGCAAAGCAAAATACAACACCCATTAAACATCTAAGGAGCCCACAGCCCAGAGAGGAGCAGGGGCTCATGCAGGGCTGCAAAAAGTCAGTGGCAGAGCCTGGAATGCCCCTCCCAAATGTGGACTGCCCCACCTACAACAGAAGGGAAAGAGTGCTTCTCACCTGGACCAGAGAGTGAGGGGGCCAGCGGTGATATGGGATGACTGAGGGCAGCAGGTGGGGGCCGGGGCTGTTGGTGTGGCGTGGCCTTGAGCAGACTCAGTTCCTTCCAGCTGTCTCCCTTGGCATCATCCTCATCCTGAGGGCTAGTGGCCCTGTCAATAAGCTGCAGGCAAAGTAACACAAATCAGAGCATCTGATGCCTAGGCAGCCATAGCGAAGCCTGGGAGCAAAGCAAACCAGAATGATGGGGTAGAACAGGAGTCCTAGGCTCTAGTGGCAGCCTTAGGAAGTCTCACTGCCTCTCTGGGGCCCAGCCCTATCCTCCTATTCTGGAAGCCTAAGGCAGGTCCCACCCAGCCTGGTCTTACCCGCTTCACAGCCAGGGTGGCAATGCCCAGCACTGCAGCCCCACCCACGCCCAGCACCAGACGGGCGTTGGCCAAGAGGAAGTCCACAGCGCTGCCCAGGCCTTCCTCACCACGCTGCTTTCCCCTCTTCTGGGAGAACTCAGCCATGGTCTTCCTGCAACAGAAGGAGAGCAGGGCAAGTGAGGGTGAGGGTGGGGGGGGGATAGCCAGGCTGGCAGAGGGCTGGTATGGGCAGGTGCTCTAGGATAAGTGAGGGGTGGGCCTTAGTTGACTTCCTGGAAATTTCTAGTAAGAGAGCACTCAAAGGATTTCCTTCCCGGTGAGACTGAGGTGAGCTCTTTCCTTGAAACCTGCGAACAACCCACCCCTGCAAAAGGGGCTGCATAGAGAAAGGCACTAGGCCTGTGGCAGGGGTCACATTTCAAGACCTGCACAAGACCTCTGATATCACCAGATCAATTCATGAGGTTGGTCTTATCATCATCACCCCAGAGATGGAAGCTGTGAAGTCCCTAAGTCAGTGGTGAGATCTCAGAGCAGTGACTACAAAGCCTCCAGACTCTCACCATCCTCAGAATCCAGCTATACTTCCCAGGCCCTCACATGGCCAGGCCCTCAGATTCCTAACCAACTTGGGGCACAGGAACCCTCTCTGATATTCTGTCAGGAAAACCCAAAAGCCATAGAAGACCTCAATTTGGGATCCCAGTCCGTTTGAGGGGAGGCTATCAGATCTTTGGTAGGAACCACAGTGAAACTCAGTTACACCCCCCCCCCCAATCTAGACAGGAAAAGTCAGAGGACGTGTGGAGTGAGATGGCTCAGACTTTTCCCAAGGCTAAAAGCCTCCTGCCATGGATATATGCAAGTCAAGGCTGAAGACCCCACTGTTGGGGTTGTAAGCACAGCACCGCTACAAATGCAGTCCTAGAAGGCTTCCTAGGACCTCTGGAGACAGGGCTTTCCAGGCCTGTTGGGCCTGGGACAGCGCTAGAGATGGAAAAACATGTTGTCCTCAGCTGCCGGAAGCCCAAGCAACAGAAAAAGTGAGGCGAAGACCTGAAGTCAGGGCCTGTTTGCTCACCTGTAAAAGGGCCCTGGTCACAGTGAGGAAGGCTTAAAAGTTTGTGACTGGGTGGGGCCAGGCACTTGGGAAGAAGGGAGGAAATCTCCCAGGGCCCAGTCCACCAAACTACAAGGTCACAGCCTGCTGGGATCAAGGACTTCTCCCTTCCTGCTGGACTCTGGGTATCTGGAACCCAGCTGCCAGATGACAAGATGCCTGGAGTAGCTGAAGCCTGAGGCACTGTGTGACTAAGCTTGGACACCTGTCTGGAGGGGGCAAACTAAAAATAAGATACAGCTCGGGGCCTTCGAGGTTAGACGCCAGCCAGTTGACCCACCATGGCCCCGGAGCCACTGTCTGCTTCCTCATCCGTAGCACGGGGACCAATACTGACAACACTTCCAGACGGACCAGGAATCCATTTTGCAAACTATAAAGCGCTTTTAATTCCAACACCTGTCTGAAGAGGACTCAGCCTGGACCCTGACGGGGTCGCACAGGCCCCAACCACAAGCCTTCTAACTCTGGGAGGATGGAGAGGGCAGGGGTGTTTAAAAATAACCGGACTACACAACCAGTCCCTGGATACCACCTGTCCTTGCTCTCCAGGGCCAAACCCGCCTGTCCTAGAGAAAGGGTGAGCAGGCCACGCAGCAGCCCCTAGATGAACCTGTTATTAGCCGCATTCATGGAAAGATCACTAACGCCCTGGGAACCAAGGGCAGTACCCCAAACTGGAAGGGCCTGGATGGATTCGAACTCGAGCTTTGAGGCTTTGGGACCCAAAGTCCTCCCCTCCCAGAGGGGTTGACCAAGGGCCACGCCCCCGAACTGTGCCCTGAACGCGGGCCACGCCCGGAGATGGGTGACCTAGAGAACCGCCTCATCACCCTCCAGGCCATACCTCCGTCTCTGTGTCAGCGCACCAACTCGGGGACGCTCTGCTCCTCTAGGACCTAAACCTCAGACCCTCCTGGAAGTAGAACGTGGAAGACCTAGGAACAGAATGCCCAGGCCCAGCGAGCGGCCGCTGGCCCTGGAGGCACGCAGACAAGCAGGCCCTCGCTCCAATCGGAGCGTTCCATTCCTGCAGACACGTTCCAAAACACTGAGAGGCTCAGCCAATGAGGGGGAGCCCACGCCCCTCCGCCGTCAGGTGCGTTCCCTCCGGGGCGGGACTCGCTGAAGCTCTCTGAATTTAAAGGCGCAAGACTGCATTTCGAGCCCGCGACGAGACATGTGAATGCTATAGTCTTGAGCCCATATGACTCGCATGTGATTGTAATGGGAGCATCCGTCTGCACAAAGTTGTCTGCACCCACGTTCCTTCCAGGGGCCAAGCAGACAAATGGCACTTGGCCCGAAGGCCCCCATTTTGTCTCAGGTCACCTCTGTGAAAGTCCCTGCTGGTTTCCTATTACCTACTGGATCGCCAGGCACTGAGTGTGGTTCAGTTTCCAACAACCAGTCCGTGTGACACGTATGAGCCATTCAACAACCAGAATTCAGTTTTCTGTCTTATTAGACGAGACGCTAGACGCTTACACCCACCGCCGAAAAGAGTGGTTATGCAAGTCACTGCGAAAGCCGCGAAAGCAGGTTCTAATTATGCGGGACGCCTCTATACCAGAGCTTAATACAATTCAATCAGTAAATAGCGGAGGAGTCTTGACACTAAGCAGGAATAATAACCTGCCACCTAGGGCCTGCTAAATACTGTGAATTGCTCGTGCGTGCTTTGCATTTTCACTTCTGACTACGATATGCGGACGAAGAAGGACAGCGGGGGCCGAAGATACAGATGTCCCCCTGCGGTCCTACACAGAGACTGCCAGGAAATGAGGCCGAGTCCAGAATCTTTGCTAGGGTCAAGGCCAACTTGTGCTGCAGCTCAATGGACAGTGCCTGCCTGGTCCTGCAGGGCCAACATCCTCTCCCCTGGACGCTGCGACTGAGGCTGTGGGTACCTCCAGCTCGCGCACAGCAGCGCCCCGACTCCGGAGGCCGCTCCAGTCCGGAAGCAGGAGGCACTCGGCGGCCTAGAGAGGCCCCACGCCTTCCAGGCTCCGGGCGCTGGCGGGTTAAGGGGCGGGGCCGGCAACGCCCAGCCCCCGCTCCCGGGCCGCCCCTCCGCCGGCCCGGCAGCTAGAGCGGCGCCGCCATGGAGGCTACCGGGGTGCTGCCGTTCGTGCGTGGCGTGGACCTCAGCGGCAACGACTTCAAGGTGAGCGGGGCCGGGCGGCAGGGGTGAGCGGGGCCTCCCGCTGCGAGAGGCCACGCCGCGCGCTGCTTCCTGTCCCGCCGCCGCTGCCGGGACTGCGGGCCGTCCGGGTGCGGCTCGCCGCCTGCCTCCCCGCCCGGAACCCACCCAGGCCTGAGTTCCGCGCCTCGCGGGGGGCCGGCTGGAGTACGACCCTGCGTCCCTGTTCTCCCGGGGCGGGGCATCGACGCCCCTGTGCTCCCGCTGCTCTGAGGTCACACGCCCGAGCCAGCCCTAACTCAGGCCGGCCCCGCGGCCCAGGCTACCCGGGGCGGATCTGGAGCCAATTCTTCCCTGCGCTGTCGCCACCCCCTACCCCGCCTCCACCCCTACACTCACCCCCACCCCACCCCCACCCCGTGTGGTCTTGGGCAAGTCACTTCCCCTCTTAGAACTTGGGTTTTCTCATCCGGTGAAAGGCTTGAAAGTAGACCGTCTGAATGCCTGGAACGTGATGAGATCTGTTGGTATGGAGAGTGTTAGGCAGGTGTGCAAGGTCCGGAGTGACAGTTTTCCGAGCAGCTCATGGGCTGAGAGATCTGGAAACAAGGAGCCCAGCCCCTGCCTGAGCCAGTTGGTGGGGAAAAGAGGTGGTTCTAGAGAGTGAAGCATGAGGTGGGGTCAGCGTCAGTACCGAGGGACAGTGGGGAAGGGAAGGGGAGCTGACCTGGAGGGCCTGGAAGGGCCCAGGGGGCTGACAGGTGACCAGTCTGTTTAGGTATCAGCCTGGGGCTGGGAAGAAAGTGAGCTCATCTGCTTTTAGTTGCGTTTGTGTGCGCCTTTGATTCCATGCATAGGCAGCCACACTGCCTTCTCTCTGACCCCTCCCCACTATCCTTATTTGGGGTCTCCCTGCATCTTTTCTGGACCTGGAAAGTCTGAGTCACCAGCTAGGAATGTGGCTGCAGGGGTAAGGGACAGAACCAAAGGCACAGAAGGCACATGCTGCCCTAGACTGGACTCAGTGCCACACAGCCTGGGGTGATGTGGAGGCTTTGAAATATGAAGAATGAATGAATGAATGAATGAATGAATGAGGTGGTACCTGTACAGGGTGGGGCGCTAGGCCCTTAACTCAGTTGCAGTTTAGGCCTTGTCAGAAACGGCTGATATGCTAATGGTGCTTTCCATGGCCGGACAGTAAGAGCCTTGGCAATTGCTGGGACCCCAAGTGGCCCAATCAGGAACATAGCAAAGTTGAACGCAAAGTAGGTGCTGGGATGTCCTGTGAAATAAGCCAGCTTCACCCTGGCCTTCCTGGGGCTCAGGCCAGTCGCAGAGATAAACCTTGGATCAACATTTTGTCACATGGAGGCTTTTATTAGCCCCATTTTTTTTTTTTTTTTTGGTCTTTTTCGTTTTTATTGGTACCAGGGATCGAACTCACGACTGCCTGCTTGCAAGGCAGGCGCTTATGCCGCTGAGCTAAATCCCCAGCCCCTATTAGCCCCATTTGAGACACAGAGTGACAAGTGTCTTGTCCAGGGCCTCAGAGTTGGTGAGTTGGCTCTATTTCTTCCCCCAAAGATTCTCACAGGTAGAGGGGAGGGACCAGAGGGGGTTAGGGGTGTCCTTTATTAAAATGAGCCTCATTGTGACATGCCCCCACCAGGGTGGCTACTTCCCTGAGAATGTCAAAGCCATGACCAGCCTGCGATGGCTAAAACTGAACCGTACAGGCCTCTGCTACCTGCCGGAAGAGCTGGCTGCCCTGCAGAAGCTGGTAAGCAGCCTTGGGCATTCAGGAGGGTCCCTCTGGATGGGGCTAGGTGGGCAGGGCCTGCAGGGAAGATAAAGTACTTGGAGGAAGAACACAGCTGTGAGTAAAACTGTAAAGTGTGCAAAGTAAAACTGGGAAGTGTGCAAAAAGGAGCTGGGTGTGCGAGGGGGGGAGGCTGCAGAAGTGGTTTGGGCTGGTGGACCCTCCTGGATAGTGCACAGTTTGAGGGCAGATGGGGACTGTGGACACCCCACCTACCCGCTGCTCTGCACCTCTGCTCCCCTGTCCTGACCCAGGAGCACTTGTCTGTGAGCCACAACAACCTGACCACACTTCACGGAGAGCTGTCCAGCCTGCCTTCGCTTCGGGTGAGTGCTGGCCAGTAGGCCTCTGGCTTAGGGACCTGAGGTCAGAGCTGGAACCCCAGGTTCGCCCCGTGTTTCTGTCCACCTTCATGTCCGGTTAAGGTGCCAGGTATCCCAGATGTGCCCCTGTTAGTTCAAGAGTATACAGTTATGTCCTGTGTAAAGAAATTCATGTGGGGGCTGGGGATTTAGCTCAGCGGCATAAGCACCTGACTTGCAAGCACGTGATCGTGAGTTCGATCCCCGGTACCGATAAAAAAAAGAAAAAAATTCATATGGATCAGAGAATTCCGCGGGGGAAAGGTAAAACAATCCCAGTCCCACCCCCTTTTTGAGAACTTGTTTGAAAGTGCTGGCAGCGGAGTACATCTACTTGTATACCTTTGACTGAGGGACAGTCCTCCTCTCTTTCCTGAAGGTGCCTATGCTCTTTAACCAAGCATGGCTTCAGGAAGGATGCACGTGGAGCAGTGAGGGAGGAAGGGGACATCTAGTAGCCAGTCAGATCAGCCAGATCAACACTGGTGATCAGTGGGGTAACAGATGGGACAGCCAGATCACCCTCACGTCTCCCACCATCATTCTGGATAGACATGTGAACGATACAGTGCAGCCCCACCTCATCGCCACTTGGCCACTGACACGGGTTACTTGCCTAAAGGCACATTGGCCGAAAAGTACTATAGTTGGGACTGGGTTTGGTGAGCCAGAGAAAGATAGTCTGACATTCCTGAACATGAGGCTGCTGGCCACCTCTACAGGCCTGAGGTAGGATTTTCTGGTCCCAAGCCAGAGCCCTAAATGCTTAGGGCACAGCCTCAGGATTTGGGCTCCCTAAGTTGGAAACTGGAGTCTGCCGATTCCTAGCTACACAGCCTTAGACAGGTCCCTGCCATTCTCTGGGTGAGGGGCGTCCTGTAACCTGCACTGTACAGACAGTAGGGCTGCAGGATTTTCAGGGGCTGGCTAAGCATGGTAGGACATACCTGCAATCCTAGCGCTCAAGGCTGGAAATGTAACTCAGTGTGAAGGCCCCAGGTTCAATCTTCAGTATCACAGGGGTGTGGGGTGTGGTGTTATTTGGGGCTAAAGCTGAAAAATCACAAGTGTGACCCTATCTTGGGCAACTTAGTGAGATACTCTCAAAAAAAAAAAAAAATTAAAAAGGGCTGGAGAGGTAGCTCAGTGAGAAAGCCCTAGGCTCAGTCCCCAGTGCCAAGGAAGGAAGGAAGAAAGGAAGGGAAAGTGGGAGGCAGACCGGGGCAGTTCCTGTTACCTCTTTTGTCACTTGTAACTACAGTACCATTCCCTGGCCCTGTCCTCCGCTGCTCCTGAACTCTGTGCGTCTGTCCTTTAAGCAGAATTCCTTGAAGTCTACACTCTGACTTCTCTTTGGTGCAGTATTTTCCTTGTCTTAAAGAAAAACTAATTCAGAACAACACCCTAATTTGCCTTCTGGAATTAAGAATAGGAATTGTTTGACCAGAAAAGATTCCGTGAGGGCCCTGTTCTAAACTCTGGGGCACATTTGAGTTGGGCTGTGAGATTTGAATAAAGTTCACCAGGAGGAGCGAGGCATAGTGGCACGGCCTATGAGCCCAGCACTCAGAAGGCCGATGCAGGAGCACTGCTGCGAGTCTGAGATTAGCTTGGGCTAAATAGTAAGTCCAAGGTTAGCCTGAATTACATGCCAAGACCCTGTCTGTAAAACAAAAACAAACAAGCAAACAAAAACACTAAAAATAAAAAAAATTAAAAAGAAATTTGACAGGAGGATATTAAAATCCCACCAGGGGCTGAGAATTTAGCTCAGTGGTGAGCACTTGCCTGGCAAGTGTGAGGTCCCAAGTTTGATTCCTGCCCCCTGCAAAAAAAAAGAAAGAAAAAGAAAATTCTACCAAATGGTGGAACTGTGTGAGCAAAGACCAGATGTGGGAGGGCACTCAGGCCTGGCCTCCAGTAGATTTCCTGAGGAAACATCCTACCTTGACCTCTCTTCTTTCTATGTGGGGAAGTGAGAAATTGTGGATTCTTATGATTCATCTCTAGGCCATTGTAGCTCGAGCCAATAGCCTGAAGAATTCCGGAGTCCCTGATGACATCTTCAAGCTGGATGACCTCTCTGTCCTGGTTAGTGGCGACCCACCTGTCTACCTGGTCCCTTTGCTAGCCCAGTCATTCAGTCCCCTATCTCCCACTGGCCCGTAAACCCCCATGCCCACTTCCTTGCAGCAGTGTCCTGCATAATCCCCAAGATCGCAGAGGCCTGGCAGGGTGGGGACACCCCTGACCTGGGCTATGCCCTTCACACCCAGGACTTGAGCTACAATCAGCTGACAGAGTGCCCACGGGAGTTGGAGAATGCCAAGAACATGCTGGTGCTGAACCTTAGCCATAACAGGTACTGGCCTCAAGGTGTGCCAGGGGCTGAGCCCAGGGCGGGTGCTGTATGAAGCTGACTCAGGTGGTCTTCTTCCCTGCCACCTGCAGCATTGACAGCATCCCCAACCAGCTGTTCATCAACCTCACCGACCTGCTGTACTTGGACCTCAGTGAGAACCGCCTGGAGAGTTTACCACCGCAGATGCGCCGCCTTGTGCACCTGCAGACGCTGGTGCTCAGCGGGAACCCACTGCTGCATGCACAGCTCCGGTGGGCCCCGTCGGCCTGCTCCCCTTCCTGTCCACCCCAGCCTATCCTTCCCGAGGGTGCACACTCTCCTCTGTCCTTTTGCATGTCTAACCTGCAGCTGGCCTTGACCTGCCCCTCCAGCCCCTGCCCAGGCCACCCTGTCTCTAGCCCTCATGACTCCTGTCCCCCTGGCAGGCAGCTTCCAGCCATGACAGCCTTGCAGACCCTACATCTGCGGAACACACAGCGCACCCAAAGCAATCTCCCCACCAGCCTGGAGGGCCTGAACAACCTTGCAGGTAGGACCATCCTAGGGGGCCCTTCTAGGATCTGGATCCTCCCTCACTTGCTCATGAAAAAAGAGGCTAAACTGCTTTCCCAGCCTTTTTCGGTAGTTAAGATTATTTCAGTTGTCATCATGATGACCATTAGTGTGACACTGTATTGTGAGCAGACCCACTTGGCACTGGGAAATTTCTCCTTGGATGGGGAAACTGTAGCTCATAGACATTGCCACAGCCTGACGGTGGCAGAACTGGGGTTCATGGTAAAGCTGGTTGCCCCAGCATCTGCTGGGCAGGCCCTAGCTAATGTGCTGTGCCTGTCATGCTAGATGTGGACCTGTCATGCAATGACCTGACACGGGTGCCCGAGTGCCTGTACACTCTCCCCAGCCTTCGTCGCCTCAACCTTAGCAGCAACCAGATCATGGAGCTGTCCCTGTGCATCGACCAGTGGGTTCATGTGGAGACACTGAACCTCTCCCGCAACCAGCTCACCTCACTGCCTGTGCGTGTGGGACCTGGAGGGGTGGGGGGTGCTGTGGGGCTTGGACCTGACCACTGTACTGCCCGGCTCTCTTCAGTCAGCCATTTGCAAGCTCACCAAGCTGAAGAAGCTGTACCTGAACTCTAACAAGCTGGACTTTGATGGGCTGCCCTCTGGCATCGGCAAGCTGACCAGCCTGGAAGAGTTTATGGCTGCCAACAACAACCTGGAGCTGATTCCTGAAAGTCTTTGCAGGTGCTGGGCGAGTTGGGCAGAGAACTCAGAACTAGAGCCAGAACCCAGTCTGCATCTTTGGAGATGGGTTAACTGGCCTTTGTGAGGACCCTGTGGTTCCATGCAGCCATTCCTGACGTAGGCTCTCCAGAATAGCCTTTGAAAGACACTGTTTTAAGGCCGGAACAATCCCAGTGCTATGTAAACAATGGCCGTAGCACTGCTCCCATGCACGGCTGTGGGATACAGGGCCCCGTAGTGTCCTGTTACAGAGCACACTGCTCGCCCTGTTCCCCTGGCCCTATCTGCCACTCTCCCGTTCCTCAGGTTCGGAAGTTTGCCCCCCTGTAACCCCTTGTCCTGCTGTGGCCCTCTTGTTATAGATGCCCAAAGCTGAGGAAACTTGTCCTGAACAAGAACCGGCTGGTGACCCTCCCGGAGGCCATCCACTTCCTGACAGAGATCGAGGTCGAGTGGGCTCGGGCCGTTGAGGGTAGGGAGGGCTCAGGAAAGACCGAGCAGTGGGGTGTGCCCTGGAGTGAGGGGACTCTGCAGAGGCCTCCTGGGGGCAGTGCTGGATACCAGTGGGGAGACGGCGAACCATGTCTTTGACGCACCCCAGCCAACCTGAGGTGGTCAGGATGCACACCTGGCCTGTGGGGTAATGTGTGTGTGTCCCTATGTGTGCTCTGATTGTGTTCTGATTGTCTGGGACAGGTTCTGGATGTGCGGGAGAATCCCAGCCTGGTCATGCCCCCGAAACCTGCTGACCATGCTGCCGAGTGGTACAACATCGACTTCTCGCTGCAGAACCAGCTGCGGCTGGCAGGCGCCTCCCCTGC
This sequence comes from Cavia porcellus, assembly GCF_034190915.1. Taxonomy (NCBI): domain Eukaryota; kingdom Metazoa; phylum Chordata; class Mammalia; order Rodentia; family Caviidae; genus Cavia; species Cavia porcellus. The sequence continues at coordinate 20,027,914 of NW_026947515.1, forward strand.
CACAGTGGCTGCAGCGGCAGCAGCTGGTGAGTGATAGATCTGGCCTGAGAGTGGGACTGTCTGGGCATCAACTTTCTTATCTGTAAACCAGGTGGGGTATGGCTTTTTGGCCATGGAGGATGCAGTTGGCCTGAAGCTGGCTGGATGCCCAAAAGCACAGTCCAGCCAGGGTTCAAAGGCTTGTCCCCCACGCTCCCAAGCAGGGAGTGGGCCCAAGGACCCCTTGGCTCGCAAGATGCGGCTTCGAAGACGCAAGGACTCAGCCCAGGATGACCAGGCCAAGCAGGTGTTGAAGGGCATGTCAGATGTAGCCCAGGAGAAGAACAAAAAGCAGGAGGTGAGCCAGACCAGGGCTGGTATGGGACAGGCCAACTGGACCCTGCTCAAGGCCAACTGTCTGACCTAAGTCAAGAGGGACAGGGACCCTGAGCAGAGGATGGCTGTGCAAAAGCCCCGCAGTGGAGAGCAAGTGTAGGCCAGTTTGCGTGGCTTCATAATCAAGCCATGCACTGTGATTGTGTCCCCAGGAGATCGTGGACACCCGGGCCTCCGGGGGTAAGGTGCGGCGCTGGGACCAGGGCCTGGAGAAGCCACGCCTTGACTACTCGGAATTCTTTACAGAAGATGTGGGCCAGCTGCCAGGCTTGACCATCTGGCAGATTGAGAACTTCGTGCCTGTGCTGGTGGAGGAAGCCTTCCACGGCAAGTTCTATGAGGCCGACTGCTACATTGTGCTCAAGGTGGGGCCTGGCTCGCAGGGCGTCACCTTAGATGGTTCACCTCCTCGCAGTGGGTCAGTGAGATGGGGTGGGAGGTGGGCAGGCCAGGTGGAGATGGTCTAGGGAGTGAGGACAGTGCATCCATCCTGGGGCTGCGACACTAGAGTGGCCAGAGGAAGTTTCTTATGGTGGTACCTGTGTTCCCAGACCTTTCTGGACGATAGCGGCTCCCTAACCTGGGAGATCTACTACTGGATTGGCGGGGAGGCCACGCTTGACAAGAAAGCCTGCTCTGCCATTCATGCTGTCAACCTGCGGAACTACCTGGGTGCTGAGTGCCGCACAGTGCGGGAGGAAATGGGCGATGAGAGTGAGGAGTTCCTGCAGGTAAGGGGCAGGCAGGAGTACGGGGTGCCAGAGGCTTCCTGGGTAGAGTGTGAGGGGTGTGTAGCCACCCCGAAAGCAGCAAGCTCGGGAGACCAGAGAGACCAGAGGTGGCTGAAGGCTAGCTTAGCAGGGCCTGAGGTTGGAGGCTGTGGCTGACAGAAGGAGCTGGGGAAACATGTGGCAAAGAGAGACGGAGGCTGGAGCCAGTAGCTGTGACAACTGGGTGCCACGGCGGCCAGGCTGGAGTAAACTGCAGAGCAGGTCAGCAGGTCCCTGTGCCCGCCCTCCCCCACGCCACCTCACCAGCTGGTTACTGCAGACACACTTCATGATTTTACTCAGGTTCAGCCAGGTCTGCCTGCTTCCATAACCCAGCCCACCTCTGTACCTCCCTGCACACAGCTCAGTATGGACACCTTATTTTTTAAAGCATAGATTTGTAGTAACATCATAAATTTGTATATGCCTCTGCCGAGCCTCCCGAGCCTCCTGAGGTATATGGGTGGGGGCAGCTCAGTGACGAGGAACCCTACCTCACACGCGCAGGTGTTTGACAACGACATCTCCTATATTGAGGGTGGAACAGCCAGTGGGTTCTACACTGTCGAGGACACACACTACATCACCAGGTGAGGACAAGTGGAGATGAGTACTGATCTGGACTTGGCTGGGAAGGGTTGGAGGTGAAGATTTGGGGGTAAATTGGCCCCTTGGTGCCCATAATGAGCTGCTCTTGTCCTGTTCCCAGGATGTACCGTGTGTATGGGAAAAAGAACATTAAGTTGGAGTCTGTGCCCCTCAAGGGGACTTCCCTGGACCCAAGGTGAGCCCCTGTGTGAGGTGGGGGTCTTGATTGTCAACCTCCTTCCCACTTGTAGAGAACATATTCAGGCCTCCTAAAGCGGAGCGGTGGTTTTAACCCTCGTCCCACGGAGCTAGCAGGAGGGTCACCCAGGAAGAGGGGCTAAAGCCCGTACAGTGTTTTTTGTTGTTGTTTTTAATCAGGGGCATGGGAACATCATTGTACGATGCCCCATCACTCTCTCCTGCCCCTCTGCTCCAGGTTTGTGTTCCTGCTGGACCGAGGCCTGGATATCTATGTGTGGCGGGGGGCTCAAGCCACACTGAGTGGCACCACCAAAGCCAGGTACAAGGGGACTGTGGGATGCTTTGTGCAAAGGAAAGGTGACCATGGTCCCAAAAAGGGACATGGTCATCAAGGATTTTGTGTTTCATCCTCAGGCTTTTTGCAGAGAAAATTAACAAGAATGAACGAAAGGGGAAGGCAGAGATCACACTGCTGGTGCAGGGCCAGGAGGCCCCAGAATTCTGGGAGGCACTAGGTGGGGAACCCTCTGAGATCAAGAAGCACGTGCCTGACAACTTCTGGCCACCTCAGCCTAAGCTGTACAAGGTACACTGGCCGGTGGGGTACGGGTCTGGCCAGGTGTTGCCAGGAGGGCCAGGTAAACTTTACTTGGGAGAAGGTGCCACATTTGGATGAGGAGCAGCCGGAACGTCAGCCCTGAGCACAGTGAGAGTGCTTGTTTCTGGAAGGTGGGAGCTCGGGGAAGGTGCCGAGGTGCTGTGGCTGGGACCTAGCTTTAATTTTGTGGTTGTTGGGAAACGGGTTTCCTGAGGAGAAATGGGACAATTTAGGAATTAGAAATGATGAGGGACCTGGAAAGGGAACATGACAGAGCACCTGTTCAAGGCTCTTCCACTAACAGCACAGCGGTTGAGCTCTTGCTCAGCAGGCATGAGGCTCTGGTTTCAATCTCTAGCACCACAGGTAACAAACAAACAGTCTAGGCCAGGTGGCACACCTCTGAAATCCCAGTTACTAGGTGGGCCAAGGCAGGAGCATCACAAGTTCAAGGCTACTTTGGGCTGAGAAATGGGTAGTTTAGGGAGATATTCTGTCTCAATATAAAAAGGGCCAAGAATATTCTTTGACTGTGGTAGAAGGGGAAACAGGTCAAGCAAGGGAGAGGCAGAGGATTTGAGCTAGACAGCAAGGGAACTCAGGAGGCTGCCATGTCTGTTCTTTTCTCCTGCCAGGTGGGCCTGGGCCTGGGCTACTTAGAGCTGCCACAGATCAACTACAAGCTCTCTGTGGAACATAAGAAACGGCCCAAGGTGGAGCTGATGCCAAGGATGCGGCTGGTAAGACGAGCAGGAGGGTGTGGGGGCCGAGCTTGTCCAGATGCCTGCTGAGTGTTGACTCTGGCCTCTGCTTCTGCAGCTGCAGAGCCTGCTGGATACGCGCTGTGTGTACATCCTGGACTGTTGGTCAGATGTGTTCATCTGGCTGGGCCGCAAGTCCCCGCGCCTGGTGCGCGCTGCTGCCCTCAAACTGGGCCAGGAGCTGTGCGGGATGCTGCACCGGCCGCGCCATGCCACCGTCAGCCGCAGTCTTGAGGGTACTGAGGCCCAGGTGTGCTCCCACCCCGGGACGCTGCTCCCCACAGCCCTGAAGACCATGTCTTGCCCTGACTGCGGGTTGTATTACTGTCCTGCAGAGCTGGGCCCAAACACTGCCCGTAGAACCACCTCTTCACAACCTAGTCCATTTCTCTCCTAGGCTGTTTCCCCAGCCCCTCTGAAGCTCTCCTTGGGCCCCACCGCATGGGCCCTCCTGATGGCCTCAAACCAAGTCTCCTCAGACCCACCAAACTCCGGTTCATGGCCTCTCCTTGCCCTCTCCGCCATGCAGGTGTTCAAAGCCAAGTTCAAGAACTGGGATGACGTGTTGACGGTGGACTACACGCGCAACGCCGAGGCCGTGTTGCAGGGCCAGGGCCTGTCCGGGAAGGTGAAGCGTGACGCCGAGAAAAAAGACCAGATGAAGGCAGACCTCACTGCACTCTTCCTACCCCGACAGCCCACCACGGCCCTGGCTGAGGTTAGGGAGGCTGAGGCTGGGGGTGGGCTGGAGGCCGGGCCTTTGCGGTCCTCTGACCTGCAGGGCGGGGCTTCACCCGCAGGCAGAGCAGCTGATGGAGGAGTGGAACGAGGACCTGGATGGCATGGAGGGCTTCGTGCTGGAGGGCAAGAAGTTTGCACGGCTACCGGAGGAGGAGTTTGGCCACTTCTACACGCAGGACTGCTACGTCTTCCTTTGCAGGTGCAGCAGCACGGGCCCCTTTCCTGCTCCTCCCTTGGGGCTCTGGCCCCTGCTTACCTCCGCATCTGTGCAGGTACTGGGTTCCCATAGAGTACGAGGAGGAAAAGAAGGAGGACAAGGAGGAAGGAAAGACTGCAGCAGAGGGCAAAGAGGGCGAGGAGGCACCAGCTGAGGTGGAAGAGAAGCAGCCCGAGGAGGACTTCCAGTGCATTGTGTACTTCTGGCAGGGCCGGGAGGCCTCCAACATGGGCTGGCTCACGTTCACCTTCAGTCTGCAGAAGAAGTTTGAGAGCCTCTTCCCTGGCAAGCTGGAGGCATGGTGCCCCAAGAACTTGGGCCTACGGAGGGGGAGAGATGGCAGAGTGAGGGGCTGAGGGTTCCTGGAGCCTCCCCTGACACGTGTACTCTTCCAGGTGGTGCGGATGACACAGCAGCAGGAAAACCCCAAATTCCTGTCCCATTTCAAGAGGAAGTTCATCATCCACCGAGGCAAGAGGAAGGTGGACCAGGGTACCCTCCAGCCAAGCCTCTATCAGATCCGCACGAACGGCAGCGCCCTTTGTACCCGGTGCCTGGCAGGAAGGAGCACGGTGGCTGGTGGGGTTTGGGAGCAGGGCCTGACTTCTTGCTGATACCCCACTGCTTCCCAGGTGCATCCAGATCAACACTGACTGCAGCCTTCTCAACTCCGAGTTCTGCTTCATCCTCAAGGTTCGGTACCTGTGAGCCAGGACACCAGGTCAGGGTGGCAGGTGTGGGGCTGGAGCTGACCTGTTCCCCCCACATATTCCACAGGTCCCTTTCGAGAGTGAGGACAACCAGGGCATTGTGTATGCCTGGGTGGGCCGGGCATCAGATCCAGATGAAGCCAAGCTGGCAGAAGATATCCTCAACACCATGTTTGATGTTTCCTACAGCAAACAGGTGACTCAGGTGGGTTGGGTAGGCGGAGCAGGCGAAGGCCTTGGGTTGGACTGATGACCCTCTTCCCATAGGTCATCAATGAAGGTGAGGAGCCTGAGAACTTCTTCTGGGTGGGCATTGGGGCCAAGAAGCCCTATGACGATGATGCTGAGTACATGAAGTACACAAGACTCTTCCGGTGAGGCTCCTGGCCTTCCCTCCCCCACTTCCTTCTCAGTCCTAGCACTTGGCCTCACTTTGGCCCTTGTACTCCAGGTGCTCCAATGAGAAGGGGTACTTTGCAGTCACTGAGAAATGCTCTGACTTTTGCCAAGATGACTTGGCAGATGATGATATCATGTTGTTGGACAATGGCCAAGAGGTGAGACCCATACACATGCACTGACCCTGCCTATCCAAGGAGCAGCCCGTCCATTTGTAAATAGGAGATGTGGGACCAGAAGGGGAGTATTCCCAAATCACCGGGCAATGACCTACCCTATCCTCCCAGGTCTACATGTGGGTTGGGACCCAGACGAGCCAGGTGGAGATCAAACTGAGTCTGAAGGCCTGCCAGGTGAGCAGGAGAGGGGAACGGTGGGGTGAGGTGAGGTGTCTGAGGCTGGCCCACCAGGCGTGGGGTCTCTGAGACCACAAGGCCCACTGCCGCCTCCTTCCAGGTGTATATCCAGCACATGCGCTCCAAAGAGCATGAGCGACCACGACGCCTGCGCCTGGTCCGCAAGGGTAATGAGCAACATGCTTTCACTCGCTGCTTCCATGCCTGGAGCAACTTCCGCCAGGCTCCGGCCTAGACCATGCATGTGGCCTGGGCCAGGGGCCTCCTGACCACTGAGAGTGTACCCAGGTGATAGCCCCTGCCCTGGCCACTTGCCACAGCCCTAGCCCTAGCAGCACTAATGGGGGTCTGGAAAACCAGCCTCCCCCACAGGAAGCACACATATGAAACCCCCTCCTCGGGACAAAGCAGATGTGATTGCCCTTTAAGAGATATTAAATGCTTTTATTTTCAATATTAAAAATCAGTATTCTTAATATTAAAACAACACTAACTTTAAAAAAAGGCCAGAAAAAAATTCAAGGTATGATCTACAGGAAAGCCCATCCTGACCCCCCAACACACATATATCACAGCTGAGATGCCCAGCAGGGCTCCCCATCATACACACATAGGCTGAGGGCTGGCTCAGTGGCAAGTACCAAAATAGTTTTAGAAACGACTGTCCAGCCCAGCACAGGCATTAGAAAAATACTCTTTGCAAAGGGAGAGAAACGGGTGTGTGTGGGATGCGAGGTGCCTGACGTTCAGCCCTATCTGCCCTCCCTAGGCAGCAGCCCTAGGGCAGCCACTTGCCCTGGGAAGGTTGAGCAAGCCTGGTCAAGAGGCTCCAGGGAGAGGCCCACGACTCTCCGTGGCCCAGCTGGGTGGGGACAGGATGGCAGGTCCACTGGAGTTCACAGGTTAGCAGATACGGGTCTATGTTAAGGAACCAGGCAGAAGCCAGGGATCCAGGACACCAGCTCCGAGCAAGGCAAGAGATGGCTGGGATCATGCTGACCTTCCTGGTGGAGGAAGACAAGGGTATCAGAGCAAAGGAGACTCAAAAGGGCAGATGGCCTATCTAAGGTGTCCCCACAGTCAGACCTGGTCACACACGTGTCCCCATGCCACCTATCTAGGGCAGACAGGGTCCTTCCATGACAAGCGTGGTGGGACTCTGTTACGTACACAACTACTGCCACATAGCACCCAGCACCAGGTAGCAAGTGGGCCAGGCAGCTCTCCAGGCTCAAGCTAAGTAGGGCCCACATTGAGACCGGGACAGAGCCAGGTGAGCCTATGGCTAGGCTTGAAGTGCCAGGCTCAATCCATAGGACCAGCCTTTACACCTGAGTGGTCTGTGAAAAGGCCTAGCCAAACTAACCCCAGCCTCTGCACTCCAAAATTCGCAAGACAGCCAAGAGCTTAACAGGCAGGGCCTCTCTGCTGCCATCTAACTGAAAATCATGCAGCATGGGCACCTAAGACCGTTGAGACACCCCATGGGAGACAGCTAGGCCTCTGAGAGTGGTCACTGGAGGGTGTGCCCTGTGAAGCCCAGCAGGCTGACAAGGTAGACGTAGGGCCCCATCCTGTGGTACCTCATTTGATCAGGATGGTACACGCATGAGGCTCATCTTCTGCAAGGTTCTTCAGATTCTTCTCTGACTCCTCAGAGCTGGGGCGGTGAACAGAAAGTCTGTATTGGGGGATGCCCTGCTGGTCCTGGGAGGGGAGCTTTACAGACAGGAAAGCTGGCCTCACCCCAGGAAATCCTTCACATCCTCCACTGTGACATCCCCTGTCGTGTCCAGAGTAGTGTCAGCGCTGGTAGCTGAGTCAATGGACATGGGTGAGAGTGTGGCCTCAGGCAGCTCTGGGGTATCTATAGGGAGGAAGTGACCAGCTCTTGCTGGGACCCCTCAACACCTGGGGATACAGAACCTAACAGGCACATACCTGCCAGTGCTCTGTGCGGCATCCAGCCCTGGCTCAGCTGCTGCCCCTGCAGAAGCCCGCCCCACCCAGCAGTGTCCTCATTCCTCCCCCATAACCCCATTCTGTAAGCCCCCTCACCAGCGCTCTTGCTGTGGGCAGGATCAGGGCTTCCATCATGGCTCTGTGGGGCCAGGATGATGCTTGGGGTCCCGTTAGCCTGGCTCAGCTTGGGTGACTCTCGGACCCTGTGGGTGCAGGGGGACATGCCAGGTGTTACCTCCTCTCCCTCCTACAGCCCAGCCAGTCCAGGGAGGGCAGAGCCTGGGGGGGATGAGACCTGACCCGGATTACAGGCCTTGGCCAGAGGTGGGCGCTCCACAAACCTGGTCTGGGTGGCATCACGGGGCCAGCGGATGTCCAGAGAGCAGAGTGGCTCTGTGATGTTTCGGGCACTCAGAGAGAAGCGTTCAAACTCTGATGGAGAAATCAGGTAAAAGCCTGGGAAGACAGGAGAAGTGCAGTCAAGAGAAGCGACGGCAGTGCAAGTGCTCAGTAGGTCCCTGCCAACATGTGCTCACAGGGATTGTGCCACCCCTGGAATGACCATTCTAGTCCCATTCATGTCCCTCTCCCTCCCAACCACTCCACCCGCCTCACCCTGGCCGTGGCGTGTGAACACACACGAGGCGATGCCACTGATGTCCTCCTTTCGGATACAGGAATAGTGCACCTGGGGCCGCAGGCCAGGCACGGAGAAGACATGCACGTCTCCCAGGTTAGTGAGGCAGGCCAGGCAGGTCTCAGCATAGTCCTCACAGGCCACACTAGCAAACGTGGCCAGGGCTACCTTGCGCACACGACAGCCCTCATGGGCTGTCAGCTTGAACTTGGTCTTGGCGCTCACCTTGGGCAGTGTGAACACCTGGTGGAAGATGGGTAATGAGCAGAACCTGAGCCCCACCCCAGAGCCCAGCTTTCTCTGCAGGGCTATGCCCTGGACCACACTGTCAAGCCAGTCTTCACCCTGACCACAGGTGAACACTAAAACAGGCAGGCCCTGAGGCTGTCTCTGGCATTCCCACCAAACCTAAGACTCTAGGGACTAGACTCAAGGTCTTGCAAAGGCCAGAGCCTGAGGGAGGGACAGAGAATTCCCACCAGGCACTTGGGAATTCAACAGGCATCAGGAATCTCCTGGGGAGATCTCTGCTGGCTGGGGACATTGTGATAGGGTAGGAAGGACTTGGAAAGCTCATCAGAAGGGCACAGGCAGAGAAAGGGCTTTAAGGGGACCAACAGCAGGAACCCACACCAGCTCACCTTGAACTGTTCCTCAGATGCGATGAGCACGGCATGCCCACCCTGCATGTCTGGCGCTTGTGCCAAGTCCCGAGAGGCCTCATAGGGCTCAGGCAGTGGGCGGCCGCGTCCGTCCAACACAGCGATGGCCACTACTGGTGCCCGATGCATCAACTGTACCTCCTTGCCCAGCACAGCCTCCACTGCCCGCTCGGGCCGCTTCTCACTGCCTGCCATGGATGCTGGCACCTCCAGTGCATAGGCAAACACAGAGCCCGAGTTGGTGCCGGCCCACATTGTGGGCCCATGGTGGGCCGCTGCAAGGACACAGGCATAGTGAGAGGGTGCTCACCGCAGTCTCCTGTATTCTGTAGGTCCTCTTCCATATCTCCTGCACCTCCATAACTATGGTGCCTGGGACTCATGGTGGACACCTTGTCCCACATCTCCCCAGTGACCTTGACCCACTTCATGGCTCGGCTGAGCTCCTGCTTCCAGTTGCGTTCTGGAAAACAGCCCTCTGCAGAGCCACCAGTCACCTCAGGGATGTCTGTACAGGAAGTCAGGGGCCCCAGACATCCCCCATCCCACCAACCTGCTGTACCCTCAGGCTCCAGGCCCCCATACTGACTCCTTCCTCAACAGCCCAACAACTAGCGCTGCACCCACCCTCTGCAGCTTACTCCCTACAGGTAGCCAGGGGGAAGCTCCAGCCTAGAATAAAGTGAACCAAGACCCACCCAGCACACTGTCCACCTGGCCTTGTGGGACAGAGCATCAGTGGAATCAGCTGAGCTGTGCAGTGAACATTTATCACTCTACACTCTGGAAAGCTGATGAGCTACAGCAAAGCTGAGGCAAGAGGATTAAAAGTTCAAGGGCAAACTTGGCAATTTAGACTCTATTTCAAAGAAAAAAACAAAACAAAACCAGGCATGGTGGTGCACACCTGTAATCCAAGCACTCTGGGAGACTGAGACAGGAAGATCTCAAGTTTAGGCCCAACACGGCCAACTCAGTAAGACTGTCTCAAAATAAATTTGTTTGTTTGTTTTTGAGACAGGGTCTCACTTTGTAGTTCAAATTGGCCTTGAACTCACTATGTAGCCCAGACTGGCCTAAAACTATGATGGGCCACAGGTTCAAGGCCAGCCTGGGGTTCACAATAAGTTCAAGACCAGTCTGAACTACAAAGCAAGACCCTGTCTTGAATGAACAAATGAGGGATGTAATTCAGTCCAAAGGCCCAACAATTCAATCCCTAGTGCTAGAAGAAGAAAAAAAACAAAAAACCCAGGCTGCACCAGCCAAATCCAGAAAATAAAATCTACCAGACAAAGATCCTTGACAAATCATGTCAGAAAAGAGTATCCACAGACTACCACAGACCAAGCATGAGCCGAGACATTAGGAATCAGCCTCCATTCCAGTATCAGGGACACCCATCCGATACATGCTCACTAAGGTAATATGCCTGGGTTTTCTTCTAGAATAGTCCAGCAGAATACAACAGCACAGTGAGGGATGAAGGGGTAAGGTAAAGTAAATCTGTACAACGACTGTACACCTTTCTATGTTTGTGTCACTATACAAGGTAATCAATTAGGTAATCAGTACACCCAGGACCAAGTGCCAAAGCTGGGCCCCCAGCATGACCACCAGCACCAGGCCTGCCTGAGCCTCTCTTTCCTTGCCCCTCTTACTCCAAGCACACGGCCCAGCAATTCCTCCCCTACCTGCAAGGCCCACCCACCATCAGGCTCCCTTCTTCCTGCTCAGATCTTCCAGTCCTGCAGGCACACTCAGCAGCCCCATCATTTGTACCCCAGGGGGTGGCTTATGGGTAGCCAGGACATCCCTGTTACTAGCATACAGCAGACACTTGGTAACACTTTGGAACCTCCTGGAAGTATGCTGCCACCACCTCCCCCATATCTAGATGTCCAACTGAGCCATCCAGTCCCTCTCCCTGCCCAGCCTCACCATCTCGAAGGAACGTGTCAGCGAAGTACAGGCATCGAACAACACCTGAGAGGGAGTCGTCAGCAGAGCGAGGCTCGATGCGGCGCTGCACAGGTGTCATCTCCACATCATGGGGACAGGCTTGCTCTGCCAGTTGGGCGTTGGCCTCCTGCAACTGGAAGGAGCAGGGCTCCTGAACATGTCTTCCCTGAGCCCTGCTACCTTGCATCTGACATTTGCCCTTATCCATCCACCACACTCCCAGCTTGCCAGCTCGTTCTGGGGTCCAGGAGGAGCAGGGCAAAGCATGCCAACCTCGGGGACTAGGGGCAGAGCTCAGCTCCCAGACAGCCTGAGCAGCTCACCTTGCTGTTGGCATTAGCAGCTCGCTTCTTGCCTGAGACTCGGCTCTTGCGGATACGCCGGAAAGACTGGCGCAGTGACTTCTTGAGGGACTTCACTCGAGACAGAGGCCCCTCCATAGCCAGGGAATCGTTTGGGTGAAGGGTGCACCTAAGGGCAGGCAGACGCCAGTTGACCTATGGAACCACCACCCTGCACCTACTGATCCCAAAAGCTGAGCATTATGAGGCCAAGTCACAGGGCCAAAGCTCTCCAAGGCTGCCCTTCGGTCTCAGCAGCAGATGGTACTCAGGATGTTCCTCAAACCACAGAGGCTACAGGGGCTTTTAAATCAGCCTGCCTCTGCCACATCTCAGAAAGGACTGAGGCCCAGACCCCATTTCACTGGGACTCCAGCTGCTCACCCCATCATCTTTACCCCTATCCCACATACCTGGCCAGCACTGGGCTCTTGCGCCGATAGTCAAAAAGGCCAAAGCCATGACTAGTGCCAAAGGCCACAAGGCTCCACTCTGCATGAAGTGTGACAGCGGTGACAGCAGCTGGGGGCAGGCATTGCACCAGCACACGGGGCTGGAAGCCAGCAGGCCACAGGAGTGGCCCCGTACGTGGACTCAGCCGCTCATGGCCCTTCCACGTGAAGCCCTCACGGTCCTGGAGGAGGTCTACACTGGCCACGCTGACTGCCTGCTCCACTGGCATGTCACTGAGCTCCAGCACCAGCACCTGAGACCACCGGCAGGGGAGCAGTGTTAGCATGGAGGAGGGGCCACTCCTGGGCTCCAGTCAGCCACGGAGACCTCGAATACACGTGCTGACCAGTCAGCGTGCTTGGTGGCCAGAACTGTCTTCTGTTCATCCACCAAATAAGCACTTTTTGAATAACTATTATATACCAAGGCCCTCAGTGACCACTAGGGAACAGTAAGAGGGCTAAACCTGTCGGTCCCTGCCTCCGCACTCTCATCCTTCACAGGAAAGACTCCCATTACCTGATCCTCCTGCCACCTACCAATAAGCCCACACAGCATGTTCTCTACTCTGTGCAAGGACACAGCAGAGTCCAAGTCCCTACTAGTTCCATCCTCTTAGAATGAAATGCCATGCCCTCTCCCTTTAGTCTCTGTCTCCCACTTAGCAATAAGCACACATTGGGCACCTCTGTATACTGTGTAAAACTGCCAGAGGCATGGCGGTAATTGCTCTCCAGAGCTTATCTGACACTGTTCCCAGCTTTGCCCCAACCCTCCACCAGAGCCTGACTCAGCCCCTGTGATAGGCCCACTTATGCTCCCTCAGGCAGCTCTACCTGGAGCCCCACTTCCACCTCTGGGCTTCTGCTTGGGCTTGTCCCACTGCCTCTCTACCAGATCCTTCATTTCAGACCTATCTTTCCACAAAGCTCTCCCTGACATCCCCAACTCAGGGACATCAGCCCTACCTGGCCTGCAGTGCCAGCCACCACCATCTGAGCTGTGTACTTGCAGAGAGCCACCTTCTGCACACCAAGCCGGGGATCATCGCTGTAGGGGTCAAAGCAGCCCACCTGTGGGGCAAGGACAAAGTTGCAACACCAGACAGAGCCAGAAACAGCTCGTTAAGGTCAGGGAAGGGGGCCCACCTTGCGGAAGGGTGGCCAGTCATCTTCAGCAGCCTGGCCCAGGCTGTCCATATGCTCACAGTCTGTCTGAAAGAGGCCAGCTGTGCTCAGCTTGTAGAGTGGCCGCAGCGCCACACCTGAGGCATCCCAGAATCGCACGGTACCATCCTCATGGCTGCAGAGGGGGTGGGCATCAGATTGTCCATCAGAGACCCATACACCCTGTTGTGCCATTTGTTCAGTGGCCACCCACTGAGTACCTACTGCATAAGCTACCTGGCCAGAACTTACTGCCACCACAGTAAGTACCTACTCTATAGGACAAACACATATTCGGTCCCTACTATCTGCTAGATCACATTCATTATTTTCAGCTAGGCCCTTGCAACAGGGTGGGAAGGTATGGAAATGACTTCCCCTATTATTAGGAAATTTCAGAAGGGGAAAACACAGGAAAGACAGGGGCAGTTCTGCCCTACCGAGGGTACCCAGCAATCAGAGCAGGCTGGATACAGACAGTTACACAGCAGTACAATGAATCCCTTCGGGGACCAGATGAGGTCTAAGGCGGCTGCATATGTGGGAAAGCAGGAAGACTGGAGGGGAGGAAGCAGGGAGGGGAAGAGGAAGGAGCACACGAACTAGGATGCAGCATCAGGACACAACTGTAGAACCCCAATGAGGCCCTTGGTGGGAGGGGGAGCCTGGAGTCATGCAATGAGGGTATGTGAACAGGGCAGGCTGGGACTCACTCCAGCAGCCCTGAGAGCCAATTCATAACCAAAGAGGGCAAACTGCCGCATCAAAGGCCCAGCACAGGGCAGGAGGTAAGGCAAGGCAGGAAGTAGAGCCTGAGTCACTAGGCACGTCAGCACCCGCCAGGCCCAGTCGGGTTCTCTAGCACCTGCCTTGGGCAGCTCTGCGTGGGCCAGCCCAGATTTTCCGGTCTGAGGACAGGCAGGCCAAGTGGGTGGAGCTCTGGGGTCTGCTGAAACTCAGTTCGTGGCTAAATGCAGAGCAGGGCAGGGCTTTACACAGGATCTAGGGAAGTTCCATCCGATCTACTCTGGGCAAGGGGACTGCCAGGGCCAGGCCTGAGTCACTTGGCACCTCAGTGTCTGCAGGACCTGGGATGGGCCAGGGACACAGTAGGCCTGGTATGTGAAGGGTATCAATCCCCTCTAACCTACCCTGTCAGCAGCAGCCCTCGTTGTGATGGCTCTTGAGCCAGGTTCCGGCCCCCGGTGATGGGCCAACTCTGGGAAAGATAGGAGATGTGAGCATAAGGTCAAGAAAAAGTTCTCTTAGCTTTCACCCTGAGCTTGGTACTCAGAGCTTCCTACATATATCAATACATTCCCACTTCCAGTCCTTGGCAGGTACTACCTTCCACCAAGAACAAACTGCTCCCCAAAGCCTCACCCTACAGGGCGCCCCACTCCATACCGAGGCACTGGAGGCAGGCTGGGGGCTCTGCTGCTCGCCGGCGCTCACGATTCGGGCCCACAGCTTGGCAGGGACATTAGCAACATGGGCAGAGCAGGTGATGGCAGATGAGTGCAGCGGGGCCAGGTAGGGGGCAGGCAGAGCCGGCCAGCCAGGTGTCTTCAGATCAAGCACCACCAGCTCCTCCTCTAGCAGCACGGCTAGGGCCCGTGGGTTGTCGAAGTCTACAGGATGGGGCAGGGTGAGCTGAGCCACAGGCAGCACGGGGTAGGGGAGGGAAGGGCAGGCACACACCATCCTCTAGCCCTGTGCTGTGCACCGTGAAGAAGTCAATGATGCGGGAGGTAAAGTCCAACGTCACCAGTGTCTCAGCTCGAAGCACACTCACACAGTGGCGGTCACCATAGCTGGCACGAGGCATGCCACCACTGAAGATGATGAAGTGGCCCCTGCAAGGAGGAGTCATATGAGCCCACAGCTCCCTGAGCCCGGAGTACACACTGCATGATGCAGCAAGGGCTTCACCCCTGTGTGTCCAGAGCCCACCCTTCCAGCCCACTCCCACCAGATATAACCCCCAACCCATTCCCCTCCCTCAACCTACCCTGATTCACAGTTCCGCCACAGAATCTTGTTGATGGCCTTGCAGGGAAAGGGGCCTGGGGGGTGGGACAGCGTCAGACCTCCCATTCCTGGCCTGCCTTGCAGCTGTCTCTTGCCTCTTCCCACGAGAAGGCCCACTACCCTGACCATGCCCCCACCAAGACCATACAGCCCTCCAGTCACCGCCCTCAAATCAGGCTTCCTCAACACTCACCATAGGGTATAGTGGCCACAGTGGGCTGCAGCGTCAGGGACCTGTCAGTTTCCACAGACCAGATGGCATAGCTGCCATCGCTGTGCGAGCTGATGATGGTGCCACCGTCCCGCCCCCAACACAGGCTCTCCAATTGCTGCAGAGAGGAGCAGGCAGGTGTGAGTGGCAGGTATGGGCAGGGGCCCAGGCTAAAGGGATGCAGGCCTCACCCACTTACTTGGTTCCCCAAGAAGATATGATCCACACACCGAGCAGGATGATTCCAAATGACCAGCAGGCCTCGGCTATACCCAATGAGGATCTTGGTAGGGTCCATGAGGTGTCCCTGGAGCGACTCCACAGGGCCTAGAGTCTTTCCACACCTGTAGTCATCTGGTACACTACAGAGGGAGCCTCGGTAAGTTGGGACAATTTCCCAGGCATAGTGGGTGCTAGGAAGCCCCCTGACTCTCACCTGCGCAGAACTTCATCTGGGCTAAGAGTCTTTCCTTCCAGCAACGTCAAGGTGGTAACATCCAGGAAGAAGACACTGCCGCCCTCAGTGCCCAGGGCAGCCATGTCATCAGCAGCCACCAGCAAGACCACCGTGATGCGGGTGAGGCTGGCAGGCACACTGCAAGGGATGAGGGATCAGAGGAAAGTGTGCTGGAGGCTGGGTTCTCAGTGCTGGCTCATTCCCAGCCCAGAGGGGGCCTGCTTATAGAGCAGGCGGGCACTGCAGGAAGGCGACAATGTGGTGTAATTAGCACACTCAATTATTCATAAGGATGTTGGCAGAGGGAAGGATAAAAATAGTTTCCTAGGTCTTCGAGACGAACTCTCCACTTTTTCCAACACCAGGAAGGAAAGGCAGGAATTAGGGCACTGCCCTATCTGAGACTAGAGCTCTAGGGTAGACACAGCCTCGAGGAGTCCCGTGCAGGAATCCTGCTGCAGCCCTCCGGACAACCTCCTGACTACAAGGGGGTGCCAAAGAGCCCCAGCCAATAGAGGCTGGGACTACCAGGGAGCCTGCCCCTGGATCAGGACTCCCCCAGTTACAGTCACTGCAGGCCAGGCTGGGGGAAAAGACCTTATATTCTTACCTAGGGCCAAGCCACTCAGTTACATCTGAGCACCCTGCCTGCACCTCACCAAAGACAGCCTGTAGCACCCTCCTTGCCCCCCAAACCTGCCTGTTCACTTAGCCATGCACATAATGGCCCATCTCCCAACCCGATTCAAAGGGCCAAGGACCTCTGCTGATGTCAGCTTGGTTCAAACCATGCCAAGCCCCAGACTGCCTCATCACTATAGGGCAGACAGTGGGAGGCTACAGATCCAAGGGGTTTAGCATGTACCACATGTGTCTCCTGGGGTTCACATCACCAAAAGCTCCCATAGTCAGGTGGCACAGCCCAACCTACTCATCTTACCTCAGCTAGAACCTCCTGTCTACTGCAAAAAGACCAGCGTACTCTCAGCTAAGCAGGGTCCTCCTAGGCTGTGCTCAAGACACCACTCATCCTGAACCCAGCTGACTGGCAGTTGCCAGACACCATGGCACCTTGGCACAGCTGGCCCCCATGGCCTCCCTGGGAGCTCCTGCCCATCAACCATCAAACTAGCTCCCACCAACTTCTCCAGTACCTGACACCTTCAAAGCTGGGCCGGCTGGGTGGCTGGAAACTGAGCACCTCCTCCAAGTGGGCACAGCCATTATGATGGGTGATCTCCCACAGATGCAGACTACTGTCATCCAACAGAGTCAGGAGGCGGCCCTAGGAGATGAGCAGAGACCAAAACTGGGCTGGTCTGGATGAGTGGTAGGATGTGAGGACAACAAGGATCTGGCCAGTGGAGGCCAGAAGCTCACCTGGCCAGGCAGGAAATGCATCAGGGTAACAGTGGCTGCATCTCGGTGTAGGCCTGTGAACTCCACACCAGGTGCGCCATAGCTGAAGGTAACTGGTTAAAGACAAAAACACTCAGGCATGGGCCAGAAAACTAGTGTGAGAGATGTACAAGTCTCTTTCGCTGGGATTATCCCCCCCTACCCCGGGATTATTCTGACAAATCCTGCTGCAACCTGCATGTCCAGATCTCCGAGACCCAGTGGTGCTTTTCCCGAGGTACCCAAGCTAAATGCAGACTCCCCAGATTTGCAGCAGCTGGGGCGCTGTTATAGGACCTTTACTTCCTTATCTGTAAAATGGCCTAGTGACTTCAGCCTACTGCAGACGAAGTAAGAATAAAAACTTGCCCAGCACTAGCACCCTAGACCTGGCGCAAAGCTGAGGCACTTCAGCTTTGTGTATGCCTATGTGAGCTACAAGCCCAGCAGTTTGGGATCAAGAAGGCCAGAGACACCAGGCCAGGCTTGAATGGCAAACCCCAAAGTAAGAAGACTCCAGGCTGCCTCTTACTATAGCTTCAGGTCCAGGAAATCAGCCTCCCTCTAGGCAGGTCCCCACTGCAAAGGGGCAGTCTGCCCATTTTACAGATGAGTACACAGGGATTTGCAGAGGGCAGATGACATGGTGAAGTGCCCAGTGCCAGTGCCCAGAGTCCTAGCAACTCCAGGACTGCTGATGGTGGACAACAGGGATGAGGGAGCCCAGGAGACAGGGTTTAGGGACACTGCCATAGTGACAAGGCAAGATTTGTTGCCTGGGGCCAGAAATGAGATTCCCTGTAAGAGTCTGGTGGGGACAGAGGAGGGGACAAAAGAGGGGGTGGATGCAGGAGCAGCTGAGTAGAAAGCAGGGTCACCAAGGAGATAGGGAGAAGCAGCGTTTGAGACCAAGGCTAGCCTCTCCAGCCTCAGTTTCCCAATCCCAGGGGCTCTACCAGGTTGTGGGGATTTAAAGGAAAAGAGACGCAAAAGGGATCCAGAGCTGTGTCCTCCCCTTTGAGGCTCAGGGCACTCATCTGTACTTTAGGTTCTCTGTGAGTATGAAAAGCCTCACATAAGACACGCACTGCAGGGGCTGGAGATTTAGCTCAGCGGCATAAGCGCCTGCCTTGCAAGCAGGCAGTCGTGAGTTCAATCCCCGGTACTGATAAAAAGGAAAAAGACAAAAAAAAAGTGGGGAGGGGGGGCCTGGGGATTTAGCTCAGTGGCGTAAGTGCCTGCCTTGTAAGCAGGCAGTCGTGAGTTCAATCCCCGGTACCAATAAAAAGGAAAAAGACAAAAAAAAAATAATTAAAAAAAAAAAAAAAAAAGACACGCACTGCAGGAGAGGCAGCTCTGAGTGCCTGATAGCAAAGCTGTGCCGGCACTGTGAGATGTGGACACTTGTGACATGGAGAAACAGCTGCATAGAAATGTGCATGAAGGCAGCACAGTGTCCATGAGGGGCAGTTAACAGCAGGCCAGGTAGAGGGTCAGGACCCACAGGAGATGAGAGAACATCTCTGCCCACCACAGAACAGGCAAGGAGCTCACAACCATAGGCCTTCCAATCTACCTGCTGTCTAATGCTCCCAGCCTCGAGATGAGAAGACTCCACCCAACCCAATATGATATTCCAGGCAGTGATTTATTTTCTACCATCTGATGTCCCTAACCAGGGTATGGAGACCCACAACACTACACAGGGAAGGAGGAGGAGCTGGCACTCTCACCAAGCAGCTGCTAGCCAGATTCTGCACCTCAGTTTCCCTCAGAGCAGTTGGGGTGGGATTCTCTAGGATGGGCAAGAGGCATTCAGCTGCCTGCCAGCCCCCCACCCCCACCCTAGGCCTTCAGGGAAAATGCCCGCTTTGTGCAGCTCACACAGCCTATTGTACAGTCGCCAGGATCCAGGTGGGGGCCGAGCTGCACTCACCACGCCGAGCCTGGCACTGCCCCGCCCCCTTGGCTGAACACACGTGTCTTCACATTCACATGTGTGTGCACCCAACACACCAGGGCCCCCAGCCCACCCACCACTCTCAATGGGTTCATGGCCCAGCCCCCGGGCCCAGCCTCCCCAGTCACAGTTGCTGTGACAATGGTAGGGTCGCCTAGGAAACTGGTTGGCTGAAACAGTGAGGGACAGCTGTGGCCACTGCAAATTGAGCTCCCTCATTACCAGTAGCCCAGCAAAGGATCCCATGGTCCCTCAAAAGTGTCATCCCAGGCTTGTCAGGCACACAGGCAATGCCAGCCTCCTCCAAGATCCCAGTACTCACTACAGCTTCCACAGAGTACCTGCCAGGGCTGGGACCCCAGCACACAGGGTGGCCCAAACAAGCCCCCAGTGCCACAGCTGCAAAGGATACATCTTGACGGCCCCAGACCTGGTGCCAATGGCCATGATTCGAAGTTCAGGGTCGAAGGCCAGGGCGCTGGGTTGATTAGGGAATCCATGCTCCACGGTCTGTGGGGAGGGAGGCTGCTGGGGACACATACACCTGGGCAATGTAGTCCCGTCCACCCAGTGCCTACCCAAGGCAGTCTCCAGCCTCTGCTGCTGATGTACTGGGGAAAAAAGCCAGGTCCACCTGCTTTCAGTGCCTCAAGGTCTTCAACTGTTAAATGGGTGACTGTGCCCCAAGTCAGTGGGGACATGGCTGAGTCCCTGGGCTCCACTGATTCTCCTGTGTGTGGCTCACATAGGCCCTACTCTCAAGAGCCCCAAGTTCCCTTTGCACAAGGCTCTAGTAATAAACAGAATGAGGTTCAAAAAGGTAAAAGCACTGAAGGGGACCCCAACTGCCCATGGTGTCCCGTATCCTATTCTGAGAGGTACAGACTGAAACTCGGCAAAGAATCGCAGTGCTGGAGTCCTATGTGAAGTCCATGTTACTCCTCAAACATGTACCCCACAGGGAGACGCGAGGTCTAGGTTAACATCCAGGATCAGGTAGACACAGGCAGACGGAGACCCAGAGAGAGACAGCCTTCTGTCTGACCCTGAAGGTGTCACCCACCTCCTCACCCAAAAACTGCCAGGTAACTGAGTCCCAGCCTATCAGGAATAGGAAAGGTACTATGAGGACTTGCACATTATAGTCCTGGCTGGGGAAGCTCCCTGGGGAAACGGCACATAGCAGTCCCAGCCTGTTGAGGTGGGGATAGCTCGATTCTCCTGTGTTTGGCCTTGTGCTAATCCCAGTACTCTCTATACCTGTTTTGCACTGCTTGCTCTCTTGTTCTCTACTGGGCACTGGAACCAGTGAGCCTACCCGAGGACAGAGTTGTCCATCTACCTAGGGACTCATGGAGGGCTCCCATGTCCTGATCTTAACTAGCCAGTCCCAGGCTACAGTCCAGTGTCTGCTTGGTCAGGCACATAGCAACTTCTGAGTTGCAAATCCCCACAGCCTTGAATGAACCCCATCAGGCTCCCACTTTACAGAAGAAGCTAGGTCATTTGTCTAACATCTTTGTCCTTCATACCCCAAGTCCAATCCATTCCCGAGCCCCATTAGGTCAGCTTCAAGATACACAAAAGTCACTCTGCTCACATCCTACAGTCACCAACCCCAACACTTCCCCAAACATCCCACTCCATCTTGCAAGGCTCCACAACCACTCACCACATGCTTCAGTCTGTTCCTCAGACAGAGGCCAGAAAGTGTGAAAACCACAGTCCACTCCCCATACCCTTTCTATTTAAGCTCCTCCTCCGAGGGCTCCTGGTTCATACGCAGTCAGAGCCAAGTCCTCATTGTCTGGCTCCTCTCTGTTAGCACCTTCTACTCTCCCCTGGCTCACCTGATTACAAGCCCAAAGCTCTTTCAAAGGTCTCTTCCAATTCATAAGGCGGGATTCCGGATTTCCTTTCTGACCCTACGCACTTCATCACTCTCCTGAGCACCTGCTCCAAGAGGCTCCCTAAACTGTCCTCACTATAGCAGTGCCCCTGCCCACGCTGCCACACTTTCACCCTGCTTTATTTTATTCACAGCGCTGGCCATTATCTGAACTACTGTGTACTTTATTGTTTTAGTTTTTACTATCCTCCCAGTGAGTACATCAGCCTCTAGCTGCATTTGTCCCTTTTGGTCTTCACTATGTCCTCAGCATCAAGATGTAAGAGCTCAGAATTAGACTAACACGAAGTGCACATTTCACAGGCAACTGTATGGCTTGGAGGTAGGATATGAACCTGAGTTCCAGAGTCCAAAATCCGCATGCACTCCTGAGGTGGGGGGCACCGGGAAGCTATGCTTATTCCCTACGGATCACCTACCGTTCTCTTTGTCAACCAAACCTCTTCTCCAAGACCTCTCCCTCCTACCAACACTGTTCTCTGTGAATACAGTCTCATCCTCAACTTATTGAGACCCTGTCTAAAAATAAGAAGGGGACAGGAAGGTAACTCAGTGGCAACGCGTTGTCTAGTATGTGACAGGCCCTGGGTTCAATCCTCAGTACTGGGGTAAAAAAGTAACACTGCCTAACTCTTCACCTTCTGCCACCCTTAGGGTCAACCCGGGGGAGCCAAGCCTCAGAGCTGCAGGTCCCTCAGCTGAGGAAGTGACATTAAAGCCAGTGCCTATCCCTGCTTTCGGGGAAGGGACAAGCTCTCACTTTGGGGAGATCACTCTTATAGCCACCCCAGCACTAGGAAACATAACAACAACAAAAAACAAACCCACCATCGGGGGATTCCTCAGCACCAGCCTCCCTTCTCGGTTTCTCAGTCATTAAGTTTGAGGGTCCTGGCAGCCACACCACCTCTGGCACCTGGGACCTCAGCCTGACACATCCCATTTTCCCCCGAGAAAGTCTCCTCTGGGCAGCCCAAGGCACCTGGCCTCAGCTCCAAATCACAGCAGCCCCTCCAAACTTTCTCAAGGCTGAAGTGCCAGCCCACCACAGGAGCTCAACACAGTGGTCCAGCTTGCCCTGTGACTTTGAGCAAATGCACCCACCCTCTCTTCACTTCAGTTTTCTCATGTGTGTGATGCAGGTAACTCATTCCAAGCATAAGGGGGACGAAGGCTCTGGGGTAAAACTGAGGTCCAAACCAATCCTCCACAGCCGAGAGGAAGTAGCAAGGGAGAGGCTGAGCCTTACTTTACCTTCCTTCAGTGCCTGCTAGACAGGGGCTAAGGCCTTCCCAGGGCCTCTCCTTCCCCACCCAGGGAAAGAAACAGCCCTGCACCTCCACTCTAGAGTTGGTGCAAAGCGTCAGGTCAGCTGCCTCCTGTAGCTTAGGAGGCCAGAGCCCACAGCTAGGAGGAAAGTGACCTTATTCACAGCTGGGGAAACAGAGGCATCGCGATTTGAGATACAGTCGGTACACAGCTGGCCATGTCCCCTGGACACACAATACCTTGCAAGGCAGAACAAGGCAAGATAGAGGCTAGGGTAGTGGGAGGGGAGGATTCGGCAAGGGATTTCCCTGCCCTACCCTCCAATTCTGCCTCTGCCTCCACCTCTCACCTCTCCCTGCGGCCTGGGTACCAAAACAAAACAAAAGCCAGCTCTGGGTTATCCTAAGGGCCGCCCAGAGGCCACCAAGAAAAAACAACTCAAGGCAGAGAACTAGGCAACACAAGGTAGAGATCCACACACACACAGAAACGGAGAGACGTAGGAAGAGACAGGCAAAAACTCGGAGATGCAAAAGCAAAGACAGAAAGAAATGAGAGGCAGAGAGCTAAAGGGAGACGGAGAAGAGACTCAGAGGGGTGCACAGAGACAGAGGCAGAACCTCCTGACCCCACTCCGCCCCACCCCACCCCGGCACATACACGGGCACAGACTCAAGAGGGACGGTCACAGATGGAGAGGGAGGGGCAGGGACCCAGAGAGCCGCAAAAAGTGGCAAAGAGTTAGACTCAGACACACACAGCCAGAGACTGGCAGGGCAGGGCCAGTGAGGCCCACGGAGCGCCAGAGAGGCAGGCACGAAAGTCCGCGAGCCCCGGACCCACCCAGAGTCCGAGGGGAGGACAGGACGCAGGCGGCGGGCCCGCGAGGGACGCGCGGCTCCGCCGGCCCCGCGCCAGCCGGGCGCCCCCTCCCCCCGGCCCGACGTGGCTCGGCCCCCGGCCCCCAGCCCGGGCCCCAGCCCGGCCCCCGCGCCCCAGCCCGGGCCGCTGCTGCACCTTGTTGAAGGCGAAGAGCTCCTGCTTGAGTTTCTCGCGCTGCGGGTCGGCGCCCTGGCGCCGGAACCGAAACTTCATCATCTTGCGCCCGGCTGCCGGCGCCTCCGCCGCCGCCGCCCGCAGGATGCGCCGCGCCGCCCCGCCGGTCCTGAGGCGCGGGCAGGGCGCCAGGCGGCCCGGGCGCGGGCGCACGAGGCGGGGCCTGGAGGGGGCGGGCGCAGTGCGCGACGGACGTCCCGCCCGATCAATAAGCGCGCCCGCCTCGCGCTGGGCCCCGCCCCTGAGGGCCAGACAATGGGCGAGGATAGGGCCCCGACTCGACCGGGCTCGCGAAGGATACCCGCTGCGCATGTGTCCTGATGTGGGTCATGCTGGGATTTGTAGTCCGCAAGCTGCGGTATCAGGGTGGGCGGGTGGGTGGGGAGGCGCTGTGTTCTAAGAGTGTGGCGCTCGTTTTCTGGTTTGCCAGGTGCTTTTTCCGACTCCTGACCGACGAGCGATGTGCACATTAGCGTGCTGGAACAATCCTGCCCCAAAAACTAGGGAGCCTGTGACTGAGACAAGTCCCTGGCCCTGGGAGCCTCAGTTTTTTCCCATTTACCAGAATGCCGTGGACCCAATGGTTGACCAAGTTAATATTTTACCAGTTCGTGGGAAATTTTGTTTCCCACTGTGCCAGCGCTTCCCAGCAGCATACTTTTGCCTCTGCTGTGTGATCAGTTGGAAATTCCTTCCTCAGACCCTGTGGAACTCCTACACATGCTCCAGGACCCAACGCAAAAGGAACCATATCAGCAAGGCGTGGTAGCGCATGCCTGTAATCCCAGCACTCAGGAGGCTGAGGCAGGAGGATTGTCATGAGTTCAAGGCCAGCCTGAACTACATGGTGAGATCCTGTCTCAAAAAAAAAAAAAAAAAAAAAAGGCTCTGTATCATTGACACAGGGGATTTGTGGCATCATCCAAAGAAAGACAGGCATTTTGCAGTTCCGAGAGTGGATTTTGAGCCTGTCTGATAAGGGGAAAGAAACTTCCTCCACAGGCAATAGTAGATAAACAAAACTGCGCCCACTCCTGTCCCCACCCACCTCCCAAACCCTCCTTTGCTCTTTTTTTTTTTTTTTTTTTTTTTTTGGTGCCGGGGATCGAACTCAACCTCGTGCTGGCCAGGCGAGCGTTTATGCTGCTAAGCCATATCCCCAGCCCCAACCCTTCTTTTTTTTCTCTTTTGGCCTCCAGGCTGACCTTTCCTTCCAGGCGGAGTATAAGCCACCCTGCTCAGTGCTGGGTGAGGTTCCAGAAGTTTAGGTGAAGCCAGTGGGCCAGGGCCCGGCCCATCAGCTGTATCGGGAGGACAGGCTGAACTCTGTCTCTAATGCAGCTGCCAAGCAACAGAAACAGGGTTTCCCCTCCGCCCACATTCAGGCTTGCTGAGGCATCCTCTGAGGCCGGTGGGGGCGCTGGTGAGAAGTGATACCCCGCAGCGCTCCTGAGTGCCCGCTGGGTGGCAGCTACTACTCAGTCACACTCTTAGGCCGGGAGTGCCTAGTTGGAGGGAAGGCCTTGAGTTCCCTTGCCAACGCCACTTTAAAAAAAAAAAAAAAAACAGGCTCAGGCGGCAGTGGGCACACTTGTATTCCCGGCACTCTGGGGGGCTAAGGCAGGAGGACTGCAAGATAGAGCCTAGCTGACAACTTAGTAAATTAAGGAGACTCTATCACAAAAGTAAATAAAACACAGGCTCGCTGTGAAGACCCTTGAGTTCAATATCCAGTACCGGGAAAAGGTTTCTCAGTTCCATGAGGATGAGGACACCGTCCCAGTTTACAAATGCACAAACAAATGCACAGAAGCAAGAGGGTCGGCAGCTGGGCAGAGTTGCCTGCCCTGAGGAAGAGCAGGCCTGGCTGGCCATTGCCTAGTGCTCAGACGCCTGGGGTTTGGGTCCTGCCAGCTAGTGGACCTTATAGCAGAAAGTGTTAATGCACACCCCAACTTTGCCACCCAGATGCTGGGTGTCCTTGAAAAAGTTACTTTAGGGGCTGGGGATTTAGCTCAGCGGCATAAGCACCTGCCTTGCAAGCAGGCGGTGGTGAGTTCAATCCCTGGTAACGATAAAAATGAAAAAGACAAAAAAAAAAAAAGAAAGAAAAAGTTACTTTAAATGCTCTGTGCTTTGGTTTTTCCATCTGTAAAAATGCTGCCAATCCTAGTACTTACAGTGTTGTAAATATTAAATGAAGGAATACTTGTCAAGTCCTTGGAATATACTGGGTACATAGGAGCAGGCATGGACAAGTGAGCTGTTATTATCATGGTTTCTAGTTAACTGCTCTTTGATCACTTCCTTCTCACTCTAGGCAAGTCTTGGTCCTTCCTTGGTCTCCATTTTGAAATGGGACTTGGGATTAGGTCATTACCCATACTCACTTGATCCCCAACTCACAGCGCGTAGGGCTCCAGAGAGCAGAGCTAAAAAGAGACCATGACCACTACCAGTTCCCCATGCTGTGATGGGGGACACACAGGGGGTATGCCTACTTAGAAAGGAGATATAACTCAAGCGAGGTGTCCTGAAAGACAGGCCAGCTGATAATGAGCTATAATGGATGAGGTTACCAAGTGGCGGGGAGGGGTGGGCTGGAGGACATAGGGAAGGGTTCCAGGACTGGCGGGGGACCTGAAAATGTGAGGAGCTCTCTACCCTGCCTATGCAGACTCTAGGTCACCAACATGTGAATGCTTGTGGAATACAGACTCAAAACATGAATTTTTGACTTTTTTTTTTTTTTTTTTTTTTGTCTTTTTGAGACAGGGTCTCACTATGCAGTTCAGGCTGGCCTTGAGCTCACTTTGTAGCCCAGGCTGGTCTCGAACTTGCAACAATCCTCCCACCTCAGCCTCCTGAGTGCTGGGATTACAGGAGTGCACCACCACGCCCGGCTCTATTTATTTATTTTTGAGACATGGTCTGGCTACGTAGCCTAGACTGACCTTGAATTCACGGTGATCCTCCTGCCTCAGCCTCTCTCCCAAGTGCTGGGACTCCAGGTGTGCGCCACCACATCCAGCCCAGAATATAGGTTTTAAGCCATCCCTTATCTTAGTATAACCCTACCAGCTTCAAGGGCAGGAGGTGAAGGGGTTAAACAGGTACACTGAGATACAAAAGGGTAAACTGAGGCCCGGAAGGAAAGCCTAGCCTGTTCTCACAGCTGGGCAGGGGTCAGAGAGGACACTGGGGAGGGAGAGGCTGGAACACTAATGACTGTTTATTGGCTCCCCTGTGAGCCCAAGAAGCCACGGCCTGTGATCACTACAGCAACCTAAAGGAAAGGCCCGAGAGGCCCGGCAGGACCTGAGCTGCAGAGAAGCCCAGGCGAGGACTGAGTGCTGGGCCCTGGGCATTGCAGGTGCCCGTACACCCACTGGGAGCTGGTGAAGCAAGGAGAAGGAGAAGTTAGGGCTATGAAAATGAAGCAGGTCAGCACATGGGCAGGGAAGCTTCCCAGCTTCCAGTGGCATCAGTCCATCAGGAAGGGCAGGCTTCCGCCTCCTCAGATTTCCTGTTTGGGGTAAACCCTTACCCTTCATTCTAGGCTACCCTAGGACTCTCGCCTGCCTCTGGGGTGGGACCCAGGTCTTGAGTCAAATCTCAAGATATCCTTTGCTAGCTGGGTGAACTCAGCTAACACATTAATCCACTCTGGGCTTCAGTTTTCTCATCTGTAAAATGTACTAAGAACTAGCCGGGTGTGGTGGCTCATGCCTGTAAATCCCAGCACTCCGGAAGCTGAGGCAGGAGGACCCTTGTGAGTTCAAGGCCAGCCTAGGCTACAAAGTGAGCTCAAGGCCAGCCCGAACTACGTAGAGTCCCTATCTCAAAGACAAAAAACAAAAGTACTAAAAACTAAATGAATTCAAAACAGGAACTGAGTACAGGCCTGGCAAGGTCGATACCTAGCGGCCCAGGTGTTTTTAGGATTCTCACTCCAGGAATACCAGCCCCCTCACCATTTCTCAAACACCAGAAAAGCTTTTGCGTCAGTATTTGACTTGCACTTGACTTGAGCCCTCTACCCCCGGGTCTCTTTAACCGGCCCTCTTCTTCAGCCCACCTCCTGGCCCTGCAGAGGAAAGTGGGAGGGTGGTCCCAGTCCCAGTGGAGGCAGAGCAGAGGAGGGAAGGACTGGAATGCTTCGCTGCGGTAGCAGGCCTTCCAGGAGCTGGCTCAGATCCCAGTCCAGGCCACCACCCTCATGTGACACTCGAAGCACACTAGCCGCTCTTTCTGGGTGGCTCCAGGGGGCTGGCTAGCTAAAGTGGAATCCAGGCTGAGCTAGGTTGAGTGCCAGGGCAGGGCAGAAGGAGGGAGAAGGGAATAGAGGGGCTGACGGGAGGTCAGGGGAGGGGGCAGCGGGAGCACAGGCTGGAGGAGGAGTGTCTCACTCCACGGGTTAAATAAAACGAAGCTGCCTCTCAGCACTGGGTTTAGGGCCTCCTCATTCCCAAAAATGAGTAATGTCATGTGCTTCTGAGACAGACAGGCACAGGGAGTGTAGGGCAGCCCCAGGCTGCCTTCCTGCTTCGGAAAAGGAATCGGGTTCTGAGGCAGGACCTGCCCAAGGTTGCAGATCTGTGCCACAGGGCTGCACAGCATCTTCTCCTGAGGCAGGAACACTCAGCCAGACACTCAGCATAAATGAGTCTGGGTTCTGGGCTGTGCTTCTCTTGGCTCATGCTAGTCCCCAGCACCAGGAACTCTGGTCACCTGCTCACTGCAGGGACTATCAGGGTTGAGGCTCCAGGGCTGGCATATGGATACTGCCGTTGGCTTATAGGAAGGCAGGGCTCTGTGCCTCATTTCACTCCGGGATCCCAAATTCTGAACCTGTCCTGGTCATGCCACCTCACCTTTAGGACTCAGTTTTCTCATCTGTGAAGTAGGTGTGTATAATATTAATTGCTGCCATGTATTAACATTGAATACAGTCTGTGCCAGGTGCCTTAGTTACTCCTTTAATCCCTGTTCTTCACAGGGAGAAAGGAAAGCCAGAGAGATGAATTAATTTGCCCAAGCCATGGAACTAGTAGAGTCAGGATTTGACTGGTCTCAAGTGAAGTCTAAGAGGTTGTGGTGAGAAGGGAGACAGTCAGTAAAAAGTCTCACTAACAGAGTTAGGAAAGAAAGGGAGTTAGGTCTCAGTCTTCCGCCCTAGAGCGGAAACACGGACCGCACAGAATACTCTGTATGAGCTGTAATGATGGAAGGCAGCGGTCCAGGGAAGACCAGCGAGGCCCCTGAGGAATCTGGGTAGAGGCCAAAAGTGGCTTCCAGCAGAGTTGCCTGAGGCAGAGGACACTGGGATGTGCAAAAGTGCACAGATGTTGCTCAAGAAATTGGTGCCACGACAGTTAAGTGAGATCCAAGCTGGGCGCTCTGGACAGTGTTACAGGTGGCCTGGGAGCACCTGATGGCATGTGGGCTCTGCTTCACCCGATTCCAGTGCCCACCCACATCCACTAGTCCTGAGGGCCTGGTGAGCAGAGCAGATGCAGTTAGTAGTCTGAGTTCTGCTTCCAAACCAAGGGACACCGGTCCTTTGCGCTCACATTGAATCGGTGACTATGGCTCTACTGCCACACTGTGGACACAAGGGAGAACTACAGCACATATATGCCTGATAATGCAAACCTCCAACCGGTTTGTGGCCCAAGGGATCCATCCAAGAGCCTCTCCCCAAACCCGGGGCCCCAGCTCCTAGGTTTCACACCTATTGGTATTGGTCTCTTGCCAGTGTAGTGGGTCTTTGTTTGTTCTTATTTTGGTACTTAGAATTGAACTCAGAGTCTTTCCCCTGAGCTGCATTTCCAGCCCTTTTTATTTTGTTTTGAGAAAGTCTGGCTATGCAGTTCAAGCTTGCCTTTAACTCTATATAGCCCAGGCGGGCCTCAAACTCATGGCAATCCTCCTGCCTCAGGCCTCCCCAGTCTGGAAGTACAGGCATGTGCCACCACACCCAGCTCATTTATTTATTTACAGAATCTCACTAAGCTGTTAAACTGCCCAGCTGACCTCAAATTTGTGATCTTCTGGCTCAGCCTTCCAGAGTCCTGGGACTACACAACATTAATTGCTTGGTATAGCTATTTCTTAGCACTCAACACAGAAAACCAAAAGACTCCACATCTGATCACATCTTTTCTCCAAAAGTCTCCAGTGAGAACTCTTGATATGTCCCAGCTACTGTTGCAAGATTCAACAAGAAAATCGTCAAGTTTTTGCCAAGTCAGTTTAACAGTCATTGAAAATTATGGGGGCTGAGAAAAGGAGGCCCAGTAATGGGAAAAAAGAGAAAAAACTTAGATTACACGAAATTTAAATTGTGTTCAAAAGGAAGGTGCTAATATTCAAGAGTAAGCATATAGCTCAGTGGTATAAGCACCTGCCTGGCAAGCACAAGGTCTTGAGCTCAGTTCCCAATATAAAAAAAAAAGTATTTCCTACAAATATTTACCATTTAATATATCCTATATATCCTCTCTCTCTCTCTTTTTTTTTTTTTTTTTTTTTTTTGTACTGGGGATTGAATTCACGACCTTGCATTTACCAGGCAGGCACTTATGTCACTGAGCTAAATCCCTGGCTATCTGCTCTGTTTTTTAAAAAATATTTTTGTTTTTGAGGTGCTGGGGATAAAACCCAGGGCTCTGTGCATGCTAGGCAGATGCACTACTGATACACCCCCAGCCCCATGCTCTATTTACTGTTATGGTCTTTTATTCACCGTCAGCAGAGTTAGGAAAATATCTCTGCTCTTTGCATTTATGGTTCCTGCATGGAAAACAATATATAATTGTGTGCTACTGCACATGTTTTGTAACTCCCTGAAATCTGCCAAGGCGACAGAACTTACACTGTGGAAATTGGCAAACACCACAAATCAGGCTTAATTTATTGATTTCCTAGCCCCATGTCATTCAGTAGAAATACACTTTCAACCCATGTACATTACTTAAAATTCCTAGGTTTGTAGTTCAGTGCTAGAGTGCTGCACTATATGTACAGTAAAGCCCTAGGTTCAACACCCAGGACAAAAAAATAGTAATAAAAATTTAAAAATCTCAAGTAGCTAAATTCAAAACCAAAAAAATGAAATTTAAAACATCTTTTATTTAAACCAAAATAGTTATGATTTAAACACGAGATTAATATAAAGTTAACATTTTTTTTTCATACTAACTTCAAATTCCGGTATGTATTTTACACTTAAAGCATATCTCAATGCAAACCAGCCACATTTCAAGTACTCAGTAGTAAAATGTCCAGTGGCTACTGTACTGAACAGCAGAGATCTAAAGACAGCAATGCAGAAAATATTAATATTTCAGATTAAACTTAAAAGTCGTGCTAATGCTGAGAAATTTCAACCCAATGAGATTACTTTGAGGAATCAGTAGGTCATATATCAGATTTAATGACAAAACTTATAGGGAAAAGATCAGTATGACAAACTCAGTGCTTTCCAAGGTTATTAGGTTCGTATCCTTGGAACCTCTAAATGTTACCTCAAAGGGTCAGCGGTTGGGGTTGTAGCTCAGTGTAGAGCACCTGCTTAACATATAAAAAGCCCTGGGTTTCATCCTCAGCATGGAAAAAAAATTGCAGATGTGATTAAAGACCTCTACACTGGCAGATTACTTTGGATTACATAGGCATCCTTATACTCAATCATGAATGTCATATTCAGAGAGGGGCACAGTGAGATGTGGTACATAGCAGGCATGTGACCCAAAGGTAGAGGCTGGTCAAGTGAAGATATGCTTATAGCCACCAGAAGCTGTCAGAGGCAAGGAACAGGGATTTTCCACTAGAACATCCAGAGGGAGCTTGGCCCTGTCCATGCCTTGACTTCAGTCTATTTTTTTTTTTTTTATGGTGCCAGGGATTGAATTTATAACCTTGTGTTTGCCAGGCAGGCACTGATGCCTCTGAGCTAAATCCCTAGCCCCTTGACTTCTGTCTAGTAAGAAGGGATTTTGGCTTTCTTACTCCAGAAGTGTAAGAATAAATTTATTGTTTTAAGCCACCAAGTTTGTGATAATTTGTTTTCGTAGCCACAGGAAACTGATACAATCTGGGTCAAAATAAACCTTTCCTGCAAGAGAAGCAAAAAAGAGAAAGAGAAAGCAAGAGAGACAGAGACAGAGAGACAGAGACAGAGACAGAGGGGAGGAAAATGGGTACAGCAGGTAAGATGCATTTCTTTTTTTTTTTTTTTGCATAGAAATTGAACATCTAGGTAAGATGCATTTCTTGTACACTGTAGTAGGATGCCACAGTGTGATCAAAAAATACAGGAATTTTTTTTTTTTTTGTACCAGGTATTGAACTCAGGACCTCACACTTACCAGGCAAGTGCTTGAGCCACTGAACTAAATCCCCAGCTCATTTTTTTAAAATTAAGTAAAAGACACATTGCCATTAATCTCCCTCAAAATATGTTCCCCACTCTCACACACTTACTGTACGTGTATAATGAGAACTGAACTGCCACTGAGCCACACCCCTGGCCTCAAACACCACCCCACTGTTCTTGCCACTTCCTGAAGCAGCTCGGGAAGTCATCTTCCAGGTTTTTAGTTGCATTTCCATGGCTACCACAATGTCTTCAATTCACATTTACACCATTTATAGTCATTTTTACTTCAGGGAAGAGCCAGAAGTCGCAAGGTACCAGATACGATGCATAAGGCCGATGAAGACACCCTCATGTTTTCATGAATCTGCCTTTCTGAGAGATGGCATGCCACAGCTACACTCTCCATGTTCTTGATCACATCTCAAAAACATGAAAGCACTTCTAGACCTGCTTTGGAAAGCAGCAAGGATGATGGGTAAGTGGAATTAAACAAGACAGAACATTTTGAGGGAGATTAATAGCCAGGTATCTTTTTTTTTTTAATCGGTACCAGGGATTGAACTCACGACTGCCTGCTTGCAAGGCAGGCACTTATGCTGCTGAGCTAAATCCCCAGCCCCGCAAAGTTATCTTTTACTGTAAAATTTTGAGTTAAAATCAGCTCTTGTATAGCCACAGGTAGATGACAAATATCAGACTTTACCAAAAAAATCAAGGAAAGCATTTTGTGAAGAAAAACTGGCTTTACGAAATTTACAATAAATAGTACTGACATACTAGAAGAGGCAAGAGGATCACAAGTTCAAATCCAGTCAAGGGAACTTGGTAAGATGCTCTCAAAACAGCTAGAGATAAAGCTCAGTGCAAAGGTCCTGGGTTCAATCCCTGGTATTGCAAAAAGAAAAAAATCACCGCACACCTGTATATTCTAATTTATGCACTCTTCTGTTATATCAATACAGTATATACTACCCTTAGATGTACAAAGTTATTATACAGCAGGTCTTGAATCTCTAGTGCTGAGTTTGGTAATACTCATTTTTTAAATGAACAAATGATTTATTTTCAGCTACTCCACTTCTTTGGGCTCTAGACTTCCTTTCCACATACCAGGCTTGGCAGAATGAAATGGAATTCTCCATGGGCAGGGCTGGTACCAGCTGTTGCTGGATCGCCTGCTATGTATGAGAACAGGCTGGGGATGAGGACTGATAGAAGTCAGCACTGGCATGGTGATGAGGACAGCCAGGTTCAAAGAGTCAGGTGTGGACCTCTGGGAGCCTGCTCAGGATTAGCACCTCACACAGACAGAAGTCAGAAAGCTACTGTTCCAGTCCAGAGACTGAAGTCGGGGAGATGGCAAGAACTCTGGAGTCAAAGCCCCTTCTGCATGGTGAAGGACCTCTTTCACCCAAGGGCTGGGAAAAGCCAACCTCTACACAAGAAAGTGTCCCTCCTAATTTTCATCTTTTCGCAGAGCTCCATCCCACGCCCCTGGAATCAGGGGCCCAGGCATGGGTGGAAATACTCACCTCTGTCATGAACAATCTGCACGTTCAGCAAGTCACTTCCCTTAGCTCCAGCATGTCTTCTCCAGGTCACCCAGGATCTGCTGTACTCAGTTCGGTGCTGCCCCTGCAGGTTCACGTGGCAGACCAGAGGCCCTGTACTAGTTCTCACACCAGTTTTCTGGTTGTTTTTGTGGATTTTTTTTTTTTCAAACTCATGACTGCATGCTTGCCAGGCAGGCACTTATGCCTCTGGGCTAAATCCTTGGCCCTTTGTGGATTTTTTGGAGACAGGGTCTCGCTATGTAGTGCTAGCTAGCCTCAAACTCACGGCGATCCTCTTGCCTCAGCCTCTTGAGCGCTGGGATTACAGGAATGAAACACCACGCCAGGCTCTGGCACTAGTTTCACACTGAGCTCTGGCTAGCCACCTGCTTCCTCTGGATTCTCTTCTGTTACCACACCTGGGCAGTTATGTGGTTTGTTCAGGTCCCACAACAGGAATTTGGTCAAGCTAACTGGCTCTGAGCAGTGAAATGCAGTGAGGGAACTCCTAGGCTGAAGCTCTTGACCAGGCCCTGGGAGCCAGGTCAGGGACGAGGGAGACAAAATCTCTCTGGGTCCCAGTTTCAGCCCACCTAAAAATGCCTCCGTTATGCCTTTGTCCGTTTATTGTACCGTATTTGGCATATAGGGCCCAGGAGAGTTTCTCGTACTAGTGGGGTTTCAGTGAGAGCATGGCTCACACACAGTGGAAGCTTGAAAATTTATTACTAAGATCACACATACACCCTTACAAAAGCTGGCTTCTCCCTGCCTTGGTTCAGGCTGCCTCTCTCTTAGTGGAAGGTGTGCAAGCTTTCTATGACCTACCAGGGAGTGCGTGGCTCCTGGACACTATGGTTAATGAAGGCTATTTTCCTTGGAGAAGAAAGAGGTCAGTGGGCAGAGAACAAGTTCACCTTCAATCATCAAGAGGTTGAGTGTCAGTGATCAGTTGCCTCCCCTGGAGTCCTGGCGGGCAGTGAGCATCACTTTCCCAAACTCAAGTGCTTAAGGTTTTATAAAATAAAGGGATCAAGCAAGCACCAAAAGCAAACTTTCTCTTACAGCAATATCAGACAACTGTTTCAAAATATATTAGATTTGGTTTTTATTGTAGAGCACACATATCAGGGCAAAGTGCTGCACACACAACTACAAATCATTTTTGGGAAAAAAGCTGTAAAAAAAATAAAACTGCAACTGCTTTAGTTATGCAGTCCCAAATTGAGGAATTCACACTGGCAAAGGAGTTCTGGCCCCAGAGAAGAGCTTCTTGATGGTGGCTGCCCCAGATTTCTGTAGCCTCTGAGGTCTCAGGCTGGAGACTACGCAAAGCCCTCTAGACTGGTGCTGGTGGCCTGGTTGCCAGGAAGGCCTGTGTTTTTGACAGGCCCCAGTCCTGACCAGACTAGCAAGATGACATTCCTAATTGAATCTAGATCAGTAAGACTTTGCAGCCTTCTAAAATCTGAGTAGACAGAAACTGCCAACACTTCACCTTTTTTTCCTTTGTTATTTTTTTAGAAGCCCCTTCCTGAACACCCATGCCCCTGAGGCAGAGAAGGCACCAACCTAGTCTGTAGGCCTGAGCTCTGGCCTTGGATGCATGCTGCAGGCAAACAGAGGCAGTGACACCTTCTTAGAAGGGTGACACAGGGACGAGGTCTAAGCTGGCCAATGAAGGGGAAAGGAAAAGGAGAAAGCCAAGAGGTCAAAGGAAAAAATAACTCAAAAAGAAAATAAAAACCCTACCATACACCACAATGATTTCCCACACCCCAAATGCTAGACTTGGAAGGACATCAGTCCCTCTAGCTAGAAACAACTCCTAAAATGACCCAACATGGCAAGTCTAACTTCCGTATAATCCCACGCATGTGCTTGAAAGGAGCGACCCAGCAGAGAGGTGTACTCTTGGCAAGAGAAGTCAGGACACCATGCTAGCCCCTGGCAGTCCAAGAATGTGCGGAGGAAGCCCAGAGGGCTTAGCACTAGCTTTCCGGTGGCAGGGACTAGGATTGTTTAAGCCCTCCACCCCTGCCAACCCAGACAGATCTGCCACAGGAAGAAAAGAAGGTATCTGCATGAGCTTCCAGAGGATGGAGAATAGGTGAGAGGTGGGAAAGCTGCCCCATGAAGAGCAGGCCTGGTTCCAGGAAACCTCAACCAAGGGCAGACATCAGTGGAGGAAAAGGGGCAGGCAGGAAACTGAACTTTGTTTAGAACACTGCAAAGATTTATGTTTAAAGCAAAAATGAAAATTTCTTAACTGAAACATTTTGTTGCTTTTAAATAAACCCAGCCCCACTTGAAAATGGCTGGCCCCCACACCTTGACTGGCTACTCCAGCACAAGCCTCTGCCCCCAACAAACACCAACAGCCTTTCCAGGAAGAAACCCAAGAACACAAGAACCTAGGTCAATTCCAGGGCAATTCTGTTCTTCAGCCTTAATGGGCAATGAATCAGGGAAAATATATGTAAGATCAAAAACAAAATGAACAAAAAACCTTCAAAAACCGAAACAAAAAAGGAGGGGCAGCTATGTGAGGAGAAGCCAGAGTCCCCAGGAGGCGGTGAGTAGGCAGGCCTCAGTGCCTCCTCATCTTCACCTTTCGGGCAGGGCTGCCTGCTGCCTCCGAGCAGTCCTCTGTAGACTCGTAGGACTTGCGCCAGTAGTTCTCAGAGCTGAAGCTGCCCCTACGCCGGTGGGTGGGCAGCAGCACTGAGCGTCGGTTCTCTTCCTTGTCCATCTCCAGGATCCGGGGCCTCCAAGGAAAAGGGGAGAAGGGATGTTATCTGAGGGATTAGCAGGAGGGGGCCTGACCTCATCACCTCTGTGCCTGGTCTCAGATGAGACGGCATCTCAGTGATTCTGGCCGAAAGCACTGACACTGAAGGTTCCTGGTCACTAAGTGTCAGTGGCCACTCCTCCTTCTACAAGCATCTCCCAGTCACTCTGTGGGGTCTGCCTGCCTCTGAGTCTCGTGCCCAAGACCCTACCAAGTTTGCTGGGCCAACAGAGGAGTTCCTCTCTCAGCCTCAAGACCCTTGCAAGTTCTGCCATCTACCTCAGTGTCCCAACTCTCCCTTAACTCTTCGTTGCTCACCAAGCCAAAACAGCCCCTGAAGCCACCAAGCTTTTTCTGTTTTACAGCTTCAGCCCATAAAGTTCTTCCTGTCTAAAATGCCTTCCTCATCCTTCTGCTCTCATTTAAAAATTACTCTCCCTAACCTTTCTCAAGTGGGCCCCAGGTCACTTCTCAGTGCCAAAATACCCTCATAACACCTAAGTATAAGCCTGTTGGTGTGTGCTCAGGTGGAACTAAATCAGGGAAGTCATAGAAAGGCCATGACACACTGTCATATGTCAGAGTGCTCTGAGGATACAGGCAGCTGGCCATGAGTTGGGTAGGAAAGCCATGATTATAAAGGAACAAGACATAAGATTTTGGAAGGGTGAGCTTCCTCAGGTTCCTAACCAACCTACCACTTAGGCTTTTCTACTGACTCTACCCTGTATCCAGGCTGTCATGGAGTTACTCTGCCTCCTGATCCCAGCACGGGGGCAGGGCAGGGAACCCCAAGAAATACTAAGCTACATCCCTAACCCTTTTTATTTTTTAGATTTTTCTGAGGTAAGGTCTTGCTATATATAGTCTGGCCTGGTCTTCAGCTCCCAATTCTCCTGCCTTCGCCTCCTAGATACCAGGATTATTGGCTACCACACTCTGCTCCTTATTTTTTTAGGCAAGATCTCACTAAACAGCTCATGCTGGCCTTGACCTTATCTTCCTCTTCACTTTTTTTTTTTTTTTTTTTATCGGTACCGGGGATTGAACTCACGACCGCCTGTTTACGAGGCAGGTGCTTATGCTTGCTGAGCTAAATCCCCAGCCCTTTCTTCTTCTCTCTTAGGAGCAGCTAAGATTACAGGCACACGTCACCATGCCCAGGTTTTGTTGCAGTTCTTAGCTGAGTACCTGTGGGCAGCATCAGGATCTGCCTTGCGATGGGACCGCTTGGGCTTCAAAGCAGGGTCCCTGTTGTTTCCTGATAGGCGATCTGAAGCATAGCTGGGTGGCAAAATAGAGCTGCTCAGGGACTTTGTTTCCAGCCGAGGCGCATCTAATCTTGTCCTGCAAAGGAAACACATACATGGGTCATAAACAGTCCTCTGGTAAGGACACACACAGGCCCCTTCAAACCAATTCTCCCTCTAGCCAGGCCAAGTGGAAGTCAGCTAGGTCTGTAAGCCAGCACTCTCTGCTTTGTGCCTC
Organism: Cavia porcellus; assembly: GCF_034190915.1. NCBI lineage: Eukaryota > Metazoa > Chordata > Mammalia > Rodentia > Caviidae > Cavia > Cavia porcellus. The sequence goes on from NW_026947515.1 coordinate 20,065,319, forward strand.
AGCCTTCTTGGGGTTCAACTAGAGATTGGTTTGGCTGACCTCCAAAGACCATCTTTCTCAAGGATAAATCTAGGAGCAGAGAAGAGAACACACTTCTGTTTGAGACTTCCAACAACAAGGACCTGGTATCATAGAGAATGGATGCCACAGCTTGCACTCAGCTGCAAGAGGCAATTCTACCTCGCTCCACTTGGGCCCAGCAGGTCCCTAAAAGTAATTACTCTACTTGCACAGAACTCACGGCCCCAGTGGTGGGCGCTCATACTTCCAACAGGTACTGTCAACCTTCCCTGAAATACAAACACAGGAATACCCCCTTCTCAAAAGTGTGTAGAGGGGCTAAAGAGAAATAGAACCAGAGAAGATCCACTTTCTCATACAGCTTCAGGAACATAAAAGCTAACTGGCAGAGCCAAGAGGTAGGAGGAACCTAGGTTCACTCCAAAATCATGAGCTTGGAGATAACAGAGGTATTCTGAAAGCAAAGTCCCTGGCCAGCACTAAGTGCTTCTTTCAAGAAGCACATCACTAAGTAGAGGCAAGACTTGCAAGTATAGACAAAGAAGAGAGCGATGGAGGAACTGGACAGAGATGCTCAGCGCAGTGATCTGAGTTCCTTATAAAGCTAGACCAAGAGGAGTATAGCCTTTGAAATCTCAAGGAAACCCTGAGGTTTCATGTGGTACAGAGAAAGAAGGCTGCCAAGTCAGGTAGGTGGAAAAAGAAGGCAGAAGAGGGGTCTGGGTAGCACTGGGAGTGATGGTGGGCACTGCAGATGGCCCTGAAGGTATCTTTTTTAGAGATTGCTGAACACAAAGTAGTAACTAACTCAATTCTGAGCAAGTAGGAGTGATCACCAGAGTAGATAAAGCTTTATAAAAATTGAGGGGAAGAAAGCAGACAGGAAATCCAAGAGCTGCATGTGATCCTCACAGCTCCCCACTTTCCTCACAGCTACTACCACCACTGTCACTCTCCATTGTCTGGCCTGCTGTAAACAGATGGGGAAAACTGGGTGAGGAGGTGATAGGTCAATATCCTGGAAGTCATGGGAGAAAAGGTTTAAGCTTAGGTGAGACTTCAAGCCTGACAGGCAGAAATCACTGTAAACTTTGGTAGGATCTTTTTCTGGAGGCTGGCAGAGCAGATATCCTTGCCCCTTAGCTTTGGGCTCAGAGAAGGGAAGTCCTGAGGGGCCCAGATCCCGGACTGGCCCATCCCTTTCAGCCTCCATTTTGGGCTGCTCCAGGATGAGGGAAGCAGGACCTAGCATCAAGATTCTTTCCCGAGTGCCAACCCTGCCCCCCAACCCCTCCACAGTCCAGGCTAGTCATGATCTTCCTTTGGGTCTCACTTTCTCCACCTAAGCAAAAAAGAGAAATGTGGCTGGCTTTAAGGCTTCATTTCATTTTTGAGGGTCTAGGAATCAGACAAGTTATCTTTTTCAAGGCTAGAGTTTTTGAGTAGCTGTACTGGGCAATGACTAGACATAAGGATATAAATTAAGAGTGTATGAGCCCTCTGGCTTTCTAGGCTTCATACTCCTGAACTCAAGAGGTCCAGGTGGCAGAGCTCAGACCCAATGAGATATGAACCATTAAACTTGACTACAGAAACTTGCACCCTTATCAAACAAAGCCCCTCTTCTGGGACCCACACAGCTAAGATTCTACAGGTGCCAGGAAGCCTGGGTGCCCTCCAAGTCTCCATGAAACCTTAGTAGGGCACCAACAGAAGTGGTGGAGATGAAGTCAGAGCAAAGCTACAGTTAGATTTCAAGACAAGAGCCCATCATGAAGTTATGCAGCTTAATTTAAAAACGTGGCCTTGATAAGTGTCAGCCAATTCCCATGCTGCAGGCTGGGTCCCTCAGGGTTTAACACAGCATGCCACAATTAACAGTCAGGAGGTAAACTTTCAATTTTTTTTGGTGTTGTTCTTTTCTTTTTTAAACAGGGTTTCACTATACAGTTTAGGCTGGCCTTGAACTTGCAGTGATCTTTCTGCCTTGGTTTCCCAAGTGCAGAGATTACAGACACATGACACCATGCCTGGCCAGGAGGTGAAATTATTATTTGGGGGCAGTGTGCTCAGGACCTCGCACTTGCCAGGCAGGCGCTTTGCTACTGAGCTATATCTCTGACCCGTAGAGGGTGAAATTCTAATAAGGTCTGGACTAGGCCTCCTTGGTGGCAAAAGGAATGCACATGTGTCTTAGAGAGTTGAGCCACATATGAGTAGTGAGGGTTACCTCAATCACCTTCAGGTACACTTCTCTAGAAAGTCTTATTTTTCCAGTTCCTGGTTCAGTTGCTCAACGTGTGCTTTTCCCCAAAGGACCAGAGGGTAAGAGCCTCCACTAATTGTATTCCTGGCACTAATAATAAAGAGTCTAGAACACAGCAGTCTTGGTTGTTGGAACCCCAGGTGCTTCTCTCCCAGTTTCGAACCACTCTGAGCTAGGTCCTACTTGACTGAAACCTGGAGTCACTTTATATGGTTAAATGGGAGACTTAAGAAACAAGTTTTATTACTGTTATTCTGAGGCTGGGTCTCATGAGGCATAGGCTGGGCTCAAATTTGTGTAATTTCTTTCTTTTTTTTTGGTACTAGGAATCAAACTCAGGATCTTGTGCTTACCAGGCAAGCGCTTATGCTGCAGAGCCACATTCCCAGCCCTGGCCTAATTTGTAATCCTCTTGTCTCATCTTCTTGAGTGCCAGGATTATGATGCATCACCAAGCCTGGCAGGAATATATGTCTCATAAGCAGAATCACCACAGTCCTAGTTGGTCTCTTGGAAACCAGCTAGAAGATCCTCAGGGCCTAGAATCCATCTTCTGAGGATGAATATGTGCACTGGTCCTCTACACTTCCCTGCTTACCAGCCTCTCACCTTACTTTTTTGCTTGGCTAGAAGTTTTTAGTCCAAAGCCCCTTCTACCAAGCCAGTCCTGGACCCTCCCACCAAGATGGGTTTAACTTTTTTGTTTTTGGGGGATTGAACACAGGGGTGCTCTACAACTGAGCTACATCCCCATCCTTTTTATCTTTTGAAACAGTATCTTGCTAAACTCCCCAGATTGACCTTGAATTTATCATACTTCTGCCTCAGCTTCCCATGTAGCTGGGAGTACAGGCACATGACATCAGTGTGATAGCGTCTAATTTTTTGGTTTTCCTTTTGGTAAGTCCCCTGGGGATACAATCTGTATTCTTCTACCATTGCTCCTTCAACTTTTGGTTGTAATGGCATATAAACATAGGAAAACTCAAAGGAGTACTAAGTTTTCTGTGTTACCTATCTCAAGTGCCTTGTAGATACTGTAATGTTTCCAAGTCAGAAATCTTTGCTAAAAGATCATTTCAAGCAGCTCATTTTCTGCCTGAACTCTTTCCAAAGAAAATTAACACCTCCTACTTTCAGAATTAATGTGTGGATGTTTGGCAGCTAGTAGCGTCCTCCAGGAGGCAAGGCAGGAGGGTAGTGCATACCAGGAAATCATGGGAAACACTGATCTCCCATTTCCCATGAACTGCCTTACCTGTAAGTTGATCAGTCTTTTAGTCATCTAACTAGCAATTTAAAACTTTCACAGTTGAGCCGGGCATAGTGGTGTGTACCTACTATTCCAGCACGTGGGAGGCTGAGGCAAAGGACTGCTATGAGTTTGAGCCCTGCATGGGCTGTTTAGTAAGTTGAAGGTCAACTTGAGCTACATAGCCAGATCCAGTCGCTAAATAAATAAATAAATAAATAAAACAAAACACAACTTTAACTCTAAAAAGCTTAGGTCCAATCTGCCAGGGATACCAATGATTACAAAATGATGTACATGGGTAAATGTGCTCTGGGTGGACTGGGAGACAGCAACATTCAGGAACACTGGCAGGTGTGTAGCACCTCAGTATGCAGCTGATGCTTTGTGTCATTCTATAAAGTAGCCTCCTTGATAATTAAAACTCGGATTCTTTGGGGGTAGAGGTGAGAAAGCCCTTTCATATCTGATCTCGTTCTTTTTTATACCAGAAATTGAACTTAGGACCTCACCCTTACCAGGCAGGTGCTGCACTGCTAAGTCATAATCCTGCCCCTCTCCCTTTTTTTTTGAAACAGGGTTTCACTCTGCAGTTCAGGATGGCCTTGAACTCACTTTGTAGCCCAGGCTAGACTTGAACTCATAGCAATCCTCCTTCCTCGGCCTCCTAAGTGCTGGTATTACAGGTGTGTACTACTGTATCTGGCTTGAACCCGTTTTGTTTTTGTGTGTGTGTTTTTGAAACAAAGGTGTCTCATTATGCAGTTTAGACTGGACTTGAGCTCTCTTTTTAGCCGAGGTTGGTCTCTAACTTGCAAATGACTCTCCTGCTTCATACTCCCAAGTGCTGGGATTATAAGAGTGTGCCACCACACTCTACATTGACCCCCAATTTTTAAAATTTATTCCACTCCAATGACAACACTGGGGGAGAGGGACAAGAGGTACTCCATTGTGCGGACTACAAGACCAGTACATGGAGATGCAGTTCAAAATCTCACTCAGCTATTAAACTGTGACCTAGGCTGTGGGGGAAAAGGAACCCTTCTCCACTACTGGTGGAAGTGTAGACTGGCACAACCACTGTGGAAATCAAGCGTGGAGATTACTCAAAAAGCTATGACTAGAGTTCCCATTCTACCCAGCTATTTCCCTCCTGGGTATTGGCCTAAAAGAACTAAAAACATCATACCACAGCAATATATGTGAACCCTTGTTCATAGCAGCACAATTTATAATAGCCAGATCTTAGAAACGACCTAAATGACCACTGCCTGAGGAAAAAAAAAAGATGTAGTATTTTTATACAATGGAGTACTACTCAGCCACGAAGAAGGACAAACTGGAAACTTTTATAGGTAAATGGATGTAACTTCTAAGTGAAATAAATCACACATGGATGTGTAAATGTCATATTGTTTCACTAGTGAGAAGCTGTAAGAAACAGTAAGTGTGTGTGTATATACACACATAAAAGATAGTTATACTACTGATTTCTGAGTTCACTGAAGAGAATGATTTGTGCTGGTACTGTTCAGACAATTGAATTGCAGCTGTCTCATTACCCCAACTGTAGTGTTTTGTTTTGTTTTTTTTTCTTTTTCTCTTTTTATCGGTAGCGGGGATCAAACTCACGACCGCCTACTTGCAAGGCAGGTGCTTATGCCGCTGAACTAAATCCCCAGCCCCAACTGTAGTGTTTTGAAATTGTTTTTTTCTCTTTGAAATAAAATGGATTTGAAAAAAATAAAAATAAGTTGTGACCGCAAACATTACACATTAGACCTTGAGGATTATACTCTCTAAAGGTTACTTCTAGCCTCATAGCAAGAAACAAGTGTACCCCATATATGAAGACTAGCATCACCCGTGTTCAGCAGAGTTACATTTCTGTTTAATTATAAAGCACTTGGTAACTGTCTATTCATTTCCTTCTATAAGGCCCTGAGAAAGACCTTGCCAGCTCTGACTGACTTACACTCATGCCAGATCCCCTTGGTGTCCCTCAGCAGCCTGTGCAATCTATTTTTTGGGCAGTGCTGGGGATGGAAACAGTGTCTCACACATACTAAGTATATACCATACCACACCACTGAGCTACTGGGGCAGTCTTTTTTGGTGGTAACTGGGATTGATTCCAGAGCCTTTATGCTATACTGCATCCCTAGCCCTTTTTAATTTTTTAAAGACACAGTCTTGCCAAATTGCTCAATTACCCAGCTGGAGATTAATCTTGCAATCACCCTGCCTCAGCCTCCCACAGTGCTGGGATTACAGACATGTGCCAATATTCCTACCTAAAATCTGTGCAATCTTTATGTGAACTTAGTGGGAAACAGGACTGGCTCTAACCCAGCAGCAAGGTTCAAAGCCAACTCTACCCACTAGAACATGGCCTCTCTAGATCTCCAATCAGCCAGGAACCCCTTAGCTATCTTGTTAATCTTTAGGCAGTGCCTCAATGCCCAAGAAAAGGTGTCCCCTTTTTCAATTTGTCACATCTTGCCCTTTCCCAAGACAAGCCCCTACAGTTACTCTATGTTCTTCATGGGCCTAAGTCATTATTCACATGCTTACCAATGCCTCCTCTGGGCTGAGCTGCCTGTTAAGACACTAGATGAATCTCTCTGTTCCCACAAAACATGAATTTGGAAACTCAGGATGCCAAGTATATGGGTATGACAATCTAAACAGAGATATGCTGAGAGGGCTACAGGAGTGTGCTTCCTGCATGTCAAAGTGGTCAGTATCTGATAAATGAAGGATGGCCAGGTTGACCAATTTTTATCATGTATGTTCACTGGAGGGTGGGGGTGTGGATCAAAAGATGAACATGACAGAGGGGAAGCTATTCTGAATGCAGGTTACACTACCCAGCATACAAATACATGGGCTATATTGGGAGTTGCAGGTACTTTAAGGTATATGTGAACTGTAGATGAAGGGCAAAACCGAAGAGAAGAGCTGGGCACTTGCATTTTATTTTGCAGTCAACAGAGATGTCTATGTATCTCTGTAGATTTCTTGGGTTGGCTCCTTACATCTGGACATTTCTTCAGCTCAGCTGCATGGAGAACTGGGAGCATCCACTCACTCCTTGTCAGTCCCCAGTATCAAAGCTCTGTGCTTCTATCCTCTAGTGTAGGACACCATCTGGCCCATTTAAGTCAAAAGTTGAAGAGCCTTGGGGGCTGGAGATTTAGCTCAGCGGCATAAGTGCCTGCCTTACAAGTAGGCAGTTGTGAGTTCGATCCCTGGTACCGATAAAAAGGAAAAAGACAAAAAAAAAAAAAGTTGAAGAGCCTTGGTCACCCACAATAGCCATTCTCCAGGTCAGACCATGGACGGGGCACAGTTGGCCAAGTAGTTTCTAGGACAGATGATTAACAGTGTAGATCCCTAGTTGTTTTGAGGAGCAAAGCTAACTCAGCTAGCTACACAGTTAACTACGGGAACCACCATTCAAGAGGAATAAAGTATCTCATAGACTGAATAATGCTCTAGCTGTGGCCACCTCAATTTGGGCTGCCAAAGATTTCACCAAGATTAGCTATTCTGAGAGGTTAGGGGATAACATGTGGGAAATCTCCTTGATTCTACATAAAACCCAAGAAACTGCTCTCTAGATTCCTAGCCTATATAGGCCACTCATTCCTTGCTGCATTTAGGGGCACCAAGTATTGTCTAAAGAAGATGCGTCAAAAAGGAAGCTGCTCTCTCAATTTATTTATTTCCGGCACACACACACACACACAAAGGAAAAGATACCTGTAAGAATCCTTCCAGTGATTAGTTCTGGAAATACTCTTCAGTCAGAAGAGAGGACCTGCCATACTGACTCAACTTCCTACATCTGCCCAGGGCACTGCCTGCACCACAGAACTGTCCCTCAGGTTTGGATCACAGCCAGACTACCCTAGTTAAACACAGACCCAAAGTTTTGACTTGATGAAGCAGCAAAACTATGCCAAAGACACATCAGTACCAACTTATTCTGAAACTGTGGGTCCAAAGAGCAAAACAGCAGTTACTAAAATTTTTTAATTTCATCTTTTTGACAATACATTAAGCCAGGCACGGTACAAGTACTGGTAGTTTCTACACTCAGAGGTCGAGGCAGAGGCAGGAGTTCAAGACCAGAACTGGGAAACATAGTGAAGACTCCATCTCAAAAAAAAAGGTAACCTGATAAAACAAATACAACAAAGACTAACATTTCCCAATGGCCAAAGGTGAAACAACTTTAATATAAAATAAATATCCATCAGTCCATACTGATATAAACAGATGACTAAACAAATAGAAGAGAATACACATCTATGCAGAAAAACCCAATTCACATAGATACTTGCCATTAAGAAGATGGAACTAAGCTGGGTGTGGTGACACACATCTGTAATCCCAGCACCTGGGAGGCTGAGGCAGGAGGATCATTGAGAGTTCAAGACCAGCTTGGGCTACAAAGTGAGCTCCAAGGCCAGCGTGAACAGCACAGTGAGACCCTATCTCAAAAAGACAAAAAAAGGAAAAAGGAAAAAAAAAGGTGGAACCAATTCTTCACTTTTCTCTCTTTTTTCTTGTTTTCTTTTTTTGAGTTACTGGGGATTGACCGAGGGAAGCTCTGAGCTATAACCCCAAGCCTTTTTATTTTTTTCAATTTTGAGACAAGAACTTGCAGTCCTTCTAACATCACCATCAGCTCCTCATTTTGTTGTTTTGTTTTGTGGTTTGGGCATATTTTTAAAGAGAGAATATCTTGCTATGGTGCCCAGGCTAACCTCAAACTCCTGAACTCCAGAAATCCCCTGCCTCAGCCTCCCATACACCTGGAACCAATAGTGTGTACCATGGTGCCTGGCTTCCACCCCCTTCAAATGTGGGCTGCGCATGATAGAGGAAAAACAGTTACTTTATACATCAAACTCTGAAACACTGCATCAGAAAGGTGTTCAATGTGAATCATCAACATCAATGGTGTCAAGTCATATTAATAATATATATTTTGGTATGTGGTAAAAATGGCACTTTACTTTTGTGATTTTCCTCCTCCCAAATATAACCTTAGTCCAATCTTGAAAAAAATAAGACAAATTCCAATTGAGAGTCACACTATACTTGACCAGTCAGTATCAAGGATAAGTCAAGTCTCTCAGACTGCGGTAGCAAATGCCTATTATCCAGCAGTTTGGGAGGAGAAGGCAGGAGGATCATAAGTTTGATTCTTGCCTAGGAAACTTACCAACTTGGAGGGATCTTATTTCATATTAAAAAAAAAAAAAAAAAAAAGACAGGAGGATGGTGGCTAGGGATGTGATTCACTGTGAAGGCCCTGTGTTCAAACCCCAGTGCCACTAAGAGGAGGAAAACAAAAAACAACTGCAAGTGTGAAAAACTGCCACAGCCAAAAGGAACCTAAAGTGTAATACCACACATATCTTCAAACAATAAAAGAACACTAAGAAAAAAACTAAGTAAATCTAAAAGTATGAACTTGTTATTGTTTTCTATTTTTTTTTTTAAGGTAATTTCTTTCTTTCTTTCTTTTTTTTTTTTTGGTACTGGGGACCAAACTCACAACCTCACACTTGCCAGGTGAGCACGTATGCTTCTGAGCTAAATCCTTGGCCCTTTGTTTTCCATATTCTTCTCTTTTTTTTTTTTTAATTTTGCAGTACTGTGGATAGAATCCAGGGACTCACACATAAACCACCAAACTACATCCTAGGCTCTCACAGGTTTCTTTCTTTTTTTTTTTTTTTTGAACTCTCATAGGTTTCTTGACCATAAAAATACCACACAAATATAAGCTAGTAGCAATAGAGAAAAAGTAATATAAGGTACATGGGAATGTTACAGTATTATCACAATTTTCTACAAGTCTAAAACTATTCTAAGAATAAAGCTTAAATTTTAAAGGAAAGAGTAAGTGGTGGCAAATGGGCCTGGATTTAAATCCCACTACAAAACAATCACAACAAAGAGAGAAAATGAAAGAGAAAGAAAAAGAGGGATGAGGAAGGGAAAGAAATGAAGACAAGTTTTACATACTTAAACCAAGTAGAGATCTACATATTGCCCCCATCTTACTGGGGCTAGAACCTAAGGCTCACACAAGCGAGGCAAGCACTCTACCTTGAGCTATACACTTACATATACCAGCCCCTACACAGTAGTATTGCTCTCTGAGTGACTTCTATGAGACCCTGGACAATCACTGATTTTCTCGGTGACTCCCTTCAATAGCAAGGCTGGTCTTCCTTAGACCCAACATCTGTGTGACAGGAGCTAACAAATTTTAGTCTGCTCAACAAAGAAATGCTCAGGCTTACTGAACTGAGATGTATCTCTGAATTTCCAACAGCGAGGGAGACAGTCATGGACAAAGTCAATGGAACACTGCACCCTAACCTCCCACCCTCATTTCCTCCCCTTACTCCCTGCTCCTCCTTAGAAGTGAAAACCCTGGCATTTTAAAAGCAGGCTGTTAAGGCACAGTCTAAAAATAATCACTGAGAGCACACGAGACAAATCAGAAATGAGGTAAGGAAAAGAAGCTGGGGTAGGGTTGGGAAAAGTCGTTTCCAAATCTAGTTTCAGACTATGCCCGTAAATACCAGAAGCCTGAGCTTTTGGTTCAGTCTTAACTTCACAGCTGAAAAGCAAAAAAATTTAAAAAAAACAAAAAACAAAAAACAAATTTTTAAAAAGCGAAAGAAAAAAAAATTTTTATTTTCTGATGAAAAAAAAAAAACCAAAACAGCTTTATTTTCACAGAATGCAAATAAAAAGTGCACTTATATAGCCTTCTGCTCTATCAGAATCTACCTTGCCATGCCACACTAGTAAATAAGTATGATTTTATTTTCTTGAAACAGAGTCTCACTATGTAGACCAAGGCTGGTCTTGAGTTGCTGGGAATCCTCCTGCCTTAGCCTCCAGAGTGCTGGGATTATAGGCATGGGCTATCACACCTGGTCAGAGAAGTGAGGTTTAAGTGACCCTAATGCACATCTTCAGACAGACATGTAACCAAGGAATAAGGTACTAGACACCTGGGTACTTACTTCCTGAGGATGATGACTGCTCGGCGTTCTTTGATGTCCTGAGGCCGTATGCAGTGAGTGATTTCATCAGCAGCATATCCACTGGAAAGAAGCACAGTACACATCACCATAAAGAGTTGACAAACAAAGCTGTTAGTGTGTAAGAACATGGGCCAGGTCCTGTGGTTGCCCTCTGTTACTAACAAGGTGTAAGAATCTACACGGAAGGGATATACCATGTTAAGCTCTAGGAAGTAGTTGCCTATGTCACTCAACTAACATGATACAAAGGAGACCCAAGGGTCTCTCAAGGCAGAGCCCGAAGTAGGATTCACTCTGCACAGGCCAGGAGTCTTCTTTCAGAGTTCCTAGAGCTAAAGTTAGAGTCCCAGCTTAGATTTTCAGCACAGCAATAAATAGTGAGCTCTCAAGAGGGTACACTATTAAGAGGATTTGGAGGCAACTGGAGGGACTTGGAGGAAATCTCAGTGAGGAGGCACAGAAATATCCTCCATTTCTCCCCACCCTTTAGCATGCAGAGGAAGCCAAGGTAGCCAATGATAGCACTGAGTCATCAGGGAGAACTAAGACTGCCATGTTCTAGAAGAATTTATCTACTTGGGAAAAACCTTTCAAAAGCCTCTGCTAGGGAGGGTCAAAATCTGAAGACAGCTGTGTTTGGAATATTTTAAGAATTTCCATCATAGTTAAATTTCTATTTATTTTCAACAAGTGACATGGTTTTAAAAACTGCTCATAGGCCAGTGAACATGGGTAAATGACTGTCCTCTTCTCAGCTAGCACTTTTCTGATTTGAAAATCTGAAAACAACTCCTGAGCCCCTCACATACTTTTCCTGGGAGCATGGCACCCAAAAGACATCCTTCACCGAGTCCACAGATCTACACAGCTAGAAACTCACTCAGCTACAGGCCAGAAGATCCCTAGTTTCTCAGCTTCCCCACTTGCTCAGGACTCCTGGCTGCCCATAGACCACAAACCTTTCTCTCTTGATTACTGATCAGTTCCTTCTCAATGGTAGCTCTACAGACACATGCTTAAGTGTCACCAACACCACAGGTCTGGCTGGGAAAAATTCCTTAATATGGGCAGGCTGGCTCAGTTATGGGCAAGAACTGGATGCAAGAGCCACTAAGAAATAAAATGCCGAGCTGCCACCTATAATTCCAGCTACTTGGGAAGTTGAAGCAGTAAGATAAAAAATTCTAGGCTTACAAAATTTAAAATGGGCTGGAGATACAGTTCAATGGTGCAGTGCTTGTCCAGCATGTCTGAAGCCCTGGGTTCAATCCGCAGTACCACAAAGATATGGGGGGAGGGAGACAAGACTGGTAACAGTGGAGTGGGTTACAGCAAGGAGGAGAATAACAAGAAAGAGAACCAAACATGGTAGTATATATCCCCTATTCCCAGCACTTAGGAGGGAAAGGCAGGAGGATCAAGAGTTCCAGGCCTGCCTGGGCTACAAACCAACTACAAGCCTGCCAGGACTGTATAGCATGAAAAAAACTCAAACCCAAGTAAAACCAGAAGTTCAAGACCAAAACAAAGAAACAATCAAGATCAACCCCTAGAAGGAAACACTACTGACTTGGAAATGTGACTTAGGCCATGCTGGTGATATAACAATAAATCTTTATCATATAGATTTCCCATGCCCACAGCTGCTCCTAGGTCAGGGTTCTTCAGAGATTTCTTATGAACACCAGCCTGACATCCACAGTTAAATCAATTTAAACAATACTAATTAAAGAGCTTTAAAAAAACATTACTGTGACTCTGGGAACGTTAAAGGATATGAAAATTACAGCAAAAAGAACTTGCTAACTTCATTTAACTTTTGCACCTAATCAGAGAACTTTCTCAAATAACATCTATTAATATTTGTGTCAACTCACAGAAGGTACTATATAGGAATTATGCAGTAGAAGAGATTTGTGTTTATACCAAACCTCTGTCACCTACCAAACCTTTTGTTACCTATTAGTTTTTCACCTCAGATATAACACATGCTAAGGCTAAACCTCAATTTCATCTGTAGTGAGCAGGACAGTAGGTTTGTAGGTGTTCATTTTGTTATTAAATTCTGTAACTTTGTATTCATTATATTTATTTTTTGAGACAGGGTCTCACTATGTAGTTCAGGCTGCCCTTGAACTTGCTTATGTAGCTCAGATTGGCCCCAAACTCATGGTGATCCTCTTGCTTCAGCCTCACAAGCACTGGATTACACGTGTGTGCCATCATGCCCAGCTATATTCATTTTATTACCACCAACATTTTAAAATTCAGACATCACCTCCTCTCAAGCAAAAATCACAGAATCGTAGTTATATGACTCACATGGTTAAACTCTCCTGAAAAAGTACAGTGACAGCCTTACTTGTAGGACTGTTTTGGATAATGTAGGTGCCTGGCACCGTGCTACCACTGGCAAGAACTTAATACAGGCAGAGGATCCTTCACCAATCCTGGGCAAGCCAGAGACTTGGATTCAGCACCTGCCAAGGAGACATGATCTAGAGCCTTCTGCAGGGATCTGTCAGATCTGCAGGGATCTGTCAGTAGGACCTCTCCCGGACCCCATTTCCAGGGCTCTCATTCCACATTCTTGCACTCCACATGCTGAATGAAAGCCTAGGTTGCAAGACAGTCCATAAGCTGTATACAAAGAGGGCTTCCGAAAAAAGCTGAGTCCAAAGGCACATTTCTAAGTCCTGTAACTGCAGTGTTAGCTACAGGCAATGTTTCCTGCTGTTGGCAAGACTTACCAATCTGTTTTACTTGGCAATGGGCATGACCAAGGGCCATGACTTATTTCCAACAAGGAACCACTTCTCTTAATGCATTTCTGGAACAAATCCAGATGTTCATCAAAGCTTGACTGTCCCCATCCCCTAAAGGGCCAGGTACTCGCCCTCAGCCCAAGACTCAGTAGAACTAGTGTGGAGATAGGGCTGCACAGACCCAAGGTTCATTATTTTCCACAACTACCTAGCAGTTTTCACAGCCCAAGGACCATCTTTGGTGTATTGGGTTCCTCTACCAGTACTCAAAATCATTATCCACAGAAGCTCTCCTGGCCAAATCTCAACAGAAGGTACCCAGCAGAGATCCAGAAGATTGCTACTTATTGCTAAGAAACTCACCTACTCTGAGAAAGTTCTAGCCAGCCAGCTTGAAACTTTATACACCCTGGGTCCAGCCCTACCACTCACAAGAGAAGTTGCAGCCTGCCCTGCTTTTTTGTTTTCACAGGGAAATGAGTGCAGGAAATACTCTGTGCAGTCCAGACTGCCTGCTCCCTGCCCAAGCTGTATCCCAGGCAGCAACCATTAGTATTAAGAGTCACTGAGTATAGTTTTGTCACCCACTAGTCTTATACCTCAGAGTGACTTTTCAGGGAACTGACAGATGTATCTTCTTTTCTGGGAACTTTTCTCAGAATTCTCAGACTGGATTTCTCCTACAATGTTCAATGATACTCTCCCAGGTATAATTACATACTAATGACACCATTATATCTGGCCTAAGGAAATTGTGTCTTCCCTATAAGACAAAACACTTTAAAGATCTTAAACTCTGCAGTGAACAAAAAATAAGGTGTATATTAAAGCTGAACTATACTACTTGGACGTCGCGGTTTGTACATTTGCAAAAAGACAATAAGCTCTTCCTGAGGATCAGTCTGAAAAATAATGTGTAAGAAACTAAGGTTATACATTTGGGGATGGTCTTGGAGACTACACTGCTGAGGTACATTTCCAACATGGTCACTATGCCTCATCTACTGTACGTCCTACTTAGTCCATAGCAAAGCATAGACAGAAGGTCTGGCCAAAATCACTACCCAGTGAGTCTCCCTTATCACAGATAAACATGTAAGACTGAGAAGCTTAGGCACTTGGGAGGTAGCAGGCAGGCCACCTGGACACAGAGGTAGGTCTGTGAACTCAGGCTCAAGTTTTTTTGCTAGTCTCAAGCCTCCAAAAAGACATACAGCTTAACTTCACAAGCCCTGCAGCTTTTTGAATCCAGGTTAACCTGCTGCATCCCTATTGTGCACATATCAACCTCCAAATAGGAGCTAAGCACAAAAAAAACCCTCATTCTTGAGAACTGTTTAAACTTGAAACACTCAGTAGTGTGACAGAGATTCAACCTTCTATAATGACTATGGCATCACTGATCTCATTTTGCAGAAGAAGAAAACGGAGGTCCACACAGCAATTTGCCCAGAATTTAAAGAGCTAAAGTGGGCATGCTGGAACCACCACCAAGTTTGCTATCAAAGTCTTAGGTTTGTGGCAGTGATGGTATTATGTGTTGAGTGAGGGTGGAGGTGGGGCAGGGGCAATGAAAGATTAGGTAATGAAATGAGGATGGAAACTCAATCTATGTTTCTTGATAGCAGGGTCAAATCTTTCCTGTAAGACTTCTTGGCCTCACTGAACAACACATGCAAACAACCAGGCATACAAAAGAGGTTTACAGAAATAACCTTATGCTCTGAGAACATATACTGCATCTCGGTGATGGTCATACACCAACTGCCCAGTCAGCCAATCCTGAATCTGTATGGCTTATTTATTCTGTTTGCTTATTATTCTTAAGATTGTGACTTTCCTCTGCTGCCCTCTATCCCCTTATGAGACCTAGCAGCACCAAGGGCAGTCACCCTGATGGCCAAAAGCCCTGCCTGAAGAGTGCAAAGCCCATGGAAATAAAAGATTCTATACAAGAGATGTGGCCCAGGGCCTATCTGCTCTACTTTCCCAACTATTTTAAACGAGAAAGCCAAATTTTGCTTTCAACAAGCTGCAGAAGATCAGCTCTTAACCCAAAACTGACAGGTGTCCACTCCACCCAGTACTGACTGTTCACTGGAAGAGTCAAAGCCTGAGCTCACCAGTATGTACACCAGGGCTGATTCCAGTAGTCATTTCCTGATGGATGGCTGAACCTTAGGTCGCTGGGTAGGTGGTGACCACAGACTACACAGCAGTGATTAAAAAGGTGGCAGCAAGTAAACGATTAGTCTTGAAGCAATTATTCTAATTAATTCAACTAAAGTGTTTTTATTTTTAGAGACAGGGTCTCACTATGTAGCCCAGGGTGGCCTCACCTTGTGGTTATCCTCCTGTTTCAGCCTCCTGAGTGCTGGGATTACAAGCATGTGCCACCACATCCTGCTTGAAATTTTTTAATCCACTCCACTCAGGGACAGGAGAAGGAATGTACAATGAACTGATATGAAAAGGAGGTGAAAGGTATTTCCCTAGAGAACAGCATAAAAAGGAGGCCACTGAGGCTCAAAAGAGGAAGGAAGGTTGCTGGAGATTTTGCTCAGCAGCATATGTGCCTGCCTGGCAAGCACAAGGTCGTGAGTTTGATCCCTGGTACGAAAAGCAAAAAAAAAAGAGGAAAGTTATTAAAAACTGACAGCTGGGTTTGAAAAGAAGTGTAAAACACTCTCAAAAAGTTCTGTGAACCTTGCTAAATGGCAAGATTTAGGCACTGCTGTGTCAATGTTTGCCACACATCAACATCCACACTGACTGCTATTAAGATACTAAGTTAAAGTCCTGCCACCTTGCCCTCAATTACAGACACCATTACCACTAACAACTGGTCTCTATCGGATGACAATTGCTAGAATCCCTCCAAGCAGGCAGAACACCAGTCTTTTATCAGCCCCTCCCTTGTAATCTAGGCTTTACTATTTATCACCTCTAAGCTGGGATCTCTACCACAAAGTGAGAGAAAGCCCCACCTCTCTTACTAGCTTACACTCAGAATATTTAAGGAGCACTAACAGGCAGGTATTCATCTACCTCCATACCAAGTAAGCTCAGTGTCTAAGTTAGCAGGTACTATATGATTTAAATTAGTGAAAGTGTCTAAAACCCTATACCAGTGGCTCTCAACTGGTGGTGACTCTGCCATTCCAAATCACATTCTCAGTGATGGCAATGTCTAGAGACATTTCTGGTTATCAGAAAAAGTGCTACTAGAGGGCCCGGAATTTAGCTCAGTGGTATAGCGCCTGCCTGGCAAGCATGAGGTCTTAAGTTCCATTTCCAGTCTCCTCCCCCACCCCAAAAGCACTACTAGAATCCAGTAGAGGCCTAGGATGCTGCTAAATTTTCTACATGGCATAAACAGCTAATACAACAAGGCCTAATGTTAACAGCAACACTGTTGAAAAGAGTTAATTCGGAGCTTCACCAGAGTTTAATAATGAACTCCATCTGGCTCAAAGCAGCACTGGTCCCTTCCCCTTACCTACCCTGATACTCGCTGCCAATAACCTGTAGTGTATCCTCCCCTCACCTTCCTTTTCTAGTCACCCTTCAAGTTCCAGTTTCTATCCTTCCCAAAACTTCTAATATTCCTGAGGGGATAAAGTGTTCCTTCACAATGTTCCTGCAGTTATCTTCCTGGGCTGTGACTATCTACTGGCCTGAACTCTCTACCAACTAAAAATCCATGTTTCAGGATCCACCAAATCTCTAGCCCCTTCCCCATTAAGACAGCAGGGACTCATTAAATGGTTAGATACGAAGGTAAGCACCCATTTAACTACCCTGTGCCAGGCTCTATATTAAGACACCAAATCACTTTAATTCTAATAGGCTTCAGACGTTGGTAACATCACCACTCTATGGGTAAGAAAGCCAGCTCTGAGAACACCCACAAGACTCAAAAGCAAATGAGAACACAGCCTGATTCAAAGCCTGGGGCAGCACTTTTCAAGACACAGCTAGGCCTCCTACACAACCAAATCTGAGTCCAAGAAGGGTTGGATGGGACTGAGAAAGCTTTAAGACTTTACTATTCTAAGGAAAAGATGAAGAGAATTTTCCTAATGATGCAATCCTATTGCTGATCACTAACAGACCTACTTATTAAGATTTTGAAACTTCTGCTCTTCAATCCAGAGCTGTCATTGTGTTGGGGAAAGGAGTTGTTTTTGTTTTGTTTTGTTTTGTCTTTTTTGAGAGGGGGTCTCGATATGCAGTTCAGGCTGGCCTTGAGCTCATTTTGTAGCCCAGCCTGGTCTCAAACTCACAACAGTCCTCCCACTTCAGCCTCCTGAGTGGGAAGGGAGTTTTAAGACTCACAAACTAAGTAAACAAACAAACAAAAGTCACAAAGTATCTTGAGATCTCCCCATTACGTACCAGATCACTGCCAGAACTTTTGAAAACTAACTTAAGGGTACAAGCATATATATGAAATAGCCTATTAAGAGGCCAAATAGTTCTGTTGTAAGGTTCTTTTACCACTAAAAGCTTTACAACAGAAAATCAGACCACCAAGCTGCCTGACTTACATTGCAAGCTCCTTAGGAGGATTTACCCGGGAAATCCTACATTACAAGGTTTGCCAAAACAACCGTCTGAAAACAACATGCAGATCTGAGACATTTAGGGGTCCAAATGACAAGCATGCATCTGACAGGTAGTCCTTTAGGAGTCAACGTACTGCTTTAGAGAGTGTCTTCCCAGACTTTCCAGGCATAAGACCTCAGACATAAGGGGCTGGGAATTTAGCTCAGTGGCATAAGCATCTGCCTTGCAAGTGTGTGTTCATGAGTTCGATTCCCGGTATCGATGAAAAAGACAAAAAAAAAAAAAAAAAAAGACCTCAGACATCTCAAGGCTCTGGTGCCATCCCTAACATGAAAACAGTTATGGCTGTTCAACTTAGATGAGAGAGATGACCTATTCCCATGATATCAAGAGAGGTCCTAGGACCTTGCTTCTCCCAACTGCGGCATATGGCACTAACTGCACTTTAGAGGTTAAGCCGCTCACAACAAAATCCCAGTTTGTCCAGATCCTGTATTTCATTTTAGTCAACCACACAGTTCTAAACAACTGTAGTCTAGATCTCCTAAGAGATTTTAAAGATTACTGAAATACACTACTAGATTTACCTATTCCAGAGCTGGAAAAAAGCAGCTTCATAGAAACAAAAGTTGTTCCTGCAGCCAATCTTCCCTGGGGGCCAAGGCTGAGCTGATTCTCATAGGATCTGAAGCACCAAATATACCAAGAGCCTAAGATCTGCTGCTCAAAGAACCGAAAGGCCATGATCAAGAAGCCAGCTGCAATACATTGTTTTATTCCATCACAGTAACAGGTAACATGTTCTTGCAATGGACAGTTGGATTTGTCTGCAACTAAGAGAGGAAAATTTTAAGAGTGTGCAGCACTTTCTTCCTGGCCCATTAAATTGCTTGAAAATCATTTCCTCTCCTACAAGCGAGCAGAGAACCTGTATCAATTAAATATTCTCAAGGGCCTCTGCCTATATTTCTCTGCTGAGGAATCTGCTAACATTATGTTAAGAATGTCAAAAACAGAGTAGGAAACTTTTAGAAAGTTCAACCTTTTTTTTTTTTTTTAAAGCATAGTCCAAATCCCAAAGTAATTTGCTAAAATCATAAAGAAAAGCCTTCTAACATCTTAGCCTTCTGGAAAGAACATTGTGGATTCTTAGTTGTGCCTGTGATAATATCAAACCTGCCTTCAGGTACAGAATTTTGTGTGGGTTCTCTTATTCTTGCTCTCTACAACCTACAAACGTTGCCTTTCCCTACAGAACTCCATGTCCTTTCCCCGACTTGTTCTCTTACTGTATGTATTTTTAAAACAGGCCTCTTTACTGCTATACATATTTTTAAAACAGGCCATTTTCTCTGCTTCCTACAACCAAGAAACAGAAGGATGGGTCTGAACCAAAAAAGCATGAACTCCTATTGGCTGCTGCCTCTTGGACCCGGGTGCATAAGTTAGGCAGCAGCGTGCAGGGCAGTCCCCTCCTCCCAGGTGGGTTACCTGAGCACAGTCACGCTCCCCCTGCGCACAGGCAGGGAAAGCACAGGTTCTGACACCCGGATTGGCTTGAACTGGAATTTGCAGCCGAAGCACAGCGCAGAATCACTAAAGAAAGACACAGACACGATGGGGCGCTCAAATATGTGGATGGGGTCCACGTGAGAGACGATGCAGCCGCCTGGCTGGTAGTCGTTGATGACCGCACTATTGACGAAGCCCTCGGGAATGACGCGGTGTTCTACCAGCTTCTGGATTACCAGCTGGTGCACCCATTCGGGGATCTCGTCCACATCTCCCGGAGGGTACAGACGTTCCTGGCCAGGCCCGCGCTTCTGCAGCTGGGCGCCATACGTGTAGCCCTCACCGAAGAAGTACTTGTTGCGCAGCGGGGCCCGGTCCACTGTGTGCTCATTGTACAGGCCCTTCTCAGCGCGGGACACCACCTCGTCGATGCGGGCCTCTATCTTGGTGCACTCATCCTGACTGAACAGGCGTATCTGGCGGATGCCGCTCTTTACCTTGCGAGCCTCCTCCTCCTTCTGCAGCTGCTGCTCCTCATAATCGCTGCGCTCCGGGTCCGAGTCCTCCTGATACTTGCGCTTGGTCCCGGACAGCGGGTAAGGTTCAGCGGCGGCGGCAGCTGCGGCGGCGGCGGCCACAGCAGCGGCTGCCGCAGCCGCAGCCTCCCGGTTACCTGCCTTGTAGTTGTCTCGGGACGTCATGGACTTCAGCTTCTCACGCAGGTCCGTGTAGCCGCTGGCGGCCGCCATGCCCCCGCGAGACTACTCTAGGGTCCTCCAGGGCGGATAGAGCGCCAGGGCATGGCTCTCAGGGGACGTGCCCCGGGGCCCCCGGAGAGAAGGGGGTCCTCAGAGCCAGACCCCCATCCGAAGCCTGGCGGAGGGAGGCGACGGACCGGTCGCGGGGTCAGGCCTCAGGGGTGACGGGTCATGCAGCGGTGGCGAAAACGGGACTTCCTCCTCCACTTTCTCCGCGTCCCAGAGGGCAGGGGCGACAGCAGCACCTCATGCCGCGGAGGGCCGCTGAGTAGATTCGGCCCGACTCCCGGCCAGACCCTCAGACACCCGGCCCAGCCCGCACTTTAAAGCTCTCCTCACTACGTCACAGGCCGCCCGCCCGACGTCCGCCAGCGCCGCTCCTTAGCGGGCTCTTCGACGCGCAAGCGTAGTGTCGTCGGCCACCGCGGCTCAGTGCGCTGTGGGCATGCGCGTGCGTGCGGGCCAGGTCGGCATAAGGGCCAGCGCAAGCGCACAAGGGCACCACTGCATGTCCGCCGCCCCTCCCCCACTCGCTGAAGGGCTTTAAGGGAGAGCTCTCAAACAGCGACCTGCCTCCACGTCGCGCCGCCTCCAGGACCGAAGTGCTCCCTCCGCAGGAGTGCCCTCACGCTGTCAACACTGTTGCTATGCCGCGTCATAGCATCGTCCGAATGCCCTTAAATGTCTCAGTCCTAAACGCGCAATCTCCGAGGAACCGCCACAACCTAGACGGTCCTGTTACCGCCCACTTTGCGCTTCCACTTTTTTAATTGGGCCATCGGCCACGCACCGGGCCAGCCCAGCCTGGTGTTTCCACAACTTGATTGGGAAGTATGCTTGTCAATCAGGTAGTCTCCTTGGCTACTGCGTCCATCACTTAATTAGGTGCGGGGAGGAGGGCGGCGAGGACCCCAAAGAACGAATTGGTGGTTAAATGAGTGCCTGAATGGAGGCCACACCGCAGGAAATATCTTCAGGGCACCTAAAGAAACTTGTGACACTGGCGGAAACTTCTCAAACTGTAGGACCGAGAGCGTCGAGCCTAACTTTGAATCCAGAAGGCGACAGATCTAGAAGCTGGACCACCATCACCCCCTCCACTGCCACCTCCTCCACCGCATCTCCTCCTCCCCCGCCGCCGCTGCCACTGCCGCCGCCGCCGCCGCCACCCGGAGCAGACGTTCCACTTGTCACGTACCGGAGGCGGCGGGCGCGTGCGCAGCCGCGGAGACGCGCCGTTGGCTCGCGTCGCTCCTCCCAGGGACTGGATGTGGGTATAGGACAACTTTTACCTAGACAACAATGGGAGAAGTAGGCGCACGGATGCAGCTAAGCTATGGGTGTTTACTAAAGATCATTCCAAAGTTCTCAATAAAGCAGATGGCATGATGTCGGCAGAGGTGGCTTCGACAAACGAGTTTCTGCTGCAAAACCTCCATAGCTTGCCTGGATAAAGTTCAGCGTTTTTTTTGGCCTTTGTTTGGACCGCTTCCGGCCTAGCCTCCGCTGCCCTGTTTTCGCCTAGCCCTAGGTACAAACATAACCTGTCCTCGTCTTTGCCCAGGCAGTTTCTGCCACTTGGAATACTAGGTCCTCTCACCTGTGTTTTTTGTTTCGCTTTATTGAGGCTCAATCACTTGTGTCTAGCAGCCTTCCCAGATTCTGATCTGTTAAATGGGGTTAAAGATAGTACTTACCTCATAAGGTGATTTTAAAGATGGAATTAAGTCGTATATTAAGCAGAAGGGATGATCTCAAACCTGGACCTCAATTTTCTCATCCGTCAACTTTGAGAGTCCTATCAGGTTCTGTTAAATTGTCTCAATCACTTATTTTTAACTGTCAGGTTTACAGTTTGGCCAGTTTCAGCTGGCAGTTCCTCTGTGTGCTAGGCTGCATCAGCTGGAGCAGTGCCAGCTGGATGAACCACTTACAGGTGGTCTCTTTCACATGGTGGTCCACTTGTATTCTGAAACCTTAAAGTGTCTCTTGTCATTCTTTTCCTTATCATCCCTCCCTGAGCTTCATAACTTAGCTTGAGTGAGGAAAAGGTTTCAGGGCAACAGTAGCCTACAGATGGATGTCTTCATGTCTGATCTGTTTTGAAAATGGGATAGTCAAACAAAGGGGAGACGCAGGCCTCTTGTTGAGCCCACTGCACAATTGAGGAATCCCTGCCCTAGACCAGGCACTGGCCCAAGAACAGAGGGAACTTACCCAGGGGCCAGCAGATGAGTCTGGAGGTACATCTCTCTTGGCAATGGTTGCTTTTTTGTTTTGTTTTTTGAGATACAGTTTTTTTTTTTTTTTTTTTTGTCTTTTTCGTTTTTATAGGTACCAGGGATCAAACTCACGACTGCCTCCTTGCAAGGCAGGCGCTTATGCCACTGAGCTAAATCCCCAGCCCCATTGAGATACGGACTTACCATGTAATACAGATTGGTCTTCAACTGTGTGGACCAGGTTGGCCTTGAACTCGTGGTGATCCCTTTGCCTCAGCCTCCAAAGTACTGGGATTGCAGGCATGTACCACCACACTTGGCTGGCAGTGGTTACTTGATTTGATAACAGGCAGTCTGATTCCTGCCCCCTTCTCACTCAGTATGTTGTGCTGGGGAATATGGTGGGAAGCCAACCCCAGGCAGTAATTGGTTGAAGTGTGACAGAGAATTTGTGTCAGGGGCTCTTCCTAGGATGGCCATACCCCCAACCTCCAGAATGGACCTCCTAAATCCCTCCCACATTGTTACGTTTCCCCCTCCCCTGCTACCATTACCAGGAGCCATGCCACAGAACTTCCCAATCTCCTAGAGCCTGCAGCAGCCTCCCGTGGTCTCCCTGTCTCCTACAGTCACTCTGTGCCCTTGTGGTGGAAAGAATTTTTCCAAGTACAATCTGAGCAGATTGCCATATCCATGTCCCCCACTGGTAAACACTCCAGTGGGGGTTTCATGACTCTGGAATGAAATCCTAAATCTATAAAATAACCTAATAAAGTCACACCCTATTTCCCCTTATAGCTTCTTTAGTCTCAGGACTTCCATACAAGCGAGTCCCTTCCCTCGTCACCAGGGTAACCCTCGCCCTGCTTTGTTAGTTGCATGACCATAAGCAGCTCCAAGTGCCTAGCATTCTACCTAGTAAGCACTGAGTGACTAAAGGAGTAAATAAATTCTTTCTCTGATGCCACTGCTCCTGGAGTTATGCCCCCACCTACCTATCCATCCTCTAGTTTCCAAGTATCGTGCTTCCTCCTCCCAGGCTCCCAACACACCAGCACTTGCCATCCTTACTGATTTTATTGCTTCTTTCATGCACATGACAAGGATTTTTAAAGTGTCTATCCTGTGTTAAGCAAAGTCCAAGGCTACAGGAGATAGAGCAAAGAACAAACAGAGTTTTCTGTTGGGAATATTTTATTTCTCTCCATTCCATCTATTCTTAAGAAAATGTTAGTCATTTTTTTAAAACCCAACCCTATTGTACCATTCTCTGGGAAGCACTATCCCAAACTTCACTTTTCCCACTACATGACTCTGGAAACTTGTGTGACCCATCTTGGAGACGTGGGGTTGGGACTACCCAACAAGAGTGTAGAACAGGACAGACACTACAGGGAGATCAAAGTCTTTCTGGACATGCTGATCATAGATAATGAGTAGGGCACAACTCTGCCTCCAATTCCTGCCTCCTGTCTTGACTTATCCAGCCACTTAGCAACTTCATGGAGGAAGTAGCCACCAGGTACAGAAATGACCAAGGTTCAAAGGTCTAGGTTGAGAGGCAGCACAAAGTAGGACACACCTGAGGCAGGCTGGGAGGTGGAGCTGATGTAGATTCAAACATCAGACCCTGAATAAACCAAAGGCAGGCTGGTGTGGGGTTTCTCTGCCACATAGGCATCAGAAGTAGGATCTGTGGCAGACACCCAGTAGGAGGCCCATGATCCCCTATACTCTTGGCCAGCCTTTGATGGTTTTATCCTGCTGTCTGGCTCAAGTCTTCAGGCTGTGACTCTATCCCAACTCTAGATCAGTCCTCTTGGGTGCATGGGTTGTTCTTCCTACCTCCTGTGCTTTCCTTCAAGGTTCTGGCCCTTCCAGTGGCTTTCCTGAGGCCACACAGGGAATCTTCTGCAGAAGGCATCTGGAGGACTGGGGGCCAGGTCAGAGCAGGGTAATCTCACTGGGAGGCAGTGTGAGCCGCTTCTCCCGGGCACTAAGCAGGTTTTCCACGTGCACAGCCACCACACGACATAGCTCCAGACCCTGCAGGAGACACAGTGACGGTCCACACCCACCTCATCTTCCCCACCTCATCTTTGGTGGGATGTGCAGAATGGAGACATTGATGGGAGAGGGGTAGAGATCGCCACCTGCACAGGAACCCTCATACACCCCACGCCATTGGGTGCATGGAGAATGTGAAGAGGGAAGGCAGAATGGTGGGCTTCAGGCCAGAAGAGGCAAACAACCAAGGGACGTGCTGTGACTGCTCTGTGTGACCAAGGCCAGTTACTTCCCCTCAGAGATTCAGCAACCTCTTACTTAGGGTCTCAATTTAACTGACCCTACCTCACAGGGCTGGGAAAAGGATTCAATGCAATTTTATTGCATGTATATCCTTCAGACTTAAAAAATATTAATCCATGGACTGGGATGCAGTTCAGTGGTCCTAATTCTAAGTTCCTGAATTCTAGCCCCAGCAAATCTCCCAAAATTAGTCCAATCAGTAAATGCTAAGTAGTTGACTATGTGTTGCTATGGTTACCCCCTGGAACCTATAGTGTAGAACAGGGAAGTCGCTCAGTCCTAGGGCTCCTAACTGCAGCAGGGTGGGGAAGGCACCAGGGAGTTTCAGAAAATTGATCTGTGAGTGTGGCTCACAGACCAAAGCTAGTGGAGGGAGGCCCTCAGGGATTTGTTAGGGTGACAGAAGTTGCTCTGGGAGATAGTAAAATGGTGACAGTCACACTTACTGGGCATTGACTGTGCCAGATTTCCTTTTGAGAGCTTTATGTCTACTCCCTCCAGTGTCCCTAAGAGATAGCACTATGACATAAATTCTACAAGTGAGAGCCTGAGATCCAGAGCTGTAAAATTGTTTGCCTTGCAACTTGCCCCTGTAGGCGCAGGGTTTGAATTTGGGTGGTGAGAGGCCTGAGGCCACATTCTGCAGGGCAGTGTTCTTTGGGAGGTTTAGCTGTGACCACCCAGCCCTGGGGGCCATCCTAGCTAATTAAATCAGTATGGGCAATCTTTTGCCTGCCCACACTCTGCTGTGTTCTAAGTGGTGCCCCACTTGACGGGTGTGGAAACTTGAGGCTCATGATCTCTTTATCCAGCTTTTTGGAGGTAGGCAGACTGAGGACCTAAGTCTGTTGGTGGCATTCAGATGAACTTAGAAACCACTTTCCCCTGGGAGCCCTCCTAGATCATCTGTGCAGTGCAGGTCCTGATCATGGTTTACTGGAGAGATTCTTTCATGGCTGAGGCTCAGGGCTCTTCAAGGGCCAGGGCTGAAGGAATCTCAATCACATCAGTATTCTTGCAGTCAGGGCTGAGCCTGCTTTACAGAGATCCTCTGGATGCACCCCCCTCCACACATGTACACCCATACAGGATAGGCAGAGGTGGCAGTTTCCTTGCAGAGTCTGCTACAGGAAAGTGGAAAAATAAAAAAAGTCTTCAGCTAACCATCCATCCATCTAGTCATCTAACAAAGAGACATTGAGCATCTACTATGGCACCACGCTATGCACACAGCATGAACAACATGGCCACAGTCAGCTCTCTGGATGCCAATATTCCACTACAGAGACAGACAATATGAAAATAGATGATCCATCATGAGGACCACTGAGGCAGAGGCCATGAGTTATTAGGGAGGAAGGTGGACGAAGGCTTCTGGAAAGAGACTCTGTGCTGAAATCCAAATGGAGGGAATCCTGTAAGGAATCATGTAAAGGAATAGTGGTACAAAGGGCCTGGGACAGGAGGGGAGGGCAAGCCCAGCCTGGCTTGTTCAGAAGAGGCTAGGATGGTGTTGAGTGTAATGGTTGATATACTGTGTAACTTGAGAAGCTTAGAAGTGTAAGTGACTCAGCAGGGGGCCAGGGTCCTCGTTATCATCCTGTGTAAGAGGAGGGCAGGGACATGTGTGAATGCTACACTTACCCTGGGAGGTGATAGTCTCCTTACAATAAAAGAGGAAAACAGGCTTGTTCTCCCCGCTTTTTGCTCTTGTTGCTTTTGCTGACTTTGGCCACCTTAAACTGTTGCCCCTCTGCCATGCCACCCTGCCTTGAAGCCAGCTGATTATGGACTGAAACCTCCACAAACTGTGAGGTAAATAAGTCTTTGTTTCTTTAACTTTGGGTAGTGGGTATTTTGTCCCAGCAATGAGAGAAAAATAACTAAGACACTGAATGATTACAGGGCACAGGCGGGGAGAGGAGGCCACAGTGGCAGGGTTAGGTTAAGGACACAGGAATGAGAGGATGGGGAAGAAGCTAGAGAAGGCTGTTGGCCTCCAGGAAATGATGCTCAGGGAGCCTGGATGAGGGACAGAGACAGAAATATGGGGCTGGCCCAGTGGTAAAGGATCGAGAACCAGACTGCAAAATACAGAAATGGTATTGGGAGGGGACAGATACAAGAGGGAGGGAAGGCAAGAGCTCAGAGAAGGGGCAGCGGGGCAAGCCTGCCAGAGGGAGTGCTTGGGGGAGCAGGTGGGGGTGTGGTAGAAGGGGACAGGATGTCTCCTCCCAAGTCACAGGTTCACCAAGAGTCTTTCTCTGGTCCTGTCCCTAATAGGTAGAGGTGGTATTGTGAAAATCCACTCTTTTCATTGGGAATTGGCTGTGCCCATTCTTAGAAGGGTATGTGGCAGGTCAGAAAAGGTTTACGTGTGGCCTGGACTTGATTTTGCTCCTTCTCTGGGCCTTTATATTGTCTCTACTGTGAGGTAAAAACTCTATTCCTGCCCTACCCCATGGGTCTGTGAAACTTGTACAGGAGCCTACACCTGTGCCTGTCTAAGGAGCAATCATAATTGAGAAGGCACAAAGCAGATGGGTCTCAGTGTCCCTATCTGTCAACGGGAGCCCGCTTCCCTAAACTGCAGTCGTAGGCCCAACAATCTAACCTCTTGACCTCAGTCCCAGTTAGTTTTCTGAAATCTTGTGTTCCTGCTCACTCACCAACTTTCTATGGCTCCTGAGGAAAAAGCCCCAGATTCTCAGTGTCAGAGAGCTCAAGACCTCCCTTCCTCAGGTTGTGTCTCGCCATCAAATGTCTTAGTATTCTGCAAATGACCTGGGTCGTTTCCCATGGCCATGCTACCAACTTACCTTGCAGGAACACCATAATGACTTGCAGTTCTGTGGCCTGCACTAGGCTGGATGTTGGTTGGGGTACAGCCAGGACCTGATCCCCACTGGAGCAAGGTTCTGGGAGGAGCCTAGTGAGTATATGAGCAGGGGAGGGTCCGGGCTCACCTGCTCCAGCTGCAGCTGCATGGTGCGCTGGGCCACCACATCCCCCAGTGCAATCTCCACATAGGGATAACTGGAGTTGGCTGTGGGTCGCTGGGTTCGTGTGGATTGGATCTCCTTTAGAGGGAACTTCACCATCAGTTCCTGGGAGTGAGAGAGAGGAGCCAGACAGACCTATGGGTGGGGATAGTCTTAACCATGCCAAACCTTTCCCTTCAGATCAGAAGGTAGGGGAAAAAAGCAGCAGGAGGGCCTGGTTCAAGTAACACTTGCTGTATGACCTTGAGCAAGTCATTCTACCTTGTATGTCAGAGTCTTCACCTGTGATTCAGCTAATGCTGATGTTGCATCTACAGTTTTCCAGGTGTGGCTCATGCTGCTTGGGATACAGGGGGTATAGCGGCTGCTGGTGGTGTCCTGACCTTCACATCAGAGTTCCTTCTGTGAAAATCTGCACCCCTTTGTCTAAGGCTTTATTTCTAGCCCAAGGAAGAAACATCACATATAGGAAAGCTAGAGTGATGCAGAGGTGATGTGCAGAGAGAAGCCCTCGACTAATGATGGTTGGCGAGTGGTGGTAAGACATCCTGGCTTCTTCCCCACAGGAGAGAAGGGCGTGCTTAGTGCATGTTATCATTGAAAGGTTCACCATCACTGCTTCATGTTGTCCTTGGTTCCCAGCCGGACCGACTGCCTCCAGTAGCTCATACTGACAACTCAAATTATAATGCAGCTTTATTGTCTCTGGCCCTTCCCTGCCCTACCTGCTCACTCCAGTGTTTCCTTAAATCGCCTCCCCCAGCTCCCACTGACCCCAGCCTAGAATCTTCATTCAGAAACTAAGGAAAAAGCAAGAGGCCCTATTTGTGATCAGATGAATTGGGTCCCTTGCAAATTCCTATGTGGAGTTGTAGGCCCCAGTACCTTGAATCTGAGTATATCTGAAGATAAGGCCTTTAAGGAGGAGACTAAGGGGCAAGCTCATTGGCTGAGCCTGCCTAGCATGTTTGATGCCTGGGGTTCCATCCCTAGCACCACAGACAGTAAGTTAAGAGGTGATTTGGTTAGAACAAGGCTTTCAGAGTGGCACCTACTTGAGCATGACTGGTTGCCATATAAGAGGAACTTGATATACACAGAGACGCCAGGGATGTACACATACAGAGGAAAGACCACATGAAGACCCAATGAGTAAGTTGCCATCTATAAGTCAAGAAGGAGAACAGACCCACTGACAGCTTGATCTCAGACTTTCAGCTCCCAGAACTATGAGAAAAGAAACCTGTGTTGCATAAGTCATTGAGTCATAGTATTTTGTCAGGGCAGCCTGAGCAGACCAATCCACGATTTGAAAGCTTAGCATGTGTTTTTCCCCACGTCCTCTTAAAATTGGCCCTACAGGGTAGATTCTACCATTATACCCATTTTCCAGATGGGGACAGTGAGACTCTGAGAAGGGAAAAGACTTGCTAGAGATCATCCAGGTGTTAAGTGGTAGAACTGGTCTTCCACAGTTGGTGACCTTGGTCCCTGGGAGGGGGTGGCAGGCTGGAGGACAGGGGACAGATTGGCATGGCCAGACTGACTCCACTTACATGGGTTTCGGTGCTGAGGAAGTTGAGGCCATTGTGGTTGACAGCTAGAATACAGGGGGCTGGCACAGCAGTATTGCTACAGCTCTGGATGAAGAAGAAAGAGGAGCCAAACATAGGAAAGGCACTGAGGAGGCCTGCAACAGGGAAAGGGGCATTACCAAGTTAGCCGGTGCATCCATGACACCCATGGTCTTCAGCTTCCCTCCCCTCCACCTCTCTGGCCTCCTCCTCTACCTTTTTTTTTTTGTCTTTTTCGTTTTTATCAGTACCAGGAATCGAACTCATGACTGCCTGCTTGCAAGGCAGGTGCTTATGCTGCTGAGCTAAATCCCCAGCCCCTTAATACAACTTTTTTTTTTTTTTTTGTCTCCTCCTCTACTTTTGATCCAGGCTGTTTTTCATTTCCTACTTTTTCTATGCAGAATCACCCTCAGCCCAGGTGATGCTTTTGGGAAAATGTTAAAAAGTCTTCTCTCCAGGCAGGTGACCAGCTCAGCTGGAACTAAAAATGCCTTTGTGCAAGGAAAAAAAGGCTTCCTCCTCCTCTTCCAGTCCCTTCCCTCGTGAGGTGAGGATCTTCCCAGCTGTGCATCCCATCCCAGGCTCTTACCCAGGAACTGAGCCCGGGCCTGGTGGGGGCTGAGCGCCTGCATCTGCTGTCTGTGCTGGCCAATCAGGTTGAGCCAGGCGGAGCCAGCCATAGTGCGGTACATCTGAGCTGGGATGTACTCCTGGACCTCCCGCCTGTGTGTGGAGGAGACAAGGTCCTGAGCACTGCCATTCAATCCCACTGTGCAGCAGGTATAATACAAAGCAGACATAATGATGCATCTTCCTGGAAAACTACTGCATAGCACAAAAGGGAAACATAAGGGTACCAGGGTTCCCATGGGGCTTTTGTACACATCAGGTGCTGTCACTGCCAAGGCCAGTTTCATTTAGGACCATTATTTGCAAGTGAAGGAACAGAGAAATTCACCAGAGTCCAGGCTACACAGTGACTGGGTATGTGGGCAGTAAGACTTGAACCCAACATGGGTTTGTCTTTTGTAGCTTCTGCCTCCAAGAAGGAGCTCAGGCTGGACGGGAGCAAGGCACAGGGCTGGGAGAAACATCAAGTCAGGCAAAGCACTACCAGGGAGCTGGGAAGAGGGCAAGGGATGCTAGATCTTTGGGCTGAATCTTAGGGGCCATCAGTCAGGACCAGCTCGCTTTCTGCTCTTAACCGTCATGCTGATTCCCTCAGGGCAACTGCTTTACCCCTAAGGACATGGGAAATATTAACAGCAGTCCTAGCCCATCCCAGTTTCAGTGGGAAGAGTACTGGGAGGAAGTCACGGGATCCCTGTCCCGTAGAACTCTCCTTGGTAACATTCTTCTTCCTTTGCACTGCTGGAGTAAGAGTCTGGCATCAAGGGGCTGGGGATATGGCTCATGGTAGAGTGCTTGCCTAGCACGTGTGAGGTCCTGGGTTTAATTCCCAGTACTGCCTGCCTCTAAAAGACAAGAAAATTTTCATTGCATTTAAAAAAAGAGCCTGGTTGAGGCCAGGGATTTAGCTCAGTGGCGTAAGCACCTGCCTGGCAAGTGTGAGGTCATGAGTTTGATCCCTGGTACCACCGAAAAAAAAAAAGAGCCTGGCATCTGAAGCCAGCTTCCCCAGGTTTCCATTTCCCCCTTAACTCGCTGCACTCAGGAAGCCTCAGTGGCCTCATCTGTGATCTGTGAAAGGGTGTTTCTATTTAAAGAGTGGTTGGGAAAAGTAGCTTAAATACATACATAGAAATCCTTGTAAAAAGTAAAACCCAACAGGTGTGCAGCTCATACCTGTGGTCCCAGCTACTAGGGAGGCAGAAGCAGGAGGGTTACTTTTTTGTTTGTTTTTTGAGATAAAGTCTCACTATGTCGTTCAGGCTGGTCTTATACTCACTACATAGCCAGGTTGGCCTCGAACGAGCCTCTTTAGGCCTTTGTCTCCTGAGTGCTGGGGTACAGGGGAGCACCACACCCAGTTAATTTTACTATGATTTACACCAGGGGTTCTCAGAGTGTAGTCAAGGGTCTAGGAGGTCTGAGCTGGGCATAGGGGCATACGTCTGTTCTCATAGCACTGGGGAGGCAGAGACAGGAGGATTGCCACAAGTTTGAGGCCAGCCTGGGCTACACAGGGAGACAGAATCTTAAAAAAAAAAAAATCTAAGAAATAAAAAGTGTCTGGGAGGGCAAAACCATTTTCATAACAATATTAACATGTCTTTTGCTTTTTTCTTTGTTGCTCTTTTACAGTTGGAGTTTTCTCTGGGGCTATGTGACTGGCTGTAAGACAGGCGAGATGGTAACTGAGTGTATGAGCAGATCTACAAATCCAGCTCTCTTCTATAAGTCAGACAGAAAAAGACTTCACAAGACATGAAATGAAGCCACTGATTTTTTTTTTTTTTTTTTTTGTACCAGG
Source organism: Cavia porcellus (assembly GCF_034190915.1). Lineage (NCBI taxonomy): Eukaryota > Metazoa > Chordata > Mammalia > Rodentia > Caviidae > Cavia > Cavia porcellus. Next base: position 20,097,092 of record NW_026947515.1, read on the forward strand.
GATCAAACTCAGGACCTTGTGCTTGCCAGACAGATACTTTGCAGCTGAGATAAATCCCTGGCCCTTCTTTGCACTGATTTTTAAGTAAGTATTTTTCATAGGTAATAGATTTATTTATTTATTAGACAAAGTGTCACTGTGTAGTTCAGGACAGCCTTGAACTCACTATGTAGCTCAAGCTGGCCTCAAACTAGTGGTGGTACTTCTGCATCAGCCTCCTGCGTACTAGGATTACAGGCACACAACACCATGCTTGGCTCATTGTTATTTTGAAATTAGTAAATCTGTGCGGTTTTCTGTTTTTGAGATGTAGGATCTCACTAACTTGCCCAGGCTGGCCTTGAACTTGAGATCTTCCTGCTCCAGCCTCCGAAGTAGCTAGATCAATAGGCATGTAACAGTATTCCTGGCTTAAATCTATGTTTTAAATTTTTTCTCAGTTTTAATTTTGAATAGGTTAAATATATCAATGTATAATGAATACAAGTATTTTAGGATCCTACTTCTTTTTCTTTCTTTCATTCTTTCGTGTGTGTGTGTGTGTGTGTGTGTGTGTGTGTGTGTGTGTGTGTATGTGTGTGTGTAGTGTTTAGGGATTGAAACCAAGGTCTCATGCGTTCTAGGCAAGCACTGTTATCATTGAGCTACATCCCCGCCCTTCAGATCCTATTTTCAAGTGAGTAAAAAGTCTTGAAATCAAAAATCCTAAGGCTGATTTCTATCCTGAGTGCTGATCACATCTTTGATACATCAGTTTACTTAACAAATCCCCTATCCTTGGATATTAAGGTTGCTTCCAGTCTTTTGCTGTTGTTAGGAATGCTGCAGTGAATATTTTAGAGACTAAATCTGCACAGTCATGGACTACAAGGTATATGCGTCCTGAAATCTCCATTAAATAGAAGCTCTCAATTCTTTGCTCTGAACTATTAACACCAGCCAGAAGCAACTTGTCACAGGAGGGAGTCTGGATCCTAGCTCCTACAGTGAACTATAGAACTTCAGGGCCAAGATTAAGACAGCCCTTTCCCAGCCAGCTCCCTCACTGCAAGAGAGGGATCCTGGAGGCAGTGGGCCTCTCTGAGGACAGTGAGTTGGGCTGAGAGGGTGGGGATACTGGTGTCCACCCCCCTCCCCACACAGCAGGCAGGCAGGTGCTCACACGCTGGGCAGGTAGAGGTGGTCCCTGGCACGGTGCTGCAGTGAGGCCAGCTTGGACACCTGCTGCAGCTGCTGCTCGCTGGGCCGGCTGGCTGGCATGCTGCTATAGAGGCCCTTCAGGTAGTCAGGCAGCACCTGCAGGGATTGGTCATTCAGACATTTACCTGCAAGGAGACAGGAGTCCAGCCCTGTCTACTTCTGGGTTAGGCCCAGTCACTTGCCTGGGCTTCAGAGAATGATGACAGAGGCATACGAGGGGTAGCTATGAGGGCTGTGGCCTCAAAGCCTACAATGGAGTCTCCATAGTAATGTGAAGAGTATGAGCTATTTAAAAGCAGAGTCTCAGGGCTGAGATTTCAGCTCAGTGGTACAGCACTTACCTAGCATGTAGAAAGACCCCGGATCCATCTCTAGTACCCTCTCCCCAAAGGTAATAACAAGAAAATAAAAGCAGAGCATCAATACTGTAGTGAACACAGTGTCCATTAGGTCTGTGTTTCTTGAAAATGAAACTTGTTCCAGAATCACTGAGAGGCTTATTAAAACTGCAGGACTGTAACTCTGAGATTCAGATCCATAGAGCTGAGGCAGAAACTGAGGTGTTTTTTTTTTTTTTTTCTTCAGGTTTTTGTTAGTCTACAAACTTCCCACCCCTGCTATCTTGGAACCAAGGTCCAGCTTCAACAGGGATGCTATGTGTGGCCACAAAAGCTAAGTGGCTATATTCCATGCATGGAATTGCTGGAGTTCTGTTATCTGTCTCACAAAAAGACTGTGGCAACTGACCTCACAGGTCCCCAGGAGCCCACAAGGTCCCCGAGTGGCAAATGGGCAATGTGGACTGACCTGGTTGTAGTGCATAGTCACATACAGCTCATTCTCAAACTTGAGCGGCTGATCCCAGAGTATGCGCCGGAACCAGAGCATGTAGCCACCATCTACCTGCTCCATCTCTGAGGCCACATCCAGGATGTAGGCAGAGCGGCTGAGCGGGCACACGTGCTGACCTGCAGACAATGGGGACCCAGCACTGCGTGGGGAGACACGGAATGCACCTGTGCAGAAGAATGTAGATCCCAGCCTACCACCCAGGTGACATGCCACCTCCTCACTCTGGAACACACCTTCCTCACTAAATGGTAGCACATTCCCTTGTAATCCTAGATTATAAGGCCTGCCTCTGGGACGCTGAGGCAGGAGAATTGCAAGTTCAAAACCAATCTGGGCAACTTTTCATCTTATAGGACCCTGTCTCAAAATTAAAAAAAAATTAAAAATTAAAAGGGGGGGGATATAGCTTAGTACAAAGGCCTGGAGCTCAATCCCCAGTAGTGTTAAAAAAAAAAGGCATATTTATGCAACAAGGTGCTTTGTATTTCACTGAAATGTAAATCATTTCAAAAGTGCAAGTGATGCTCCTTTCTCCCAAGGAAGGCTCCCTAAGAGACTTAGAGGGTGGCCTGCTAGGGCCTAGGAAGACAGCCCAGGTTGTGTTTGGAGAAAGTCCAACCCCTTTTTGGGGATGAGAAGCACAGCAGGTTTTAGCTCACACAGCCCAGGGATGCCTTCCACAGACCTCCCTTGAAAGACCCTAGCTGAGCACCTGGGAAAGAGCTGCAAGATTTACTTGCCTGCACTGACATTTGTTTGACCAAAGAAGGGCGTTTGGCATGATTATAGACATTTAGCTTCAGGAAGCCAGACTGCTGGGATTCAAATCCCCACCGTATGATGTTGGGCAAATTCTTTAGTTTCTGTGCTTAGCTGATAACTGACCCTCTAAAGACATCCAGTCCTAATCCCCAGAATTTGTGAATATGTCACTTTCATGGAAAAAGTGGCTGCAGATTTGATTAAGGATCTTGAGAAGGGGAGATTATCCTGTCTAATCTCAGTGGGCCCAATCTGAGCATAGGGTTTTTCACAGGGAGGCAGGAGATTCAGAGTCAAAGGAGTGAGAGTGTAAGGAAAGAGAGCTTGGGGGCCAGGAAAGACAAGGATTCAAAGACTTTACTTCTTTGACTTTGGGGATAAAGGAAGAGGCAGTGAGCCAAGGAACATGGCAACTTCTCTAAGATGAAAAAGTAAAGGAAATGTGATCCCCCAGGGCAGTGATGGCAAACCTATGGCACGAGTGCCACAGCAGACTGCTAGTGACCACTGAAACCTCTAAAAGTTTCGCCATTAGTGACTAAGCAACACAGTCCTGATGACACTCTCAGGACTTCTGACTTTCAGAACTGTAAGATAATAAATCTGTAAGATAATAATAAAAATAGTATAATAAATCTGTGTTGTTGTAAGCTGCTGAATTTGTGATACTTTGTTACAACAACCACGGAAACTACTGGTAATACCATCTCTGGAGAGATCCTCTCGGTCACTCACCTTTGTTGGTGACAACGAAGATCACATATTCATGGAAGGCCTCTGGGCATGTCAGAGCCATCTCAGCACAGATCTCCTCCACCACATCCAGGGCCACCTGGGGTGGGACATGAAGGACAAGGCTGTGCCATCTGGGCCTGACCTCTGCCCCACCAGCCCCACCCAGGTCCCAGGAGCTGAGTGTAGAACTCCTCAGCCTCTCTTTACAGAGGTGCATGACCCTTTGAGAGCCCTGAGAGTCTTCCTCATGCAGGGAGAACACAGCCTCTCGAGTCCAAGCCTTAGGTTCAAATTCTATGTTTGTCCCTATTTGCAATATCACCCTAAGCTGGAGGCTTAACCCTCAGAGACTTGGCTTGCTTTTCTGAGAAATAGAGTGACTCCTTAATATCCATGGGGAACTTGTTCAGGACCCCTTCAGACACCAAAATCCAAGGATGCTCAACTTCCTCATCCTAGATTGGGCAATATTTGCATATTATCCTTGAATACCCTCTCATACACTTTAAATTGTATCTAGATGACTTATAATATCTAATATCAATGCTATGTAAATAGTTGTTTTAATGTATTTAGAGAATAATGATAAGAAATAGTTACATGATCAATTCAGATGTAACTGTTTTCAGCTTTTTTGAGACAGAGTCTCTCTGTATAGTCCAGGCCTTCCTTGAACTCACTATGTAGCCCAGGTTGGCATTAAACCCACAACAATCCTCCTGCCTCAGCCTCCTGACTGCTGGGATTACAGGCATGTGCCACCACCCCTGGCTCAGATGTAACTTTATATTTTTCAAATACTTTCAATTTGCCAGTGCGGAACTTGTGACTATGGAGGGTCAAATGTATGTCTTGCCTTGAGGGCTTTGGAAAAACCTCTGAGGGCACCTTGGGGGCTCATTGAACCTGGACCCCAAAGACTGCAGTGTCCCTGCCCTTCCAGAATCTGTCTGCTAGAGCCAACCCCTCACTCACAGTGCATGTTTTGATTTTTAGATGGCGTTCAAGGCCTCCAGGAAGAAGGAAAAGCTGCCTCTTGGAACTGCGACCCGCCTGGGGGATGAAGCAAGAGAGGAAAAAAGCTGGGTGCTGGGGTCTGAGACAGCTGTTGTTTCCTGCTATGGAAGGCCCCAAGCCAGGGGGTCCTGGGCACACATGTGTAGGAGTCCTTGTGTCCCTAGCAGGGCCAACCTGCAAGCCTGGAGCAGCACAAGTACACCCAGCATTGGGGTCTCTGGACAGGTGCATGCTTCCTGCTCATCTCAACTCCTAGCCTGTATCAGCTCACCAACATGGCCCGGAGCTCCATGCTGCTGGGCAGCTCCAGACGTCCCCCAAAGCGCAGAGTCTTCTTCAGGTTCTGCTCACAGACTTTAGCAATTCCTATAGGAGTAGGAGTCAAGGCCTTGCCCAAGGTTGGCACTGAGGAAAAGGGCCTCTGCTTGCCCCCAGCCGTGAGCCCAAAGTACTCTCTCCATAAGCTGTAGGACAGGCATTTCCTTCTCCATTTGATAGTGGAGGACTCCGAGCTCAGCAAGGGCCAGTGATTTGCCCAAAGTCAAGAGCTGGATTGGAACCATGTCCTAAGTGGTCACAACCTTTTGTCTTGCCCTTAGCTATATAAGCCTGGAAACAGCTGTGACCCTGAGCTGTTGTCTGGGAACTCATCCCAGGTAAGCTCTGAGGCTAGGGTAACACACTCTGACTCTGCCAGTTGGGCCCCTTGCCAATTTCTCTGTCTACCCCAGGCACCCATCAGGCTGCAGATCTCTGGGTCCAGCAGGGCCCTCATTTTGCTCTGGGGAGGGGCCAAGAGTTCTAGGACACATTCTGCTGCCTCCTCACATCTGGCAGCCCTTCCTTGGGGAGCCGAGTTTATCTTTGGGTAAGAGAATTTTTTTTTTTTTGTCTTTTTCCTTTTTATCGGTACTGGGGATTGAACTCATGACTGCCTGCTTGCAAGGCAGGGGCTTATGCCACTGAGCTAAATCCCCAGCCCCAAGAGAATATTTTTAATTGAGTCATAGACAGAGAGACTCAGCGGCAGGAAGGGTAAGTAAGCCCCCAATCTCTATGCCTGTTATCACTATAGGATGACGAGAGGGCCCCTAGCCTCTTTTTTAGGGGGCCCTTGGATTGCTGTGAAAATAAAGCTGAAAAGCAGTCTCTTGCGGCATTCTGGAAAGGGCAAAGGTGAGATCATGCCACCAATTTTGAGTCCACTGAAAACCCTTGATGAGTCCCAGCAGGACACTAGATTCTTGCCATGTACTCTCATCTTTAGACATTTGCTTCAGCCACTCAGTCTACCGCCACTCAGTCTACCTGAGAATCATTCCTGCAAGCCCATCACCTAGAACAGTACCTCCTCCGGGAAGCAATCTCTGATCACCCTCACCTTGACATCAGGTGACCCACCACACCAAGCCCTTTGGGGACCCTGTGAACGTTTGGTAACTAAGTTAACATTACCCAGCGTCTTCAAAGGGCCAGGCCTTTTTGGGTTTCTCTCTCACCAGCTCCCTGCCTTGTCCCCACCCGAGTTATGTGAAGCCTTAAGTTCCCACCTGTGGGCTTCTTACCCTGGAAGGGCATGCCCGTAGCTCTGCTCACATGCTGGAGAAAGCGCATGAGGTGTGGGTAGAGGACCTCAGAGCAGCTGTGGTAGGCAGCCATGATGTACAGCAGCCTCCAGCCTCGTTGGCAGCTGTCTCTGGAAGGACACACACAGGCCCCATCACAGGAGGCCACAGCATCACAGGAGCTGCCAGGAGCTCCTTGGGATTAAGCTGGAGGCTTAGATCTGAGACAGCTCCTGTTTTCTGAGGATGTGCCTCCTGGTTAGTAAGCACAAGGCAAATAAATCCCGAGGCCATTAGAAAAGCATATTCTGCTGGGAAGTCAGGGGAAGACAGGGAAGGAAAGGGATGAGGCCCCGAAGTCCTTTCTGAGTAGAGTGTCTGTCTAGGGAGGCTTCTTGGCAAGACAACCTGCTGGGGCTATGTACAAGTAGCGGCAGTAAGGCCCGGGGACAGGCATCCTGTGAAAAGCAGCATGTAGCACACAGGCACCACAGTGTGCTGGCCCTGCCTAAGCGGAACACGGTAACTCATCTTCACAGTGCCTTGGCTGTGGAGGTTTCAACTGTGGGCATCTCTGGTGTCTGGGGAGAGTACTTGGGTTTCTTTTCACAAGCTACCCATCCTTCTCTACATTCCTGTAGTCTGGAGATAGGCATGGGAATCAGGTCTGGCCAATTAGAACACTGAAGCCCCCAACCCCAACCCCTGGCCACAGCCACTGCCTCAAGAATGCATATATGATGCAGGACTGGGCAGTTAGTCTAACCAGTCAACACTTTGTATATTCCAGCCAGTGTGGTCAATTCAAGGATGTGCATATGACCAACTCCAGGCAATAAACCTAGATTTAGGAATTTCTGCAGCAAATACTGGATTGGTTTTGCTTTCCCTAGAGTTGCTATCCAGGGGAAATATCTCCTCATTTCTGTCACTTTGTTAATCTGTGAGAAAGGCTGCTTGAGAATGATATCCACATAGAGGAAAACAGAGCCACGAAATGAAGAAAGCCTTGTTCCTAAAAATAGCTAGATCCAGCCATACCTGAAGCCATATACTCACTGACTTTTTAGCCACCCAAACCAATAAATTCCCTCTTTCATTTAAACAAGTGGATCCGGGTTTCTGTCATCCTAAAGTCTGGATGAAAGGGGGTAGGTCTGGGGAGGCAAGGGACTGAACTGGCCACTCTTGGAGTCTTGACACATGAGGGGTTAAGAGGAATCCCAGATGACTCACTGCTTGGAGCTGGTATTGTCTGTGATCTGCTTCACAATTTGGCAGTAACACTCGTCTCGCATGACCTCATGGTCCTCACAAAGCTGAAAGAGGGTAGGGCAGGTCACATGCCATGGACATAACAGGAGTCATTCAACATATCAGATCCATAACAGCAGCCCAGGCACTTAGAGATAGGCCTGGTGCCCCTTCCCCAACCCCTCCTCAACAGCAGGATGCATTCCTCTTTGGGCCATTTCCCACCCTAATGTCCTGCAACTCTGGTTGACAGCCAGAAACAGAACCACAGAGCAAAGGAAACCTCAGAAAAGTTACCTAGACTCACCTTCAAGAGGGTGCACAGCACATCCAGTTCACTCTGGCCCTTCAGTGGGGCATCCCCCATGAACCTCATCACAGCTGTAGGAAAAACCTGCCCTGCTTAGGCCAACCAACTCCCAGCTGCCCACCTCCCAAGGGTCCCAGGGTCAAACCCATCCCCAGGAGTCTGTGGCCATTGGCAACTGGGGACTTCCATTTTCTTCAATGCATCCCAAGTCTGGGCTGGGACAGGGAAACAATCTGAGGACCAGAAACCTCAAGCAGGTGGCAAGCAGGGATCACACAGTGGCATCTCCTAGAAGGATGACTGCATCCCTGCCCTCATACCTAGGAACATGTCCGTGGCCATCTTGTTGAGGCTGCTGTCACTGAGCTCAATGAGGGAATCCTGGAGTGGGGTCTGTGTGAGAAGGAAGCAGCTGTGTTACAATGGAGGGACGGTCAAGATAGAAAAAGGCTGCGTCATACTACTAAGCCCGTGCCACAAAAGGGGAGCCGGGCCTGACGCTGGGGACAGATGCTGCCCCTGGGAAGAATCCTGGCTCCTCAGGTGCAGAGCTGGAGAGTCTCACTGAGGTCAAGCTTGTTTGCTCTGGGGTAGGGGAGGGGGTGTCTGTATCACCGCTTTACAGACAGTGGAACTGAAGCCCGGGACGAGAGACCTTGCTGAAGCAAAGCATGTCCTCCAAGGTTCTGGACTCCCGGCCCTCCTTGCATTTCGGTCTGAGACCATCCCTGCAACAGGAAGGGGATGCTATTGACCAGCCTTGCCTCGCTGTTTTTAGCAACATCTTTTCTAAGTGGGAATGTTCTTGCTCCACCTGTCAGGTTGGTCCAGCAAGAAGACACCCCGGGGCTCAGGCTGAGCAGACCTCACTCCTCGGTGCTCTCTCACCCCACCCGCCCCACCTGCAGATTTGGACAGCAATAAGACACTCAGAGGAGTCTTCCTTGATGTGGAGAACAGGGATGGGACCGCTACTCACTGGGGCTGCCTCTGAGGGTCTCGGAAATACTTCTGGGCAAACTCAAGCATGGTGTATGATGAAAACTCCAGGGCATCCTCTCCACGGTCAGCAGAACGGGCCCTTACTGGAGGACCCTGCATGAAAAGCAGAGCTAGGAAGGCCTGTCCAGCCATACATCCTACTTTGCCCTCCAGTCAAAGATGATTGAAGGCAAATTCTCACTGATTGAGCCCAGGCTCCCCCTAGCTGCTCACTCATTCACCCATCCAGACATCTGAACCACCGGTGTCCACTTGGCCTCACCCTTTCAAGCCTGCACAACCACCAGTTCTGACTGACCTGTCTTCTGCCCCTATAAACCTTGTTTTCACCAGGCCAGCCCCTGCATGGGGTGGCTGTATTGTCAAGGTGATACCACCCTTTACTCCATTATTTGCATTGATTCCACCCCGGACAGCTCCACTGCCCAGGCCTGCCCTGCCCCACTCACCGGGCTCAGCCCCACTCAGGTTGATTTCACCCACTGACTGGCCGGGGCTGATGCTGGTCCTTCTCTCTGTTTACAACCAACTGACCCCACCTCAGTTGGACCCACTTCCAAACACCCCCGGTCATATCTCATGGGTCACAGCTTGCTGGCCCTATTCCAGGTCTGGTCATGTTTGGGGCTGACCTGACTGCTTTCTACCACTGCGGTCAGGCTACCCTTCCTTACGCCTTGTAGCCTAGTCCCACCACTGGTCTCACCTCTCTCCTGCGGCCCACCTCCTGTGCAGCAGCTGTAGAGGCCACTGCAGCAGCCACGGCTGCAGCACGGCCCCGGCCTGGCTCAGCTGGCAGCTGCAGGAAGTCAGGGGCAGCAGCAGGCTGCACTAGATCAGAAGGGAAGCGGCCCACGCGCCCATGGATCGTCCCGAATCGCCAGCCTAGCAGGTGGGAAAAAGGGTCGAGCTCAAATGGAAGGTCTTTTCTTGAGAAAAAGAGGGACAATCAGGTACTTCTGGGAGCTCTCCCTAGAGCTCTGTAACGAGGACATGCTATCAGCTGTGCCACCACCAAACTATATATCCAGCATTTATACAGTGAGCGTACAGATGAGGAAGCAGGCTCAGGTAAAGGAAGAGGTTGGGCCGCAGGACCATAGTGGGAGGTGGAGCAAATGGGCAAAGTAGCTCTGAGAACTCTCAGGACATGCAAAGACAACAAGGAAGCGTCTAAGCCGTAAACATGAAAACACTGAGGCCTACAGACACCCCTCAGCCACACTTGCAGGCAGAGGGCTGGCTGTATGGCTACCACTGGACACTACCATGCTCAGTATGGACCTTAAAAAACCTAGCCAGGGAGGACTGCTTTGGGGCACTTAGAAACCCTCTTCAGGCATCTGCAGTGGGAGTGCATGAAACTCTATTTAGAGTTCCAGGTTTGAGGCCACCTAGGGTTACCCACCAAAGTCAGGGCCTCTTTTCTGTAGCTCTTCCAGGTACACCACCTTCTTGCGGACCACACAGCCAGCACTGTACCCTGTGGGGCAGCTCATGTCAGCATCTGCCACGAAGGCCCTGCCTCCCCCATCCTCCCCTACACATCGCTGCCCCAGTCCATGGTGCTGACCCACTCGAGGTGGCTGCAGGGGCTGCAGGTGAATGATGTCACCCTTGTGGAAGGCCAGCAGTGCTGGATCCTCAGGCAGGAAATTTCTCACGGCGACCACATAGTCAGAGTCCTGGATCAGCCAGGGCCAGGGTGAGGAGATGTTGTCCTCTCATCCTCTTCTCAGAGGTTCATCTTTCCTGCCTGGCTTTTCCCACTCTCCCCATCACATCAGAGGAGGGAGCACTTCCTCAGTAAGAATAGGAAGAGCATCCCAGGTAGAAGGCACAGCCTGTGCAAAGGCCCGAGGCACACAGAAGCCTAGGGACACAAGCCCTGGCGTTTATACAAACAGGCATTCACGCTTCTTAACAGGTGTGGCTGGGATTGATCCAGGGCAAAAGAGCCTTGTTTTGGGCCCTTCCACACTGGGCAGTGAGGTGCATCTGAGGGAGGATCCTGACCTTCTTCAGCTCCAGAATGAAATCATCCACTAGGGTCTTGACCTGGTGAGCTCGTGCCGAGAAGAGGATGACCTTCTCATTGGCCAGGTTGAACTCTAGCATGTTCTGCGAGGGCATGGTCACAAATAGGATGTCTGCAAAGCTGGAAGATGGCAAGATGGCAAGAAGGTGGGATCCCGCGGCCAGAGAATGCTCGCACTGACCTTTCCTGTTCATTCTGTTTCTGTCTTGTCCCACCCCCGAAGCCCAGCCCCATACTAGTTCCCAAGGTATCCAGGGACCACTTTCCTCCCTTCTATGACTGTCTTCTGTCTTCCCATCACCCTTTGCCCACATGGATCTCTCTTCATCTTTTAAAGCAAGGAAGTTTCACGTAACTAGTTATCAAGGTTCTTCCTGATCTCATGTCAGAAAGGACAAAAAAGACTTCCCACAGAGAAGGGAGTCTGAGCAGCCACTAAGGTCTCACCGCCAGGGCACTGCTTTCCTTCCCAGCTGCCTCATGACCGGCTTGTTTATAGCCCAGTTGCCCCCTGCACAGTGAGCTTTGCAGGTCTGGTATGTGCTCTGAATGGCAGGACAGCGTAATGGGTTCCTAGCTCAACTACTTTCTTCCTGTGTGACTTGACATAAACAACTTCTTTCTGAGTGTCACTTTTCGAAATTCTAAAATGGGCATATTAGGAGATTGGTACATCACAGGTAGGCAGCTTTGGATCAAATGAGGCAATGCTGATGTCAGTTTGTGCCCTAGTCTCCTGCCAGCCCGACTCCCACTTGTCTGCCCATCACCTGTATGCATGCAGGACATGCAGCTGTCCGCTGGCCTCCTGGCTGCTCTTGACCATCCGCAAGAGTTTAATGCCTGTGTGGGACACAGCGAGGATCTGCACACCAGTTCCCACACTGCCCTGGGGTGGGGATGAAGGTCACATGAAGGTCTCTGAGTCTGGGTCCTGAATGCCCTGGGGAGCTGGGAGGGGCAGGCAGGAGTTCCCACCGTAGCAGGGAAGAGGCGAGAGAAGTAGACCTCCCAGCTGTCTCGGGCGGTATCCACCACAGCACGCTTCACACTCTCCGTTACCAGAGGCTGCTGTGTGTCCAGCTGGTTCTGGGCTAAGAGGGGTCACCGGCTCAGGACTCCCTTTCCCTCCGCTGCCAGCCTGCATCTCAGGGGGCTCAGTGAGAGAGACTGACACCCAACAGGAAAGTATCTGACCAGTATCCATACGGGGATACAGAAAGCCAGAAATGAATGGGATAGCTGGGACCACACTGCATGTCAGGAAGTGCTGACTTCAACCATGTAGCCTGGCTACGTGAGAGCTGCAGGCAAGCAAGGAGGGGCACACCTGGGAGGTAGGTGGGCTGGGCCAGTCTGCACCAGGCTCCTGGGAGAGGGCTGGCCAGGGCTCTGGGTAGCAACCCCACTAACATCCCTTTCCACCCTCACCATACCAAAGAGGGCCTTCATCCTGAGCCTCTCATCCTGGGAGATGCGCAGGCAGGCTTCTGAGAGTGTGTCGTGCACAATCTGTAGGAACACGCTGTGATTTGAGAAATCCCTAGCCGGAAACTAGGCTGTACTATTCTAAGGTGCATAGGAATTGGGCATCCCATTTTGCAGCAGTGACATCATGTGTAAACTGGATCCTCTGTGTAAATTAGATTCCACTTACAGAGGTACTCTCTCTTCTTACCTTTGCAATTTTTTGTGCCCTTCCCAGGCCTCAGTTTTCTTAGGTGTCCAGTGGAGTTTGAATTTGACCTCTGAGCCCTGCCTAATTCAAGTAATTTCCTTTTTTTTTTTTCCCTTGTACTGGGAATCAAACTTAGGACCTTGTACTTTCCAGGCAGGCACTCATGTCACTGAACTATGTCCCTGCCCCCATCTACTTCAGATAGACTGTGACCCTGGTTCAATTGAATTGTGGGCTCACTGATCATGTCCACAGGAGTGTGAGACTCGGCATAAGGTCTTCCCAAGCTCAAGGACCCCGCATACCAGAAGGTAAAGCAGAATTCAGAGCCAACGTTCCCATTGCCCTATGGGAACAGTAAAGCAAAAAGAGAAGGTAAGTTTTACCTGTCGGAACAGGAGGTCTAGCTGCACAGGGTGGTTGTAGTTGTCCTTGGGGTAAAACACCTGCAGGACAGGGCTTCGGTGGGTATCTTTCAACTGCCCCTTCAACTTGATCACACTATCCCACTCCTCATCGGTCCCTCCCGGGTTCTGGCTCTGCCCCTCGCTCCAGCACCACCCATCCCATTTTCCTGGGCCAGCACCCCAACTCCCCGCCATGCTTCATCTCTGAGGGGCCCTTCCCGGGCTCTGGTCTGGGTTTGCTAGGGACCTCTTTGCGCAGAAAGATCCGCCAGGGGGCGTTCTGGTAGCCGTAGAAGTTAGGGTTGATGAGGCGATGCAGTCGGGTCTGCACGGGCTCCTCAGCGGGTTCCAGCGACCTTGAAGGCAGTGCTGGAGGCAGCAGCGGGGAAGTGAGGGGAGAGGAGGCAGGAAGGGGTAGGGCGGGTCGGGGAGGGAACCCGGGAGCAACCATGAATCCCCAGACATCCGCTCTGGTGCACGCACTCATATAACTCAGGCCTTCGTTCTACAAGTACTGCATAGGGAGCTCCTAGAAGCCTAGTAGAGAATGTCTTGGTCAACATGATAGACAGGGGTCCGGCTCTGGACTTTAGTGTCTCACGGCAGGTACAGATGGAAACAAGACTTAGTGATACAAGCTGGTGCAGAAGTACTCTAGGGTTAAGGCAGGAAAGGGTCGGCAGGAGAGCTGGTTTGGAAGGATCCTTTAGAGCAGATGGTATCAGCAAATCTCTCTGAAAAGATGATATTTGAACTGAGGCCTCAATAATGAGAAAGGGCCAGGCACTCAGAGATGGTGGGGAAGAGCATGTAGGCAGAAGGAAGGGCAAGTGCAAAGGCCCTGAGGCAGGAGAAGGATGTGCCCAAAGAATGATGAGAGGAGATAAAGATGCTGAGATGCATAGAAAGATCATGCAGGGGGCTGGGGATTTAGCTCAGCGGCATAAGCACCTGCCTTGCAAGCAGGCGGCTGTGAGTTCAATCCCCGGTACCGATAAAAATGAAAAAGACAAAAAAAAAAAGATCATGCAAGAGAATTTCAAAGACCACAGTGAGGAATTTGGAGTTCACTGTAGGAGCCAGTGGAGGGTCTTTGCCAGATGCATGTGAATGAACTTTTATATTTTAAAATCACTGTGGCTGCTGTGAGATAGAGGTTGCAGAGGTTAGGAGTCCAATTGTAATGGTGAAATCACTTAACCTCTCTGTGCCCCCACTATGTAACCTGTAGGAACAACTGGTGCTGCCTAAATGGGTCTTAGGAGGACTAAGGGAGGCTAGGGTGGACCTGGCCTGAAGTCAGTGCAGTTTCACTGTGGGTATAACCGTATCAGTGTTCACATGATATATACACGTGGGCTGAGGAACACAGACACACACGCCACTGACACTCAAGTTCACCTGCGCTCAGACTTACTCAGACACTGGGATACCTGCCTGCTCACCCCCCCTCCCCTCTCACCTGGAGTTGGCCCCATGGACATCTTTGGTACGCTGGTCACTGGCTTCACCAGGGCCACCGCCTCTCTGGACACCTGTCTCACCCCAAAGAGAGTGCTCAGGGGGTGACGGGTAGGCCCCACGGAAGGCAGCTGCAGGCCATGGCTGGCAGACGAAGCTGGTTTCTGAGACTCCTCAGAATCCCCTCCTTGTCTGTTCCACCCTGCCCTCACCTGAGTGCCTGGTGCTGCTGCCAGGTGAGCCATCTGCTCCTTCAGGAGCATCAGGGCCTCCTCATGAGGGTCAGGTCGCTTCATGAACACTTTCCCACCATCTTTCCTAGTAATGGAACCACGGTGAATTGGACAGAATCCTACCCCTACACATTTGCTACAACAAGGCAATTTGCACCATCACCCCCATCATTTTAAATGAGAATCCAGAGAGGGACAGAAGCTGGTCTGAAGTCACACTGCACAAGGGAGAAAACAGTAGTCTGCTCTGCTGGGGTCACTGGCATAAACAAACTCTTCTCCTTCGAGGGAGATCCTCAGGTGCAGTGAAAGACCACAGGCCAGGGGCTGGGGATTTAGCTCAGCGGCATAAGTGCCTGCCTTTCAAGCAGGCAGTCGTGAGTTTGATCCCTGGGACCGATAAAAAGGAAAAAAAGACAAAAAAAAAAAAAAAAAGACCCCAGGCCAGTGACTCGAAGGGCAGGTGCTGCTGACCTAAGGGCCTCAGGGCGGGTCCCCCGGACTGGCTGATGGTACTGCCTGATGATGTCTCTGATCTGCTGTGTGGGCTGTGGGAAGTGTTCTGAGTTGAGTGTGGAGTATCGGACCAGCTCTGGGAAGGCTGATGCTGTGGGTGAGAGGTGGGAGGAGAAAGTGAGGCCACAAGGACATAGCCACACCCATCTATCCTGGGAAGCCCCTCAGACTGTGGTGGACACTCACTGCTTTCTGGTGAAGCTCGGTCCTGAGCTAGAATAGGAGCAGCCACAGGCTTGGTGGGGGGTCTTGGGGCCTTGGCCAGAAAGACTGGAGTCACAGGTGTTGGAGAGGACCTCAGGAGCACAGGTTTGGCAGGGGGACCAGAGCCTACACACTTCGGCCACGCCTCTGGTGCTATGGGTTTCTGCAGAGAGCAGGGCATGAGGGGGACTGCTGGGACACACCAGCTGCTCTCAGGGACCTTGTCCACCCAAGATGGACTGTGGGGCTCCATAGTTCAGAGAGGCACAATGATTTGGAGCAGCACAATGCTCCTGTTCACAGCTCTGAGGGCCTCTCACCTTGGGCATACCAGGCTCACCTCTGGGGGCAAGGGTCTCAGGGAAGGGCTCAGGGGCTGCTGCTGGAGTGCCATGGCTTGCAGGGTCATCTCCCGGGCCTGGGGAGAGGTGGTGGGGTTCACTAGGCATCCACCACCCACTCCCACCCCCACAGTCCCTGCGTGACTCACAAGGAGCACAGCCTGTTTGTGGATGAAGGCTTGCTGCAGAGCCAGCGTGGAGGTGTCCAGGCCAGGGACTGGGGAACCAGGCAGAAGGCACAATGAGCCAGGAAATAGAACTGCAAGCCCCTGTTCTTCACCAGCTACCATGCCTGTGTCTGCCTTTATTCAGCCCACGTAGGTGCCTGAGGGTCAGTGGGTCCCCCCTACCCTCCCTGGAGCCACCCTGGGGAGGCACTGACTTAGCTTTGGCTTTGGTTCTGGGACTGTCTTGAGGGGGTCTTCAGGACTGCCACATTCGCCAGGCTGGCCGCCTCCTTTCATGCGGTAGGCAATGGCTGTAGGCTTCTCCAGGTCCTGGGGGCAGCAGGTAGCTCGAGTGACCGCCTCAGTTTGCACTCCTGAGGCTCCATAGCAACAGGTACCTGACACCTGGCCAGTTCCTCCACTCTGAGGGGAGCTCCTGCTGGCTAAGTATCTGCTCTATGCAGTGTTTACCCACAAGGCACCCCAGTTGGTCCTCCCCACAATCCAGCAGATCTCTTCCTTTACAGAGGGGTAGACTGAGGCTCAAAGAAGAGTTGTGCCCTGCTGAAGGCTATATATCATGCCAGAGATCATTGAGGAAATGGGAGTTTCAGGGGCCCCAGAGACCAAGGTCACCCACTCCCATGGAGACTTGGCTGCCTCAGAGGTGGGGAAGGGGTCCTACACTTCTTTTTGGGGGTCCTCCTGGGGTCAGCCAGGAGCATTTCTAGCTGCAAGGAGACCGTCATCCTCTTCCCTTTCCCCAGCAGAGACTCAGACAGGACACACCATCCCACGGCCCTGGCTGTCTGAAGCTTCATGTCACCATGAGTATGCGTAAATCGGAGGGTACACTGAGCTGCTGTCACTCAGTGCCCCGCCCTGTTCCTACCACATCCCCGTAGGATAACACGGGGTTGAAGAGGCTGTCCAGGTAGCAGTCCAACCCCCTGGGGGGCACAGTGGGCTCTCCAAGGTCATCTGAATCTGGGTGCAGGGTGCACAAAAGACATCACATTCATTTCTCCTGCCAGTGTCCACTCCCCTATTGTCCCCTCTACGCTCCATCCCCACCAGAGACAGTGGCCACTGGTGCTGACCTTGATGGGTTGCCGTCCCTCTCTGGGCCTCAGGCTCCCTGTTTGTACTGTCCTCACTGTGGCTGCAGTAACCCTCTGAGTCTGGCACTTTAGATGCGTGGCCCTGAGGCTGGGGCCTAACAGGTGTGTCTTCATCTGAGTCCCAGCTGTTCCCAAACAGCCTGTGGGGAAGGGGAACACAGAGCAGCTGGCCCACAGCGACCCACCGTCCCCAGAACCTCCAAATATCCTCAGGACTGCTGGGTGCCAGGTACTTAGGAAGACTGCAGGAGGCCAGAAGTTCCAGGCCAGCCTGGAAAATATAGCAATACCCATCTCAAAACAAACAAAAACAGAGGCCAGGGATATAGCTCAGGGGCACAAGTGTCTGCCTAGAAATCACAAGGTCCTGTTGGATTACTGGTATAAAAAAAATCAAAACAAACTAAAACAAGAAAAGAAGAAGAGGAGGAGGAGAAAGAGGAAGAGAGGGAGAGGGAGAGGGAGAAGAGGAGGAGGAGGAAAAGGAAGAGGAAGAGGAAGAGGAAGAAGAAAGAGAAGAAGGAGGAGAAGAAGACCCTTAGATCCAGCCTCTCCCAGCAGGGAGGTAAAGCCTTCTGCCTGGGAGAGGCTGGACCTGCGAGGGTACCGTTAGCTACCTACACTCTGGGGCCACCCCTGCTGGCCACAGGCCCTTCTGCACCCACGATGAAGTAGGACTTCTGTCGTGGAAAGTCCTTGGGGAGCTCCAGGTCTGACACCAGGTCCAGCACGTAGTCATGGCCAGCCAGCTCCGCCCACTGGACACCATTCTTCATGGCTACTGTCCAGCCCCGCCAACCATCAGTCAGCCCCCTGGTGACAGGGTAGGGGGATGAAACAGAGATGAAACCATCAAGCAATTCGTTGGGAGACCTTGGAGTGTGAGTCAGATGCTGGCCATGAGGAGGCTGGAACCCCCTGAGGAATCCAGCCTCCTCCCCTCCCCTCCCTGCTTCCCAGGGGCACAATGGTGTGCTGGGCAGGGCATTCTAGGAGCCAACCTGTGCCTCAAGATGTCTCCAGCCATCTCTTCTCCAGTGCTCCAGGAGTGCACTGGGCAGGAGAACTGGTCACCTGGGATAGCACAGGGATGGGGGTCAGTCTAGGCACTTGTAGTCTAGCCTTGATGGCCTCCCTGCCAACCGCTTATTCTGGGCTTCCAGACTCTGATCATGGGGCCTATGTTTGCATCACTGCCAGGGCCCCCCGCCCCCTGAGTGCAGCTCCAGCCCTACACCTGACTTTCTTGCAGAGTCACATCTGAGTGGGCCCTTTCCAGCCCCTTCCCAGCTCCAGAACATTCTCAGCTACTGCTGCCTCCAGTCCATAAGGCAGAGACAGGGCAGCTCACCATTGAAGCAGTTCACATCCAGTGCCATGCTGGCCTTCTCATGGATGGTGATCCACTCAAGCTGGGTCAGGGGGAAGGTGCGGGCCACCCCTGAGCCTTGCTGTTGGGTCTGGCCCATGGCCTGCATGAGACGGTGCTGACACACAGCCTGGAAGCCATTCCGCCCATAATCAGACACAAACCTGATGGGTAGGAGTTGGAGCCTGAGTATCCCAGGTAGCCCAGGTAGCCCACAGCTCGAAGGTGAGCCTGGGTTAGTTTGGGAGGGTCCTTGGTTATAGCCTAGAACTCTGGGATAGAGTGAAGGGATGAAAATCCCTGGATACCCCAGAGTTCATAGCTAAACTGAAAGAGGTTTAATCTAGCCCAGAAATACATCTCAGGGCGGCATAGAGATCCAGGGATAGGCCAAGGGGTTATGACTTGTTAGAACATTGTCAGAGTAGGGGTCTACAGCTGAGAGTGGGCAAAAACTGGACTCTAAAGGACTCTGCCCCCATTCTTTCACCAGGTAGCATATGGTGGTCATATGTCCTCTCTGGGCCTCACCACCATGCTCTCATTTATGTAAGAGATGGCCTGATGGTTCAGCTCAGCTTGGAACCCATGTGCTCACTCTCTATCAGGCTGTGCTTGGCCTTCTCTGCCCCTGCCTCTGCCAGGAGCAGCTGTAGGGCAGGCCTGGAGCAGCTAGGGAGGGAATCCAGGGCCAAGCCCATCAGAAGGTAGGCAGTGACCCTACACTGCTGCTGTAGTTACCACAGTCATGAGCTTGGTCAAGCAATGACCATCTACTGTGCATTGGCCTGAGTGAAGCTCTGAACACAGCTACCCTGCTAGTGGGATCCTGTTACTATCCACAATTTGCAGGAGAAGCAAGTTCAGAGAAGGGCAGTGACTGGCCCTGGGCCACTCAGCTGGTAAGTTTCAGAGCTGGAATCTACACCTAGGCTGGCCTGAACGCTTTCCTTGGGGTCATACTTCTCACCCAGTAGCAGGGTAACATCATCACAGCATCCTCATCATAGCTATGCCCACGTGGTACTTACCACATGCCCTGTCTCTGCTTTGGGCACTGCATGTATGTTCATTCATTTCATTCTCACAATAGCCTATGAAGTAGGTACCATCATTACCCTCATTTTACATGGGAAGAAATTGAGACTCAGAGAGGTTAAGTAACTTGCCTAGGATCACAGAGCCCTTCCAAGGATAAGCTGGGATTTGAACCCAGAATGTTAAAGCCCAATGTCTATGCTCCTTGCCCCCACGACTTGGTAGGTCACCACCTTTCCCAATCCCCATGTCTGGTCTTGTCCTCTCTAGGTTTTGGAAGCCCTTCATCCTGTCTGCCCTGACTCCTTCCCTCTACAATGAAGCCTGCGGCTCTTGCTCTGGGCCCAGTGGAGACCAAGTGCCATTTTTGGTTCATGTCTGCCCTGTGCCTTCTCCCAGAGACTTTGCACCTCAAATCCATCCTCACCTGGCCCCACCAGGCCAACTCACTTGAGGAGAAACTTGTCAAGGCGTGAAGACGGAGCAAAGCAGCTGAGGCAGGCGGCCAGGAGCAGCCAGCCACGTACAGCATTGTGAGCATTGTGATTGTGCCACACCTGGTTGGCCAGCTGGGCTAGGATCTCGTCCCGTAGCTCAGGCACCACTAGTCCCTTCTGCACGATATAGTTCCCAAAGATGTTCTCCTGGGCACCATGCAGGTGGGGGTCACCCATGAAACGCAGGATCTAGGTCACAAACAAGACTCCTGTGGGCCTCTCAGAGAGCTGTTCCTGCCAGATCCCCATCCTTCAACAGGCATCCCTGTCCTGCTTCTCCTATGGGCCACCCCACCCATATGAGTCCCTCATAACATGGCTGTCATATTCTATGCCAAATGACTAAACAGTTCACGCCAGCTATGGGGAAAGTTAAGATGCTCTCAACTGACCACACTAATTTCCTCTTTTCTCTGTGCCTGCCTCACTCTCCCTGCAGGCAAATTCCCCTTTAGCTCAAATGCCTTCCTCCAGGAATCCTTCTATGGCACTGTCCAAGGCTGAGTTAGGGACCCCAACTTCACTCCCCACCTCTGTGCCTCCCACTGCACAGGCTGGTGGTTACTGGTTAGTCTCAGGGGATGCCCTTCCCCAGACTGAAATGTCCTTGAGAAGAGGACACATTTATGTTGCTGGAAGGCTCCGGAAAGACTCAACCCGAGGCATCTGTTTTTCTAGGAAGATGACTGGGAGAAGGAAGACCATTAAAAGTGAAGACAGATCCTTTTACAGACATAAAAGTCTCTTCTCCAAAGAGAAGTGGGGACCAGGGATATAGCTCAGCAGCACAGCACCTGCCTAGCAAGCATGAGGTAGGGACTGCAATCCCCAGGGAAGCTCATGAATTGGGTTCATGGAGGGCCTAAGAGGACAGCGCCTGGGGCCTCACGGCCAGGAGCCCATACCAGCTTGAAGACATTCACAGCCTCTGCATGGTGTTCAGCTGGCAGCCGCATGAGGGGTGTCTTCAAGGGCGCTGTCAGCATCCCGAAAGCAGGCTCCTGAGGGCAAAAAACAGGGACGTAAGGAGGTAGTACAGGGACTGACAAGCACTGTGCCAGGGTGCATCTGTCCAGAAGGCAGGCTCCTGTCTGCAGTGTGTGGATGGGGTCACAGGGTGGACAAGAGCAGGCAGCGGCCTCAGTGAGTTGTGATAGAGGCAGAAGGATCCACCACCTGGGAGCTTGAGGGCAGGAAATGAGAGCAGGACAGGTTCCACAGCTCTCCAAGTCCTTCCATTTCTGCAGGCCAGCCTGAGGGGTAAGGCACTACCTGAGTCCCAAGGCCTTCCTACACTCAGGCCCCGGCATCCCAGATGCCAATGATCCATACTCTGCACCATGGAAACACACCCCCAGGGGAGGGCCATATCCTATCTTTTTTCTTCTAATTTTTGTACTCCTGAGCATGAAACTCAAGGACTCTATCCCTGAGCCATACTCCCAGCTCAAGAATGATGTCAGTTCTGACTGTGGTCTGTGCCCACTGGCCAGGGCACCTTGGCCAATACCAGACCTTACCTTGAAGTAGCACCGGACAAACTTGGCCATGGGGTAGTTGTTGATATCTAGGGGCAGTGTGACTCGGGGTTCAGTCTGGAGCCGGGGTGTCCGCATAGGGGCCACTTGAGGGACCTTGGGCAGCCTGAGGCCTATAGAGAGTGAGGCATGAGGTAACTTCACCCTCACCCGCATTCCCTTCCCTATTGTCCAGAGCTAACATACCTGCCACTGCTTGCAAGAGCACAGCCAGCTCGGCTGGGACCTCCAGGTGTCCCACGGCCACCACTTCCCGCTTGCTCAGCTCCTGGGGAACAGCAGATAATGAGGGAATAGCCTGCTACACTCCCACCTGGCAGTCTCCCTCCCTGTCCCCTGCTGCCACCCAGAGCTGCACCCACCTCCTGCTCCCGCAGCCGCACCTCCTCCACCCGGCGCCTGCGTTCTGCCCTCAGCTGCAGGAGAGCAGATGGTCAGGGCAGGATGGCAGGCAGAGACGCTGGCGGCCCAGGCAGGGCAGGCCAGGCTCACAGAGTGGCTGGCATAGGAGGGGCAACTTTGTGCAGCTGCAGCCTGAAGGCCACTCCTCCTTTCAGAGAGGAGCAGAGCTGGCCGAGGTGGCCAGAGAAGCAGGAAGGGGAAATGAGAAAGAGAGAGAGAGGAGCAGACAACGAGCAAGACTTTGGGAAAAGACACACGGGAGGACTCTGGGAGCTCTAAGCAGCGAGCATCATGCAAACAATGTCCCTTTCCATCATGTGACAAAACCTTGAGTAAAAGCTATGTAGTCCCTCCATGACTTGGGAATGGCATTTGTCTTCCTGGCAGTTCGTTAATGTGACAATGGGCTGGGTCTAATCCCAAGGTCAGAGCCAGACCATAGCCAGGGATGCTCAGGTGACCAAGCTGTGACTGTGTCCAATTCCCACAGACCCCCAACCCCAGTTCCAGGCCAGTCTTCCCCATACCACATCCCAACTGACTCTCTGCACCAACCTCAAGGGGAAGATGGGAAGTTGAGGCCACAGAGGGACCAAGACTACACTGCTTTACGTGGCAGAGTGGGGACTGGAGCCCAAGATTATCTGAAGTCAAAAGTCTTTTCCATTGGGAGCGAGTACCTCCCCTACCATAGACCCCTGCACTCAGGCCCTGTACCTTGAGGTAGCGCCGGTGGTCCATGTACATGTGTACCAGGGCTCGGAACTTAATCAGGCTCCTTCTCATCTGCTGGTAGCGTTGCCTGGGGACCGGGGAGTTTAACCAAAGGTGACAGGGTGCCCAAGGGGCAGTGGTGCCTCTGCCAATTGTGTCTGGGAGCCAGTGCCCACATCTCACTCTGGGACCCTTGCTGAATGGACTCCCACTGAGTTAAGAGGGCCTGGCAGTGGGTAAAAGGACACCCAAAAGCAGAAACATTGAGAATCGAATCATTCTTCCTGCAGAGGGTCCTCTTTCCACAAGAAGCTCACTGCTTGAGTTTCAGCATGGCCTCTCCCAAGCCTGAGCACAGGGTCCCAGGGAGTCCTGCTTTCTTTGAGCCCCACCTGGCAAGGTAGCCACGCGCTCGGCTCTGCAGCAGGATGATCTTACGGCGCAGAGAGCGAAAACGCCGCTGGATGAAGAAGCCACGGAGGTGGCGCTGCAATGTGAGGGCTGCCAGGTTCAGGACGTGCTCCCGCATGCTTTCCAACAGCTGGTGCAGATGTTCCTTAAGGAACAGCTGGGGACAGAAAGCAGGTACGAGGTGGGTAAGAGCCAGGAGGCTGAACCTCCCACTCAGAGGTTCATGGAGACAGGGCAGGGTAGCTGCCAGGAGCTGGACTGCAGGGAGGGCTGAGTTCAGGGAGGTGAAAGAAAGGAGGCTGGTGCCCAGGGAGGGAAAGGATTCCACGTGGCCAGCCCAGTGGGATGGTTTCCAGGACACAAATCTTATTTTAACTTTGATGATACAGAGAACACTGAGCTAAACATCCTCAGCCCGTTTTAAAAATTTGATTTTGAGAGAAGGTCTTGTTAAGTGTCCAAGCTGGGCTGGAACCTGTGATCCTTCTGCCTTGGCCTCCTGAATAGCTGGGATGGTACATGTGCCACCACTCCTGGCTGGGACAGAAATCCTTAGGGGGGACCCTTCTGACTCCCAAGCCTATATAGTTCAGGGCCTGTACACTTGGGGTCTCCAGGGACTGAACATGGGACTGAACTCACCTTACTAACCCCAACTCGGTACATGTTTGGCATGACTGTACACAGGCGGCTCAGCACTGACACACACATGTCCCCGTTAGCTGGTAGGTTGTGCTTGAGGGCCACCAGGCAGCGATACCTGTGGGGGTCCAAACTCAGCCCAAAGTTCTATCTATGCCAGGAGCCTAACAGGCCACAGGGTTACCACCCCAGCCCTGTGTCCCAGAATCTGGATCCCAGTGCTGGCCTTATTGATAGTGTCAACTAATCAGAGAATGTCCTCAAGAATACTGGATATCATAAAATTTTAATAGGCAATTTCAGTAGAATAAGACATTTTACTGCCATCTGCTGGACAGTTGTCATAATAACTATTAAAATCACCCTTCTATGGCATCAACATTAGATACTCCAATACTGAATTTTTTTCAGTAAAATAATATTTTTCAGTAAAATAATAAATATATCTAATATATCATGTAATAGCTAGAATGAGTCTTATAGAGTATACAACCTGCACAACTATGCATTTTTGAGTGCTATGTTGTCTGGGTTGTGAATGCCTAGGGTCATAGGGGCTTGGGTAGGGGTCCACGAAACTCAGGAGCTACCTTAACGGAAATACCTGTCAACAAACACCTGGAAAGGCAGCCGCACCGGGAAGCCCTCCTTACGGATCCGCACAGTCTCCAGAACCCCCGAATAGCGTAACTGGGTCATCACCACATCTGGCTCAAAGAGACCTGGCTCCTGGAGGGGTGCCCAGAGAGGGATTCTATGCGGTGGCCCACCCATGTGCAATGGCACTGTCAGTGGTGAAGTTTCCACAGGAGCCAGGCAAGTGGAGGTCTAAAGAGGCCAAGCCACCTGTTCAAGGTCACACAGCACAGGAGGATTTGGCTTTCCCAGAGGCCTCGGCTCTCACTTACCTTCTTGTGGTTGGGCTTCAGGCAACGCACGAACAAAGGGTTACACCTGGGCAAGGGCAGTAGGAGGGCAGTGTGAGATGTCAGAGAAGAAGGATGCTCACCTACCGAGGATCTTGGGTGCACTAAAGGTGAGGTTGGTGTTTTTCCCCCCCTACCTCTCCATCTTTTCCACCAGATCCAAGAGTGATTGTTGGAACTTGGCAGCCACTGTGTGTGCTTTGTAGAGTCGGGTCATGGAGCTGCTCTTGCCCAGTCGCTGAGGGGCAGCCTGTGGAGCATGGCTGGAGAAGAGGTGTGCCACCACCTGGGCAGGTGTGCCATGGCCAGGAGAGACAAGGTGACAATCAGGGGAAACGGAGAGGTAAGGGCCAAGAAAAAGAACAGAGGATTCAAAGGCCTGAACTGAAGGACTCTGAGAAACAATTAGGCTTCTGCCTTCTCTGCCATCCTGGCTTGCTTACTTTTCAAAAAAGGGGGCTTAGCACCCATCCCACAATGGGACTGGCTTTTTCTCTTTTACTCTGGGGAACACAGTCACCGACTGTACCTGCCCCTGGGGGTGGCCTATCATATACAGGGCTGTGAACTCTGCCTGATGACCTCAGGAGGAGTGTGGCCATTTGACCTGAAGAGGAAGTGGAGAACCGAAGGGAAATGATGCAATCTGACCTGCGCTCTGACAGAAGGCCATCTGCTGACCAGTAGAGGACTAATGGGGGGGCCTCACCCAGCCTTCAGGGAACACAATCAGGCCCCCAACATCTCCCTCTCTGCCTCATGGCAGCACTGGGGAGAGGGTTCAGACAAACAGTTCAGAACCCAGTGGGCAAGGAAGAGGTGAGCTGGGTTGGAGGAATGACATGACCAGGCAAGAACCAGTCAAATAGGGAGGGAAGGGGCGGGTTGAGGCTGATTGGATACAGGATGCAGGTTGGAAGCACTCTGGCTGCACTGGAAGCGGGCCTCGCTCACCCTCGTCCGACTCCGTATGAACAGGTCCAGGACATCCTGGCGCACCTGGTCGTGGTTCTTGTCCAAAAACTTGTGCACCTGGAAAATGGGGCCGGCAAGGGAATAGGGGGTAGACTATGCTAGCTCTGACACTGCCCTGTACCACACAGGTGCAGGGCAGAGGCATAACCCACCCCGGGATGTGCCAGAGACTGTTTCCTACTCCTTCTCCTGCTTCCTCCCTCCTGGTCAGAGACTCTTGTGCCCTTGGTAACCCTGGCCCTGCCTCCACCAGACCTCTGTCTCTGTCTATCACAGGACTGGACCCAACTCATTGCTGTGGCCTCCTGGTCCAGCCCCACCACAAGCCTCACTCCCAGGAAGGGGCATCAATCTTGGCTTCACAGGACCAGTCTCTGCCCTGTCCCCAGGTGCCAGACTGCCAGGGTTGGAATACATCCGATAATGGTGATATCATTACCAAAGTAGATACTTATGATAAGCTCTACCCTAGGCTTCTCATATGCACCTAGGAGATGGGCACTGTTATCCTCATTTTCTAGAAGATACAAACTGCAGCTCAGAGAGATTAAATGACTTTCCTAAAGTTGCACAGCTAGAAGCTGCAGTATGAGTTAAAATGAGGTGTGTGTGGCACCCACAGTGTGCTTTCCATTTCCAGCTTGCAGGGGAAATGCAGCCCCTACACTCTGGGGGCTGTTTTGCGTCTCACCTGATAGGTGACCTTGCCTGCGTAGTGTTTGATGGTGAACTCAGGTAGCGGCATTTTGGGCTTGGAGTACAGTGGGTTGGCGCCATGGTGGTAGTGGCACTTCTGCAGGAATGTGTGGTCTGTGGCCTGGGGATAGGTGGGGATTAGCGGGTGGGCACCTTTCTCCTGACCTACTAGCAAATTCTCCATCCCTGACTGCTCCCGAGGGCTGTGGAGAGGAACAACTCATAGCTTTCTATGGCTGCCCATAGCCCTGGGTGGAGAAGCAAGCACCTCAGTCAGATACTGGAGAACCTAAGTGGACCCCTGCAGACAAATGTAGCTGAATCAGCTCCCAACAGCCTGTGGCACTCCCACTCTGTCAGGATTTGAAGCTCCTCCAGGAAGTCCTCTTGGGTTTTTCAGGATGGTGCAACCCTTTCCCTGGATGTCCACGTGTCCCCCCCTCCCCCCCCCCCGTCTAGTATCAATCACCTATGTTGTGAATCGTAGGGTGGAGTCTCAATTCCCTACTTTCCATTCAGAGAGGGACCCAAGGTAGGATGAGGCCCAGGATTCTCAAAGACCTTAGGGACCCGAGCAGGTATACGAGTAGCACAACTCACCTGTGGGAAGCAGCACTGGTCATCGAGGATACGCAAGATGCCATAGGGTCTAAGAGAGATGAGATTGATGCAGGGCTGATTGTCAGCAAAGGAGATCTCCCGCCAGTCAATCTGCTCACGGATGTACTCCTCCTGCAGACATCAGGCAGTACAGGCTGAGTCTCTTGGGCTTGCCCAGACCCTATCCAACCCGCCTCTCAAGCTGACTAGAACATCTCTGCTTGCATATTTCCTCCCTCCAGGTCAGAGACTCTTGTTCCCTTGGTAACCCTGGCCCTGCCTCCACCAGACCTCTGTCTCTTGGAACTTGCTCCCAAACAGAGCAGTCTGAGCAAAAGGTCAAAAGGACCTCTTTCTAGAGGCCCTCTCTCTGCATTCAGCACCTAGCACATACACCTCCAGAACACAAGGCTTCTTCGCATGGGCTAGTCCCTGCCCAGAATGCCTTTCCCTGCACTTGTCTCCCAATGGCCTCCGAATTGCTCTTAGAAACCGGTATGTTCTTGTCTGTCTCCAAAGAGGTCCACCGGCCAGTAAGGATGGGAACAGGACGTTCACAAGCTGCACACCTGCTCCTCCTGGAAGATGATCTTGTTGAAAAGGTACTGGAGGTTCTCATTGGCATAGTTAATGCACAGCTGCTCAAAGCTGTTGAAGCTCAGGTCCTGCAGAGGGGGCAGTGTGTGGCAGGCAGGCTGGTACCCCTTGGTTAGCAGCTCATTTGTCCCACCTTGGGCCCTACCCACTCAGGCCCTCCTTGTCTTTCACAGAAGCAGCTTTATGAGCTGAAGCCTGATCACAGAACCTGCTCAGACCTGCTCTGGGCCCACTACCCCCAGGACACTACCTGGCAGTTCAGGTCCTGGCAGCACAAATAGAAGCTAAAGCTCAGGTCATGGATAGAGTCTTTTGCTTGGATTTGAATCCTGCCTCTGCCACTTTCTAGCTGAATGGCCTCAGTTTGCCCATTTGTAAAATGGCTTACCCATTTTTCCTGCCTTACAAGTCTGTTATGAGATGAACTGAATTAATATTAGCACCTGGCATGTAACAGGTGTTGTGTGAATGTTGTTACGGCTTCTATTACTGTGACCTTGCGTGTCTCACCATTTCCCCTCTGTGCACTCAACACAGCAGCACCCCGGAAAGACATCAGTCTTTGACACCAGGCCCTACCACATGCCCTGGCCTTTGTTGCTGCTGTTTCCTCCCACAGAATACCTTTACTGCTTTCAGGAATGTCTTCTCCTCAAGGAAGCCTCTCTGGCCCAATTCCTGCAGTGCTCACCTTGCACAGGGCCACTTGTCTCAAACCTCTGATCACATGGACCCTTCAGAATCTATCCCGACCCCAATTCAACCCCACTGAGAAGCTCCCCAAGAGTAAAAGCCTGGTCTGGGCCTTTCTGGGATCCCCAGTGCTGCCCAGCACAGGGCCAGGTACTGGGTTGAGAAGGCAGCAGAATAGATTGGGTAGGTGATGGTGGGAGGAGGCTGTCATCATCAGGGGTATGTGAGCAGGAAGGGCAGGCAGCAATCCTTCACCTATGTCTCCCCTGCCACCGTCCACACAGCCCCACCTCAAAGCCATAGATGTCCAGGATGGCAATGGACAGCGTGTCCTGCTGTGGGGATACCAGGGCATTGACTCTGGCAATCAGCCAGCCGAACAGCAGTGAGTACAAGACCTTGGCGATAGCATCCCTGGAGGGGAGAGGCAGTGCTGGGGCGTGTGGCACAGGATGGGGTATTGGGGTCTAGGGGCTCAGGCAGGGAGGGGCGTAGCCTCACCTGGCATCCACAGCACTTTCCACAGTCAGGGGCGTGAAGATCTTCTCTCTCATGGTCTCCTGGGGAGGAACATGGCTTTTGAGTGGCAGCAGGCTGGCCACTGCCTCCAGGAAGCCCCTAGAGGGCTGGAGGTCTGGAGGCACGGGATAGGGGGCTGGAGAGATGCCACGATTTTTCTCAAGCCCACATTTGGCCAAAGACAAGACAGGATCCCCTTTTTCCCTCTCTGCCTAGAGGTGTGGGGATGGGAGGGCACTGGTCTGATGGGGAAGGGAGACCTTAGCAGGGAATAAGGCCTATGGCTATGAAAATCAGGGGGAGGCTCCACTCCAGGGAGAGTCAGGGAAGGCTTCCAGGAGGAAGGGGTACCCATGTTGGGTCTAGAAGGATTAGGAGGCATGAAAAGAGGAAGAACATTCCAGGCACAGAGAGCTGGCTCCATAACGGCCTAGAGGTTAGGAGCTTAATGCCTTTGGAGCCTGAGGTTGCTCTGACCCACATGATAGGGACAGAGAGAGAAGCGAGGAGAGAGGAGCCCACAGAGGACAAGTAGGGCAAACTGTCCAGGCTCTGGTAAGACGCCCTGTCAGAATCTGCCTGCTAACTCACGGTCACTTTGAAGGTGATGGCCTTCTGCAGGCCCTCAGGAGAGATCTGCAGCAGCTCAGCCACGGCCTGGATCTCCCGGGCACTCACTACCGAGGCCACCTCCTGCGTATCCGTCTGTGCAAAACAGCAATTGTGCTGTGAACTAGACAAGCTGAGCTTAAAGTTCCCATGAAAAACTGAAATGAGCTAGAACTGCAAAGAAAATTCTGGAAAAGAAGCTGGGCATGGAAGCACCGTAATTCAGCATTTAAGAGGCCGAGGAAGTAGGATCTCGACCTCGAGGCCAGTCTGGACAATTCAGCAAGTTCATTTCCATCCTGGACTACAGAATGAAACCCTGTTTCAACATACAAAAAATGGAAAAACAAACAAACAAACAAACAAACAAACTCTGGAAAAGCTAGGCATAGTGGCACACGCTTGTAATCCCAACAGGCAGGATGTTGTGAGTTTGAGACCAGCCTGGGAAAAAAGCATGACTAAGACTTTGTAAGGTAGTAAAAACATAATGCAGTAATTGGAACTGCATGGTCAGACTGAAGGCATAACTAGCAGTAGAGTATCTGTTTTCTCCCAGGACCAAATAAACAAAACAACATGATCAAAGACATATGGTACATAAACCAGCCAATGAAGTACGTTAGAAAGTCTGGTATTAGATATATCTAATTATAATTATAATTATAATTATAATTATAATTAGATATATCTAATGTATATAGTAATTCAGTACACGATAAACACTTTAGGATACCAGGATAGTCTAAGTGGGGAACTGAGACAAAGTCAGTTCAGGCCAGTTTTGAACACTTGATTCTCCTGCCTCAGCCTTCTAAGAGTTGGGATTATAGGCATGCACTGTGCTACCACAAATCCTAAAATTTATTGAAAAGAATTGTAAGAGACAGTTGTTATAATTTTAGAGCTAGATTTTTTCTAAGAATGACAAAAAGGCAAAATTTTACCTAAGAAAATGTTAATAAATGCACTGCCTAAAAGTAATATTAAAATAATCTGCATGGAAAAAAAAAACTCCAAAGAAATGGCAAAAAAATTGTAAAGAAAATCAAAACATAAATGACAAACTGGAAAATACATTTAAATTCATGTCAAAAACAAAGATTTGACTCCTCTCAGGAATACTAAAGCTTTCACATATCAATAAGAAAAAGATAAACAGCTCCAAGGGGTTGCAGAACAAATATGTGCATAGTGTAACCTGGAAGAGAGGTATGGAAGCCTTAGAAAAGGGGCTGTGTCAGGCAGTGGGATCTCCTCACCTCATACTTCTCGAAATACACATTCCCCAGGTGTAGGATGGAGGCCAGGATGCGGAAGATGCTGTCTTGGTCCTCACTGCTGAAGCCCAGCACCTCCATGGCAGCCAGGAGCCGGCGGAAGTCATCAGCATCACTCTTCCCTGGGATCTCACAGTTCCCACCCTGGCAAGAGCAGGGGCTGAGGTCAGGGATGGTCAGTATGGTCCAAGCTGGTTCCTCAAGCTCTTGTTTCACTCTCATGGGCCAGGAGGGTTCTGAGGGGTCTCAGGACAGGCTGCAGAGATCCCAAATGTGACGAGTAGCAGCCCAACGTTAATGATAATGAGGCGGTAGCCAAGGTGCAAAGAGTATCCTGCACACCAGGATTAAGTTCATTACCTGCCTCGACTCATCAGTATGTCACTATATCCCTGCACAGGGCCACCACGGGGCTTTTGCTAAGTTTTTATTAGTACATTGGAGGTACCTAATGATTGCATTCATCCTGGGAGACAGATACATGTACATATCTTAATCCTTCTTCCCTCTTTCTCTTTCCTTTCTAGATCACTGTCCCATTTGCAAAAATCTGTTTCTCTGTTCCCTATTGCCTATCTTTTACTTTGCCCTTTAAGCTTTACAGGGGTACTATGTTGTCTTCATTTCACAGTTAAGGAAACTGAGACACAGAAAAGAGACAAGGAGCAGTCACAGGTTGGCTAGCTCTATTCTAGCCACTGCTCTGGGACCTGGACATTCCTGTTCTCCTGACAGAGATACGATGTCTCAAATCCAGACTTTCCCTCCCTCTCCAAGCCTTCATCCCTTTCACTGGACATTATGATACCACAGCTGGGTTCCAGGGCCCACCCAGGAGTGCTGGAGCTTTGAATGTTTGCAGGTGCTCACCTGGTTCAGGTAGTAGTAGGTCTCAGCTTCCTGAAGGCTAAAGGCCTGCCGCAGTTGAGCAGGCAGCCCTGCCAGCAGCTCATAGAAAATGTGGTAATTCCTCTCATTTTTGGCCTGCAGAGTGAATGAGTGGATGCAGAGAAGGGAGACACCCACCTTGGGGACCCCCAGACACACAGACAGATCCAGGTATGCTCACAAACATAAACATGCCCAAGGGCCTGCAGGTGAATTCAGGCACCTTTGCGATGAGTAGTATGTGGGAGTGGGGAAGCCTAGATTAGTGGTGGGATTTTATTTTGTTTGGAAAAATCAGAGGAGACAGCCTGTCCTTTCTCTTGTGGCTGGCCATACATGCCTACAGCCTGGATGTGCACCCAGGGGTTTCCTGACAGAGTACTCGGTCAAGGCAGCTGAGTCCTTCCTGTGCCCCAGGCTATGTCCTAGATTAACAGAAACCCCTGATATCTTGGTGCCCACTCTCTAGCTGGAAAGACACACTCAACAGATCCTTGGTTAAAATGTAAAATATTAAAAAGCACTCTGGATAGAAATAAAGCACTTAAGTGGTGAGAGTTCTGGTGAGGTGGAGAGGGTCTGCATTTGTAAATGGAGTAGCTTCCCTGAGCAGAGCACACACAGGGAAGGCTTAGAGGAGGTAAGGGGCTTGGCTGTGCAGGCATCTTGTAGATGAGTGCTCCTAGAAGGGGGATACAGTAGTTGCAAAGACCATGAGACCCAAGCATGTCTGGTTTGTTCAGGGATTGGGTGTAGCCAGTATGGCTGCAGGAGTTGGGAGAGGTGGCGAGGTCACAGGCTCACTTGTGTATACATACATATGCTCCTGTGCATGCATTTGTTCATAATTGGATAGCTCTCCAGCCCTGTAGGTACCAGGCTGTGAGTGTCTGTACCTCCCCATCCCTCCATGCACATAGGCCTAGAAGAGGCAACCCACCTGAAACACAATCCGGGATTTCTCCAGCAGGTACTGGGAGGTTATGGCACCAGAGATCACGCCCCTGGGATGGGGAGCACAGTCAGCTCCAGAGATAGGAGGTAAGGCTTAGAGAGGGGACTGTCAGCTGGTTGGCCCTGGGAGCTTCTGAGACAGGTGGATGGGGTTGCATGGCCTTTGGGAACCTCATCATGGTCCCACTCACCCTTCCAGAAAGATCTCTACGAACTTCCCAAAGCGGCTGGAGTTGTCATTTCTGACGGTTTTGGCATTACCGAAGGACTCCAAGAGAGGTGTTGCTTCCAGGATCTGGGCCCCAGAAGGAGAGGAGAGTTTGGGGTGTTTAGTAAGTTCTGGAACTGAGGGTAGGAGATTGGGGGGACATCTAGATACAGAATGCCCTTGTTGAAAGGTGATCAAAAAGGGATTCCATAAAATCCTGGGGTTACCCCAATGCCCTCACCCCATGCAATCCCACTACTTCACAGCAAGCTCCATGCTATCCACTCCCAGACCCTGGGTTCCACATACATCAGCCCTTGACCGCAAACCCCAGCCCCAGCCCAGGACAGACCTCTTGGATGCCTATGGATCTTCTTCCTCTGGATGCCTTATCCTGTCTACAAGCATCACAGAAGCATGCACGAGTACACACACACACAACAAGTACCTTTATCTTCAGGAGCACCAGTGAAGGGCGAACAGGAATGAAGGACAAGAACAGAAATGGGTTACTGATAGGAATGATCATCTCTCTCCCCAGGAAACCAGGAAGGAGCCTGGGACCCAGGAGGAACCAGCCAGTCCTCTGTGATGCAAACCTGTGCACCTCATACCAGGTGTTCAAGTTTTGGGAATACAATGTGTCTCCAGAGTGCTGGAGTCTATCAGGTCTGCCTGCCACAAGTCTGGGGAAGTCCTCTTCTCCCTGCCCATGGCTGACAGTCCCCTGGGCTCCTCAAGCTCCTCTCTGAACCAGACCTCTCCTGCTGTCTCATTGTAGCCATCAGAGGGCTCTTTGAAAACCTACATGAGTGGGCCAGGGATATAGCTCAGTTAAGCTATAGCACCTGCTTAAGCACTTGCTTGGCAGGCACAACGTCAGGAGTTTGATCCCTGGTACTAAAAAAGAAAGAAAGGAAAACCTATTTAGGGCACCTTACCTCTAGGTCTCCAGCTTTCTTCAGGCTCAAAACCGATTTTTCTATGACCTCCAAGGTCCAGCCCTGGCCAGCTCCATCATGTGCTTGTCTCTGTTCCCTTACACTGTCCAGCCCAGCTCACTGTTCACATAACACCAAGGCACACTCCTGTCTCAGCATTTGCATCTACCACTTCTGCTGCCTGGAAGCTGCTCTCAGGGTCTGCATGGTCCCCTCACCTCCATCAAGGAAGCCTCCTGGGCCACCTGGATTCCCTCCCTCTCAACTCTCAGCACCCTTGCAAGCTCCACTTCCTTGTCTGTTTCTTAGGTATTGTTCATCTTCCTACCAGAATATTAGCCTCTAGGTGCATAATTGCATCTGTACACCTCTGAGTCTCAGCATCTGCCTGTGACTAGTGCATAATACGTCTTCAAAAGCTCACCAAATAGCTTTAAAAAGGTAAAAGATCTAACGAGCAGATCGGCCTAGGGCAAGCACAGGTGATAATAGCTCCCACCCATTAAGCACCTACTATGAGTCAGACCACTGCTCTATGACACTGATAACCTATGAACTAAGTGCTAATATCACCACTGTTTTTGCATAGTAGTTTTCTAAACAGATTCTTAGTCTTTTTTCAAATATATTTTATTTCAAAGAGGAAAAAAAGAAACAATAAATAAAACAAAATTTTAAAGCATGGGTATGACAATGCTACATACTTTACATATTATTATGCCCAAATCATTCACCCAGAGCACAAGACATCTGCTTTCAATTGTCCAAACAATACTAGCACAAATCTTTCTCTCTCTCCAGTGAACATAGAGAAATCAGTAGTATAATTATCTTAACCATCATTTTTATGTACACATATATACATATACACATGTTGTTTCTTTCAACTAGTGAGACAATATAATGTTTACACATGTGTGTCTGATTTATTTTACTTATGATTATGGTCTTAAGTTGCATCCATTTACCTATACAAGTCTAGTTTATCTTTCTTTATGGCTGAGTATTACCTTAGAGTAGAAAAGTACCACATCTTTTTTATCCATTCCTCAATCAAGGATTAGATTTAGGTTGTTTCCAAAATCTAGCTATTACAAATTGTACTGCTATGAATATGGGTGTACATATATTGATGTGGTAGGATGTTTTCAGTTCTTCTGGGAAGATGCCCAGAAGGGGAACAGCTGGGTCAAATGGGACCTCTAGTCCTAGTTTTTAAGGAATCTCTGCACTAATTTCCGCAGTGGTTGCATTCCCATCAACAGTGGAGAAGGATTCCTTTTTGCCCACATCCCCGCCAGCATTTGTTATTGCTTGATTTCTTGACAATAGCCATTCTTTCAGGGGAGGTGGGAGCTCAGTGTTGTTTTAATTTGCAACTCTTAAATGACCAGTGATGCTGAACATTTTTTCACATATTTATTTGCTGTTTGTATTTCTTCATCTGAGAAGTGTGCATTCATCTCAGATGCCCATTTTTGGATTAGGTTTTAAATCTGGAAGGACTAATTTTTGAGTTCTTTATATGCTAAGCAGATACTTTGAAAAGTGACATGATTTGCCCAGGAATCTCAGAATCTGCGATGGGACCCTAACAGGACAGTGACAAGCACGTGCTAGCAAGAACACAGAATTTTTCTTTGCCTAAGTCATTTCCTCAGGATGAAGGGAAGAAGCAGGGAGGCCTGGGCAATGCAGAAATCACACCTGTGACCCTGGGAGTGTTGCCAGTCACTCCATTTGTTCAGCTACCATTCTGTTTTATCCAAGACTGCTGTGCCCATTATATAGAAAAGAACAGACAGGTTTAGAAAGGACAGGAGCTGGTCTGTGGTTGCCCAGTGAGTCAAGGTCAGACTAGGCATTGCTTTACACCAGTGGTGGCAAACTTATGGCATGCGTTTGTTATCACTGAAAGCTCTAAAACATTCACCATCAGTATTTTATACTATTCCTGGGGGCCCCTTGAGGGCACCTGAAGGTGGTGGGTCATGTCTCTGTTCCTGGTGCCCAGCGCAGGGCAGAGCATGAAGCCAGAACCTGGAATAGAGGGCTCCTGGACTGGAATAGATGAACAGTGGAGAGGCAGACACTACAACTCAGGTCCGAGTTAGTCAGGGCACAGCACTCCTCAAGCTACATGATTAGCTTCAGTGAGAACACATGACCAAAACCTGTCCAATGAGGAGCCCTGAGACTTTTTCTGAAAAACTAGAAGATATGAGTCCTATCGAATCTACTATACCATCCGGGTGATCAATGGGGGTGACAGACTGAGGATGATGGACATACATGAGGAAGACTGGGACAAAGATAGACGATGTTTAAGACCCAGCCATACTTAACTGTCCAATGACAGAAGCAGGGCGGAGCTGTGATTAAGAAAGGAGCCGGGGCTGGGGATTTAGCTCAGCGGCATAAGCGCCTGTCTTGCAAGCAGGCAGTCGAGAGTTCAATCGCTGGTACCAATAAAAACGAAAAAGACCAAAAAAAAAAAAAAAAAAAAAAAGGAGCCCTAGAGCCACGCTGCTGGCAACCATGTTCTTACGTCTGTGGCATGCTAAGCACAGAAGCTCCCAGACTCACTCATTTTCCCTAAAGCTCTCTACCACATGGCACAAATCTCAATTCCTCCATTGCCTCGCCTTGGGTCATTCCCAAGTTAACTCCTTTTCAGACCTCAGTTTCCCACACCTGGGGGGCACTTCTTCTTCTTCTTCTTTTTTTTTTTTTAAAGCTTATGCCGCTGAGTTAAATCTCCAGCCCCTGGGGGGCACTTCTTAACAGACCTGCTCCTCCACCACCCTGCCTGCCAGGAGGCTGAACAGCTGTGTCACTCTCTGGTTGAGCCCCTCTTATGCCTCTGTCTGATCCTTCTGCAGATCCTTAGATCATTAGCTAGTTTTAATATACATCAGGATTCAGCCTCACACACTGCTACTGCTCTGGCCTGGCCCCCTGTCCTTTCTCATCTAGGCTCCGTGCTGCTGCTCTGCTGTCCCTTGAGTGCCCCAGCATACTCAGACTCAGGGACTTTGCACGTGCTTTCCCCTTGGCTCCTTCATTCTTCCCCATGGTGCTTCTCCCCACTCCCTGAGTACTTACGGTACAGCCCTCAACTCTCTTTATCCTCCTACTGATTTTCTCCTCTCCAACACACCTTTTTACAAATATGAGATGTGACCGAAATAAAGTTAATGTTTAACTTTTTATAATTTATTACAGTAAAAGACGCATTGCTATTAATCCCTCTCAAAACACTTCACTCCAAACGAACATCACACAGCTCTTGGCAGCTTCTGAAGCAGTTCTAGAAAGTCCTCTTTTGTGGGTGTGTCATAAAAAATACTGCTGAGTACTGCTGCCAGGTGCCATCCAAAACATCATGGTGCATCTTCATCCACTTTATTCACAAAATCTGGCACTATACAACTTCCCGTTCTTTCCAAAAGTCAAAATGACTATGAAAGGTAGATATTTTGAAGTCAGGGCATGGAAATAACATAAATAAAGACATGAAAAAGGACTTCCAGAATGCTTGAGACACTGGCAAGAGCAGTAGGTAAATGTGTTTGAAGCAAGAGGTAATACTTTGAAGGAGATTAATGGCAATGAGTCTTTTACTGTGATACCTTTTTAAAACGTTAACTGTATTTTTATAACACTATGTATATAATGTACTTATAGGTACTTATATATTTTTTCCTTTCTGCCTCTTCCACCAGGAGGAAATTCCCACAGGGGTGTGAACATCTGTCTGAGTTAGTGCTGCCTCCTCCACAGTGCCCGGCAAGATTTAGCATTCTCCTAATCGGCAAATCTCTGATCCAGCATAGAGGCTGGGCCAGTGTCCTCTGACACCCCCAGGCTGGTACCTGCTGCACCCTAACCTCATGTACCACCACTCCCGGACATGTCCTGCCTCTTCAGTGCTAAGGGCTGCACAGACTCTCAATGTGAGAATATAATGGCCCTGGGACTATAACTAGGAAGGTGAGGCCAGGTAGAGAGACAGGGCTGACTGCCCTGCCCATTTGGTCTCTACTCTGACAGAGGGTGGATAGATGGCTGCGTGCCTCAGTGTAACCACCTCCCAGTTCTCTGGTGCTTCTCTCAGAGGGACGGCACAAAGAGCAGGCCTAGGTCAACCTAACCCTTCAAAACCTCAGCCTCCCAATTGCCCAAGTTCGACCAAGGAGTCTTGCCTCTTAGGGAGCATGTTGTAGCTTGGCATAATTAACACCATCTTGAGCCCTGCCTTTAACTAGTGCCCTGTATTCAGGAAAATGGAAAATTACTCATGGTATAAGACCCATGAGAAAAGCAGAATGAGCTGTACCCGCAGGAGAAAAATTAACCTGCTCAACAAAAGAAGCACGGTACAGGTGTCAACCAAAAATTAATGAAAGTTTCGAGCTAAACTGTTTCCAACAGGATGTCTTTTGTGATTCACTCTTAAAAACTCTGTAATTTCCAGTTTGGTGCCACTGTTTGGACCCTGAGACAGGGGGGTTTGTATATGAGTGGTCCTGAGCTCAGTTAATATATTTCAAATTTATCAATTTGGCTGCTTGGATTCCTATATTGTTCACGAACCCACCTTAGAGAATACGAGGCATGTTCAGCAAGGGTGCTTGACAGAAAGTCCTGGGGAGACAGACCGACAAAGCAAGAAACAGACTTACCTGCTGCATGACATCCCTCTTTTGGTTCATGGCAGCCAGGTAGCGCAGAATCAGCTTGGTGGCCTCAGTTTTGCCAGAGCCGCTCTCTCCACTGACCAGGTAAAGGGGCAGAGTGAGAGTCAATCTTTTACCGTCTCTCTGGATTCTCTCCGATTCACCATAAAGAAAGGGGCTATGGGCATGGCTGGCTCAGATGTACCTGAAGCCTAGCTCACCTGATGATTATGCACTGGTTCTGTTTGGCATCAAGCATTTTGGCGAAGGCGAGATTAGCAATCGCAAAGAGGTGTCTGTCGAGACAGGTCATTAGATGTCACTAGAAAAAGCCTTGCTGATGGCGTCTGGGTGGTGACGTTGATAGTCTGGTGTCTCTATCCAGCCAAGCAGCCAATCCCATATACCCCTTACCCCCTGGAAATATGCCCATGGCCATGCTTATCCTAAGCTACAGTGGCTCCCAGGGAGGGCCACGGCCAGGTCTGGGGAGACACTATGAGTTGATTACATGGCCTGCCCATTCTTTTCAGCCCTGACCCATGGCTGAGGGCGGCCTAGGACTTGCCAAGTTCAGCGAGAGACTCAGGAGACCCCAGGGCAGCCCCCCTCCAGTCCCACAGACACTCACGGGGGATTATCTCCCAGGGCCCTCCCGCTGTACTGCTGTACTTGCTCCGGCCCGTAGATCCCGAACATTTGATATGGGTTCATGGACACCAAGATGCTGCCGATGTATGTCTGCTGGCAGATGATGGCTTCAGTGTTGGGACTCCTGGAGGCCCTCCCTCCCTGCTGCAGGAGACTGGGCCCCCTTTCTAGCAGGATGGTTAGCTGGCTACCTTGCCTTAGTGTGACTACCTTGATTCTTCCAGCAATCCCTGTGTTCTAATTACCATGAAGACTGAGGCTGGGAGCAGAGTGGAGTGAGCCAAGCCCTGCAGCCATGATGCTGAAAAAATGGCCACGTCATTTATTTATGATCAGGTGCAGGCTCCAGAACATCTGCCTCACACTGAAGTCAAACCTCCACTGCCTGGAGTGGGGAACCCAGGGCATTTGCAGTAGCCAGTTCCTTCTGGGTATCCCTAACTTCTGTAGTTCCGGGGCTCTGGTCATTCTGAGGCCAGGGGTTTCCCCTCTCACCCCTTTGGCTACTCCCATCCTATGGATTCAAGGACTCTGGAAGTTTTATCTGTAAGATCTCCAGTGTGTGGTGTGTGTGCGTGCATGTGTGTGTGTTTGCATGTGCGTGTGTGTGTGATATTTCTGGATTTCTCATCTCTATGTCTCTGCCTCTAGTGTCCACCATTCTAACGCTATGCTTTAGAACTTCCAGTTTTATAGTTTCCGGCTGTAGTATTTTATGCCAAAATAGTGAAATCCGAGAGCTCAAATAAGAAGTCATAGTTGCGGGATGGATGGGAGAAATCTTACTTCCCACCTGGCCCTAAGAGGTGGCTGACTCCCTAATTCAGACCTAGAGCAGGCCAGCCCCCGGGCTTACATAGATGAGGTTCCGTTCAAATCTGGTCTTGAGATTGGACAGCACAGTGGTCTCCTGGAGGTCTCTAGGAGAACATGGATGTGGGTTGTTAGTGTAGTGTCCTTGGGGCTCCTTCTCCACTCAATGCCTTACTCAGTGGACCTGAGTTTCAGTTTCTGATACTACCCTTGGGAAAGTTACTTTACTTTGATGAGCCTCAGTTTCTTAGTTGACTTTTTTGCTGTGATTTGCATTTTGTTTTTGATACAGGGTCTCATTATGCAATTCAGGCTGGCCTTGAATTCACTGTGTAGCCAATGCTGGCCTTGAACTCATGGTGACACTCCTGCCTCAGCTGCTTGAGTGCTGGCTTTACAGGTGCATGCCACCACACCCAAGATGCCCCAGTTTGTTAATCTGTCCAATGTGTCTAATCATTGTGCCTACTGCCCTGGAGACTAGGAGGACCTTATAAGGTAGCAAACATGAAGACTGAGAGAGTGTGATGGAGCACAGTGCTGACCAGCTCAGCTCCATATTCTGGGCATCTCCGGTGCTCCCAGCACTCTCATGGTCATCCATCCTATCTTGTGGATGAGAAACAGACATGCAGAGGGGAAGCGATGTGCCTACAGTCCCCCAACTAGTAAGTGATGGGGCTGGCATTTGAACTAAAGCCTGTCTGAATTACAGAGCTTTGACTTTGGTATATATTTGGCCTTTAGTGACATTTCATGACACCCATATGCAGACAAAGAAACTGAGGCTCTGAAAGCGTTCTGGGAAGTAAACAGCAGACATTGTCTGAGAGAGTGGGGATCCCACAGTGGCCCTCCCGGGTCCTGCCCACTCACTCCAGCTGTGTCATGTCCTCCACACCATCCTCCCTGCGCTGCTCGCGGCTCCGAATAGAAGGCAGGTTGCGGATGGAGTGCATCTGTGAGAGAGAGGTGGAGTTGGCAGGCTGCAGCGCATCTGTGGGGGCCCAGGCTTGGACAGAC
Organism: Cavia porcellus; assembly: GCF_034190915.1. Taxonomy (NCBI): domain Eukaryota; kingdom Metazoa; phylum Chordata; class Mammalia; order Rodentia; family Caviidae; genus Cavia; species Cavia porcellus. The sequence goes on from NW_026947515.1 coordinate 20,137,618, forward strand.
CTGGACCTTCTCCCATTGTCACAGCAGGAACCTCAGGGCCAGCCCTGTGGGTACAGTAGGCCTCCTCAACACAGAACACAACCCTTGGTACAATCCTCACACACAAGGACTCAAGTCTGTCCTCAGTGCCTGAGTACCCCTGGGGCAAGTCCCTGTGAGTGCCAAGTATCTTGCCTGGAGGCAAGCACACACACATATAGGCACACACTTATCTGTGCCCCATAACCTCAACTCCCCCTTGGATGAGCCCCTTCATCCTGGCAGACTCCTTGTGTTGGCTTTTGTGATAACTTGATGGACATGTTTCCTGATGCATGCACCCTCCAGAAGGGCCAAGATGGAATCTGCCTCAGGATTGTACCCCTGTGCATGGACCCACACGTGGAGACCTTTCAGCTCTCACTACTCCCATGCACATCTGTGATCTTGTAGAATGCCTGTGGATAAGCATGCAGGCCGCCAGTACTTGTCTGGGGGCACACACATGCAGGAACATGCTCTTAATGTCCATTAGAATGTGCACCTAGACAGAGACCTGGGGTCCTCTCTGCCCTGGGGGCTTTGAGAATGAAAGTCCTCATGCCATCTCTGGACTGCAGATTTTCCACAATGTGCACTTATGTACACATATGTATGTGCACGCATGTAGAGCAGACAAGTAACTCAGGAAGCCACATCTGCTCAGACCTTAGCACAGGCTTGCTTTTCATGTTTGGTTGTGGTAGACATGTATGTCCGGGCACACAGGCCTGCAAAGCTCTGCATCTGTGAGCACACATATGTGTACCCTCACCCTTTCCATCCCAGCTGCTCTCCTCCCTGGACAGACAATGAAAGGGAACACCAGTAGGGGCCCTTGTGCGCTGTGTGCCCATCACATGGCTGCTAAGTAGGGCACAAGTATCACCCTTTCGGCCTTGGCCTCAGGCCCACCCATCTGCCCATGTGCTCGCAGCAGCCACAGACCCTGAATAATTCAGCCACTCACGTATTCCAGGGTGAGGAGGGCCCAGGCATCCTTGCCCCTCACCCCTGGGCGCCCTGCGCCCCGTTCCCGCAATGCTGCAGCCCACACGGTACGGGGCACTCGCCGCCGGGGCCAGGGTCCCCCCAAAAGCCAGGCTGCCCCAGTTGCCATTGTCAGGCCCAACTGGCTGGCTGCTCCATGGGGCACCGTCTGAGCAGGCTGAGAAACACCCGCCACCACTGCTTGCCCCGCCCATGCATGGTGTCCCGGGGGAGGCTCCGGTGACCACCTGCTTCCTTCAAGGGCCGTCCAGCATCGGTTCGTGTTCCACTATGAGTGTGGCAACTAGGTACAGGTTGGGCACCCTTCAGGCAGGCTGCCTACCCTGTACCCAACAAGGGCTCCAACCAGACTCCCTGGCTTAGCACCCATTCACTGTGTGCCTCTGAGTTTCAGTTTTCCCACTTTGCACTGAGAAGGCTGAAAAGTTGGGTACTGAGGCCCCCCACACCCCCACCCCCCGTTGTCTAGGATCCTTTGGGCCAGGCTTCTATAAAAGCAACAAAACCCTGAGGGGACAGAGGACTGTAATTTGGGGTGGGTCAGGAGGAGGCACGATCACATGGGCAGGGACACAGGAATCGGCCAGGGCGGATGGGCAAGTTCTGCACTTTGCCCTCAGCTCAGCTGAAACCTCAGTGGGGTACCTGGGGTTGCCTAGGCCAAGATGGTCCAGGGCAGGGCAACTCAGAGCCTGGTCTGGAACTAACCAAGAAAATTCAATTCCTTCCCCAAAGTCATCCAGGAGAAGTTTCCTGCATCTCTGCCATATGTCTGTCTGTGATGGGCATCTCTGGTGCAATAACCAGACTGTAGGAAACCAGGCCTATTTTCCCAACCTTCAGATGGTAGAGTGAGGCCTATGCAGGAAGGCCTGTGCCTCCGGATTGTACCCCTGTGCATGGACCCACACGTGGTGACCTTTCAGCTTGCCGAGGCTCCTCAGGCTACCTCTTGCCCTATTTCCTAGAGCAGAATCCCCAAGCCTTCCCTCTCACCTGGGCCCCATACCTTGTTTTGCCAGCTTTTGGGGTCAACCTCTTTCCAGAGGCCTCTGAGGAACAGGTAGCCAGCTCCAGGGCCTCGGTGTTGAGACTGATGGCGGGCATGTATTTGCGGCCAGGGCAGGTGGGCATCTGCCCGAAGCCAGAGGCGGGGCCGGTGTAGATTGCAGGTTTGGAGCTCTGGTCCATGTTCAGGTTCTGGGGCTGGCTGTTCTGGGGTCTGCGGAGTGGCAGGCCCAGCTCGCTGAAAAGAAGTCAGTTTCCGAACCTGAGGCATGACCACGGCAAAGCGTCCAGGGCAAGCCCGAGATCTCTCACCCGCCTTAGGCAGAGGCCCTGGGGGGCCGGTGGGTGCCAAGGGGGCAGGGGCTCTGGGCAGTGTCTTCCAGCGGCGCCATGGTGGCCATGTGGCCCTTGCCTGGTCACACGTGGCCAGTGGATATGAGAGGCTGAGCCTTAACACCTTCTGCTCTGATGCCACATCCTTGGGAGATGTTAGGATACAAGTTTCTGGCTCTGTTGGTGCCTGGGGTTCCACCCCCAGAGTAGTTTCTTCCGGATGTTCAGGGATGGAGGAGGCTGATTTGGTGAGCTGTCCAGGCCCTGGGTCCTGGTGTCTGCCTGAGATAACACTGGTTGAATCCGAGACTGGGGCTGCAGCCTGGGGAGCCGGAGCCGGCAGGGGGCCCACGTGCTGAAGGAAGGGATTCTTGGGCCGAGAGGATGGCCTGGAAAAGCCTCGAAGGCTACCCACGCCCCCAGGCCAGGGGGAGGGCGGCCGCTGAGTAGGCGACCCATCGCCATCCCAGGTGGGGGCCAGAGGAGGCATGGTCCAGGGAATGTCAGAGTCCTCAGGTTCCTGCGGGCTGTCCCTGTGCTCGGAGGGCCCTGCAGCCACTCTCCAAGGGCCTGTGCTGGGAGGTGGGTGGAAGGGCTGGAGCACTCGAGGCTTCACTGCTCTGCTGGGCGGCTCACTGAGGCGCCGCCACGCGTGCGGGAGGCGCGAGGGTAAGTTGAGGGATCGCTGCCTTGGGCGATGGCCCAGCAGAGGGGGTGGCGAGGCTGGGCGGGGGGAACCCAGCACGGGCGAGTGGGGTGGGCGCAGGCGCCCAGAGGCTCTGTGAGGGGTCAAGGGCTCCCGCAGTGACCGAGGTCGGCGTGGCGGGGGTGGGAAGGGTGGCTGGAACGGGCCCCTGCGGAGGGACAGCTGAGGGGACAGGGGCCCTAGGGGCGACAGGTAGCCTGGACCTGGAAGGTTCCTCAGCGAAGGCTGGGGCGAGGGCGGCGGGGGCCAGGCTCGCCTCCTCGAGGCCAGTGGGGAGGCCCCAGCAAAGCCGAAGGCAGTTCCTGCTTGGCGGCGACGCGAGTCCCGGAACGAGCGCTGGGGCACAGGAAAGGCCAGCAGGTCGGGGGGCACCTCGGGGTTCGCAGGAGGGGGCTCTGCGTAGGCCCACCAGTTTGCGGGTGGCGCGAGGGGCACGTGGGCAGGGGCAGCCCAGGGCGGAGGGTGGTGGCGGAGGGACCCGTAAGGCGAGGCGAGTCGGGGCCGACCGGACAGCTGCGGGGAGAAGGGTGCGGCGGGCGGCGGGCCGGGACTGGGGGGCCGCCGGGGCGCGGGCGGGGAGAGGAGCGCGCTCCAGTGGGAGAGGGCGCGGGGCGCGGGCGCGGGCGCGGGCGCGGGCGGCGGTGAGCGCGGGCGGTGGGAGTTGTTGTTGTTGCGCGCCTGCGGCCCGGCGCGCCTCAGCATGATGGGCGTGTTGGGCCGGTCGGGGTCCATGCCCGCCAGCTTGTAGCCGAAGCGCTTGTAGGCCGCCTCCCTGACCGCGGAGCCGCGCCCTCGGGCCTGCTGGCTGCCCCGGAGCCGCCGGATGGGCTTCTTTTCCGACAGGGTCTTCTTGAGGAACCGCGCCAGCGACGTGGCCGGGCGAGGCGCGGGGCGGCCGAACTCGGGGCTGAAGCCCAGACCGCGGGGGGCCCCGAAGGCAGACAGCGCCCGCTGCAGGTTGCGCTGGCGCGGAGTGAGGAAGGCCCAGTAGGGATGGCTGTAGGGCAGCGCGGCCACTGGAGTCATCTCCTCCTCTTCGTCCTCCTCATCCGCATCCGCCAAGGGCAGTGGGATATCCAGGGAGGGGGGCAGGGGCACGTCCAACTTCTCCTTCCCGAACAGCTTCACTTGCGGCCGTGGAAAGAGGCGGAACTTGCGGATGAGGGACAGCTTGGACCTGGAGGGCTTGTCCATGCCTTGCTGCTCGAAGAAGGCCGAGCTAGGCAGGCGGAAAGAAGTGCCCCGCTGCTCCACTCCTGCCTCTTCCGGCTCCTCCAGTTCCACAATGTCATCCATGGGGTGGGCGTATGGGTTGTGGGGTGACAGGATGGGAGGTGGTACCCAGGGGTACGCGAAGGTTGACTCTTCTGGGTAAAGGTAGGGCGTCACTGGTGGATAGATAGCCTCGTTCCCTCCACCATAGATGCCTTCTGCATAGGGGACATTGTAGGGCACTCCATACGGATCAAGGTAGGGTGCCTCGTAGGGAGTCTCGTACGGCAGGTCATAGGATGGGTAAGGTACGTCGTATGGCGCGTAGGGATCCAGGTAGTAGCTGTAGGGGTAGGCCTCCCCCTCGAGCCTGTCCTGGTAGCTGTAGGGGGATGAGTATCCAGACGGGGGCGCATACGGGGGCTCATAGTCGTCGTAGCCATAGCTGTGGCCTGGGAAAAAGTAGCTGCCATAGTGGTCGGGGAAGTAGTAGTCGTAGGGCTCCTCAGATGGGTATCCATAGGGGTAGTCAGCATAGGGTGGCCAGGCTGGGCTGTAGGGACGATAGCCAGCCAAGTAGGGTTCCTGTTCCTCGTAGCGGTGTAGCGATTGCTGGTCATAGTAGTCGTCACCCTCGCGGTGGTAGTCATAATATTCACCAAGGTCCTGGAAGCCTTCCAGACCATAAAGCGACTTGCGGGAGCCCGCATGCCGGAAGGGTGCTTCATCTTCGAAAGGCAGGAAGCCTACAGGCTCCCCAGAGGAGTAGATGCTGTGGCTGCGGGGAAACCTGCGGAGCCGGCCTCCATGACGCAGGATCTCGGCTCCGGATGGGAAAGGCAGCTTTTGGGAGCCCATTCGGGAGTCGGAGCGCTGGAGCCAGGCATCTAGTGCTGCTTGTTCGCTGCCAGACTCTTCAGCCTTCTTGAGGAGGAACTTCTTGGTGAGCCAGTTAATGGCTGTAGAAGCCTTGCTGAGTGATCGGGCTCGAGGTCGGAGGCGGCCATAGCCCTTCCGGCCTGGGAAGCGTATCACCATAAAGGATGGCTTCTTGCCCTTCATTGCCCGCTTCTTCTTGCCCATGCGCATCTGTGTCATGAGCTTGGATGTGGATTTGAGTACCGTGCGGGCCTTCTTCTTGCGTTTGGTCTTCTGGGGTCCAGTGTGGAGGCCCCAGAAGAAGGCTGATGCACTCCGGAACTGGCCCTTTTTGGAGATCTTGGGTGTGCGGTCTCGGAAGCCCATAAACAGCCGAGATGTACCCTTCAAGCTCCGTTTGGGCTTCTCAGGCTCTGGGGCCTTCTTCCCCTTCTTCCCTTTCTTGGCTTTCTTTTCCTCATCTTCCTCCTTCGCCATGATGGCCTCCTGCTCCTACTGGGCCTGGGGCCTCTGTAACAGGTTCAGGGACTTGGAGACCCAGGGACCTGCGAGGTCTCTTGTCTACAGCTGGACACACGGCCTCCTCTGTCTCCCAACAGCCAGGACTGGCCACAGTGGCTTGGAAAGGGACCAGGCTAGCATTCTGGGAGGGCAGATCCATAATTCATCTCCTGAGGAGCCGCCTTGGGTTTCACCTTTAAGCAGTAGTGGAAAGTTCGTGGGTGTTATTTACCAGGCAGGAAAGCCTGGGGAGGCCTAGGCTGGGGGAACATCCTGGCCTTACAGTCACCATGGCAATGACTGTGCTGACTAAACTCAGGCCCTCGCCGTGTCTCAGCTTGACTCCCCTGGATGCCTGGGTCACTGGGCCCCAAAGAGGCACACTACCTGCCCTAGACCATCCAGTACCCCTGTACTGTGCCTGAAGTACAAAAGGGCCTTCTGAGGCCAGAGTATGACAGCCCATCAGGTCAGGTGGGAGGGGAATCTTGGACCTCCAAGAGGAGGAAGAGAGTGGACAGGAGTAACAGGTAACAGGAGCTGGTGAGCTCTGAGGAGCTGAATAATGCATCTGGGAGAGCCTGGCTGCCACATCACTGAGCAGGGCAAGGTGTGTAAGAGGGGGTAAAGGGGGACTCAGCAGGCCCCCTCTGTAAGCCTCGCCTTTTGCTCACTGTTTCTGCCTATTCATATGATTCTGCTTGTCTTCCCTGAAATTCATGAGCAACTGTGGGAGACCCCGCCATTCAGAGGGGCCAGGGCTAGAGCTAGGGGTGCCCGCTGCAGGTAACCCCTGGGGACAGGATACTGGATGAAAACTAGGGTGATTAGATGGCTTTTTTGGGCAGGGGGCACAGGGAGTGGGGCTCTTGCAGTGTAGATTTTGAGGGGATGGCCACTGTCCCTGTCACCTCTTTCCACGCTGCCCACTTTCCCACCTCTCTGGCTGTTGCTGCTGCTCTTATGAGGAAAAATGAAGGGCAGAGGAGTTGATCTTTCTGAGCTCAGATGGGCAGACACCCACCCCTGCCCCTGCCCCTGCCCTCTGGGAGCTGGTTTCCAGAGTGAGGCCTGGGCCAGGTTTGTTACACAGAGGGATCTCATGGGATTCTCTCAAATGGCCTGTGAGGTAGGAACTGTTCTTAGCCCCATTTTCTAGGTGAGGAAGCCCAGATTCGGAGAGGTAAAGTAACTTGTCCAAAGCCCCTTAGCTTGGGAAGGCAGAACCCAGGTCCAGCAGGGTCCAGAGCTGGCTTCCTAGTCAGGCATCCAGCCTATTTAAGCTCCTAGGTGATGGGCCATCACCCAGGTGGGGAGAAGTCCTTGGGTGGAGTTAGGGGCTTGGCTGAGCTGACCTAGAGCCTGCTCCAGCTAGGAGTTTTAGGGCCTGACTGAGCCACCGAACAAGCCAGAAACACAGCTAGGTCTCCAACAGGGCTTTTGTCTGATGTTTCCAGTGAAGGTCACTCAGGCCATGTCTGTGCTTGGGCCCCTACCTGGATTCTTCAGTCAACCCATTTCTGTCTCTGAAGGTCTTAAAGCCAACATTCTGGTGCCTGGTCATTTGTTTGTTCATCCATTCATTCTTCGTGAGAATCATTGGGTACTGTGTAAACTCTGAGATGCAGTATGAAGGGCACAGCACTGGGCACATTAATGGGTGTATTGTACGGGGTGGATTATATCTTGATCCAAGCTGTTACAAAAGAGGAAAAAGGAAGGAAGAAAGGGAGATGGGAGAAATAAGGAGGAAGAGAAAGAACCATGAGAACACAGAATCCGTGTTTCTCATCCTGGATGCATACACAGAACGGCTGCATAGAGTGCTGCTCACTGCTGCAACTGCCAAGATGCACTGCTGGGTGGCACAGGATGTGGCTGTGAAAAAGCACTGATGGTGTCTGTGCCCTGCTAGGGAAGTGGAATGCAGAGCACTTGTCCATATAGCATTTACACCTTGACTTGTCTTTTTGTAGGAAACTGTATCAGTGGATAGGGAAGTATATTTTTATTTACATATAAAAATACTGCAAATATGTAAGAAACTAATGAGATTGTTCATTTCAATGCAAACCTTTTTATATCCATTTGATTTTTAAATCACATAAATATGTTCTGGTTCAAATGGGCATGCAAAAAAGTAGCACTTAAGGGAGAAAGTGGAAAATAAAAACAAAAAATGAGAAAGTAGGGAAAGTAAGGAAAAGAGAATTGGAGAAAAATGTTGAGACCTGAAACCAGAGTCTAATCCCAACCCAGCCCCACCTGCATGCAACATTTGAGGAAACTGATGCAGAAAAAAGTCAGGGCTGTTCCTTCAGCTCAAAGACATCTCTCAGAGTCACCTTCCACCTGTCCCAGGAGAGGGTCCTTGGCTGGTATTTGTACAAGAGAGAGATGGAGAGCAACCAGGCTAGCCTAAGTTCTGCCTTGAACCCTGAAGTAGTCATCTTTCTGCTTTGAAGCTCCACTGCCCTAACATGCTCACAGAAGCAAGCCTAATTGTACAAGGACATATAGGACTCAAAGACAAAACTTCCTGGATCTGATCCTGAGCCAGTCACACAGCAGCTAAGCTTTGGTCTCTTCTGGTACCTCCTCCTCCTGGGGCTGACAAACCTTAAGGGATAAACACAGCAGGGGTGGGGCTGGCTGGCTGAGGCTTGTTATGGTAGCTGACATTGCCTTCTGTGCTTTGGAAGATGGTCTGGGTGGCTGCTGGCAGCAAGGCCTGCTGAGCTTAGCAACCAGTGAGGGCTTCTTTTTCTGGTGACTCCTGGGTCCCACATCCTTCTGCAGGTCCCAGCTCTTGATGCGGGTGCTGAGAAGTATCAGGAGTAAGTCTCTCACACATTCATCCCTCAGATATTGGCTGCATAACCATGTGCCAAACAAATACTTCCCTAAGTGCTAGGAGGTCATAGGGATTTGAGTAGAGCAAGACATAGTCTCTGTCCTCAGAATTCCCAAGGTCACAGACCTTAAACTAAGGGCCATATCATCCAGAAACACGAAGGTTAAAGCATGACACCAGGTGGGCCAGCACCATGTTGGAGGTCGAGGAAGTTTCCCCTAAGAAGGTGGCCCCGAGCCAAGATCTGAAGGGTAGGAGGGAGTTAATCACATGGAAGAGGGAACAGTGTTCCAGTTAGATAGAAGTGCATATACAAAGACCAAGTGGTGAGAGGGCCTTAAAGAAAAGCCCTATTACTGGAACAGGTGTGTGGAATATGAAGCAGTAGGCAGGGACTGGCCATCATGAGGCTGTGGAGCCTGGGACAGGACTTTGGTCTCTATCTCTTAAGTAGTGGGGGGGCCACAGCAGAGTTGTAAGCTTTTAGGAGTGTTGCAGCTAGATTTGCATTTTAAACGTAATAATAACCAACACTGCCAAGAGTTTCTATGTGTTAGGCTAGGCACTGGAATATCTCACTAGATTTTTACATACATGAGACTGCAGTTCTTGCCATGTAATGTTATCAGTACTAGGGATCGAACTCAACCGTGCGCTTGTAAGGAAGGCACTTAAGCCACTGAGCTAACTCCCCAGCATCTTATCACCTAATGAAGGTCTCTGGGTTTGAGGTTAAATCACTCAGCCAAGAGTCTATGGTGAGGACATGATGGGGACTCTGGCTGCAGGGCCAGAGTTCAGAATTCCATGCCACACAGCTCATTCAGCTATCATTAAAATCCCAAATGGATATATTTATCCTTCTCATTTTAGTTGAGAAAACAGGCTCAGAGAAGTTTACTGAGTGGCCTGAGGCCACACAGTTAGAAACTGGACTTGAGCCCAGTTGGCTTGAGTGTACTTTCAATCACTGCCTTACTTTGCTTTCTTGGAAAGAGGTCTGGAAAATCGTTCTTGGGCCACTGCAGGAAGCTGGTGGGGTTGGAGGGCCTGCAATGAGGACAGGGAGAGGGATAGGTGGCTTGGCTGGGACAGGTCCATAGCGAAGCAGTGTATACATTCAGAGTGAGGTTCAACAGGCTGGCCCTTGATGGGTAGGTGGGGCTGAGTGAGAACACAGTCAGAAGGGCTTAGCTTGGTATAGCTGGACAAGCCAGAGAATGTCTTCCGAGGTGAGGTGGATGATGTGGGACACATCTGCCTGAGACAAGTTTGGGGTGATGGAGACAGAATGCAGCAAAGAATCACAAACATGGTTGTTCCAAAGCCTGGAACGTGGAGGGACAGACATCCTGAAGGTCAGGTGAGACAGAGGAAGGGGATGGGAACTGGCCGGGACGGTCTGGCTCAAGTGCTGTGTATAGAAAGGGGGCTGAGGGGCATGGTCAGTGGGTTAAAAGTGGTCACTGAAGGCTGGGGTGCAGCTCAGTTTTAGAGCCACTTGCCTAGCATGTGGGAGGTCTTAGGTTCTATCCCCAGCATGGGGAGAAGGGGTCAGTTTAACAATGTGTAGCATCACAGGCTGTTTTGGTGACATGCTGGAGGCTGACTGATGAGAATCCTGGGCCTGGGGTGACCAGAGGAGCAGATTCACCTAGGATTCCTAACCTAGGTAAAAGAGGTACATAGAGAAAAAGCCACCTAGAGGACACAGTGAAGTCATCTGAAGGCAAGGACAGTGGCCTCAGGAGAAGCTCGCCTGGCCCAGACCTTGATCTCAGACTTTGAGCCTCCAGAACTTTCTGCTGTTCCAACCACCAGGTATGTGGTGTTCTTAGCCTTAGCTAAGACGAAGTTAGTTGCCAAATCAACTGGACAAATCCAGGTGACAGAGAGGGGGAAAGGTACAATGACATAACAGAGAAAAAGAGAGGGAGAGTGGGTGATCTGAGAAATCAGAGGTACAGGTGAGGTGACCTGGCCCTGGCCTCCATGAGTGTGGGTGGTTGGGAGGATGAGTTTTCAGGCCAGGACTGCACAGCCAGTGAGGAAGAAGTGGAAGGCAGGGCTAGAGGAGACTCTGAAGCAGTTTAGGGGCTGTGGGGGTAAAACCTAGTTCTTGAGGGCAGATGAACTTAAGTTTCTTATCAAAGAGGATTCTGAGATGATGAACTGTGTAATCTAAACTGGAGAGGAGGGACATGAAGAATGAATACACAGATGCTGGACAGACACACAGGTTCTTTCCACATGAGTTTTCTAAAGCTGCAGGCCAGGTTGTCCTCTGGGGTTCTAGCCTGGCACTGAGTATAGTCCTGCTGCCTGGAGACTAGCTGAGTGAAGCTGTAGGCCCCTCCTGTCACAGCCAGGGGAGAGTGAATAATGGGACCAAGGTGGCCAACACGAGCAAGGCCCAACCCGAGTCCAACTGATAGCATGGGTTGGGAACCTTCCAGGTTGCTTAGGGGGCTTTCCAGCCAAGGGCCACTGAGCAGCCGTGTCACTTTGACTTGAGCATGTAGAGCTGAATAGTCCCTCTCATACAGTAGAACTGTGCTGATTACAGATCCAGATAGCCCAGGGCACAATACACAGAGATGTCTCTGACCCCAGCACAAAGAATGAGGCCAGCAAACACGTTCACCCTTGGGTTGGAACATGTGACTGGTACCACGGACTTTAGCCCCAAGTCTGAGGTCCCCAAAATGCTTACTGCATCTGTCACCCTTTCTGAGCTAGCCTGGGTTGGGGGGTGTCAGACAGAACAGGCGTGGATCCAATCTGTGAGCTCAAGGCTCTCCTGACTGCTCACAGGGCTGAGGCCCCACTTGTAAAACCAAGGGTGGGGATGATTGTCACCCTGATAGAAATCCCCCTCTAGCTCTCTATGGCCAAGCTATCTATAGGACATCAGGATAGGGTTGCCAAATAAGACATCAAGCATTTATTTACCTGTCATGGCATCCCAGTCACCAAGGGGACATTATACCTGAAAAAAGAAGGCAGTGTGGCTCAAGGAAGCCTCACAGTGAGTCAGGAAAAGGTCTCAGCTCTGCTGTCCTGTCCTTCCCTGTGACCTGGGAGATCAGTGGCAGACCCCAAAGCTCTGAGTCCCCTTACCTGGGTCCCGTAGCCTGTTCCCTGCCTGCATGCCGCTTGATGGGGGGTCCTGCGTCTGGCCCAGAAACACAGCCAGCCGAGCAGAGCAGCTTGGTCACAGGAGGGAGAGGAGGCCCAGCCCATCACGCCAACCGCCTGGACCCATGTATATTTAATGATGTCTATTATTCCTGTTTTGTCTCTGAAAAGTAGCGAGCAGCTGATGGGAGCAGGGAACAGCCAGGAAAGCTGGGCAGTGGGCTTGTTCCATGTTCCAGCCTGGCCCAGGTCCTCCCTCTACCCGTCCTTATAGCTGCACAGAACCTGTGCCTTCTACCTGCAAAGGCACACTGCTGCAGAAGGCCTTTCCCATGCTCTAGACTCATAGCCGTGTAATTCTGAATGCTTCTGTAGCTTCCCACAGAGAGATAGCACAGCAGTCCTTAGGTGGCACAGCAGGCCCCTCTACCTTTAGCCTGAAGTCACAGGAAATGTAAGCACTCATAGAGAAGTGAGCCTTTCCTGCCACTTCAAAACAGTCATAAGTGCCTCCTGTGAATCCTTCCCATGCTGCAGCTGGGCCTGGTCTTCAGAGGGGCATACCAGGCCATCGGCAGGCCCTCATCAGCCCTCCTGGAACTGTCCCACATTTGGGCCAGGGCAGACCCTGTTTTCCCCTAGCAACCTGTTTGGGTCTGTCCAAGGGCCCAGGACATGCCCACTTTCTGATGGCCAGGTGAACTGCTGCCCCCTACCTCACTATTCTACATGGCAACAGGATCTGAGTTTAAAATTTCCCTCTGTCTGGACAGGAGTAATTTTCTATCCTTTATTTCAGAAAAGAGAACAGAGATCGTGGGGCTTAGACAGAAAATAGAGCCCAAACTTGGCAATCCTTACCCTGAATATGCAGGGCCAGAGTCCTGGGCTTTGTGCTGGGCAGGGGCTGCCCTAAGAAGGTTCAGAGGGGAGGCACTTTAGGACCACTCAGGCTATGGGGAGCATGACCTGGCTCCCACCATGAGGACTCAAGTCCCCAAGTGCCAGAGAAGTCAGCAGGAGCTGAGGAAATGAAGCACCCTCAAGGACCCAGCTAGGCCCGGCTCCCACCCCAGTACTGAGCTTGCCACTGTTGGGCCCTTGTTGGGGAGTAAATGGGTAACTCATTCCCTCAGTCTCCAAAGGGGCCAAGAATACGAACCTCATCAGTGGGGTCAGACTCACAGGAAATGTCCCTGGAATAGCCCGAGTCCCCCAACCTCATCCCATGCTCTTCACTGTTTGCCTACTGAAGAAGCTTCTAGAAACAGTAGAGATGGGAGGGACCCCTCCTGGGGTGTATGTACTTGTATTTTTCCTATTTGGGTTTTGGTGAGTCCCAATGGGTCCAGCTCCCCAGGAAACAAGTCCAGCTTAACAGGTTGCTACTTCTTCACAATCTGGATGACATCTTCATGCTCCATGGTGTGGGTTAGGCCCACCCGCTGTGGGCTGTACTTGGTGCTGGTACCCTGGCAGGAACAGGGGCAAAGGAGCCATGTCAGCCTGCAGCCTGCAGCCTCCAAGGCTGGAGAAAACTAGGGGTGAGTTAGGCAGGTGAATGCTGGAGGAAAGTGGAGGCCCCAGACTGGCAATCCACCAGGCCCTGACAGCACGATGCCCCCAGCAACCTGACCATCCTGAATCTGAAGTGGGGAGGCCTATGTCCAGCCAGGTCAGCACATACACTCCAAGGAGCAGGACAGACATGAGGGTGCAAGGACAGGAATGCTGGACAGAGCACAGAGGCCCCACTCTCACCAAGGGCTGTGTTGGGCCCAAGGCTTGCCAGGACTCACCCACACCAGGGCGTACTTGAACTGGCTGGCGAGTGACCGGTGGATACGGTGGCACTAGAAGACAGGAAACAAAACAGGGAGATGAGGCTCTGCACAACTGCACCTGGGCTAGGCTGCCAAAGCAAGCCCTGGGTGCATGCTGAGCAGTAGCCACTCCCGGGGAGTGGGCCAGGAAGGTTTGTCAGGAGACCTTCCTCAGCTTGGAATTACAACTCCGGGCTCCAGCTGTGTGTGCATATCACACCTCCACCCTTATTTTACCCTGAACCCCACATTCCTGGGAAGGGATACAGGTCACGAAGGAGATCCTTGGGGAGGCAGCCAGTAGTTGCCTCAGATGTGGACCTCTGGTTGCCACCCATGTAGATGAGGCAGGGAGTAGACTGTGAAATGTTGTTCCTCCTCCTCCCACAGGCCCACAAGTCTTACAGACCTGAGCCTGCAGGAACACTTCTCCCTAGTATATATGGGAAGCCACCAGATGACAGTCTCCTCTGGATGATGAAGGACATCAAAGCCACAAAGAAGAGGCACACACAGCAACAGGGATAAGCACATCCACAACAATCAATTCCCACACTTTTATTCCTAGATCAGAGAGTAATAAAAACTAATGGCCTAGCTGGGCATGATGGCGCACACCCATCACTTGGGAGACTGAGGCAGGAGGACTACTGCAAGTTCAAGGCCAGCCTGTGCTACACAGAAAAGCCTTGTTTCAAAACCAAACCAAACCAAACCAAACCCAAAACTGATGACCTAGAGGTCAGCTCTCCCTTACAAACTAGTTTTTAAATTCCATTCAATTTCTCTGCTTTCCCTTAAAAGTTAATTTCATTGGTGAAATTAAAAAGCAGGTTCAATATAATGAAAAGAGTCATACTTCCAAAACTATTATACAGATTCCATGCATCCAATCAAAATTCCAATAGCGTATCTCACACAATTAGAGAAAACAATCCTAAAATTCATCTGAAACCAGAAAAGAGTAGCAAATAGCAAAGGCAATCCTGAGCAAAAAAGGCAAGGCAGAGGGCATCACAATCCCTGACTTAAAATTATAGTATAAAGCTACTGTGACAAAAACAGCATGGTACTGGCAAAAAAAAACAAAAACAAAAAAAAACCAAAAAAAAAACAAAAAACAAAAAACAAACAAAAAAAGACCCAAACATTAATGGAACAGATTAGAAACAACTCCAGACACACTAAGCCACCTAACCTTTGGTGCCAAACACATACACTGGAAAAAAGATAGCCCCTTTAAAAAATGGTGCTGGAAAAACTGGCTTTGCACGTGCCAAAGATTAAAACTGAACCTGTATATTTTCACCATGCACTAAGCTAAAATCAATGGATTGAAGATCTAAACATTAAAACAGAAATTTAAATCTTCTGGAAGACAGAGTAGGTAAAACTCTTGAAGACACTGGTATAGGCAAAGACTTTATGAACAAAACCCTGATTACACAGGAAATGTCACAAAGAATCAACAACTGGGATCTCATCCTATTGAAAAGCTTTTGCACAGCAAGAGAAACCACAAATAGATGAAGAGACAACCCACAATGTGGGAGAAACTGTTTGCCAGCTGTTCCTCAGACAAAGGATTACTATCCAGAATATATAAAGGAACTCAAAAAAATCAGTCCTCCCAGATTTAAAGACCCCATCCAAAAATGGGCATCTGAGATGAATACACACTTCTTAGATAAAGAACTACAAACAGCAAATAAATATGTGAAAAAAATGCTCAATATCCCTGTTCATTCAAGAAATGTAAATTAAAACAACACTGAGATTCCATCTTACTCCAAGAAGAATGGCTATGATTCAAGAAATCAAAAAATAACAAATGTTGGAGGGGCTGTGGAAAAAAAGGAACCCTTCTCTACTGTTGGTGAGAATGCAGACTGGTACAACTACTGTGGAAATCAGTGTGGAGACTCCTCAAAAAACTGGGACTAGAGGTCCCATTTGACCCAACTATTCCCCTTCTGGGTATCTTCCCAAAAGAATTAAAAACATCATACCACATCAATATATGTGCACCCATATTCATAGCAGTACAATTTGTAATAGCTAGATTTTGGAAAGTACCTAAATCTAATCCTTGACTGAGGAATGGATAAAAAAGATGTGGTAATTTTCTACTCTAGGGTAGTATTCAGCCATAAAGAAAGATAAACTAGACTTTTATAGGTAAATGGATGCAACTTGAGACCATAATCATAAGTGGAATAAATCAGACACATATGTGTAAAAACATCGTGTTGTCTCACTAGTGTGAGCTGAAAACAACCTATGTATATGTATACATATATATGCATAAAAATTAGGTAAGATAGTTATACTGATTTCTCTGAGTTCACTGAAGAGAAAAGCTTGTACTGGTGCTATTCAGAAAATTGAATACAGATGTCTTGTACTCGGGGAGACTGATTTGGGGATGACAATGTATAATGTATATATCATTGTTGTCCCCTGATTGTTGTTTTGAAATTTATTTTTCCACTTTGAAATGAAATGGACTTGACATGAAAAAATAAAAAAATAAAAAGGAGGTTTACACAGTCACTAAAATTCTTTTGAAACCCCAAAGGCTTTAGGAGAAACAGGTCAGGGTTTGCTCCCTGAGGTCAAGAGGACATGAGCTCTGCATTTTGCTACAGGCTGTACCACACCCTGACATGAAGTTGAGTGTTTTCAGTAGGAAGCATTTACCATGGAGCTTTCTTTTTGGTTTTCATGGTGGAGTATTTCCCTGCACTCATATCTCTAGTATCAGGTGGAGAATGGGATGTCATCCCAAAAAGCCACGTTTGTAAGAAAGATGGAAGATATTCTTGGGCAGAAAGACTATCCTGCCTTGGAGTCCCCTATATCTTATTCCTGCCAGCCTTCCTGAAGCTTCTGCACCAGGGCTCATCACCATGACCCTAATAAGTGCAGCTCTGAGTATTACACTCCATCAGCCAGCTCTCACCAACAGGGATCCAGGGGTAGGGCTAGACAGCTCTAGACTAGAAAACTGAGGCACAGGAAGGAGAAGCTGTTGCCTGGTTTCAGATTTGACTGCTCAACTATTTTGAGTCTCCAGTCAGCATCTGGGCTGTAACTCTCTGGGCTGGAGAAGGCCTTTTACTTGTACTCTTGGTACCAGAGCCAGCTCAGTGTCCTGGGAAGAAGAACCTGTGGAGGTGGTGAGCAGTGAAGGAGTTGATCATTGAAGAAAAGGCCTTGCCGAGGGCCTTTTCTGAGTCCTGAGTCAGGCTTCCAAAGTCCGTTCCCCTCCATCCAGCCTCTTGTCACTGTAGGGTGGTAGGCCTATTTTCTCTGTCCATTCCCCAGCCTCACTGCTGCCTGTTTGCTTCTCCCACTGTTATTCCACTCTACCTCTCCTAATGACCAACCTTTCTCCTAGACGTGGCTAAAGCCCCACATCCTCCTAGGCAAAGCAGCTGGGCCTGAGAGAGAAGAAACTCCCCCAGAAGCACAAGGTGACTCTAGAAAGGGCTAGCACCTGTTGTCTACAGCCTGTTGGACTCCAAGTAGAGGATCCTGCAACTAAAAGATTCCAGCACAGGTCTATGGAACAGGGCCTCCATCATGGAGCTCCTTATGAGGGACTGAAGGGACTCAAGGGAATGCTGTTCCTTGTCTCCTCTCTGCCTGCTAAATTTCAAGCCTAGGCTTTGAGGATAGTATGGCTTTGCTTGGTCCCATCTGTCTAAGCACCTTGACGTTAGTACAGAGCCCACAATCTGGGTTTGCCCAATGAATTGATGTATGAGACCAGATTACAGGCTCAGTTACTACTGTTCTTCTGAGTGACTACAGGGATAATTGGGTCTCACAACATCCCTTGTCTCCAAAACACAGTCTGAGAAGACATGAACTGGAGGAGAACAAAAATCTAGGAAAATAAGAGCTAAGGAAGATGGCCCTGTGACCAGAAGCCTCATCTGGGCTCCAGTCATAACCTGTGCCTATCAAATCACATTCAGCCACAGAAGCTGGGACAGGCAGAAGTACCTGCCCACTGTCTGAGCCCAGGGCACCCTGCCTGGAGTACTCCCACTGTGGTCTCCACAGGTCAGCCAGCATACCTTGTGTGACCTGCTGCCCTGACCCCAGGATGCCCCCAGTGCCACCCCACCATATGCTGCTGTGTCTAGTGTTCACCCTCAGTAACTATGTGCTAAGAGTCAGGCCTGGTGGTACATGCCTATAATCTCAGCACTTGGAAGGCTGGGGCAGGAGAATCACAGAGAATCTGAGACCAGTATGGGCTACATAGTGAGTTCAAGGCCACCCTGAACTACACAGCAAAATCCTCTCTCAAAAAACATACATACAATAGCTGGGGATGTATTTCAGCAGCACACATGCCTGCCTGGCAAGCACAAGCTCCTGGGTTCAGTTCCTAATACCAAACACACACACACACACACACACACACACACACACACACACACACACCACACACGCATGCACGCACGCTACACACACACATACATACAAAGAAACAAGCAACATGCGCTGAGGGTAGGAAGCAGCCAGGGGCGGGGCCGGGAGAGGGGAACAGGCCGGGCTAGGCTAGGGGCTGAGGAGGGCAGAAGCAGGTCTGAAGATCTCTCTCACTCACTGCTCCAGCCCTCTGGAGAAACTCAAGCTGACTAGCCACACACAAACATCAGGGGCAGTAGTTCTCCTGGATCAAATGCTGGAATGACCACTGGCTGTGGGCCCCAAGTGGCCTACAGCACTGAAAGCAGGATGCCAGGACCACTGTTCACTGGCATCTACCCAGTGCCAAGAGGTGTACCAGGAGCCTTATACTCTTGCCCTCATTCAATAGACCTCCCTAACTACTCATGGGGACAAACAGTATCACCCCTACCTCTCAAGAGAGGGATGGGAGCCTGAGATGCAGCAAGGAAGGGGTAATAAGGACACAATCCTGGACTAACTCTAGAGCCTGCTTAAATATCCCAGAGCCCAACCCTGCCCCCCTGTTAGGACCTCAGGAGAACAGATCCCCCAGAGGCCCCCTGGGCTCCCAGACCCTCCTCGAGGGAGGATCAACTCACCACATGTTCTACAGAGGCCCCTTTCCGGAGAATGATGGCATCTGTGAAGTCAGGCCTCTCTGTAGATAAGAGATGGGGAGAGTGACAACCAGTCATAGCCTTGTGCTGCTTTGGGATACCTTTTCATAGGGGACTGCTAGCTGCAGTGGCCCTTCTGATCTCCTGGCCTAACTTACCCTCTCAATATAGATTCCTGTGTTGCTTGCTACAACTCTGACCTTAACTGAAAATTAAAATCAAAAGTCAAGAACTCACATGCCTGCCACTCTGTCAGGTGTGACAGCACTGATAGAAACACTTGGGGCATCTGGACTGAATGGGCAGAAGTGAGTGGCTGCTGCGGTTTAGAAGGGGAAGCTATAGCTCTTCCCTTGCTGCCTAGGTCAGGGTTGATATAAACTGCCCAAGACTCAGACAACGGGTCCCCAGAGCCTGTATGTCTGCATGAGATGCAGACATGGAAAAGGTTCCTATAACTCCTGATGCAGGGCCTGCTATTGCAGAGGGAGGTCAGAAGCCTAGGGGCTGCTGTGACCAGTGGGAAACCCAGGGAAGCCTCAAGCCCAGCAGTCCAATCACTCAGTATTCTCTGCCATACAGCTCAGGCCAAAGTCTCCACCAGCCTTGGTGAAAGACAGCAGCACCCTGTTCTCACAGGCAAGCTGGGCTGGTCTGAATGCTACACACAGGCTGGCAACCCTCAAGGGAGGGTGAAGCTCAGCCATGTCTTGAGTGGGACCCTGGCCGACTCACGTCCTCTCTTCTTCGTGTAGATGCAGGTCAGGGCTAAGTACTCCCAGAGCATCTCCAGCAGGTAGTCCAGGTTCAGTTTCATGCCGCAGCTACAGGGAGGAAGGCACCAGTCAGCCAAAGACTGGAAACTCAGAGGACAGAGTTTCTGCTCCTCACTGTTAGAAAAGATGAGCTACATGGCCAGGCATGGACATTAAGGCTAGTGTGGTCCCACTAATACCCATGGGGAAAAAGTCTGTTACCCCAATAACAGCTGAATGCTTCATCCACTAATACTTCTGGTCACCCGTGACAGTTATGTCTCATAGAACTTGCATCTCTCCTACAGGCCAGCACAGCTGTGCTCTATGGGGGCCACTAGTACTTGTGACTGACTCAGGCCTGCAGTGGGGAGACGAGTCAGGCCGGGGACTGCCTCCAGTGAGGAGGGAGGCTACTGAGGGCCCAGGGCCACACTCGGGGCCTTTAACACAAAGAGAGAGACCCAGGTGTTGGACATAGCCAAACATTGGTGACCCCTGACTTGATTCACAGCAATGTAATCCTGAATGGGACCCTGACCTCTGGAAGAGTTACTGTGAGCATGAACAAGTACAGGAAGCCATGCTCTTCATGCTCTGAAGATAAGCATGTCCTCACACATCCCAAGAGGCCTGAGACACAGCAGGAAGAAGGAGAGGAGTTGAGGCTTCCCCGGGGAGGAACACTGCTCTTTGCAGTGGCTGCAGCACCCAGCAAATAGTTCTCACCTGTCGTTTGCCCCAAATGGCCCTGCATAGGCCCTGAGCATCTTGCTCCAACCAGTTAGGCCTCACTGGGAAGCAGCAGAGTGCCTGGTTTGAGCCAAGAAACCAGAAAAGCAGAGTGCTCAGTCCATCCCAGTAAGTATAACAGTTACGGGCCAGGGCATGTGCGGGAAGGTCAGCATCTCAGGGACCCACACAGCAATGAAGTGTAGGAAGCAGGGAGCCAGGGGCAGACCCGCCCATCTGAGAGCTTAGTTCTCTTTTTCCTCTGTGCTGTGGTCAGAGCACAGCCACAGCTTACAGAGCATCAGGAGAGTCAGTCACACATGGGGTTTTCTAAGAGACTGTGATTCCCTACAAGGCTAAAAAGTCTCTTAGCCACCAAGCCTTTGTATTGAAATCCTCTGATTTCTTAACTAGAACCCACCAGACATTACAAACAGGCTAATGGCATCAGCAGCTATTGGGTGTCTTTCCTACAGCATTCCAGGGCCTTATGAATAGAGGGGCTCCCCTGGGAAGAGACACTGGGTGGGCTTTATGAGGTCACATGCAGCTGGAGGTGCCTGGCTTTCTCTTCCTCACAGCGGAGGTGACCAGGAGGCCATCTCCTGGGCTCAGAACGCAGAAGGACAGCAGATGGCAGGATGCCAGTGCCTCACCTGATGACCACACTGTTGGGTTTGCGAGCCAGGCGGTCTACTTCTTCCATGGAGATCTGGTCGATTTTGTTATACACCTGAGGTTGAAAAGGCAGAGGTGGGTAGTGGGGAGGAAAAGAGTCAGGGAAACCCAAGACAGGGCTTTACACGGCCATACCTGCCCATGGGACCTCCCTCCCCTTGCTTCCTCAAGGTTAGAATGGATGAGGGGCAGGCGGACCCCCTAAAAGGTAGTCTGGAACTTTTACAGCTCTCCATGTCTGCAGGACCCAGGCAGCCACTGAGGCAAAGAGCAAGGAAGGGATGGCTCTCTCTGCTTTCTCAGAGGTTTGGCTGGGGCAAGGCCAGAGGCATCCAGCCATCGGCACTAGAGGAGAGGCCATATGGCCTGAAATCACAGAACCTCTCCTGCACCAGTGCTCTCGGGTGGTAGTACCACTTACATACAGGCAGGGCATGTACACCCGGTTGCCCACGATCACATCGATGAACTCATCTGGGGAGCAGTCTTCTCGGAAAAGCACTTCTGCATTGAAGATCTCTGAGGGCTCAGATTAAGGGCAACCTGTGTGCCAGCAGCCTCCGCTGCTCTTTAGTAGAGGCCCCGAAGAGCCACACAGGAAATACACTGACTGGAAGAGCCTGCAGCCATGATCTGCTTGTGAGGGTTTACAAGCTTTTAAGCTGTGAGGAGTCCTCTCATTTCCCAACTCTCAAGTCATAATACATAGAAGTTTCAACCAATAAACAATTTAAATCTTCTGTTGGGCAGAGAAAATGTACTTCTAGAATCCGCAAACACAGAACTTGTAGTTTGAATCCTGGAGTATTTTGTGAAAGCTGGTTTGTGCAACCTGTTCCACATATGCATTTCCTCTGGGGGCTGCCTGTCCCTGTTTGCACACCTCTGGTGTCCAGGGCTCACACCTCATTTGGTGGCCTAGTCACCAATGTGTCTAGAACTCAGTGAGGAGCCAGGAAATCACATCAGATGCATGGCTGCAGTCCTGGAAGTCTTGTGTATTCAGGCTGGCACTTCCCAGAGGTTGCTGAGATGGCTCCAGAGTCACTGGGGTGACCCATTGTCTCTGTAGGCCAGGTGACTCCTAACTCAGGTCCCCTGGCTCCTTTGGGAAGGATACTGTACTCATGCAGGATGAGCTGCACCAGCTTCTCTGAGCACTGGGTCAACGTCACTGTTGAATTAAAGGAGATGCCTCCACCTTTCTTGGGCTAGAGCAGGAGAGAGAAACAGGGGGAGCTGTGACAAAGGGGCAGCAGTGACAGTCCCATAGTCTTCACCAAAGCCACTGCAGTCCCAAAGCTATACAGTCCTGGTCAGAGATAACCTACCTTGAAATAGATGTTGGGCTTGTGCTTATTCAGGCGGATGCCCACTGACTCTAGCTCTTTCTCCAGCAGAGACCTAAGCAGAGGACCACAAGCCTCTTACATGCTGTCCCAGGGAAGGCTGTATGATCCCATGTCACTCCAGCATACTCCAACGGGAACCAATTCCCTTTTTTCTCCCTTCCCAGCAGCCCAGGAACACTCCTTCCCACCACCCCAAAATTGTGGTAGAGCCTCAAGCCTTCTTCTACAGACAGCCAAGAAGAGGCTGGCAGGATTTACTCGGCAAGCACAAGCATGGCATGAGCCCCATGGGGTGAGCAGTGAGATACTGCTGTGGCTTCCAGAAGCCTCATGAGCCTGCTGGTGTAGAGGCAGGCTGGCAGGTGCAGGGAGGAGCAAAGCTCTGGTCTCTTGAGGTTAGGCCCTTCGGTTGTGGGCACTGCCCAGGGCACCGAAACTTCTTCAGGTAGGAGCCAGAGCTAGGCCATCTTTCTCCCTCCACCCCCACCCTGGTACTACTCCCTGCCCAAGCTGCCCTTGGGCTGGCTGGACGTAATCAGAAGCATGTTTCCACGTTGGTGGTGCTGAACCTGCTGTGGACAGCACTGCGAATACTCCCACATGTGAGGGGCAGGCCCTCACAGACCACCCATCATGAGCTTAGGGAGACATTGGCCTTCCCTACACATGTGAATCTACAACCCTGACCCGCAAGCAGACCTCTGCACCTCTCCCTTGGTGGCGTCAAGCATCATGATGACAACATCAGCTGTGCGTGCCACAGCGATCACCTGCCGGCCTCGACCCTTCCCTGGACAGAGAAGGGAACTGGTTACACTTTGGTAAGGTACAGTTACACAGAAATACCCATATGACCGCTCGCGAGCCCACAACATCCCCAACTACTGGCACAAATGTCCTTTACTAACCCATCAGTCTCTGCCACATGCTGCCCTTATGCTACGGTTTCCTTGACATTCTTAATTCACAAATTGTTTTACTCCTGAGCACTTACTCTAGAGGTTATCATCTCAACAGGATAATAAGGGGTATTTTGTCCTTGTCCTTTCCTTCTAGCAGGCTCAGTCTAGACACTCTGTGACCCTTTTCCTCACCCAATATTTTTCTCACTTAATCTTCACAACTATGTTGTGAATTCAATATTTCACAGGTAAAGAAATGGAAGTTTGGTTCAGAGATATTCAATCCCTCACCAAAATCACAAAGCTAGTATGGCATCAGCATCTGAACTTGAACCTGTGCTTTCTGGAAAACGAGGTACTCAAGGATCCAGAGTGATCTCCATGACAGTCACATCCACTGTCAACAATCAGTGACAAAATTTCAGCCTGTCTCCCTGCCTCCCACCTTGTGCAGCGCCTTCAATGATTCCAGGAAGGTCCAGGAGCTGGATATTGGCACCTTTGTACTAGGAAACAAAAGAGAAGAGGGTAAAGTGAGGCCAGGCCACCTGGGTGAAGGGCCTGCCTGGATCCTAGGACACTACAAAGCCCCACATCTCAGGGTCTATGGGAAATGCAGATGCCAGCTGTGGCCAAGGAAAGCCTCATCACCATCTCCGTCCAGCAGAGACCGCAGCCTAGAAGCCGAGGAGCATGTGGGAGGCCTCTGGTATCTTCTGCTCCATAGCACTCACTGTTGATGGAAAAGCCCCTCAAAGATAAATCAGGTCACATGGAGACTCAAGGCCATGCTGCCCAAGGCAGGCACAGTCCAAGGCTTTGGGGCTTTAAAGGAGACAAAAGGACCCAGTCAACCAGCAACAGTGACCAAAGCTGGATGGTGGAGTGGAACACAGAGGTACCCTGCAGAACTGCCATATGCTGCCAACCTCCTGGAATAAGGTTCCACGCCTAGCTAGGCTATTCATAGCCTGCTCCACACGGGGACACCCATCTTCAGACTCACCCATATGACAAGTATCTGCACAAGTCCAAACACAAGCACACACCCTCACCTTCTGAGGCCCAGCACACCTACTTACTTCAATGACCCCAGGGATACACGTCAGGGTGGTGAACTCGTAGGAGGCAGCTTCACTGGCCGTGGAGGTCATCAGACTCAGGAAGGTGGACTAGGAAATTAAAAAAGGTCACTGCACTGAGGAATCTTGCCCCAGGCTCCTGGAAGAGCCTACTTTGGGCTGGGCCTGCTGAGTGCAGGCAGCAGGAAGAACCTGCTTGCCCTTACTCTGGGGACTTTGGTGGAGGGACTGCACAGCTGGGAGCGTTGCCTCAACCCTGTGAAGATGGACAGGGTGAGAGAGGGACCCTATATTTCCTAAAGGCCTCAACCCTGTGAAGATGGACAGGGTGAGAGAGGGACCCTATTATTTCCTAAAGGCCTCTCTCTGATACGTATACTAGTTATACAGGCAGTGGGTAAAACAAAAACAATACTACCCGGCCAGTGGCATGGACTTGATAAATGGCCCATTGTCCTTTTCCCCTGTGCCTGGTCCCCTCCACATAGTTTAGTGAGTTTACTCAGAAGCCGCCCAGCCACTGTTCACGTGGTCGGCATTACAGCAATCTCATGGCTGGCCTTCCCATCCTTCCTTGTCCCACGGCTGCCTATTCACTGCACAGAACCCAGTGATTCTGTTAAAAAGTAAGTCATACCCAGGCCTTGTGTTAATAGCATTTTCCAATTAAAGGAACCGTGATTCTCTGGAGAAATGGGAGGCAGGGCTGGGAATAGATAAGATGAACTTTTAAACATTTTGTAGTGACAGAAAGTGAGAACAGGTTAGGAAAAACACAATGACAGGAGTATATCAAGGAAGCTGGGCTGGGGATATGGCTCCCTGGTAGAACTTGCCAGAGTCCATCCCAGAACCACAAAAATAAAGAAATAAATAAATAGAAAACAAGCAAGCAAGTGAAAACACCTCCAAGCTAGAACCATCTGAGCACGAGAAGAACAAAGTATGGGATTAGTTCCTAAAGTATAATATAAATACAACAGTCCATAATGATTCAATGACTAAATAAAACAAGTGTGGGGCTGAGGGAATAGAGCAGTAGAAGACAGGCTCAGTATGCACAAGGGCCTGAGTTCCATCTCCGGCAACAAAATAATAAACAGCAAAAACAAAGCCGAGTAAATGGAACAAAAGAAACGAACCTCCCACCAGAAAAATTACAAAAAATTTATATAGCTCGGGCTGGGGATTTAGCCGCATAAGCGCCTGCCTTGCAAGCAGGCAGTCGTGAGTTTGATCCCTGGTACCGATAAAAAGGAAAAAGACAAAAAAAAAATTTATATAGCTCTCCTCCTGAAGGAGGTGGTTCTGACGCCAGACCCTGTAAGGAACGGGCTCCACATACTGATGCCGTCCCAAGGATACCACATGGTAAGGGGAAGACAAAGGAGCAACTGCAGGACAGAGACTCAAGGCACGCTACCTTGGCCAGGTGGTCAAGCTCAACATCGACAGCAATAAGTCATCTTGACAGTATGTACACTCACATCATGTGATAATAAACCATGCTTGACCTATGAGGGCTCCTCCCTAAGCCAGAATCTCAATCTAAGAATCAGAAAAATATCACACAAACCTCAGCTGGGGGACTTTCTACAAAACACCTCGTTAGTCCTTCTGGAATGTGTCAAGGTCATCAAATCAAGGCACACATAAGAAACTGCCTGCTGGACCTGGTATCTGAATGTGACACGGGATCCACGATAGTTTGGTAAAAATAAGGAAATGTGAACAAGGTATAGATGAATTGGTAA
This sequence comes from Cavia porcellus, assembly GCF_034190915.1. NCBI lineage: Eukaryota > Metazoa > Chordata > Mammalia > Rodentia > Caviidae > Cavia > Cavia porcellus. Next base: position 20,163,443 of record NW_026947515.1, read on the forward strand.
CAATAGCTCAATACTGATTCACTAGTAGTGACAAGTTTGCTATCCTTGTGCAAGACATGAACAGTATGGAAACCAGGTACGGATATATGGGAACACTGTACTATATTTGTAATTTTTAAAAATTAACACAGAACTATACTAAAATTAAGCTTACTTTAAACAGTAAATCAGATCGGGGCTGGGGATTTAGCTCAGCGGCATAAGCGCCTGCCTTACAAGCAGGTGGTTGTGAGTTCGATCCCTGGTACCGATAAAAATGAAAAAGACAAAAAAAAAAAAAAAAAAAAAGTAAATCAGATCTTTTTTCAAAACTCTCCAGTGATATTTATCTTATTCTCCACAAATAAATAAATAAATAAATAAATATGGATTTTACAACTAAATTGAAAAGCTTTCAAAAGAAACTGAGGAAACTCTGTCTCTGCAGTGGTTCCTCTATCACCCTTCATTCCCAGCTAGTCTGCCAGTTCCAAGGCCCCCATCTTCTCGAACTCATCTCCCCTGTTCTTATGTCAGGCAGACCAACTGCCCTGACCCCAACCACCACCTCAAAGTGCCAGGCAAGCTCCCCACAAAAGCCTGTTCCTTCTGCCCAGAATGTTCTCCAGAGCCCTGCAAATGCTCTCATCTCCTCTGGATTCTGCTCAAATAGTCACTCACTAGAGAAGCCTTCCCAGGGTGTAAGGTAGATCACTGGACCTTGCTTTCCTCACGGGCCAGCCCTGGCTCATCACTTGGTATATCCTGTTTATGTTTGCTTACTGCACTTTCTCTCACAGAACCAAGTTCTATGTGGGCCCAAACAGAACTCTCTCATTCGACACTGCATCTCCAGTACTCAGCACAACGTCCATTACATGGTATGCACTCATTAAACTGAGTTTGCAGGACTGAATGGAGCTGTTGCTGCCAGGGAGAGGGAAACACGCTTTCTGGGTTAGGGTGATAGAGGGTAAAAGAGGATCCTGGGAGAGGCGGGTCTTCGATGGCCCCGGAGCTAATCCGAAAAGGCAGTAAGGGGAGTGTCTGGAACGGCCACACTGACCATCACTGACCTTACCCACAGAGGGAAATCCAATCAGCGCCACACGAGCATCACCTGACTTCATGACATCGAAGCCCTCTCCTTTGGACGAGGCTGATTTGGATGGTTCCAGGAGCTGGGCTCGATACTTGGCAAGTTTTGCTTTCAGGAGGCCCAGGTGATACTCAGTAGCTAAAGGATATGAAACAAGATGTGGAAGGTAAATGTCCAGATCGCCAGGTTTGGGGGGTCAGGTGGGGCCCCACACATGTCAAATGTTGGCCAGGAACATCAGAATCAGATAGTCATCACTATCAAAGGGAGCAGGAAAGAAAAAATATCTCTCCATTTGAAATGCGCCCCACAGCTTTTAGCTTCATTTAGAATAAGATCTAGTCTCCTGCTGACTTCTTACCATCCCATGTCAGTGATTTCTCAGCGGGGCAGCACCAAGACCTGAGGGCATCCTGAAAATTTGGGAGATGTTTTCTGTTTACTCTGATAGTGAAGTCCTTTTTGGCATCTGTTGGGCAGGGGAGAGGCAGGCTAGCCCTGTCCTACAGGGTGTGGACCCGACCTATACAGGCAAGCATTTCATGAGTTCCACATGATTTGTCATGTTCCAGAGACACCCACAGATAGAAAACCTAGGTTACATTCTCCAGGGCCCATACCATAACTCTACTGACATGTAAATAAAGAGCATTTTTTGCAGCATTAAGATGCACTGAGGGCCGGGGATTTAGCTCAGCAGCATAAGCGCCTGCCCCGCTGGCAAGCATGCACTTGTAAGTTCGATCCCTGGTACCAAAAAAACAAAAAGATGCCCTGAAATCCTTACGAATGCAACTACTGTGTACAGGTAAGGGCAGTATCATGCCGTGCTTGGAACGCTACAATTCTGAGATGCCACACTGCACGGCAATGTCTCCTGTAGGGTATCTGAGTGGCCAGCAAAACTTGGCTGCACTGGGTTACATCCCCTTGAATTCTAGCCAGAGGTGTGTGCATTTCACCGCTTCTTTACACCCGTCTTGTATCTTGACAGTGCCCAGCAATGACACATTGCAATGAACACTATTTCGATCATAAATTACTTTTCTTGCCAGGCATGGAGGTGCATGTCTGTAATCCCAGCACTCAGGAGGCTGAGGCAGGAGGACTGGCACTACATAATGAGAACCTATCTCAAAAAAAATTACTACTCTTTTCCTTCTCCTTTATATTACTAGTTTTTTTCTTTCATTTTAAAGAGTAAAATAAAACAAAGTAAAAACAAAACAGAACAAAGAAGGACAGAATAAAACAGTGCAAATAACACAGGATTTCAGAAAAAGACAGCAGGAAATCAACAGTGGCTACCAAAATGTCTCTTGTTTTCTTCAAAATAGTTGTCCATACTTTCACAAAGAATAAGTTAATAGAAATCAAAACAGTATAAAAGCAATCAAAACAAAAGGATGAGAGCCTTAAGGGTTTTCAAGAGCAGACACTGGGAAATCAATAATGGCTACAATTACTTAGTTATTACATTGATATTTTTTCAAATTATGGGTAAGGTTTGTTTGTTTTTAAAGTTGCTCAGGCTGTGCTCAAACTTTTGATCCTCCTGCCTCAGCCTCCCAAGGTGATGTTAGAGAATTTAACTTTCAAATGTCACAAAATCTTTGCAATAAAGAGGGCTGTGGTTGAGCCTGAGAATCAGGAATCACCATGACCTGGCCCCTGCCTTCTCCAACCCTCTCTTCCTCTCTACATTACAGAGTGGCTTTCTTTTCTTCCCTGTACAAGTGGATTTCATTTGTGCACTGGGACCTTTGAACCTGTTATTCCCTGCCTTTCAACTGATCTTCCCAGTTTGCTTCTTCAAAGAGGCCTCCTGCTCCCCAGTCTCAGGGGGATGTTACTGGGTGGGGGGAGCAGTGTCGCTGGAGGTTGAGAGCCTGAGCTGAAATCCCATCCTGCCATTTCTGAGTGTTTTACTTAGGAAAAGTTGTTTACTCTTCTTGCTCACCAGTTTCTTAGTCTGCAAAATGGGGGTATTAGCAGTACTAATGACATAAAATTTCTGAAGGCTTAGCACACAGTAAACACCCAGAAGAAACTGGTTATTATTATTCCCTACAGTAAAACCCAACCTTGCCCTGTCCAGCCAGGCCCTCTGTCTCATGATCCCATTTCAGCTCTTATCTCCTTCTTGCTTCTTAATCCCAAACTTCCTCAGTTCAGTTCTTAGCATATGTTTTAGCAAGAGAATGAGTGAACTGATGGCAGTGAGAAAGGGTGAAGACAGGTTCCTATGGTCTTGTCACTCGTCACTAAACTCTGAGTATCTCTCAGGAGAAGGATGAGGTCGTAATCATCCTCACATTCCCTCTGTACACTATGGTCACGGTGCATCTTGAGATTTTCCTTAGGCTTCTCTGCTACTTTCTTAGGCTTATACATGATACTCCATACAACAGCCAGAGGAAACTTTCTTTTTCTTTGGTTGTTGGAGACAGGGTCTATTGCAGTTCAGGCCAGCCTTAAATTCACTACATAGCTTTAATTTCACTACATAGCTTTTTCTTTGGTTGTTGAAGACAGGGTCTATTGCAGTTCAGGCCAGCCTTAAATTCACTACATAGCTCAGGCTAGCATTGAACTCATGGCAATCCGCCTGCTTCATCCTCCCAAGTGTGGGATTACAGGGAACTTTTAAAACAGAAGTTGAGACTAGTGTCTCCCCTGCTTAACACCCTCTACCAGCTCCCACTGCCCTGAGCACACAATGCAGTCTTTCCCATGGCGTGCACAATTGGCCCCTCTTTTCTGATTACTATACCCCAGCCCCAGGATGGCTCATCTTCGAACGTGCCAAGTTTGTTCTCACCTCAGGGGCTTTGCACTAACTGTTTTTTCTGCCAAAAAAGATCTTGCCCCAGACCTTTGCCAGGCTGGTTCCTTCTTCTTTTTCATGTCTCAGATCAAATGCTCCATTCTCACAGAGGCCTTGTCTATCACTCTACCTAAGAAGGTCCAATCCTAGCTTTCACACCACCCTCACCACTACTCTATGACACTGGGTGGCCTTGATAACATTTACTGCTGGGTAAAATTATCGTGTTTATTTGATTACTAGTTTAGAAGCTTGTGACATGAAGACCAGCTATGTAAGGGCACAGAAGCAGCCGCTGCATTTACTGCTTTCACCACATACCTAGCACTAGGACATTCTCAGGAAGAATTTACAGAAAGAATCTTAGAAGCCCTACAGCTTCTCAGCCTCAGACTTCAATGAAGCCCCGCAAGAGCACTGAGACCACTTTGTATTTCTTGCTTCCTGCTCCTGCAGGCCTGAACCCCACGGGCTGGCCAGACATTCAGTTAGCCTTATTTCACACTCCCTTCCTTATCGAAATTATTGTCCTAGGGAAACTCCATGTGCCTATCGCAGCAACCCCTTGCCCGGGATACCCTTCCAACAACTGACTCCCGGAATCACCAGTGCTGTTTCTTCACCTTCCTACCCCGAGCTCCTCCAGTCCAGAAAATCTGCAGTCTAAATGTGATGCTTCCCTATGTGTTATCTATGTTGTGGGGGGATTACTTTAAATACCAAATGCTCACCCTGTACCCCACGCTTTGAAAATGCCATCTGATTTAACTTAGCTGTGCGCTAAGATGGAGCAGAAGTTATTATCCCCATTTGCTGATGAGGACAGAGGCTCCATGAGATGAAATGACTTCCCAAGGTTTCATTAGCAAATACATGGTGGAACTAGGATTCAAACAGAGGCCTTCCAGGTTTCAAGGTCCTGATTCCCTTCACACCACCTCTATGGCTCCCGTCCAGCTGTTTCCGTGAGAAGGCTTTTCTTGCCCCTTCCAGCACATGAGGCGACAGCGCCAACTCCTCAGGCCCATCCATTAGGAGATAGGGTTTAAACTGCGGCCCTTCCTCTTTCTGGGTCAGTTACTTGCTCTTTGAACTAGTATTTCTCTTCAGGGCATCAGGTGTGGGAGTCAGACTGGGATGTTGAGACCTGCTCTGGCCTGGCCCTGTCCCGGCACTTCTCCGCAGCCTTGGAAACCGCTCCAGCTGCAGTGCTTGAACCATTCCCCCATTTTACAGACAGGAAAACTGAGGCGATCAGAAAAGAAGGCCCTGTCGACCCAGCCCTCACCCTTGTTCTTCTGCGTCCGAGCAATCTCCTTTTCGATCTCCGAGATCTTCTCCAAGATCCCCATGGCTGCGGGAAGGATCTGCACACCTACGGCGACAGCACCGGTACCGGGAATTCCGGTCTGACGGCGGCGGCAGCGTGCAGCCGGAAACCCACGGAGAACAGCGTCCTCGGGGACGCCGGTGCTTCGGGATTCAGAGTCCGGGTAGGCGACGGGGAACAGACTGCCAAGCACTATCCGTTCCGCTCGCAGGCCTGGTTGGATCCCGCCAGCCTGCATGGCCCGGGGCGGAGCTAGAAGGGGGCGGGGCTAGACGGGTGGGGCGGGACCGTGAGGAACCGAAGAGCCGGGAAATCTGCAGCAGTGTACCTTGGAGAGGTGGTCGCTGTTGGCTTTGTTAGTGTGAAGGGGAGATGCTGAGCTGAATGCCTGCCTAATGGCTTATATTTTGTACAATGATTAGAAGCAAGTCCCATTTGCCACTTTAAACAATTGCTGTAACTACTTAGCACCACCTGCTGTCTGGGAGATGTCTCCCGAAGTGACAGTGTAGGCAGCGTCTCCTGTATGGACTTCTTGCCCCAACAACAACAACAACAAACCAACAGCAGTGAAGTTTAGATTTGAAGAAATGTCAGACATACATATAAACTGGGACATGTTATAAGCTAAGTGACCTGAGCTCCTCGAAATTGGCAATGGTTGCAGGCAGAGGTAAAAGCAGGGGTATTGTTCTAGATTCAAGAATGTTAACTATGGGGCTGGGGATTTAGCTCAGCAGCATAAGTGCCTGCCTTGTAAGCAGGCAGTTGTGAGTTCGATCCCCGGTATCGATAAAAAAAGAAAAAGATAAAAAAAAAAAAAAAAAAAAAAAGAATGTTAACTACAATGTAAGGACCTCCCCTGGATTCCGGTTAAGAAAAATGTACAAAGCAGCTGTGAAAAGACGGTTATGAGAACCGCTTGTGAAAAATTTGACTGGATTTTATATTGAATGTTATGGTGCTACTGCTGACTTCCGGGGTGTGATTAAGTAAGAGAATCTTTATTAGAAGATACACATTCAGTATTAGGGGTACTCTTAGTCTTCTCTGGCTGCCATCAAATGCCATAGACTGGGCCGCAGATTTGGCTCAGCGGTTTAAGCGCCTGCCTGACAAGTGCGAGGTCGTGAGTGCGATACCCGTATAAATAAATAAATATGCCATAGACTTTGTGCCTAAACAATAGAAGTTTATTTTCTTACGGTTCTGGATACTAAACGTCTGAGATCAGAGTGCCAGCATCTAGCACGCTGGAATTTGGGTGAAGGCTCTTCCTGGTTTGCACAGGGTTGTTTGGCTGTCACACTTCCCCCAACCTCTACTTTCTTGCTGTGTCCTTACATGTCCTTTCCTTTGGAACATGCTTTCAGGATCAAGCTCTCTGGTGTTTGTTCTTATTAGGGCACTAAACTTGTGAGTAGTATCCTACCCTCAAAAACTCATCGAAATCTAGTCACTCCCCGTAAAACTCATCTCCATCTGCCGTGAGGATCTGCTTTCAACAAATGAATAGGGGGACACAAAGGTTGGAAGAGTCATAATGATTGTACCTTACTCTCAAATAGTTCAAGATGTATATATATTTAGAGAAAGCGTGCTAAAGTAAATATGGCAATATGTTAATCATTGAATCTAGATGAAGGATATGTGGGTATTTATTGAATTATTCTTTCAGTGTTTCTGTTATGTTTTTAATAAAAAATTGAGATGGTGTGGATGCTTGGAAATCATACCTGTGTTCAAATCCCAAGTTTCTAACATGAGTTTGGCTGAATTTCTTAACCTCTCTGAGCCTATTCCTATATATCCTGAAAATGAGAGAAATGTAATTGCTACAAAAATATTTCCAAAATAAGTTTCTGGCTGTAGAATACTTGAGATATAGTTTGCTTGCTACTAAGTTCTTCTTGACTTCCAGGAGCACTGAAAGTCATTTCTCATCTGTGAATTTCACGTCCCTCCTCAGAGTTAATCTATATTTGTGGAGCATCTACTACATTCCAGGCTTTGGGCTAAACATGGGTTTTGTAAGCGTTCCACTCTGCATTTTATCATGGGAGGTTAAAAGCTATGCAAAGTCCTGCCTGGTTCTCAGGCTGTTGAATGGCAGGGCTGAGATCTAAACCCAAGACTTTCAAGTGCAGTGACACCCAGGCAACACAGTAGTGATGTTTCTGCAAAGTTTTAAGAGGTAAGGCAAAGACATTGAGGGAACTGCGAGCTCTGTGTAAATTGAAGGTCTGAGGTGCTATGGCCTAAGAGTGGATGTCCAATTTCTCTGTGCCTCCCACTTATTCATAACAGTTCTTGCAGTTGTTTTTTTTATCACCATCCTTGTGCCCACCAAGGTGTATTCACTTCCAGTTTATAGCTGGGGAAATAGAAGCGCTTTGAAAATGACTCTCCTTCCATGAGTCCTGGCATCGTCACTGTGTGACTGCTTCCATGACAATTGCCCTTGGCCTCTGTTCCTTGACTAACAGCATTTGAATTGGGTCTACCTCAAGGGTCAGGTAGAGAAATACACATCAAGGGGGCTGGGGATTTAGCTCAGCGGCATAAGCGCCTGCCTTGCAAGCAGGCAGTCAGGAGTTCAATTCCCAGTATTGATAAAAAGGAAAAAGAGAAATATACATCAAGCTCTCTCTAGGAAACTACCTTTATTGCTTGGCATGGCTGCTGGTCTTTCAAAGCCTGACTTGGGAAACCAGATATGTACCTTTACCCACAGAAAGCTTGAGGATTGCACATGTGTCTGCAGAGGTTGCTACTGGACTATATAAACATTTGATTTGTGCAGCAAAAGACACTGTCAAACCAGTTGTGGTCATGTACATCCGTAATCCCAGGACTTTGGGCAGCTGAGGCAGGAAGAAACCAAGTTTGAGTGTGGCCTGTGGAATTTAGCAATTTGAGGCCCTGTCTCAAAATGAAAAACAAAAAGGACTGGTACTGTCATGGTTTAAGTTGGTGGCCCCCAGGCCTCATGCGTTTGCATTGTGCATTTGTGATTGGCTCATTGTCTAGCACTTGGATCGATGGTGTCAGTGCTACATCCACATGGAGGTAGAGCCAGCGTACAATGTGATGGCTGGAACAAGGCCTGTCTCTCTCTTTCTCTCTTGCCAGTTTCTGCCTTGCTGTTTGCAGCCGCCATGAACTGTGGCTCCACCATGCCACCCTGCCTTGGAGCCAACTGAGTATGGGCTGAAACCTCCAAAAACTGTAAGAAATAAACCTTTCCTTTCCCAACTTTGGGCGTCAGGTATTTTGTCTCAGCAATGAGTAAAAAATGACTAAGACAGGTGCAGATATATAGCTCAGCACAAATGCCCTGGGCTGAATCCCTACTATTGAAGAAAAAAGAAAGATAAAATTAGTGTGAAATACAACACACAAATTATCATTGTTTGCAGATGACATAGAAGCCCCCCAAAATGCCACCAAAAGACTACTAGATTTAATAAGCAAATTCAGTAATGTAGCTGGATAAAAGTCAACACTCAAAAATCTATAGGCTTCCATACACGAATAATAAACTCACCAAGAGAAGAATCAGGGAACCAACACCTTTTACAATAGCATCCCCCAAAATGAAATATCTAGGAACCAATCTAACAAAAGATATAAAAAGCCCTCTATATTGAAAACTACAGTACTCCAAAAAAGGAGCTTGAAGAGGACATTAGAAAATGTAGAAATACCCCATGCTCTTGGTTAGGAAGAACCAATATAGTGAAAATTGTCATACTTCCAAACCTGTCATACAGATTCAATGCAATCTCAATCAAAATTCCAATAGCATATCTCACACAATTAGAGAAAACAATTAGAGAATTCATCTGAAACCAGAAAAGACCTACCATAGCAAAGGCAATCCTGAGCAACAAAGGCAAGGCAGGGGGCATCACAATCCTTGACTTAAAATTATACTATCAAGCTACTGTGATAAAAACAACATGGTACTGGCATAAAAACAGATACAAACATCAATAGAACAGATTAGAAACAACTCCAGACACACTAAGCCACCTTAACTTCGGTGCCAAACACATTCACTGGAAGAAACCCTCTTTAGAAAATGGTGCTGGAAAAACTGGCTCTGCACATGCCAAAGATTAAAAACTGGACCCATATCTTTTCACCATGCACTAAGCTAAAATCAATGGATTGAAGATCTAAACATTAAAACAGAAATTTTAAATCTTCTGGAAGATAGAGTAGGTAAAACTCTTGAAGACACTGGTGTAGGCAAAGACTTTATGAACAAAACCCTGATTACACAGGAAATGTCACAAAGAATCAACAACTGGGATCTCATCCTATTGAAAAGCTTTTGCACAGCAAGAGAAACCACAAATAGATGAAGAGACAAGCTACAATGTGGGAGAAACTTTTGCCAGCTGCTCCTCAGACAAAGGATTACTATCCAGAACATGTAAAGAACTAAAAAAAAAATCAGTCCTCCCAGATTTAAAGAACCAATCCAAAAATAGGCATCTGAGATGAATACACACTTCTCAGATGAAGAACTACAAGCAGCAAATAAATACGTGAAAAAATGCTCAATATCCCTGGACATTTGAGAGGTGCAAATTAAAACAACACTGAGCTCCCACCTCCCCCCTGAAAGAATGGCTACTGTCAAGAAATCAAGCAATAACAAGTGCTGGAGGGGATGTGGGCAAAAAGGAACCCTTCTCCACTGTTGATGGGAATGCAACCACTGCGGAAATCAGTGTAGAGATTCCTCAAAAAACTAGGTCTAGAGGTCCCATTTGACCCAGCTGTTCCCCTTCTGGGTATCTTCCCAAAAGAACGGAAAACATCATACCACAGGGATATATGTGCACCCATATTCACAGCAGCACAATTTGTAGTATCTAGATCTTGAAAACAACCAAAATCTAATTGTGTTTTTTTTTAAAACCAAAGTCATGACCTCATGTTTGTCAGGCAGGCACTTGTGCCACTGAGGTAAACCCCTGACCCTAAATCGAATCCTTGACTGAGGAATGGATAAAAAGTTGCGGTAGTTTTATACAGTGGAGTACTACTCGGTCATAAAGAATGATAAACTAGACTTTAATAGGTAAATGGAAAACTTAAGACTATTACCATAAGTGAAATAAATTAGATACACATGTGTAAATATCATATTGTCTCACTAGTGTGAGAAGCTGAAACAACATATATATATATATATAGTTATAAGTATAAAAATAGTTAAAATATAGTTAATTTATATATATAAATATAAAAAATAGTTAAGGTCAGTTATATTACTGATTTCTCTGAGTTCACTAAAGAGTAAGATTTATGTTGGTATTGTTCAGACAATTCAATGCAGATGTTTTGTGCTCTGAGTGAATGATTTGGGGATGACAATGCATAATGTTTGTACCATTGTTGCTTCCCCGATTGACATGTTTTGAAATTTTTAAAAATTTTTTTCTCTTTGAAATAAAATGGATTTTTTTGTTTGGGTACAGGGGATCAAACTTACAACCTTGCATTTGCCAGGTAGGTATTTATGCTGCTCAGCTAAACCCCCGTCTCAATAAAATAGCTTTGAAAAAAATAATATTAATGCAATTTAGTAACATAAAAAAGAAATACAACATACATAATGATATAAAATATTGCAAGTCATATATATGGTAAAGGGTTAATATACAAAATACATAAATAAGATATGTAACACAAGGGGCTGGGGATTTAGCTCAGCGGCATAAGCACCTGCCTTGCAAGCAAGCGGTCGTGAGTTTGATCCCCGGTATCGATAAAAAGAGAAAAAGGGAAAAAAATGTAAAAAAAAAAAAAAGATATGTAACACAGTAAAACAGCCATGTTAAAAACTAGGCAGCTAGGTACAATGGTACATGCCTGAAATCCCAGCACTCTGAGAGGCTGAGGCAAGAGGATTGCAAATTTGAGCCTGGTTAACAGTGATTTAGCATGATTCTGACTCAAAAAGGAAAAGAATTTTTAAAAGAGCTGCCAATATAATTCTGTGCAAAGGTCCTGGGTTCAGTCTCCAGTAAAACACACACACACACAGACACACACAAAGGAGGGAAAGAATGAAGGAAGGAAGGAAAGAAGAAAGAGAGAAAACTGGGAAAAGCCTTGAATAAGCATGTTTTATTTTTTGGTTTTTTGTTTTTTTTTTTTTTGGCTTTTTTGTTTTTATTGGTACCGGGGATCGAACTCACGACTGCCTGCTTCCAAGGCAGGTGCTTATGCCGCTGAGCTAAATCTCCAGCCCCCTATTTTTGTTTTTGAGACAAGGTCTCACTGTATAGTTTAGACTGGCCTTGAACTCCGTCTCCTGACTGCTGGGATTACAGGTATATGTCACCACACCTGGCTAAGCATTTTTTCAAAGAAATACAAATGGCCAATGAGCACATGGAAAAGATTCTCCACATCACTGATAATTAAGGAAATGCAAATTTATACCACAGTAAGATACCACCTCACATCCCCTGGAATGGTGAGACAGCCTTGTCAATCTGCCTGTGTTAAGAGATGCCTGGAGACGGGGCTGGGGATTTAGCTCAGCGGCATAAGTGCCTGCCTTGCAAGCAGGCAGTCGTGAGTTTGATCCCTGATACTGATAAAAACGAGAAAGACCAAAAAAAAAAAAAAAAAAAAGAGAGATGCCTGGAGAGGTGGGTGGATTGTGAGAGAACTACCTCATCGGTGTTTGAGTTTATAACTGAACAGACTGTTGGGAAGTGGGACCATGTGGGCATGACCTTGAGGACTATATTTGGCCTCTGGGGTCTTCTTTTCTGACTCTCCTTTCTCTATGCTTCTTGGCTAGCATGAGGTGAGCAGATTTCCTCTCCCCCTACTCTTCTATTATGATGCTTTTGCCTTAGAGCCAACTCACCATGTACTGAATCTTCTGAAACTATGCGTTTAAAAAACCTCTCCTCTTTTAAGTTCTGAATGTCAGGAATTTTGTCTTAGCAACGGAATGCTGACCAATACGGATGGCGAGTATAAAAAACCAGAAAATAACAAATGCTGGTGAGGCTACAGAGAAGTTGGTGGGAACGTAAAATGATGTAGCTGCTGTGAGAGATAGTAAGATGTTTCCTCCAAAAATTAAATATAAAATTGCCTTATAATCCAACAATTCTACTTCTGGGCATTTACCCAGAACTATTGACAGCAAGGCCTCCAAAAGATATCTGTAGCATCATTCAAAATAGCCAAGAAGCAGAAGCAGAAGCAACCCAAGTGCCCACTAATGGATGAATGGATAAATGAAATATACATACGATGGGGCCACATTCAGCTATAACATGCAGGGGAATTCTGCCAGGTGCTACAGCACGCTGAGATATGCCGAGTGGATGAAATAAGCTATTTATGAAAAAAATACTGTGTGATTCCACTTCCATGAGTATCTAGACAAATTCATAGAGACAGAAATTTAAATGATGATTTCTGGGTGTATCTGGGATGGGGCAATAGGGAGAGTTTTATGAGTATAAAATTTCTGTTTGGAATAATGAAAAAGTTCTTGAAATTGATGGTAGTAATACAGCATTATGCACGTACTTAATATCACTGAACTATACCCTTGTATAATATACCCTTGTACCAGTGTGAAATTATTACACTGGTAACTTCCGTGTCATGTATATTTTACAACACTAAAAAAAGCTGTATTACATGTAATCTGTAGTAAACAACCAGTACTTACACCAAATGACAAACCTAACCAACAACTCATCCCTGGACTACTTTCCCTCAGAGACACACCCTGTTTACTTGCTGTTCCCACGCAGCAGAACGGCAGGTGGCCTTTCCTTGTGGGTTCTGGTATCTTCTCTCCTCCCTCCTCTCATAAAAATGGATTGTTCTCTGCCACTACACTTCTATGGAGCTGCTTCCACAGTCAGAGGTGATCTTCACACTGTTGTAGGTAAAGAGCATCAGCATCAGCAGACATGGCTGATACCCTCAGCCTCTCTTCCTTTTGTAGGCAGTGCCTCTCTCTCATGGGACTTCTGGGCCTTTTTGACCTCTGTAGCGGCTGTTCCTACTGCTTGGAATGCTTATCCCATACCTCTGCTTGACTCAGTTCTTGGCTTGAGGTTTTTGCATATATGTCGTAACATAATGTGCTCAATGAGGCCAGCCTAATCTTCTTTATAAAAATTGCAGTCCATATTGACATGGGACTCCTTTGCCTTTTTGTCTGCATCTCATTTGCTGGTTCCTCTTCCTGTTCATGAGATTTTAATATCAGAGGATCCCAGAACCTGGTGCTGGGTCCCTCCTGAATTAATACCTTCTTGGTGATTTCACTCTTTTTTGATATTTTAAACACCCCACCTAGATACTAATAGAGGCAGACTGTTACTTCTGGGGAATGTCTCCTGAATGGTTGTGTCACCATTGCTTGGAAGTCTGGTGCACAGTGATATCAGAATTCATTTTGCACAGAACTCCTGTTCTCAGCCTCAGACCTGTCTCAGCTTCTTCCTCCCAGAGACTGATGTGTCCACCAAAGTTATTTTCCTTTTTCACTGGACACCCAGATAAGCCCTATTTCCCAGCAAGAAGCAACATCACTCCTTCCAGGTTCGGCTGCAGAAGCTGGCCCCTGGCTCCTGCCTCATTCTGGGTGATCAAAAAAGATGGGAAGGGGAGAAAGATAGATGTGGGTTACAGATGAAAGAAGTGTGTCCTCCAAGTTCCTGGCAGGCGGATGGAACAGAGCCTCTGCCCCACCTGTACTGACTAGACTCGATGTGTATGAGAAATAAACTTGGTTAGGTCAAGGGAGGTAAGGATCAATCTACATGTAAAAGTCTTCCCTCATGGCATTGGCCTCTGTGTGTTGCTCAGCCACCCCCATAAGCTGAAACCCCACAGTACAAATAACCTTGGCTAACACAATGTAGACTCCATGCTCTGATTTCCAGGCTGAGAATCTTGGCCTTATCCATGACTGCAAAACCGGTCTGCTGACAAATCCTTCTGGCTTTATCTTCAAAACACACAGAGATATGCATGCACTGCCACTCACCTCTGCTGGGTTTTTCAGCAGCTTCTGGGGTCTCCCTGCCTGCCTTCTGTCCTTCTTACACCCTGTCTGCCATCCTGGAGTCTGCAGGATCCATTCAACCTAAATCCATTTCTTCTTTGCTCAAATTCTGCACATGCTCTTACCACTCTCTGAGTTAAAGCCAAAGGCAGTTCATATCATGGCAGCAATCAATAAGCTCTCATAGCATTTGACTCTCTTGTACAAACATGCCTACTTCACACTGTGGTCAGCTCCTATTATCCACCTCCTTGCTTCTCCCCTGACATGCTGGCTCACTCTGCATCAGGACCTCTGTAGCGGCTGTTCCCACTGCTTGGAATGCTTATCCCATACCTCTGCTGGACTCAGTTCTTGGCTTGAGGTTTTTGCACATATGTCGTAACATAATCTGCTCAATGAGGCCAGCCTAATCTTCTTTATAAAAATTGCAGTCCATATTGGCAAGGTGGCACACACTTATACCCAGCAGTCTTAGGAAGTTGAGGCAGGAGAATTACAAGTTTGAGCCCAGCCTGAACAACTTAGTGACTTAGTGACATCCTGTCTCAAAAAAGTTCTGGGGTTGTACCTCAAGGCAAACGCCCTGAGTTCAATTCCTAGTACTAAAAACAAAATTGTAGTCCAATCCCTACCCTAACCTGGAACTCCCAATCCCCTTTGTCCTGTTATTTTTTGTATAATACCTGTCTCTTAACATACATCTAATGTGATACCATCCTATATCTGCCCTGTAGGAATCGAAGCCACTCTGGGACTTCATGTGTGTTGTGTTCTCAGGTGCAGCCTGAGCATGCAGAGCAGTTGTCAGCGTGTATGAGGTGCTCAGAAGCACCTGCTAAAGGCAGGAAAGATTTCAGGCCTGTAGACCACAGACATGTGAAAGATAACATCATCCAATGGAGTAGAAGTTCTTAAGGACTTCAGCTACATGCAGGACAGAACACCAGGCTGGCACTGACAAACATAGCTCTGAAGTCACTAGAAAACTGTGAGGCTCCTGCTCAGGGGGACCACACTTAAGTTCACCAACATCACATGGCTGAAAGCCTCTTCTTTCAGTGGGGCTCACAATCACTCTTAACATTTACCTGTTCATTGGTATCACAGGAGCTTCACAAATGTCAACAGGCTGTGATAGAGCTGGGCTAGATGCTGCCGGGCAAAATAATTAATTTTCTGAGATGGCTATGCTGCTGCAGATGGTCTTCAGCTCCTAGTTTCAAGGAATACACCTGCCTCAGACTCCTGAGTAGCTGGAACTGAAGGCACACACCACCGTGTCTGGCCAGACATAAGAATTTTAAATCAACTTGCAGGGACATGCAGCCAGGTTTGAGCTGTACCTCTCCAGGACATGCCAGCTGCAGAATCAATAGGCACATAGGGGCTGTTGGGCAATTATGGAGGACAACGGTGACTAATGCAATGAAAAACGAAGCAAGCCGAGAAATCAGAAGTGGCAAAAATAAACTTGAATTTAGCATATGCTTGTCTACAAATGAAAAGCCTTAACATGTTTTCCTTGCTGTGTACAAATAGGGAGTTTCAATCTTGAGATGTTTTGGAAGAAAAATCTGGAGGGAAAAGCTGCTCAACTGCAATCCAATTTTATGGCTTCCTCCGCTCCTTTATTAGAGCCAGCTGTCTATCTCATTACTAAGCAATTTCAATGCTTTCCTTTTCAGGTGCAGTTCAGGTCAGGAGAGGCAACACTTACGTTTATAATTTTTCTTGCCTTGCAGTTGGGTTTCACACTTAACAGAATCTATAGAGTCTAGATGTCCTCCTAGAACTTCAGTCTTAGGGGTAGGCTCCTAGAATTGTGATTAACTCATGATCCAATGCTGTGATTATGGGCATGAGTGGTACAACCACCCTAGGGCGGGTGTGGCCTACATACAATGTAAGGGACAGAAAGAATCTTCTCTCTATGCTCTTCTTCTTTGCTCTTATTACTTTTGCTGTCTTCTGCCACCATGAACTGGTGCCCTCTGCCACGTGCCACTCTGCCTTGGAGTCAGATGATGATGGACCAAACCCCCCACAAACTGTGAGCTTTCCTTCCTTCATTTTGGGTGTCAGGTATTTTGTCTCAGCAATGAGATAAAAGTAACAAAGACATATATTTTCTATAGTTTCAATGAATGGTCTGAAATTAAACCAAACAAGGTTAAAAATTAGGAATTTGGGGCCGGGGATTTAGCTAAGTGGCATAAGCGTCTGCCTGGTGAGTGTGAGGTCATGAGTTCAATCCCTGGTACAAAAAAAAAAATTAGGAATTTAAGATTTGAGATACTTCCCCGGCACCCGCGCATGTGTGCACATCCACAAACACATGAGCTGAGCTACTTAGCTGGGTATAGTGGCATATGCCTGTCATCCAGCTAATAGGCTGAGGCAGGATTACCTGAGCCCAAGAATTTGGGCAACATGGTGAGATCCAGTCTCAATACACACACACACACACACACACACCACCACCACCACCACCACCACCACCACCACCATTAATAACAACAAAGACTGAACTACCAAGAAGGATTTTATTAGTTGTTCTAGATTATCAGGGGTTTGTGTGTGTGTGTTGGGAGGAGGTCTTTTTGAGACAGGATTTTCCTATGCAGTTCAGGCTGGCCTGGAGCTCACTTTGTAGCCCACTTTGTAGCTGATCTCAAATTTGCAACAATTATCCTGCCTTCAGCCTCCCAAGTGCTGGGATTACAGGCATGCACCACACCTGGCTAATTACCAGTTGAGAGCAGAGAGCACAACTCTGCATCTCCCCAGCACCCTACATGGTGCAACACACGTATCAGGCCTCAGTAAATATTTTGTAGGATTATTATTAAGCAAGAACAAGTTTTACAGTTTATAAAGTGCTTTCAAAGAAAGCTTCTGGAGTCTTTTCAAATTCTGCTCTTCTCCCTTGCCAGGAGAGCGAACTTGGGCTCAGAGAGGGTAGCTGATGCATATGGGGTACATTAGGATCTAGAGATGGCTTTTGAGACACCAGGTCTCTCACAGCCTTTTCTACTCTACAAAGCAGTAAGTAAAATCATGTCTCAAATCATGAGTCTAGCACTGTGAAGAATGTTCCTTTCTAAGCAGTGCCTCTCATGGGAGAAAAGTTTATTATTTCTGCGTTAAGGGTGTCTGCTCTGCCATTCATGTAAATTTCCTTAGCATTTAAATGTTTAAAATTTAGACTTCTTGGGTTGGGGTTTAGCTCAGTGGCATAAGTGCCTGCCTGGCAAGCACAAGGTTTTAAGTTCAATCCCCAGTACCAAAAAAGACAAAAATAATAATAAACTTCTTAAATACTTGGAATAGTTCCTCAAAAACCCAAATAATGTTTACAATCATGCCCCTTGGTGCTGACTGAGGAGGTGGTAACTCATGGAACTACTGTTACAGACCCTCTGGTCCAGGAGGAGGAGAATCAAGAGCCAGTGCCTGTGGTCAACATCTGGTGAGGCGGGGCATGATGGTGCACACCTGTAATCCCAGCATTTAGGAGGCTGCGGCTGGAGGATCACTGCAAATTCAAGGGTAGCCTGGGCTATACAGTGAGACTGTTTCAAAACCAAACCACCTGGTGAGGAACCTGCCAGTGCCTGCCTTGTAGAGGCCAAAGTGCCTATGCTTAGGAGGTCTGGCATTTCCTCTGAGGACCATGGTACAGAGGCCAAGAACAGCTTACAGAACATGCCCAACCCCATCTTCAGAGTTCCTCAGCCTGTTACTGGCCCATTAGTTGTACAAACATGATTGCAAAGAGGACAGCAAATGGATAGCTCCATCTGCATTAAAAATATGTCTGCATATGACAACCCCTCCCCAAATCCTTCCACATTCCTTAATAAGTAGAAATTGGGCCAGGTGTGGTAGCACGTATTTGTAGTCCCAGCTATTTGGGAGGCTGAGGCAGGAGGAATTGAAAGTTTGCCAGTCTGTGAAACTTAGACCTTGTCTCAAAATCAATTAGCTGGGAATGGTGGCACACGCTTGTAATTCCAGCACTTAGGAGGCTGAGGCAGAACTGTCATGAGTTTGAGGCAGCTTGGGCTACATGCTGAGTTCAAGGGTAGCACGAAAACATAAAAGAAAAAGGGACTGGGGATGTAACTCAGTGGTAGTTTCCCTGGGTTTGATGAGAAGGAATGAGTGGTTCACTGCAATGGTTCCGGGAGGGTCTCAGCTGGTTCCTGGCCTACAGGGGTCTCTGTGCAGCCCTAGGGTGATCTGCAGTCCGTCACAAGACCAGGAGCAGACTGGTTTTTTGCTAACAGTCTATTTTACTAACAGGACTATTTTGATTTAGAAATAGGACACACACTGCTTAAATACTTTTATTATTTTTTAAAAATTATTTGGACATTGATAACTCTGCAAAATACTTCTCCCATCCCAAACCCTCAAACCCTTTCTATGTCCTTCTTAAAGAAACAAAATACTCATATTTCGCACCCATTCAAATCTAATTTTAAAAAACATTTTTAAAATCAAATATTTTTCTTTCCCAGAACTTGTTAGTAATTTTAAACCACAACGCAACATACTTAATGGCATTTCTTTCTTAAAAATTAGCTTATCAGACTATTTTATGAGGAAAAAAATTAATTCAAGGCCTTAGAGAATATAAACTCCCTGCTTCTGAAAGAAAAGACACTGGAGACCCCTTTGTTTGCCTAGAGTTTGCGATTTCAGCATCAACAGAACCAGTACAGATCGATGTTCTACTTAACATTAGGCATTGTCTAGTTACTTCTGGACTGCAGCTGAAACCCTACACAAACTTTAAAAGGAAAAGTGGGTAGAAGGGAGAAGTCCAGGCATAAGAGGGACAAGGCTGGGGACTAGCAGAATGGAAGCCTTCTAAGTAGTTGGTTAAGAACCAAATTCCTAAGGATCCCACCAGATGGCAGGCTTGTTTGGGGTGGAGGAAGACTAAGAAATCTGCAAGCTGTGTATCTAACAATGAATACAAATGTCAACCAAAAATATTGCACATAGGATCAGAGGCATGTAAACCACTAAGAAGGTTCAGGAAAGTACAAATACACATGAAAGTGACTTCCCAAAGGTCCTTCCGGGACAGAGAGAAAAGAATTGGTATTGATTTGGGGAGTTACTAAGAAAAGGTGGAAAAATGCTTAGTCCTACCCCTTTGCTCAGTGGGCCGACTTAAGCCAATTAACCTGTTACAGACATGGCTGGAGGATCTGGTGAAGGTATCATGTCTCCATTTTCTCTAGTACATCTGGTGCACTTCACTACCTCGCTAAGGAGAAAAGGAAGAACTTCTGTAACAGATACCAGCAATACCTGCACTCCATGCACACTGGTGCACCACTCAGTGCCACAACTCTAAGGATGACTACCTGCTGCTCTGAGTGGGGGGCCAACATCCTTCCAGGAGGCCAGCAAGTGCCACGATCTCCCGGTATGGAAAGGAAAGATGCAGGGAAGGGGAACGAGTACCACCTGAGGAGAGCCAGCCTCGCTGTAGGCCTCCTTTACTCTTCAGGGATATCCCTCAGCTTAATGGAGCAAGGGCAACATCTTGAGTGTGAACCAGCAGTCTGACCAGAGCCAGACATTTACTGCCGTGCTGAGTTTTAGTGGTTTTTTTTAAAAGACAAGGTCTCACTAAGTTGTCTGAGCTCCCAAATGCTGGGACTATAAGCACGTGTTATTACACCCAGCTTGAGTTTCAAGGATGAGAAAACATTTTCAATGCATCTCTGGGAATGGATGTGCATTATTTTTCCACCATTATTTTCAGGGTGATTTTTTTTTAGGGTTTTGAAGCCTGCCCTCATTGAATGGTTAGGCTGTACCTCTGTATAGTCTCTGGACAACAAAATTTAGACGTCACAAGTACCCACTGGCTACTTCCCTGAATTCTGTTCTTTTAACACGTTCCTGCCAGCTTGAACCACTGGTGGCAGAAGTGGTAGTTATGCACAGGACAGTCATGCATGTACCACTGGTGAGTCAAGCCACCCAGCATTGAGACATATGAATTATGGCCCCCATTGTGAATATGTTAAGGGTTCCCCTAACATTCAGACTCAGTAACTACAGTACATGTCACCAAAAGGAAAGTCACTTCTTGAGAATAAAATCATTCCCCCATTCATTTCACCAAAGGGCTTTGCATTTTCTTACATGGCCCATGGATGTGTAACATGCAGGCTGTTCTGCTCCTGTTGTTACAGTGTTATCTGCTTTTGGGGGGGGGGTCAGGGCAGAGGTGCTCACGGAACTCAAAGTCTCATGCATGCTAGCCAAGTGCTCTACCATTGAGCTGTTCCCGCACCCCCACACTATCTTATTTTTAAAGCTTTTCTTATGTTCACACTAAGTCTTGTAAACCACCAGAAAAATGCCAATTCCCTAAAGCCCTGCTCATATTTGTTGGTTACAACTGGTGCCAACCTATTAAGCTCTTAAACATTTAGAAAAACAAAAGCAAAGAAACACACACACACACATACACACACACACACATGTGCATGTGCACACACACACTTTGGCACATGAGCCTCAAGTTATTTGACTGTGTTCATATTTCCCATCCCTCATCTCATCCTGGCATTTCAGTCACTGTTTCTGGAGAATGAAGACCCTTTCCACCTTGTGGAAAAGGTCATCAACAAAGCATTGTTGTTTTGAGTAGCAAAAGGAGCAGATACAAATTCTAAACTGGCCCCAAAAACAGTTCTTGTGTTTAGCACTATAATTTATGTGATGCTGCAAAACTTTTGTACCAGGATGACTTATTTCAAAACTGCTGGTTGATTAAATATACATATACATATACATATAAAAATTACTAAGTCAACATTTGCTGTTTTCAATGTGAAAACGATAAAATGTAATTCTGAATAATTGTGCATTTGCCATAGGGTCCTCATTAAAGGGACCATAAAAATAATTTTGTAATTAAAAAAAACTCTTATTTTTAAGTTTAATATTGCCCTCAAGTTCAAAAGTTTGGAGCAAGATTACTGAGTATGCAGGTTTGAGATCTGTTCCTGCCAGGGATCTGGAAGCCTGAAATTTAGTGATCCCACTGCAGGCCCAGGAACCTGACAGCCACGTAGTAGCCCTGCGTAGTTAACAGTATAGGGTTCAACAGAGCCCGCTGAATGAAGACTGGTGAAGCCCCATAGGGTCCTGCCTTGTTTCACTGGTGGCAGATGCAGCTGCAGCTGGCCAACTTCTTGCACAGAGCTCTGAGGACACAAGGGTGCTGGGGCTCTGCCTTTTCTTGGGTTACTGGACAAACAATTGGGGAGGGGTAAGGTTCTGGGTGGGGACCACTGAGCACCAAGGCTGAGGGTAACCCAGGAGCTGACCTTCTGCTCGGCTGGAAGCAGGGCCGAGGAAGGAATGGGCATTTCAGCGATGCAGAAGTGAGCTGTGCAGGAAGGAAAAGTGCATTTAAGGTAGCTTGAAAACAGATGATGACCAGACTGCCACAGAGTTGGAGGAGGAAGGAAGATAGTCCTCCACCTGCCCCGCTGGTCAGCTGTTCTCGTTGGATTCTGTGGGTTAACATTCATGCTTTCTGATGCGAGTCTGCTCGTGAAGAAACAGGAATACAACTCTCCTGGTTCTCGCAGGTACACAAATTTCTTGGCAAAGCTCTTTGCTGCCAAGTTCAGTTTTATTTGGTTGATGTTCTAAGCCGATGTCACCGAAATTCATAGATGGGTGCACTGTGTTCAGGAACATGGGTTAAGTTGAGGGACTGATACCTGCAATGAGGGAAGAGACAGAATGGGAGGTAGTTGGCTAATGCAGGCTGAGCAAAGAATGTTAAGAGAATTCCCAAACCAGAGCACCCAGCAAATCATACTCAGAATAAAATGCTAATTCTTTTTTGGGGAGTAGAGGGCAAGGGAACACGGTCTTCACTATATGCCTAGGCTAGTCTTAAACTCCCAGGTTCTGCCAGGTAAGGTGGTGCATGCTGATACTCCCTGCACTTGGCAGGCCAAAGCAGGAGGATTGCTGCAAAGTTGAGGCCAGTCTGAACTGTATAGTGAGACCCTGTTACAAACAAACAAGAAAGAAAGAAAAGAAAAGACAAGACGAGATGAGACTCCTGGGCGTAAGCAATCCTCTTGTTTTAGCCTTCCAAGTAGCTGGAATTAAGGATGTGTGCCACTCCAGCTCTCTGCTAATTCACTTTGCACATCTCAAGTGAACACAGTTTGATTATTTTTTTCTTTTTGGGTTATCTTTCTGAACCATAAATAAGATGAATTGTTTTTACATATTCTGTGTTATTCATGAGAAATAGGATCCTGATAAGCTCTGTGGAGAAGATGCAGTCTGCAGCCTGGCCCTCCCTCCCTCTGCTGCTTGGCCTCTCACTTTGTAATGTTCCATCTGTATCTACAGAACACCAGGCTGAAGTATCCAAGAGCTTCATGGATGACACAGGAATATCCTAATTTTGTGGTATCCAAAAAGAGTATGGAACAAATAACTTCCCAACTCCCTAAACTTTATCTTACAACTCAAGTCCATTTTCTCATTTCCCAAGGCGTGGCATTAAGACTGGAGCACAACAGTGGAATCTGAGTTTGTGCCTCCCCAGCTAACAGGTGCTCTGAGGAGTTACAAAGGAGGGAGAGAAAGGTGGACGGCTCATACATGTGGATGACAGGCTCTGGGCAGATTTAGTCAATGGCTAAGGAGGTTAGCCCTCCTCCATTTGTTTTACAAAGCAGTGAGGAAAGACAAAGGAAAAGCAGTTTATTTCTTATTTTAGAAATGGGCTGGGGAAGTAGCTCAATGGTACAGCAGTTGCCTACTATGCCATTTGATTCACAGCATCCTCCCCCTCCAGAAAAAAAATCAGGAGAGTAATATATGGTCACCAGGAATTTGCAAATTGAAACTACAAAGAACCACTACTTCATGCCTCTTAGCTATAACTAAAAAGATATGATAATAAGTGTTGGGAGGTTGTGGAGAAATTGAAACTCTCAAACCCTGCTGTGAGAATACAGAATGATGTAGCTACTGTGGAAAGTTTGGCAGCTCCTCAGGATGTTAAATGCAGAATCACTGTATGACCCAGCAATTTCACTTCTAGGGATAGCCCTTAAGAAAATAAAAGCGAGAACTCAGAAACTTGTACACTCATGTTTACGGCAGCATTATTCACAAAAGCCAGAAGATGGAAACTACCCAGGTGCCATTAACTAGTAAATAGACAAATAACATGTTGTATACATATTCAATGGGAACTTATTTGTTAATAAAAACAAAATTCTGATATACTACAACATGGAGGAACCCTCAAAATATGTTAAGCAAAAGATGGCAGGGATAAAGTTCACATGGTGTAGAATGCCATTTATACAAAATATCCAGACCAGGCAAATCTATATTTAGCAAAATAAGATTAGTGGTTACCTAAAGCTGGGAGGAGATGAGGGACAGGATGATGGTTAAGGAGAATGGGGTTGCCTCTTGTGGTGGTAAAAATATTCTAGGCTGAAATGTGAGTCAGTGGTAGTGTGCTTGCCAAGCCTGTGCAAGGCCTTGAGTTTGATTCTTAGCATTGCAAAAAATACAAAGAAAATATTCCAAAGAAGATATTAATATTCCATAGACCACTGACATGAGTGAGTTTTATGGAATGCAGTAATATCTCAATAAAGCTGCCATTTAATAAAAAAGATTATGAAAATTATAAAAATTCACTTGAAAACAGAACAATTATTAAAGTCTACTACTGTATTATGGCAACAGGGTTGGATCACCCACAAGTCATCCAAGAATGAAACATTTGAAAGGAAATAAAATGTTTCTACCTTCAGAAGGAAATAAGGTGTTATATAATATGGTTCCCCTCCAGGTACAGCAAACTGCTTAAATAAGCACCAAGGAGGCCACCAAAAGACAGCAAGTTGTAAGCACTTACGGTTGCCGTCTGTCCTTTACTAGGGATAAACACTAGGCAAGACTGTCAACATCACCCTAGCATCAACTGGAATTAATTACACATGGAATGAGTGATGCCAGCTAACAGCAAAATTCACACTGTCCCCAACAGGATTAGATGATATTTTAGTGATGGACTAAATTTAAGAGAATACATGCAAAACCAGTAAGACTGAGATAAGCTTTTCTGAAAGTACTGTATTGACTGTAAATATTTATGGGAGTATTCAGTGGGAGAAAGTTTGCCTAGAGGGGCACAGCACTCTAGGTAATTCTATCCCCAGAACTATGGAAAAAAAAAAAAGAAGGGGGAGACGGAAAAAGGAAATGAACTCTTTACCCGATACTTCATTTGTTCTGCTCTGTACACAGGAATGTGTCCCTATTCTGAGCCAATGAGGTGATTTAAATAGGGTCTCAGCACCCAAATAAAATCTGTAGAGAGAGATCGAGAGGTTTTGTCCTGGCTTGGACTGGTTAAAGGAGAACCAGAGGGGCAGCCAGCCTCTGCGATGGTTGCTGGCCGTGGATATTATGGAGTCCTTACCATTCTGAACTCCGATGATAGTAGTAGCCCTCTATGGAAGCCGCTGACTTCTGAAAACAGATGTAATAGAAGCCGGCAAAGGAAGCACCACTGATGTCTTTGATTGTGTGATCTGGAACCAGGAACTGTTCCTGCACAGATAGGGGGTTGGTCAGAAACAGATGTATTCTTGGAGTAATCCCAGAGACCTCCCTGCTAAGCATGAGGAGATTCTAAGGGCCACTTGAGGGGGAAAAAAAAAAAAAACAAACCACATAGTCTTACCCAGACTTGCTGGGTGGCAGAGGTCCTCTGGGAATCAACCTGACTTCCACACAGCACCTCTGTGATACAGAAGCATTCTACCAACTAAAGTGGCACACTATGGCATGAGCTACCTGGGACCAGCAACTCAGAGAAGCCATTTGCCCAAGCATCTAATACATAAGTCAATACCTGCCCACCTGCCCATCTACCTTTCAGAGACCACAGACAGAATGATCTACGAATTTTTTTTTTTTTTTTTTTTTTTGAACTGGGGATCAAACTTACAACCTTGCGCTTGCCAAGCAGGCACTTGTGCCACTGAGCTAACCCCCGGCCCAAGAATGACCTAAGAAGAGTAAGTTTCTGCGCTAGTTTCCAGGGACTACTACTGAATTCTTGATTACCTTCAGGAGAGTAAATCCCTTCTGTTGTTCTGTGGATTGTTCTATGGGATGACCCACTGCTAGGATCCCCGTGACACCCCCTCCAAAAGCTCTACACGTCCTCAAAGTAATTAGAGGGCTACTACTCTTTACCAGGTAAGGAAGAAAGAGCAGCAATCTGCCACCAGAGCTGGCACTAAGCATTAAAGGCTGAAAGGCTGTGTATTTGCTCCTGTTCTCCGGAGAGATTAGATCAGAAGGCTCAGGGACTCAGGAGATCAACCAAAGGCCCACTTGAGATACCCTGAGAAACGCTTTGGAGACAAACAACATCATTGCTTTAATTTTTCCTTTTAATGATGCTGAGGGGCAAACCTAGAGTATTGACATGTTAGGCAAATGGTCTACCACCAAGCTACATCCATGGACGCCCCCAATTTTATTTTTAAAGTCACTCTTCTTCTATTTATTTAATGACTAAAATGGTAGTTTTAAAATTAGTTTAATTTAGAGCTGGTGGTGTAGCTAAGTGGTAGCGCTCTTGCTTGCCTACTATGTGTAAGACCCTGCGTTGATCCCCAGCACTGGAAACAAATTGATTAAAAAAGTAGAACAAGATACATCCTTTAAAGGTTTAGTTGGCACACCTTCTCCAGAAGGCAAGTGAGAGGACAAGGCTCAGCACATGGCAGGAGTCTGCTGAAGGAGTGACGATGCCCACCCCGAGGTGATTAGTTATACAAATAAAGATCATTTGTCTTAGTGAAAGCAGGCAAGATTTCATGCTAAAACAAACTGTCTCCTAGTGATTGGACAATGAAGTTTGAAGGTGCATGGAGAGTCACTTAAGAAACCCACTGCATGATTTGTTATCCTGCAGCGATGACTATCATGCCATCAGAGCAGAGAGCACAAAGGGCTCCTTAGGCAACGGCCAAGCCATGGAGCTCTCTGAGGGCTGGTGAGAGGAAAACCACATTCCATTCCTGATCCTCCATTTCCTGAGCTATGGGAAACAGAAGGCATGGAGAAAGGATGTGGTAGAGAAGACTAGTCATTCTGATGGTATTTCAGCCTGTGCTGGGAATAGAGTTCAGTGGGTGACTAAATTCAAAGAAAGCTGTCTGGAATCTATTTCACATTTGGATGATTCATGGCTGGGGATGGTAGTACATGTTTGTAATCCCAGCACTCAGGAAGCTGAGGCAGGAGGATTTCTGAGCGTTCAAGGCCAACCTGAGCTACAAGGTGAGTTCAAGGTCAGCCTGAACTGCATAGTGAAACCCTGACTCAAAAAGAAAAAAAAAAAATTAAAAACCTAACCTTGAGTTGTGGCACATGCCTGTAAATCCTAGCACTTGTGAGGCAGAGGGAGAAGGATTGCCATGAGTTCAAGGGCAGCCTGGACTACACTTGAGTGAAATCAAGGCCATCTGAACTGTACACTGAGACCCTGTCTCAAAAACAAAACACAGGGACTGGTAATATAGCTCAGTGGCACACTGCCTTCCTGGCAAGTACGAGGTCATGAGTTTGATTGCTGGTACCAAAACAATAAAAAACAAAACAAAACAAAAAAACCCCAAAAACAACAATAAAAAAATTTTGAATGATTCATTATGGAGGTTCAAAGGGATTCTTGGGTGAGAGAGGATGGAGGAAAGATGCAAACAACACTTCCAGGGGCACCCAGGTGGGCACAAATTCCCCTCCTGACCACTAAACAGTATAACCAGACAAGCTGGCTGGGATGCTGGAGCTATGTCTGCTCTGAACAAGTACATCAAGATCCTTCCAAGAAGATGCACTATGGCAAACGGCACATAGGGAGCCCCTGGTTGGGAGGTGTGTGGTGTGTGGGGGTGCATTACAGCAGCTGCCAAGTGGGAGTCTTGGAAAACAGCCTGGGCAAGACCTTACCTTCCACCTCATGAAGACGTAATCCCCACTCTTCAGCTCTTCATAATCAAAGTCATCTGAATTAAATGATTTTGCATATTGATAAAAAGCCAGAAACTTGCCCTAAAAGCAAAATACAGAGTAGGAGAATTGATCAACAGAAGGAGTGATGGGAGTCAGAATTCATGGTTCCTAACAAGAGCAGTAACTACTGAGTAAATGAGGGAGCCTGCAGGTACCTCAGTGGACATAGTCCTGAATTTGGAGCAGCTTACTGGTTTCAAATTGAGGCACCATTGGAGTATGCCTGACTGGTGAACAGAACCCACAAAAGGCCAAAGGATAGGAACACATGTAATCCTACAGCCTTTTCTCCAGTTACCTCACCACAAACACATGAAAGTCAAGAAAAATGAGAAGAGGGCTGGGGATTTAGCTCAGCAGCATAAGAACCTGCCTTGCAAGCAGGCGGTCGTGAGTTCAATCCCCGGTACCGATTAAAATAAAAAAAAAAAATGAGAAGAGTTCTGTAAGTAAATCCACAGGAACAACAATAAAACAAATAAACAAACAAACCACAGAGGGAAGGGGCTTGTAAAGCTTGCTTTTTTGGTACAAAAAGGGTTTTGGGTCAGCTACGTGGGCAAAAATAATTAACATATGGCTAAGTTAAAAAAGATACAGCTCTGTGGCACAGTGCCTGCCTGATAAGTGCAAGGTCCTGACTTTGATTTCTGGTACAAAAAAAAAGGAGACTTATGCCAGGTAAGATGGCACACACCTGTAATCCCAGCACTTGAGAAGCTGAGACAAGAAATTTGAGGTCAGCCTGGGCTACACAGTGAGTTCAAAGCCTGTCTCAAGTACAAAGTGAGATGAACCCTGTTTCAAAAACCCAAGAAATGGGGCCAGGGATTTAGCTCAGTGGCATAAGCGCCTGCCTGGCAAAAACAAGCTCATGAGTTTGATCCCTAGTACTAAAAGAACCCAAGACGTAGACTAGAAGCTGGGCATGGTGGCATATTCCTGTAATTCCAGATACTTAGAAGAATAAAAAAGTAGAATCACTTGAGCCCAGGAAGTTTGAGGCCAGTTAGCTTGGGTATGACCTCATCTTTAAAAAAAAGAAAGAAAGAAAGAAAGAAAGCAGAAATAAGTTATAAGACTGCATCTTATGATCCCATTTTTTTTTTTTTTTTTTTATCTTTTTTTGAGACAGGGTCTCTCTATGCAGTTCAGGCTGGCCTTGAGCTCACTTTGTAGCGTAGGCTGGTCTCAAACTCGCAATGATCCTCCTGCCTCAGCCTCCTGAGTGCTGAGATTACAGGTGTGAGCCACCATGCCTGGCTTTTGATACTATTTTTGTAAAAAGAGAAAACAAAGTATATAGCTATCCCTCAATACCTGCAGAAAATTGATTCTAGGACCCGTCACATAAAATGGTATTTGCATATAATCAACATATTCTCCCATATTTTAAATTATCTAATTTACCTAAATTATCTAAATTACCTATAATATCTAATATAATGTAAATCTACGTGCATAAGTTGTTACACCGTATTATTTAGAAAATAGTGACAAAAGAAGCATACAGTTGGGTGTAGTGGCACATGTCTATGATCCTAGCATTCTAGTAGGCTGAGGCAGGAAGACTGCAAGTTTGGGATCATAAACTGCCTGGGCAACTTACTGACTTGGCAAGACCTTCTCTCAAAAATTAAAACATAGGTTGGGGTAATGGATATGTATAGTATAATGACCCCTCAGTTTAATCCCTAGTACCACCCCACCCACAACACATTTACTCTCTGTATTTAATATAGATGGCTAATTTCTCCTCCAAATATCTTTAATCTATGGTTGGCTGAATTCATGGATTCAGAAACCACATATGCACAGGGCCAACTGTATATATCCAAAAGAGATTCTGGAAAAGGTCAATGACTATGTTAGCTTTGGGTATTATCACTGTACACAATTTCTTTTCCCTTTAGTTTTTCTGTCACTTCTAAATTGTTTTAAATATGCATGTATTAACTTACTAAAAAGCAAAAAATAGTGATGAAAGTTTAAGATGGTTAAATTAATTATCCTGAGTTCATCATTACCCAGTGTATACAGGAGTCAAAAAGTCACACTAGAGATTGGGGTGTAGCTCAGTGGTAGAGCTCTTGTCTAGCATGTATGAGGTCCTGGGTTCCAACCCCAGCACCATACACATGCACGTATCACATTGTACCTCGTAAATATGTATAAACATTTGGTTTCAGTCAAGACTTTAAAATTAATTCATTTGTAAAAATCTGGTCCTCGGAGTTGCGGATACTCGCCTGCCTGGCAAGTGCTAGGTCCTGAATTCAATTCTTTGTACAAAAAAAAAAAAAAAGAAAAGAAAAGAAAAAAATCTGGCTCTTGGTTTAATTCACCACACATACACACAAATCAAGACATCTACACATTTTTGGGGGGAGTGTATTTGAGGCAGAGTTTCACTATGCAGTTCAAGTTACTGATTATTTCTCTTTCAAAGAAGGTCATAAGGGTTAGATACTCCCATGATAAAAAGCAAGTATCAAAATGACATTTTGAACAATAGTCTTTTGGGGAGTGTGTGTCTGTGTATATGTTCACGCACTTATGTGAAACACTTGGGATGGAATTCAGGGCCTTGATACTAAGTAATTACTGTGTCACTAACCAGCTCACTTTAACATTTTGAAGAGAAAGAATCAAGCAGTGAAGGACAGCTAGCTTATTTTTTCACCTGTGTGCAGCCTAGGCTCAAACTTGCAGTGATCCTCTTGCCTCAGCTTTCCAAATGTTGGAATTATACGCATTTGCCACCATGCTTGGTAAAATATAGACAAATTAACTCACAAATTTTGTACATATATTCTAAAAAGACTACATATATAATTTTTTTTTTTTTTTAGAATTGGGAATCAAACTCAGGACCTCGCACTTGCCAGGGAGGTGTTGTGCCACTGAGCTACATCCTGGCCCTAGGATCTTGCTTTTATAGTACTACTATGATACCAATTTTAAATATCACTCAAAAAACTTTGAGGGTGTAACACCATGTCTCTGATTCTAATTTACAATGGAAAAATGATACCAGAGGTGAAGTCTATTAAGCACTGTAAACTTCAAACAAATGGGGTGCAGTATGGAACTCCAAGAGTCTCACACAGGCACCTGGATCTCCTCTATGAGTTGAGAAAATCATGGGAAATGCTCAGTGAACAGCAGCCAGAGTGCTGGAGAAGGAAACATCCTTTGGGCCCAGCTCCTTCATCCTACCATGGTTATAGGTAGGCTCCTTCATCCCTCTTCTTTTTTTTGCAATGTAATACAGGCTGGCCTTGAGCTCACTATGTAGCCCAGATTGGCCTCAAACTCACAGTGATCCTCCTGCCTCAGCCTCCTGGCACTGGGATTACAGGTGGGCAACACCACTCCCTCATCCCTCTTACACCCCAAACATTTCAATTCAGTCTAATGAAGGGTAAAATCCCAGATATAGTCCAATGTTCTACTGGAGGCCAGTGGGAAAGCTAAAAGATGATGCCTCCATATATTAATCTGTAGACACCTTAGCCTAACACCAAGTTGCCATTGATCCTCACAGACTTGCCTTTTGCAGGGTTAATTTGAAATGGCAAACAAAACTGCATGGTTCACTGTGAAGAAGAATTTTCAACACAGCTGTCCAGGACAGGAAGGGGCCACTTGATGACGTATATGTGGTGGGGTCAGGAGTGGTACAGGCAGCATCCAGGAGCCTTCTAACTCTGATTCTGACATTTGTCATGTGCCACTGGACTGCCCCGACCTTTTGCTTCTTGGATCTCATCTATTCTCTTGTATTATGAAGACATACAAATCACTGTCTATGTTTTGGTGTATATTTGAAATTATAGACAAAACATGTAGCTTTCAGAAAAATGTTTTTAAAAGCTCAAACTTAAATTTAACTGAAACTCAGTATTTTTGAAACACTAGTAAGCACAGCAGTAATCCACAGCAAAGCTTACTCAGACAAGAGCAGTGAGTATACACATAGACAATGGTGCTGGAATCAGGAGGGTTTAAATAGCCAAGCACAAGGAGTAGCAGGAAAAATGAGTTCTAAAACCTTCTTTAGGGACACAAGTTATTTCATAAAGAGGGAATTTCTCTGTGTTAAACCAAAATTCACTGTCACTATGGTTGATTAAGCCAAAAATTGTTATGCTAGGTTGAGAAATAGATTTCTAAAGACATAAGACTTGGGTAACAACCAGGGAAAAGAGACAATAACCGAGACAATAACTCTTAAATTGTCTTTAAGGATTCACTACCAGGGAATAAGAATCCTCCATGCTTGACAGTTGAAAAGAGGGACACCTGGAGTTGGCAGTGGTGTCTAGATGGTCCTGTCCTCCTTGGGTAACTGTGAGCAGTATTTCCATTTCAGGCCAATCCAAAATTAGGGACATGATTTTCCCAAGTAGAGGTGACTAAGAAGGAACAGGGGACAGACACATGGGAAGGACAAATATTGCTGATTCTGAGAGCTATGCAAGTTGTGAGTGGAACTTCAGGGAGTGGCTATCACCAGATAACTATATCTACTTAGGAGGAGGATCAGGCAATATATGAACTTGCTTCAGGAGGAAGACAGAAGTTGGGTGTGGTGGCACAGGCCTTTAAGCACTTGGGAGACTGAGGCAGAAAGACTGCTGCAAGTTCAGGGCCACCGTAGTTATATAGTGAGTCCACGGCCAGCCTGAACTACAAAGTGAGACCCTGTCTCAAAAACGAAAACAGAACAAAACAAAACAAAAAAACCCCAGAAGACACAGCAACGCAGGTTTATATGTTGGAAATAACTTCCCTTTGGCTGGAAAGTCCTGAATAACACCCAGTAAGGGATGAGGTCTCTGGCTCCTGGCACTTCTCCGTTTCCCACAAGTCCCTGGATCCCAGAGCATAGCGGAGCCTCACTCACCCAGTGTTTCCGATCAACATCTTCATCTGCATCCCACTTGCGAGTTAAAAAAGGGTGTTTTTTGCTGATTATTTCTCCTTCAAAGAAGGTTGTAAGGGTTGGATACTCCTATGGTAAAAAGCAAATATCAAAATAAGATGTTGAACAATAGTCTTTTTGGGAGTGTGCGTCAATGTGTGTGTTCATGCACTTATGTGCAACACGTGGTATTCCAGGGCTTCCTGCATACAAAGTAACTGCTGTACCACTAACCAGTTCACTTTAACTTCTCTCCAATGCTTTGAGACAAAGCTGATCACACTGCTAACAGCTTAAACCAGAGTTAGATCCAAACTACGGAAAAAAATCTGAATTTAAATTTCTTGGATAGTGGAAAGTCTCTTCAACTCTGAGGACTTTTCCAGAGTACAGAATCCTTCTCTGGTCTAAGCTGGTCTCTCAAAAGCAAACTGGATGATTTTCACAAGTGAACTCTGCATTCTAGCATAGAAAGCAAATCACAACTTTGTAGAATATACTTTCTAAAGAGAATACTTAGTGATACCCTAGAACCCCAATGCTGACAGCTAAGTCTCCCTCAAACCTCAAACCAGCCCACTTGCTCTCACACTATAGTCCCTTTATATCTGTCTGTTTTATACCAATTCTTGAAGTTTTTGGGATTGGAAAAAAATTGTTGGGTGTGTGTGTAGAAATACCTTGGATGTGCTAGAGACACATTTAATTCTATTCTATGAACTACAAAACAATTTATGTAGGAGAAATATATAAATCATGTCTGTAATATGAAATCTCAGCCATTAAAAATATGCTATTTTAAAAAATAAGCTGTTATTCGCTGCTTGGAATACTGCTAATTTTGTTATTTTTTTCATGTGCCAATAAATGGTACCAAAGATATAGAGAAAAATTAACGAGAGAAAAACTTAGTAACATTAAAAAGTCTACCTTTGCCAGGTGTGGTGGCACATGCCTGCAATCCCAGTACTCGGGAGGCTCAGGTAGGAGGAATTTAAGGCCAACCTGAACTATACAGCGAGTCTCTGTCTCAAAAAAAAAGATCTACCTTTTACTTGCATTTGTCACAAACAAACAAACAACTAAATGATCCGTCACTTGTCCAAAGCCTTGGATTTTTCTTGTTTTTTTTTCCTTCTTTTCTTTTTTTTTTATTTAAAGAGAGAAGAAAAAAAAAAAAGGACATAAAAAAAAAACAATGCAGTAAAAGGGTACAAATAATACAGTATTTCTAGAAAAAAATATATACAGTACGAAATCACCAGTTAATAGGTTACATATTATCTTCCCAGAAACAGTTGTCCATATCACTAAATTAAAGCATATAAAGTGAACATTCATACAGTGAAATTGGAGACAGTTCCATTCAATGATCCAACAAAAGCTCAGTTATATAGTTTTCCATCCTACACACTTGAACATACCTGCGGTTATATTCCTTAGTCCACTTTACTTTCCTCTCTTTTTTACAGTAACAATTAGACTTTTAGGGTTTTATTATTCTCACGGTTCTTGTTACTTTTTTGAAGAGAAAAAAACCAAATGTGACTAAGCAAAACAGAGTCAGTTAGAACAGAAGGGTGGGCATAGCACGTGATACAAAAATAGAATACCAGGTGATCAAAAGTAGTTACCATTGTGTCTCTTGCTATTTTTAAATTGAGTTGTCTATATCATCAGGTACAATAGAATTGATCAAAACAGTACAGAACAAGACCAATAAAACCTACACTGAGGACCTTACAGGACTTCAAAAAAAAAAGGATAATAGTCAATCCATATTGGGCATCATAGTATATCTTATTAAGGCCTTGGATTTTTCAAAAGCATGGCTTACCAGTGACTGGCCTAGAAAACACAAAGTTCCTGGGTCTACAGAGTCCTACTTCCTCTTCTAGATTTTACGTAAGCACCTCCTCACCCCCACCCCGAACTGGGGATAAACCCATGGTGCTCTACCACTGAGCTACATTTCCAGCCTTTTTTATATTTTAATTTGAGACAGACTCTAAATCATCCAGGGTGGCCTCAAACTTCTGATTCTCTTGCTTCATATAGTAGTCAGGATTATAAATCCTGGGGATGGTACTCAGGGTCTTACAGATGCAAGGCAAGTACACTGTCACTGAGCCATTATCCTCATCCCAATTTAAGCACATCTTACTTTGCATCGAACATATTTAAAATAAATCCATCTGATGGCTTTGCTACTGCTCCCAGCTTGGCCTGCACATGGCTCAGGACTTTGCTAAGAGGCACTGCATCAGTACCCTCTGGCTCAAGGCCTTTGGGAAATAAAACACTGCCACCAAGCCTGAAGTGACTAAAGAGGCCTGCTTCTCCCCGCCCCAGGGATTAAACTCAGAGTCTTCTTACTGAGCTACATTCCTAGCCATGTATGTAACTGTGTATGCATGTATATAAGTATATACATATATATAATATATATGTGTGTGTACTTATTATTTGAGATAGGATAATCACTAAGTTGCTGAACTTCCAGCTGGGTTTGAATTTGCAGTCTTCTTGCTTCAGCCTCCCAGAGTTCTGGAATTACAGATGCGTGTCATCATGCTTGGCAAGAAGCCTGACTTATCTCACCACCTCTCAGCTACACTTCCAACCCATCATCCTGTTTTCTTACAATGAACTAACTTCTAATCTAATGCTAAATCTAATGCTCTTCAAACTAACAAACCCCCTCAACTTAATGGCATTGCTAGATTCTTCATGTTGGTATTTATATATACAGAGTAAAAAATAAGAGAAGAAATTTCTTTGAAACCTAATTTTTAAGTCAAAGCTAAGTTATATTAATCTGTCTTTAAGGACACTAACAAAGTTTTATATAAGCCAGTACCTGACTTGAAATTTTAAACTAACAGCTATGTATATTGTTTTCCTGAGTTTTGAGCTTTAATCATTTTCAGAATTTCTGCCAAAGGGATAGGAGAACAAAGTGGTCCTAATATAATTGGAATATTTATGGTTTAAACCACTAGCTTTCCCAAGTAATGATTCCTCCAAAATATTTTAGGCAATGTATCAGGGTGACCAGAAGGTACCTCAGATCTTGACAATGAATAAAATAAATGGCTAGTGAGTAAGATTCAGGGCAGTATGTGCAGAAATCACCAAGAAGATAAAATATTTCTCAGCGTTGGCACAAGAAACTCAAGCACTTGACTACAGTAGTTAAATTTGGGACAATTTACATGGCAGGAGAAAGAAAGATATTAGAAAAATAAGCCAGAGGGGGACAGTTCTAGCCAGCCAGCACTCCCTACCCCCATGCCCACTGTTCCTATGCTGAAGCCACTAAAGTCATCAACTAGCTTCTCTCACTGACTCCAGGTTCACCCCAAACTGTCCAATAATGGCTACCTTGACTTTTCATGCTGACCTGTCTTCTGGGAAATTTACATTTATTTGGCCAGTAACCTCATTCTGAGAGGGAACACACATATCTGTTCATACACTGATTTCTTGTGAGTGAAGCTATTGTGACCTGTCTCCCTGTTTTCAAACAAATCTAACATAACTTCTTGGAGCTTTAAATCCATCTAAGGACTAAGTGGAGGGCCTGACCATGAATCCCCAATGCTGGGCTCCCAGAAACCAGCCAGCTGGCTGAGCTCCTGAGAAAGGCCCTCTCTGCCAGCTCAAAATATAGTACGAAGAAAGTGTTATTTAATACCTATTCCTTACAATTTTGGAATCTCATGTTTAAAAAGCACACAAACTTTAAAGCTGTGCTTTGTGAATGTGAGGAAAATTATCTCCAACTTCACTTTTAATAGCTTACATTGAATGTCTGAGTATGACAACTATCATGACTAAAACCAAACCACTTACACACACAGTTTAATTCAAACAAATTACACATTTGATATTTTAACAGTTTTAAATGAGAAAACAAAGAAAATAAATCATACAGGTACAAAATTCATGCAAAGATTCATATTGGTTTTCTGCACTTCACTATCTACAAGAACCATATTAGATATATGATTTAAAATCATATCAAATAGTTGTATAACTCTGTGAATATACAAACAACTAATGAATTATACACTTAGTTGTATTCGATGCTGGGGATGGAACCCAAGGCCTCTCACTTGGTAGGCAAGTGCTTTTTTTTTTTTTTGGTGGTACCAGGGATCAAACTCACGACCTCACACTTACCAGGCAGGCACTTATGCCGTTGGGCTAAATCCCCAGCCCTAGGCAAGTGCTTTTACATTGAATTACATCCCCAACCACTGAATTGTATACTTTAAATGGGTGCATCATATTGAACTATATCTTAAGAAAGCTACTAAAAAGTTATTTAAAAAGAAGAATTCTAATTATTCTGAGACCTGGACAGGAATTCCAGGAAACCCCAGGCTTCAGCTAAATGCCTAGCAGTAGCATTACTGAGCCCATGTTGGCCTGTGGTGGACCACCTGTGTGGAGAACAGGTGCCCACAGAGTCCACTCTCCCTGCAGCCCATGAACAGGACAGGAGCAAGAGTCTCTATGGTTGTCAGGAGCTCAGGACTTCCCAAAGATCAGCTTCCATAAAGGGCTATGTCAGCACCCACTCCTCAAGGAAGCCCCACTGCTTATCATACCTCAGAGGGGGTCCCCCTAGTAAGTGTTGGGAGCCGCGGCCTACACCGGTCGCCTTACTTGGCGGACGTAGGGCCTGTGGGTGGGAGCGGAGCCTGAGCTAGATTGCCCCTCCCATCGAGTGAGTCAAGTTGGCGCCTGCTTCCTGCCCCCTGATTGCACTGGCGACTTGCTCTGTAAGATAGTCTGCCTAGCAACAACTGATGTTAGCCAATCAGCCCGCATCGCGCGCTTTAAACTGATTGGCCACTGTTACCCTATAAAAGTAAATGCCTCTCCCGCCACAAGAGAGAAGCACAGAGGAAGCACAGAGAGAGATAGAAAAAGTCCACCGGCGAAAAAGGGCTGGTGGCAGAGTGGAGGCCTCGCGGGGCCCACGCGGAGACAAATAAAGGCAAGGTTACACACCGCCAGACTTTGTCGTGTGTCTTTCCTGCCGGCCGGGAGCGACATCGACAAGTAAGGGCAACCTACTCCCAATCACGAGCATTTCTGCACCGTTTCAAGATTTCTAATGCTACTTACCATTTCTGTGCAGCTTCCTATAACCCAAATGACAGGCTTTGGAGTCAGTGTTAGCATTCCAATGCGTTATACATTTTGTTGGTTTCCTTATGAAGTTAAATGTCTATGCTCTGCACTCCATTAAAAATGTATTTGGATGCCTTAAGAGTTGAGCATATTCTGTTTTACTATGTTTTCTCCTACAACAAACCCAAAGGTTAGAATCCTTTATTTTGGTATCATTTTCTTCTTTTACCTGACTAGTTATGTTTCTACAGATGAAGATAATGACATTTGTCTCAACAATGAAGCTTATAAGAACCCTCAATCTAGCTTCTAATATATAAAAGTGGAGGGCTTAGGGGTATGGCTTGATGGTAGAACACTTGCCTAGCATGGAAAAGACCCTGGCTCTTTTTATTATTAATATTACCATCATTGTTATTATTTTTATTTTGAGATAAGGTCTAAGTGACCCATGCTTGCTTTGAATTTGTGATCCTCCTGCCTCAGCCTCCTGAGTAGCTGGGACCATAGACATGGACCATCACAACTAGTCACAACACATTTTACAGATGAGGAAATTGAAATGAAGAGAAATTAAGTCATAGAACTGATAAGGGGCAGAACAAGAAGGTTGCTATCTAGCACAGTTTAATACTGCTGGGATCATTAAGAATATCAGAAGTGCTAACAGGCCACAGGACGCTGCAGCAGGCTCACATCCACACACCCATAACAGAGCTCAGTGGCCAGGTCAGCCCTCTCCCTCCTCTTCCTGTTTACCATTAATGGAAAAGGGATGCTCCTTTTTGCCTTCTAAATCTCAGGAGTTCTGATGTCTTAAGAGCTGGGTCAAAGGAAGGAAAATTCTCGTATACAGACTACCAAGTTGGAAACCAGACAGTCATTTTTCATTGTTCTGATGTAATGAATTTCTTATATAATTGATGCTTATTTCACAGACTGTTAAACTTATAAGCGAGGAAGCCATATTCTTATCCCCTTTTTTATTTTTTAATCTTCCAAAAGGGTTAACACCCAAAGCAATAGCATTGATCACACTGTGACATATTTACATTTTTCTTTTTTTGATACTGGGAACTGAACTCACAACCTCGTGCTTGCCAGACAGGCACTGTGCCACTGAGCTGTATCCCCAGGTCTACACTTTCCTTTAGATTTGTGAAGAGGAAAGATATAGTCCAGTGGTAGAGTGTATGCTTAGCATGCATGAGGCAGGCACTGGGTTCCATCTTTAAGGTCAAGGGGGAAAATTTTTTGTGGATGTGCTACTTCCTAAGAAAGACACATCAAAGCTGCAAGCTTTATGCTTTTGACATAACAATGCTTAAAACATTATTGGAATTGCCTGTCCTCAACTCTATGGGACTGTGATGTGGACCACCCACCTCTTGGTTCAGACTCATGTGGTGTGTGCTTACCTCAGTAAGGCCTTTAATCTTCAGGTACCCACAAAGGTAAGAGTTCCCTGTGTCCACATGCTGAAAAGAAGACACAAAAACTGTTACAAATGGATGAGCCCATTGTGGGTACACTGGGGGTACTGTGGAAATCCTGCAAGCCAGGCTGGGTCAGGAAGGCCTAGTAGTCAGCGTATACCCAGCTCAGCCCCAGGCTCTCTCGGACGTGGACCTTCACAGGTACTCTTTGTGCATGAGCCTGTTTTGATGATGTGATCTGATTTCAGAACCCTCAATTTCTTTCAGCTGTGCAGTTAGAAACTGAAGTTTTTTTCTGGAACGGAAAGCCCACTTGAACCTCAATTTTTCTACTGTCTTTAACACAAATCTCCCACTCATCTATAGACTGTGCATTGTTGGACACAAAGTCTCTCTTCTACCTGCATACACGGTGTTATCCCTAACCTTGGGCTTTTCTTTTCAATGTTTCTGAGCCATATCAGTTTTCCTGGTATTCAATCACTGTGTCTAGGAAATCTATTGCCCTATTATTTATACTAAGCAGCACCATGCAGTCTTTCTTTATGAAACGAGCAGAATATTCAAGAATGACATTTTATGAAATTATATGGTATAAACTTTACTATGAACCAAAATACCAAACAAAACTGACTATATTGTCAATGTCTGCTCTGTCCACTTCATATACAGATGCTTTGTGTTTTTAAATGAAGAGTCAGGCGCTGAAAATAGGAATAACAGGCACAGTAGATTTTGAGGCTTAGTGGACACCAATTATTGGTTGCTGAGGCACTGCTGATGCCTATGACCAATGTCCTCTTTTTCCATACTGGCGGGGCTGGGTTTTATTCTGGCACCTACTCTGCTGTGTAAGATGATCCAACTTTGATGGATTTCAGGCAAACACAGACCTCCAATTCCTTGGGAGTCACTGGTTTAGGGGAGAGTTAAGACCTAGTTCTAGCCAACGAGATATGTGCGAGTATTCTGGGTGTGCCAGAGAAGGATCTCTGGTGTGTGAAGATGCACAAAGGGAAAAATGGTTTCTTCCTTTCTCTGGCAGTGGCAGTATCTGAATGTAGTACCCAGCCCCAGTTGGTTATCAGAAAATCAAAGGAGAAACAGGCAAGGAAATGCTGAGGATGGCAGGCCAGAAAGATGGAAGTAAGTAGGCCTATCACAGATCTCTTAACTAACCAACCAAGAATCACTTCACCTTTAGATTCCTCCTAATATGAGGTAATTGGTTCAATTACATTGTAAGCTGTTTTGAAATGTAAAATATGGTTCCTTGCAGATGAAACCACATTCGCCAGTACACAGAACTCTGAATAGGCAGTTTCCAGGTCCATGACTTAAATTGAATCCCAGTCATGAACTCAGAAACTCTGTCTACTAGCCAGGTGTGGTGGCACATGCCTATAATCCCAGCACTCAGGAAGATGAGGCAAGAGGATTGTTGCAAGTTTGAGACCAGTCTGTACTACAAAAGTGAATTCAAGGCCAGCCTGAACTGCATAGTGAGACTCTATCTCAAAGACAAAAAAAAAAAAAAAAAAAAAAAAAAAAAAAAAAGAAGAAGAAAGAAAAAAAACTCTGTCCACTATGAACTAAAGCCAAAAAATAATTGGAAAATAAAAAATTCAGTGGTACCTGCGGCATACAGATTCTTAAGTGAGGTCTCATTTCAGGAAACTAGAAAGGTTTTGGGGATTTATTACATTTGGAGGGCTGGGGATTTAGTTCAGTGGTGTAAGTGTTTGCCTGGCAAGCCCAAGGTCGTGAGTTTGATCCCTGGTACAAAAAAAAAGAAAAAAAAAATTTGGAAACTGACTACTCCAATTACACCATAATCCAAATACTAAGGCAGTCCTTATAAGCTGTAATGAATTTAGTCAGCCAGATGATGTCAGCACCAAAGAAACCTGGTTTTCATGAAGCTAAAGCTTGGTGCTGGTGATAAGGGTATTCCATGCAAAAACTGCCAAAGTATTTCAGATGTCCTCATCTGCTGATCTTTGCATTAGATATTATGGAAAACAGCTGATCTACACCAACATGGCTCAGCAAAGAACTTTTATTAAAGGACACATGGTTCTAACCTGAGGCCTTAAATTTCATGTATGCAATTCTCATTAAATTCAATGAAGTTTGGGGTTTCACAGTTCCCAGAAAGGGTATCAGGTGGCAGGCATACTTGCTAATAAGATTAAAAACTGAACTGTAAATTGGATCAGATTTGCATGGATTATCACATACTCAAGAATCAGAATTTCTGTTTGGCCTCTGTTCAACCATCTCTTACATCTTGCCCAAACTGATTTTGGTATTAGTGATGAACTCAAATTACCCGCCATTGCATACAGCGTTAAGGAAAAAAGGGGTGCGCATCTCAACGAGAAAGACAAGGCAAACGTTTAGCAAGGAGGTCTCACAGCACAGCTGTGTCCTACAGCTGCTCTTTTAAATATTCTTTTCACAGAGATCCAGGCATGACTCTGCTGGTGGCTTCTGGGGTGGTAGAAGGGGAAAGAGTAGTCAAAGTAATGGGGTTGGGGAAACCCAGTCAAAACCCCCCAAAGGTTTGAGAAATTCTTTACATCTAAACATCAAAACACAAAGTATCAAAAAAGCACAAGAAAATATGCACATCATTAAAAGATGCACCAGGAAAATTCAAATTAGCGACCATAATAAGATACTACTTCATACCCACCAAGATAGCTACAAACAAAAGATGAACAACAGCAAGTGTTAGCAAGAATATGGAAAAGCTGGAACCCTGAGATGTTGCTGGTAGAAATGTAAAGCAAAGCGGCTACTTTAGAAATCACTAGGTAGTTGAGTGGAACGTTGAACAGAGTTACCATATAACCCAGCAATTCTATTACTAGGTATCTATCTTCCCCAAAAGAGTGAAAGCACATATCCATGTAAAAAACCTACACACAAGCCAGGCATGGAATGTACCTGTAGTCTCAGCATTCAGGAGGCTGAGGTAGACTTAAGCTTCAAGGTCAGCCTTAGGCTTAAGTTCAAGGTCAGCCTGAGCAATGCAGAAACCTCATCTCAAACACAAACATGCACAAATAAAGCATTATCCCTAACAGTCAAAATGTGGCAAAAAACCCCCAAATGTCCATAAAATGATTAATAGATAAAGTGTTGTATATTCATACAACAGACAAGAGTTATACTGCATGATATAACAATAAAAAGGAATGATATGGATAAATCTTGATACTATGCTTAAAGAAGCCAGTCGCAAAAGGACAAATACTGTAAGCTTTTATTTACATGAAATAGCCAGATAGGGCAAAATTTTTAAAAAAGAAAAATTAGCAGTTCCCTAAGATTGGAGGTGGATGACAGCTAAAGGATGTCACAATTTCTTTCTTAGATTAAAATGTTCTAAAATTGGGTTATGGTGATGTACAACTCTACAAATACAATACAAACTACTGAAGTGTATACTTTGAATATGTAAGTTATACTCTGGGAGACTGAGGCAGCAGGACAGAAAGTTGGGCAATTTACTAACTTAATGAG
Organism: Cavia porcellus; assembly: GCF_034190915.1. Classification (NCBI taxonomy): domain Eukaryota; kingdom Metazoa; phylum Chordata; class Mammalia; order Rodentia; family Caviidae; genus Cavia; species Cavia porcellus. Next base: position 20,205,921 of record NW_026947515.1, read on the forward strand.
ACTCTGTCTCAAAAAATTAAATTAAATTAAAAAGGCTAAGGATATAGCTGAATGCAAAGGCTCCTTCAATCCCCAGTATACCACAAAGATAAACAAACAGTATGATATGTGAATTACACCTTAATAAAGGTGCTTAAAGGAAAGAGAAAATGCAAGCAGGAAGGAAGCTGAGTTATGAAAGACAAGAAAAATAATCTAAGAAAGGCAGTGTAAGAAACTAGTCTTAGCTGAAAAACAAGATGATGGGGCAATTCACATGCCTTTGACTAGTTGCAATGATGAATAAGGAGCGTACCCATCCAGATGTAGGGCTGCATTCCTTACTATGAGTCCTCTGCTCCCCCAATCAGATTTAAATGGCTTTCAGCCATTGGCCAGGTTTCTGCTCTGGGCTGCCTGACACCTACCAGATGTGATCCAACTCAATCATTGCTTCTACTGGTTCACAGGGAGACTAGTACCTGACAAGAGTTCAAAAATAACATACTAATGATAGAAGGGAGTAGTTGCAGTAACCAGGGCAGATTTCCCTTTAATGCCTAACTAGCCTACTCCATGGTAACAGGTACAAATTCAGGACAGTTCCAAACGTAACTGACCCAGGGATCTCACTTCTAGAATTTTACGAATAGTTCAATTAAAAAAACAAACATGTCTAACCTTTATGTTAGATTCTCATATTTTAAGCAAAAAAAAGAGCATCACCACATTAGTCGTAAGCCCTGAATTATCTTAGCCATAATTTTTCAGTTCCAATTAATATAATAGCTCATAGTTTATAGATGATAGAGTTAATGAGAGGTTGTAGCTTTCCCAATCAAAACCAGAGAAAACTCCCCACAAATCAGTGAGAAAAAAGGGGACTTAATTATGCTCTCCACTTAGCATATAGCAAAGACCAACCCCATTATGGGGAGAGACCTACTTGTTCAGAAGACACTAATATTTAAAGTTAAAAAAAAAAAAAGACAAAAAATGATCATGAAGAACATACACAATGCACATTTTACTCTTACATTGGGGAGCAGAGAGGCATCATACAGGACTTCTAAGCTTCTAGAAGGCCTTTCTACATACAGGTGTTTGGAGGAACTTTGGGGAAACAGTCCAGGAAGTTGTGTTGGAAAAATGGGCAGATGGAAGGGGAAAATGAGTCAGGGAGTGTTAAAAGAAACAGAGGCCAGGGATTTAGCTCAGTGGCACAAACACTTGCCTGGCAAGCACAGTGTCCTGAGTTCCAAAAGAAAAAAAACTGAGAGAAAGTTTCGTGGGGAAGGGAGATAAAAAAGGAATATCCACTGTCAATCTCCTCTGGCTGGGTTAAAGGGTCAAATGTGCTACCATTTGGGTGAGAGAAATGAGGTACTGAAAAAAGGCTCCAACAGGTAGTTCTAAAGCTGATCAGAGACAGGCAGTAGATACTCAGAAATACAGGTCAAACAGGAGGCGGTCAATGGACACAACATAAAACTGGTTAAGTTAGATTTCCCAGAATGTGGGTATCAGAGACTGGAAGGAAGCCCTGTGCCTGTGCAGATAAAAGTTAAAAAAATGAAAGATCTCTTTGATCCAGTAATAAGCTAGATGAAGGTATAGGTAGGGAAGTCTACGAGGAGGCCAGGGAGACTTGGAGCCTAAGGGAAGAGGGCGACAGTGCAGAAAAGGGAGTATGAGAAGCCTAGCGCAGGAGGGCGGGGGTGAAGGCAGCTGGGTGCTTGGACCAGAGAGTGAAGCAAGCGACAGTACTGAGGCGGGGGTCCCAGGAAATGGGATACTAACAGACTACGAGAAGCTCCACTCTGTGGCACCCAGGATACAAGTATTTGGTTTCAGGAGGAGCCAGAGACTGAGGGATGGTTGGCGGGGTGGGGCGGTGGGGAGTGGGAGTGGGGTGGTGTCTCAGCCAATGGAAGCAGTATGTTCCTAAATCTTAGAAGGCTGATGAGTCTCCCTTGGAGGAGGAAGGGCCCAAGGACTGAGGATAAGATTATGTCGCAGGTCTAGGAGAATGTGAAACAGACCCAGTCACGGGAGGGTCCCGAGTCTGAAGACACCAATGGAGAGTTCATCAGGTCTGAGAGGGAGCGATTGGTGGGAGCACTGGTGTAGGGGCGACAGGTCTTGGGGTGGACGAACCAGGCCAAGACACGGCCATTCAAGGGGAGGGGAGCTTCCGGATCCCGGGTGGACAGGTCAGGGGTTTCAGTTCTGGTGCAGTATTCGGGGTTAGCCAGGAGCCGGCCACTGCAGGCTCTGGGTCTGGGGGCCAGGTTAGGGCTGGGGGTCCAAGAGTGTGAGACACCAGCTGGGCAGGTCCCGGGTGGGAGGCGCCGGTGCAGGAGGCCTCGGCAGTGAGGGCCTGATCCGCGGCTACGGGCTCCAGGAGCCGAGGGCGGGCACGGCCCGTGAACGCCGCGAGGAGGCCCTCGGGCTCCGGACCGGCTCAGCCCGGCGCTCACCTGCAGCACCACCTCTACGTCGTACGAGTTCCCCTTGCTCTTCTGGTGGCCGCGGAACTTGGAGCCGCTGTAGAGCAGGCTGGTGGCCACGCCGGGCTGCTGGGTGTTGATAGGCGGCGGCGGGATGAGTGAGGCCGCGGAGGCGGCCGACGCACCGGCCGGCGGGGGACACTCTGTGCGGACCGGCATCGCGGGGTCCCCCGGAGCCAGGGCTAGGGGAAGGGGGAGAGGAACCGCTGCTGCCGCGCGGGAGCCGAAGAGGGTGGCCGGGAGGGAGGCGTCGGGGCGCGCACGCGCGAGGTGGGGGCGGGAGGGCTGACCACCCGCCCTCTGCCTGCGGACCTAGCGCTCGGGCCGCCACCGGGACCCCGGGACCTGCGAGAAGGGCCTCCCAGTCCTGAACTGGGTCCCCCTCCCCACTTGCCCTCGCACACACACCACTCCTTTCGATTGGCTCGGACGCGCCGGGCGGGGCGGGAGCAGTTTCACGCGGCGCTTCCGCCCATTGGCGGGCGGAGAAAACTCGTGGCGGGGAGCGCGAGAAGGCCTCTGGAATTTGTAGTCTTCTTCCCGAGGGCGGCGTGGAGGGGCGGGGCGAGACGCATTTGTGATGCTGATTGACTGGGGGTGTGCGCAGGGATGCGCAGCGGCGACGGCGCGCCGGAGGTGTCATGAGGAAGATGGCGGCGTCCAGGGGAGCTTGAGGGCTGTGGGGAGGTACTGTCAGGTTTCCGTACAACTCGAGCGTGCTGTTTCCTGCGCTTGGTGTCTCTCACCGCGCGTCCTCCCAGGTCCTCAGGCGCCATGTGGAGGAGCTGCCTTCGGCTGCGGGACCGGGGGCGCCGTCTCCTAACTTGGCCCCCGGGTGACCCCACCGCCTCCGCAAGTTTGAGGCTGCCCCTACAGTCTCCAGCCCGGGCCTACGCGCCACCGACAGGTGAGGCCTGAACACGTTACCTTTTGGCCAGCGGCTAAGCCGGGCTGAGCTGAGCTGTAGGTTTCGGCCGTGCAGTTCAGAGTGGACTCAGGCCAACGAGATTATTTAGGCCGGCCTTATGAAGGACTGTTACAGATGGTATAGTGAAGCCTAGACAGGGTCGATCCGAGAGAGAGAGGGCGTTTGGCCCATGCGGCTTTTCTCAAAACCTCCAGCATCTCTCTCTTCAATAAGGGAGGCAGATGTCTTCCTTGTTTTCAGTAGAAGAAATCCGGGCTCCAGATTAGGACTTCCAAGGTCACAGGGTAGAGGACAAACGCAACACTCTCCTAATGCTTTGCGCCCCTGGTACCCACCCAGCACAAGACCTGGGACGGTGGGAGCCTGCCTTAACTCTCTCTCATAACGTGCACTTTCTCGGCAGGTTTCCAAGCTCTGTATCTTAATGACCTTGCAGAACTCTTGTCTTCTCTGGACCCTTTTTTCCTGAGTGGGAGTTGACACCATGCCTCCTTTGTCCACCTATGACTGTGATGAAGCCTCAGAAACAGTAGTGGCTCTTTCATTGCTGCTAGAGAGAGACTTTAGGATAAGAATAAGAGTGACTTACTCCAGTGAATGAAAAGTAATGACATTTTCCTGCCATTCAGTTAGTTTTGCTCTCTGCTGGGACAAGATGCACAGTGGTCTTCAAGATTGATGCAGTCCCTAGCTGAATGATATTCACGGGCAAATGCAGAAGATTATATGCTGACCAAATGATACTTTATAATAATACGTACTGTGATATGGGAATTACAGAGAAGCTTGTAAGAATACAAAATAACATCCATTTCCATCATAGGAGTTCAGGATCTAGAAAGGATCTTGAACAAAAGGGCATTTTAAGCTGGGCCTTGATAGATGAATGAGAGATCAGTGGTGAGGAGGATGAATTATAGGTAAATGCATGTCCAGAAGTGACAGCAAGGTGTGAGAGACTTTTGCCATAACGTTGCCACTTTAGGAAATTCAGAACTCTACAGGCAGTCTGGCATTGTAGCAGGAGTACCGATCTGGGATCTGGTGTTGAATGAACCTGTGAGGGCAGCGATCTTGGGCCCATACCTACTTCATTTTCTTTTGTGAATTGAAGTTCATGTTGCTTGAGAGGATCCTTTTGGCTAAGTTCCATAATTCTATATAAATAGGGAAGAGGTTGGCTGTAGCAGGGAGACAAGTGAAGAGGTGGGACATGAAGAGCCAGTAAAGAGGAAAAAGAAATGGATCTGATGTTGAGCTCCTGTAGTTCCAGCTACCAGGGTGGAAGAGGTGGGAGATGGGAAGATCACTGGAGACTTGAAGTCTGAGGTCAGCCTGAGTGATTTGGTGAGACCTTATCTCAGATAAATTGGGGGTGGGGAGAGGAAGAAAGAAAAGGAAGGAAGGAAGGAAGGAAGGAAGGAAAAAAGGAAGGAAGGAAGGAAGGGTGCATCCTGGGGAGACAGTACAAGCAAATGTACGTATTAAGAAGTTCACCAACTTGGCACAAGCAAAGGGTTAATTTAGGTGAGTGTCTGTTTGCTTTTCTCCTGGTGGCACTTAATCTAACCAAATTCTTTTCCTGTCTATAACAGATTTGTAGTTTATATTTTAGGTTCTAGGAATGTATGAATGTATGAACGAGGTGCTGTGTGAAAACATGCCTATATCAGACCTTGTGCTCTACAAAGACCTTAACCAGTTGTGAGATTTTTATGTCTTTGGAGTGGAGAATGATTAAATCTAAGTGGGTCCTTGATGAAGACTTTCATTGGCAACTGATTGAACTTATTCTCTTATGAATGGCCATGCTATGTTGAATGCTATCAGGAGAGAGGAGGTGACAGAGGGGTCACCAAGGTGTTGGAGGAGGAGATGGTGCAGCAAGGAAATCTTATGTGAGACTCATGGCCCTTAAACTCTGTACCATCTTGTCACAGATCTGTTGACTGCTGAGGGATGGGATGGCAGACAAGCAGCATATTGGCTAAATGCAAGTACCCAAGGTCAAGGCTAGAAGTCCTAATCTCTACCATTCACAAGTTATCATCTGAATAAGACATTGTATAAATCTTTACTACCTCAGAAACATTGTTGCCCATGTTTCTCATAGGGTGGTGGTATGGACCAAGAAAGAAGTATAGTCTTTAGATCAGAGCTCCAGCCTGTCACCTGTCTTTTGTCTTTTCTTTTGAGACAGGGTCTCACTTTGTAGCCCAGGCTGGTCTTGAACTTGCAGTGATCCTCCTGCCTCAGCCTCTCCAGTGCTGGGGATTACAGGAGCATGTCACCACACTCAGCCCTGCTATCTATTTTTGTCAAAAAAATTTTCTTGGGGCTGGGGATTTAGCTCAGCGGCATAAGCGCCTGCCTTGCAAGCAGGCAGTCGTGAGTTCAATCCCTGGTACCGATAAAAAGGAAAAAAACCAAAAAAAAAAATTTTTTTGTTGGAGCATAGTCATACTCATTCATTTAAATATTCTCTGTGGCTACTGGCAGTGTTGAATAGTTACAACAGAAAACTTTTGGCCTGTAGGGCCCAGGATACTGACTGTCTGGCTCCTCAGACAAAGTTTAGTAACCTCTATTCTAGATGAGCAGTTTGGAAAATAGTATATTGTATACTTTTGGCCAAAAAAAGTTTTGATTTTTTTTTTTGTTTGATTGTTTTTGAGACACGATCTCAAGTGGATAGTCCAGGCTAGCCTTGAACTCAATATATAACGCAGACTGACCTTGAACTCACAGCCATCCTGCCTCAGTCTTCCAAGGTGCTGGGATTGCAGATGTATCCCATCCCTCCCCTTTTAAGACTTTGCCCAGACTTGCTTTAAATTTGTGGCCTGCCTCCCCCATAGCTCGGATTACAGGTTTGTGATACAACATCTGCTTTTGTGTGTATGTGTGTGTGTGCGTGTTTCTGGGGATTGAACACAGCCTCACTCATCCTATCAAGTACTCTACCACTGAGTTATCCAGGATTTTCAAAACACCTTTATTGAGCTATAATTTATGTACCATACAGTATACTCACTTAATGTTAACTTGGTAGTTTTTTGTGTATTTACAGAGTTGCACAATCATTACCACAATCAAGTGTAGAACAATTTTAACATGCCCAAAAGGAATCTGAATTTTGTAGTTATCATCTAACCTTATCACTTCCATCCCTGCTGCCCTAGGTAATTTGTATTTTGCTTTCTTTCCTCGTAGATTTCCTTGTTTGGGACATTTCAGAGTCTTTTTAACTGGCCGTTTTTACTTAGTATGTTTCTCATGTTGTTTGTTCATGTTGTATCATATATCGGTATTCTTTTTTTTTATTGCTGAATAACATTCTATTGTATGGATGTACCACATTTTACTTATCCATCCATTGATGGACTTGTGAGTTGTATCTGGCCTTTGGTTATTATGAATAATCTAAAATTTGGCCATTTCTGTTTCTTACTGTTCACAGGCTGTGCAAATTTGGGCAGTATTTTTGCTCATGGTTTTTTAAAAATATATTTTATTAGTGCATATTAATTTTACAATATTTTGGGTTTCAATGTGGAGTTTTTGTACATGTTCGTGATAATCAATGCTATTGTGAACTTTTCATATACTGACTACTCGTGTATTTTCTTTGAAATGCCTAACCAAATAGTTAGACTATTTTAAATTAGATTGTTTCTCCTCTTATTGAGCTGAAGGAGTATTTTCTATATTTGGACTAAAAGATTGTGATCCCTGCAAACATTCCAAACTGCTCCAGGATTACTGAGGAGATGTTCTGCATTAGAATTTCACCTTTAGGGTTTAAGGCCCACCAGATGGCACTGTTTTAAAAGATAAAGGGTTATAGTTTACAGCACTTCTTCTTGGTGCACATTGATGAGATTTTTGAGAACTAAAGAAGAGGCAGAGCCTAGAAATTATGACTGGTAGAAAGATCACTCAGTGGTCCATAAAGACTGGGACAGAGTTGGGTGTGGTAGTGAACGCCTGTAATCTCAGCTGCTTTGAAGGCTGAGGAAGGAGAATCACCAAGTTCAAGCACAGCCTGGACAATTTAGAACACTCTGTCTCAAAATTTTTAAAAGTGAAGATACGTAGCTTAGTGGTAGATCACCTGCCTAGCACATGTGAGGCCCTTAGTTTAATCCCTGGGACTGGGGTGAAGGGGAAAGAGAATGTGAAAAGTATTGTATTTAAAAAGCTTGTCATAAGAAACAGGCTAGAAAAGCAGAGAACAGTCTTAAAAACCTTCCGATGTGAAGAGTGCTACGTGGAAAATTATTCTTTAGGTCTCTTTCCCCTGTGAGAGGTGATTCAGTACAAATACAGAACAAGCAGTTCCTTGTACCACTTTTTGCTGTCCTCCTCTCCTGGCTCTCCCCTCTGGGATTGAACAAGAGATTTATGGAATGAATTAATATGCTATGGAAAACATAAAATTAATATGTTTAGAGCTGGGTATGGTGGCCTATAGCTATAATCTCAGTGCTTTGAGAAGCTGAGGCAGGCAGATCACATTCAAGCCTAGCCTAGCCGACTTAATTAGTGAGGCCTTTTCTCAAAATAAAAAAGGGCTAGGGATTTTCCCCCTTCTTGAAAGAAATTTTTGGAGTTGACTAGATAAGCAAGCTGGTTAATTAGGGTAATTAATTGGAGACAGAAGGTGGGAAGTGCTCCTGGGAGTTTTACTTATGCACCCCACACATGCATATGTGAAGTGCGCACACACACCTGAACACTGGTTTTCTACCCACTTGTTCTTTGAGGCATCAGAATCTTGCCTGAAATGAATCTGGCTTCACCCTATTGAGACATCATCTTTTAGATTTGGCACATTGTACTGGTCTAGGGATAGTATAGGGCAGGGTGGGGGTGGAGGATACTGTGCCTAGATGTTAAAGCAGAGGATATAAGAATTCAGTCAGGTCACATAGTCCAAAGCTCTGAAAGCTCCTGATAAACTTGTCCTTGGGCTTGGGAACTGGGGGAGGCATGACCAGCATGTCCTGTTCCTCTTCATCCTTGGAGAGTAGAGCCCCCCCTCCCCCGCTCCTGCTTTAATCAGAAGCTGTTGATTGTTGTAGAGCAGGGAAGACCTTGAATGGGTGGTAAGAAATCAAGCCAATCAATCAGCATTAGTAGCAATGATACAAGCTGGTCTTGTCGCCTTCTGAGCTTTGCTGGCATTATTTTAAACTGCCTTTCTGAAAAAAATCTGTCTTACAGAAAGGAAGAGGTTTTATCAGAATGTCAGCATCACACAGGGTGAAGGTGAGTCTCTGAAATTTTGACTGCTTCCTTCCTTTCTTTCTTTTTTTTTTTTTTTTGGTGAATGGTTGGAAACATTTTTCATGTCCAGCCAGTTCAATGGTGGGATTATCCTTCGTACTTTTGTCAGATGTTTCTATAAGGTACTTGGTAGTCTTTGTCTGGACCAATTCAAGTAGCTAAATATAGGAATGGTCACTTGATTCTACTTCACAATCCCTAAAAGTTTTTCATTTGATCTTTCAAGGTGGCTTTGAGATAAACCTGGACCACAGAAAACTGAAAACTCCCCAAGCCAAGCTCTTTACCGTCCCCAGCGAGGCCCTGGCCATTGCAGTGGCCACTGAATGGGACTCTCAGCATGATACCATCAAGTTCTACACCATGCACTTGGTAAACATTTCATAGTGCAGACTTATACCCTGATACCTGCTAGAGGCTTCTTAGGCTACCTGGTAAAAATTTTGACTTCTCCAATTGTGACAAGGCCCGGGATGGGGGGGATTGGGCTGGGGTAGGTGTGTACCTCTCATACCTACCAGCTCTTACTCATTAAATGGGCCAAGCTCCTTTCTTGTCTGGCCTGGCCGCCGGCTGTGCTTGTATTAGGTGACTAGATCCCGGTCTCAGGACAGATGTCACGTTTCGGACTGCCCAGCTCTCTTATTTTCCATTATAGCCACTGGTCATTTGTTTCATCCACACATAGACAATTTATAATGGTCTGTTTTATTTGCACATTTATTGTCAGTCTCTTCCACTGCCTAGTGAGCAACAGAGGGGCAGGGGCCATGTCTGCTTTACTCACCAGCCTCAGCAGAGAGTTTAGATGGTGCTCAGTAAATACTGGAGCAGAAATCAAAGAACCAGAAGGGAAACGTGAAGAAGACACTCTGTAGAGCTAGTTCTATCTACATACAGGTGGCTCACTGCGGCACTAGGACACAGAGTAATGTGAAAGGTCAGCCAGGTTCTTCAGGTTGAGGCCTCGGCAGTGGTAGCAAACCTATGGCATGTGTGCTGCCGCAGGCATGCAGAGCCATCTCTCAGCACGTGAACTAAGTCACCCCATGGCTGAACATCAGTTAACAGTTGTTTTTTCTAAACTAAAACCTTAGTATTCAAGTTTAAGCGGTGTTGGCACTTTGTGATAAATAAGGGGTTTTGGGTTGCAGTTTGGGAACTCAGTCTCTGAAAGGTTCACCATCACTGCTCTACAGCCTCCACACGGCGGCCTTGAGCAGGTTGCTGTCGTTCATAGTTCCATGTCCCCCCATCTATAAATGATGAATAATGAACAGTTCCCACTTGATGAAGTTGTGGCCAGGATCAGATGAAAAACCGCACAGAAAGCCCCTACATGCCACAAGGTAGGTACTCAGTCACTGTGGGAGCTGGTCGCCCTCATCCAGGCCGTTGCTGTGCTCAGCCTTGACCCACAGATCCAAGTGGCTTCACAGCCTACTTGAGGCGATGTCTACTGCTAAACTATCTGATGAAATTAGAGTGATTAGGGCTACAAACTAATAGAGTAACCAAAGAAACATATTATTGACAAGGCAAATCAAGGAACAGTCTTGATCCCAGATTAGATGACTTGTTTCCTTGCTTTTTAAGTGATTAAGGGAGCCAGTAAAACTTTTCAGTCAGATTTGAGTTCCATGAGTACATATTTTATAAACTGTATTAGCAGCTATTTTTTACCTGTCTGGGGGCTTCAGTTTCCACATCTCTGAAAATGGAAATAATGATGCCTGCCCCAGTGTGGTGTCATGAGGATTAAACGAAACACAGTAGAACATGGTATAAAAAGCCTGAGATTTTGGGGACATTCATTCACCCAGGACTGCTGAGAGTTCCTTAAGCCTCAGGAGTGTCCCCAGTCCTCAAGTGGGGAGACTGGCTCTGAAGACACCAGGATGTGGACTGGGCTTCTGTGTACCATGTGATTCCTGACCCATGACTGTATGTGGATGCAGGACCCTCAAAACAGGGCTTTTATAGGAGCCTAGCAGGTGGTGACAGGGCACTTTCTGCCTTTGATTCAGACCACATTGTGCAACACATCCTTGGACAACCCAACTCAGCGCAGCAAGGATCAGGTGATCCAGGCAGCTGTGAAGTTTCTGGACACTGACACTATCTGGTAATTGACATTTAGATAAGCAGTCCCCTTTGAGAGAGTGAGTCCTTTGGGCTATTTGCCACATGCACCCAGGGAGCACTCAGTGGGAAAAGAGGCAGGCCTGTTCCTGCGACCTGACAAGGTAGGGAAGACAGCCTCCTTAACATTGGCACCTAGATGCTCCAGTCCCTGGGAGGAAGCCTTCTCAGGCTTTGAGAGCACAGTGTTCTCCACAGATGGGACTAGGCTGGGGAGGGCTAAGGTGGAGGTGTATACAGCTTTGCAGGTACCTGAACCACAGGGCCAGCAGGTCCTCCTACCCTAAATTCTGGCATATTCTCTTTTACCGATGGTGGTTGTCAGGAGCTGGCCTGTTCCCACTCTGAAGTCTCCTCTTGGGTCTATGTTCTTTGGCTAATTGGTTAGTGATCCTGAAGGAACATCGAAGAAGCAACTGTAGTGATTAGGCAGCTCTGTACCCTCAGAGCCTAATCTCAAGGATGAGATGTCACAGGAAATTGGCACGGTGTTCTGGAAAGGGGTCGCCCATGGTGTTGATTTTGAGCTTCCTGTCAGCCCACTCCATTTATGCTAGGGATAAATTACTTGCAGGGAACAGAAATCCATTCAATCTAGTTCAGGCACAAAAGTGTTTCTGAAAATGGAGGAAGTTAGATCATCTGGGATAAAGCTAAAAGACTGGAATGCCAGAGCTCCTCCATCCTGGGTTTGGGATCATGTAGAAGGAAGAAAATTGCACAGCCTGTTCTTTAGATTGGCCACCTCAAGTCAGGCATCTGAGCCAAGAGATAGGTGGGTTCCTACGAGATAAAAGAGGCCATGTGGTCTATAGCTGAGAACATGCCTTGGAAAGGATGTTCCAAGGGCAAGGATGCCACTATTAAGCTTCTGGTCCAGCATTCACATCCAGTGGGTGTGGATTCCAGGACGTGGTTAATATGTTGCATCTGCTTTTGAACAGCACTAATGTAGTGCTACATTTTTGGACCTGTCAAATGTTTGAAAACATTTAGGACAGTGTTTTGCTTTATAAAGTTTTTTTTGGGTGTTGTTTTGTATTGTTTTCTTGAGACAGAATGTCCTTATGTAGTGCAGGCTTTAATCTCACCACACAATCCAGGCTGGCCTCAAGTTTATAGTTCTGCCTCAACTTGGAGCAGCCCTTCTTCCAAGTGCTGGAGTTAGAGGTGTGGCTGCCACACCTGACATGACAGTAGTTTAAGAACCCAAGCTGACTTTAGATACTGTTAGTAGATTTGTTGTAACTCAGATGGCCAGGCCCCAACCCCAGAGGTTTTGATTCCTGTAGGTGTGGGATGTGGCCTGAGAATGTGCCTTGCTAGTAAGTTTCCAGGTGACACCCATGCCACTAGCCTCAAGCCCATGAGAACCAGGGGACAAGACTAAGGGTGGTGAGAAAGTTTTGCTGTTACCTTTATTTTTTTTCCTTTTCTATCACTGAATGAAGGAATTGTACTATTTTATTAATAAAGGTGATTTTTACCATGAATTAGCTACAGGGTAGAAGAGCCAGAGACATTAGTGGAACTCCAGAAGAATGAGTGGGATCCAATCATAGAATGGGCCGAGAAGAGGTAAGATGTGCAGCCCTATGAGAAAGCATGGCGTGGCTGGGTATTGGGTTGTATGCTGGGGCCAAGGAGTTACACTGAACATTTGTACCCCTTAGCTAGCCATGTTGGGTTCAGAGTACCCTTGGGATTTGGCTCCCCTCAGATATTTGAGAATAAGTTCACTTGGTAAAAGTGTTTCTCAAATTTATGCCTGTCCCCATGTATGTACTACTGGTGTACACTGTTTGGAGCATAGGGTGAAGTTCTGTGTCTTCAAGAAGCACCATAGGTCCCAGGCCCTCTTCAGCAGTGGGTCAGAGCAGTGGTCAGTTTGAATCCCAGCTCTGCCAGGGTCTGCTGAGTCTGAACTTTAGTTTCCTTTCTGTAAATGGAACTAATCATTCTTGCGTCTCAGGGTATTGAGGATTAAACACATTGTTACATACAGTGCTTAGCATTCTGCACAATACACAGTAAATACTCCAATTCTGGCAGTTATTCTGATTTTCATCAGTTACCTTACTATTAAATAAAACCACAAAACAGCATGCAAGCTATGTATGTATATGGAGAGAAGTCAGACTAGCTTTCCGCAATAAATTCTGTGGGTGTGTGGTTTTTACAAATTGATGATACCCATTTTTTTCCTTAACAGGAAGGCTTTGCCTTGCAAAATTGCACAGATTATAGATGTGGTGGCAAAATTTTTTTTTTTTTTTTTTTTTTGTCCTGGGCATTGAACTCGGGGCCGCAGGCTTACCAGGCAGGTGCTGCCCCACTGAGCTAAATCCCCGGCCCCCATCAATTTCATTGTATTTCATTCCAAGGGAAATGTGCAAGGGCTGGATTTCGTGGCACTACTTTGTTCACAACATTCTTTTAAGCTTACCTGGAGTCCTGGAATACTTTTTTAGTAAAGCATGTATCATAGATGTGATGTCCATCAGTCTGGCCCCATTCATTTTGCTCCATGTTTCCAGAGTGTTCATAGTGGGCTCGGCATACTTTCCTCAAAGGAGAAGGCAGAGCTAGTGTTTTCCATGATCTGAGGAAAAATATGACTCCTACAATATTTTGTAAGAAATATAAAGATGCAATGATATTTTAGAACCTACTGAAATAAAACTGATTTAGGTTCCTGGAGATCTTTGGTATGGTTCAGAATCATCAAATTCTTGTGACCATTCACATAGCCCATCCTTAATAGTTTACAGAAAAATTTAGCTATGTCCTACATTCAATTTATATTCTTAGAAATTTCACTGTGGATATTTTTAAACCAATAGAAAAAAATGAATGATATATAAATAATTACAAAAATTATTTTTTTCATATGCCTTTTGTTGTGTTTTATATAGGTTTTTACCCCGCAGTGCTAGGGAGGGAACCTCAAGCATGCTAGCCAAGCAGTCTATCATTAAGCCATGCCCCAACCCCCTAGTCACACTTATTCTTTCACATGTATCTTTTCTTTTTTCTTTTGGCTTTTTCCTTTTTATCGGTACCAGGGATCGAACTCATGACTGCCTGCTTGCAAGGCAGGCGCTTATGCCGCTGAGCTAAATTCCCAGCCCCCTTGTGTCTTTTCTTAAAGCCAGCTCATGTCCAAGAGTTCAAAGGCCAAAACCAATAACAGAACCTTAATAAATATTTGAAAAAACAATTGGACATATATTCTTAATAAAATAATATTTGGAAGAAATATTTTATGATCTCAGATGGGAAAAACTTTTTAAAAATATAAAAAGCAGGTTACCCATGCTTTTGATAGCAGTTCCAGGGAAGTAACTTAGCATTTTAGGCTCTTACATAAAATGGAGCCCCATTTCCAGGATTCAGAAACTGAGGGCAGTTTCCTGCTTCTCTAGATTTGCTTTCAGAGCTTTGAGGTTGAGAGGCCATTGCCAATGGCAGTTGGCTTCCAGAGTCTTTAAGACTGGCTCCGTGGGCACATTCCCTGAAGAGTACACACTCATGCTCAGCAGTGAGTGCTTTTGGGACCTTAAAGCCTTTTCCTTTCAGATATGGCGTGGAGATCGGCTCCTCCACCAGCATAATGGGACCCAGCATCCCTGCCAAGACTCGGGAGGTGCTTGTCAGCCACCTGGCATCTTACAATATGTGGGCTCTACAAGGTAACACACCGTGGGCTAAGAGGGCAGGTATGATGCAGGTGGGCACTCCCCCTGCTGGAGTGCTCTGAGCATGAAGCTGGCTGGCTTTGATGGCAGCCCTTGTATTCAGTACTCCAGAGAGAAAGTTGGGTTTGTCCTGATTCAGCTAATCTGTGAAACAATCAGTGGATAGAGGTTTGAGGGGATGCTCTTGATTGGCCAGCTTCAGGTCATGTGGCTACCCAGGAAAGGTCAGAGGCAGGTCACTCCAAAGGAAAGCCAGAGTGCTCATCTAACAGAGTGAGATTGCTCATCTAAGAGAGTAAGGTCAAACCCTAGGTGGGTTCTAGGACCGTCTGTCTATCCTATGTCTATGTCTGCCTACTCACTCTTCTATGAGAGGTTGTGGCAGCCGCTCTGTCTCAGGTCCTGACTTGGCTTGTGTCCCCACAGGGATTGAGTTTGTGGTAGCCCAGCTCAAGTCCATGGTGCTAACCTTGGGCCTGATTGACCTGCACCTGACGGTGGAGCAGGCTGTCCTGCTGTCCCGCTTGGAGGAGGAGTACCAGGTGAGATGTTGCACCTCAGGGCCTGGCTGTACTAATTTAGTCCACAGCCAATCTCTCTGAAATACTTTTATGTAAATTTGATCTTTATTATTTTTGTGTATATGTGGAAGCCAAAATTAAAGATGAAAAAGTATTGTCAAGGCTGGGGATATAGGCTGGTGATACATTGTTTACCATGCTTCAGGCCTGGGATTCTTCTTCAGTAATGCAAAAACATTTGTTAAATAATGAAATTGGGGCTGGGAGTGTAGTTCTGGGGTAGAGCACCTGCTTCACCTGCGTGAGGCCCTGGTTCTATCTCCAGTGCCAATTTTTAAAAAAAAAAAAAGGTGCTCAGTACCTCTCCCCTCTACCTTTTACTTCTGCAGTCTTGATTTGGTGGGGGCTGTGCTCATACTCACTTTACACAGAAGGAAATGGAGGCCCCAGGTCATACCTCTGGAAAATATTCCAGCTAGAGTTTGAAGCCAGGTCTAGGGCAGTCTGGGGCCAAGGGTTTTAGTCCCCACTTTGCATTTGAAGGTTTGTGAGTAGATAAAGAGAGTGTGGGCCTATTAAGTTGCAGAACAAGCCCTGCTGGAATGACAGAGGACCTGCTTCTGCTCTTAAGTCAGCCACGCACTTTAACTCTGGCATTTCATAGGACTGGCAGAGGAGTGTGGGGTAGCTGCTGTTTATATACAAGTTCAAGGCTAGCCTAAACTGCATGGTGATACCCTGTCTCAAAAAGACCCCCAAAAAAGAAAGAAAGAAATGTAGATAGCTGTGTGGCATCTACATTTTGTGGCAGATTGCGAGTTCTTGGGCATGGTGGGGCAGCAAAGCCAGACCTTCTGGGGAAGAGCTAGCAGGGTCAGGTTAGAGTTGCACTGATGTCCCAGTCCTGGGGAGAGACAACAGCCTGGCTCCAGCAGGTAAAGCAGAGGCCTCTGTAGCCCTGCTATTCCCCCAGGAGTTAGAAGTCATATGCATGCTTGTTTGAATTATTTATTTTACTCATAGTGAGCACTTGCAGTCCAGCTGTAGAACAGCTCACAGGCACCCCATGCTAGGTTCTTTGTACAACATATGAGATGAGTGAAGCCACATAATTCAGGCTACCTCAATGAACATATGAGTGGTTTTGGTCCTCAGCCTTCCCAGTAGTGGGAGGCTATTGGCCCTGGGCTTGGACTTACTCCTCTCAGATCAGCCAGGCTCCAGCAAGTACAGGTGCCTAGTCTAGCCACCTGAACCCCCTCGTATTCCCCCTTCATGTATATCTGAACTGTGTCGACAAGATCCAAGCATACTTCTTTCAGTCTACCATTGGGAATGGAGTGTGGTTCTGGTGTGCAGCTAGCTTGTCTCATCCTCTCCCCTCAGATCCAGAAGTGGGGCAACATTGAATGGGCCCATGATTATGAGCTGCAGGAGCTGCGGGCCCGCACTGCTGCTGGCACCCTGTTTGTCCACCTCTGCTCAGAGAACACCACGGTCAAGCACAAGCTCCTGCAGGAGTGAGGCCTGTGCTGCACATGCCAGCTGGATGAATTCTGCACAGCCACAGCTTCCTTTCCCTGCGGCTTTCCTGACCTGCACAGCTGCTCTGGCCTGCTACTGTGGGCCCCTTCTGACCTGCAGGCCTTGGCCTTGCATAGCATTTCCCTGAGGCGCCCCTGATACGCAGTGTGGCTCTCCAGAGGTCAGCCTGATTTCAGCCCAGGTGTACCTGGCCTGGCCAGCATCGAATGAGAGGGATAAGTTGTACAAATGACTTTCTCTTGACCCTGATTTTATTAAATATTTCTCCACACTGGAAATATGTCAAGTCCTTTTGTCATCTGCGCCTTTAGATTTTCCCATCCTTGTTTTGCCTGGGTTTTGTCACCAAGGTTGAACAGCTTATCTCCCAGGCACATTCTGATATCTGCTGCCAATGGTAAGAAACCTCATGCTGGGGAAACAATAATGTCACCAACAGACAACTCTATTTCTGTCTTTATCCTCTGCCTGAACAGCTTTTTTCCCTGGTTTTTCATCAAACAATCTTTTGAAAGTGAGTCCTTGGCCTAAGCTGATTGTTTGTTTGTTCCTACTATTCTAGGAAAAAATGAATTACTCTTGAAAATAGAAAATACGAGTTTTTTTCTGTTGTAAAAGCCCTGGCAGGCCTGTCAAGGTCACCTAAAATGTATTGCTATAATTTGGATCTGGAATCTAAATGTTTGTTCCCCACAGTGGTGCTGTTGGGAGGTACTGAAACCTTGTAAGAGGTAAGGCCGTGTGGGAGGTTTCTAGGTGATTTGGGATATAACCTCAAAGGAGATTATAGGACTGTACCCTCTTCTTGCTCTATTTAACTTTCTGGCCATGAGGTGTGCCGTCCTGCTTCACTACATACTCTCATCATGATGTGTACCTCACCAGTCTCTAAATCAGCAGGGTTATACCTGGTCATGGACTGAACCCCCTGAAAGTGTGAGCTGATTTTTTTTTCCCTTTACAAGTTGATATGTCAAGTATTTGCTGTAGTGATTGAAGCTAATACATGCACATTTCTATTCATCTTCCACTCAGGAGACCTGAGACTCCTTCCAGCATGGCCATCTCCACTATCCTGGCAGTTAGGTGCTGCTTGCTGGTGCCAGACTCATTGAAAAGGCAGTGGGAGAGTGGTTCTTTGGCAGTACTAGGGATTGAACCCAGGGCCTTCACACTGAGCTATGTCTGTAGCCCTTTTTAAATGTTTGAAACAATCTCACTAACTTGCCCAGGTTGGATCTGCTCAGAGTGCTGAGATTACAAGTGTGCACCAACACACCTAGCTAGCAAAGGCTTCCTGAGGTCCATGCCCTCCACACCTGAGTAATAAGATGGCATCATTCCACTTATGGGGCACTAACCCCATACCACGTACCTTTTCCACACTTCCCATTCTCTGTCTTCTTGAATCCCCTAACTCTTGAGGAGTTACTCTCAAAGTTGGGATCCCCAAACTGCATCCTTAACTTCTGGAGCAGACTCAGGTCCCTGCAGCCAGCTGTAAGCCAAAGTTGGCCACAACCTCTGCCTTGGAGGGCAGACCCCTGCATCATAGTGCCAGTTACAACCTCTTCTGCTTATAGGTCCTCAGCACCCAGAGGAGGGAAGGGTTGGGCCCTGCAGCCTGCCCTAGGCATGACTAAGGAACAGCCCTGCCCATATTTGGCCACAGATACTTCCAGCTGAGTTCCGGCCCTTTGACTGGCCAGGGACCTGCTGTTTCTCTTCATCTTTTCTTCTGTTCATACATGGATGTACATTCTCATTTTTTTCTTCCTTTTTTTTTTTTACTTCACATTTGGAACTTTCTCCAGGGTGAATAAGGGAAGAATGGTGTTTTGGGAGACACGGGTTGAGGACGTGCCAGTAATTCTCTCCTGAGGCAGCCAGTGAGTAGGAGCTCATACTACATTTGGAAAGGGACCTTCTGGCTGACATGCACCTAATCCATATCACCGCATTCCAGGTTGTCCAGCTCACTCTGCATGTGGTCGATGTACTGATTGATCTCCTTCACTCGCTTGCGGTTCCTCATGATCTCATCCTTGTGAATCTGGGAAATAAAAGTAAAGCCCATGGCTTTCAATCAGATCAGTATCTTTTTGGGTTAATACCTTTCACCGAGGCCAGTTTGAGGGAAAAGAGATTGTTCTTTGAAATCTCTAGTGTTTCGGAGCCTCATTTACTCCAGACCCTGCTTCTAGTCTGTGGATCTATTTAAGAGTCTGGATCTATTTTATCTTCCCTATTGAAAATGGTATGCACTATATAGGAAACTTTTCCATTCTTTCTGGCTGCTATCTAGAAAAATGGGGTCAGCCAGCGAAGATGTGTTGGCATTTACTTACCTTGTCTACTAAATGTGTACACCAAGAGTTGATCCTGGTCACCAGCTCATCTTCCCTATTATCAATCTTCAGGAGGTGGATGTCATGTGATGCCCCAACAGCATTAACAATCGTGTCTTTGTCAACAAAAAGCTGGTGAGTGAGAAGGCCCAAGTGAGATCATGTGTGTCATTATACCCTGAGCACAAAGTCGGGGAGCAGAATAGGAAAAGGACTCCTGGGAATTCTCTAGCTGTGCAGGCTGTGCCAGGTGGAGAATCCATCTTTGTATTGGTAGACTCTGTGCCAGCTCATTTCAGGTGACAGCCACCTCTCTAACCTAAGCAGTGGCAGGTGTTACTCTGCAGTCCTCATTGGGAGCATGTTTTCTCCAGGGAGAAAGCAGATGGCTGCCCAGGGTGAACTCACTCAGGACATCTGTTCTCACAAGTCCTCTCAGGAGTTTGCGAGTCTGACTTGTCCCAAACCCCTACCAGGCAGGTGGGTGATGCAAAGCTGGCCAAGTGTCCCCCAGCTGCTTTGAGGACCACAGGCCTTACAGACCAACGGATAGTTCACCCATGCTTGTCTAATGGCACCAAGATCAAGCTTTAGGGTCCATTTGGAGTCTCTTACCTTTCCATGCTCCTGACATGGCCTGCTGCCTTGTAAAAAAGCTGTTCAAAGCAACCACCCTCTAGCAGGCCTGGCTGATTCTAAGTGTTGACACTGTGGCTGTCTATGTCTGAAAAACATCATACTCCAGAGTGGGGGAAAGCTGATTAAGCATTTAGGGGCCAGTAACTTCCACACCGAATTGGGGGTACTTTGTAATGGCAAGATTAGCAAAGGATCTAATTTTATGTTGTAGAGAGGATAGCTTATGAGATGCATACACGTGGAGCATCTCACCTGAAATGCTTGGGACCAGAAGTGTTTCAAATTTCTCATTTTTTTGAATTTTGAAGTATTTTCATACAATTTTTGAGCATCCCTAATTAAAAAATCTGAAACTTGAAATGCTCGAAACCCATTTCAGATTTTTGGATCAAAGATGCTCAACGTATATTTGATTTTTGTTTTTCTATAGTAGCAGTTAATTTAATTCAATGGCCAAAATACTATGTTCTGTAGAATCTTGAGATGTTTATATTTCTTTGAGAAAATGTATTCTTTAGTCAAACACGGATGGGAAACCCAGCACCCTCAGGCCACACCTAAAGATTTTTAGGGTACAGAGTATCCTAAAGGCTCAGCAAAGTTCTATGGAAAACTAGCGTTTTTTTTTTTTTTTTTTGTTTTGTTTTGTTTTCAGAAAAGAAAGAGAGAAATTCCAGAATGCACAGTGAACTGTACCCTCTAAACCTGACATAGAAAGAAGCACAGGGTGGAGGTGCTGGGGAATCGAACCCAGGACCTCGTGCACGCTAAGCACACACTCTATCACTGAGCTACACCCCCTACAAACCAGCGTTTTAAAACTTGGTGTCTCCTGGTGTTCTCACTTATTTAGCCATAACTCTGTTTCAGAATAATGTCTGCAGGCTTATTTTGCACAGAATCCCATGTGGACAAATCCAAGTTAGCTGGTGTAAGGAATGAGATGGCTGGGTGACCAGTTGGCACAGTAACACATAAGAAATGATGAAGTTATTGTGTTCTATCTCTGTGGGTATGTAGTGCCAGCCAACGCTCTCAGAAAGGGTAGAAAAATGTGGAAAACTGGTCAGGTATGGCGCTGTGTCCCTGTAGTCTCCTAGCACTTGGGGGGCTGAGGCAGGAGGACTGCAAGTTTGAGGCCAGCTTGGGCTATATAGAGTTCAAGGCCAGTCTGAATTACATAGCAAGACCCTGTCTCAAAAAAAAAAGTGCACTGAGCCTCAGGCAGCCTTTTCAGAAATGGGCACCCAGATATTTTAGAAACAGGCACCACAGCACCAACCCCCATTATGTAAAGGTTTTCAGTCTTCATTCTATAAAGTGAGTTGTAGCTGATCTTAAAGCAAATACAAAACATCTTCCTTCTTAGAGTTTGAATAGACAGAAATGGCTTCAAAGGGTTGAGAAGCAACAAAAACTGAGATCAGCTTAGAAGCACATGAGATAGAATTAATTTTTTAAAAATGGTGTGACATTTGTAAAATATAAACAAAAGGAATCTGGTTTAAAGAAATTTTTGTGGTTTTTGTTGCTTTAGGGGAGTTTCTCACTATGTTGCCCAGGCTGGTCTTGATCTTCTGGGGTCAAGTAATCCTTCCATCTCAGCCTCCCCAGTAATTGGGAATATAGATCACTGTACCTGCAAAGAAATTCTTTGAACATGCAAGTTGTGTATTGTTTCTGGACTTGAGATGCCTGGAGTGGTGACTACTTTCCTCTTGCAATAGTTCTTGTGGGGAGAATATTCTGGATTCTCCTCCAGTTTCTGTTGGTTGAAAGCACTGGGGTACAGGCAGAGACTATGCAGAGGTCGTGAGAAGCACAGGCTGCTCTTGTCCCCTGGGCGGGGTCCCCTGTTCCATAGGCCTTGCTGGACTTCACAGAGGTGACTATTGTAGCCACGAAGACACCTCTCCTTCAGAGCGACTTCAGGATTTTTGAGAAAGGCACAAGTGCCCCTCTTTGGTACCACCATGATGCTAGCGATTTGATGCTAGTGATTTGTGGCATGAGGGGTCAGGTCATTTTGTCGAACCCAATGAGTTCTACCCCTCTCTATGACAGGCAAGGAGCAGCTCACCCTAATGGGCAGACACCTGTGCTAAGGTTTATCTTCCTGGTCCGAGCCAGAGTTTCATGGTAGCCACTCTATCTACTGCTGGCCTGGGTCAAACACAGTTGTTCTAGTAGGTTTAAAGAACTTACAAGTGCTCCCCACAGCTAGGCCAAAACACTAGCCCTGCCCTTGCAGCTGGACACTGCATACATAGTCAGAGTCCCCAGGTTGCATATCTGACATCTCTTCTGCCTCCCAAATCGGCAGCTGTTGCTGTCAGCACCGCACAAAGGCCCTCCCGCACTGTCAGCCCCAGCATTTAATTTTACTTTTCCTCTCCAAGCTGGGAAAGACTTGAAGACATAGACATGAGACAGTTTGGGCCCCAGGTATGGCCTGAACTGGTAACAATCACTCTACTGAAGACAGGAGTTTTAGAGACAACCTCATCAAATAGGACTCTTCATCATGATCTGCTCATTGATCACTATGTAACAGAAGGCAGATTCCTTCCACCTAAGGCCCCCTTCCCTCCTTGGAACAACCACTCCTGCTAAAGACTCAGTAGACATTAAAGGTTTGAGTCCAACCATCAAGGTTCAAATCACAGCTCTACTGCTTGGGCATTTACTTTAAACTGTGCCTCAGTTTCCACATCTATAAAACAGCACCATAATGGCACCTATTTTATGGTGGTAACATGAAGATTAAAAGAGCAATTCCATGTCCAGTGCTGTGCAGAGGGCCTGGCCTTCACAGCCCACTATTACTCCTTACAGTCAGGCCATGCCTTTTACTCCCCAGGAATAATAGGGCAATAAGGAGACCAAGCCAGCAGTGTGAGATCCTGATGACATCTCCTGCTGCAATTTCAGACAATCCTAAGGGGATGGAGGTTTTCACCAGCTGCCGCCATAAGGCACTGAGGACTCTATAACAGTCCTGCTAACAAGCCCAAGTAGTGCCTTAGCTCAGAGGCAGAGCACTTTGACCCAGTGCCATGGGCACCCCCAGGGTGCCTGCCAACTTGTAGTCCACCGTCAAGGGCACAGCATGGTTTCTACACGGAGCCAGGATCTGCATCTGTCAGACTGTGGTTCAATCCAGACTCCAGTCAACACAAGCTGTGCCATCTTGGGCATTTTACCAACCCAATCTTGAGTACCAGTTTTACCCAATTTTCTCACCTGCCATCTGGGGTGGTATTTCCTTTGATGAAATGAATGAGATCATGTGTGATCTTCAGGCCTGGACAGTGAATTCCCCCTAGGAGGGAACCCAGTGTGCTGCCAGCTGCTGCAGTCAGCAGGTTCTGAATGTTTCAGGAGCAACACGAACAGGTGTCAGGTGGCATCAGGTGGGGCCTGCTGGGCAGGAGGGCAGCTGGCCACTGAGAGCACAGCCTAGCCTGCCACTCTGTTGCTGGCTATAGGACCCATTTTTTGTTGCATGTCTTAGTCAATAGGAAGTCAGTGTGTTACAGTACTGTGGCCACAAACGTGGGAACTCCACCCAGCCCAGAGTGGGGTTCCAGATAGGACTCTCAGGGGAGGCAGGCTCCCTGGCTCAAGGAAGTCTGATCAAAAGTTAGCTGCATTTAGCTGCCTAGGGAAAGAAGGCTGGAGTCCTAGTGGCCCTCCCACCAGGCTGCTGTGTTACGTGTCTGTCTTAGCCTCAGGACAGAGGCCGCAGAGTCAGGAACCACTAGGCTTCCATCTGGAGGACTGAGCCCAGCACCTGATAGAGAAAAGGCTCAGTGAACTCTTTCTCTTGCCCATTCACTCCACATATGACTCCTGGCATCTGCACTGGACACTGGACACTGCCGCCACTGGGAGGTACATGGTGGTTAAAAAATAAAAGGCACCCCTGCCCTTTCTCTGTAGGTTTGATACATAATGTGAATAGTCACATAAACAAATCAACGTAAACCAGAGTTTGGGACTGTGACAAGGCTTTGATCTGATAAGTGGGGTGCTTATAGACAATTGTTTTTAGGAAGGTTTGGTTCCTTTGGGAAGGTTCTTCTCCAAAGAAGTGACACTTGAGCTGGGATCGGAATTACAAGGATGAATTCAGACACATGGAAACCTGAGGGAAAAGCACACTTTCCAGACAGACTATCGGCTGAAAAGGAGGTAGCTGGGAGCTGGGGAAAGGCCCTAAGACAGAGTACTGAGTTGTGTGTGTGTGTGTTGGGGGGACTGCCAAGATAGGCAGGCCCAGATCTGAGGGTTCAGTGACTATGGGGAAGGACTTACTCTAAAGTCATGCAAAATCCAAGCAGAGGTTGTGCAAAGTGTGCAACAGTGTGGCTTGGGCTTTCAAAGCTCCTCTCTGCATGTGAAGCACAGCCACTTAGGAGAGCAGCAGGGAGGACAGAGTATAAGGAAAGGGAGGTGTGGCTTGGTGGTGACACAGCAGTAGACACAAGCTGAGGAACTGGCATAGGTTGATTGATGCATGAGAGAGTAGGCCTCTAACATGAAAAATGAGCCTGGGCCTCTCCATCCATGCTTATATTGCTGCCCAGGCTGGACTCTAAACACAGACTTGGAGAACCTCCTCAGCATGGAGAGCCAAGGATGGAGCACATGCTCCTCCTGAGTGACCCCACTAATTCCCTATCATTTAGTGAATGGATGGGTGGCAACATGCTGCCTCAGCAATGGTGCCTGGAGTGGTTCCAGTATATCAGTTAGTGCTTTTCATTATCAACATTCTAAGGTGAAAGCCATTAGGGAAATCTCAGAGCTGAACTTTTATTTGTGACTCTCTCCCTTAGAAAGTGCCAGAAATACTCCAAAAACTGAACTTTTTTCATTTGAAACAGGGTCTTAATATATAGTCCAGGCTGGCCTTGAACTTACTATGTAGCCCAAGCTGGCCTCAAAACTTGTAGCAAACTTCCTGACTCAGCTTCCCAAGTCCTGGGATTGCAGACTCATGCTCCATGCCCACTTGGAAGCCAACCTGTTGGGAACTTTAAACCATCTAACCATTACAAACGCTTCTTTCACTGAGCCCACTGAGGGTCCCCTGTCCCCAGGTACCTTATTTGCTATGTTATTTTACCTAACAACTCTACAAAACAGTTTACTGTCTCCTATTGTAGATGGGGAAACTGAGGCTTGGGGATGTTGTCAAGCTTAAGTGAGCCATAGAACTGGGCTGGATTCAGTCTATTTGGCTCCCACATACAGCCCGCTGTACTCTCCCCTGCCCTCTGTACTTACTGTACGCACATCATCAGGTAGTTCCTCGTCTAGCTCGCCTTTGATGATCTTTTCAAGGGTGCTGATGGAGATCTCCAAGAGTTTCTCATGGTGGTGGTTCTCCAGGTCTCGACACTGAGCCATCGTGCAATAAAGAGTTAAGCAAAGCCAGGACAGTGCAGGGTGACATCTCCTGACCCACAGAGGTCCATCCCATCTCAGCTGGATAAGAACAGAATGAATGAGATGCTAGCAGTAAGTGCCTTCACATATGTCACCTACAGGCCCCAAGTCCCAAGGCCAAACCAATTGTCCCTCCTTTGCACCTGCTTTGTACCTGGTCATCACTGACCCTCAGCACTGGGTTCCTCTCACTGTCTCTCTATCACCCACTTCTCCACCCCCACCACCTAGGTACCAGCTGGACACTGCCTGCTAGACACCATGGGTTTTCTATACTCATGCTCTTCTCCATAGCAGCTGGATTGAGCCTAACAATGTAGATACCTGGGAGCTATCTGTCCCCTGCTTAAAGTTCCTAAGAGATTCTGGCTCTCTGATGTGTCCTGAGATCTTCCTCTGGGAACCAGGCTCCTCTGGCCCATCTCCAAGGGCTTTGCACACCTGCCTCCTCTTTCTGGAATATCTCACTACCCTTTCTCCTGGTCCCTCTGGTCACCTGATGGTCCTCATTTAGTATACTCTTGCTCAGAGAGGCTCCTCGCCCTGGCCTCTAGGTTGGCTGCTAACTTGGATAGCACTTGTTATCTTTACAACGTCTGTCTGCTAGATTTTGAGCCCTAGGAGGGCAGGACCAGGAGCTGCTTTGGGGTAGAACATAATGGTTTGCCCCTTCATGTGGCAGGGCCCCGAGTTCAGATGGCAGAAGGTTGGTTATATTCCTGATTTTGGATCCTAACCTTAATATTTAAACTGGTAAGTTCATTAAAAATAATTTGTCAGTGTCTTTAATGTGGATATAGTCTCTCCCTAAGAGGTTGTAACACAGAAACAAGCAGTGCTTCAGGGGTGCCATCTCCCCGTGAGCATCACCCATCTGAGAACCAGCAGGTCAGAACTCTACAGCTGTCTCTTTGGGCATCCAACTTGTCACTCTAACAAGGCCATCATTGTTCTGAGAGTTGAGAAAGCCCCTCAGGCCCATGAAACATTCTTCTGAACAGTCTTGTGGTTGTCAAATCTGCATCTTTTGAAAGGGAGCTTTTTCCTTGGCAGAAACTGGAGGTTTCCATTCTTCTAATATCAAAGGTAAAGAACCTCATTTAAAAAGGTCCTAGGGTGAATTTAAATATCCTCTTGGTAGAAGTATAAATCTTTCTGAAAGGCA
Organism: Cavia porcellus; assembly: GCF_034190915.1. Classification (NCBI taxonomy): domain Eukaryota; kingdom Metazoa; phylum Chordata; class Mammalia; order Rodentia; family Caviidae; genus Cavia; species Cavia porcellus. The sequence continues at coordinate 20,232,139 of NW_026947515.1, forward strand.
AGTGGGGAGTAGGTATTTCAGGTAAAAAGTTAAGTATGCTGTAGAGTGCTGACTTTTTCCTATTTTTGCCAATGTGGTTAGCACTCTGGTGGTAATGAGAAGGATGGAGGAGGTGGCCTTTGTCGGTAGCCCGTTAGAAGAGGAACCCATTTATTTGCATCCTGCTCAGTTTCTGAAGAAACGTTGTTCTTCCCTGACTTTTGTTTAAAGTGCAGGGACCTTTTCCATAGCTCTCCTATGGGTAGGTTTGGGGGCCATTACAGAAAGGATATAGACTCTGGACGTTTTCAATAAATAGTCCCACCATGTCAGTGATGTTCCTTTCAAACATGTTTATGGTTTCCTGGAGATGATAAAGAACACAGTTAACGTGCATATTTAGACACTTCGCACTACAGGAAAAGGTGCTGTTTGGAACTCAGCAGGTGCTTCCTGAATCAGAGAGCTTTACTACCCACCTTGGAAGTAAGGACCGTCCACTTTGACCTTCCTGGGAAGACAGTTGAAAACTGACTCCCTCTTCTCTCTCCAGGATCAACTCAATCCTCACAACAACACTACAATACTGTAATTCTGTCTTCTGGCTTTTACTGTGTTGGTCTCTGCTGAGAGCACCTGTCCTTTCCTACTCTCTTCATTTCTTATTCCTTCTTTGTGAGCTTCTCAGTGGCATCTGTCCATCCCCTTCAGAGAAACAGTGCAGGAGCTGTCAAGAGCCCGATGCCTGGGTCAGTGTTCCAGCCCTATCACTGTGTTACTCTGGGAAAGTCATTTAACCTCTCAGTACCTCTAGATCTGTGAAATGGGTTTTCTACATAATCAATACCTGTCTCATGGACATGTGGTAGTGTTCAATGAGCTATTGCTTTTCTTTTCTTTTGTTTTTAATCAGTACCGGGGATCGAACTCATGACCACCTGCTTGCAAGGCAGGTGCTTATGCCACTGAGCTAAATCCCCAGCCCCTCAATGAGCTATTTCACCCTAGATAATTTGCAAGATACCTGGCCTGTTAAGGTACTTTGGTAGTTCTGGCTATTACTCCAGACCGCTCACCATTCGTTGCTGGTGCTCAGTTCAGCAAGGCACCTTAGACCTAAAGAGGACTTGGCGTTGATGGAGAGAACAGAAGAATTGCTTTGTGAGGTCTGCTTTTCTAGGAGACTCTCCCCCAAGTTGCCACAGACCCCAGGAAATGCAAAGTAAGCTAAGGTGCTGGGTGTCCACAGGAGCCCAAAGACAATTGCAGGTTGGGGAAATGAAACATTTTTCAGATGCATGTAAGGGTGTTGTAGTGAATAAAAACAGACCACTAAAAAGCATGGCTGTCCTCCAGCTTTCCGGCCCCTGGTAATACAAGGCCAACACATGATTCTGGGAAATGATGGATATGAAAAAGCCATCTCCCTGCTTGAAAAGGTGGGAAGCTGTTGGCGGGCCCTCCCCTGGAGATGTGCTGCTTCTGCAGTGCTCAAGCACTGAGAGTGACTGCATGGCATGTGATGGTGAAATCTAGCCCATGTCTGAGGTGTCACTTGACGTGTGAGGAATTGATTAGGTGCTATCTCTTGGCCCAGCCGCAGCAGCATCTGATGAAGTTCAATTCATCACACCACTTTCGACTCCCAGCCTCTGATGCCTGCGAACACACAAGTCACCCTGGCTGCTAATGAATTTTAGACAGCAGTGCTTTCATTCCCACTCCTTGGTGCTGAGTTGCAATCTCCTTGTGTCACCCAGGAAACAGTGACTACAGCTGTGATCTGGAGGAGCCTTTGTCTGATCCTTGACTGGGGTCCATTTTGTCTTGGAAGCACCCACATTGCTCCTTGAGTCTAATCAAAAGGCTACTTGAGTCTCTTCCCTACTGAGGCTCTGGGCTCTTGTAGGATGGGGAGAATATTCCATGCTCTACAAGAATCACTTTTCATCTAAATTATTAAAATGTATTAAAATCAGGGATTCAGGGTATAGCACTTATCTAGCATGCATGAAACCCTGAGTTCTATTCCAGGACTGCCAAAAGATTTTTTTTTAAGCACTAAAAGAAAACACAGGAGTGATGAGCAAAAATTAATTGCTGGGTTGAACTACAGCAGTGGTGGTGAACCTATGGCATACATGCCACAGCAGGCATGCAGAGCCCTCTGTTGGTACATGAGCCAAGTTGTCCCAGCAGCCAATCACTGATACTAAAGTTTGCTTGCAATGTTGGCACTTTGCAATAAATAAGTTTTTGTTTGCAGTTTAGGCTGTTGGTCTCTAAAAGATTCGCCATCAGTGCATTAGACGTTTCCAACAGAGGGGTGCCCATGGAGGCAGCAGCTTGTGGGTGGTTTTGCAGCTGCACCAACAAATTCTTGCATCTGCATTCAGGGATGGCCTTACCTCCAGCTGTTCTACCAGCTGCATCTCCAGTGTCATGAGCACATTGAACAGCTCTGTGATGTTTTCACTGCATTCCACTATCTTCTTCTCGATGCTAGGCAGGTCAGATTCTTCTCGAATGGCACTTAGATTCTGGAAGCAAAAGTCTGTGCTTCAGGAATCAACTATTAATTGTAATTAGTTAATAATAACTGGCAATTTGGTTTTGAGGATAAAAACTTGGAATTTTGGGTTGAACTTGACCAAGTTCAAGCCTCAGCTCTGATGTATGCTACTCTGCGAGCTTACAAAGGCTATTTGCTCCTTTGGCATTGAGTCAAAGCTGCTTGAAAAACAGCAGATGCAAAAAAGGTGCTCTGATCTCCCCTTTTCTCTCTGAGAGCAGATGAAACTCCCAAGGGAAAGATGCTCTCCTTACATTAGAAGGAAAGAAGTCATTTGTATCACCAGACGTGGAGCAGTCAAGGCCAAGAGAAATCTGTACAAATGAACCTTGTAAACTAATCTGTGTAGTCACCTCTCCTCCATTAACTGCTGCATCCCAACCCCTTTGTCTTGTTGTTTTCACAATTTACTATTCTTGGTTCAATCTAGTACAATCATATACCATCCAAAGGCTTTTGCTCAATGATGTAGCACACATAGGACAGTGATGTCTTAAGATTATAATGGGGCTGAAATATTTTATCACCTAGTAATATCATAGGTGTCTTAGTTTGTGTTAAATACACCCTATGACATTCTCACTATGATAAAGTCACCTAATGACACATTTCTTAGAACCTGTCTCATGTCATTTAGTGATGCATGACTATACGTTGAGCTTATGACCCTGACTGCTTATTTGTATTTTCATTTTTCTTGTTGAATGCTCCATGTAGAAATGACTACATAAAATTTATGAACCATGAGCTATGTATAGATATAGGCACAGATCATAGGTTTACAGAGTGCTGTGATCCCAGCACCTGACAGACAGAAGTAGAAGGATCACAAGTTCAAGGCCCATCTGGGCAATTTAGCAACTTAATGACACACTGTCTCAAAATATAAAATAAAAAGGGTTGAGAATGCAGCTCAGTGCAAAGGTCCTGAGTTCAATCCCCAGTGTTGCAATCAATGAATCAGTCACTCAAAAAATACAAACATATATGTAAGTCAAATGTGTTCCTCTACTGACAATTTTGAATTTCTGGTTGAATGCAGTGACACCCTTTTCAAGAACATAACAAGGAATAAAAAAAAAATGTTTGCTAAACAAGTGATGGATCAGAAGAGCTGCCGTGGTTGTCATCACAGTAGTGGTACAAATACCATTATCAATACTGAACTAGTGATGCTGACACCAATGGGAAAAATTGGAATCCCAGGGCATCTTTGGTTTTTGTTTTTCCAGCACTGTGGAGCTACAAATGCTATATATGATAAGTTCTCTTTTATCTTGAGACAGGGTCTTACTAAGTTGCTAAGTTGCCCAGGATGACCTAGAATTTGCAATTCTGCTGTCTCTGCCTATGAGCAGCTAGAATTTCATGTGTGCCATCAAGTCTGGTTTCCAGAGAGGCATCTTATGTGACAGGTGCCCCATCAGATAGTTGGTGGTGCTGGGATGAACTTGGGCCTTAGTTGCCACTTATTATTATTAGGGCGGGGGGAGTTACCAGGATTTCAACTCAGGGGCCTTGTGCATTCCGGGCAGAGGCTGCGCTGCTAAGCTGTATCCCTGGATCCCTAGCTTGGCATTTAGTTGCAGTGTGATCCTTGGCAAACAGGACAGTGACCCTCGATCTGAGGGGTTGTCAGAGGGCATAGGACTGGCAGCCCTCCCCAACTGGAGGAACTCAGGGCACCCTCGAGCAAAGGTAGCAGAACACCTACCAGCAGGTGCTTCTCTTCAAAGCTGGCGATCTGCAGTTTGCCCTGCTCCTGGTTTTCCTGGATAGCCTCCTGGACACACTCATGGAAGGTATCCAGCTCTAATTTCCGTTTCTCATGCTGTTTCAGGCCATACTCAAAAATATTCAGGCAGATGATGACAAACTTGTCTCTGTAGGTAAGTGGCTATTAAGGAAACTCAAGGAGGCCACGGTGCGTGGGAAGGGGAGGAACAGTGACAAAGTGTTGGTAACTCCCAGTCTAGAGTGCGTACTGTGTGTTGAACCCTGTGCATATGACTTAACCCCATGCTTCCATATGGGCCCTTTAACAGGTTAAAAATTAAGGCTCAGAGAGCCAGGATTTGAAATTTGAAGCATAGCATAGGAGCTGGGGCTTCTTACCCTCAACATGAGGAAATTAGTATGGGGCTGAAAGGCCCCATGAGAACTGGAGGACTCTGGGCAAAGGAGGGGCCAGGGCCACCACTGGCCAGGGAAATGGTGGTGTTTGCTTTTGTCCCTAGTGAGTTATTCAGGAAGGCTCATTTGTTGAGGGCCTATCTTAGTGTCAGCTGTGGAGGCACCACAGGGTCAAAGCAGATGATCCAGGTTCAAGTCCTGACTCTGTTACTGCTTCATACTGATGCATACTGGCAAATCCATGCTGGGTCCTTAATTTCTTCTCCTGCATGCTTTGGGAAGCGTCTTGGGGTCAGGTGGGTAAAGCCTACGGAACTTTGGGTGGTTGTATTGGGCTGGAAATGACTCATCCAGAGTGACAAGGCCACAAGTGATAGAGGCAAACCCTTGGTGCGGGGGTGACCAAGCCACCTGAGCTGGAGTCTCGTTCCTCACTGGTCTTCACCGTACCACCTCATTCTCTTCAGAATGGCAGCATTTTGAGGGAATTTCTATCCCATGTGAAAGTTGTTAAATTCAACAGAAGGGTTTACCTGGCCCAAACCCCGGCCAAGAGGAGCCAGGGAAGGTCACAAAAGGAAGGACTTGCACACATGGTAACTTTATCGGAAAAATGGCTAACCATGATGTCCAGGGACAGCTGGCTGCTGATATAGTTAGACTTGTCAGCTACCATTTTAAAAGCCTGGCTCAGCAAAATAGCTGGCTCCAACTTTAAGAACAAGCTTCACCTAGTGACTGCTGGCACCATGAACGACAATTGAGTGCCTTTCCTCTGTCCCAGCCACACTCAGCTTTTCTTTTGTTCTCCCAATGGATCCTGGCCCATAGTGTCTTATGATCCCAAACTGCAACTCTGTTGTCATGTTTTATTACCGAATAACAATTCCTTTATTGGAGATCTGTCTTATCTTCCCAGATGTTGATGCCAGCGATGGGGTCGATAGCCTCATCTGGATCTGGTTGCCTCATCTCAGAGTCTCTCCAATTTGGGAGGTCCTCGTATGTACTTTGATCCTCATCTTACAATGTAAGCCTGTGGTTTGGTTGTCATGGCTACTGTCCCCATGTAAGTGCTGCTCATATCTTCTGGGCTCTGGCCCTCCAGGGAAGAATGCGGGCTCTCAAGTCCACCTTGTGAGGGTCTAAATCCTGGGTGGTTTTTTTTTGTTTGTTTTTTCCAGTACTGAAGAGCAAAACTAGGGATGTTCTACCATTGAATTATATCCCCAACCCGTCCTCCCCTTCTGAGACAGGATCTTGCTAAATTTTACCCAGATGGGTTCCAACTTGTGATCCTCCTGCTTCAGCCTCCCTCAGAGCTCAGATTATTGGCATGTGCCACTGAGCGTGCCCCAAACCCTGCTTTCTAATGGAGTCACCTCAGACAAGCCATTTAACCTCTCCAAGTTTAGTTTCCTTAACTATATAAGGGGTTAATAGCAGCACTCATCTAGTGGGGTGCTGGAGAAAATTGAGAACAATGCATGCAAATGCACAGCAAGAACAAATAAATATGACCAATGGGGATCCCTTGCTATGGACACACATTTAAATCTCTCCACCTCTGAAAATTCAGCTTGTTAAGCACAGCAGATCCATGCCATGCCAACCAATCCCTCAACAGGTCCCCTAATATCTAGATGGCATTGTCCCCATGCAACTCAGATGACCTAGCTGGCACTGCCTCTTAAGTACTTTCCAGGGTCTCACATGAGAGATGGGGACACTAAGTCTCAGAGCAGAAAAAAGGTGCTCAAGGCAGGTGGGTGGTGCTGAGCAGGTTCATGACAGAAGAGGCAGTTGTGAAGCAGGAAGGATATACTTCGAGGAGCTCACCCACGATGGGCAGACAGGACAGTTTGTTGCCCTCCATATCTTCAGTGTACATGCTGTCAAACAGGAAGGAACCGTTCAGGTGTTCAACAAATGCCATCTGTGGGTAGGAACACACTGGGTGTGGTGATCACAAGCGGCCCTGTGAGTGAAGACTGGGCAGGAAGCCTTGTACTGGGCAATGGGGCTTGGAAGGCTTCAGGGAGGAGGGGAGAGGCTTCAGGGAGGAGGGGAGACTGCACTTGGGCTGTAGCCTCCTCCCAGGAAGCCAGGTGTGCAAGTTATTCAGAGGAGGGCATGCATGCAGGTATAGAGGACATGGCTGTAGGCTGCTCCTGGAAAGTCATGCCTACATTAGCTAAGGGACTTCGATTGTACCTGTATGCCACAGGGAAATCACCTTAAGGGTCTTAAGAAAAAAAGCTGTGAAGACAGACTTTTTAGTACAATCTGGAAGTGAGCTGGGATAGGCTGAGATGGAGCTGAGCTTGGTGCATGTGGGAAAGGCAGAGTTCGATGAAGAGGGTATGTCAGACCCTGTGGATGCAGCATGATTTACATAATTTGGGGTCTGAGGATCCCTGTAGACCTCTGCTTAATATGATCAGCACATGCTCATGGGAATTTCTGAACCAGGCTGGGGTGAACCCTCCCTCAGAGGTACCTTGTGCTCTTCCAGTTTGGCTTGCTGAGCCTGTTTCTCCTCTAGCTTGGTCTGCCTCACGTGCTCTTGGTGCTTCAACTCATCAATGGTATACTGGTACTTCGTTTCCGCCAGATATTTCTGAGCAGGAATAGGAGGGTGACATCATTACTAGGACATTTAGTCCCTCTGAGCCACAGTGTCGTCCTGTAGCCTCTCAAGTATGAGCTGGCAGGTTGGAGGGTCTCTTTCTTGGAGGTTGGGAAAGCTGGGAGGTCATTGAATGAGAATGGTTTGTCTCTTTATGACCATTTCCAGGTATCCTAAGTCCAAGGGAAATCAAAGAACCTGAAATTCCTGGAGCTGGGAGGTATCTGGGAATCTGTCTTTAGGCCCTGGTCAGTGGGAATGCTCCTGGCATGTCCATGGAGCCCTGGAGGCTGTCCTCCGGCCTGAGTCCCAGGCACTAAGAAGCCTAGGACTTTGGGTGGGCTGTGGTTGGCTCATGACAAACAGTAAGTGAACAGGGTGTTTAAAGGTGTTCTTGCTTATAGAAATCTGCTTTTTGGAACTTTTGCTTATTATTTAGCTTGATGAATCTAGGCAGGTGCCTGAATCATGGGAGGGACCTTTGCTTACTGAGCAATAGGGATGTAAAGGCTGGATGGATATATCTGAGGACCTTTGGCTTTGGTTCTGCACAGTGTTAGGCGTCTGGTGTTTTTATAAGGGACAAAACACATCAACACAGGTCTTCAGCCTATTCTAAGCATTTTAAATTACTGCTTACATGAGAAAATTAAAAATTAACAAGTTTTATGTAAGTACTACACAGTAACTGTACCACTGGAGCTCCTGAAAAATTGTTTTAGAATTCAAACTCAATTTTTAGACTGTTTAAAGACAAGCAAAGGCCATCGTCAGCAGAGGGGCATCGCTCTGATCCAATGTATTTTTAAACCTCCAAGGAAGATTCTGGCAAATGAAGGACTTCACATTTGGAAGCAGCTAGACCCCAGCTCCATGGCCAGGCTACTAGAGTCAGGACTGAGACTGGCCCAGCTCTCCTCCCTGCTTTGGATGGCTGCTCTTGGATCTCCCCTAAATCATCTCGGCGCCCTAAACATGGGTTCTCTCCCAATAAAGACACCAGCTTCAAGACAGGATTGGACAGGTCAACAGCCCTCATCCAATCTCTCAAGGGCTTCCCTGTCTTGCCAGCAATGGGTGGGATTCTTTATCTCTTCTTTCTGACACCTGGGCTGTCTCACAGATCTGGGGGACAGAGAGGAAGACACTTGCCATGTGGTCATCGATGCGTCTGAAGTCCAGGTACACAAGGTCAGGAAGGTAGGCACAGATGAATATCTTGTAATCCTCTGCCTGGGTAATGGGGTTCCCTGAGAGGCTGAGTGTCCGAAGGCACTTGAACTGCCGCAGGTAGATGATCTGGAAGAGTTGGGGTGGGGGAAAAGATTGGTTTTCTGGTGGCCACAGAGCAGAAGACACATATGGCAGCATTTCTCCTCAGTATTTTTCTGGAGTTTTCAGCCTGGTCATGGTGTTTTCTAAGTACACAGGCAAAGAGGTAGGGCTATACTGAAACCTTCCATCAGATCTAGGCTTTCTAAAAACTCAGTCAACTAAGGTTAAAACCTAGATGTGGACTTTGGACAAGTTACCTATCATTTATGAGCCTCAGTTTCCTCATCTGTAAAGTGGACATAAGTATACTGTGTATGGTATAAGTGACATAAAGATCACATGAAATAAGTTCTAAAAAAACATTCAGAAAAGTCCCTGATAGCCAGGTGTCAAATCTAGCCTAAGTTACTTAGACAGACCCTCCCTCGAAAGTCAAAATTTAAAAAGATCTTAAATTCCCAGTAACACACCCATTCCCACATCCACACACACTCTGCCTGCCATACTAAATGAGTAGTTGTGATCATGATGATGATGAGTAGTCACTCAGAGTTAGTGTGTCTTTTTGCCCACTTTTGGAAAGGTCCAAATCTCTCTCTTTTGGTTTTTGTTTTGTGAGACCGGGTCTCATCACGTAGTTCAAACTGGCCTTGAATATACGCTGTAGCCCAAACAGGCCTCAAGCTCATGGTGAGATCTGAGATCCTTCTCCCTCCGTCTCCCAAGCGCTGGGATCACAGGCACGCACCACTATGCTCAGTCAATCTCTTACATTCGGGGGAACTAATGTATGGCTAGCTTTGAATTCACTGGATCATAGTGAGTGGAACATTTCACTAGATGCCGTTTATTGCTCCTATACTCCAGTGTTAGTAAAATGAGAAAAAGTCAAGCATATAATCAATACATCGTGCGACAGCACTGTTTGAGTACCTCACCATGGTGCTATGCAAGGCAGAGGAGGAACTGCATGTACTTTTCTAAATGCATTTTTTTCAGTAATTTATTTTCTTATTGATCCGCCAAACCTTACTAAGCACCTAACAGGGTTCAGGTAAGTGGTTGGCTTTAGCAGTATGAACCAGGAACATGGCTATGGGTCCTTTGCAGTAATAATCTAACAGCAAGAGCTTATATCCTAAGGGTGGGGCAAAATGTTTTTTAAAGTAAAATCATTTCAGTTCAGGGCAAGTGCTACAAAGAATGTAAAGATGGTACAGTGACAGAAAATCATAAAGAAGCCTTTTTCGGCTGGGGGCTCAGCGGTCTTGGAGGGGGTAGTATTTAATCCGAGACCTTAGGGAGCAGCCACAGCACAGCAGGGAAAGCACATTCCCAGAGCTAAAACAGAGCAGGCAAAGGCCTCGAGGTACAAGGGAACGTGGCAGTTACAAAGGCCATCTGGCTGCAGAATGCTGGAGAAGGTGCTGGAAGGACGAGAAATGACCTTGGAGACAAAGTAAGGGGCTTGCTGTTGAAGCCCACATGCACTCTGAGTACGGAGTTCGGAATTTTTTCCCCAAGGGCAATGAAGCCATTGGAATTTTAGTGTGTAGGAAGGGAGAGAGGATCTGGTTTAATTTTTAAAAGATGCCCCAAATGAGATTCTATTTTCCATCTTCAGATTGGCAAATAGAAAATTTTGATAACAAAATGTGTTGTGGAAGGTGAGAGAGAACAGGCTGCCCCATCAACGCTGGCTCTGTAAACAGTTTTATTTCTAAGGTAGGCAATTTGACTAAGATCTATCAAAATTTAAAATGCATATGTCCTCTGACCTTGGATACGCCTTTAGAACTTTATTTTATGGATGGATTAATCAGGTGCAAAGTAACCCTGTTTGTGAACATTCCCCATTCACGGACTTTCACTGTAGCCTGGGTACCAGGTTAGAACCAACCTTTACATCCCCCTCCAGAGATATGAAAAATATGTCATGCCATGTTTGAGCAATGGTTTGATCCAGCAGAGAAGGAGGACCGACGACTCCATGGGGAGGGACAACTAGGTGGTAGGTGCTTGTACACAATGTTTAGATACCAGGCACCTGGAGAAACACACAGCCAACTTAGAAGTGCCTGTGGTCCTGGGAGAGTGAGGCCAGGGATGAGAGGACTCTTCATGTATGCCCTGAGTTCTGCTTCAAAGTCTGTGTTTTTAAAGCAATAAGCAGGTATTAAGCCTTGGAAGTAAATAAATGACGAAAGCATGTAATCAGAAGTCAGATAAACAAGGAAGGCAAGAATTAAAAGCAAAAGATGCTGATGTTAGAAGCTAATACCTGAGCAGTGTCTGTCAGGACCCACTGGGCCAAGTCCCAAGGAGGGTTGGTGCTGGATTAATTAAAGAGGATCCTGGATCCCTAGAGTCCACAGGCTGCAGGCAGGCCTTGGGAACATCTGGCCCAGATTCTCAGCACTCCCTGGCAGCCTCTCCCCATGGGCCTTCTGTCTTCCTCTTTTTTGCTAGGGACTAGATACATGGTCATCTTGAATATTCATATAGAGCTACATGGTACCCTCTGGCTACAGGTGATGGGGTATTTTCCTGTCCAGGCCTTGCAGAAGCAAGATGGGAAGATACCCCGGCCAAGAGGATGGACCAGAGCATGACCGTCTCCACATCCTTTCATATCTAGGTCTGGGCCTTCAGAGGGACAGGGTCTCAGCTCCAGTAAACTCTCCAAGTCTGAGGGATAACAAATCAGAAGGGAGTCGTTTACACACACCTTCCCTAGCACACACGCCAGAACCATCTGTTAAATGTACATAGAAAGTTTCAAGCAGAAAGATTAGAGAATAAGGGTGTGGCTCAGTGGCACAGCACTCATCTAACATGTGGCAGTCCCTGCTTCAACCCTTAGCAAAAGAAAAGAAAAAAGATTTTGGCTGTATTTCCAAATTATAATACTTCTGTATAGCTATCATGTGCCAGGCCCCTGTATGAAGATCCTAACACTCTAATTGATTCAGTCATCACAACAACCTCTGAGGTTAAAAACTACAATAAATGTGATTGTTATGTACTACATACATGTACTAATAGAAATAATAAAAATTGAAATAAAACAAGCTTTCCATTTCTGGAGGAAAAAAAAACCCTACTGCTACTAATCCCATGTTACAATATGCAAAAGGACACACAGAACTCTAAGTCACCAGGCCCAAGATCATATGGCTGGTAGGTGGCAGTGCTGAGATTTGAATACAGTTTGACTAAATCTCAGCTCTAATGTCATTAGCCTGCCTTCCTACCCCTATGCCTCACCCTGCCAGACTCCATTTCTTTGCCCCTAAGAAGGGCACTGGTGGGTTTAAATTCTCTGGCATAAAATACATTCACTGGAAGAAAGATAGCCTCTTTAATAAATGGTGCTGGAAAAACTGGCTCTGCACATGCTGCAGATAAACTGGACCTCCATCTTGTACCATGCACTAAGCTAAAATTGGAATGGATCAAAGATCTTAATATTAAAACAGAAACATTAAATCTGCTGGAAGATAAAGTATGTAAAACTCATTTTTTTTTGGTCTTTTTGAGACAGGGCCTCACTATGCATGGCCTTGAGCTCACTTTGTATCCCAGGTTGGTCTCAAACTTGCACAATCCTCCCGCCTCAACCTGCCAAGTGCTAGGATTACAGGCATGCACCACTGCACCTGTCCAGACAGTGGGTAAAACTTTTGAAGACATTGGTGTAGGCAAAGACTATGAACAAAACCCTGATTGCAGAAGAACTGTCATAAAGAATCAACAACTGAGACCTCATCCTGTTGAAAAGCTTTTGCTGAGCAAGGGAAACCACCAACAGAGTGAAGAGACAACCCATAATGTGGGAGAAACTGTTTTCTAGCTGTTTTTCACACAAAGGATTACTATCCAGAATGTATAAAGAACTCAAAAAATTCAGTTCTACCACATTTAAAGACACACTCCAAAAATGGGCATCTGAGATGAATACACACTTCTCAGATGAAGAAATACAAACAGCAAAAATACAAGAAACAGTGTTCAACATCCCTGGTCATTTGAGAGATGCAAATTAAAACAACCCTGAGATTCCACTTCACTCTAGAAAAATAGCTCTTGTAAAGAAATCAAAGAATAAAGTCCTTACCCACCAAGAAGAGCCCAGGCCCAGATGGATTCACTGCAGAATTCTACAAGAAATATAAAGAAGACCTAATGCCGACACTCCTCAAACTAGTCAATGAAACTGAAAGGGAAGCAATCCTTCCTAAGTCATTCCTGGAAGCAAATATTACTCTAGTACCAAAACCTGAGAAAGACCCAACTATAAAAGAGAACTATAGACCGATCTCCCTAATGAACACAGATGCAAAAATCCTCAATAAAATATTGGCAAATAGGATCCAGCAAATCATCAAGAAGATTATACACCATGACCAAGTGGGATTCATCCCAGGAATGCAAGGATGGTTCAACATACGCAAATCAATAAATGTAATCCACCATATCAATAAAGCCAAAAATAAGAATCACATGATCATTTCTATAGATGCAGAAAAAGCCTTCGATAAGGTCCAACACTTATTCATGATAAGAACTTTACAAAAAATTGGAATAAATGGTCTTTACCTCAATATAATAAAGGCCATTTATGACAAACCAACAGCCAGCATCATACTAAATGGCCAAAAATTGAAAGCCTTTACTTTAAAATCGGGCACAAGACAAGGATGTCCTTTATCACCACTCCTATTTAATATAGTACTGGAAGTACTAGCCAAAGCAATTAGGCAAAAAAGAGAAATAAAAGGGGTAAAGATAGGAAAAGAAGAAGTTAAATTATCATTGTTTGCAGATGACATGATACTCTACATAGAAGACCCCCTAAACTCCATTGAAAGACTCTTAGATACAATAAATAAATTCAGTAATGTGGCTGGATACAAAATCAATACTCAGAAATCAATAGCATTCCTATACACGAACAACAAAATCACAGAGAGGGAAATAAGAGAAACTGGACTATTCACATTAGCAAGCAAAAAAATGAAATATTTAGGAATTACTCTTACAAAAGAAGTGAAAGACTTATACAGTGAAAATTATAATACACTGAAAAAGGAAATTGAAGATGATCTCAGAAAATGGAAAGACATCCCTTGCTCATGGATAGGAAGAACAAACATTGTGAAAATGGCCATTCTCCCAAAACTGTTATACAGATTCAATGCAATCCCAATAGAAATACCATCAACATACCTTATAGATCTAGAGAAATCACTCCTAAATTTCATCTGGAACCAGAAGAGACCTAGACTCGCAAAGGCAATTCCAAGCAGCAAAGACAAAGCAGGAGGCATCACAATCCCTGACTTGAAGTTATACTACAAAGCAACAGTAGTAAAATCAACATGGTATTGGAATCAAAACAGAACCGAAGATCAATGGAATAGATTAGAAGATACAACCACAACTACAAACACACTCAACCACCTTATCTTTGATAAAGGAGCCAAGCAGGTTCACTGGAAGAACGACAGTCTCTTTAATAAATGGTGCTGGAAAAACTGGCTCTCCATTTGCCGAAAACTAAAGCTAGACCCATGTCTATCACCATGTACTAAATTAAAATCTAAATGGGTCAAAGATCTGAATATTAAAACAGAAACACTAAATCTATTGGAAGACAAATTAGGTAGAAACCTTGGAGACATAGGAGTAGGTAAAGAATTCATGAACAGGACTCAAACCGCACGGGAAATACTTCCCAGAATCAATAACTGGGACCACTTCTTATTAAAAAGTTTCTGCATGTCAAAAGAAATCTCCAGCATAGTGAAAAGAAAACCCACAAACTGGGAAAAGATTTTAGTGAACTCTCTCTCAGACAAGGGCCTCTTGTCTAAAACATATAAAGAATTAAAGAAACTCAGACCTCCAAAATTCAAAGATCCAATCCAAAAATGGGCATCTGAGATGAATACGCAATTCTCAGATGAAGAAATGCAAATGGCAAATAAATACATGAAAAAATGCTCATCATCATTGGTCATTAGAGAAATGCAAATTAAAACCACACTGAGATACCATCTCACTCCTGAAAGAATGGCCAGGATCAAGAAAATCAACAACAAATGCTGGAGAGGCTGTGGGGAAAAAGGAACTCTCCTGCACTGCTGGTGGGAGTGTAGACTGGTACAGCCTTTGTGGAGATCTGTCTGGAGATTTCTCAAAAAGTTGGGGTTGGAAATCCCATTTATTCCAGCTATTCCACTTCTAGGCATATTCCCAGAAGAACTGAAAGCATCATACCACAGTGATACATGTGCACCCATGTTTATAGCAGCACAATTTGTAATCGCCAGATCTTGGAAACAACCCAAGTGTCCATCAACTGAGGAATGGATAAAAAAGTTGTGGTATTTCTATACAATGGAGTATTATTCAGCTATAAAGAAGGATCACATCGAGATATTTATCAATAAATGGGCGCAGCTTGAGACCATACTCATAAGTGAAATAAATCAATCTCGCATGTGTGAATACCGAATAGTTTCCCTAATGTAAGTAATGATTCAAATATATAAAAATATGTGGTAATCATGATTCCCCATTAGGTGGCCTTGAAGCCTTATAAAGTTTTCACTCATTAATTAGAAAGGCTTTATTCTGGGCTTCTTGATATGGAAATATTTGAAGCTAGAGTATATGAAGTTTTATCCAAATATTTCAAGGAAAAAGACAGACATTATGGTAACTACTATTAAGTCAGGTTATATGGTGGTGAAGTACTAGGTTGCTGAAACAGTCATGCTTTGACCTCTATTGTTATATTGTTATGTCCTGTTTTATCTCAATCTCCCCCTTATTCTTTTAAAAAATTATTTAGTCATTTCTTATGTTTGTCTTAATTAAAGAAAAAATTTATAAAATTAGGATATATAAATAGTAACTCTTTTTGATTTCCTATTAACTTGTTTTGAAGTCCTGTAATACTCCCACAATCTTGTTTTGACTGATTAGACTCTGTCCCATTCTGTATGATAGTATCAAGTTTGAAGATATAGGCAACTACTTTGAAGGCAATAAGATTCACTAAGATACCCATTCTGGTTTGACTATTGTCTTCTTTGGAAGTCCTGTAATGTTTACAATGCCTAAGTTTTACTGGTCTTGTTCTCTACTGTTTTGTCCAACTTTATAATATCTAATGAGATAGATAATTCTTTTTAAGGAAACAAGAGACAACGTTGATAACCATTGTTGATAACCTTGTACTCTGTTCTACACCATGTGCTATGTCTATCCTTGGTTTTGACTGACAGCTTTGTTTTGCCATATTTGACTGTATTCTCTCCCCCCAAAAAAAGTAATAAGCACTAAGGAGTAATAAAATCCAAAATGTGTAAATTTTGTTGTAAAAAAGAGAGGGAAAAAAAAAGAAAAAAAAAAAAAGAAAAAGAGCTCTAACGGATATAACAGCAAGTGTGTTTAGGGGTGTTAAATAGCTGACTATATCAATGTTTTTGGATCATTGAACAGTTGTTTGCAGTCTCCCTGTTTGAATGTCCACCTTGTATTCTTTGATACTGTGATTTGAGCAACTATTTTCAAGATGATAATATGTAATCTATTAACAGGTGATTTCTTACTGTTATGTTTTTTTTTGTAGTTCTGTATTACGTGTACCCTTACACCGCTTTGTTTTGTTTTGTGTTTTTCTCTTTTTCCTCTTAAATAAAATTAAAAAAAAAGAAATCAAAGAATAACAAATGGAAGAGGGGCTGCTGGGAAAAAGGAATCCTTCTCCACTATTGGTGGGAGTGTAGATTGGTGCAACCACTGTGGAAATCAGTGTGGAGATTCCTCAAAAAACTAGGACTAGAGTTCTCATTTAACTCAGCTATTCCCCTTCTGAGTATCTTCTCAAAAAAATTAACATCATACCACAATGGTATATGTGCACCCATGTTTCTAGCAGCACAATTTGTGATAGCTAGATCTTGGAAACAACCTAAATGACCATTGACTGAGAAATGGATAAAAAAGACTTGGTATTTTTATACAATGGAGTACTACTCAGCCATAAAGAAGGATGATTTGGAGACTTTTATAGTAAATGGATGCAATTTGAGACCATACTCATAAGTGTGTTGTCTCACATGAGAAGCTGAAACAACATATGTATATGTGTATGTGTATATATATATGTGTGTGTATGTATATGTATATAAAAATAGTTAAGATAGTTATATTACTGATTTCTCTGAGTTCACTGAAGACAAAGATTTGTGCTGGTATTGTTCAGGTAACTGAGTGCAGATGTTTTGTGCTCTGAGTGAATGATTTGGAGATGACAATGTGCAATGTATGTACCATTGTTGCCCCCGATTGATGTGTTTTGAAATTGTTTTATTTTTCTCCTTGAAATAAAATGAATTTGGAAAAAATTAAAAACAAATTCTCTGGCATGCAGGGTAAACTTTTGAGACTATACCACGGCTGAGTGTTGAACATACTCTCAGCTATTCACCTCAGCCACCAACCCGTTCATGCTCTAGCCAGGATACTGAGGCTCAGATGGTTTGATTGGACTAACCTTATTAGGAGGGAAGATTTACTTTCTCTGTCCTGCTAGATATAAACCAGGAACCCTGTAACCTTGACTGCAGGGAAAGTGACCTTGGGCAGATGGTGAGCTTGGCAGAACCCAGAAGTGGAAGGAACCGGTGCCCTTGAAGTCCC
Source organism: Cavia porcellus (assembly GCF_034190915.1). NCBI lineage: Eukaryota > Metazoa > Chordata > Mammalia > Rodentia > Caviidae > Cavia > Cavia porcellus. The sequence continues at coordinate 20,249,442 of NW_026947515.1, forward strand.
ATTGTCAATCTGCCTCTCTTTGCAGTGCCAATAACCAAGCCACTAAATGCCTTTGTTTACAGCCAGTGCTTGGCCGACCTCTGACTTTAGCTGCCATGATTGCCACTGACAGCACCCAGCTCTCTCTCTGGCTTTTCTGTGTCTCATCACCTAGAGGGAGCTAATCCCCCAGGAGCAATACCAGCGGTTGAGAGACAAGACTTTCAATCAGTGCCTGGGGCTCTGACCCTTGGGTGGTCACTTGTGGGAAGCATTCTGGATATTTCTGAGGTACAGTAGAATTTAGCCCCTATCACCTGCAGAGACAGCCTCTGTGGCACCCACTTTCTCCAGCTTCCTCCCACTTCCCACACAAACCACCTGCACCCACAATTCTCACCTCTGGTTCTAGACAGTTGGAGTTAAGCTTTTCTGACACTTTCAAGGTCAAGCTCCCCTTCTGGAGACACCATCCGAGGCACCATTCATGTGACCCCTACACCTCCAAGCTCATCCTCATTGTGGTAGGTTTCTCCCTGATGTAGACTTGGCTTGAACATACCACGGCACAAAGCCATCTGGATCCCAGTGTTTCTCTACATGTCCCTGGCTGCAGTGAGCCCAAGTCCTAGGCTGAGTCCCAGTCTGTGTACACCCTGGACTTCTCAGGACCCTAAACCCCTTAGAGAGAGGTATTATAAAGTGGGCTTTGACAGGTAACCACTGGCTCTTTGCTCATGCTATCCTCACCTCCCAGGAACCCTTCTTCTGCTGGATGAAAAATTCTCATCATCTCTTAGCGAGTCTGAAGCAAGTCACCTCTTGTTTCCTGATGTTCTTCCAGGAAGTATGTCAGCCATTCAAGGTCCTCTGCTTGTGAAGAACCTGCTTCAGCCCAACCCTGAGCCAAGCATGTTATGTTCAGTACCTCACTTGATTCATGTGAGGGGCTGGACAGGTGGGATACTGACATTCTGTCCATTTGACAGGAAATGAAACTGTATCATGGAGTACTAACACCTTACTCAGATTTCAATCCTCCAGAATGCCAACTAAAATTCGGAGACTACACTGTCTCTGTGTTTTGACCTTGCTAAACGGATTCAAACAGTAATAATAGTTTGACACATGACCCACGTAGGCTGCTCATCTAACTCAGTCTGGCATGCAGCTGAGATGTAATCCAGACCATCAGACTGACCTAAGCAACAAAGGTGTCTTGGGCTGGGGATTTAGCTCAGCGGCATAAGCACCTGCCTTACAAGTGTGCGGTCATGAGTTCGATCCCTGGTACCAATAAAAAAATGAAAAAGACAAAAAAAAAAAAAAAGGTGTCTTGAAAGGATGCCAGACAACACCAGAATTGATGAGCATGTTGGAGATGTAGACCAGACGAAGGCTGTCTAGTAAGGTCCCTACTGGGTTACCTGACACAAGACCCTCATGGCACTGATGGAGTCTCAGTGCCAACCCTCTGATGTGAGCCCACTGTGGGTGAGTCGGGGGAGCTCATCTTTCCCAAGATGACCAATATTCACTGTTACACAGACACACCTCTGGGATCTGTCTGGGACCTGGAATGCCTTCCTGTCCTCAGTGGGTCCTGCCTTACTGTTCCTCAGGCCATTGGCTTCCTGTCACCTGTATTTGAGTATGAGTTCTTACCCTAAAGGGATGACACATCGTCCATGCTTTGTACCCTCTAAGCATAAGACAAATGCCCCACATCCAACCAGTCCTCACCTTAGCAAATGTTTGTTAAATGAGCATGAGATGCAGGGGAAAAAAAGGACCCTACTAAAACCAACGTTGCAAACTGGCACCTAGAGGTGGATTTTGTGGGTTTAAGTATTGTATTTAAACATTATTTAGCTCCCCATGGAATAATCCGGTTACCTACATTTCCAGACAAACAGGAGATCAGGAATACTCACCCTACAATTTTCATGATCCCCATACAAGTCCCAAGGCCTAGCTACTCACATTCACCATGTTGTCAATCTGGTTGTTTCCCAGTGACAGCACCTGAAGCTTGACCAGTGCATCCAGAGACTCAATCTTAGAGATCCGGTTGTTGAACAAACTCAGGTCCTCCAGGTTCACCAGGGTGTCCAGCCCCTCGATAACCTTGATGTTGTTGAAGGACAGGTCTGGGAAGGGAAGAGTGCTCTGAAGACGTGCTGTCTGGGTTAGGGGAGGGACTGTTCTGAAGTAATACCATCAAGGCTATTGTATACTGTGATTTAGCGCCAGTTGAGGGGCCAGGAATTGACCTGCTCTTCAATAGCTTGTGTGTTCTAGAAGCCTGGTGTGGATTCTTTCCTGGAGCCTTACATGTGCCCTGCTCCCAAGTTCTGCCACTCATTCTCCTGACTGAGGACATCTCAATGCTCTGTCAGTGTTGAGATAAAAATACTGACTAGTAGGTTTAAGGCAGTAAGCCTTGGGGTCAGGGGCAGACAGTTATAGGGGTGGCCCCTTCCCTAAGTGTGAGTGTGTGTGCGTGCGTGCGTGCATATGTTACCAAGGATTGAACCCAAGACCTTTGCACTGAGCTACAACCCAGCTCTTTTTTATTTTGAGAGAGGGTCTTATCAAGTCACTTAGTGGCCCAAGCTGTGATCCTTTTACCTCAGCCCCAGAGTAGTGAGCTTTTAAGAATGTACTACCATACCCAGCTAACATTTATAGTTATTTTACGTAAACAGCTTTCCATCTGCTTAGCATTTACCTGTTTATCAAGTGCTTATATGCACCTCCTCTGACAATAGCTCTGAGAGGCAGTGTGGAATCTCTCCCAGCTGGATTGAGTGGGAAGGAGAAATATTATTTAGGAGGGACTGATGGTCGGATTCAAGTAGATCTGTGGGTGAATGGGCAAACACTGGGCTCTTATGGAAATGCATGATTGAGAGACAGCTAGGCCCAGTAGCTCCTGTAAAGGTTTGGCCCTAGCATCTTCTGTAAGTTCAGAGACACTGCCTTCAGCTCCTGCAGAGAGGTGACTCCTAGTAATGCAGACAGATCTTCTAGCTGGATATCAGCATTAATGGGTGCTGGCACATAGTGAGGGGCATCTGGGCTGGACCTAGGTTGAAGACTTGGAAGACATGGCTGTGAAATGTTTTCATACCTGTAGCATATGACCTCATCAAACTGGCCAGCTTCTCTGAGCCTCAGTTGGCCGTAACTGTGAAAGGGCAGCGTGATGTTGGCTGTAGGGTTGCTATAGTTGCTAAGGGTCAGCACAAACATATTTGAGAGTGTTTGACTGGGAAGCGCTCTGATGCACCTGGTTGTCCTGGTTAACAGAAAGCAGCCTGGCAGGATGGAGGAAGCGTGAACTTTGGGGTTGGTTGTGTAGCTTTAGGCAAGTGCCCTGGCCTTTCTAACTTTGGTTCTTTTATTATGGATTCCAATTGTAACAAATATCATCTTTAATGTTGTTGTAGGGCTAAAAACCAAAAATGTCCAAAGCTCTCTCAGACTTACCCTCTTCTCCCTGTTGGGGGCTCACTGCTCCTCCCTCAACAAATATGAGGGGCTCCTAAGAAACCAGCAGACAGACACAGAGCTTGGCCTTGGCAATAAAAGCTAGAGTTCTAGGGTCAGAGCCAGGCTTGGGGTCTGATGTCCCTGCTTCCTCTCCGTGATCTAGGTTTTCTCAGTTCTATGATGGGGCTCCTATGAGGAGGACAGAAGGCCTACTATGGAAAACATGCAGATCCACACCTAGTGTGTGGTTGTGTGTTCAGCATACACAGCTTCTGCCATGGTCACTGTTGGTTTGATCTGGACCCCACTGGGCAACAGTTATCTGTCCACTGTGTCTAGATTTAATACCAGTTCACCAACTGCTCCTTGTGCCCCAGGCTGAGGGAATGGGTAGGTAAAAGCAGAACGTGCTGTCCTGATGTCCAAACACATCTTTATTGTGCTTTGCCACCATAAGCCTTAGGCTTTTTAAAAAATAAGCAGCATTTTTTTTCCCTCCTGGAAGACAGAGTTTCTGCTGTGCCTGGGCTAATAACAGGCTGGTGTCACACATGATTCCTGTCTCTTGGGGAGGCAACAACTTTGGCAGGGTGTCACCTTTGATTAGGGTGGACATACACAGAGCCCAGGCCTTACCCAGCCAGACCAGCTGCGTGAGGTTCTCCAGGCCCTCAATCCTCTCAATGATGTTGTTGTCCAGTTGCAGCTTCTTCAGGTTCTCGAACTGCCAGAGATTGTCTATGCGGAGGATGTCTGTAACAGCCCAGGGATCAGGCTCAGGTCAGGGGACCAAGATGGGTTAGGGTTAGAGAGAGAAAGACTCTGTCACTCCCCTACCCTGCCCCGGAGTATATGGGTTGTATGAGCACTGACAAACATTGTGTCTCAATTAGTGTATAGTGCCAGTGGGGATCAATGGTATCACTCAGAGCTACACGAGGATCTAAGGGGTCCACTGGCAGAAAGAGGCTGAGCTGGACCTGTCCAGGGTAGGAGACTCACTCACATTGCCTCTGGTGTCAAGCTGAGTGCTCCCTGGGAGGCTGGCCCACCTTGGGAAATAGGCTACTAGAGTTAAGTATGCAGCTCTGCTAGTAGGAAGTTTAATCAACTAGTTCAATCTTTTGGAAGGTCATTTGGCCACATTTACTGAAATAGTTAATGTCTGTGTCCTTTGATCTGTAGTTTTCTATCTAATAGCTCATGAAGGGAAGAAAAATGGGGTATCCCTAGCTGTCCATGTAGAGGGCATGGGATAAATCGATATAGAACAGAGCAGACGGTTCTGAACATCACAGAGATGATAGGAACCCAACTCCTAAGGCTTATGCACCCAAGATGCACAGCAACCCAAACTCTTTGCTCATCAGCCAGCCAGAAGTAGGCTTTTATCATGGGTAGCCAGGAGAGCCCTGAGTAACACACAAGCATAAATAAATTGACACGACTAGGGTAAAATTCTAAAAGCTAACCCTATGCCCCAGATTTTCCCAGAAACCACATAGAGCTCTATTGTTTATATGCCCATTTTTCTGTATTTCATTTTACAGTGATTTACAAAACTTAGAAAATTACAATGTTTATTTAAAGATGTGGAATATAGACATGAAGGGGTAAATAGTATCACTGAGAGGGCTGAGCGTGTAGCTCAGGTATAGGAAACCTGCCTAGTAATGTGAGAGGTCCTGGTTTCATACCCAGTGCCACCAAAAGATCAAAACAAAACAAAGAACAAGGATCATCAAGCACACATTTGGCGTGGCAGCTTCAACATTCATGCAGAGAGGCCAGTCAGGTTGTGAAACTACTGAGGTTGTGAAAATTCAGGTGGGGGAAGTTACCCTTTCCAATCCTGTCCCTGTGCCTGGGTTCTCTAACCTGGGGCACTGAGATCCTGCTGCCCTTGGCATGGAGCTGGGTGGTTCCCCCTTCTCCCGTGGGTCCCCAGGGCTGGGTAGCACTGGAACCTGTTCCCTAGTTCCTTGACGGTGGCCCAGTTTCCCAGACTGATACTTTTCTCCACTCTCCTCCCTACTTCTTGGCAGAGCCCAGGCTTGCTGCAGACTCCCAGACACCTCCTATGTCTAGCTGGATTTTTTTAGACACCTGCCGTGGCCCTGATCTCTGATTGACAGCACCCTGTCCCTGCTTTGCCCCCGGCTGTGGCAGTTCCCTGAATTCTGCTTGCAGCTCCTACGTACCTGGTGCTCTGCCACACACACACCTGCATGCCAGCTCTCCCCAAGGCACTCGCAGGTCATGTGGAAAAGTCAAACAGCACAACAAACCAGGAAGTACTTGACAGTTAGCGCCAAGTGAGTTACCAGTGTGGCAGCACTGACACCAAATCTGCTTCTGGCCAGCATCTTGTCCCAGCCAATGTTGTCATTTGCTGGAATATAACAGCAGCCGTCTCACTAGGGTCCTGGCCCTACAGCCAGTGGTACCTGTGATAACTCAGGGCTCATCCTTACCTGCTACTGCTCAGCCTTCCCAGGCTCCCACCGTACTTACTGTAGGACACAAACACCTCCCACAGGCTCCGAGGTAGACACCCGCTGACTGCAATCAGACTTCTCTGACCTAACTCACAGGGGCCTCCTCAGGCTAGCTCTGGCCTGTTTCAGGACCTTTGTACTGGCTATTAACGCTGCCTCACACACTTTCCAAGTGCATCTGCATGTGACACTCTCTCTCACCTCCTCCTAGTCTTTGCTTGGTTGTTACCCTCTTGGTGAGGGCTCTGGGCACCACAGAAAACAATTCACCCCACTCTACTTTCTTTTTGGCTGGATGCCTAACCAACCAAGGGCCCAAGACAAAGCAGGAATGTGAGTCCCACTGGGTCACTGGACACTGGCCTTACCTGCACAGTATACAGGGGTATTAGGCATCTTACTCCCCCCATAGCTTGCTGGCCCCACACCATGAGCCAGGTAATATACACGTTGTCACTTGTCCTCCTAACCAGTGGTTGAGGCAGAGACTGAAGTATCTCCTTTCATAGCTATGTTTTCCCCAAAACAGGACCTAACAGGAAAACTAGATATCACAAAACTGCTGGATTCTTGCCTTGCCTGCCATTAGAGTAGCCTCCAAGCAAGACAATCAGATATAATCTTCTGCATGACACTGCCAATCATCATAGTAATGACTGGTACTTATTTTCCGGTTACTTATTTTTGGGGAAATACTTACAGGTTACTTCTGGTACTTATTATACTTTTGGGTTACTTCCGGTACTTATTTTTGGGGAAACGTGGTAGATGGGGTTAGTGAGGCAGTAAGGTTCTGCCTGGTCCCCAGCCATATCTTCCCACTGGGGTGTCCTGATATTCCTGAGTGCCTCCCACTCCTGTGCTCCTTGTGTTTGCAGGCCCCTTTTGGTTATCCTTTCCACCAAAACTGCTCCCAGAGTGCTGGTTCCCCCAACCATTCATTCTACTTCAGTATTGGCTTTGTGGGGCTTCTTATGTCTTAGGCTTGCCAGGGACTCCTGCTCCAAAGGCAGTACCATGGAATTAGTTGACGGAAACAGCACGGTCTTGTGAGTCTTAGAGTTGGAGAGGGACAACTATTTTTTTTTTTCTGTTCTCATACAGAATCAGAAGTGTTGTGGACCAATGTCAGCAACACCAAGTGTGAGGCTTTAAAAATTTCCAGATGCTCTTATGCCTTAGAGGCCAAGGAACCTCATGCTGATGGAAGTCCCCAGACCACAGACTTTGTGCAGAATTCTGGGGCTTGAAGGGGGCACAGAGAAAGCCAGGGTACCTGGCTGGTGCCACCATTCAGCCCAGGCCACTGCCGGCACCCAGGATACGCACTCTGGAAGTCGAGCTGCAGAGACAGGACATCTTTGAAGAGGATGCCTTCCTGCTTGGCCAACTGCCCGGCCTCCTCCTGGGGACCCTGTTCCCCTACTGCCAGTTTGAGCATGTCGTCATCCATCACTCTCGGCTCCACTGAGTTATAGATGCGGTTCATCTTACCTAGAAAATCACATTCTGGTTTCAGGACAAATTCTGCCTGAGGTCCCTACTGAAGGGTCATGGACCAGCGTCGTGGTCATGGTCACCTGAGTGGTGTTCACTTCTTACCCTGAGCCTACTGAATCTTGGAGTTAATACGTTTGCATCAAGGCTGGTCTAGGGCTTCCCAGAGACCACTGGGGGGCCCTTCCATAGAAGTTCATTGCTTTACCCCACAACTGCTGCAGGGGTCCCACCTGGGCCACCGTAGTAGTGTCCATGCTGGGTCTCCTATGGGCTCAGTGCTCCTGAAGTTTGTGGCCTGGTGTGAGGCCTCTGTGTTCCCATCTTTATGTACATTGTGAAGGTTACCAACAATTGATCATGCCCTCGGCAGGCCAAATCAGGTACACCAGATTGTGGCCCCCTTCTGAGAGCACCTCACCCCTGTAGGCAGTCACGTGTGTGCTGTCCCCTCCAACAAGCAGCCCCCAGTGTACAGATGGGTGCTGACCCAAGCTGGCCATTCGTGCCGTGCCTCTGAGTAGTAGGAACTTGGGCCCATGGAATGAGAATGTCCCATCAGAGCTGATGGCTTGACTGGGAAGAAAACAGAGGGATGAGCTAGCCAGACATATGGTTAAGCAGAGAGAGCAAGAGGGCGATTCAGGAGATGTACAGAGAGAAGATCCAGAAAAGAAAGACAAAGACAAAAGAAAGACAAAGTCAGAGACAGAGGCTGCCTTCTTTTTGCTGGCTTTGAAGTCCCTAAAGTCCCTAAATCTAGTCTTCATCCAAGTTTCTGTGTCCCCTTCTGTGAGTGTTTGCTGATTTATCACATTAGTTCCTCTTTAATTTAAACTAATTCTGGGAAGTTTTCATTGCTAAGGATCCAAAGGGATTCAGGTGAGACACTGCATGCAAAGGGGATAATCTGTGGACTGTATCAGTAACATTGTGAGGCAGACTCTGGACCGTTATTCCTGACTGGACAGGTCACAGCCCTGGGAAGCTGGGCATTTCAAGGTCATTCTCATCATCCAACCTGATTGTTGAGAACATCCAGATAGTTGGACCTTATAGGATACCATGTTCTCAATCTGCTGGGCCTCTCGAGGCCTCTGGAGGTTCTGTCCTTCATTTTGATTCTACCTGTTTCTTACCTTGCTTCTGGCCACAGGTCTACACAGCATCAGGTATCCCTGGACCTCTGTCCTTTTCACTGTGGTGCCAGGCAGATTCTGTCCTCTACTTTCCATACCACTGAGCACTTCCAGAGCCTCCTGGTGTTGGGCTGATGATGCCTCCCAGAAATGGAGGCTGGTCTGCACAGTCATTCATCTGGCCTTAGAGACTTCCAAGACCATCCTCCTCCTTCCTCCCCACTGTTCACTTGAATGCAGCTTCTACAAATACACATGCTCCATTCCTCAGCTGTTCCTGATCAAATGTCCCAATGCCTTTAACTCTATCTGCCCCCAGATGGCTATACCTGTTACCTCTGTCCCCTCTCCATCTGGGCCTTCCATCCTTTAAGACCTTTAAGGCCTCTTTTTTCTCCCTCACTCCACACTAGCTCTATCTCCTTAGGATGACTGATTCAGTCCCCAAAGACAATTCCAGCCCTCACCAGTTCCTACTCTTCAAAAATGATTTTCCCTAAGGTTTCCCATAATTTGCTACTGACTTATCTCTGGGGGAATTTGGGGGGGGGCACTGGGGCTCAAACTCAGAACCTTGCACTTACCAGGCAGGTACTGAGCTAAATCCCTAGCTCCCTCTGGGGGAATTTTAATATGTTTCATTTGGCAGACATTATCTGCAAAGAATTTTGTTTTTTTTTTAAAAAGATACCATACTTTCAGAAATTACTCTTAATTCTGATTTCAAAACTTTGACTTCTCATCCTTCCCACTTTATGCAATATTACCTGTGACAAATCAAACTTGCATTCAGTCAAGCCACGAAAACACTATGCAATATGGGACTATTGTCACATTTATCTGTTAAGTATACCACAGCAGGATTCTGATTCTGACTGTGTACCTTTTGGCAACTTATTACACTTGTCTAAACCTTTGCTTTCCCAATCACAAAGTAACTTTACACGTGTGTAGTGAATATTATGTGCCATGAATAATAGATAAGTATCTTTATTTCTGTTTCAGACATGAATCAAACAATCATATAAATATTTAGTTATAAACCAGGACACGTTTGTAGATGAGAACTATGAACGCATATGTTAAAGTACCTGGCCTGGCCAGAGAAGACAGGGCTGAGATCTGAAGTCTAAAAAGGAAAAAACAGAGAGGAAACTGCATGATGAGGACCCTGAAATGGGATGGTATAGTCCACTTTGGCCTAGAGATGGGAAGGTATGGTCCATTTGGCCTAAGTGACGTAAGCTTGAATTTGCAGAGATTGTATTATTATCCTAGTATCCCTGGGATCCTGTAGGATTTAATAAGGCAGTGAAATGATCAGATTTCAAATGTTAAAGAGCTCATTCTAGGTGTAGTACTGAGAATTGCAAGAGGATGAGGCAGGCCAGAGATGACAAAGGGTAGAGGTAAGATATGGATTTTAGACATCTCTAGGAATTTACTTTATATGTAGGACTAATCATTTCAATTTCCATAAAACAAAACAGAAGCTAGTTAGAAAGGTTAATTAATACACCCAAATCTACACACCTAGTATATGACAGAAATTTCCTAATCGTGACTCCACCCAGGATACTAGGAATAACCATTGTCATAGCTCATAATGTTGCTTCTGCTGCTCTGGGTCAGGGACAAGGCCTAAACAGTCTTTCTCCACGGGGACTTTATTTGAAGTTTACCACCCTAACTTGGTCCCCATTGATTTGTCTGATGACAGCACTGTTAGTGAAGATTAGAGGCAGGAGGTAGGGAAGCAGGAGAATTTTACATACCTATAAGTCAAGTATCCTCCTCACAGAGAACAGATCTGTATTTCCCTGGGAAACAACCACATGGTTAATTGGATCTGAAAAATAAGAGACCCTACTGGCCATAAACGAAGAAGAAGAAAAACCAATCACTTACAGTGTGTGTACTGTGCCCTCGGTGCACATGAATTATTTAATTACACATTAGCCATGGAAGCTGGTTATGGTTTATATCTAAAATGTCCTCTAAAAGTCTTACATGTCTGGAAGGTGACTGGATCGTGAGAGCACTATACTCATTAGCTGAGTGTGCTGCTGTTAGGACAGGAGGTCTGGTTAGAGAAGACAGGTCACTTGTGGCTTGATCTGGAAGGGTTTTTATTCTTGTCCCCCCAGTTCCTCTCTTCTCTGCCTTCCAGCCACTAGGATGTGAATAGCTCTCCTCCTCCTCGGCCTTTTACAGTGTTGTTTTTGCCTTGGATCCAGCCACTCATAGGCTGATTCCTCTGAAACTGTAAGCCAAAGTGAACCTCTCCTTCTTTAAATTGGGGTGTCGGGTATTTTAATTACAAAGAGGAAAGTAATTAGTACAAAGCCATTTAAGAAGGCATTTCTAATGCCCTTATTTCTCAGGGAAACTGAGACCTCAGGGATGAGAAGGAACATCCAAACTCAAATAATGTTACTGACAGAGACTGACATGGAATCCGAGTATTCATATTCTCATCCAACTCACTTTTTGCAATGCCGAGTCAAATAATGAGACTTAAGAGGACAAATACGAATACTAACTTCTAGACGGCGTTTTCAGTGGACAGGGATACCTATCTTTCTATGAAACGGTTCAGGGAGGAGGCTGTGGGGATGGAACTGTAGGGATTCCTTCTGGCCCTCACTTCCTAAAGAGATGCTCTCTTTGCAGTTTTCTCCTACACAGATCGGAGAAGTCCAAAACTGAAGTCCTTGGCTCTCTCAGTACAACTGTAAAGTAGCTGGCAGAGGACCTTTGTGCACATTTTACACATAAGAAGGGCCAGGCCGGCATCCTCAGACAAAAGGGTTACAGGAAAGAGGTGCTCTCTGTCACTGCAAGTCCTTCTGGAGTCCCAACTCCCATGTCTCACCTTCTCAGTACTAGGAACAGGACTGATTCTCAGCAGCAAAAAGGTCTCTCTGTTGCTGGGGAACCAAGTGCCGCCACTCAGTTGCTAAGGGGAAGTCTGGAGATAGATATCCTGGGTGAAAGTTGACGGATCACATGACCACACTGCAACCACCAATCAGTGAAAGAGAAAACAAACGTTTATCCAATCATCACTTTGTATGGGTGGGCAACTTCCTAGGCACGCCTTCGTTCCGGTCCCCTTTTGAGCGATTGACTTATCTTTTGTCCAATAATAATAAGGTATCTCTAGATTGACTAACATCTAGATGAATCAAAATGCACAGCCTCCCTTCTGAGGCGGGTCAAAGGAGGTGCCCCTACGACTGATGGGGACTTCTCTGACCTAGCTCGCTCGTAGGTCCAATCGGACGTCGCGAGGTGGGTGGGGCTTTTATGAGAGCAGCTCAAGGCCCAATCAGAGAAGAACTCTAGAGGCATTGTCCAATAAAGACGCGACCAGGGGGCGGGGTCAGGGGCACGACACTTGGCGTTCCTGAGGGTGGGGTGGGGGCAAGTGTCAGTCAGGTCGGAGCGGCGGGGTACAGCCGAGACCGAGGAACAGACCGGGCGTCCTGGCCGCTGCTGTGTGGTCTGCCCAAGATGGAGTTCCTCCTGGGGAACCCGTTTAGCACGCCTGTGGGGCAGTGTCTCGGTAAGACCGCTCGTGGGGCCGACGGACGGGTGGGATACAGCGGCGGGTGACGGACTGGTGAGGACAGCGGTCTTCTGCCCGACGCCTGTGCCACCTCACAGACGGGCGGGCGGGCATCCTTTTAGTTGAGCCCTGTTGGTGCCGGGGCCACCTCACGTGCGAGCTGGGCCTCTTCCAGGTGCCAGTGCCACCTCACAGGTGGACTGGGCATCCTTGGGGAGCCTCTGTGTCATCTCATGGGTGTTGGTGCCAGACCTGCGAGGAGGCGCCCCTGAGGCCCAACTTGGACCTGGAGACGTTCGTCAGGGCCTAGTGTTTCCTGTCTCTCTTAGAGGTGGAGCCAACTGGTGGCCTGCTTAACCCTGGCCTATTGGGAAATGCCACTGCGTGCATCCATATCCAACGCACAAATCTTCTGCCATTGCTGTCCAGACCTAGTTCTTCCAGACTTTTTGTGGGATGTCATCTCCTTCCATAATTCTCCCTCCTCTTTGGTACCAACAGCCCTCATACTGGCTATCCTCCCAGAAAATACCCCCTGCTCCAAGACTTGATAATTTGAGTTGCAACTCAGCTAGGCTGTAGGAGGGACTGTAAGTGGGGGAGGGGTTCTGGAAGAGTGATTATCTTGAGGATGGAGTAGGGTAGCAGTTCTGCAGTGTCTTCCAGGAAAGAAGGGAGGCTGTGATAAGCACACACTACTGGGATTCAGGAAACTTGGACTCCAGTAGTAGCTTTACCAGTGACTCTCCCCCAGGACCTTGTGGTTTGAAGTTCTTCTGTGTGTCATAAGAGGTGTTTGAAGGTGAGATGTGATAGTTGCCTTCAAGTTTCATAGCCTTGATATTCTTTGTGGTAGTCTCTGCATATTGGCTGTTGTTGTTTCTATTATATTACATTCGCCAAAGTATCTGGCAGTATCCAGAGTGTGTAAACCCGCAATAGGAACTGTCAGTCCTATAGAGAGACTTTGGGTACCCCAGAAAAGGGCACCAGAGATAAGCAGCATCCTGGTGAGGAAAGTCCAAAGCATAGGTGAAGGAATACCGAAGTTCCCACTGTATGGAGTTTCCTTACTAAAACAACTCATAGGCTGGGGATGTAATTCAGTGGTAGAGTGCCTGCTTAGCCTTTACCAGCCCCTGAGTTCAATCCCCAGTATTGCAAATGATGTTGATTAGTTTCTTTTAATCAGGGCTCCTTCTATTTGGTCAAAGGACTGGTAAAATGTCTTTTATAAACAGGGTCCTTTAGTATCCTTATGAGCCTAGTGGTTTAGGCAGTAGTGATCTCTTTTTTTCTTGTCTTTTTGAGGAAGAGTTTTGCTATGCATTTCAAGCTGGCTTTGAACTCACTTTTTTGCCTAGGCTGGCCTTGAACTCACAGTGATCCTCCTGCTTCAGCCTCCTGCGTGCTGGGATTATGGACATTAATGACTTTTTTATCCCCCTCTTTGCTTATAAATTTCCAGCTTAATTTTCAGCCTTTAATAGGAACTGTATAAAGCTGTTGAGAACTCTTACTGTTGGCTAAGTGACATTTAAGAATCTCCTTCCTTTCTGGTATAGAGTCTTTTTAAAGGCATCATGAACACTGGGCCTTGAAAGCCTTCTGCCACCTTTTCAGCACCTAATCTCCTGCTGTTCACTCATGTATCTCTCTGAAAGAGATTCTTCTCTTCTTTCTCATTTCTTTTCATACTTTCCTCAAGTGCTTTCACTGCCACCTTATTACCAAAACTTATTTCTCAGTTGGGTATTAAATTCCAGCCAAGTAATGGAGTCAATAAAATTAGGGAGATTTTTTGTATGTCTTCTTATTATGGGAAGCTCCACACCTTTAAAATCCCAAAGGGGTTATTAAGTGTAGAATGTAGATGAAGGTAGAAGTTAAGAAAGACTGTTTTTTCAGTGTTAGCAACTGAACCCGGAACTGTGTGCATGCTAGGTAAGTACACTGTTCACTGAGCAGCACTCCTAGACCAAGGGAAATATCAGAATATAAGGAATATAGAGATATATAGTAAGTGGGAAAAGCATGATACTTTTGTTAGAAAGATCAGGGTTGAATTTTGACTCAGCCCATTTCTTGACTGTATGAGCCCAGATCCCAGAAACTGTATAAGACTTTTAAACCTTAGTTTATGTATCTGGAGGAAGGGAGGGAAAGAGAAAGACTGATTTTCATATTCATGGAGTAGTGTGGTTCAAGTGACAGTGTCTAAAACATTTCGCCATTAATATTGTATCTAGAATACAGCAGAGGTTTGGTAAATTGTAGTTGTCTCTGTTAACAGCAGAATATTGGGTTGGATTTTCCATTGTATGATACAATTGGTCAGTTTGTGACCTCTAAAGGAAAATAACCTTCCAGTGTTGACCACCACTTATATAAGAAATTTGACCATGAAGATATTGAAGGATTCCCATTGCCGTGTAGTTGATATCATCGTCAGTCATACAGTTTGGTTCAGGTAAATGGTTAGTGGACAGAATGAGTTTCTAATGTATGGTCTATACTCTTGTTATGAAATGTAAAAGTGACTTTAATAATATTGAATATTATTAGTAGCTTTTAAAGTATTTGCCAGGAAAGCTGGGCGTGGTGGTGCATGCCTGTAATCCCAGCACTTGGGAGGCTGAAGCAGGAGGATTGCCATGTGTGTGAGGGTAACTTAGGCTACAGTAGATGAGTGTAAGCCTGAACTATATAGCAAAACCCTGTCCCCAAAAACCACAACATGGGGCTGGAGATTTAGCTCAGCAGCATAAGCATCTGCCTTGCAAACGCACGGTTGTGAGTTCGATCTCCAGTACAAAACAAAACAAAACAAAAACCAAAAAACCACAACAGCATGGTCAGGCATGGTGACACATACCTGTAATCCAGAGTTTGGGAGGCTGAGGCAGGAGAATCACTTCGAGTTTGAAGCTAGCCCAGGCTACAAAGTAAATTCAATCCAGCCTGAATTATATAGCAAAACCCTGTTTTAAGAAAGAGGAAATAAACACAAAAAGTATATGTCAGGAAATGGATAGAATGGAGGGGAATACAGAAATAAAGTAACAGCAAAGCTAATGATTAGAACTGGGAATGGTGGCACATGCCTATAGTCTCGGCATTTGGGAGTGTAAGGCAGGAGGATCACTGCAAGCTCAAGGCTAGACTGGTCTACATAGTGAGTTCAAGGCCATCCTGGAATCCACAGTGAGATCCTGTCTCAAAAAAAAAATTAATGGTGATAAAAGGCAGTTTTCTAGGTGTGGTGACACACACACCTGTAATCTCAGCGCTTTGGAGCCTGAGACAGGAGGATTGCCATGTGTTTGAGGCTAGTTTGAACTACACCGAGAGACTTTGTCTCAAAACATATATATAAAAATAAGAACAACATCTGTAGCTTCCACCAAACAGTTCTGCAGTCATCGTGGGTTCTTGATACCTCTTCTGTAAGTTTTATTGCCCTTCCCACTTAGAGGCCAAGAAAATGAGGCTCAGAAGAGAAAATAACAGCTCAGTGGATAAGAAAGAGAGCTGGGATGTCGTGCATGTATGCCCCTGTCTCCAAAGGATTTACGGTTTCAGGAGGGAAAAGAGAGATGCATGAAACAAGGATATATAGCACAGATTATAAGTGTTGGAGGGGTTCAAAAGAATTCAGAAGAGGCTGGGATGATAGAGGCTGGCTCCTCTGAGTGTGAGGGCTGTTCATGAACGATGGGTAGGAACTCTGCAGGCTGACAAAAGGATCCCTTGGGCCTGTGGACAACTAAATGAGGTGAGGAGTGGGCATGGGCACATCTGATCACAGTCTCGGTGGAGCTTCAGCTTTTAGTCTCTGTGGACCTAATTTTTCTCACTCATAATACGTCTGATCAGGTATATGGAGTTTGTACCTGGATGATTCAGATCATACAGTTCAGAGGGCATGTATGTGTGCCTTTTGTGTACCAGGACTGATGCGATCTCTGAAGATATAAATATTAAAAAGCTGTTCTAAGAGAACCATCAGGAAAGGTACCAGTCACTACAGTGCCTTGGGTAGTTGGTGGAGTGTTTTTTATTACCCTGACTTGTATCTGCCTCACATGCACATTCTGACCTGGTGCTGTTTCGTTGAACACTTAGTCAAGACCACAGTTTGTTATAATTATTTCTGCGTTTCTTTTTCTCAGTGCTGGTGATTGAACTCAGGACCTTGTACACCCAGGACCTTGTGCTACAGCCCAAGAACTTTGCACATTGCTTGTGTTCACTCTGTTTGTATTCTGAAAGAGGGCTTCTGAATAGAATGCGTGGCTCAGAGAGTGAACAAATGTCTTAGTTACTTTTCTCTCACTACGGAGACAAAAATACCCAACACCCAAAATTAAAAGGGGAAAAGTTTATTATCTTACAGTTTGTAGATGTTTTAGTCCATAATCTGCTGGTTCCATGGCAGAGAGTAACAGTTTATGGTGGTGAAAAACAGAAAAAGCAACAAGGGAAGAGGAGGAGCAAACCTCTTTCTGTCCCTTATATTATATATAGGCTCCCTGCTCTAAGGCAGATGTTGCACTCGCAACCATAACTGACTCAGTTACAAACTCTAGAGTCAGCCACCTTCAAAAAACCGGTCGCCCCACTATTGCATGAGGCTTTGAGGACATATCTAGACAGAAATCATAACAAGGAATGGTGTAAGATGTTAAGTATGGAGGAAGAAAAAGTTTTTTAAACTTCTATTTCTTGATTTTTCTCTTCTGAAATAAGTTTCAAAATGTTACTAATTTCCCCCTTTCCCCACCACAAAGAGCTGGATGTGGTATATGAGGAGTTCCCCAAGTCTGGTTCAGGTTGCTCCGAGATACCTGCCATTTTCCTTCTGTGTGTTGGGAAAAGTTTTCAGACATTCCTTTTCAAAGAGAAAAACTGAAGTTCACTTAGATTCAGAGATCAGTAAGTAATGCTGTTGTTCATATTGGGGTGGGTAATCTCTTCATAATTCTGCTTTAATAAACATAAGAAGCTGTAATGTGTTGCAAAGTTTGTGCTTGTGAGTAATGTTGGACTAAACTACTTTATAAATATCCTGAGAATGATGGGTTTTCAACTTTAACATGGTCATTTGTATCAAGAATAACTAGTCCTCCTTCTGATAGCTATATCAGCTGTCAATTTGCAAAGCCCTTTGTCCTAAATAATTTTATTTAGTCTTTATAACCTTGTGAGATGCAAGAAGTCAAGTGGGAGGATCTTGTAATTATTTAGCACCTACTATATGTAGATTAAGTGGAATCTCTTTTAATCATTCCAATGGTTAATATTTGGGTGTTATTGTCCCTGACTTAAAGAAATACAGGTTCAGGGGCTGGGGATTTAGCTCAGCGGCATAAGCGCCTTCCTTACAATTGTGAGGTCCTGAGTTTAATCCCTGGTACCGATAAAAAAAAAAAAAGAACAAGAAATACAGGTTCTGAGAAGCTAAGAGACTCGTGCATGGTTTGTGCCAGTTAAGCCTAGAATCCACTCCTGATGCAGTGTTCACTTGGTACTTCTGTGTATATTATTTCTTGCCCTCAGATCTCCTGATTCAGTTTCATTCATTGGAGTCACCTAGAGGGCTTGTTAAAATGGATGGCTGCCCCTCACTTACAGTTTCTAATTAGGTAAGTCTGGGGTGAGGCCTACATTTTTTATGGTGATAGGGGTGGAGCCAGGGCCTTTTGTATGCTAGGCACAGACTCACCTCTGAGATGCACCCTTGCCCAGCTCTCTACCTCTTTAACCGGTTCCTCAGTGATACTATTGCTGCTGGCCCAGTCTTTCTCAATTTCTTGCTGTCTCTCTGTCTCTGTCTCTCTCTCTTTCTCTTTGGGGTACTGGCATTGAACCAGAAAGCAGTGAGTTACATTCCCATCCCTTTAAAATTTTTTCTGATACCATCTTTTTTTTTTTTTTTTTTGTCTTTTTGAGACGGGGTCTCACTATGCAGTTTAGGCTGGCCTTGAGCTCACTTTGTAGCCCAGGGTGGTCTCAAACTCTCAGCGATCCTCCCACCTCAGCCTCCCGAGTGCTGAGATTACAGGCGTGAGCCACCATGCCCAGCTCTGATACCATCTTACTAGTAGCTAAATTACTTGGACTGGGCTTAAACCTTCAACTTTTTTTTTTTTGTAACAAGAATCAAACTCACAACTTTGTGCTTGTCAGGTAGACATCTTTCAATCTTTTTGCCTCAGCCTCCCAGTATGCTTAGGATTACAGGTGTGCACCACCATGCCCAGCTAAATCTCTTCTTTAAATACTAAGTATGGATTTTCTTATGGACAGCCTATAAATGGACAGTTTATATATATATTTTGCTGTCATTTAATCCTCACAACAATGGTGCGGCCAGGCATGGTGGCATACATGTGTAATCCCAGTACTCTGGGAAGCTGAAGCAGGAGGATTGCAAGCTCAAGTCCAGTGTGGGAAATTTACCAATTTAGTGGGATCCTGTCTCAAAAAAAAAGGGGTTGGCAATGTAGCTCAGTGTAGAGGCCCTGTATAGAAACAAATAAACAGACAAATGAAAACAGTTCCAGTAGAAAGGTGGTTTTATTTTGCCAATGGGGATAGTGAGTATAATCCCAGTACTTCAGAGGCTGAGGCAGGAGGATCACTATGAGTTTAAGGCCAGCCTCAGGTACTTAGTGAGTTCAAGGCCAGCCTCGGGTACTTAGTGAGTTCAAGGCCAGCCTAAATTATAGAGCAAGACCCTGTCAAACAAAAAAACCCTCCCCTCCCCAAACAAAACAACAACAACAAAAAACAACCACTCAACAAGAATGTATGTAACATACCTAGGGTCACACAGCTTGCAATAAAGGAGTTAGAGTCTTAATCCAGCACTCTGACTCCAGAACTTGTGTCCTCTTATGCTGTATGTCCACAGCAGGTGAGAGATAGGAGGACTGCTCTAAGGAGAAAGGAGGAACTCAGGAAGACTCTGACATAGGACTAGGTTGCAACAGAGCAGGGATTTGATGCATAGGGAGGACCTAGTTCATGTGGAAATTGGAAGGAGGGCTCAGAGGGCTCTCTTGATGGAGATGACAACTTGAGCAAACTGATGGTGGCTGGTAGGTGGGTGTTAGGATTGGCTTCATTCGCCTGGTAGAAGGTGAGCTAGCAAAAGGAGGATAAGGCCTGAGTGTAGAGGGTCTGTTTTCTTTATAGACAGGGCAGCTAGCTTGGACTCTTTTCACTGATGGCCCTGGGAGCCCTACAAAATTTCTGGGGAGAGGAGTGGCATAGGTATCATTACAGAGGCAGAAGTATTTCACTTTGACTGTCACCAACACTTTTTCTTTACCATCAAAGTCTCACTGACTACCAAACAGGAAGGGGACTGTCCAAACGGGAAATTAGCAGTGGATAGTGCTAGTTCCAAGGTCAGAGGTAGGGACATTTCCTATGAGCTTCCCGCAGAGACAGAAAGGTGCTGGCCAATGGATCACTGGGAGGGAGTCTGGGAGCATTTGTCTTAAATTGTCTGGGCAGATTATAAAACACCAAACCTGGAAAGTCACATTGTAAGGGTCAGCCTGCTCATTTTTTACTCTGTTTAACGTGTACAGAAACAAGAAGTAAAGTACTGTAATTTCTACTTGAGCAGCTGAAGCAGGAATATCACAAGAAAACTTTTGAGACCAGTTTAGGTAACTTACTTGACCCTGTCTCAAAAACAGAAAAATAATGAGACCAACAACAGGAGCTGAGACTTAATGGCTTTTCTGAAGCTGTGCCACTGCTTTGGGGGAAGGCTGTTTGAGATACTTAAGTTTTCATGTCCGTGTGCTTTAAAAAAAAAATCAAAGAATTGAGGAGACTGAAGGAAGAAGGGTGTAAGTTTGAGACCAGCCTGGGCTACATAGTGAGTTCAAGGCCACCCTAGACTGCATGCACAATGAGATCCTGTTTCCAAAAAAACCCAAAAAACAAAAACCAATGTATTACCAGATAGGAAATATGGAAAATATAGAAAAAGGTAAAGGCAAAGGAAATCTCTATCATGACTTTCCTATAAATTTATTGGAAATTCTCTTAAGCAATGGAAGATTTGATAATTTACTCTCCATTTTCTCAGAAATGTAATGTTGTGTAACCACTGGTAACATATTTTTAATATAATCTATATTTATTTGTTTACTTATTTTTTGACTTAGGACATTAGGTGAGGAAATAGGGGTATCAATACAGTGCCGAGAGAAGCACCAGGGACATTTGTCTTGACCTAGCAGATAAATCACTCAGAATTTTTGGGCTAACCTAGTAACCTGAAAAGATATAAATAACATGTTTTTTTTCTGCTTTTTCAGCTTATTGTGGTTAAACAAGAGGCCTTTAAAAAAGTCTTGGGAACTTGGGGTGCAGGGTTAGCAGTAGAATACTTATTTCGCATGTGTGAGGACTATTTGATCCCTAATACCTTAGAAAACAAACAGAATAAAAATAAAAAACAATCTCAGAGTTAGTACCTGTGTTAGTGCTCCTGCCAGTGCTGACCTCGAAGAATCTCTCTAACTTTTTTCCATCTAATCATCAAGTGTCCTGTCCATCAGGCACCCTTCCTCCTCTACTCTGTTGATGGGGATGACTCTCTTCTTCGGACTCAGTGCTTGTTACTCATTTGGCTTTTCCCTTACCTGCAAAATAGAGAAGGATATGTTTGTCCTCTAGGATTTTGTGAAGAGTAAACGAGAGATATAATGTGTGTACCTAACACAGCATCCTACAGTCAATTATTATATTCAAGTCTACTGGGTCCTGCTGCCTGTTTTTGTTTTCTGTTCTTATTTATTTTGTCATTTGTTGCTTGTCTTGTCTTCTGAATAAGACTGGAGATTCCTTCAGGGCAGGATGTGTTCTTTGTTTCTTTATGACCGTCACAAAATAAGGTAGAGTATACTCTGAATAGTTTGTCAGTCTTACTGATTAGCATCTTCAAAGCTAAAAGTCTTAGCCTGATTTTTCTGAACTCTCATCATGTACCAGGTATCTTTTTTCAGTGAAATACACATATTATCTCTTTGATTTCTCTGAAAACATCAATATTATCTCCATTTTACAGATAAAGAAATGGAAGTGTAAGTGTTTTAAAAACTTGCCCAAGATTCTGTAGCTTATTCAGACTGCAATCTTACCCCTAGAAGTCTAACTCTGGTACATTTGTTGATACTAGATTCATTGTTCCACAAAGGTACTTGCTTCTATTTGTCCTCCTTTTAAAAATATGGCTAAAATATATGTAACAAAATTTACTATTTTAACTATTTTTAAGTGTGCAGTTCAGTAGCATTAAGTACATTCACATTGTTGTACAGCCATCACCATGGTTCCCCAGAGGTATTTTAAATATGCAACAGTGAAGTAATACCTCTTGGTCCCCTCATCCCCTGGCGACCACCATTCTACTTTCTGTCACTATGCATTTAACTATTCTAGCAATATCGTGTACATAGAAATGCAGTGTTTGTCCTTCTGAGTCTGAGTTATTTCACTCAGCATAATGTATTAAAGGTTCATCCATGCTGAAACATGTCAAAATTAACCTTTTTTCCTCCCCTCCCTTTTCTTCCCCTTCCCTTCCCTCCCTCCGTATTTTCCTCTTTCTCTCCTTTCTCCTCTCTTTCCTCTCTCCTTCACTCACTTTCCTTTTTTCCTTCTTTCCTTCCTTCCTTCCTTATTCTCTACTGGGACTTAAACCATGCTCATACTAAATACACTGTTTATCACTGAGCTACCCCTACAGCCCCCATATTTCCTTCCTTTTTAAAGCAGTATCATATTCCATTGTATCCATATGCTACTTTGTTTATCCATTCATCCACTGACATACATTTTTGTTGCTTCCACTTTTTCTGCTTCAAATATGGATGAATAAATATCTGTTTAATTCTTTTGGGTGTATACCCAGAAGCAGAATTGCTGAATCATGTAGTAATTCTGTTTTTAATGTTTTGATGACGCACTATGCTGTTTTTCATAGCTGGTGCACTATTTGATATTAACTCTGTTAGTGCACAAAGGTACCAGTTTTTCCACATCCTCACAAACACCTTTTTTTTTTTTGGTCTTTTTGAGACAGGGTTTTACTGTGTAGTTCAGGCTGACCTGAACTACACAGTAACTCACGTCGTAGCCCAGGCTGGTCTCAAACTTGGGCTCATCCTGCCTCAGGTTCCCAAGTACTTGGATTACAGGTGTGCACCACCACCCCTGGCAGCAAGCACTTACTTTTGCTTTTTTTCATCATAGTGCCCATCTTAATGGGTGTGAAGTAGTGTGTCATTGTGGCATAGATTTGTATCTCCCTAACAATTGGTCCTATGGATCATCTTTTCATGTGCTCATTGACCATTTGGCTTTCTTCTTTGGAGAAGTGTCTTCTCAAGTCTTTGCCCATTTTTAATGGGGCTGTTTCTTTGTTCATTTTAGGCATTCTCTATATATTCTGGATATTAACCATTATCAGCTGTATAACTTGCAAATATTATATTTATTTCAGGGCTTGAAACACTGGAATGACTATTTCAAAACACAAAGATATTTAAATCATTGTTTTTCTAATACTTGAAAGTTGGAATATATGGGAAAGTTGAGAAAAATAAACATTATAATCATAATCCTTCCTTCAAGAAATAATACATTGAGATGAGTTCCCTTGGAGTCTTGTTGCTCAAAGGTTGTCCCAGGCTGTGTGTTTCTTTTTTACTATGTTGAGAGTATCCTTTGATGCATGAAGTTTTAAATTTTAAGTTCAAGCCTTTGCTTTGCTGTTATGCCTTTTTTTTTTTTTTTTTTTTTTCGTCCTGTACTGACTGGGGATTGAACTCAGAGACCTTCCCACTGACCTAAATCCCCAGACCTTTTTGGAAATTTTTGTATTTTGAGAGAGGGTCTTGCTAAGTCAATAAGTTGGCCAGGTTGGACTTGACTGCCATTGTAGCTCTAGCTCTCTAGGTTTCCCAAGATGTGTGATTTGTAAGTGGTAGGGCAGAGACTTGAACCCAGGTCAGTAGATTCCAAAATCAGTGCTCTTAATCCCTGAACTGAAGAGAGCTGAAAACACTTTACTCCCATTGACGTTATAAAGGGTACAACTCAGGAAGAGCCAGTTGAACACAATGCATAGAACAGGGTATGGAAAGCACCACGGAGCTTCCTCCCCTCTGAGGGTCTACCCTGTCGTGTAGTTTTTAATGGAGGTTTTGTGACATTGTGATTGACTATATCACTGACCTTTGCCAGGCTGGGGGTATAGCTCAGTGGCTTAAGTGCCTGCCTGGCAAGTGCAAGGTCCTGAGTTTGATTCCCAGTACCAAAAACAAAAAAGCCTCCCAGGCCCCAGCCTGCCTACCTTGAAAAGAGAAGCCTTCCTGAAGCTGTCTAGCGACACCCAGGTACCATCTCATTTGCATATAAAAGACACATGTTACTCCAGAAGATTCCAAGAATTTTAGGTGCTCTGTCTCAGGAATTTGGGGCAAAGACCAAATCCTGTGTTTTTTTCCCCACCACGTTATCAAGGTCCCACAGTGAATATGTCTTGCTCTTTAATGCATAGCTTCTTAGTCATTTGGCTATGTGTAGATGGGCAGCAGGCTTAGCAGGGCAGGAGTTCATGGTGGGCAGTTGTGGACTCAGATTCATGAAGGTAAATACTTTGTTGTTAATCTCCTTGCTTGGTAGGGGATTATGTAGCTCCAAATTTGATGTTTAAATGACACTGGCTCATAAAATCACCTTTGGTCTATTTTGCTTGCTTTTTCTGCCACCAGTTTAGAACAGAGAACTAAATCTTAGGCTCGCACTTGGGAAGTCTGGGACTGGTTATCACGGTGCACTGATTTGCTGTGTGACTTTAGGTAGGTCATGATCTACCTGTTTACCATTTGTCCAAATTAATTTTTAAAACATAGAGCCCCTTTCCTAGTTCAGGCTCATCTTTAGCACACATGCAGAAACAACCACAGATTTGGTTAGTTCTGCCTGTTTTAGAAGTATGGTTAAGTGCATATAGTACGTGCTATTTTGTGTTGAATCCTAGTGATACTTCAAAGAAGTTTTCTGCTTTCTTCTTGTAGACCTCCTAAATTGTATACCTATTTTTTCCACCTGCCACCTTGAAAGGTCATGTAGTCTGGGGTTCTGCCAGTTCCCCTGAGCTATGTTTGTTGGTTAAGAAGTGAGGGCTGGCTGCCAGTGGGCCACTATATTGTGCAGGGTGTGATGAAAGAGATAGAAAGAACAGCTTGATTTCCAGATTCTAGGTTGAGTTTGTTTCTATAATTGTTAGTGTCACCGTTTTCTCACTTGTCAGCTGGGCAAATTGGATCAACCAGCAGATGAGAGACTAACTCTGACACCCGAAAATGTCATTTGTGACGGCACATTTCTGACAAGATGCCCATGAGATGCACTCATTTTAGTTTCATAAATATTTTTCTGAACAAAAAGGCAGATTGCTCCAGGGGTGAACAGTGGCAAAGGCAAGGGAGGTTAGGAAGGGGCTGAGCAGAGGGGCCAGTGAGCCTCATTGTGCCTGGAACTCTGCGGGGCCTCTCTTGGCTGCAGAGCTTACTGTCTGTGTTGGGATTGTTTGTTTTTCTTCATAATGTCCGCAGCATTTGTTTCCTCTTCTTAGTTTTCATCTCTAATTTAGTCCAGCCCTAGTCATGTGTAGATCTTTGCAGGTACCACTTACCTCATTTTCTTTGTCTTTCTGCACTCTGTGGCCAACTTAAAACTCTGCACAGTCTATTAGAAACCTCCTGAACTCCCCAACTCCTGGGAATAATCTTCAAATGAAATCTGGTATTCAAGGCTCTCACTGGTTGCACTTCTTCCTGTTTCGTCTCTTGCAGACCTTTGCATGCGCTCTGCTATTCTTGTTCCCTCCCTGCCTGTGCACAGTGTGTTGTTTACCCTGCATGACATGCCTACTCTTCTCTTGCTCATGGTTTAGATCCACCTCTCCTTCAGGAGCTGGATTAGGTCTTCCACTGCCACAAAAGACAGGAACCCCTGAATGCAGTGGCATTGATATTTACGTATATTTAATAATTATCTATTTATTTAAATGAAAGGTGGGATAGGTTAATATTTTGAATGGAAGATGAATAATGATAGTGTAGGACTGCCGTGGAAAGCTGGATCTGCAGGGAAGCCGCATGTTAGAGTCAGAGCTCAGTAGGAAGAGGGGTTGGTTAATGATGGATGCAGTCGGTTGTAAAGATAGGTACTGGTTTTGTATTAAGAACTGTACTCTCAAAAAAAAGAAAAAAAAATCTACTCTCACCTTCTTTAAAAGAAGAATGTGGCCTTCAGTCTTTGGTTCTGACATGGGATTGGAAATGGCTTGCTCCAACTGTAACATGATTTCTAGGCTCCCTATCTTCTCTACAGAAAATATGCCACAGAATAGGAGCAGGGACTTTCCTGAGCACACACCAGTGAAGAGAGAAATCATGTTTATTCCTCAGAAACACTGAAGTGCCCTAGAGTAAGAAAACATTCTTCTGTAATGATGTTATCAATAGTACTTTAAGCTCCAGCACACAGATAGCTTCTGTGTTTGAGACCAAGTCTGTTTTTCTTGTTTTCTACTTTTTCTCCGGAAATCATAAGGAAGCTAGTCTTTAAAATGAGCTGGAGGGCTGAGGGTGTCCTCAGTGGTACAGCATGTGCTTCACATGCAGAAGTCCCTGGGTTTCGTCCCCTGCACATATGCATTTGTGTACACACACACACACACACACACACACACACAGAATGAGCTGGGCATTTTTCTCAGAATCACACAACCAACATCAGAGTGTAGTGAGGCCTACGGTACAACCTACTTGCTTTACCACCCATCTAGCTTCCTGTGGCATTAGACAAGGGCAGGTCAACAAGATCAGGTAATGACTGCTGCCACACCCTATCCATATGCATTGCAATGGGTACAGGTTTCCTCTTAGCTCAGGGCCTGTGTGTCATGTGTGGCTATGTTCCTGTGGTGGCTCTTGTTTGGATTCTGTGTGGTGAGTTCCTTTAGGGGGATGTGATTTTCTGTTCTTCTGGGCTTGGAATAGGAAAACGACCTGTGGCCCACTTACTAGTCTTTTTTTTTTTTTTTTTTTTTTTGAGACAGGTTCTCACTATATAACTCACTGGCTTTGGACTTACTCTGTAGCCCAGGATGGCCTCAAACTTATGGCAATCCTCCTGCCTCGGCCTCCCGACTGCTGGTATTACAAGTATGCACCACTATGCCCAGCTTCTACCTACTAGTCTTAAGCACCTTTCTGGAAGATTGCTGAAATCAAGCTATTCCTTTCTGATTATTTCACATTATAGGG
This sequence comes from Cavia porcellus, assembly GCF_034190915.1. Taxonomy (NCBI): domain Eukaryota; kingdom Metazoa; phylum Chordata; class Mammalia; order Rodentia; family Caviidae; genus Cavia; species Cavia porcellus. The sequence goes on from NW_026947515.1 coordinate 20,275,990, forward strand.
CACAAAATGATTTTCTACACACTTGTGTTTTTACTGTGGCAAACATATATATATATATATATATATATATATATATATAACATAAAACTTACTATTGTATCCATCCAGGTGTACAGTTTAGTAGCATTAAATATGTTCACATTTAATACACTTTCACAGCGAACACAACCTTCCATCTCCAGAACCATTTTATCTTCCTAAACTGGCTCTGTGCCCATTAAATAGTAACCCTCTGTTCCCTCACCCCACCCCTGTAACCACTATTGTATAGTGTCAATGAATCTGACTACTCTAGGTAAGACTAGAATAGGACTAGAGAACTGTGTCCTCATATAAATGGAATCATACAGTATTTATCTTTTACTGCCTGGCTTATTTCTTTTGGCATGTCTTCAAGGTTCATCCAAGTTAGAGCATGTGCAGAATCAATCAGTCAATATCTCTCTCTTCTCTTCCTCATCTTCCTCTTTTTCTTCTTATGTTGAGGCTCAAACCCAGAGATTCTTGTATATGCTAGGGTAACCACTACCTCTGAGCTGAATCCCTGCCAAAATCTTTTATTTCTAAAAGTTGTGTAGTATTTCATTGAGTGCATGTATTACATTTTGTGTATCCATTCATTCGCTGATAAATACTTGGGTAGTTTACAGCTTTGGGATGTTGTCCATTATACTGCTATGAACATGGATATGCAAACATCAGTTTGAATCCCTACTATCAGAATGGAATTGCTAGGTCATACAGTAATCCCATTTTTAATTTTTAAGGCACTACTATAATGTTTTCCATAGCAACTATACCATTTTACAATTTGTCCATACCTTCACTGACAGCAGTTACCATGTGTGATAGGAACTGTCCTAATGAATGGAGGAGGTGATTGGCTTTCCTTTGGGGGGTACATAGTGAAGCACCCACCTAGAATCTAAGCTAAGAATGTGTATCTGGAGGAAGACAGAACATCAGGATCATGGGATTTTGTGACATTTCATACTTTCCAGATGTTGATAGATGGTTATTATACAAAATTACTTTATTGGGAGAAATGGTGGCCACCTAGTCTTACAGGTTTAGAGGTAATGACAGAAAGGAGGAATTTGAGGGATTAATTGTGGCTGACAGCAGAAATTATAACTCTCAATTGAGTTGGTAGCATTATCTTGGCCCTCTGTGACCAGATGTTTATCAAAAGGTAGTGCCTCCTGTTGGAGCAGCTCACCTCCCTAGGTCCCCAGTCAAGTGCATTGCAGTATTAGGGAAAGTGTGATGACATTCCTTCCAGAGCCCTGAGTGCCTTACCTTTTTGGTGCTGAGCATGTGTGAGTTACTGTTACTTCCCTTAGGGAGTTTGCACTGAGAGGGAGACCTGCATAAAGGGGTATCATTTCAATGTCCAGTGTGAGTTCTGTGACAGATTTAGAGACAAGGCCCAGTGGGAGGCTCAAATGGGAAGAGGTTAATTCTCCCCAGTGGTGGTGGGAATAAGAAGTTTCTTGAGAGGTACTGCCTGGATCTGATTTTGAAGGGTAAGTAGTTGACTAGAGAGAAAAAGGAATGGGAGACGGGAGAGGATACCCTTCAGCTTGTCATTGACAGATATCCCAAGAGATCTTTAGTTTCAAAACCTGGCAGTCTTAGAGAGAAGGATATGAAACAGTTCCTCCCTCGGAGCTCCACCAAAGGATGAGATTGAAGAAAGGGAAGAGAGCAGTCTGTTAAGTATAGCCTCACAGACATCCCATTGCAGCTCCATCATGATAGTGAAAAGGCTGCCATGGGTTGGCAGGAGGAGGTATACCCTGGGGTGGCTGTGGGGCCTTCCTGCAGCAGGGCCAGCATTCCAACATTCCGTAGTGCAGCCCTCCTCCATCCAGAGCATTTCTGGCTTTCTATGCCACTTGTCTGTCCACAAGTGAATGGGAACAGATACATATTCCTATTCTGATATTAAAAATTAAGACAATATGGAAGTGTTTATTGTTAAAAAAAACAAAAAACAAAAAAATGAAAGGCCTCACCCCCAGTAAGCTTCCCAGGGGTTAACACCTGTCATGCTTGTGTGATCCTTGTTCCTTAAAGTTTCTCTTCTATTGGGGCTGGGGATTTAGTTCAGCGGCATAAGCGCCTGCCTTGCAAGCAGGCAGTCGTGAGTTTGATCCCTGGTACGGATAAAAACGAAAAAGACAAAAATAAAATAAAGTTTCTCTTCTATAAATAGGATCTTACATAGGCTTCATTGTACAACTTACACTTGTCATGTCATTGTATATTTTGGAGATCTTTGCATGGTAACATAGTTACATCATTCTGCATAGCATTGCATAGAGTGAATATTCAATTTGTATAACTTCTTCTCAAAAAAATTTTATAATTTTTTTTTGTCTTTTTCGTTTTTATCGGTACCAGGGATCGAACTCACAACTGCCTGCTTGCAAGGCAGGCGCTTATGCCGCTGAGCTAAATCCCCAGCCCCAATTTTTGTATAATTATTGTCTTGCTTGTGGGCATGACTTTTTAAAAATCTCTACAAATAATTCTGTAGCAATGTATCTTTTACCCTTATACATTTCTGTGGTTTAGATTCCTAGATGAGAAATACCTGTGTCAGACTATTGGAGCATTTGAGATTTGATAGACACTGCCAAATTGCTGTCCAAATTAGCTTCTCCCCAGCAGAGCCCCAGGTGCCTGTTTGCTCTGACCCTCCTCAGCACTAGTTATCTTGATAAGTCCACACATCTGAGGAGGGAGAAGCATTTGGTTCTTGTTGGTTGCCACTGTCTAACAGAAAACCTTCTCTGAGACCTGCAGATGAAAGCTGTTGGCTTTGATTGACTCCCTTTCTGTTTGCCATATCCCCATGGAAATGCAGAGGTGGAGCTGCTGAGACCACTAACCACCTCCCTTGTGAAAGGCCAGCCGAGATCTTTGCTTATCTTAAATTGTTTCTTCTTAAGAACCCTTCAGTCTCCATTTTCCATGTAGTTTTCCATGAAGTATATCAAGTGTGTTGGCTCTTTTCCTGCCCCATCTGTGGAGGAAGCCGCATTTCTCTATTTTTTGCCCCAGGGCAATCTTTTATGCCCTGACTCTAAGTCCCAGCATTTTATTGTGATGTGGGAGCCTCAAGAATCAGGGTCTTGGCAGGAGTGGTGTCTTATACCTGTAGTCCTACCACTCCAGAGACTGAAGTAGAAGAATCATTGCAAGCTCAGAACCAGACTGGGCTATAAATTGAGCTGGCTCAAAAAGAAACAACAAAACAAAAAACTCAAGGAAATGTTACTCCTGTTTGTTGCTAAGAACAGTCTACATTGGCCATCAGAAGAAAGGTAAAATGCTGTTTCTATCAAGAGAAACATTTGCAAAGATGGAATCTAATAAGACTTGGTTTCCTGACAGAGAACTGGAAAGAATTTGGGTGCGTAAGGGGACTGCCATTATTGAGGGTGCAGGTCATTTCCCTGCGGTACCAAGACAGTGGATATTAGTTTTTGAGATTTATGGCTGAGTGCCAGAGGCCTCCAGTGAATAGGTGGTGGAACCCAAACTTGAACCCAGGCTGGCCCAGACTGAAGCCACTCCTCTGCTCACCACATCTCCAGGAAGATCCCTGGAGACACATTGCTATAATTTGGACATGGTTTTGTGTATTCCTAAGAGTTCGTGTATTGAAATATGGTGCCTGTTGTGAGGTATAAAGAATAAGGAAACATTCTGACCATGTTTTACAGGTGGGCTTTGGGAGGTGATTAAAATTAGAAATGGTTGATTACTAGTGACTTTGTAAGAGACAGACAGACCCAGAAGGGGCACTTACACTCCATTTCTCTTGCCATGTGATACTCTGGGCCTACTTGGGATTTCTGCTCACAGAAAGGCCCCAGGCATTGTGATGTGTGCCTATCATCCTAGCATTCTTGGTGGCAGAGGCAAGAGGATCATAAGTTCAAGCCCAACCTGCATAACTAAGTAACTCAGCAAGACCCTGTTTCAAAATGAAAAATTAAAAAGGGCTGGTGGGATGTAGCTCAGCGTGAAGGTCCATATTTCAATCTCCAGTACCATGGTGGGTAAGCAAAGATAAGACCATCACTAGGTCTATTGGCTTTGTACCATGAGCCAAAATAAACCTCTTCTTTATAACCCCTCCAGGCTGTAATACTGGTAGCCTCCAGGCCTTTGCTTCTGTCCTCTCTCTGGGATGGTTTCCTCCTCCTGTGAGACAAGGCTCAGATGCCATACTTACTGAGAATGTCCTGTGATCACAGAGCTACCACTCTCCTCCCCCTAGTGCCCCAGTTACTCCCTGTGAATTATCTTCAATCCATTGTAGCACATATCAGGTTAGAGTAGGAGCAGCAGGCTGCTCCTGTGAGATTTGGAGCTGCTGTTAGGGGTATTTTGTAACCTTTTTTCTCCTGACCCAGTTGGGGGGCTTGGGAGCTGGGACAGGCTCTTGTCAGCTGAAGCTTCATGATGTACATTCCCTGCAATAAGACTCCCGCTCACTGATGTCAGGATTGTGAACTTTAGGGGTTGCTGGGAGCTAATTTTTCCTGGCAGGAATTCTTAGTTGCTGTTCCTACTCCAGAACACTGCCTAGCCCTGGGAAGAGGACTGGAGGAGAAAGAGCAGAGTGGCAGGGGCAAGAACAGCTGCCTGGAGTAGAAGGTACTTGTGTGAAAAATAACATGTGTGAAATGCCCACACAGGGCTGATACTAGCACTGGGCCTGGCATCCCCTTGGTTTTGACCTGCATTGACTTCCTGGCTTTCTGGCTCTAGCTCCTCATTCTTCTGGTCTTTAGGATAATCTACTCCTCATGTGTTACCCCCCCTCCCCCATTGTGACCTCTGTAGGGCATGACATTTTGGCTCTGCTCATCACCATGTGAGCAGCTCTGGCCCTGCCCTCTACCTGCTTTTGTAGAATCAGTGTGACCAGATCATAAGTTGTGGGAGGGAGCTGTGATATTCAGAACCAGTGGGTGGTAGAGGAAGGAGAAGCAAACACTCCCTGGCTCTGTCTCTCTGGCCTAGAGATGTCTGTCTGGGTGAGCTCACTGCACCAAGGACGTGTGTGAGCTAAGGCAGAAAGAAGACCTGCTCAAAAGACTATACTCTGGCACTGCTTTCACTCTGAGAAAGAGGCTCTTTTTCTGATTCATGCAGCTCTGCATGGGCTGGCAGCAGCTCTGTAGATCTGTCACCTTCCCCAGCTGTGCTCCATACTCCCTCCAAGTGATGGACCCGAGCATATTTATCTTGGAATGAAGAACACCCGGTACTGCAAGTCCCAGGGAAAGGCTAGTGAGTGAAATTTAGTTTAGTTGGGCTTTGAAAGTAAAACTGTTAGACTAAGGGCACTCACTGCAAGATGAGACACATACGGTGTCATGATACATTTAATGTCCCTGAGTCTGAGTTTCCTCAATTATAACTAAGGCATCTTTTAGGATTATTTAAAACTTAAGTTGGATAATGCATATAAAATATTTGACTCATTGAATGTTTTTTTTTTCCTACCTTAAAAATGTTTCTGAAATGAATGAATTCTGAATTTGGACTGTAACCAGGTATATTCTGGGAAGAGGATGTATTGGTCTTTTAAAAATAGAACAAAATTTTTTTTGTTGTTTAACAGTGTGACCCTTCATGCTACAAAAATAATGAAAAATAAATTACAGCATGTTGTACTTTCTGGAAAGAACAAAAGCTTTGAAATCAGAACTTCACCTTGAGCCCCAGCTGCACTAACCTATTTGAGCCTGAATTTCTTTATCTGTAAAATAGGGGTAAAAAGCTAGGCATGGTGGCACATACTTGTAATCCCAGCATTCAGAAGGCTGAAGCAGGGAAATTGCCTTGAGTTCAAATCCAGCTTTGGCTACATAGTGAGTTCAAGGCCATCTTGCTTTATATAGTGAGACCCCATCTCAAAAAAACAAACCAAGGGGCTGGGGATTTAGCTCAGCGGCATAAGCGCCTGCCTTGCAAGCAGGCAGTTATGAGTTCAATCCCTGGTACCGATAAAAACGAAAAAGACCAAAAAAAAAAAAAAAAACCAAACCAAAACCAAAAGTAGGAGTGAAATTCCTATTTTTTAAAAGTTGTATTAAATAAGATGTTTGCTAGAACTGCCATAACAAAATACCACTGCTTAACAGAATTGATTTTTTCATAATTCTGGAGATTAGAAGTCCGAGGTCAAAGTGTGGGCTTGTTAGGCTTCTCTCCCTGGCTTGTAAATAGTCACCTTCTGGCTGTCTCCTCATGTAGTCATTTCTCTGAGCATGAGATTGAATTATGGCCCTTTCTTGCAACCTTTTTTGAAAAATACTTAACTGTCCTAAAAGGCTGGTCTCCAGTCAAGTGTAGTGGCATATGCCTGTAATCTCAGCACTTGGGAGACTGAGGCAGGAGGATTACTATGAGTTTGAGAGCAGTCTGAGCTACACAGCAAGACTCTTATCTTTTAAAAAGAAAGAAAGAATGAAAGCAAGCAAGCAAGCCTGTCTCCAAGAATAGTCAGATTATGAGTTATTAAGGATTAAGGGTGTGTCATATGAATTTGCAGGAGGAGAGCATAATTAAACTCATAATCATTTGGAGAAGAGAGAGCTCAGTGGATGGTAGGGAGCTCTTCCTATTTAAATTTCTGATCTTTTTAAGTTCTTTCCTCTTCTTAGTTGAAGATTGTATTTAGTTTTTAGGGTTCTGCTGAGATCAGGTGTTGCTATTAAGTACTCGCCTAACCCTCACATACTTTTCTTTTAAAATTGGACTATACTATGGAGTGATGTGGAGGACCACTAGGATTGTTTTCCTTGAAAGAAGAGCAGTTGTCTCTATTTTTGCTAAACCTAGCCCTACTTCTGTATATTGATATATGTAGAGCTGGCTAGGGAATTTTTTTATCCCCTCAATTGATTTTGAGCAAAACAAATGGATCTAGCCTTGGTAGCGATGTGTGGCCATTAAAATGATCTGGCAAGCTGACAGGTCAGTGATGCCCTACCTAAAGCTCCCAACTAGTGTGAGCTAGGGCAAGTGGCCCAGCTGTCTGCCGAGACTGAGGTTCCAGAATCTGTGACATCTCAGGGCATGAAGCATAGACACCAAAGCTGAAATACCAACCTCAAAACACAAGATACTTCCTCAATCTGTGATATACAGATTACCTTTTCTGTATTTGTCTCTCTGCATATTGCAGAGGTGCTATCAGGCCTACTACCTAACCCAGTTCACAATACTCACATACTTCCTGCCTTTTTCACAGTCACTCAAGCCAAGCCACTCCACTCTTCACAAATTAATAAAACCCTGGATTTAGCCCTCAGTGAAGGCCTTTGTTCCAGTTAGCCATTGTTCTAGCTGGATTTAGGACCCTCCTATTACTACAGATATGTGTTTAATCTCTTATTCTTGCTGTGGGTTACACTGGAAATAGTAGATTGGAATTATGGAAGTTCCAATAATTTCTCCATAGGATTACAGATATAAACTCCATGAGACCATGACGAGGTCAGGAAAGGCTTTCTTTAGAGTGACATTTAGAGCAAAGTAGGCCTCCTTCTCCTCTGGACATGGGCATGGTAGTACATGCTTGTTATCCCAGCATTCTTGGAGGCTGGGACAGGAGGATCACAAATTAGAGTCTAGCCTGGGCAATTTAGTGACTTAGCATGCCTCAAAATTAAAAAATAAGAAAAAGACTAGGAATGTAGCTAATTACAAAGGCCCTGGGTTCAATTACCAGTATTGCAAACGAAACAAAGTGAACACCAGACTTGACTATAACGTTAGCAAAGGATTTTTGTTTGGTTTGGTTTTGTTTGCTTTTTTTAAAATGTAGTGCCAAAAAAGTCAAACCTAGGATCTTGTACATAGTAAGCACACACTTTATACTGATCTACATCCTTAGCTCCAGGATTTTTTAAATGTATAAGAATCAAGATGGGAAAGAAACCTAGAAAAGGGCTAAAAAACATTTTTTTGAGACAAAGTTTCACTGTGTAGTCCATACTGGCCTTGAACTCACTATGTACCCTAGGCTTGTCTTGACCTCACAATGACCATCCTGCCTCAGCTTCTCAAGTGCTGAGATTACACATGTATGCTACCACACCTGGTTAAGGGCTAAAAAATTTAAATTGGATGAAAATATGCCTAGTGAAAACCCCAGACACAAAAGGCTATATATTAATTGATTGCATTTATGTGAAATATCTGGAATATCCAAATCCATATACAGAGAAAGCAGGTTAGTAGTGGTTGAGGGTGGCAGAGGAGAGGGGCAATGGAAAATGATTACTGATGGATTCAGTGTTAGTTTGGGGGGTGATGAAAATATTCTGGAATCTGGGACTGGAGATGTAGTTCAGTAGTAGACCATTTTTCTAGCATGTGCAGAGTGATGAGTTTGAGCCACAATACTGCAAGAACAAGACTTAACAAAATATCCTAGAGTTAGATAGTGATGGTTTCACACTCTGAATACTAAATCCACTAAATTGTACATTTCTTTTTTTTTTTTTTTTTTTGGTACCGGGGATCGAACTCATGATCTCACTCTTGCCAGGCAGGCGCTTATGCCTCTTAGGCCTACATCCTCAGCCCTAAATTGTATATTTCAAAAGGATGGACTTTAAGTAGGGCTTGCATGGTACATGCCTGTAATCCTAGTACTTGGGAAGCTGAGGCAGGAAGATTGCTGTGAGTTTGAGGTCAGCCTGGATTACATAGTGAGTTCAGTGCCAGCCTGAACTGCATAGTGAGACCCTCTCTCCAGAGAAACAAGCAAGATGAATTTTATAGTGTATGAATTATTCTCAATAAAGCTGTTAAAGCTGTATTAGAGGGGCTGGGGATTTAGCTCAGCAGCATAAGCACCTGCCTTGCAAGCAGGCGGTCGTGAGTTTGATCCCTGGTACTGATAAAAAGTTAAAAAAAATTAAAAAAAAAAAAGCTGTATTGGAATAACATTGAATTTATATAGGTGGCTTCTTTTCTGTTTCTGCATTTTCTGTAAATATTTTTTAATGGAAAAAACCCAGAGTCCTACATTTTATTGAGATTACTTAAAATCCAGTTTCATGTGATGCTGAATTATAGCCATGCAAAGAAAATTTCCATAAAATCCTAAGGGATCACTTTTACTCCTAAAATATCAACGAGTGACTAAGAGTTACAGGCTATAAGTAGAAAACGGATATGTATGTGCTAAAGCTTAATAATCAGTTTGATCTTGTGTAAGACAGAATCCAGAAGATTCTCATCAACAGCAGATCTGTAGTCCACAGCAATATTGGCTCTTTGTTATTTGATGGAGTCCAACTGATACTGTGCATTGAAATCCATGTTTATTTCAATGTGTGTTATCTCTGAGAACTGCTGGTTCCCTGTTTGATATTATTTTCAGTCCAATGCCAGAAGATTTCTGAGCCATGTATATTTTTAATGCATGCTAAATAATTCATCAAAGAATGCATGTGCTGGGACACTGGTGGCTATCTCGCTTCCAACTTGGCTGTTTCTACCTAATTTTTAACCTTGTCGAGCCTCTCAGCAGTCTGTTTCTTGGCTAATGATGGCATAAAATCATCTCTGAAAGAAAAGCTAAAGACTTTTGCATTACCTTTTGCTAGTTTCTACTTTCAATCCACCCTTTGGTATTTGCAAAGGTCAGATGAGCTATTTTGGTGTCCTCGGCCCTGATTAATGGGAAATCCTGCATTTCCATTGGCCCCTAAGGATGAAGGATTAGTGCTGCAGTGGCAGGCAGCATCTGCTGGAATGTCAGAGGCACGGTGTTGGGAATTGGAGGAGCAGCAGGCCTATGAAAAACGAGGAGGAGGCACTCCTCTAGTGCTAGCCCCCAATGAGTTTTTCCCCTTTGCAATCATGCAGACATCTCTAGGAGCATTTGTTCTCCTCCGTTAAGCCTTGTCACTAAGAATTTAATATGGAGAGCACAAGTGCCTCCTCCCTGAGAGCGCTGTGGGCTGTGTTTGTAAGGCCTCCTGCTTCCCTGCCAGAAGGCTTCCTTAGCGCCCTGTTAGCGTGTTTGTGTTCAGCTTGTCACCCTTCCTTGTAGGAGACATTGGTTTTATTCTACATTAAATAAAAATTTCTGTTTTGGTGCAAAGATTTTCATCAGAGAAACAGGTGCCTGGTGCACTTGGGGAGGATGACTCTGAATGTGGGGATCTCTTTCCCCAGCCAAGAGCAGATGGTCTTCATTCGTTCATCTTGTGACCTTTCTTTGCTTCTAACACACCAAATCTCTGATCCTACAGATCATAAATATTCTTTAGGTTTGCAGCTATGGAGGTGAGCATCAAGCTGTGGGTATCATTTTCCGTTTGTATGGTATCTTTGAAGGAAACTGTTACAGCATTTTTTGGTACTAAATTAGCCTCCTGCAGCCATGGGCTGTGCAGACACTGAAGCAAGGCTGTCTCAGCAATGGCTGGGAAGAAGCCTTCCATTTAGCCTTCTGCCAGCCTCTCCTGTCCACTCGCTAGGCAGACTTTCTCAGCAGCCACTTCGTGCCAGCACTGTGATAACTGGCACAGCCCCTGTCTGTCTGCCCAGGGGCCGCATTAATTATGTCACTAATAGTGATGATAGCCACCTGGTGTTGGTCAATCCTCAGTGCCTTAGTGCCCACCTTCTCATTAGGAGGCAGATCCATAAGTGCAGTGGGGCGGGGTGGTGTTGGGGGGTTCAAATGACAGGGCTGTGCACTGAGCTGGGCAGAGTGAGGACACCTTCACAAAGGAGATGAAATCTGAGCTGTTACCCCTGAAAGAGTTCACCAAGAGTCAGAGGGATGTGCTGGGAAGAGAAGGCATTAGAAAAAGGGGTTTGTGTTACGGAGGCCTGGGTATTTACATGGGAACCACTGAGGCTTCAGGCAGAAGTGAGGGCTGGTGGGAGACAGTCACCCTGATGGTCAGGGGCATAGACTTTATTTGAAGTGGGGAGTTCTGGAAGCTTTTTAATAAAAAGGGAGAAAATGTGGTTACACTGTGATGTCTTCTGCGTCTCTCTGTCTGTCTCTGAGTCTGTCTCTCTCTCTCTGTCTACTGTGACTCGAGCCTGAAACTTCTCATATGCTAGGCAAGTACTGTACCAGTGAACAACAGCCCCAGTCCAGATTTCTGTCTGAGAATGACCATCCTAGAATAATGTGGAGGGTAGGCTATGATAAGAGAGAGTGAAGAAGTGATACCAACAGGGAAGCTGCGCAGTAATCCTCAGGAGACCTGGCGACAGCTCAGCCTTTGTGTTTCTGTCTCTGCATTTGCACTTTGCTGCTCCTGCTTTCTATACTTGCTTACTCCTGCAATCTCCCACAGATTCCAAGTCCTCCTCGCTCCCAAGGACTGCTGTCTGTCAGAGGACTTTCCAGGTAGCTGGGCTGAGGCCTTCTTCTCTGTACCTCTGCTATTTGGTCCGCAGGGGAGACTGCCTCAATTTTCTACCTTGTTAGCTCAGATTAGCAACACTTTCGACTCACATACAAGTAGGAAAGAAGGAAAGGTCCTTTAATGTGATTATTACAGTGGTTGGAGGGGCCTCAGGATTTGTTAGCAGAACATACCCCAGTTTGAGATCCACTTCTGGCTAACATATTCTCCAGGCAATGAGATTTTTTTTTCTTAATGTGTTTACTATGGAAAGTTTCAAACATAAATATAAACGTGGAAGGCAGGATAAGGAACCTCTGTGCAGCTGTGATTCAGCTTTGACAGTTCTCAATATCTAGCTATTTCAATCTTGCTTTATCTGATTATTCTTCCTCCCACCCTGCATTATTTTGAAGCAGATTCCAGATTTCATATAATTTTGTCCATAAATACTGACGTGTATATCTTTAAAAATAAGGTTTTAGGTTTGTGAGTTTTGGTATGTGTGTGTGTGTGTCTTTTTGAGACAGGGTTTCACTATGCAGTTCAGGCATAGTTCAAGAATTCACACTCACTTTGAATCCCTTAGCTGGCCTTGAACTCTCAGGGATTCTTTTGCCTCGGCCTCCATGACATTTGTGAGTGTTAATCCTTTTGAGTTTTAGGTCCTCACCTGTAAAATAGCAATAGTAATACCCTTGTCTCAGAGCTATGAGTAAAGCTGGCACAAAGCCTTGGATTCTAATGGCTGCTTTTTGTTACTGCCTGCCTGCAGCAGACACTGTAATGGCATAGAAACAGCCCATGGGATTGAGAATATAGCTCAATGGTAGAGCTCTTGACCTAGGTTTGAGATCTTGGGTTTAACTTCTAGCACTGCAGAAAACAAAAACAACACAACCTTAGGAAGAGACAAACCAAAATCCTATTCTCAGCCCCAACTGTGTCTTTCTTTCTTTTTTTTTTTTCTTTTTATTTTTTGTGGTCTTTTTCCTTTTTTATCGGTACCGGGGATTGAACTCACGACTGCCTGCTTGCAAGGCAGGCGCTTATGCCGCTGAGCTAAATCCCCAGCCCCACCAACTGTGTCTTTCTGAGGACAGATAACCTTAGTCTAAGCCTTTGTAGCTCCATCTTTAAAACTACAGGATATAATAGCTCCTTCATAGAGTTGCTGTAAGGTTCCATGGAACAGTACAAAAGGAGCTCCTAATATGTGGTAGCTGATACTATAGTCTTTCAACATATAGTATTTCTGATCTTTGTAGCAATTGTGCAAAGTATGCAGTTGCTATTTTCATTTTACATATGAAAAGACTAAGATTTAAAACTAAGATTAATGAACTTGTCTGAGATCTTAGTACTAATAAATTGTGGAACTAGGAGTTTGAGTTTAGAGATTGACTGATGCTAAGGTCCCCACCTTTATTCCTGCTATTATTTATCAAACCTTGCTGCATGGCCTTATGTAAAAGAACATGCTAATCTTTGGTCAGGGTTCTCTGATTATTAGCTCTGTCTGCAGTGTTAAGTACGTTTTAAGAGCATGTGATCCAGATGACAGATTTTCCTTAGACTTCTTCATCTGTATCTCCTATCCTTTTTGTGCCTTGAGTTTTAGGAACTTTTTAGTGCTTATCAGCCCCTGAAATTGAGAGAAGTAAAAAGAGCAGTATGAGAAAGAAAACTGAGTACAAAAAGTTCACATCAGCCCTTTTTGTGGGAAAGAAACTGAAATTCTTAAGGCAAATGAGGTTCATTTGTTATTGGTAGATTTTTGTTTTCCATTCAGTCAACACTGTGAGGAGCAGACAGTGCTTATTCGTCCATTTTAAATGTAAAATTTTTAGGAGTAGAAAATTTGAAAATAAGATGGCAGAGGTGGAAATCAAACCTAGGCCTGACCAGCTCACTGGTTGCACTGGTTCTGTTGTTCTACAGCACTCCTGGTGGAGGCGGGAAGGTTAGGGCTTGAAGACTGCCAATGGATCAGTCTAATCACACCAGTGCACAGAATTGTGCCAGGCTTTTTTTCATGTGTGTTTCATTTTCATGGTGTAGTGAGTGTCATCCTGCTTTGTAAACAGAAAAGCCAAACAGATAAACGTTCTGTCTGTGGTTAATCAGAGGGCAGAGAAAGGACGTGAATGATATCCTTAGGCTGGGATCAGATTTCCTTCTGCACATCCACAAAGGCCTCTGGAACTTGTGTTTGGCAGTGTCTCATCCATCATTGGAAGAGCAAAATGCCAAATAGGAATAGGAGCTGCAGGGGCCAGGACCCCTGTTCTATGGCGCTCAGAGAAGTGGCAGTGAGCAAGTATAGAAGTCTGCTTTTTTTTTTTTTTTTGAGACAGGATAACTACATAGTCCAGGCTGGCCTTGAACTCACAGTGGTCCTTCTGCCTCAGCCTCCTGAGTGCTGGGTCACAGGTGTGTACCACCATGCAGAGACTTTGCTTCTAAGACAGACTTTGTCTACCTCTTTACTGAACAAATGATCTTCCCTGTGGATGTGCATTTGTGTTCTGGGTTGCCATCTTGACAGCCATCTTCAATGGTGTAGTTTTCCCCAAATAAAAAACTGGAATGGATTTTAGCAAAAGATTGAGAATCTGAGTGGTTCGTATCTAACAAATATGATTTATAAGCTCCATAGAGAAGCCTCCCTTCTGGGTAGGAATGCAAAACTGATCACCTCATTGCTAGGATGACAGCCTGGCTTTCTTGGGTTGCAGCCAAGAAAACAATTTATGAGGCTGACCCCCACACTTAACTAGCTAAAGCTTTGGGCTGTAATCCAGAATCCTTATTACAGAAAGCAGAGTTAAAATTGTTCCCTCTGAAACCCTGTGGCTATTTATTTGAATTAGTGAGGTCACGCCAATGACAGCTGTGGAGACCAGTCTTTAATTAGGAGAAGAATTTGCCTCAAAGTTCATGAGAATGGCATTTCTAAGGGTTCTGCATGCTTTTCTTCCTTAATTCTTCCAGCTTTGCTTTACTCCTGCTCTTTGTTTAAAGTCACAGCTCATTTCTTCCTTGAAGCCTGCCTTCCTCACTCTGTAGTCATAGGGCTTTCTCCTGGCTATGGCAGGAATCCAGACCTGAATTGGGAACTGGTTCTGAAATCCAAGCTGTGGCTGTTTTGTGCACTGTGAGCTTTTGGACGTTACCTTTTTGTTTTCTAAGCCTTCATTAAAATGGGTCTAATAGTATTTACTGCATGGGTTTACATAAATCACCCTACTAGTTATTGAGATTGTTGCTACATACCAGCCACTCTTCTGAGGACTTGATATGTATAAGCTCATCTCATCTTAGTAATAACCTTCTGAAGTAGAATTATTTTTTTCCCCCAGAGCAGGGAATTGACTTAGGATAGTGATGGCCAGTGCATGCTGCATGCCACAGTAGGCTGTTGAAAGCTCTAAAAGATTTGCCATTACTGACCCTAAGTATGGCCTTGTATTCCCTAGACAAGCACTCTATCACTGAGCTATACTCTAAGCCCGGAAGCAGAATTTTTATCACTCTCCTACTACAGAAGAAGAAGTTAAGGTATAGAGAGCACATAGCTAGTAAAAGTGTCTGCTACATAAATGCCTAGTACACAAAAAGCACTCAGTAAATCTTCCCTTTAGCTGCACTTCTGTTACATTTATAATCTATGATCTGTAGTTTTGGTTTTTTTCTTTGTCTTTTTGAGACAGGGTCTCTCTATGCAGTTCAGGATGGCCTTGAGCTCACTTTGTAGCCCAGGCTGGTCTCGGACTCGCAATGATCCTCCTGCCTCAGCCTCCCTAGTGCTGGGATTACAGGCGTGAGTCACCAAGCCCAGCGATCTGTAGTTTTTACTTGACTTTTCTCTGAAAATATTGAATGTACTAGTCTTATCTTCAAATCAGGATTTACGTTTTGAACTTTGTCATAGAAAAATTTAAATATATACAAAATAGTATTAATGAACATCAATGTGCCCTTTTTTTTTTTAAAGAATAGGAAATATTGGGGG
The DNA here is from genome assembly GCF_034190915.1 of Cavia porcellus. NCBI lineage: Eukaryota > Metazoa > Chordata > Mammalia > Rodentia > Caviidae > Cavia > Cavia porcellus. Next base: position 20,291,422 of record NW_026947515.1, read on the forward strand.
CTGGGGATTTAGCTCAGTGGCATAAGTGCCTGCCTTGCAAGCAGGCAGTCATGAATTTGATCCCTGGTACCGATAAAAAGGAAAAAGACAAAAAAAAAAAAAAAAAGGAAATATTTATTGAGAGGAATAAAAGCTTCTAAGAGGAACAGAAAGAGCTCCTGAGTTGGTGACTCCCCATATACTCTTTGTATAACTTCAGTAGTTGTCAATTCATGGCATATTATATATTGTAAATGTCCCTACCTACTCTCTTTCCCTGCTCATACTATTTTGAGATGACTTTTAAAAACAATCATAATACCATGTTTGTACTTTAAAAAGTTAACATGGGCTGTGATGTAGCAAATTGGTAAAGTACTTACCTATCCTGTAAAGCACATAAAACAACAAAACTTAACAGTAATTCCCAAAGGTCATATTTTCAGTTAGTGTTTAGAATTCTGCTTGTCTCATAAGGCCATATATTGTTTAAGTTTGCTGAACTAGATCTAATAAGGTCCAGTGTTACAGTTGATTGATAAATCTCTTATGTAACTTAATTGATAGACTCCAATTTTTCCCTGCCATTTACTTGAAGAAAACAGTTCATTTGTTCTATAATGTTTTCCATTGTTTAGATTTTATTGCTTGTATCTCCTTTTTATCATTTAACATATTCACATGTTCCTGTGATTCTCCTATTTCATGTCAGTTGAACCTAGACTTTGGTCAGTTTCATATTCAGTTTTTGACCAGAAAACTTTGGATGTGGTGTGCTTTCTTCCCAGAGGCACATACTGTCTGGCTGTCTTTCTCTGTGATGTTAGCAGTGCCTTTCTTCATTGATTCATGCCAGATTTTGATTACCACAAGGCTCTGTTTCTTATGATGCTTGCCATACCTTAGGCACAAAAAAGACACCTGTAAGTATCAATAATAATTAAAGAATGCTTGTCTCCTTAAACATATTTGCTTATTAGTTGGTCATTGAGAAAAGGCCCTCTCTGAGAAAGAAATGAAATTGCTCCTTTGACTCATAGGCCTCACCTGGCTCAGTACCCTTTGCGTTTTTCCTCTGGTTCTACTATTTAGAAGTTGTGGTTTATTTGTACACTTAGTGTGGGAATGATGGGAAGAGTATCAAGAAACATCAGGTAGCCCGGGCACCAGACAGAGTGGGCTGCCACCAGTACAGTGAGGTGACCACAAATGGTGACCAGGAGGCCTTCGACTAGAGGAGAGTTCCCTTTCGCTTTAGAAGTCAGCTGCTAACTTTTTACCTGGTATCAATCTCAATGCTAAAATGTGGTCAGTACTCCGAAGAAACAGGTCATATCAGAGAGGGCTGGCCTAACTTTGCAAGTCCTACAAAAGGGTTAGTTCAGCTAGAGGATTTTTCAGTACTAGGTGGAAACTAGTCATTAAGAAGCTGTTTGCCTATCTGGGCTCTTAATTTTATTGTGTTCATCCCATTTCTCAGTAGCTACATATTGGTGTGCTTAGACACAGAGGTCAGGCAGAGCTGTATTCTAGTCTAGGCCTTCAATTTTATATGTGTGGGAGTCTGGGCAAGAAGTTTAACTTCTCTGTGCCTCATCTTCTTGGTACATGAAAAGTGACAATAGGAAGTTTCTACGTAGCCTTATGGAGAAGATTAAAGTTTGGATGTGACACTGAAGGTTTTCTAGGAAATTAGCAAAGGCTGGGTGATGTTGGATTATGATGTCTCTACTAGAATGTATCTTTGTGCATTTAAGAGTATATGGATTACGGGCTGGGGATTTAGCTCAGTGGCATAAGCGCCTGCCTTGCAAGCCTGTGGTCATGAGTTCGATCCCTGGTACCGGTAAAAATACAAAATACCAAAAATAGATAAATGAATAAAAAACATTAAAAAAAAAGAGTATGTGGATGGAAGTGGAATCTGGAGAAGTTTATGATATGTAGCCATCCTGAGTCTCATGGGCTCCTTCCAGGGTACCCTATCACTCCCTTATTCAGTGGAAAATTAAACGGCATCCTTATTCTGCCCAGTGCTTCTGTGGCCATCGTTTATTATGCAGTCAGGGGCAAGAGTGTTGCCACTGCAATGAGAAGGGCAGCGTTGGATTTCTCCAGTGAAACCCAAGGCCCCAGGGCCCCAGAAGTAGAAGGATTCTTATGGATTGCCAATGGCAACATCTCTAGTAGAGTGGTCATCCTTTCTAGGGCATCCTGCCAGGTGGCTCCAGTTCAGGCTTGTATATTTGCAGAGATGAAAAATTTACTATCTCATATGTAGCACATACCACTGTTGGCTTTCTCTCCAGTTAGAAAAACCTTTCTTAATTTTATATGAAATCTGCCTCCCTCTTATTTTCATTTGCCAATCCTGGTGGGATTTTTTTTTTTAATCTTACAATACTGGATGTGAAGGGTAATACAGAGAAGGATCTCTGCTCTTGGTGTCCTAGAGAGAGTCTTCTAAAGAAGATGGGTTGTGTGACAAAATCTAGTCAAGCATGTGGCACTGCCTTTGTGTGGACATCTGTGGAGACCGTTCTTGAGTGGCAGGAATGAAGTGTAATTCTCTATTAAGCAGTGTCAGGTGCAGGAGGACTGGTGTGACAAACAGGAGACCAATGCGGGAGCTGCCTTGAAGCTTAAGAGCTGTGATTTGGAACCCGGTGTGGGGTATTAACCTTTCCACGTGCCCCCGCCACCATGCAGCTCTCTCAAATGTCCTTTGTTATGCTCCTGTGGGAGTGGTGTTCACCCCTGCATTATTTAGTGCCATTTATCCTTATACATTCTCATTCCTACAGCCTGCAGGAAAAGAGACAGTGGACTATGTGTCAATGTTGGGCAGTTTGTCAACCTTAGAAGGCTGAAAGCCCATGATATCACTAAGTGGTTTGCAGCCTCATGACATGGGGTGCTCGATCACTGGGAAAAGCCCCCCTCCCCCATAAAGATGCAGAAAAGCAGGAATAAACCTTTGTTTCATCTGGTTGCTGTGTACCAGCACCCATTTTGCTATAGATCTTTGGCCCTCACTTCCATATTTGTGAGATTCTTCTAATCTGTACCCAGGGGGACCAGATATGAGGCCATAGGCTGGCTGTTCCTCAGGGTGAATATCAATATACATTTTCTTATTGATTGACTCTTATCAAAACTAAAAGTGAAAATGTTAGTATTCTTGGGATGGGGTTATAGTAGGATACGTATTATAAAATCAAGGGGATGGATTTGTTAGGCTTTTTTTTTTTTTGTACCAGGGATCGAACTCATGACCTTGTACTTGCCAGGCAGGTGCTTATGCTGCTGAGCTAAATCCCCAGCCCTTGTTAAGTTTTTATGGTACATCTATGGAACGAAGTTATGCTGAATGACCTACTTTGGAGTGGCTGCATAACTAGGAATGTATACTGCTGGAAAGAGGAACAGTTTATGAAACATCATTCTCTTTATCTTTAAGGATACAGAGATAGATGGTCCAAGCCCTTTTTGGGCACTTGCTATGCAAGATGCTGTGGGACAGATTACCTGAGTGGAGGATCGTGGAAGATCAGTACCACAGGGCACCAGCGGTCAGCTTACCTCACCTCTGACTCCTTGTGGTATGAAGCAGTGTTAGGCAAGGTAGAAGAATTAAAGGGTTCAAACTTAAGCCTTTTGGGGGGGGGGTACTGCTGGGGCTTAAACCTACAGTCTTGCGCATACCAGGCAAATTCTTTACCATAGAGCTGCAGCTATAGCTCCATGAATTTGGACTCTTAGGAACTGTTTTACCTTTTAAAAACTTGAAAACATAAAGAAATATAGAGAAGTAAAGGGAAATATTTATTACCCAACTACCCAAAATTACTGCTACTATTATTTTGGCATAGATATTTTTATTAATGTGTTTTTCTGAGATGATGCTGTAATGTTTTACCCTGGTTTTTTCCCACTTAACATGTAATATAAATTTTTAAATTAAAAACAGCTTATGAATGTCATTTTTAAATAACTACAGAATATTGCAAGCCAGGTGTGATGGCGTATGTCTATAATCTCAGCACTTGGGAGGTTGAGGCAGGAGGATCTTTACAAATGTGAGACCAGCCTAGGCTACAAAGTGAGCTCAAGACCAGCCTGAACTGCATAGTGAGACCCTATTTCAGAAAGACAGACAGAAAGAAATAAAATAAGTTCCACCATGAGGACATATTGCAGTTTATCTTGTTGTTTCTTTAATGTTAGACATTTAGATTATTTCCTTTTCCCTCTTGCTGTTATAATTAATCTAGTATTAGATATCTCAGAGATTAAATTTTTGTCTGTATTTTAGATTATTTACTAACATTCCTTTAAAGTGAATTACCCCATTGAAGGATATATTCTTGTTGAAACTTTTGTTTTCTGTTTTTTGATATGGAGTCTCCCTATGTTGCCTAGGCTGGCCTCAAACTTGAAATCCTCCTGCATAGCTGGGATTAAAGGGTGTGCATCACTGTGCCCAGCAATAGGTTCTTTTTTTTTTTTGAGACAAGGTTCCACTATGTATTACAGGCTGGCCTTGAACTCACTTATAAAGCCTAGCTGGCCTTGATCTTCCTGCCTCAGTCTCCCAAGTGCTGGGATTACAAGTATGTGTCACCATGCATGGCTCCATTATTCTCCAAAAATAATTACACTGCTTTAGATTTGCTCATGCTTTATTGGAACCTGATCTAACCGAGTCCAAGTTGGGTAAGGGCACTTGTATGTGGAATAAGGTTGGGAAAAGCTTCCACTAAGCGTAGGCCACATTCCAAAGGTGTTAAATGTTAGCCAGGCTGAAAGCAAACGGCTTGGTGGGGAGAGATTGCCCTAGATACCCAGGCAAAAAGAACAAAGGTGTGAATGCCCAGAGATGCTGAAGAATATGGATCTAGGGAGACTAGTGCCAGAGAATGATAGGAGAGGGGAGTGACATGGACCAGAGAGGAAGGCAGGGCAGGAGCCAGCAGGACCCAGGGGCACAGTGTGGACTTCTTCCTAACAGATGTTAGAAACTGTGAAGGTGTTTCAAGCAGGCCAGTGACAGGATGAGATTTGTATTCGAGAAAGGTCACTCAAGCTACTGGATAAAGGATACATTGGGCAGAGGAGGGAATGATTGCCCTCCTGGAGATCAGTTAGGACTGTCACACCAGACAGGCTGCACCAGTGGTGAAGTAGTGCCTCGAATTTGCTAAGTTGATGGGTAAAAGTACATTTTACTTAAATTTCATTTCTTTAATTCCTGCTGAGGTTGAATATTTCTCTTGAAATTTCTCTTGACTTGCTGTATTATATTTTGTGATTTGTAAATTTACTCCTTTTGACCTAAAGGTTCTTGGAGCATGAGGGTACCATTGTCACAGACCTCATAGATGATGTGATCACATGCATCGTTACAGAGGAGCTCTTTGAAACCCAGGAAGGGCAGGAGGTCCCTGAGTTCCTGGAACCAGTTTGAAGCACTGTCCTCTATTCTTTCCTCTTCCTCTAACCTGTCTCATAGGGTAAACATCATGACCAGGGCCCCACACCAGACTTGGGGCTTATTGACTAGAAAGAGTCATTAAAAGTGGATGTAATGAAGGTTACTTTTCCACCATTCAGATTTGGGGGGAAAAGCTCAGAATATAGTAAATTCAATTTAAATTAGGGTTCTAGAATGACTGGGGGCAGCTTTGCTTTAGAAGAAGCAGCTCAGCCAAGGTTGTTAGTTCCCTGCAGATTGTACACATTTCCTAGGGTAGGAAGGATACATAGAGAATAGCCTTAGGTGTGAAGTTACCTCTCCAGACCCTACTCACAGTTTAGGTGCCTTTCTAAAGTTAGCAGCATCCAACTTGTCAATGTTGCCTGTTAATATATTTATTAGGTTGCTTGTTTGATAGCCACACTGGCTTCTTGAAGAAATTGTGGGCTGGGAATTAGTGAGATTGTCCTCTGACTAGAAAAACTTTTCTTAGTGGTTGGTTGCTTGCCATGCTGTGGGATCTTATGCCTTTGGTTTTTCTCAAAGGATGGCTGTTTTTGTATGCAGTGAGCATATTCCCTGAGTTCCACCCTAATTGCTATGTGCATGATATCTGAGTGCAGCATGGTAGCTGAGTAATGAACCTGCATTTCTCTTTGCAGCTTCTCCTTTAGGAAGTCACAGAGACCTTGAGCCTGTTTCATTCTGGAGTGCTTTCCCTGTTAAATGAGTACAGTTTCAATACCCTCACAGTAAGCGGCTTTGTCATGGTGCCCCACATGTGTGTTCATGTCCTTGCTTTGCCTGCAGTTCTTCTGTACTTAACTTTACACAGAGACTATGTACCATGAGGTGTGGCATGGAGCTGGATAGGCTGACCCAACAAAGGCCTTGCAAAATTGTTCTGTTATTCCTGGTGACCACAGAGGTTACATTTAAAAAAAAAAAATCATGAATCTGGTTATAGAAAAAAAAAAAAAAAATATATATATATATATATATATATATATTTTTTTTTTTTTTTTTTTTTTTTGAGACAGAGTCTCACTGTGTAATCCAGGCTGGCATTGAACTCACTGTGTTGCCCAGGCTGGGCTCAAACTTGCAGCCGTCTTCCTGCCTCAGTCTCCTGAGTGCTGGGATCATAGGTGTAAACTACGACACCAGGCAGAAATATATTTTTGTAGGAAAAAACTTTGGGCTGTATCCCTCTCCCCTCAAGTAAAACAGAACAAAGCAGAATAAGGCATATTTACTGTCATCACTGAGATGTTTACCATATTGGGAGTTAACCTTCCAGGATTTTCTCCTTTGCATAAATACGTACTTTTAATATAAATCCCTGTAACCTATTTTGTGTCTTGTTTTCGCCACTTCTGGTAATGCGCACTTGTCTACTGTAATTTTTCCCTAGCCCAATACCCAGATGTGTCTGTGGAGTGACAGCAAACTTTCCAGGCAGTGAGTCACCTTGGAGGATGTTGCTATCGTCTCCATCAGGATCTCAAGCTTCAGTCATGTTTGGAACTCAAGATAATTCTTTAAACATTCTCAAGGGTAGCAGATCATCATCCATTGAAAGATGGATTTGATTTCTAAAATAAGCCAATAATTTTCCACACTCCAGTGTTGTCTGCTGAGAAAAACCATTTGGGGCCAAACTTGATATATAGCTGTAACAAACTAGATTAGGTTTTCTAGGTGATTTGTTGAGGAAGGGAAGAAGATAAAGATAAATATTCATTGGACCTATAGTATGGCTTCACTACACTGAACACTTTAAACCAGATCTAAACCTCTGCATAAGAGTGTAAATGTGGCAGTGGTCCCCAAAATGATGCTTGGGGGCCATCAGAATCTCTTGGTGAACTCATGAAGTCAGGGTTGATGAGCGGGATCAAAGGGAACATGAAATTTATCTGTAATTGCTGTTGTAACTGTTTCAGTAGGTATCCCACAACTGTTTCACATTTCATTTTTACTGATATAACTTTGATTTTGTTTGGAATGGTGATATATTCAGCTAAAACAAACAAACAAACAAACAAACCTCTCTTGCCATGAGGGCCGATGGTATGACACAGTTTTAGCATAGGAACGAACAGGCCTTCATAAATAAAATGGTAGGGTCCTTGGGCCCTCGCACATACTCACTAAATGTTTCACAGACTGCCAGGGAAAGCAGCCACTGCCTTGAGCTAAGGGAAATGCAGTCTCAGACCAATGATGTCAAAGTCAGAAAACAAAAGACCTTGTGCCCATCATGTAATGTTCAAGTGTGGCTGCTCTAGCTCTATGCTGCCTGCTTCTAGATTTCTTCTTGTTCCATGAGGGAAAAAAAAAACACCTATCTGTTTAAGCAACTGTTAGTTTTTTAATTGCTTGCAGCTGAATGCAATCATAACTGATAAGGTAATGTTTTAATATTTTACAAGGGTGAAATGTATTTACATATTGTGTAATTAAAAATGAAAAATAATTTAAATCCCCACAGATTTCTGGGCTCTACATTACACTGAAACAGAATCTTTGGAGAACTCATGCATGTATCTATATTTCAGCAGACTTTAATGATGGGTCTGACATACAATAAAATGGAAGAATCACTTTCACATTTGTTAATAGTGTGTTTCCCATTTTATAGCTGACAGCATTGAGGCCCAATGAAGTCAAGTAACTTCTCTCTCTCCCTCTGTCTCCTTCTCCCTCTCCTTCTCTCCCTTCCTCTCACTTTCCCTCTCTCTTTTTCTCTCTCCCTTTTTTCCTCTGTGCTGGGGATGAAGCCAGAACCTTGTGCATGTTAGGCAAGCACTCTACCACTGAACTATATCCCCTGCTCATTACTCGAGTATTTTAAAGTGCTGTTTGCATCAGGATCTTTCTGGTTTTAAAGTACATCCCCCACCCCTTACCATACCTAGAGAGGCCTGCTTCTGCCCACAACACAGCCACACTGCATCTAAAGGGAACTTCCAAAACAGTCACCTATTTGTACAACTCTTTGACTTTGGGATCCAGGGACAGCATCATAGCAATACTAATACCCCTGAGATATTATGTATGTTTGTCTTCTGGCATGTTAAAAAACAAACTCATAAGTCCTTTGTCTCATGTTCTATGTTTGAAACAATTCTTTGAAATTAGCTTTTTCCATAGACTTTTTAGAGTTAGGTCACCTAAGAATTACTAGAACATTTCACCCATGAAAAGTAATTATGGTTGTTTTATGAGTGTGGAAGACATATAGCTGGTGAGTACTAGAGTAGTCTCCTGTGAGTTATTAGAACTGGCAGTATTCATGTTATACCAGATTAGCCATTGCGGGTTGATAGCTTTTATCTGTAGTTCATCAAGGCAGTGGTCAGTGATATACATTCATAACAATTAAGTATACCCCAGCGCCTTTTGAATGGGATCTTTGGGTTAGGTGGCCACCTTGGGTTGTAATAATATGATTTGCATGGCTATTTGGATTTCTGTGATAAGAATGATTTTCTAACAGGGAGAGGAACTTTTATTGTATGAAAGAGGAAGTCAGTGCACTTGAGACTATCAAGGGGCTGGCAGCATTAGGGAGATGGCATGAGATCTAGGAGTTAGGAACTTTATGTTGCAGATCTAGATCTAGGGTGAGTCTGCTACTCATCAGGATATGTGATATAATTCCAGATAAACCTTCAGACTGCTATGAAACTTCATAATGGAGGTCCTTTCCTTATGAATAAGGTCCTTTTGCAGGCACTTCATTATATTGTGTTACAAAGAAATTATTTCTAGTGGGGTAGGGAAGATAGATGCTCAAGTCTCTACAGTGGTAACTGCTGTCACTCCTGAGGGCCCCATGTGTCAGGACCTGTGCCAGGCCTCTGTTTTTATTTATTTGTTTATTTATTTATGTACTTATTTATGTGAGACAGGGTCTCACTAGGAAGTACTGGCTAGCCTAGACTCACTGTGTGGTCCAGGCTAGCCTCAAAATCATGGCATCCTCCTGCTTCAGTCTCCTGAGTGCTGGGTTTACAGGTGTGTGCCACCACACCCAGTTATTAATTTTCCTTTAAAAAAAAAAAAACAATTTCCAAACCAGGTGTGGTGGTGCACATCTGTAATCCCAGTGCTTGGGAGGCTAAGGCAGGAGAGTTGCAGTGATTTTGAAGTCTCCCTGGGCTACAAAGTGAATTTAAGGCCAGCCTGAACTGCAAAACAAAATTATGTCTTGAAAAAAATTCTTTTTGACTGGGAGAATTGGGAAAGTATCTGTAGAAAAAGCAAGGTTTAAAGAGGATAGAGTGGGTAGAGATAGCGTGAAGATAAGAGTGTTGTGGGAACAAGAAGTCTGGGTTAGTTGAATGTGTAGTTCTTTGCAGGGTTGGGATAAGGTGAGAATTAGAAAATGAGGCATCAAAAGTAATGGGCAGATAGATCATGAAAGGGCAGTGATTCCTAGTCAGAGTTATAGGAACATTTTGTATTTTACATAAAACTGTTGCTGAAGAAATTATATAATATATATACTCTCCATTTGTTCCTTAATATAAGAATGTGTACAATAAATTGCAATGTTAAAGGGGAAAAATTCCTGCCTCTTAATATAATGCCTTTTATTCTGCCTTTAATTGAAAAGTAAGGACTGTCACTCATCGTCTTTACGGTTTTACCCAGGCTACCAGAGGGGTCTGGCCAAATAGACGCCCAGGCCTTAGTTAGTGTCTGTATTGCAGTAACCATATTATTTCTCTGGTTCTTAGTAAGAATTTTCTTCTTTCATTCCATGTGGGTTATAATCTACCTTTTATTTCATTTGCTTGGGGATGAATCTTTAAAGTGACCTTAGATCCCTTTTGGAAAAGGTAGGATATATCCTGCACCATCACTGGAAGAGACAATAAAGGCCCACAGTGGTACAGTGATGTTATCAAAGGCTACTGAGAAGGGTATTTTATTTCTTGGACAAGGAGTGGAATTAGCCAGTTCTGGGAACCCCAGGAGGCTATGAGTGCAGTGTGGAAGTGTGTGTGACTGGGTGTGTGTCTGCTAAAAGGAAGAGACTCTTTGTTGTTCTTGCTTCTGCCAAATTTGAAGTTGTATCTTACATACACCTTTTCTATAATTTTTACAAGAGTTTCTGATTCAGTGGTTCCCTAAAATAACCTGGACCAATTCTTTAGTTTTTATTAAGAGAATTCACTAAAGGTTGTGTATTGGCAATACTGTTTACCCTGCTCTAGGAGTGTTTAAAGAAACCCTCAGCTAAATAACCATGATGAGTAGTGTCACCATCTCAATCCAATAGAAAATCTGTCTCATGGTCAGTGGCCTTGAAGATGTGAGGCATGATAATCTGATTTCTGAAGATGCAAATGGAGTGTCTGAGTTAGGATACTCCTGCCTTCCTGGGTGCCTGGGCTTGGGCTCTATGCATCTGTCTCTGCTGGTGGTCTTCACAGACTTATCAAGCCGAGCCTTTCCTCAGAAACCTCCCCCTTAGCACTAAGGGTACTTTGTGTGATGTAGCTGCCTTGCTGTTGTGGAAATCCAAGTTGTGTCCCGCTTTTTAAAGTGTTTGTATTAACAGACACAATTAAAGCCTCTAGGGCAGTCATACCTGACTGGTGCCAGGGGTTGGGGAAACAAACTGTTGGAATTGTGTGTGTGTGTGTGTGTGTGTGTGTGTGTGTGTGTGTGTGTGTGCTTTTCTGAAAAGGTCTCACCAGATTCTCAAACAGAATATATTCTTTCTTTAACATCTTATCCAAGAAGAGTTAAAAATGAATTTCTTCCTGACATTCTAGAATATCCATATCAAGCCACCGCCTCCAAAGCCTGCTGCTCAAAGCTGCTGAAAACAGAAGGGATAGCGAGCCATGCAGATGGGGTGATTAGGAGCCAGTGGACATGGCACTTGAAGATCATGGCACTGGCTATGCTGCCACCAGCAGAAGCCCTTTAAAGTCAAGTGCAGTCTCAGGTCTGGATGGGCAGTACTTGTCCTCCCAGCCCAGAGCTGCCTAGCAGCCACTGGCCAGCCTCCTTGCCTTCCGCATACTCTTCACCTCTGTTCCAGTCACAGACAGCAAAACCCCACTCTGTGAAGTGTACTTGGGGAGTATATTCAGAGTTGGTATTAGGAGCCAGAGCAGTGAAACTTGTTACAAGCTTGCAGAACAAAGTGAGGTTTTGCTTTGTGATCCAGTTTATCTGTACAGGAGCTACATTTGATTTTGTTTTGCCTTGCTGGCTTTAGAAATCCACAGTAGCAGCAACACTTTGTGAATCAGAAATGGAAGCTTTGTTCTCTGATAATCACTGAGGAATGCCTTTCTGAATGGTTACTGTGGGCATGAATAGCTCTAAAGAAGAAAAAACAAAACAAAAAACCCAAGACAGAGACTGCAGCTATTTATGTTCTACTCTGTTAGACAAACACTGAATACCTACTGTGTGCCAGAATTCATGGTCTCTCAGGGAAGGCAGGTCCAAGAAGAGTCATTATATAGGTAACAGTGAGCAAGCCCAGGCTGCAGGATCCCAGAGGACCACAATTAATTCAGCTTGTGTGTGTGTGTACGCACGTAGAAGGGCGGTCTGGGAGGAAGCAGCTGAGCTGAGTGTTAAAGAGAGGACACAGCTTCTGTGTTCTCTTATGACCCTTTCTATTATGTGAGCAGGCATTTTTACCTTGTGGTGATTAGTATGCACATAATATTTTATGCTGTCTGTTTTCTACTTAGTATTCCTCTACCGATTTTCACTTAGCAAGTAGGCTGAAGTATTTATCATTTTTAAAAGCCGCGTAGCATTTTTGCCTTATTGATGTATGCTCATTGCTTAGGCATCTTCTCATTTGTTGGCAACAGAGTTTTTCTCAATTCTGGTTCTTTGTAGTTAGCTTTCCCCTCTCCCCTTGCTTATGTCCTTATGGGTGCATAGCTAGGTCAACGTTATGAATGGTTCTATGCTTTTTTCTACTGAATTTCTTTCTTTTTATTATGGAAAATTTCAAATATATACAAAAAAAAAAAAAAACACTAGTATAATGGGTTCCTACATGCTTATCACTGAGCTTTGACATTCATCAATCCATGGCTGATTTTGGTTATTGCTGTTTTGTGATGCTAGGGACAGAACTCAAGGCCTAGTGCATACTAGACAGGTACTCTACCACTGAGCTATACCTCCACCCCACTATAATTCTTAATATCATAAAATATCTAGTAATCCAAGTGAAAGTTGACAATTTTCCAGTATTTTCTGGCTCTAAGGTCAAATGGTTGCTTGCTCCAGCATGCGTTGGGGGAGAGTTTTGTTTTTGTTTTTGTTTTCAAGAGAACTCCTTGCTGTATATTCCAGGCTGGCTATCAGCTCACTGTATAGGTTAAGCTGTCCTCAAACTTCAGCAGTCCTCGTACCTCAGCCTCCTGAAAGCTAGGATGTCCAGCTTCCCAGCATGTTTGTAGGGAAAATTTCCCTAGACTGTCAGGCCAAAGTAGATAATTCTTTACCAAGAAGGGCTCTGCCTTCTTTGCAGGTCCTGACCTGAAAGAGGAGTGGAGGGAGAGAGGTACTGTTCCTGGTGCTCATTACTCATTTGGTAAACATGGCTGTGCCACATTTTCCACAGACTAGCTTGACTTGGCACTGTGTTGAAGAAAACAATCTCAGGGCTATCCATTTGGACTCCACCCCATGAAGAATGCAATAACGTACTGTTGTTTTTTTCAGTGCTAAAGAAGTTAGATACCGTTTTTTTTTCAACAATAAAAGTTCCAAAAAGCTAGGAAAATATCTACTCCATGCTGGACTTTGATCATCTTATTTGCATGTTTCCCTTGGCAAAGCTTTGTTTTGTATTATTCAAGGTGACCTAGTTAGAACTGCTGTTTAAAGTCACATTGTCACTAATAAATTACACAATCTATGTGTGATAAATCTTTTAACTCTAAATATTGTACTGGAATATATGCTTGTGTTGGCTCTCGTCTTCATATTTAAATATGGGCACATTTAAATGTAATTTTCCATGTTTGTCCTCAGTGTTGACATTCCTGATTTTTCAGTGTTGATAGTTAGCAATTTCCCAGATGATTCCAAACTCTTGTATTTCACTTTGGAATGTTAATCACGTGTGGACTGTATATTATGTGTGCATCTTCCCTTCCCTGTGCCAGTTCTCAATTTGGGCTTCCTTGATTGGCAGAGCATACTGGGTAACCCCTTCTGGGGCACAGGAGATTTAACAGGGTCCTGGTCAGGATGAAATGCTTTTTGAGAGATACAGGAGTTTGAGGGCTTTAACCTTAGAGAAAATAGTCTATGTCTGCAATAAAAAGGTTTATTTCTATTCAGGCCAGCCTTGTGCCTGTGCCTCACTGTTTTGGGTGGAAAAATTAAATTACTAGCTTTTCATTTTGGTTATGAGTTTGCCATTAGATTTCTTGATCTTTTGCAGTATGACATCCGTTTTCTCTTTTTTATAACAATGAAAACAAATATTTTGAAAACATTTGCCTCTAAGCCAAGCACTTCAACACATTGATTATTTTCACTTTTCACCATTTCTCTTGCAGGCATTATCCATATGTGTTCCTCCTCCTCTTTAAATTTTGTCTTTTCTTTATACTACTATAAAATATTTCTATCTTGTTTTCATAATTGTTACTTATATAGGCTGTATATAATACTCACTTTAGTCAATATACCATAATTGTCAGTTTTCTATTTTATGTTTGAGAAGTTTTAAGAATTTTATTTATTTATTTAGAAATGGTATTTCACTATGTTATTCAAGTGGGGCTCAAATTTATTCCTCCAGTCATAACTTCCTATCACAGCTTTTTAAGATATGATTCACATATTGTGTAATTCACCCACTTAAAATATACAATTTGCTTAGGCATAGTGGTATATGTCTTGTAGTCTCAGCATTCTTTTTTTTTTTTTTTTGTCTTTTTCCTTTTTATCGGTACCAGGGATCGAACTCACGACTGCCTGCTTGCAAGGCAGGTGCTTATGCCGCTGAGCTAAATCCCCAGCCCCTAGTCTCAGCATTCTAGAAGGTCAAGGCAGGAGGATTGCAAGTTTGTGTCTAGTCTTGGGAATTCATCATCTTAGCCCCTGTCTCTCTGTCTCTTTTTTTTTTTTTTGTACCGGGGATCGAACTCATGACCTCGTGCTTGCCAGGCAGGCACTTACGCCGCCACTGAGCTAAATCCTCTTTTCTTTTCTTTTTTTTTCTTGGTAAGCCCCTGTCTCAAAATAAATGAAACAGGGGTAGAGATGTAGCACAGTGTAAAGACCCAGAGTTTAATCACCAATTCCACACATACTTACCAAGTATACCATTCAGTGATTTTTATTTAGTATATTCACAATCATTACCACAATCAATTAGAACATTTTCAACATTCCATATACGGTGGCAGTTACTCCTCATTTCCTCCAACCAACCCTCCGAGTTCTGGGCAGTTACTAACCTACTTTGAGTTTCTGTAGCTCTGCCTATTCTGAATATTTCATATAAATGCTATATAATGTGTGGTCTTTTTCCCATTAGAAAAATGTGGTAAGTTGCACATAACATTTACCATTTTAAGCATTCCATACTGTTTTAGTTACTTGTCTTGTTGCAGAGAGAAAATACTGGACACGTAAATGTAAAGGGGGAGGGTTTATTTTGGATCACAGTTGTAGAGACTTTACTTTATAGTTGGCTGTCTGTTAGGGGAGAGTGGCATGCAGAGGGCATCACAGAGCAGAAACAGTTCATAGTGGGCAGAAGGCAGCAAGAGCAATGAAGCAGTGAACGGGCAGCAGCCCTCTGTCCGTCCCTTACGGTCTGTTCAGGCGGTACCCCGTAGGGCAGGTAGCGCTCACACCCAGAGTGGGCCTTCCTGTGGTCCACACCCAGAGCTGTGCCAGACCAATCAGTGGGCTGGTGTAGTAATCACACACGCCTAATCCAAGCGTCACATGCTACAGATGCAGCTACCTCTGAAAGGCCCCATCTGACCACATGAAGCTGTAGGAGACCATCTAGACACAAACCGTAACAGATGTGTTCATATTCTTGTGCAAATACCATGAACATGCCACTCCAGAACTCTTTAATCTTCTCAAACCCATAACTCTCTGTTGTTCTCTAGTCTCTAGCAACTCCAGTCTACTTTTAGTCTCTGTGAATCTGAGTATGCTAGTAACCTTGTGTAAGTGGATCCACGCAGTATTTGTCCTTTTATAACTGGCTTATTTCACTTAGCATGGTGTCCTTCGGGTTTAGCCATGTTGTAACACAAGTCAGAATTCTATTCCTTTTTACTGCTGAATAATATTCCATCGTATGTATATACCACATTTTGTTTATGTGCCCATCAGTTGATGAACATTTGGGTTTACATATTTTGGTTATTATAAATAATGCAGTTACATATGTTCATTGGCAATTTTTTCATGTGGACACACGTTCTCGTTTCTCTTGAGTATACCTGTGAATCAGATTTCAGAGATGTACATACAACTTTTTCTTTAACATATTTCTTTACACGAAATGTCTTGAGATTATTAAGTCAAAGATTAAAGCGCCTTCTATAAATCCTATAAATGTGTACAATTTTCATGTATGAGTTTAAATTGAATAAGAAAAACACTTTTATGGCATGTCGCCTGATGTCTCCATTGCCCAAATTGTTTTTCTCAAGAGTTCTTAAATATATAATACCTTCAAACATATGATGATCTGGTTTCACTGTAACCTTCTCAGCGGTGGATACTATTCTGTTCAAGATTCATGTTAATTTAAATGTGAAAATTTACTTTTACTGTTTTGACATGGCATTTTGGGTTATTGGCTGCTGGTCTTTTGAAGATTAATTCTCTAGGTGAAAACCATTTGAGCTAATATTTGAGTCTTACTTGGATAGGGTGCTTTTGACTGCTGCCTACAAATGCCTTTGAATATTGCAGATGCTGTGATGGTGGCAAGGAGAGTGTTCCTCTTTACCTAGTTCTGAGGAGCAGCTCTTTGCAGGAGTTAGTCAAAGAGCTCTGGCTCTCACGAGCACAGCAGGTATGAGCCCTGGGGGACTTTTGGAAGTCTTTCTCCTGACTTGGAATTTCATAATCATTCTTTGAGGCTGAAAGGAGACCTCCTCTTTCAGTTCTGTTATCATGTGTGTGGTCCCTGGCTGGCCCCATGTACTGGTTGGTACCACGTCAACCAAATGCAGCAGGGACATAGGGTATGACTACCTCACCCTTCTCCCTCGAGGCAGAAAGCCCTGGAGACTATCAGTCTTTCCTTCTGCAGTCTCCTCCTGAATTCTGTCTTCCTCAAGGCCTAGTCCGCATACCTTAAGAATTGAGGTTCAAAAAAAAAAAAAAAAAAAAAAAACTGAGGTTCACAGAGGTGGGGATGTGCCTCAGTGGTAGCTCATGTGCTCAGCATGTGTGAGGCCCTGCATTGATCCCCAGTACCATAAATAACAAAATGAAGACAATTTATGCATGAATGTTCATAGCAGTGTTATTTATAATTTCCAGAAAGTGAATATATATATATATACATCTGATGAAATATTTTGGGCTAGAGATGTAACTAGGTGGGGAGCACCTGCCTATCTTGCTCTAGAATGTGCAATTGATCCCCAGCACTACACAGATAAATTGTGATTTATATTTATTGTGCCCCTACTATGTTCCATGTTCCCTGTTTCATGTCATACGTTACTAGGTCATTTAATGTTACTACATGCTGTAAGGAGGTATGTCTTTTTATGCCTACTCACCTTATGAATGACTAACCTGAGAAATATGCCCTCGATCACAGAGGGGTGGGGACCACCCCAGCCTATGAGATTAAAATACATGCCCTTAACCAATGGACTATGCTGTTTCCTTTTTTCAGTGAGCAGTTTTGATGTCATCCATCCCCTCCACTGTTCCCAGAGTGATCTGTCACAACTACTTCTGTTGAAAAGCCCTACAGAAAAGCCCCACATTAGAGAAAATGAAAGGACTCTCGCTTGCTGGTCTTCTAGCATTTACCCTCACTGTACCCCTGGCCCTTGCAAGCTATTTGCGAGGCCTCAGTCCTCCCTCTTACCAGGCCCTTTCCTTCACTTTCCCAGGTCCATCCCTTTCCCTCTTCACCATTATTAGTTCTGCATCTGGCTTGCCAGGTGTAGTTTTTGCTAACATTTAATTGGACCCTAGCTGCCTACAGTATTTGCAGGTTTTTGGCCTGCTGGCTTCTCGAGGGCAAAGACTCCATCTTGCTTATTTCCGTCCCAGCCTAGCACCATGCATGGCAGGGAGAGGGCTCTCTGTTTAAGGGTGCAAGTTGTTTATTGTGTGGTGCTGGGGATGAAATCTAGGGGCTTACGCAGGCTAGGCCAGCACTGGATCACTGAGCCACATCCCCAGCCTTTTAGTTCAAACTGTTGATTGTTCTGAACTAGGAAATCTTTGAATGGCTTTACATATTCTCCTTCCCCAAGGAATGGTATTATTGCCTCAGACACATCTTGGGTCTTCTCATGGAGAGCTGGTGGCCACTGTGGGGACAGTGGGTGAGGTGCACAGCCTTGGAGAGGTGCTGGGGGAAGAAAAAATTGGCAGTAAAGCAGCCTGCACAGAGCAGAGGAGAAGCGGGAAGATAAGGCCTGTGGATGGCCTGGAGCTTATCTAGTCTGCTTAAGCAGGAGCTCTAACCTGAGCACCAGGTCCCAGAGGACCTTTTATCTTTCCAGTCAACTGGCCCATCTGCCTGACAAGAGAGAGCAGCAGCCTGCTAGGCTGGAACAACTGCTGGCAACCTTCCTCCAGGCCCCCACTCCTGCAGCATCCCCCTTGCACATTTCTAACCCAGCCCTCCATCATTTACTCCATGCATAAGACATTCCATTAAGAACAAAGCAGAGAATACATCAAACCAGCAGGCTTTGCTTCTGGAGAACACACCCCAGATGCATTTTAAATCTGTGGATTCCCCTTAAGGGAATTCCAGTTAAAAAAGAACTTGGGTCAGCAGCCTCAGGCCTGTGTGGCTAACAAGCTGCTGTTTTCTCTGTTGTTCGGCAGCCTGAAGGGCTCTTTGTTTGTGGGGAGGAGGATGCGGTACCCTAATGAGGCCAGGGTGTGGAGTCCTGGCTCACACAGAGCTGCCTTCAGAACCAAGCTCTCCCTGCTGGAGAGTAAGTGGTGAGTTTGTGGGTTTGTCGGTCTTTGAAGAAAACAGGACATGAAAAAAGAGGGGGAAACTAACCATGGCATTCTGGATTGGATCCTTGGCACAAAAGGACATTGGAAAAAAACTGAAGAAATTCAACTTAACATTTGTAGTTTAGATAATAGTACTTATACTAATTAATGTTCACTTTTTAGTTTTGACATGTGCAGTGTAAAATGCTAACATGAAAGAAACTAGGAAAGTGTGAGGGAACTGTCTGTATTATCTTTTACAACTTTTTAGTAAATCTAAAGTAGTTCCAAAATAAAAAAAGGCTATTCATTAAAAAAAAAAAAAAAAAAAACAGGGGAACAAAGTCAATGCAATGTCTGATTTAACCTGATCTTTTCACTAAACTGCTCTTTTATACTTCTTAAACTGTGATCTGCCTTCACTTGCAAATTCAGAGAGATGGCTGCATGTAGACCCTCTAAACCAATCTACTGTGGGGACCAGTGTCTTCTTTGCCCCCACAGCTGTCTGGGGAACAGGTGGAGGTCCAAGGCCAGCTCTCCTAGAAAGATTTGGGTCATGTGATTGGCAGTACCCCTCCCTCCTGGCTGTGCTCTGCTGGGCTGGTCACCTACTAGGTTTCAATGACTTTACCAGTAAGAAACAGAGAACTTTGCTGGAACTAATACTTTGCTGATGTATATAAAGGACCTGACCTAGATGCCTAGGGAGTTAGCCAGTGATAGAGCACTTGCCTGGCTTGCACCAGGCCCTGGAGTCCATCTGTAGCAAGCAGAGGGGGAAGAATGTGTTCAGACCAAAAGTTGTGTGCTTGGTAAACGGTGGTTTTATTCTCCATTCTGTTTGAAAGTGAAAAGTGCACTCATTCCTTGAAGATCTGAGATCTGCAGTTCAGCAGTGGACAAGGAGCTGCTGTGGGGACTAGCAGCAATACTGTGTGGCCTCCTCCTCCAGGGACCAGGAAGCATGGCTTTTTCCTAGCTGGTTCTAAGCCCTCGTTTTAACATTTAGGTTTTCACTGGGCATGGTGGCTCACGCCTGTAATCATAGCACTTGAGAGGCTGAGGAAGGAGAACTGGTTGTGAGTTCAAGATCAGCCTGGGCTACAAAGTGAGCTCAAGGCCAGCCTGCATAGTGAGACCTTGTTCAAAAAAAAAAAAAAAAATTAGATTCTCAAGGAAATTGTGTTGTAGCTGCTTTTTGCAAGTGAGCAAGTCAAGTTTGGAGGCTTCCTTCCCCAAGGGGAGCCACTTGTGGCTTCTGGACATGGAACTCTCCTGACTCAGAAACCCCAAAATTCTAAAAGATGGAGACACTGTGAAGCTCTAAGGACACTGAATCTGGTCAGGTTTGCTTGTATGTGGCTGTTTACCTGAAGGTGGCAGTGGTGACACAGGAATGCTGAAGGAGGGGCATGGAGGGCAAGGCGGTGGCAGAGAGCCTGCCTTTCAGAACAACAACAATAACAACAGAAGTAACAGCCATCATCATGGCTTCTGGAGGAGCGGCATCTGGCTTAGGAGCTCTGTCAGGTGTTTTCTATGTTACCGAGTTTATTCTCAGGCAACTGTGTGAGAGAAGTCTATTACTGCTTATTGTAGGTGTGGGAAAGGCCTGGAGAAGTCAGGCCATTGCCTTGAGGATACACCGAACAGTACAGTAATTGACAGGAGGAGGACTCAACCAAGTCTGAGTTCACTTACCCTGCCCGTAGCTTCCACTGTGATGTGCATAAATGATGTGCATTATTCATTTCTAAACTGCACAGTGCCTGCTACCCAGGGCCTCTGAAGGGCTCACAGTCATAATTTCACTTCCTAAGGGTCCTTGGCAGCATAAGGTCAGGCCTCTGGGATGCATCTTCATGTTCTAACAGCTTAAAGTTTCAGTAGGGGACCAAGAATGTACTCATGACTCATAGCCAGTAAGGTGAAGGACCTCTCAGAACAGTGTTAAAATAGTCTGCAAAGCTCTGCCACCTCATAGACTGTGTGTGCCCTCAGGTGCTGTAGTGCATCAGAGGGCATCTCACAGGGTGCAGGCAAGAGGTTCTGTGGAAAAGACACTGGAGAGTTAAGTGTGAACTGGTAGCCTGGAGTGGAGGCTTCCAGACCAGGGAACTTCCTCAGCTGACTTTCTCAGGTGTACAGAGTTCTTTGGATCTTTGTATGTTCCTGGTGAGATGAGAACATAAACGGACCTCCTCTCATCTTTGTGTGTGCCCATGGTGTTAGATTGGGTTTTGTAAAAGTTGCCTTCAGCCTAAGGATGCCTGGTTTTACCATATCTACCCAACAGAGTACTTAGGAATTCTAGCCAGAGCAATTAGGGAAGGAGCCAATATAAAAGCCTCCAAATGGGGAGGAAGAAATAAAATTATCTCTGTATACAGATGACATGACTTTATATGTAGAAGACACTAAAGATGCCACAAAACAAGTTAGAGCTATTAAATAAATTTAGCAAAGTTGTAGGATACAGACAGAATCAGTACTTAAAAAATAAGATATGCCTCTGAGTAATTGATTTGAAGATAACAATATGCAATGTATATGCCATTGTTACCCCTAACTATCATGTTTGGAATTCTGGGGTTTTTTTCTCTTCAAAATAAAGTAGATTTGAATACCTGGCAAGTGCAAGGTCATGAGTTCAATCCCCATACCAAAAAAAAAAAGAATAAAATACCTAAGAATTAACCAATGGTGCAAAACACTTGTGCACGGCAAACTAAAATGTATTGCTAAAAGAAGCCAGGTATGGTGGCAGGAGGATTGCTTGAGTGCAGGAGTTCAAAGCCCCACTGGGTAACATAATGAGTCCCACTCTAAGAAAACATGTTGCTGGGCTGGGGATTTAGCTCAGCAGCATAAGCGCCTGCCTGACAAGCACAAGGTCATGAATTGAATCCCCAGTACCAAAAAAAGAAAAGTTGCTGAAAGACATTTAAAATGATAAAGAACTGGAGAGACATCCTATATTTAGCAAGGAGAAGAACTAGTATTGAGATGGTATATTGCCCAAAGTGACTTACAGATATTATATAATCCCATTCAAAATTCCACTGACATTTTTTTTTTTACAGAAATAGAAAAAAAATCTACCCTAAAATTCACATGAGACCTCAAAGGACTCTAAGAAAACAAAACTACTCTGAAAGAGAACGAAGTTGTAGGATTCACACTTCTTAATTTCAAAGTTTACTACAAAATTGAGGGCATCTGTTGAGCACAGTGATACATACTTATAAACTCTCCACCCTGTGAGGCTAAGGCATGAGGATTACAAATTTAAGCTCAGCATTGAAAACTTAGTGACATACTGAGATCCTGTTTCGATTAAAAAAAAAAAAAAAGACTTTTAAAAAAGGGCCAGAAATGTACCTCAGTGTAAAGGTCCCGGGTTCAGTGCCCAGTACTGGAAAAACAAATAAAAACCCGAAGGTAAATAGATTTAAAAAAAAAAAAAACCCTTAAGGCATTCAGAACAATGTGGATGCTGACATAAGGGGTGACTTGCATGCAACAGAATAAAAGAGGGCCCAGAAAGAGACCATTCAAAACAGTCAGTGGATTTTCAACAAATGTGTCATTTGTTGGAGAAAGAACCATCTTTTTGACAAATGATACTGGGAAAATCTGACATACACATGCAAAAATGATAACATTAGGACCTATTTTACACACATACAAAAATTAACTTTGGACAAAGACATAGGTATAAGAATATAAACTATTGAGAATCTGAGAAGAAAACAGGAGGAGAACTTCTTGACATTGGATTTAGCAAGAATTTCTTGAGTATGACACCAATCTCACAAGCAACATAAGAATAATAGATAAATAGCACTTAGTTAATACTAAAAACATTTGGGCATCAAAGGACACTAGGCGTGGTGGCACATGCCTATAATCCCAGCACTCAGCAGGCTGAAGCAGGAAGATCACTATGAGTTTGAAGCCAGCCTGGGCTATGTGGTGAGCTCAAGGCTGATCTGAACTATAGAGGGGTGGGAGAAAGGACATGTATCATCTAGAAAGTAAAGAGACAACTCACAGAATGAGAAAAATTATTTTCAAAATATTTAATAAGGGATTAGTATTCAGAATATATAAAGAACTATCATGGCAACAAAAACTATCCGATTAAAATAATAGGCAAAGGATTTTAATAGCTATTACTCCAAAGAAGATGTACAATAAACACATGAAATGATAGTATCACACATCTTTAAAGAAATTCAAATGGAAACCACAATGAGATGCCACTTCATACCTGGTAGACCAGGAGGATGTAATTGATGGTACCAATATTTGATCTCAAGCTTATTCTCTCTCTCCCTCTCTCTCTTTAACACTTTTTTTCTTTTTTCTTTCTTTCTTTCTTTCTTTTTTTTTTTTTTTTGGTACCAAGGATCAAACTCATGATCTCACACTTGCCAGGCAGGTGCTTAAGCCACTGAGTTAAATCCCCAGCTCTTTAACATTTTCTTAGACAGGGTCTTACTCCAATTCAGACTGGCCTTGAACTCACTATATAGAATGGACTGGCCCCAAACTCTCAGCGATCCTCCTGCCTCAGCCTCCCAACTGCTGGGATTCTAGGCAAGTGCCACCACACCCACCCAGCATGGTTGTCTCTAAAGCTTAGGCATTTACATGATATTTTTCTGGGCACTTGCAAAGCTTGAGTTCAGATGTGAAGTTGATTATCTTTGACTTTTGAAACTGCCCTGTCCTAAGTCTATTCATGGGAGGGATCCCATCACCACCATTTTAACAATAGCGTAATATAACCCACACTTCCACTGATGCTCAAATGATAAAATAAATGACCTCTGTATAAGCTAGAAGTGTCCTTGTTCTGCTGGATGCAGCTACTGGATGCTTTTTATATAACACACTAGCATTCACACATCCAAACAAAAGCTGTACTTAGAAGCAGTGACAACACACTCCAAGAATATAGCTGTTGCTCAAAATGTGTGCAGCAGCCTTCAGTCTGCATTTAAAAAAGAGCTTCAGTGTTTTAATTATCACTTTTTTTTTAACCAGAAGGATCAGTCCCCATATTTTTCACCCTTTTTACTCATCACACATGGCGCTCATAGACCTCTGACCACCATCACAAAACCAACTCACCCACAAATGATGAGACTGTACCTTCTGATGAATGAGATGCAAGGCAGTAGATTGCACAGGGGGCTGGGAAATCATCTGAGATTTGGAGTGATCTTAGTTAAAAGTCCTCAGATGGTATCAATCTGGCAGGTGCAGATGCAGGATTTGATCCTTGCCTACAAAATGAGGAAGAGCAGAGAGAGCACTTCAGCAATGAGCAAGAGCCAGATGGATCCCAGATGCCCTAGAGATGTCTCTCCCTACCCAAGTTACAGGTCAGGAAGCAGCAGGCCTGGGCTTCTGGGGAGATCAGAGCCATGCAGGTGAGGCAGACCCATGAGGGCCAAGGCTGGGAAAGGTAGGGGTAGGAGCGGGCACCCAGAAAGAAGGATGTGAGGCACCAGTCAGCTTGGAGTAGAGAAAAGCAAGACTGATGATAGACATTCCTGGAAAGTTGAGGGAACAGGCCCAGAATGGCTCCTAAAACAACAGGGTGCTCTGTGGCCAGGGGCTTTTGTCCAGAAATAGGATTAGCCCAGTCGGTACAGAGGCCTTGGCATGAAATAGCCTGTGCGTTTAGCCCCTGCTCTTCCTGCCACACCTGGCTGTCTCTGAACACCCCTCCCTTCAAAAGGGTGACTCACTAACCAGGCCACACACAGTAAAAGGTATGTCTGCTACGTCACCCTGGCAGTCTTCTCCACAGGATGCTCGTCCTGAGGCCAGAGTCTTGCCTGCAGGCCTGCACTTGTGACCCTTTCGGGCTAGTAAGGGGAGAGGCCAGCTGGTCAGGGGCCGTCAAGTGCTAGTTATCATCCCCTTCACAGAATTCAGGCTGTGACATACTGAGATTGCTCTTTGGTAGGACCCCAAGGGACACAGTCTTGGGAGGCTTAATAGAGGAAATATTAAATCAATGAAACCTCATTTCCAAGTTCAGTTTAGCAGCAGAATCCATTAACCTTATATTCACCCTCTCCCTTCCTCTAATAATACCAGCAAGGGGTTCAAAGGCATGATAACTTATCCTCAGGGTCAGTATGTTCTATTCAATTACTGGGGTTCTGAGTTTTCAAACTAGAAGATATATATTCATTTTGATTATAAGGAATCAACCCAAAAAGAACACTTCTTTCTTTTCATTTTGCTAGAATGCCACACAAACAGAACTGTGGATATTGGGCTGTGCTGAGATAGATGAGGGAAGAAAGGCTGGCAGAGCAGCTCAAATCAATTCTTATTTTTCTCTTCATAAAAGAATTTCCAGCAAATGGGAACAAAGTTGTGTCTGATTGGAACTGAGGTCACTCACTGGGAGCTCCCTCACATGCTCAGGTCCCCAGGCCAGAGGAAAGTGAAGTTCAGTCTCATTTCGTTTATCACATAAATTGTCAAATTCTTCAATAAAACCTGGTACAATAGCAGAAACACAGTATTTCACAGACCAAGTCATTCCCAACAGCTAGTTCTCTGGGATGGGTAAAGACGAAGACATCCATGACCCTGGTTGCAAAATGCTGAGCCCTTTGGTGATGTGCTAACAACCAGAACTGGGCTGGGGTGCTCAGATACAGCACCCTTAAACCTTCAGTGCGGGAGTAGCATATCATCCTAATGCTGTTGTCGTGGCATTTTCTCCATCCAGAAAAGGCCACCTCCTGCCTGGTATAGGACAAGGGTGAGAATGACTGAAGCCTTGATTGACAGCAGTGATAGTACAGTTTTGTAGTGTTCTCCCCAGCATATTTTTGCTGCCTAGCCACCCATTCCATACAATCTGAAACCTAAGGCAGTCCTGCTCAGAGGAGCTTCACAATCCAGTGGCTTGGTTTCTTAGCTGCTGCTTTTAACACTTCGATGTTAAATATAGTGACTTCAGAAGTAGCCAACACCAGAAAGCAAAATAGGGCATTTTGTATTCAGGAATATCTTTTTAGTGAGAGTGGATGTCTTAGTTACTTTTATTGTTTATAAGACAAAATACCTGACACCTAAAGTTAGAGAGGGAAAGGTTTATTTAGCTCATAGTTTGTAGAGGTTTCAGTCTGTAATCAGCGGACTCCGAGGCAGGGTGGCAAGGCAGAGGAGCATTACAGAGGAAAACCAGTTCATTGCAAGCAAAAAACAGCAAAATCAAGCAAGCAAGAGACCGTAACAACTTCTTTTCCTGCTTTTTAGCTAATCCAGGCTACTTAGGGAGAATAGTGCTCACATCCTTAATCTTATTGTGCCCTTGATCCTAGCATTGCACATGAATTAATTCCAGCATTACATATTCTAGATCTAGCCACTTCTGGAAGAGCCACACCTGTGACCACATGAGTCTTTTGGAGGGGGACACTTAAACACAAACCATAACAGTGGAGATAAAAAACAATGCACTTAAATACCTCCCTAACGTCAGGTATGGGTGGGGCCCAGAGGTACCTACACAAAAGTATGGCATTCTGGGGTGCTGCATGCCAGGTGTAGAAAAAGGAAAAGGGTTTTGATGAGTAGGAAGTGCATAGGAGAATATACCTAATAATATGAAATGAACCTTCTGGACTTTTACCTGCTAGTGAGGCACAGTTGGCTTCTACAAAGAAAAAGGTGGAAAGAAAAATCAATTCTATCATTCTACACAGAACCATTACTGCCTCTTGCTTCAGATTCCTAACATGCTTTATGAATGTTAATTGCAGATACTCCCCCTTTCCACTGGAGAGATGAAAATGAATTTCTTATCCTTGCTTTATAGGACATTCTTTTCTATAACTGTTCCCCATCCTTCCTCATCTCCCTTTAAAGGAAGATAACAGGGCTGGAAGAAGGAACGTGAAGTACCATTTGAATAAGTACCATTTGAATACCACCCCCCCACCCTCCCCACCCCACCCAGAGTACTTTGAGGCAGCTGTTTCTACAACTTCAAGGCAAAGTAAAACCACATAGTGCCAATGCCAGTGACTTGATTGATAGGTGCATGTGATAGATGCCCATTCAGCATCCTCAGAGCTAAGAAGAGATTGAGAATTTACTTCCGGGAGTCTGTGTAATGGATAAGGCAGACCGGCAGGCAGTCACAAGACAGTCCAGGCCAGGCTGTAATAGAGCACAACCCAGCCTAGGCATTCTGATACTTGTGCTCTGGTACCAAGTTGTTGCAAAGGAAATAAATGTGATAACCACACTGTGATAATGGATATGTGGATAGCTTGAGACCCTGATTTTTAACCCTTTGCATATATACTCAAACATGAAATTGCTAAATGTTCTGGTAACTTTAATTTTTTGAGAGCCCATTATACTATTTTCCATACTGCTTTTTTTTTTTTTTTTTTTTTTTTACATTCCCAGCAACAATGCAGAAAGATTCTCGGTCTTCAAATCTTCACTATCATTTATTGTTTATGTTGCTGAGGATTGGACCCAGGACCTTCACACTGAATTATATCCATTGCCTTTTTTATTTTATTTTTTATTTTGAGACAGGGTCCACTAAATCACTAAATTATCTAAACTAAGCTTGAATTTGTGATCCTCCTGCCTCAGCCTTCCAGAGTGATGGAAGACAGTGTGACACATGCTACCATGTTCAGCTAACATTTGTTTTGTGTGTTTTTTTTTCAGTGAATATGGGATAGTATCTCATTGTGTTTGGTTTGCATTTTCCTGATGTTTAATGATAATGAAATCTCTCTCCTATATTTATTGGCCATTTTATTTCATTTTTAAAGTAATGTCTGTTCAGATCCTTTCCCCATTTTTTTAATTAGGTAGCTTTTTGTTGTTGGGAGTGTTCTGTATTATTTTGAATATTTGCTTTTTACCATATATATGATTTGAAAGATTTTCTCCATTTTGTAGATTATATTTTCACTCTGCTATTTGAGTCCTTTAATGTGCAGAAATTTTTTAATTTAGATGTAGTTCAGTCTCTGTTTTTTGTGTTCTGTGCCTTTGGTGTTATATCCATGAAATCATTGCCAGGTCCAATGCCATGAAGTTTTCTCCCTAAGTTTTTTTGTAAGAGTTTTATAGTTTTTTCTTTTAAGTTTATGTCTTTTGGAGTTAGTTTTTGTACATGGTGTAAGGTAAGGGTCCAACTTCATTTTTTTGCATGTAGTGAGCCAATTTTTTTCAGCACAGTTTGTTGAAAGAATTGTCCTTTCCCCATTGAATGGTCAGAAGATTGTTTTGTGAATGAAATAAAACAGTGTTCATAACGCATGCAACACCATTGTGTTAGCTCTCTGTCACTGTGACATATACCTGAGATAAACAGCTTATAAGAGGAAAGTTTATTTTTGGCTCATGGTTACATAGGCTTTAGTTCATGGCCAGTTGACTCCATTGGTGGGAAGCATGAGATAGAGCAAAGCTGCTTTCCTCATTGCTACCAGAAAGCAAAGGAAGGGAGGTCAAGGCTCCAATACCCACTGTACAGATTTGCTCCTGGTAATCTCACTTCTGCCCATGAGGCTCCACCTCTAAAGCCTTCACCATCTCCCAGTAGCACCACAGGCTGGTAACTAAAAATTTGGGTGACATTTAAGAGCCAAATCAGAATACCATACTGGAGTTGTTTGCTAAATGATGCTTCTCCCATAACAGCATCATTGGTGGTTTAGCGATAGAATTCTTGCCTGCTATGAAATGAAGCTTCCTCTTCCTCCTCTTTTCTGAGATGTTTTTAGCTATTGCAGTTGATTTTTTTTATATGGGAGATTGAACCAAGGGGTACATTACCACTGAGATATATCCCCAGCTTCTTTAAAGAAGTTGTTTTTGTTTTCTTTTTTTTTTTTTTTTTGTCTTTTTCCTTTTTATCGGTACCAGGGATCGAACTCATGACTGCCTGCTTGCAAGGCAGGCACTTATGCCGCTGAGCTAAATCCCCAGCCCCTGTTTTCTTTTTTTTAAGGGATAGGTACTGGGAATCAAGCTCAGGACTGTGTACTTTCCAGGAAGGTGCTATGCTACTGAGCTATATCCCCAGCCCAAACAGTACGATTGTTTTGTTTTAATTTTTTTCCTTGAGACAGGGTCTCACTGTGTAATTCAGGCTGGCCTTGAACTAATTGTGTAGCCCAGTCTGGTCTTGAACTCACAGCAGTCCTCCTGCTTCAGCCTCCCCAGTGCTGGGATTATAGGCTGGCAATACCTGCACCAAACTTACTTTTTTTTTTTTTTTTTTTGAGACAGGGTCTCACTAAGTTGTCCAGGTTGGCCAACTTGTAAATTTGTAGTCCATCTGCCTCAGCCTCCTGAGTAGCTGGTATTACGCTGCCACCCCTGCCTAAAGTTGAGTTTTAGCAATTATAGCAGCAAATACCTTCAGAGGACCACCTGAATATTAGGCTATATTTTGAATGTTTTATATATTAATCCATTTAATGTTCCTTACAATGCTATTGGGGTAGCTACTGTATATTTCACTCAGTTTGGCACCTAAAGGTACTATATTACTAAAGTTAAGTAATTTTCCCAAGGCCACACAACTAGTAAGTGGTTGAGCCTGATTCAGACCTAGATGGTTTGGTCCATAGTCTGTGGGCTTTTACATGTTGGATGACTGTGATGGCTCAGGCATATGATGAGCTTTCCTGTTTGGCACTGGAAAACGACAGCCCATTCTATGATGTCAGTGCATAGTTCTTCCTTAAGTATTGTCTTGTGAAAATAGCATCCCCAGATCAGCTCTGTTGGCTCAGCCCATCTGTTTGGGCAGAGAAGGTAGAGGTTCTGGTCATTTCTCATGTCTTGCCAAGGTCCCTTGTTCCAGGAGAAATACAAACCAGTTTTTCTCTCTGATTTTACAGAAAAGGCAACAGATGGCTCCTTGCAGAGTGAAGACTGGACACTGAACATGGAGATCTGCGACATCATCAATGAGACAGAGGAAGGGTATGTTCCATACCACACTGCTGGGCTGGGGATTTAGCTCAGTAGCATAAGCGCCTGCCTTACAAGCGCACGGTCGTGAGTTCAATCCCTGGTACCGATAAAAAAACAAAACAAAACAAACCATACCACGCTGCTCTTGGGGAGCTCTCTTGGCTCTTGGGGTCTACTCAGAACCTGTCAGGACTCAAGGGTGGCAGGTTTGTTTTGTTTTCTTTTTAATTTATTCACTGTAACATTTAATAAACTGGCACTCTTTTTTTGGTACTGGGGTTCAAACTCATGACCTTGTGCTTGCCAGGCAGGCGCTTATGCCTACTGAGCTAAATCCCTGGCCCCAGCTGGCACTCTTGATGATTTGTTTTCTTCCTATCTTTCTCTTTCCCCCAATAGCAGTCTTGAGTTGAAGCAGTGACAATCTCTTGTTAACTACCTGCCTTGAATCCCAGGTGGAGGCTAATTGGTTACCTGGCTCCCAGTGGCCATTCATTTCTACAGCCAAATTGTCACCTCTTCCCACTTTTTCTCCCTGGCCCCTACCTTCCCTTCATAGACATTCACCTGGTTTGTTGGACAAGAGCCCCAGGAGTAGGATACTACAGTGCTCATGGAGAGAGGACCAAGTCACACGAGTTGGGGAGCGAGAAAGGGACACGTAGCACAGCACAACTGTTCGTTCATTTTTTAGCTTATGGCCTCTTGCAATTCTGGCCCATCGATCTGTTATTATGGTCATCATTTACTGTGTCTTTTTCTACATGATAGCTTTACTGTATACATATTTCTTTGGAACTGGTCTGTATAAACACTGTGTTTACTGTCACTGTGCCCTGTTAAACCCCCGAGTAATAAAGAAAACAGCTGAGGCTCAGACATGGCCACACGCTGGCCTTGATGGATATGAAGTGACTGCCTTGTTGCAGGCCCTGTTGTGTGTATGGAGCAAGGCAGATGCCCTTCCTTCTGAGAGATGCCAGTCCAGGTTAGGGAGGCAAACTGTGAACTAGATAATTAAAACAATAAGCTGGTCAGATAGGGACAGTTTTTCTGTGGAGGGAGCAGTGAGACAGAAGGTTGGGAATTAGCAATTTTAAACAGAGTAGTAAAGGAAAATCTCTTAAAGAAGGTGACCTTGAACAAAGACTTGAAGAAGTGAAGAGTGAAGACTGTTCAAAATAAGAACTGTCCAGGTGGAAGAAACAGCAAGCTGGGAAGTCCTGGGACAGAGGGTATTGGTATGTTTGGTGCCCAGGGTCCCAAAGTAGAGTGACAAGAGATAAAGGTACCTGGAGATAAGGTCAGAGATGTGGCGGGGATCTGGAAATACAGGGTTGCTTAGTTACTGTTCTTGTTGCTAAGACAAGATATCCAACACCCAAAGTTCAAGAAGGAAAGGTTTATTTAGCTTACAGTTTGTAGAGGTTTCAGTCCCTAATCAATTGGCTCCAAGGCAGGGTGGCACATGGCAGAGGGAACAGTTCATGGCAGTAGAAGACAGCAAAAGCAACCAAAAGAATGAGACAGACCTCCTTCTGTGCCTTATATTATGTCCAGTCTTCCAGTATTATGGTGGTACCAATCCAATCAGGTGACTGATCCAGCAATCACCCACTCTTAATCGCAACACTGCTGTATGAATCAGTCACACGCTCTAGATTCAGGCACCTCTGAAAAAATACTATGACTGCGTGAGGTGTTGGGGGAATATCTAGACACAAACAGTTATAGCCTCGTGGGCACCAAGGTAACTGTAGCTTCAACTTGAGGAGAGAGGAAGGTACAGAGGACCAGAGCAAGATAGTGGCATGCTCTGACATTAAATGATCACTGTCCACTGTGTTCAGAATGGCCTGGCTGCTGGCTGGCCAAGAGCAGCCAAAGCAGCGGATTGTTACATCAACTGTCCTGGTATGAGGTGATGGTGGGCTTGTCCAAGATAGTGGTGGGGGAAGGAGGGAGAGAGATGTCATTGCCTGCTGGCAAGGTTCAGAAGGTGGCAACTGTGGAATCTGCTGATGTAGGATGTCAGCAGAGTCAGAATAACTATAAGGTTTGGGGCCTAAAGAGCCAAGGGAGGAGCTGCTGCTTCTTGAGGTAGAGCAGAGTGAGGACAAGAACCAGGACTAGATCTGAGCTTCCAGTTCAGTCCCCAGAAAGATGCTCCTCTGGTGACAGCACAAATGACTCTGGAGTTGGGTAGTCTTCTCTGACCCATCTTTATACTAGGCTCGGCCTGGCCTCTTTTCTTCATACTTTCCTGGATTCTTTTCTTCCTCGCATTCCTCTCAGATGCCGCTCATTTGCTTGTTAATTCAGCTCATTTGGCTTCTGCAGGGAGAGGGGTAGCCTCCTAGGATGGCAGGGTGAATGTGCCAGGCCCCCATGGAAGCTGACCAGCAAACACTGGCTGGGCCTGTCACTGAGGCCTGTACTCAATGCCGTGGGCACAGAGAGCAAGGCAGGTACAGCTGCTTCCCGGAGGGACTGGCTTCAGGCTGGGAAGCTTGCAGGAAGAGAAGTATGCCTCATAGCTCAGGGCGGCATGAAAGAGACCCACTAGTTGGGGGATACACAGGGCATTGCTCAAATACCTATATGACTTGAGGGCTGGAGGTCCAGAAACCCTGAAATCTCCTTCCAAAGTCCACCAAGTCTGGTAAGCGGTTTTCTCAGCACTTTGAAGAATACGTGGTCACCCTTTTCCCTGCTATTCATGTGCTTTGAGTAATTCTTGAGGGATTTATGTGTGTGTTTCTTCTGTTAGGTGATTGTCTAAATTTCTTCCCTAATTTTCTTTCGAAAAACTCAAAAGTTGGGCTCCTGGTAGGGTAACCCTGTCCAATAATTCGCAGCCCTTGCTGAGGGGCTTTTGGCCGTCTATTTCCCTGGCCGATCTGTTTCTCTGGCCATCTCTTTTCCCTGGCCCATCTCTTTCTCCAAGTGATTCCCGTCATTCACTAGATCTTGATTTAAATTTCATTTTCCTGATCTCTTCCCTCTGTTACATGATTTCACAGTACACAGTCTTGGGGCTGGGGATTTAGCTCAGTGGCATAACTGCCTGCCTTGCAAGCATGTGGTCGTGAGTTCGATCCCTGGTACCGGTAAAAATACAAAAAATACAAAAACAAACAAACAAACAAACACAGTACACAGTCTCACACTGAGGCTCATCTGTGTGATATTCTGTTAAGTGTCTGTGTTGCCCTGCAACTCTCTAGTCTGTGAGCTCCATGAGGGCAGGCATTCCATCTGTTTTGCTCACCATTTTATCCCCAGCACCAAGCATGGAATGCACATAATTGGGTCTTGATAAATATTTGTTAAGTAAGTGAATAAATGAATGAAGTCCCAGAAGCCCTCACAATCTGATGAGGAACACAGGCATGTAAACATAATCATAACACAGCATGACAAGGACTGTAAGAGAGGGGGAGAGAGGATGCTGAGAGAAAAACACGGAGAGAGATAGAGGGGCTATATATAGCTACAGAGACAGGGTAACCCATCCAGTTGTCACCAACCAGCCCTGGGGCTACCAGCTGCGAAGCCTTCTTAGAGGAGGTAATACTCAGTGGAGTCTTCTAAGACCTAGAACTCCAGGGCATCAGTCAGGGAAGTAGATGAATAACATGAGGATGGAACCTGGAACTGGGCAGCAGTATATGCAACATGTGCATAGGAAGTATGCATAATTAGATGTGCACAACCTTAGCATCTGCCCAGGTTGGCAGCCTAGATCATTGCTCCCTGTCCTGTTGGCTGTATGTGCTATGCCGTCTCCCTGTGTCTCAGTTTCTCTCTCTCTCTCTCTCTCTCTCTCTCTCTCTCTCTCTCTCTCTCTCTCATTTTGAGACAGGGTCTTGCTATGTAGTTCAGGCTGGCCTTGAACTCACTATGTAACGTAGGTTGGCCTGAATTTGTTCCAGTCCTCCTGTCCTAACCTTCTTTTTTTTTTTTTTTTTTTTTGGTCTTTTTCATTTTTATCGGTACCAGGGATCGAACTCATGACCACCTGCTTGCAAGGCAGGTGCTTATGCCGCTGAGCTAAATCCCCAGCCCCTGTCCTAACCTTCTGATGGAATTACAGACATGTGCCATCATACCCAGCTTCTTTCTTGTTAACACAGGGTCTCTCTATGTAGCACAGACTGTCCTCAAACTTGAGGCAATCCTCTGATTAGAGGTGTGTGCCACGATGCCTGCTACTTTCTTTATTTATAAAGTGGAGCTATCAATAGTAGCTCTCTCACAAGGTTATTGTAAGGTTAAAAGAGCAAATACATTTGTAAAATGGTACATAAATATATTCCACATCTGTGTGTGTTACCTTTCTATTGCTATGGTAAACACCTGAGGTATTCATTTTAAAAAGAAGAAAGGCTTATTTTGACTCACAATTTTGGAGGTTTCAGTGTGTGGTCCATTGACCCATTGGCAGCACATAATAGTAGAGGAGGCCATTCATTTCATGAAGGCTGGGTAGCAAAGAAAGACAAGAAGGGGCTGGGGTCCCTATATCTCCTTCAAGAGCATACCTCCAGTGACCCAACTTCCTTTCCCTGGGCTCCACCTTCTAAAGGTTTTCTACCTCCCAGGATTTCCAGAGGCTGGGGACCAGGCCTTTAGTACGTGGGTCTTTGGGAAGCATTCATCATCCAAACTATGCTGTATAACGAATTTGCTGTTTATCCTTTAACATGCTCATGACGGCGCTGTAATTTGTATGTCTCAGAGCCATAGCCTGAGCTACCAGTGTTATGAGCCACTCACTGATGGGCAGTCATGTGTACACCATCAGTGGTTCAAGTTAGCAGGAATGCGTTAATTATTTCCATTGCCCATGGTTGTCATCATCACTTTGATCTATGGTGTCAGTTACCTGGCCAGTCCTAAGGAATGATCTCTGTGTCCTCACTGTCCTGACCCTGTCTGCCATTCCCTGAGCACTTTGCCATATGCCAGGCCGTGTGCCCAGCTCTAGATTGCATCATCACACACACACACACACACACACACACCAGAAACCACATAAGGTAAGACAGCCTGATTTAGTGACAAGGAAAGTGCAAAGACTGCAGTGCAGTAGGAGGAGAAATGCGGGGTTCAAGTCCAGGCTCGCTTGGCTCCAGCCACTGAAGCACTGCCTGCCCTTGTCATATTTATACAAAGCTTTTTTCTTTTTTTCTTTCTTCTTTTTTTGTACCGGGAATTGAACTCACGATATCATGCTTGCCAAGCAGGTGCTGTGCCACTGAGCTATATCTCTAGCTCCTAAAAAGAGCTTTTTCTGTAGGAGACTGTGAGCACATATTGGTAAGCC
Source organism: Cavia porcellus (assembly GCF_034190915.1). NCBI lineage: Eukaryota > Metazoa > Chordata > Mammalia > Rodentia > Caviidae > Cavia > Cavia porcellus. The sequence goes on from NW_026947515.1 coordinate 20,326,401, forward strand.
ACTCCCAGCTCTCTCCCTGGGCTTTCTCCAGTGTCCAGGTCTGGAGTCACTCCCCACATGAGGAGTGCTGACACCACGGCCTTGTGTGACGGTTCCACACTCAGTAACCATGAGTGTCTTGCTGAATAACACACTCTGGAGTGTTTGAGACCTTGTTTACCAGGGCTCACCCCCAGACCTACCAAACTGGGGCATACACATGTGGATTTGAGAACTGTTCCCCAGGTGATTCTGGTCTGCATCTTTGATGAGGATCTGCTGACCTGAACCATTTTCATAACCATCTCTGATATTCCCCAGCTCACTGAATCTTTGTGTGTGCTTCAGCCTCTGAGCTAGAGGGAAAACTGGTAAATGCAGGAGAGCAAGATCATTGCTAAGGCAGTGAGGTTTGTGGAGGAGGAGCAGCTGTGTGTGTGTAAGATGGGTGGGGATGAAAGAGCTGCTCAGAAAAGCAGTTGAAGAACAAAGAGGTTTCAAGCTACAAGATGAGTGGAGAACTTGCTATGGCTCTCAGAGTTTGGTGCCTCACACATGCCACCCTATCCTTCTAATCCTTGCATGCTCTACCTTGGCCCTCAGTACCTCTGCCCTGTCTGGGCTCCAACTCCAGCCACCTAGGCTGTGGCAGCTCTTCGAAACTTTGCAGTTCCTCTGACCACACTCTGTGCTCCTCTCTGAATCTTCTGTCCTGGGGACACAGCTGACAGCCTGTGGTCTGTCTGGTTGCCCTATACTCCAAAGAACTGTGAGTACTGGGCCCTGATAGAACAAGCCCCGTGAGCTTGGAGACTGTTTCCATTGTCTTCTGTGGATATCCAGGAGGAAAAGAAAGAGGCTGTGCTGGCAGCTGCAGTTCTGGGATGACTGTGTGCTGGCAGATCCCTTGAGAGAAGAAATCAGTTCATGTTCTTGGCAAGAAGCTGCTGACTTTCACCAACTCAGCCCATCAAAGCAGAGAGCCACTCAGGTCCCAGATTTGCGGAAATCAGCATCTGTGCTTGAAAGCTACAACCATTCTGCAAATAGCTTAGCCAAGGCACATCCCTGTTCTGTTAGTCCTTTGACATAGGAGCCAAGAATTCCTGTAGGGTAGTTATATTTCAAATTGGGAATGGTAAATAGGGGGTTTGGGCATTTAAAAAATTTCTTTCAGAAGCTTTTCTTGCCTTCCAACTTATTGTATCTTTTCTCTCTGAATTAGGCTGATTAGCAGAGCTTCCACCTTTCCCTTCCCCTGCGTCCTCTCACACATCTGAAAGGACTTTTTCATTTGATAGAGTAAAAACATTTAGAACTTCAGGAATAGTAAGTCTCAGACTTTCATTCAATCTAGGAAAGACTGAGATACAATGAGATATCTTTAGTGGAAAGCTGGAGCCCACTTGTGACAGCAAAGGACTGGCCTGTAGCCACGTAGGAGTTCTGCTGGAACACAGTGAGATGGGGCATCAAGGGACAGGGCTACATGCCAGGGGCAGCTCTTAGTCCACAACTTTACTGAATTCTTAGGAGAATAAATTTTTAAACCCGTTAGACACAAAAGGTCCATATAGTAGATATGCTTAGAGGGCTGGCTCAGAATCCTAATCTTAGGTGTAATAGTAATTTTAGGAAGAACTCATTCACGGTGCAGACCTTCAGCTTAGGAACAAGTTCTTGAACAAGACCTGTTTGTAACTAAATACTGCTGTAATTCTCCAAGGTTTCCCATGGGAATCTGCATCAGCTATATAAGCTCACAGTACATAAGACCCTTGGGTTTTGAGGAAACTCACTAAAGATTTCTCTGGAATTCCATGGAGTCCAGAAAGAGCAGAGCATCCAGGCCTCAGCATGTATCTGGCCTTTCTGTCTTTCACATCTCTGTTGTGGTTTCTCTAGAAAAACTCTTCAGTGCTCCCATACACTAGTGAGATGATGGTGAACCTTTTAGAGATGAGCACCCAAGGGGTAACCCAAAACCCACTTATTTATCACAAAGTACTAACTCTGAAATTAAAACCAAATACTGAGATTCTAGTTTAGAAAAAAACACACATGTGTTAACATCTTTTTTGTCTTCAAAGAAAAATGACACACATGCCACATGTTTGCCAGCACTTCTCCAGTGATTTAGTTACTATTTTGAGCAAATAACACTGGCATGTGATTCAAAACTCAAAAGGTCTCAAAGAGGTGAGGCAGCCTTGTGAAAAACATCTTTCCTTCTCCCTCAACCACCTGGTTTCCTTCCTGAGAAGAAGCTTTTTTACCAAGTTCTGTTGGCTCCCTCTAGAGATTCTCTTACTGCCACACACACATGCTGTGTAAAGCATTTGTTGTCCTTTTGACATGCAAATAGTAACATCTCTTATGCACTCTTCTACAATGATTTTATGCACTTTGATTTTTGAACCATAACAATGCATAATCCTTTTCTGCAGCTGCATAATATTCCTTTGGGTAGATAAGCCATGATAAAATTGAACCTGTTTCTTTTTGGTGGCCATTCAACTTTTTTCCTCTTTGTTGGTACCAGGAATCACACTTACAATCTCACACTTGCCACGCAGACATTGTGTCACTGAACTATATCCCCAGCCTCTAGTTGTGTTTTCTTATCTTTTACATTTAAAAACATGCTACATGAGCCAGGGGTTTAGCTCAGCGGCGTAAGGGCCTGCTTGGCAAACACAAGGTCGTGAGTTCAATCCCCAGTACCTGAAAAAAAAAAAAAAAAAGAAAAAAAACATGCTGCAGTGAATAGCCTTGTATGTATGCTAGCTGACACAAATTAGAGGTGACGAGGAACCCAAAATGGGACTTGTGAGGATTTTAATATGTCTGTCTGTTTCTCCAGGCCAAAGGATGCCATTCGAGCCCTGAAGAAGCGGCTCAGCGGGAACCGAAACTACAGGGAAGTGATGCTGGCACTGACGGTGAGTGCTGCTCTCCTGTGGTGGGAGACCGGGGAGCCTTACGCTTATGCCCTAGCCACACTCACAGGGTCTTCCCTCTGCCCACATGGTACAGCCTGCAAATTGCTCTGGGCCAGTGCTGCTGGAGTCTTGCAGAACTTTCTGATCACACAGAGTCTCAGGTTTCCCGCTGTCCTTTGAAGCAGGGGTAAATAAACTTCAGTTTGGTAAATGTATACATACTAGTGCGTGGGTGGCACAGTCCTTGGAGAAGCCCAGAGTGGAGGAGCCAGAGGCTGTGGGGAGCCTCTTCCTGCCTGCCAGTCTGCTCTGAGACTCTCGGGGTCAGTTATCTCCTTAGGAAAATGTTGACTTCCACCTGTCTAGTTCTCGCCCCAGACTATGGTAAGCTTTTCAGATGTTGATGTTTATAACTACTTTCCCAAGTAGGTTTCATTATATCATAGGGATAAAGAGACTGAGGCTCAGGGAGATGTAGCGGTTGTGCAGTTGTCACAGCTAGTAAGGTACCGAGCTGCGGGTTGCCATCATAAAGTGATCTTTTGTTCAGGTAAAAGCTGAAAATAGCTGCAAAGTTAGCCAAGTGACTCAGGACAAACAGATCAGATTTTTCCCTTCCTAAGATGTCAGAAAATTAAAAGGGAGACTTCAGGTGCTATTTCTGTCTTGAAAGCTAACAGATTTTCAGATGTGGCAAAATCTGGGCGCAGTGTGTTCTCATAATAGAAACTATAACAGGTCAGCATGTCGACTTCTCTGTGGGTTTCAAATAGTGGGTTATTTATCCAAGACCGTCATAACATGCTTCCCTTTAAAGCAGAGTAACCGTTTGTATTTTCTACCCAAGTAAAAATTTGAAACTTAGTAGGAAAATTGTGTATGCCAGGGAATTGGGATTTGAATATTAAAGGAGAAAAGGCTAGTTGAAAAAGAGAGTTGAACATTTTTATTTATTCCTCAGAATTTGAGCCACAGTGTTCCCTAAACCCAGAGTAATGCCCAAAATGTGTAGTTCTCGGTAACTGTCACTGGAAAATAAGCTGTAACATGTCAGGGCATTTTCCTGGTGTTTAACACTTCTCTGTATGCCCAGCTTTGTGGTAACTGTCTTGAAGGAAAATCTGCATTTACTTGCCTTACTACAGCAGGGAATGGTGCATATCATCTACTCTTCCTGATTTCTGTTTCAAACCCAGTGATGCCTTTGGGACAGAGCCATTGCTCCTGCACCCCAGGCCCTGCCTAGCATACTTTGCATGGTCTTGTTTCTGCTCTTTGATGGCTTCCCTTACCCTGTTGGTTGCTCTCAATCCCCCTGCTTGTGGCCCTTCCCTAGTTTCATGTTACCACATAAAGGGTGCTAATATTTATCCAAAGCAGGAGTTAGAAACCCTTAAAGACTATCTACTTGAACTTTCATGTCTATGGTTGAAACTTCTGCTTCTGATTTCCTAGAGACCCCCTACTTCATGGGCTTTGGCTGTATCTCAGAAGATTGTCACTGTATATTTCCTGCCTTAAAACCCACGGGGACAGATTTACCAGGAGCCTTTTTAAAAAGGATGGCCTAAAATGGTCCTTGCCAACCCAAGGAGCACCTCCTACATCACCTGCTTGGATAGGCATTGGCCTGCTCTGTAGCCCATGCACCTCTGGCCAGGGCACACTGACCTGGAACCTGCTGTCTAGGACTGATAGACTTGCTCCATAACGGCCAGAAGGGAGGCCTAGGAGTTGAAGTGGAGCTCCAGGTGCCCTGCCACCTGCCCATGGCCCACCCTTCTGCTTTCAGCCTGCTTCCCTGGCCTTTGCTCTACCCTTTCTACCTATCTCTCATGAAATAAGTGTCCTTCCTGTCACTGGTCTTGGCCCAGCAATTACTACCTGGATCAGGGGGTAGATTTAGAGAATCCTAGAGAAAAGGGAGCCTATAAGCCACTTGAAGGCAGGAAGAACACTCTTTCCTGTAGGTCACTGAGAGAACCTGAATGCTTAGCATCTTCTGGTTACCCAGAATCAGGCATAAGCAGAGGCTAAGAAGTAGAAGTATTTTCTTGGCTAAGTTAAACCAATAGTGACTCAGAGGCCCTGGGGATGGTCAGTTTGGAGCTCTCCTGGGCAAGCTGAGTGGAGTGTGAGATCTCTGGAGGCACAGGCAGCAATGGAGAAGGGAGTGATTCTGGCTGGTGCTAAGCTGCTGGGTGCAGGACAGCCTTACCCTGGCATCCCAGGTTAAGTTATATGGCACCTTTGAGCCTCAGCTTTCTCATCTCTAAAATGGGGTTATACTCTACAGGATTATTTCAAGGAACAAGAGCAGGGACAAAAATATATAGTAGGTGATGCCTGTTGTCTAAGGGGCTCTCAGCTGAGGTCGCTCTTAGAGAAAAGTGATAAGGGGGCCCAGTGCCCTCAGATAAGTGGAAGGATCAGACCTCCTGGGAAGGCTGACTAGAGTTTCTATCCTGCCTTTGACACTGTGCCACAATTTTCACCTAGGCCAGTCTCTTCCTCTTTATAAGCCTCTTAACTTTAAAAAATGAGTAATATGATCTGCTTAAAGAGAACAATCAGTTGTGAGAATAAAATTAATATGAAGTGGAGGGATCTCTCCTAGTACCTGGCATGTAGCCAGCGTTTAGGCAGTGTCACAATTCTAGACTTTCCTGTATTCAGTGCCTTGTGAGGGTCTGAGCCAGCCCTGAGGAATGCCTGTGTAAGCTCTCTGTGGTCAGATGAGTTTCGGCAAATGAGAATAACCAAGGCAGTCAGAACTGTCCTCTGTGGCTGGGGGTGACCTCCAAGGAGACATGTGGCATGGTGTGGAGAGGTGTTTGGAAAGGGCCAGATGAGGTTGGTTCCAGAGAGCTCAGAGGTGAGACACTGTTTAGGATTGGCGAGGCCCTCTCACTTGGACCTCTGAATTCCGTGGTGCCTCCCACCTGTCCTGTGAGAGAGTAAGAAGCTGTTCCTTTACTAAAATGCGTTCAGCAGGCTTATGAAATATAATCTTATAATCGTACTTGTCATTTACTGTACCTCTATTCTGTGCAGGCACTGCTGTGGTGTTTACATATATTTCCTCTAATCTTCCCAACAGTCCAGTGAGGGAAGGCTCATTGTCCCTGTCTTTCAGAAGAGGAAATAGAGACCCAGAGGAACTTGTACTGGCCCATTCGGGGAAGAAATTTCAAACCCACACTGGCTATCTGATCAGAACCCATATGTCAGTTTTTCTGAGCAGCTGAGGCTTGTGTACCTCCCTGACAAAGGAAAAAGAGTAGGGTCTGATCCAAACATGAACTTAAAGCCAAGTAGCAGCTGAGGCTCACAAATGATTTGTCAAAGGTGGAAGATCCATTATCATCGCCAGTTTTATTTGCAGAAGCAAAGGTGTGAGTGTGAGTGAGTGTGTGTGTGTGTGTGTGTGTGTGTGTGTGTGTGTGTGTGTGTATTTGCTTCCTCATGCACAAGGACCAGTAACTCACTAGGCAATTCAGGCTGTCACAGCAACCTCCTCCCGTGACAGAACCTGTGTCCCATTGGCTAATGTCTCATACCCAGAGGCCCAGAGAGAGGAGTTAAAATGCTAATTTTTAGGGACTGCTCAGTCATTTTGATTCCATTAAAACACCAGCATCCTTATGCAAAACTGGTGCCTCAATTACCAATTAATTGCCTGATTATTGTGCAGGGACAGAAGCTTTCAGTCAGCAAGGGGCTGCTGTCATCCCGGAGGAAAGGCTGAATTAAGAGTATGGGAATGCATGTGCCTTGGAGGTTTGGTTCTGGAGGAGGTGTGTCAGACGATGATCTAGGAACAAGAGCAGGGTGGGGTGGTGGAGGAAAACTCAGCCTCCTCAGAACCTGCTGTCTCCTCCATCTCCCACAGTGGTGATTTCTTGCCCTTCTCTCCCCACCAGGTGCTGGAAACGTGTGTAAAGAACTGTGGTCACCGCTTCCACATCCTTGTGGCCAACCGAGACTTCATTGACAATGTTCTAGTCAAAATCATCTCTCCCAAGAATAACCCTCCCACCATTGTGCAGGACAAAGTACTTGCTCTGATCCAGGTAGGTTTCTTGCACTCGGTTGTAACAGAGCAAGATGAGGCCTGTGATGAATCCTTGTGCTCTCCTCCCATTTGGAGGAAAATATGGAGACTTCTGGGATGTCAAGACTAGGTCTCAGAATGACCTAGTCTCAGAAGTCACGCACTGTTTTTTGTTACATTCTATTTAGAAGACAGTCAAAAGTGGAAATTAAATTGTATCTCTTGAAGAGATGAGAGTGAAAGGATTTGTAGACTTGTTTTAAAAAACCATCCCCTGGGGAGCAGTGTGTAATGAAGAAAGTCTGAGGCTAAACTTACAGGGACCAGGAGTTGAGGTCAGAGAATGGGCAGGGCTTGTTGCCTGTGTGTGCTGAGGTTGGGCTTGGTCTTGAAGGCAGTAGGAAGCCACTGGAGGTTTCTGAACTGGGCTATGCACAGACCTGAGTTTTAGACAGAGCACTTGGTGATAGGACTCATCAGTTTATAAGGATATCCACCATAGGTTAGTCAGCCATAATGGCCGAGGTGAGCCAAACCTGCAGGAGCCCAGAGGAGATGGGAGACCAAGCCAGGGGTAGGAGTGGGGCTTTAGCAAGAGCAAAAGAGGTAGCCAGATAGTGAGTGGCTGAGCAGGTAGAAGCAGTGTGGTCACAGAGTAGCTCTCGAGGGTGCTGGGCATGAGACTTGAAAGGCGCAAGATGTGCCAACCAAGGAGCCATTGCCTATACCTGGCCTTGCCAGCTTTTGGAGAAGTCAGGTCCTCTATAATTCAGGTGCACCTCAAAGGTCCCGGGCCATCCAATTTAAACCGTGTGCATACATTTTTGTTCTTGTTCTCTTTCTGACTTCACCTTCTTTTATGGTCATCAGGCATGGCTTTGCTAACTTTTCTATTGTCTGCCTCGTTCCTGTTCCTAAGAGCCTAGAGAAGCAGTGTCACCAGAGTCCAGAACAGTTTATGTGGAGAGTGTGTGTGCAATTGCAACAGCAAACAGAAACACCAAAAGGACACTCAGGATTTGGAAGCAGATTTAGGATCATTTCCAAAACCAGGCCCTGATCTCTGGTGATCTAGGGCTTGTATGGGATTAGCAAGCAGGAAGTACAGAGACAGAATGGTTTCTCAGTTGGGAACTGGGTCTTACAATATGCATTACAGTGACAAGCTGTTTCTAAGAAATAAAAATAACAGAAACTGCAATCAGAACTATTACCTGGGCAAATATCTGAAGTATACTGGCTAGGGGAGAGCATCTTCTGCTACATAGTATTTTTGTTCTTGTTAGCAAGTGGATAATTGTGGCTTGGAGGAGGGAGGAGGAGAAGTGTGGGTGTCAGAGTCCCCTTCCATGCTTCTGCAGCACACCCTCTCATCAGCACACAGGAACTTTAGTTGCTTCACATCCTTACCAACATACTGTGTTTTCTGTCTTCTTCATTGTAGCATACCTGAGGAGTATGGAGCATTGTGTCAGCCTTTCTTTTAAACTGCATGTTTACTGCACGTGCATAGACTTGCTTGTCAGTATTCCCTAAACAATACAACATAACGATTATTTATATAGCATTTACATTGTATTAAGTCATGTAAGTAATATCTGATTTTAAGTCTAGAAATGATTTACTGTGTACAGGAGGATATATGTAGGTTATATGCAAATATTATGCCAATTTATATAAGGAACTTGAACATATTTTTTCATATATTTATTGGCCATTTGTACTTCCTCATCTGAGAAGTGTCTGTTCACTTAAGATGCCTATTTGTTAATTGGGTCTTTAAATGCAGAAGGTCTAATTTTTGAGTTCTTTATATATTCTAGATACATACTATTCCTTTGAGGAACAGCTTGCAGAAATTTTTCACCATTCTGTAGGTTGTCTCTGTAGGTGGTTTCCTTTGTTGTGTAGAAGCTTTTTAATTTGTTGTGATCATATTTGTTGATTTTTGATATCATTTCTGGTACTGTACAACTGAGTTTCTATTCAGAAAGTCTTTGCCTACACCTGTGTCTTCAAGAGTTTTACCTATTTTTTCTTCCAGCAGATTAAATGTTTCTATTTTAATATTTAGATCTCTGATTCATTTTGCTTTTAGTTTAGTATATGGTGAGAGATGGTCTAGGTTCACTCTTTGGCATGTGGATAGCTAGTATTGCCAGCATCATTTGTTAAAGACTCTTTCCTCCAGCAAAAGTTTAATTCTTAGTTAGCATTTTCAAAGATAATGTAGCTGAATATACCTGGAATTGTTTCTGCATCCTCTGCTCTGTTCCAGTGATCCACAGTCTGGTTTTTGTTTGTTTGGTTTGTTTATATTTTTATATATTTTGTTGCCAATGCCTTGCCTTTGTTGCCTAGAATTGCTTTTGCTATTCTTGGTCTCTTCTAATTCTATATGAATTTTAGGATTGCTTTTTCTAATTCTGTGTGAAATGCTGTTGGTATTTTGATTAGGATTACATTAAATCTGTATAACAGTTTTAGAAGTATAATCATTTGGACTATATTGGTTCTGCTTATCCATAAACAGGCACTATCTTTCCATTTTTGTTTTTGTGATATCTTCTTCTATCTCCTTTTTCAATGTACTATAGTTTTTTGTGTGTGTGTCTTTTTCGTTTTTATCAGTACCAGGGATCAAACTCACAACTGCCTGCTTGCAAGGCAGGTGCTTATGCCGCTGAGCTAAATCCCCAGCCCCTGTACTATAGTTTTCATTGTAGAATTCTTTCACTTCCTTGGTTATGTTAGTTCGTAAGTCCTAAGTATTTCAATTTTCTTGATGCTATTGTGAATGGTGTTAATCCCCTAATTTCTCTCTGCATGAGTTTATTATTGGTGTACAGGAACGCTATTGATTTCTGAGTATTGACTTTGTGTCCTGCTGTACTACTGAATTTGATTATTAATTCTAGGAGTCTAGGTGGAGGTTTTGGGGTCTTCTATGTAGAGGATCATGTTATCTGCAAATAATAATGTGACTTCTTTCTTTGCTATCTGTATTCCTTTTGTTTCTTTCTTTCATCTAAATGAAGTGAGCAGCTTAACAGGGCAAACTGAATCTTGCAGATGATAGGTGGCCTAGGCACAGCCCAAAAGAGTTTGAGCCAGCTTTTGAATGTTGTGGATGGCATCGGCCCTCAACTTTCCTTTTTAGATAAGTAGATCAAACACTTAAAAAGTTTACAGTGATGGGGCTACTACCCCACCACCACCCCTGAAGTTCAGTTGGGGTCCCTGACAAAGACGGAATCATGGATCTGCTTGCTAACATCAGACCTGAGCCCACACCCACCCTTGGGTGCCCTGAGGGTCAAGGCTGTAGCCAAGTTTAGGGGCTGGAGGCAGAACTAGCTCCAAAGCAGCTTTTCATTTGTTTGTTTACATTTCTGTGGAGCTGGGAATACATCCCAGGGCCTTGGACATACCAGTCAGGCGTACGAGGCGTGAGCAACACTACCATCCTTAGAGCAACTTTTCTGCTGTTTTCTATGCCTATAGAAAAAGGGGTGATGGAGCTCATCCTTGTGAGTCTGCATGCCCCAAGCCTACCTTTCCTGGCTCCCTTCCTGGTGTACTGGTCACAGTGTATGTCAGGGTACAGCCAGTCATAGAAATAGCATTTCTAATGATATGCCTTTGCCACCAGCAGCCCTGTGGGCCAACTGTAAACAGAATCCAGCTAGTCCCTCCCCCTTCTTCCCTTCATCCTCCATTGCTCTCCACATTGAGGTTTTGTGTCTTCCTTTAACCATTCCATCCTCCCCAACTTCCCCAAGAAACAACCCATCAGGCCTATGTCATCCCACAACCTGCCCCCTCAGAACACCAGAAAGCCATCCTGCCTGTTCTCTGAACGTGAGCCCAGTGTGTAAACCCTGCATGGCGGGACGATTCTGGGTCTATTCTCCTTATTTAAGTGTGAGGGGTGGGTGGAGAGATAGGCTGAGAGAAGACAGGCTTAGTTAGCAGCTTGCCTGTGTTCATTTCCACCCCAAGCACTACAGCCTTCTCTAACCACCGTTACACCGTCATCCCTAAATTTCCCCTTGCCTGGTCTTGCATGCCTTTCTCCCTATCCCCACCTCTTTTTCATTTTTCTGTGGGGCTGGAGATCAAACTCAAGGCCACATGTGGTAAGCACTCCACCTTCACTTTATCCCCAGACCTTGTGTGTTTTTGTTTCTTCTTGTTAAATGCCACTTGATGAGAAGACAAGTGGGCTGCTCCTCCTCTTACACCCTTCAGATTTTCTCTGAGCTTGTTTTGAGGAACAGAAATTAGGTCATGCTGGAGTACCCTTGACCTGCTTGTGCCCCACCCCTTCCTTGCACCCTAGCAAAGAGTCTAAAAATACTCTTTCCACTGACAACTCTTCTTTCCATTGAAGAAAGTGAGCTGTTCGTGGTGGGACAGGAATGGAGCAGGAGGGCTAAGAGGCCTGGGAGTTATATTCTTCAGAGGTGTCAGAAAGCTGGTGGCTGCCTCAAAAATCCAACGGAAGTTTGACCACAGGATTTCCATCAGCGAGGGCCCACGGCAACCTTCTGAGTGAACATGCAACCTCTTGGGGACCCTGTCACTGAGAATAAGAAGTCCAGGCTAGATATAAGCAGAATAGGACAGGCATCTCAGAGCCCTTAGTTTAAATTTGCAGTTGTCTATTGTCTGAAAATTGATGACTCAAAACCTTGTCAAAACCCTGAGAGATGCAACAGTGACTAGGATGTAGTTCACGATGTTGTCTGAAGTCTGGTGTATAATCTGACGGAATGAAGGAAGTGGCGCAAACTGATCGCTCTCTTTTATTCCCCTGATTAGGCCTGCCTGTTAGCCCTTCAACCTCCAAATACTGTGGCTACAGGCAGGAATAGAGGAAAGTATATAAAGAGGTTTCCAGTAAGGAGGCTACTCAGTCATCAGCTGGCCAACTCCTATGACAGGGAATCCTGAGACAATGTGCTGCCACTACTGTGAGGCTTGGCTTCCTGATAAGGCCATCACCTAGAAGACAGCTGCCTCCCACCCTCTCTGCCACTTCTGTGCTTCATATTAGGGACACAAGGCAGAGCACACCTCCCGAGGCTTGACATGGCTCCCCAGGGCACTCCACTGGCTTAGCCTTCCAGAAGTCCCCTGCTTTATCGCTGTCATGACAGTCTGTTGACAGCCTAAGTGACCATTTTTTTCCTATTCTCTGAAGTAAGAAAATGAGGATGCTTAGTAACCATGAGAATTGAATTCAATTTACTCTGACAAATGTTGACTGACTGCCTTCTCTGTGCAAGGACAAGAGACTCTGAGTACCTTCAAAAGGTAGCTGACCTGTTGGGGGAGGGAGGAGCACAGTTATCTAGGCATGTTCCAGAAAGATGCTGGGGACATGTATCATCTCTGGATTTCTCTCATCTCCACATTTTCCCGTATGACTATTCCTTTAAAGCCCCTCCACCTCCATTTGTTCCTGTGTTGGCATTAGAATCTTATTCAGTGGAGATTGCTGTCATGAACATATGCTCTGTTAGCAGCCATCTCACCCAGGCTGCACAGGGGGCCCAGACAAGGTCTGGGATTGTGGCAGGTGGGGACAAAGAACGCTAGCCAAGACTGCTTAGCTGCAAATAACAGATGCCAACTCTGCCTGCCTAGGCAAGGAAGAGAGCTGTCCTGACAAGGTAGACCCTCCCAGAAGCCCTTATTACCCAGGCCAGGGGTGTGATTGGACCTAGAAAAGGACAGAAGGGACAAAGAAAGCCCTCCAGATCCCCTCTTTGCATGTCTGCACCTCTCAGCACACTATGTGTGCCTTTTCCAGAACCTCTGCCTCCTGGCCCTGAGCTTACATGTGGGTTGTTCAGGGTCCACATTTACAGAGCACAGTTGCCTTACCCAAAGAGAAAGACCCAGGGCTCTGAGTCCCAGGGCTGAGCGCCTTGCAGGAGGGAAATCTGATTGACTCAACCTGGGATGTATGATTTCCTTCCAGATCCCTGTTACAGCTGCACCATGGAAGATGGGGCCACTGACTGGAAAGGATAGCTAGTTCTTTAATTTTGCATCTTATTTCTTCTAGTTTGAGTTGGATAGGGATCAGGGGGAACTGAAAGGAGTCCCTAGAACTGCTTATACTCCCGTGGAACAGGAGCATGGAGTGGCACCAGGAGGACTTACCTTCCCCAGTACACTGCAAATATGGACTTTGGACTTGAAAGGGTTTTTTTTTTTTTTTTTTTTAAGTGTTTGTGTTTGTCTGATTGTCTGGTTGGTTGTTTTGTGCGATGGTTAAGATGGAACCCAAGACTTGGGTGTGCTAGGCAAGTGAGCTGCACCCTGGCCTGTAGATACTCAAGTTTCGAACCTAAGCTGGAACACCAGAGCATTTTGCATGTGGAGTCACAGAACTCAGCTATATTTGGAATGAGGTGGAAGGCAGTGGAGCAGCTTGTTGGGAGCCAGGCTCTGGGGAACTGAGGATGGATAGGGCAGGCTGAGGCAGCAGGACTCTCCGGCTCATCCTTCTGAGCAAGCTCTGTAGTCACCTCCTGCCCTCCTCAGAATCCAGAAGAAATATTGGCCAAGACAGGGTGTTCTGATGCCACGGTGACTTTAAGTTCCTAAGTATGCAAAAATTGAGTATATACATCAAGGAGAGTCAGGCTGAGCTGAAGCTGTCCCACTTGCTAATGCTAGACTGGGCCAGGCAAGTTCAGCTTCAGTGTTACACTGTTTATAGTAAGTGACATCCATCTGCTATCAGCAAGGAGGCTTTTTGGAAACGGACCTCTTAACTTTGAAAATGTTTGTTGGTTAGAGTTTTTGTGGCTGCCTCAGGGTTGGTTGGAATACATCACTGGAGGCAGAAAGTGACAGATTTAGCAATGGCATCAGGGGCGCAAGAGGTGCTGCCTCCTCCTTGGGGATACATTTGCATTAGAGCGGACCCAGTTTCTGAGGAGTCCTTTGGATAACTTCTGGTTTTGAATCTTTCCTTCTTCTTAATTGGTTTATTTAATTTTTTTTTTTTGCTGTTTTTGGGGATGGAACTCAGTGCTTTCCAAATGCTTCCAAAAGCTCTCTGCCACTGAGCTACTCCTCATCCTCCAGGATATTTTTAAATTGCTAACAATTCCATAAGTCAACAGAAATAATAATCTGTTCATATTTCTGCTCTTTCATCTCTTTGTAATTTTCATTTAAGGGAGACTAGTAATTGTGCTTTTCATAGATGTTTCTGTTTGGGCAAGCGTGTTGGCGTGATGGGCAGCACACTGACATGGAAGAAGCATGGGGCTGGGGCAGCCCTCCAGGAGTGAGTCCCTGCCACTGGCCATGGTCTGCCTCCTGAGGGGCTCAAGCAGCTCTGAGCTGAAGCTATACCATCCACTTGTGACTGGCTGGGCTAGGCAAACTCAGCTTTAGCAGTCCCTGCTCTATTGAAGAAACGTAGAGTTAGCTTTGATTTCCTATCACACATCAATTTCTCCTTTCCTTTCTGCTCAATTTGCTTATAGTTCCTGTCTCTTCCGGTGAGGGTGGGCGTCCTACTGGGAGCCACCGAGCCGAGCCTTCTACTCCCTTCTGCTAACAGCCTCAGCAACTGATTTTCTTGTGACTAGGAAAATGTCTGCATCTCAGGATGCTCCACGGTGCTTAGGTGTTATTTCTCTGCCTCATCTCCAAGGAAATACATGCTGAATTAAGTTTTTTGTTTTTGTTCACGCTTAGCAGCACCACTGAAACCAGGATTTCACCAACCGTGCTGGGGCAGTGATTGCAGGAGAGGAACAAAATAGGTCTTGCCAGCTTGCTTCACGGAGTGCAGGAAAGAATTGGCCTCAGAAAGGACCTGAGTGCCTTGCCAGTCTCAGAGCAGCGTAGGTAAGAGCTGCTTCTTCATGGGCCTTTCTTTCTCCTCCCAGGCATGGGCAGATGCCTTTCGGAGCAGTCCTGACCTCACTGGTGTGGTGCACATATATGAGGAACTGAAGAGGAAGGGGGTTGAATTTCCCATGGCAGACTTGGACGCTCTGTCTCCCATCCACACTCCCCAGCGGGTAAGCTTCCAGCTGGCATTTTCTAGAAAAACTGACTGCAAAACGGATGAGCCAAGCTGCTGCTACCACCCTTCTGCTGCTACCTTTGAATTATTCAGCTTGTCATCATGCTTTCTTAAAGCTCCAGGGCATTTCTTTTTAATAACAAGGGGAATGCAGGAGTAAGACAGCTGGTTGACTGGTGATTAAGTGGCAGGGGTGTCTCCCCCTGGTTTTCACACTGACTGTGGAGGAATATAATAGAGGGATCAGTTCAGGGTTTTCATGGAAATGGCTTCTTGGGTAGAGCCTTTATGTGAGGGTCATTAGTACCTGCTTTGGAGAGGCCTCTAGAATATGATGTAGGGATCTGTCCTTGTTCCCCTTGAGCCCTAGAGCACCTCAGAACAGTGCACAGGGATAACATTACTCATCAGGGGCCAAAAAAACAGCTTTCATTTTTTTTTAAACTGTGTAAGTCAAATGGATTTTTAAAAATATGATGCTAGAGATTAAACCCAGGATCTCATGCATGCTAAGCATATGCTACTGAGCAACTATGCTAACCTAGACAAATGAATCTTAAATGTATTTTGAGCTATCAACATTCAGCATTGGTCTGAGCATCCTTGTATTCCTCATGTTCAGTCTTGGGATTCAAAGCCCAGGAAAGACCGATAAAGAGGAATACCACTGAAGCTCTTACAACTTGCACTGAGCGACTCTGCACTTTAGAATTAAGCAAATGCAGGTGGCCAAGCATGATGATATATGCCTGTAATCCCAGATACTCCATAGACTAAGGCAGGATGATCAAGGCCAGGCTAAGGATACAGCTCAGTGCAGAGCCGTGAGTTCAATCTTTAGTACTGAAAGAGAAAGAAAAGAAGTAGAAAAGACATAGGCCGTACCATTCATGACTTTCCAGCAAAGTTAGTCCCTCTGTTAGCTGGGCTGAGAAGCAGCTCCTGGTCCTGGGGGAGAACTGGGAAAGCTCCAGAATCCAGAGACTGTAGTCCAGCCTTGCCCCATCTACCCATCTCTGAAATGGGGCCTCAGTGGTGCACTGTCTCTTGTAAACACATGCACAAATGTTCACAAGGTTATCTGAGCTGCCCCAGGGGAAAGCACAAGGACTTGTACTTTCCAAAGCATTATTCACGTTATGATTTCTCCAAACCACTTAGTAGGCTTTGTGGAATAAACATAACCTACTTTATTCTCCTAATAATGACATGGAGCAGTGTTGTTCCTATAATTATAAAGAACGTTTTGTAAATTGCATAATTGCTATTTATATTAGTCTACTTGTAAAGGCCAAAATGTAATCGTATGCTACCAAATAAGGATTCATGATTAGCAAAGCTTATTATAGCCCTCCCTCCTCTTGAGTCCTAAGGTGGTCTTCATAATGGAACCATGATCAGAATGGTCTTTTGAGTTATATTGGTTGTCTATTGCAAACTCCTTAAGAGATGAGTGAATGGAGGAACCACTGTTAGCTCCACTGCCTGGATGGAGATGTTGGGTGGGCCGAGAGGGGTTCCATGAACTCTGAGGGAAAGCACCACCCTAGCTTAATTGTGGTGCTGGGCGAGGTTGCATAGCAACTCAAGTGAGCTAAACATTTTGTTGTTGCCCTGCCAGAGTGTCCCAGAAGTGGATCCAGCCACAACCATGCCCAGGTCCCAGTCCCAACAGAGGACAACTTCTGGCTCCTATTCTTCACCTCCTCCTGCTAACTACTCTACTTCTCAAGCCCCAGCTCTGAATGTGACTGGCCCTATTACAGCCAACTCAGAACAGGTACTTGCATGCTTCCAGGAAAGCCAAAAGACCTCCTTTTTTATTTTTCTGAGAGACACATACACAGGTTTCTTCAGGCCTGGCACTGTGCTGGCTGCAGTGACACAAAGATGGAAGGGCCCATTTCCTGAGGGAGACAGATACAAGACTGTCATGATAGAGTGTAGTCATGTCATGATGGGGAGTAGAGCTGGATGCTCTGTGAGCCAGGGATGAGCAGTGCCTCGGGCAGCCCAGAGCTGAGCACTGAGGGTTCTGAAACCAGCATGGGGCTATCAGTGAGGACGTGTGCAAGCAACGGCCTGGTGTGTGCAGCACACAGAGGAGCAGGCTCCTCAGGGAATGGGAGGTGGCCCAAATGCAGGGTAGGTGTATGTGTAGGGCCTGAGGAGGGGAGGAAATAGTGTCAAAATGTGTGGCTAAAAGCAAAGGAATGTAATTGAGTTGTGAACAGCTTATCTGTCACTGAGAGTTTTATATCAATCCTTGATGAAAAATTATCCATCAGAATCCAGTGGCCCAATCAGCAAGGTGCCAGAGGCTGCAATCAGGGAGGCCTTCTGAAAGGACTCTTCCTGTCCTATCCTAAACATTGTCCTCCTTATGCAGGTCACTTCCTAATAGCTAATGCCACATTACCCCAAACTGGATGTTTTTAGATGAGTTGCAGAACCTGGTCTTAGATGAACCTGAAGAATTTCCATTGAATTTCAGAACTGGTCAGACTTGGAAAATAAATCTATCCAATGTTTGGATTTCAAAACCCTTGTTTCCTATTTGTGACAATGTCTTTATTATGAAACCTCACTGAAACAGAGGGATCACTCAGTTGTTTTTTAGGTGACAAGTATTATTCCAGGACCATGCCATTGTCCCTTCTTTGCCAGCGCTGAGGGAGGAGTGTGAATAGGAGGCAAGCCAGGAGTTAGGTTGGTAGGCTTGAGCTACTTATAAGTGAGCCTTTGGCAGGACAGTCCATGTCAGTTTCCTGTCCATCAGAACGGAAGCTAATCCTTCCCCTGTACCCTGCAGGCAGGTGATCCTGCTCCTGCACTCTTTACTACACATTACTTTTCACTTGGTATCATTAGGCAGGCTATTGATGACAAAGATTCCATGGATGACCTCACTTTCCCATTAAGTTCTTTCTAAGCTGAAGTCCCTTACAGGCAGACCAGAAGGAGATGGAAAAGCTGCTCCTGCAGAGTCCATGCAGAAGATAACTAGATGTCCCAATGGACAGATCTGCCCCTTCCTATAGTGTGGCTCATTTTGATCTCCCAGGCACAGCTGGCTGACATCTCCTTCCTGCTTTCCTCCCTGTGACCCAAAGATTGCCAGGCTGCGGAGCGAGCTGGATGTGGTTCGGGGAAATACAAAAGTCATGTCTGAGATGTTAACAGAGATGGTTCCTGGGCAGGAGGATTCATCTGATCTGGAACTGCTGCAGGTGAGGAGGACCTCATCTGTGGGAGGGCTGCTGTACATTGTGGTAGGACTTTGTACCTGGGGACACAGCTGGGGCCTAGGCTGTCTGTTGTCACTGTTATTAAGAGGGACTAGCCCACACTCAACCTTATACTTCCTAATGATGGGCACCAATACAACTCCTCCACTCTTTTAGTTCCCTTAATTAACATTTCTCTTGATTATAAAATGCCAATTATAGAACACATGCCACACCCTCAAAATAAATTAAAGAAAGAAAATTAAGAAGGAAATACATTTCTTTTAACCCAGGCATTCATAGAAAATGCTACTGATGTTTCAATATATTTTCTTCCACACTGTTTTCTGTGTTTATTAAAAATCTGGGTGAGACCATGCTATGGTACAAATTGGTGTGTGGCCCTGCTCCCTCAGTGTCATGTCATAGATACCCCTGCATCAAGCCCTGAATGGCCTAATAGCATGTGGGTACCATCTTCTTCCTAACTCTTGGCTTCGGGGCTCCCCTCAAGGAAGAATTCCTGAGACTTTCAAAAACTTGAGACTTCTGTCCCAAATGCTGAGTGAACTTAGGTTGAGGGGCTTAACCTGAGGAACTTCTGCTACCCATGCTGCCTTTGGACACCTCACATATCTGTGTGTGTGTGGGGGGGGGCACACACTTCTGAAGATTGATCACAGACCTTGCACATAATAGGCAAGTACTCTACCACTGAGCTGTGGTCCTCCTACCCCCAAAGTACTTGAGCATGACAGGAGAGGGTCTAGGAGCAAGTGGCCTGTAGTCCCCCCTAAGACTAGAGCCAGGGGTCCCGTTAGGCCTGTTTCCTAGGCCAACCAGACCCAGAGCCTGTTCCCAGGTATCTACCACACTGAGTTTCACATGACTGGGATTTGAAGAAAATAGCAGCAAGGCTGCCCTTAGGAGCGGTGACCTTCTAGAAAGTGGAGAGAGGGTGCTAGGAACTGCAAGTGCCACATCTTTCCAGCAGGAGCATGAGTGGGCAGGTCAGGCGCCAGACTGACCTGGTGATCTGGGGTGGGTGCTTCTTGACATGCCTGCTGCTGCTACTATTTCCATGTTGTATTTTGGTCATCAGTCTTGGCCCCCTGAGTGCCATATCTCTCATGCTGCTCTTGGCATACATTGGCCACTTGAGGAACATGGTTCTGATGACTCTGCCCAAGGAGTACAGTCCTTGTGGCTTGGTCTGGGCCCCAGGTGCTTCTTGGAGTACCCCCTCTCTATTGGGAGTCTATTAGTTCTTATAGGAATAAGGGTGGGTGGTAACCTGCATGGAGCCCTGCACAGAGCCCAACCCCAGGGCCAAATAGAGGCAGGAGCTCTGGGCCTTGCTCTGAAGGAGCTCATGGCTTAATGCAGGAGACAGACAGGGAGACATCTCATCGCATGTAATATGAATATCAGACTGCTATTGGCCTTGCCCCAGTGTGGAGCCTCCCCAGTTCCCAGACCGTATTCCTGCCACCTGCATCAGTGAAGGCTTGCTCAACTCAGCAGGGCCAACTGTCTCTGTGCCACAATCTGTGGGTCCTCCCCCACTTAATGTGTCATCATTGGCCTCTGTCCCCAGCCTGCAGCAGTGGCTCTGCCAGGCATTACCCAATGCACAGGAATCTGAGGGCAGTCCAGGGGCCTCCAGAGGCAGCTTTGTGCTGTGTCAGCGTCGGAATTCCTGCTGACGGAGTGTTGCTCTGGACAGAATAGCTCCTGGCAGCAGGGGATGGGTTGAACAAAGCCAAGATGCTTCCAGACAGCCAGAGCAAATCCAGACAGCAAGAGTATTCCGTGTGTGTGTGTGTGTGTGTGTGTGTGTGTGTGTGCGCGCGTGTGTGTGTGTGTGTGTGTGTGTGTACGTGCTTGTGCATGTGAGTGTGGTTTTGATTTTTGTTTTGTTTTGTTTTTTAAAATGAGCCCATCAGCCAAGACAAACAGAACCTAATCTCCTGGCGTCAGCTCACAGTTTTCAAAAATAGGTTGCTTCCCATGACGTTTACTTTCCCTCTGTTTTGTTCCAACTCTGAGCCTCCCAGGCTGCACTGCTGTCATATAAATCAAACAGAAAAAGATCGACTTGGTGCCCGTGGGAGGCTGTCCTTTCAGCTTGGGAGATGCAGGAGTGGGCAGCACTGTGTGAACAGATTTAGCTCTCCTGGCTGGTGGCCACATGCCTGACGTGCTCCCTCCTCTCCTTCCCCAGCAGTCAGAAGACAGCGGCCCAGGGCTCCCAAGGGTGGGTCCTACACAGAACAGTGAGTCTTATGCATGAGAAAATGCCACAGTCTGCTTAGAAAGAACTGGTATCATAATCTGTCCCCAGGACCCCTCAGTCAAGCTGGAGGGCAGCCAGGGTGCTCGGGGAAGAAGCAGTCCAGAGCTGAGTGCTGGCCAGGGCAGTGGAAATAAACACGTTTGTCACCAAACCAAATGTCTCCACCAACAGCATCTGCTCCTGATTCAAGCTTAAAATACTGGCTAGGAGACAAAGGGAGTTGGAAGAGAAGTAACTATAGGAGTCAGCCCCAGGCTGCACCAGAGTAGTTGATCATAACTGTTGACAAGTTATGTACCACTTATTCCCTGCACATGGCAAAGCCCTCTCAGGTGTATCCTCCCACATTCTGGCAGGAACAGCAGGGAAGCTTATGAGCAATTTGCCTGTGGACTCAGGGCAGCAGATGGTTGGTATGTGAGTAGAGGCTGAGGCCACTCTAGTACCCTGTGCTTTTAATTTAGCTTGAGCACCTGTGGAAAGGGGACAGGATTTGGGGACTAGCCATGCCTCCTAGGGCAAGTGTCAAACAATCCACTTGCTGATTTATAAGAGTCTAGCCCTGTTTGTGCTCAGGTTTCCTTTTCTGCATCATCCTAGTGTCTGCCTGGTTTGTCTCACATCGCAGTGGCAGGCTCTTCCCACAGCCCATGAAAGCACTTTTGTTTCCAGGTAGGCATCTGGTTAAACACGGGGAACAGCATAGAGGGTAGAGAGCGCAGTTTATGAATCACCGAGTGCACATCCTAGCTCTCCCACCGATGAGCTAGATGATACCAGGCAAGTCACATTTTTTCTCCTTTGGCAATCTGGAGTGATTGCTTTCACCTGAAAAATACCTGGCATAGGGCTGGGGCCAGGCAAGTCCTCCACAAATTGTAGCTTGTGAACTAGAACCACTGTTGTAAAACCCTCCTGTACTTGAGCTCAAATCAGTCTGCTGAAGCTTTGACCTTGGTCTATCCTAGAAAACAGAACAAAACTAATTCCTCTTTCACAGGGAATAGATGCTTAAGTATTCAGAAACTTCTGTAAGCCCTGCCTGCTCCCCAGTCTACATGGAACATGTGCAGCTGTTGGAAGCTCATCTCATAGAACAGCTCTTCTCATGGGGCAGGCATTGTCAAGTGGAGAGCTTCCATCATCCAAAAACCCAGGTCCATCTCTTTCTTGTGTAGCTGTTTTTAGGCTACATCTTCTGAATCCTGTGTGTGGACATGAGTCCAGGGCAGTAATGTAAAACTGTACCTGTCCCTGCTTAAGTGCACACTTTTAGCTGCTTTCTGGAATCCTAAAAAAGCTTGGGACTCCATTATCTATTGCCTTTTCTCTCCTGATTTTTTTAGGCTTTTCACTTTTGTCTTCAGTTAATAACAACTTTTTTTTTTTTTTTTTTGTCTTTTTCCTTTTTATCAGTACCAGGGATCGAACTCACGACTGCCTGCTTGCAAGGCAGGCGCTTATGCCGCTGAGCTAAATCCCCAGCCCCCAATAACAACTTTTAATTAATCCGTTATTTGCCCAAAATGAACATACTTATATGTCACCCATCAGATATTATAAAAGAAACCATCCTCTCTGTCTTTCTTTCAAGGAGCAGATGGTATAAACCACTCCCCTCTTGCATCTCATTGCAACAAAGACAGAATGACCAAGGCCATTTTTTCTGGAGAAATACAGAATATTATATATGGTTAGCTTCATTACTCCCTGTTTCCCTCAAAAGATTTTCTTTTCCCTCCTGTTTCCTTCTGTATAGCAGAAAGGATCTTCAAGACCTTATTCTGTGTTCCCTGGAACTGAAGAAGGTTTAGAGGAAACCACAAAAGTGATTAAAAGACCATTTTGTGAGATGTACCTGAGACTGACTTCTGAAGAAAAGATAAAGCCTTGGGATTAGTTCGACAGAAAAGAGAGGATATATGATAACGTGTTCTGGTAGATGAAAGCTTTTGCACAAGTGACTAGCTGTTCTACCCTTCTGTTGAGAACAAGAGATAAGGAAGAAGCCAGAGCTAAAATCTTTGGCATGAGAGAATTCCTGTCCCTGCTTTTGCACAGTGGAAAGGGTGACCCAGCCAAACTGCTGGCTCTCCGGTGCCTTAGACCCAAAGAATCACTTGGCCTGGATTGTTTGGACAGAGGAAAGTCTGCAGCTGAACCTGTGTGGAGCTGGCTGAGGATGTAGTAGGCAGGCCATGGGGTGGCCAAGTGGCATGACAGTACAGAAATCTTAACATTTTGGTTCATATCTTTTCTTCTTTGAGAAAGTCATTTAAAATGTTGAGTCTGCTATGGTGGCACATGCCTATAATCCCAGTACTCAGAAGACTGAGGCAGGAGGGTTGCTGTGAGTTCAAGGCTGGCCAGGACTTCATTGTGAGTTCAAAGCCATACTGAGCAACATAGGGAAACCCTGTCTCAAATAGACCCCCCCCCCCACCGCCGAAAAAAATGTTGAAGCCAGGAAATGGAAAACCTTTCTCTTTGCAAAGAGCCCTGATGCAGAGTGCCTAGAATGGACTCAGCCTGTCTCTAGGCTTAGGAAAGCCATTGGGATTCACCTCTAGGATGGGAGCCTGTAAGACTATCCTGCAAGATGACAAGTGTTCCAGCTGCCACTTCAGCAGGCAGGCAGTAAAAGCCGAGGCAGCAAATAGAGACCAAAGGAGATACCTCTTGTGTTCAGGGTCTATGAGAACACTACATGGACTCTGCCTTTGGGCCCTGTTCTCCCTCCAAGCTGAGGACTTAACACTGGAGTCTCACAAAACCTCTGGTACTTCCCAAACAATATTTGAAAGTCATGGAACCCTTTCCTCCACAAATACAATTCTACAGAGAATGGCAGTATTGCTTTTTAAAATAGATGAAAGTAGAACTGCCCTGGCTGCCATGGGGCAAGATATCATGGAGGTCTCGGGGGCACCTGCATGACATTCTATAGAGCTCCCTGTGTGTGCAGCCCCTTTATTTTACTCAGAGAAGCAGAGAGTCCTGGTGAGGTGAAGAGCGTGTCCATTCACTGACAGCCGGCTGTCTGCTGCTTGGTCCGTAGAACCTCGGTGTGGCAGGGCATCCGTGGGTGAGACAAAGAGAAGCTCCTGCCCTCTCTGGCCTGGTGGTCCTGGTGACTGGAGTAGTCACAGCCGTATTCTTTTTTTTTTTTTTTCCTTTTTCCTTTTTATCGGTACCAGGGATCGAACTCAGGACTGACTGCTTGCAAGGCAGGTACTTATGCCGCTGAGCTAAATCCCCAGTCCCAACACAGCCGTATTCTTGAGACACACTTGGCAGCACTCTGAGGTGTCTGGTTTGGGTCTCTGAATCAGGGAACCACCTCAGAGTTACTCTTGTCCTGGGGCTTTGCTGTGTGGTGTGGTTGCATCTGGTCATCACTTGGAAGCTCTGCTAAAGGAGCTCTGATAACATTTTGGGGTGGAAGGTCTAGTAGAGTATGTCTCTTATGCTGAGGGAGTCTTAAGGAGAGAGGGGGAGATGTAAGTCCCCAGAAAACATTCCAAATGAACAAAAAGACAGATAGTATATCTGTCTGTCTAAAAGCAAGCCCCCAAAAGATGTATAAATAGGTAAATCTGACACTGAAAAATACTAATGGTAGAAAATAGATGGTGGTATATTTACTTTGCTGTATGTTTAACATTTTCATGATGAAATACTGAGATAGGGAAACATCTTGAGGTCTTGAAGGATGGATAGGAGTTTTTTAAATGGAAAAAAAGGGACGCTGCAGGCAGAGTTAGCTTCTCAGGGCCCTTGAGCAGTGGGTAAATACCTGGGGTCCCCTGCCATCCTTGTCAGTCTCCGATGTGGTTGGACAAGGCCCGTGGGTTCCATGTAGTCGTACCCCAGGCTGCCAGACAAACTTAGAACTGTCTACCATGACATGCCCCCACACTTCCCTAACTTGTAGATCTTGCACCTTATCGTTGGCCTGCAGTTTGGATGAAGTTGATTGACCTTTTTCTTTCCCTTTCCCAACCAAGTAAATTCAGAGCTTTCTGCTTGGCCATAAGTGCCAGACAGGGGCCAAACTTTCCTGTCTTGGGCCTTGTGGTGAGGTCTGCCTTTGCTGAAAGGAGTGTGCCCTGATGATCCTGCCTTCTCCAAAACCCAGGGTGAGAGTTTTAGGAGAACCAAGACTGGAAATCTATTTAGAAAAAAATCTGGAAGGTTTTTCTGGCTTTCTCAGTGACTAAGAGAGATTGTAACACCATTCTGGCTATGGAGACTTAGAACCAAGATGAAAGGCAGCAGTGCCATAGCCAGGACCCAGCAAGGTAGCCAGACCCAGTGTCAAGGAGTCTCTAACAAAGCTTTTTGTCAGTATGACAAAACCAAACTTGTGAGTACCCACTCACCTAAATCCATGTCCCTTCTGCCCAATAAGTACAACTGTACTCAAGTGATCCTGGCCTGACCCACTTGGTTCAGGCCTTCTTGGCTGCCCTCACGCTGGAGGACTAATCATGAGAGCTGAGCATCATGGGAGGAGGGACAGCAACAGAAGCTGGTTGAAGTCACTTATCATGTACATATTTGCAGAGATAGGCCCAAGGCACACAGGCCCAATGGAGTGAGATTGGAAAGTCTCCTTCATATCATGGACTGAGTGTGGGAGAAACAGAACCTGCCTTCACTCATGAATTCTCTCAGGAACACTTGGAGAGTGTCCTTGTGAGTCAGTCATAGCACTGGGAACATGGGGAAAGAAATCTCAAGCCAGGGACCAGAGGAGAAGGTTGATTTAGGGCCCAGCCATAACAATCCTGAGGATGAGTGCTGTGTTTCGTGGTGCCAGCGAGCCTGTGGAAGGGCCACCTTCCACTTCCTTCTTTGCTTGTCTGACCGCCTCAGTGACCCAGCTCAGTATGTGTGGTTCAATGCCATGGAGAACAAAATGACAACACACCTCAAAGAGAGAATCTGGCAAGAGAGAATGCTATCCAAGAGAATGGAGATCATGAGGCAAAATAATGAGCCATACAGAATGTCACTGGCTCATTCACTCCTCCAGTGTCTGGGTAGATGGAGACACCATTTCAAGTCTCCCTTACCCTTGGTGGGCAGTGGGATTTACAGTTTTGTTTATAGGCAGTTCCTGACTTGGGAGTCTGAGGGCCAGGCTGGGAAGCTGCCACATCTCTGTAGCATTCTTATTGTGGTCTACAAGAAGGCAAGGAGCCTGGGAAGTTATTTGAGGGAGCCTCACAAATAGGTTTAAATAAGAATCTCAGTAAGGCACTTATACCAGGCAGGGAGGACTCATGGAATCTAGGCCATGAAGTGTAAGGCTCTGTTCTCAACGGACATTGCTTCCAAGGGTCAGGAGGGCTTGATGGTGATGAGGAGTATGCAAGTGTCATGTTTGGTTAGGGCAGAGCTCTGTGGGAGCTTGTGGCACTTCTGAGACCTTGGCAAGGAGATGGACATTCCAGCACAAGGTCCCTATGCAGTCATAAAATATACTCATGCTATTGCTGCCAATATAAGTAAAGCAACAGCATATTTTTGAGGTCCTTTAATAATCAGTATTCTAAATGGCCACACATACCACCACCTAGAAATTCTACCTATGAGGAGCTTATGCTGTGCAAGCACTTGCCCAAGGATGTAAGCATCATGTATACAAAGCTCATTACTGTATTATTTGGGTTCCTCCAAAAAAGAGATCACAAGCGTGTGCCTCACAACACCAAAATGGCAAGATGCATTGTGACACACACAAAGGAACGAGGCAGGCTGTACAGAGTAATAGGGAAAAAGGTCTAAAATCTTTCGTTAAAGAGAAAAAACAAGCTACAAAGAATCATATTTTTATACTTTAAAAATGGTTTACATAGACATATGCTTATCTGTACACAAAGTGTGTATGTGTGGCCATTTGAAAAAGTACTGTGTCCTCTGGGGCATGAGTGAGAGGCGGCAAGGAGGGAGCCTTTACTCTCCATTCTGTACACGTCTGGCTTTATGAAGAAGCATGTACTCCTTCTGTGACTTTAAGAATCAGTACAGATCTTTTCAAAGACACTAGAACGTGACAAAAAGCATTCCTAGCAGGCTGTGCAGAGGTGCATGTGTTCCCTAGGAGCTGAACAGGACCTGTCGGGCCATGCAGCACCGCATTGTGGAGCTCATCTCCCGTGTGTCCAATGAGGAGGTCACCGAGGAGCTGTTGCACGTCAATGACGACCTCAACAATGTCTTCCTCCGCTATGAGAGGTAGGAGCAGGCCCTTGAAAGGATTGTTGCCATAACAGAGGGATTTCTTTCATAAACAAGGAGAGACAGAGGGAGAGAGAGATTAGAGTTAGAAAATACTCATCAGAGATGCTAATTTCTTCCCAGATGACAGAGAAAATGCTCTTATTCTCCTGGGAACAGAGAGCAGGAATTTGATGTGCAGAATTGGGCTTTGCTCTTTGTAAGCCTTTGGCTGCTCTGCCCCTCCTGTAGGTCCCCAGCCCCAGAGAAGGCTAGGACTCGGGAACTGACGCCCAGAGCTGCCGCACCTGCTCCTTTGATGATCCTTTGAATTTGAAAAGGATTAAGGGGGGGGCTCTACTAAGAAAAAAAAAAATTTCCTCTTTCCCATCTTGAAAAAGCAAGAATTTTCCTTTTGTAAGTGTCAGTGTGTCTGGAGTGATCAGGAGAAACAGGCAGGGTATAAATGCCAGAATGCTGCTGCTGCTGCTGCTGCTGCTTAGGAAAACACATTCCTTTCAGGTCTTTCTGCAGCCAAATCATTTTTTTGTCTTAAAGTGACAACTCTTGCAGATTCTTTTCCTTTTCAAAGACTTTCTTGGGATAGGTCCACACTGTATGATTTGGATGGGCTGTCCCTTGGACTTTCCTGAATAGCTCAGTAGAAGGACCAGAAAGGACCTTCACCAGGCCGCCCATCTCCCAATTACAATGAGACCCAAGAGGATGGGACAGTGTAAGTCCCCTCAAGTCTTAGAGTCCCTCTATGTGACTCACAGCTTCCTGGGTGGATTGGTCGGGAGGATGAGGACAGCATCAGTCCTGGCAACAGACACTGTGTTTACATTTCCCTGTAGGGACTCAGAGGATGGTATTATGGTAGTTGTCACACCACAGGATTGTTTCAGCTTTTGCCTGTGACACTAGGGATGGGTGACTCTGTGCCCATCTAACAGGTGAAGTTGCCTGTGCAGTAAGAATGTGGGCCCATTCAGCAGTCTATAGCATGTTGTCCAGAGAATAACAACAGTTCCCAGGAGCCTTGACTCCCAGCCTGAGGCCCGTGTGTCTTGCCATGTGGTTTCAGTTCCCCGTGTTATGGGCTTGGTTTTGACATGTTAGACCTATATAAGCCCTTGATATAATAGGGTAAGAGGAGCTAATGTGGGCATTGTTACTCACAAGTTTACCTGTCCTGGCCTTACAAAGAACTCAGAGGCACTGCCTAGAGTGAGCAGTCCTGCGGTGCCATCCCAGTTAACAATACCTTGGTAAAACTAGTGGTCCCTCAAAGATAGCATGGCAAAGGCACCTCAGGATTCAGTGTTTCAGATGTGTATCTCTGCCCTCTTTGTTGAAAAATGCCACACAAGTCAAAACTACAATAGACCCACACTGCCTAGTCAGATCATTCCTTATGGGGTCCTTTGCCACCAGGTGCTGGTGAGCAGCAAACCATCCCAGGTTCTGGCCAGGAAAGTCTGCTGGATACCTCTTGGTCCATGGCATTTGGCTCATGGCACTTGGAGCTTTTAAATACAGTACAGAACTGTATCTGTTGACCCCATAGACCCCATAGCTGTTCATGTATTCCTTGCCAATGGGAGAATGCCAGGTGTGGTAGATGGGACACTTCTGGGGTTAGTCACAGTCAAGCCCCATCTATAGCCATCTGCTGACTGGGTGCAGTGAAGATGGCCCAGCATAGCTGCCTGCCCCACCGTCCTGGCACCCACTGGGTGGTTGGCCCAAACCTCTCCACAGCTTCTGGCCAGCCTTTTCTCCAGGCATAGCCAGCATCTGTGCCTGTCCTCTGTGCCACCCCATACTTGCCCCACTCCTTTTGTCCAGAGGTGGAATTGAGGGTTATCTAGCAGAAGTAGAGTGGGGCCTGTGTTTAGTCCCTGGCTTTGTAGGTAGACAGGTGGGGTGCCTCCAGGTCAGATAGTTGACTCGGCTTCCTCTTCAGTGGGCAGAATACTGCTTGGGCCCAAGTATGTGAGGAAATGGCTGAGATGCTTGTGGTGCTTCCTCAGTGTGATAGCCAGTACTTCCTCCCTAAGACTAACTAGTGCAGCTATGGAAGAGGCAGGGAGCTGGTCCTCCTGAAGGGGGGAGTCCAGCATGGAAAAAGGCATAACACAGTTGTACATGTAGGATCTACTGTTTCCCTCCCCACCTGGGACTGGCTGGTCTCCTTGAGAAGAGACGCGCCCCTGCTGGGTCCCCAGAGGTCTCCACAGGACTGTGCATGCAGCAGCCTCCACACAACTTCCATGCTACTTATTGCTTTGTTTTCCTTCCCTATTAGGTTCGAACGATACAGGTCAGGCCGGTCAGCTCAGAACACCAGCAATGGAGTAAGTGAGAACCCCCATTCTGAGGAGAGTATCCACACACATTAGGGCCACAACAAGGCCACATGTGCTTGTTGGCCTCCCGTCTAGTTTTTCTAAAGAAGGCTAAAGTATTTGGATAACTGTAAAAAAGGGAGCCTGGAGAAAGCTTGCTGGCAGTCAGGAGAGTGACACAAAACTTAGGTTTTCAGCTTCTAGAACCTCACTGTCCCTCTAGAACTCAGAGCTACTTTCTTTGAAGTGGGAAGGGAGAGAAGGCCAGCAGGCAGCTGACTGACAGCCTGGGCTCACACGTGGACTCTGAAAGCAGTGAGGGAGCCACTTTGCAACTGTGTGGGGCCCTGTTGATATCTTTTCTTACAAAACCCTCCTTGGGGCTGGGGATTTAACTCAGCGGCATAAGCATTTGCCTGGCAAGCGTGAGGTCATGAGTTCAATTCCCGGTACCAAAAAAAAAGCCCTATATGGTGCCTGCCTTGTTCACCTCAGAGCTACCCAGAGGCTCGGCCCTCAACCCCTGTCTCCTGTCCCACAGGTGCTTAACGAAGTGACTGAAGACAATTTAATAGACCTGGGCCCTGGCTCTCCTGCCGTGGTGAGCCCAATGGTGGGGAGCACAGCGCCCCCGTCTTCCCTCTCCTCCCAGCTGGCAGGCCTGGGTGAGTGTCTCTCTGCTATGTAAAGGGGTCTCTACTGTGGGCCTCCTTGTGGCCTCACCCCTGTTGGAGGGCTGAAAGAGAGCATTTGGGGAATTTGGGGAATCCTTGTGAAGGTATATTTCTGAGTCTTAGCCAATTGTACAACTTTCAATTCATAGTTTCTTTCCTGAAATTTGAAGTTTAAACCTGGGTTGGAAAACAAAGGTGGGGAAAGTTCCAAGTTTCAGTATTAACTAAGCCAAAGATGGCAAATAAGTTTTAGTTTATTGGTTGCTGGACACTCAGGTTTGATGCTAAAGCCAAATCACGACCTAAAAAGATAAAATGTGATTGATTGGCGATGTCTGCAGTGGGCTGAGCAATGATGTTACTGACAAGTGATGGTACTGACAGATATATTTACCTTCTTTGAGCTATTCCATAACCTAAATTGTTCTACTGTGAAACTTAGAAAAAACTCCCCACCTTTCCACAGTAAGAATGAGTATATGACTTAAGATTCTTTGTGTTAGATGATACCAACTTAGAACAAATAAAATAATAATACTGACATATTAACAAACATGGCCCTCAAAATTCTGTCCTCTTTTTTTTTTTTTTTAATTATATTTCTTCCTTCATTTCACTTCAATTAAGTTGAGCTTTTATTTAAGATGGGCATGGTGGCACATACCTCTGATCCCAGCACTGTGGTAAGGGGATTGCAAGTTCAAGCCCAGGCTAGGTAAATTAGCAACTTAGTGAGACCCTGTCTCCAAATAAAAGATAAAAAAAAGAACCAGGAGTTTAGGTCAGTGTGAAGGCTCTGGGTTCAGCCTCAGTATAAAAAAAGAAAGAAAGAAAATGTAAAAAACAAAAAGAACAAACAAAATGCCCTTTATTTAGTGGCCTGTTAGTTGCTGGGATTTGTCGTCTTAACACTTTATCTGTAACCACTGTTTCCTTATTAGAACAGATTTTTCTGCCTACGTCCATCCAGATTATGGGCCCCAGATTTAATGCCTAAAATTCAAAGTGCTGCCTCCCTTCTGAAAGATCGTCTGGTCCTTGCCCATCACCTCCTTTATCTAACATTCGAGCCGCGTCACTGGCCATCTCTCACCTGCCTTCTGAGCCCCCTCCTCTACATCATCTCTCCCTTGAGCAGCGATACTGTGCACAGCCTGGCCTTCCAGACCTTGTACCTTTGTCCCTGTCTTCACCTTGTTCTCTAGCATAGGCCCACTTATGTCAGAGGCCCACCCTTGTGTCAGTTTGGAGTCTCCCCTAATGTCTTTAGACAGCACAGCAGTTGTTTGCCTCTGTATCATCTGCTTGGTGATCTTCCTAAGGCAAAGGACTACGTTAGATTCCTCTGGGCCCACTAGAGGTCTGGCTCTGGACTTGGTGGGTGCCTGAGAAGGAAGTGCCAAATGAATAAGCAGCCCAGATCTTCAGACCCTGTGATGATGAGAAGGGTGCTGAGAAGGCTGTGGACCCTCCCTGCCTTCTCCACGGCCAGCAGTCTCTGTTTTGCTCATGACACCCGCTTTCCCTCTTCAATAGCTGGGGTACAATACTGTTCTGTCTGCCACTGGCCTGCCCTAGCTGTACTGGGAGTGCTAAGGATGGTCTTGTCCTCCTCACAGGCCCTAAACCTGCCCCACTTGGGTCCTGTCGTCAGCTCCACCACTTACATTTGGTTCTCACCTGCCACTTATTTGTTTTGTTGTCACAGACTTGGGGACCGAGAGTGTCAGCGGCACCCTCAGTTCACTCCAGCAGTGCAGCCCTCGAGATGGCTTTGACATGTTTGCCCAGACCAGAGGGAACTCCTTAGCTGAGCAGCGCAAGACGTATGTGGGGCTTCTTCAATGGCTGTCTAAAGATATTGGAGAGAGGTGCTAGGGGGAGTTGGCTCATCCCTGGTCATAGTCCAGCACAAAGAAGCCTTTTATCTACCAGATCCAAGATTGCCAGGAACTTTAAAATATGGCTGTGAGGACTTGGCATTGGCTGCAGATGTTGAATGAATGCCAGCCCTTCTCCCATTCTTCTCTGCTCTTGGGTTTGACCGTGGTGTCAGTTCTCCTGTCAGTTATAGGAGTCCACCCTTTTTTTCTCTCCTGCCTATGTTACAGCTGCAGACATTGCCTTACTCGGCCCCTCATCTGCAGGAGGAACACAGATGCAGGAGGGTGCAGCCATGCAGGGAGCCAAATGTGTGCCTAACAGCAATATCTAACTGCCAAAGAAATATAGAGAGCAGAGGCTTTTCCAATAGCTACTGTGGCAAAAATGAGCCATGTGGAATTGGAGGAGCTGATTCCAAAAAAGAGACAATACCTTGCATCTTAGAAAGACACAGAGCATGCTTTGAGCTTTCTGTTTAGCCCAAAGGTGATCACTGCTTATACAATTAGTATTATTGAGCTTTTATCTAGCTCCTCGTCCTGAGGAGCTCCAGACACCATACCACTTTTTGACACCATACCACTGAGCGCCAGAGAGGCCCCAGTATTGTGACTCAAAGAATGACTATGAAAAGCACAAGCCCCAAGTCCCAGAGTTCAGTGGGGAACTTATACTCAGACCCAGGTCTTCGTGTTTTGTTTCAGCTGTAGGCATATAACATGAGCCCTTTGCCTCTGCCCAGGGCTAAGGTCACACCTGAGAAAGGTACCATGGGATAGGAAGTGATTAGTTACGTCACCACCTGGCCCACGACTCTGGGGAACCACTTACTCTACTTGTACTGCTTTGTCTCTAGGGTCACCTATGAGGATCCCCAGACTGTTGGAGGACTTGCTTCTGCACTAGATAGTCGGAAACAGAGCTCAGAAGTGGTAAGTCTTCTATCCTGTTTTGGCCCAGTCTTCTGCAGCAGAAGTTAGGCAGTTTGGTAAAGCCAGCTGGGTAGTTCAGTAGAAGCTGACCAGTGTAGACAGCAGGGACGGGCTGGGAAGATGCACGGAATACCTGTATGCCACCAAGCAGTGTCTTGTTGAGTTCTCCCCCACCAAGTAAGGTGACAGTGCTATGATACTCAAGAGAAACATGCCCAGGACATGGAAAATGGGTCCAGGGGCATGCAACATGTAGGGACCCCATCCTGGAAGTTTCTAACTCCATAGCCCCTGATCTTCCTACTGCAGGATGGGAAGCTCTTAGGAATCAGGTCTCCCATGGCCAAGAAGGGCCTCTCTTCACATTTTATAGTGCCCTGGGGCTGAGCAGTGCACTGACAGCATAATGCTCTCACAGGGAAGGCAAGTACCAACCTGAACCAACTGTGAATCGATAGCTGGCCTAGCCAAGCAGTGCCACTCCAGTGGAGGGCAGCTGAGGGTCAGGATTTCTTTGGGGAGCTGGAGCAGTTAGAGGGTGGCTGGGAGGGTATCCTGGGAACCTCCCAGTGTGGAAGGAGTAAAGCCCAGGGGAAGGCACCTTGAAGTTGAAGGTTTTACTTGCATGGCCCCTAATTTAGATGCAGCTGTGGTTTCTTTAAGATTACAGATAACTGAAGGAGAAAGGATTCATATCTAATGCTTTTCTAGAGCGTTTTCTTACTTGTGCCTGACTATAAAGTATGTGTGGATGTATGCTGTTTGCAGGGCAGTGAGGAGGCAAGCTCTTGGGGTAGCTGCCTACCACAGCCAAAAATCCCACCAGGTTCTCCAGCTGGGTGGCAAGGGTACATTGCCCACCCATCCACTAGACAGAGAGGTTTGCAAAGGACTCTTTTCTCCTTGAATACCAGTTCTTAGCTTTCCACAACCCTTGCCCAAACAAGTCCAGACAGACAGTTTGGCTGTAACCTGCTATATCTAAGAAATCCTCTCTTCCCTCACTCCTCTTCCCATCTGGTCTAGCCAACATGATTTGAAAGAGTGCACATCTCTGGACTGGCCACCAGGGGGCCCAGGAGAGCCAGTGGCTGCCTTGGGTTCTCTACTCAACCCTTCCATTGGAAGAGCAGGCAGTGCCACTGAACCCTGATACCCACTATCCAAACAATATTTGTTGTTTTTATTTATTTATTTATTTATTTATTTATTTATTTTTGGTACTAGGGATCAAACTCACGACCTTGTGCTTGCAAGGCAAGCACTTTTGGTGTTGAGCTAAATCCCAGGCCCCTGTTGTTTTTATTTCTCCCATTGTTTAGACTATTCTCCCAACCCACTAGAGAAATGGTTGGAAGCCTTCCAGCCTCCTGCCCAGTGAGGATACTCCTCAGCCAGGCTGTCTGCGCTCCACTGTTGTGCCAGGCCTGCCTGCTCAATGCCAGCATGTGTCCTGCCACACCTTTGCCATTATCAGTGCTCATGCCCAGGTTCCAATCCAGATGTGGTGATTTCTTACTTCAGTTTCTGGATATGTGGCCTCCTGACCTCAAAGGTCCTGATGACAGCAGCAAGTTGACCACATGTGCTGGTACCTAGCTGTTCATGTTTACTTTTCCTAGGGCAAGGCTGACCTCAGCAAATGGGCAGGTTTTAGCTGTATCTGTGTGTATATATGTCCCTCAGGCTGCCTTGACCCTTCCCAAGCTGTGCTGACCTAGAAATGAAAATGGCCAAGAGCGAAGTTCAAAGCACAACAAAGGAGAGTCTCAAAGCCACACCTCTACAAATACAATCCCACCGAATCGGCCATCTCCACTTTGAACATTTTTACCATTTAAAACATGAGTAGAGCTCAAAGATTTCCCAAGTGCACAGGAGCGGTTGGCATAGTATCTGCTATACTGTTGGGGTTCGTGGTTACTAAACTTTTTTTCTTTTCCAGACACTAAGGGAGAGGCACTAGGGGAGGGACTGGGGGACATCAAGTCACATTTCCTTATATGACAAATAACCAGACCTAAACATTGGCTTTTCTGTTTCTACAATATATTCTATGCCTTCTTTATTACGGGTCTTGCTGTGACTTTTCTTTCTGGGACTTTTCTGTCCTTGGCCCAGCAGAGAGGGAAAGGTGGGGACTTTGACCTGGAGCCCATAGACAGCTGGCTCATGACCCAAGGAATGGTGAGGAGCCACTGCTGAGCTGAGCCAAGCCCGCTGTCCATCCCAACCCTTCACCTTTGTAATAGCATTTTCCTCTTGCCAACTGCTTAGTCCCTGTGATCAGACAGGACAAGGCCACACTCGCTTCTTCTGATGGGGTGCCAAATTTCCTCGACTGTCTTTGTATGATCTTAGGTGACAAACTTCCTGCCCCAGAAACACCTCTTGTGTTCTACTGAGGCCTGTGCCCTGGGCCTTCAGGGTCTGTAACATTAGCAGTGGTGGGGGTAGGGGTGGGGCTTCTCTCCTTGAACTGTCTTAGGAGCTCTTGGCAGTATTCATTTTTCCAGGATGAGCACAAGTACCTATGGCCTTTGTTTGGGAGGTGGCAGTTCTGCTGGAGCAGACACAAAGCATCTGATGAGTTACAGATGCTCCCCAGCCCAGTACCAGGGAATCCAGCAGTTCTAGGCTTGGTAGACCTCTGTGATAGTTACCTGTGTCTATTGAGTCAGTCCAAGGAACTAGAGGCCTCTTACAGATGTACACACAGTAGAGTGGAAAGAAGACAACTCTGGGGGAGTTTAGTATGATAAATAGAGTTGCTTCTCATGTCTTCTGGCACAGAGACCTGGGAGGATCTCTCCTGCCCGGTCTGTTCAGGTGGCCCTGAATGCAGTGCACTGAAAGGGCATGACTACCATTTAGACTGCTTGCCTCAGGGTGATCATTTCACCTCCAACTGGGAGCCCAGAGCTGTGAGTACAGGTGGTAAGGAAGGGTGGAGGCACTGCAGAGGATGGAAGCTGGCGACAGGTAGTAGTGTAGGCCTCTGCATCCCCGCGGGTGGGGTAAGAAGGTGCAGGACCACCCTTAGGTTCGAGGCCAGCCTGTGGCCAAGAGAAGAGCCCAGACAGCTGAATGTCCAGGAAGGAGCAGCAGGTCTCAGACTCCAGGCAGGCCAGGGCTGCCTGCCTGAGTGGGACTTGTGCCAGCCAGGACCGCAGAACCAAGGTACATGCTTAGGCTAGTGACCTGTGCACAGCGGTGCCTTTGTGGCACTTTTCTTTTGCCACCTGCCATCACAGCAGCATATTCCTGCCCTAAATGAGAAGGCAGTTGTTCCTGCATTAACCCCACGGCCATTTAGAGACGTGGGCTGGTCAGACCAGACCCCCGTTTGCTTCTGAAGGACAGGCTAGACTCTGGCCCGCATGTGTGAGTGGCCTTAGGACAGTTCCTAAAGGTCATGTCTGCTCCATTGTTCAGACTGGGAAAATCTAGCCCATGTGCCCTTGTGCCTACTAATCCTGCAAAAAAGGATACTGCCTTCCCAAGCTATCTAGTGTGGCCTTGGCAGCTGGCGTGGCACCTGGCCCTGCCCACACAGATTCCACCTCCACCCCACCCGTCACTGCTCTGTCCCACATAGAGCTGCAGTCTCCAACTTTCTGGAAACAGACCTAACAGCTAACCTGACGTCTCACCTGCCAACTTGCAGTGTTCCCCCCGCCCCCCCCCAAAAACAATGTATATTAATTGCTTTGCTTTGTTTCCCATACTATAGAAACCTTGAGTCTTCCCAAACCTCCTGAGTGCAGATTCTTACATGGAAACTTTTTGTACTATTGAGTGAGACCAGAAGTTTTAGGCTATTTCTGCATTAGGTTTGATTGAAGTAATGTAGGGAGTTTCACAGTTGTTGAAAATGGCACACCTGTGCTGCAAACTTGTTGAGAAAATTGGACAGGTGACCTTGTGGGCTCGGGACTGTGGGAAGCTGCAAAGAAGTACCTGACCAGCCCCTCCTCTCCTAGGACTTCAGGTGTGAGGTTCCCAACACAAAAGCTGGCTGGCCAGGCCAAGCTGCGTGCCAGTTGAAGGGAAATGAGATCTGGCATGGGCCAGTGCTGAACCAGTGGCCCTACCTCCCCTGTCTCCCTAGCCTATAGGTCTTTTTGCTTCTCTTGGATGGTAATTAGCTAAGCTGTCTCTCATTCTCAGGGTATAGCCAGGGGATGCCCTGGTGTGAACAGATATATGTCAAAGCAATACCAGAAGTGGATTAGTGAGGTCTATTGCTGCCAAAGCCTGTTTGGCAGTGGAGCCCCCCAGGTCCCTCTCACTCAGGACAAATGATCAGTAACCCTGAGAGACTCAAGCCTGGCAGGTCCAAGGCTGCAGAGAGCCTAGCCACAGGAGAGCCTGGCTGTGTCTGATCCTTTTCTGATTTCTGAAGCTGAGTCAGGACAACCTGGGCTCCTCTTGGAGGCCAATCTACTGCCCTGACATCTGAGTTCCCCTCTCTTGGACTCTGAAGATAGGGAGAGCTGGTGTAACTGTTGTTTTGGCCCCACTAGCTCAGCCTGTCTATATTCACAGGACTTAGGTTTATAAAGGCCCTGGTTTCTATGGAAGAATGTTCCAGTCAACTTCCTTTCTTTTTTCTCTTCTTATCTCTCCCTCCTCTCTGTCTCCTTTGTCCAAGTCACACTCTTCAGACCCATTGGACTAGCCTACAGCTCAGATCATTGCCCAGAAAATGCTATAACCATGGCACAGCAGAGCCAATTGGCTTCTTAAGGGTCTTTTGGGGCTGCCCCTCATTTTACAGATGAAGATGCTGAAGCCTTCCAGAGCCCTGGTGAGGTGTCCAAAGCAACAGGCCAAAGACACCAAGTCCTTGAAGACAGTGCAGTGCTCCCTAGCCAGGGCCCCTCCTGTCCCTCAAATTAGCCTGAAGAGGAGCTTCCTTTCCCTCCATCTCAGCCTCTGCAGGAAGGATTTTCATGACAGTACATGTTTAAGTCAGAATGGATAGTACTTACATCATTCAAGAGAATTTAACCCTGTTGAAATGCTCCAACTGCCTATTTACCAGGACAGGAAAGCTAAAGCTAAAGTTTTGCATGTGACCACAAGAAAGTTAATCCCTGCCTTACCTTAGATAAACAGAGTTAGTAAACAACCCTCTGGCTGTGCAGTGGTTCTCACCCTGTGGCTCAGTGCCTGTCACACCAATAAATCTGACCTCTTTGGGGGTCTGCATCAGAAAATAGAAGCCCCACCTTGAAAGATAAGGGATGTGGCTCCGTGATGGGGTTCTTGCCTTATATGCAAAAGGCCCTGGATTTGATCCCAACACCCCCCAAAGAAAGGAACGATGACCTCACAATCACTGTGTTTCGCAGATGAAGAAACTGAGACCAAGCCTTGGCTCCAAGCCCTTGTACCCTACTTTTCCCTCCCCACCCACATCTTTGAGGCTTCTGCAGACAAAGGAAGGTTGCGAGCTCCCCAGTGAAGCAACACCCAGAGAGAAGCATCTTGCCCCGCACTGGAGCCACGCACCGGTGAGGGCTGTGGCCCAGACAGCCAGTTTATCCAGCCTGATTCTGCCACTGGCTTTAGTCTCAGTGTCCCAAAAGGACTTAAGGCACGAGCAATTTTTCTGCCAATGTAACACACACAATTTGGAGTCCAACTGCTGATGGTGAAGCCCTTCTTCCCAGCTGAAACCTGTTGAGCCTGGTTTGTTTGTTTGTTTGTTTGTTTGTTGAGACAGGATCTCACTATGCAGTTCAAGCTGGCCTTAAACTCACGTAGCCCAGGCTGGTCACAAATTTGCAGCGACACTCCTGCCTCTGTCTTCCAAACACTGGGATTGCAGGCATGCACCACCATGTCTGGTTTGAGCCTGGTCTTTACTGGCTGAATTACTGTCAGCATTCTGGTCTTCTGAGCTCTGACCAGAATGTTCCATGAAACTCAGCTTACAGCATTCTATAGCTTCTCTGGCCAGCATCCTCAAATTTTCCCAAACTCCTGTGAACTGTTTCCAAAGGCTTCTGAACCCATGGTCAGAGAGCATCTAAGAATAAGCCGACTTTGCAGGCGCGTGGTCGTGAGTTCGATCCCCAGTACCGATTTAAAAAAAAAAAAAAAAAAAAAAGCCCACTGCTGTGGTACCAAAATCTGTCTTAATTACTTTCCTGTAATTGGGACAAAATAGCCTATACCCAAAAATAAAGAAGGACACCATTCCATGAACACAACTCACTCAGATACCTCTGGAAAAAGGAAACAACAGCATTCCCATCGTCCTGCTTGTGGAGATTTTTTTTTTGGAGGATGTAAAAAAGTTTCCAGTATCAGTGTTTCTTTCCTCCATCCCTGCTTCCCTCCACCTTCCTTTCTTTCTGAAGTACTAGGGATTGAACTCAGAGTCTTTGCACTAAGCTAGCTCCCAACCCATTTTTTATTTTTTATTTTGAGGGTCTTACTAGGTCACTGAGTTGCCCACGCTGGACTTGAACTTGGGATTCTTTTGTTTCAATCTCCCAGATTGCTGGTATTACAGGCATGTGCTCCCACACCCTGATTGATTGACTGATTGATTGATTGATTTTTTTGCATTACTGGGCATCGAACCCAGAGCCTTGCACAAGCTAAGTATGTGCTATACCATTGAATATCTACCCCAG
Source organism: Cavia porcellus (assembly GCF_034190915.1). Lineage (NCBI taxonomy): Eukaryota > Metazoa > Chordata > Mammalia > Rodentia > Caviidae > Cavia > Cavia porcellus. The sequence continues at coordinate 20,365,677 of NW_026947515.1, forward strand.
CTCTTATAAGTTTTTATTTTATTTTGAGATAGGATCTCAGTAACTGGTCCATGCTGGCCTTGAACTTGGAATCCTTTTGCCTTAGCCTCCCAAGTAGCTGGGATTACAGGTGTGCAGTACTGTATCTGACAGTGTTTTTTTTCCTGAGCATACTGGCTCTCAAGATTTTTATTTTTGTTTCTACTAGTACTTGTTTGTAGTACATAAAAATTTTTTTATCATAGATTGGCTTTCAAGATTAATACTCAGAGAAGGAAACTGGAGCTTGATCCCCAGCCCCAGGGATAGATAGGTGGGTAAGTGGGAGGGATGGGTAGATGGATTTTTATGTACGAGGAAGGAACCCAGACCTAGTACATGCTAGGAAAGCACTCTACTGCTGAACTGTAACCCCAGTGCTCTATTTCCTTTTTAATAGTAATTAGAAAAGTATAAAAAAAAAAAAAGCTGATGGTTTTAGGCCCATGGCCCCTTATTGGCTTTTTTTTTCAAGCTTTGGCAACATACGAAATGACCAGTGGCATACCACTCACCTAGCATGTGCAAAGCCCTGGAGTCCATTCCCAGGACTACAAAGAAGAAGAGAAGAGGGGAGGGGAGGAGAGGAGAGGAGGGCAGAAGAAAAAAAGAAGAGAGGAAAAGCTCAAAATACGGATCCTCAGTTTCTTCCAGAGACTGAAGCTGGACACATATATGAAACAGCTCTGGCAGGTGTTGGGGGTTGATTTTTCCCTTTGAAAAAGCAGCTGACTTTCTGAGCCTCAGGGCTGGGGACTCAGTGTAGTACACATCCTTCCTGAGCCAGGCATCAAGGCTGTGAATATTGGTGTGTCCTGTTCCAGGAACATGGCATGGCGGGTTGTCTGCAAGCATTGGGTGGCAGATCACACCCGCTGCTCTTTGCAGGGGAGGTTGGCACCTGACTTGGGCACAGTTGGTACAGCCATCAGTCCTTCATCCCCCTACCCCAAGTGAGTCATCACATATGTGTTGTTCCTAAGATTTATGTCAGGGTAATAACTTCCTGAAATGTTTTAAATTCAACCACCTGAAGTCCCTAGTAAGTCAAAGGGATAAAATGGGAACAGAGAGGGCTACTCCCTTACCTGGGCAGTTGGTAGGTAGCTTGGGCCTTTCTTTTTCTTTTTCTTTCTTTCTCTCTTTGTTAGATTTTATTTTAATGGTGCTGGGCATAGAACCCAGGGCGTTGAGCATGTTAGGCATGGGCTCTACCACACCACACCACTGACCATACCACTTGTCCTTGGCTTGACTTTCCTGAAGCTGTTTGGCGGGTTGCCATTACTCAGTTAAAGTTAGGGCACAAAAAAGATTCTGAAGACTCCTGCTTAGCATCACGTGCTCTGCCTGTGTGCACCAAACCCATAGCAGATGTCAGCCTCCATGATTGGAGTTGGCACTTCAGGCTGGTGATACAAACTTCGGGCTCTTCTCCTTTGCAAAAGTTCTCATAGTTTTTAGACACTACTTATTTCAATTTTATTTTTACCCTAGATTGTGTCTTTGGAAGTGTAGTTAACTATAGATATTATCCTGGCATTTTTTTCCCCTAAAAATAATATGCTAGCAAGTGAGCCCCTGGAAGGTACCTCCCTGACCCAGGGTAGATAAGAAGGCAGGTCACCCCAGTTAAGCACCACTGCCTCACTTGTGTAGGCTGGGAGCTAGCATTTCTTTAACATGGCTGCTAGGAGTTAAAGGTACCCTCCACCTTTTATATCATAATTGACAGCAAGTTAAAAATTTTAAGGCACATGTGTTTGTCAGAATCTCCCCTCCTGAGACACTTGGCACTAGCAGCCCAGATATGAGCTTGAACACCCCTGAAGTTTGTTAGGGAGCCCTGGCTGCTGCTCCCCAGACCTCAGGGAATTTCTTCCCTTTCACTGCTGAAGCACAGCCAGCCTCTGAAAACTGGGAGAAACGATGAGACGAAGCTGTTGTGTCAGGACTGCTGTGATTTGTTTCCTCTAAAGAGACACAAAGAAGACGAAAGCCCTGCAGTCCCCTTTGTCCTCAGAACCCTGGCTTTGCAGGGTCTTGGTTGGTAGTGCAGTCTGCCTGCCTTCTGCCAACCAGCTGCATCGAGGCTGACGGAGCACATACCCTCAGCTGCCTTCCCCACTTCCAAAATGTGCCCGGGAGCCTGTGCAGTGCACACGGCTGAGCAGATGGCACCCCAGATGGCTCCTGGGTTGGCACTGCCTGCCCTCCTAAGTATCTTCACCCTAGTCCAGCAGGCTGCCTCTTGGCTCTCCTGGCATCAGGGGCTACTCTTGGCTCCTTACATTACCTCCCAAATTGAGCTGGACAGAGGGCAAAGAGCTGTCATGGCCAGTGAGTCAAAATCATAATGCAGGTCAGTGCATTACTGAAATTAAAAAGTAATCTCTTTGCAGCCCTCAACCAAGAGACCCTGTGACATGAGGACAAGGACACATAGTCAAAAAGTTATCCATCTCAAGAACTCGTACTGCCACCTCCCTTGCAGCTGGCCTCTGCTGGCCAGCCCTGCTTCTTATAATTTGCAACTCACTGCTTTCCTCACCTGCTATTTCATAATGTGACTTTCCTTGTGTGCCTGTGTGTGCCATGCCAATTGTATTTTTTTTTGCTCTGTGTGCATTTTGGTTTTGTTTGGGGGTTGCTTTTGATGATTTACTTTGTTCCGGTGTTCTGTCTCCTTCGCCTGGCTGTGGGGGCTGTGTGGCCCCGATGCTTGCTGCCTCCATAGATCCCCGTTGCACAGCCCTCTGTCATGGACGACATTGAGGTGTGGCTCAGGACGGACCTGGTGAGACTTGACTTTTATATTTTATGTGTGGGGTGTGGTGAGGCAGAGGCTCTTCTAAGCACAGGCCTCAGGACATTGCAGGGGCCGAGTCTCTGTGGTGGGTGGAGGAGCGGGGGCAGATGTGGCTGCTGTGGCCGTTGGCTCTTCACAGCTCACATCTTCCCCAGCACTGAGCCAGGCCTGGAGTGCCACCGCAGACCCTGGCCCAGGGAGCGCAGGCCCGGCACCTGCGCAGCGCTGCATGCCGTGTGGGCAGTCCCTGCCTGAGTCTCAGTGCCTGTGGGAACCCAGCTTCAGCTGCTCCCAACACACTTAGCTCCTCCCAGCTTCCTTTCAAGGGCATGTGTGTGTTTGGGGTTTGGGGACACAGCGGGGTGGTGTTATTGTTGTTTGTTTGCTTGCTTGTTTGTTTTTTTGAAGAGGGTTTTTTTTTTACATTTTTTGGGTTTTGCTTTTTTAATTTTTAAGTTACTATTTTTTCAATATAGGAAGGCACTCATAGACTTGCAGGTGCAAGGCAGGCACTGTACCACAGACCTACATCCCCAGCTCTCATTCCTGTCTTTTTATTTTATTTTTATTATGAAACATACATAGATGATTTGGGTATTTCGTTTTGTTTTAAATTTATTATCATCGGGGGCTGGGGATTTAGCTCAGTGGCATAAGTGCCTGCCTTGCAAGCAGGCAGTCGTGAGTTCGATCCCCAGTATCGATAAAAAGGAAAAAGAAAAAAAAAAATGTATTATCATCTCCTTCCCCAGGAACTTTTAGTATTTTGAATTTAAAAGAACCTCTGCCCGAAGACTCTTGTCCCCGCTCTGTAAGACACATGTTGTAGTCTAAAATGGTAATGGGTCCCTCCCTTTGTTCCTCACAGAGCTTTTTCAGCTGCCTGATGCTTGGCCAGTGGCTGGTGAAGTACACTCTGGAGGGGAGATGACCTTCCCTGGAAAATGGGCTTGTTAGGCTCTCCCCAAGATCTGAAAATACCTCATCTCTTCCTCCTGGCTGTTTAGTGTCAGGGTAATCCTGTCCCCAGGGAAGAGTACCCTCTAAGCTGTTTTGATGGCAGTTGGAGGGCTGGTGCTGAACCACATGAGGATGACAAGCCTTCAGGCAGGGTGTCTCACTGCCTCCTTCCCAGAAGCCCAGGCTTTCCTAAGCCACTCAGTGGAGGCACTCAGCCAGGTGTCAAGAGGGAAAGAAAATGCCCCATGCTGTCTTACCCAAGAGGATGTCTTAAAGAGAAAGAAAGCCAGGAAAGCCAAGGCCCTCTCCTTATGAGTGAGGCCCAAAGCCCAGAAAGGGGAAGGAACCTGTCCAACAAAGCGATACTGCAGGTAGGGAGGGCTAGGACAGGCCCCAGGCCTTTAGCCAGCGTGGGGCTTTTCACTCCCTATCATCCCCTTCCTAATGCAACCCTCGTATGTGCTGCTCTTTCCCAGCAGCCCCTTTAAGCAAAATCAAGTGGGATTGGTTTCCCTAGATCCTCCATGGCTCCTGGGGCCAGCAAGGAGGACAGAGTCTGGACAAAGAAGAGGGCGGGTGCACTTGCGGAGCCTCCCTGCCCAGGCACCTTCTAGGTGCCAGACCTGGGCCGTGCTGGCCCATAGAGCTCCCAGAAGTTGGTACGGACAGTGTCTTCCCGTTACCCCATGCTGTGGTGAGCATATGTGGCACAGAGGACCAGGCTCGGGGACACTGGTATACCTCAGGCTCAGCCTCCTTGTAGCCCTCCAGCTTCTCCTCAGAGGCTTGAGTGTAGATGGGCAGGGAATTGGTCTGCATCATTTTTGGATTTTTCTTTTGACCTTTCTAGGGGATCAAAACCTAGAATCTATTTTTTTTTTTTTTTTTTGGTTTTGCTTCTAAAAAAAAATTCTCCTATAAAAAGAGCATTATCTTGTTGTTACAGAAATTTGGACACAGCTGGGCATGGTGGCACATGCCTGTAATTCCAGCCCTTGGGAGGCTGAGCCAGGAGGATCACCTAAATGTGTGGCCAACCTGTACTACATGCTGAGATCAAGGCCAGCCTGAATTACATAGTGAGATAAGACAAAAAAAAAAAAAAATTTGAAAACAGGGAAAAGCAGGAAGTTGATCTGGACTGTCATTGGCAGTGCCACCCTGGGATGACCACAGGGAGGCAGAGGTGACTGAATGAGTGAGACCCTATGATCCTTAACACTGCCCTTTCTGCTCCTCCCACAGAAGGGCGATGACCTGGAAGAGGGCGTCACAAGTGAAGGTACAGACTCGGAGCCCCCTTTGTGGTTCCCATCCCAGGCTCTGGGGCCCACAGGGTGTGGCCCTTGTTACCCCGGGGCCTTTGCTATTGGAGGCCCGTCAGGCGCCAGAACGTGAACCGTGGCTTCATGGGGGCTCAGTCCAGCCTTGTGCTAGTGTGGGCAGTGTCACATCTCCCATTTTGTTTAAAGTGAAATGGAGGTCAGGAGGAACATGTGACTTAGAGGGACCCACCCTCTGGGTGCTCAGTTTAGTTTGGACATGGCACTCAATCCACAGGGATCTACAGGGACCTTGGGGGGCTGAGCTGGAGGAAGTGCGGCCAGCCTGGGCCTCAGCTGATGGGCCAGGTGGGAACAGTGGGCCGGGTTCCCCAACGGGGCCCTGTCCACTTTGCTGTACTCCCTGCCCCTCCCTTCTGTCTCCCTATCTCTCCTGGTACTTTCTCTGCCCCTCAAAACTTGCCAGACCCTATAGTCAGAAGGCCCAGGCAGAGAACTGTCCGGGGACCTGGCAGTGTCTTCTTGTGGGAGTGGTGGGATATCTCCTGCCACATCTCTGTAGGGGTACCAGGCTCTCTCTGGCCTGCCCTCACGCTTATCTGGAAGTGGACAGAACTTTGGGCCTCAGAGCAGGTGTGCTTTATGCTCGTTTGCAGAGCATCTCCCCGCAGTGCCCTTCTGGACCTTCTTCCCTGTCACTGGGAAGCCACCACATGTACCCCTCTGCAGTACACCTCCATGAAACTGGGGTTCCCACTTGCCCTGTGAATGGCAGGGGAGGAAACTGAGGTGGGCGGCCCTTCCTGAGACAGGTCCCTAGAAGCACTATGCTTTAGCAGGATGCTCATCCTACCACCCCCAGCTTCCCAAACCCCATCAGCCTCACAGTGGGATGCAGGCCAGAGCCGGGAGGTCCATGGGCTTGTACTAAAATAACCCCTGTGGAACAACTGGACTGTATCCTCATCAACCCTGGGCCCTGCCTTGGTTTGTGTTGCAGAGTTTGATAAGTTCCTGGAAGAAAGAGCCAAGGCTGCTGAAATGGTTCCTGACCTCCCGTCTCCCCCTGTGGAGGTTCCCGCCCCGGCTTCCAACCCTCCTGGCCGGAAGAAGCCCGAGCGGTCAGAGGACGCCCTCTTTGCCCTGTGAGCTGCTTTGTGGTCTTCTCCATAGATAGCAGGTCACTGCTTGCTCCCCATGGACACTGGGCACTGGCCACTCTCCCTGCCCCTCACCCTTGGCCTGTGCACCTGTATCTCCATGGAAACACCTGTGTCTGTTCCCCTAGTCAGGACCAGCTTTTGCCACCTTCCTTCTCCGGGTGGTGAGACAGCCACATTGCAGCCAGAGGCCCTGTCCTTCCCTTCCCCCAGGCTCCTGACTCGGTCCTCCAGGAAGGGCAGTCGCCCAGCCCCTCAACACTGCTCCTGAGCAGACCACCTGAACTGTCTTGTCCATCACTCCACCCACAGAAAAGAAGGTCAGGCCTTGGCTTGCTACCTGTGCCCACAATATGTGCCACCTCAGCCTGGCTCAGTGGATCCCCTTAGGCCTGCTGCCCTCTGTATCTCTCTGCCAGGAATGGTTTTGTGTCTCTGCCTCTGGAGGAGCAGGGATCAGTCTGTTCCTCGGACCTTGTCACCTCATGGTACCTGTTGTGTTGGCACTTTAGAGGGCTCTGTGGGGTGCCCATATAGGGTTCTCTTGTGTTCTGGATCCTCTATCCATTAGTCAGCTGCTCACTGCGACCTCCCACCCTAGGTGGCTCAGCAGCCAGGCCCAACTGAGGGGCCACAGAGGACCCGCAGCTCCTGGCGTGGGGAGAGTGCAGTGAAGCTCCATAAACTCAGCTGCAGCCTGCGCACTATGGCCAGCTACCCATGACCCTGCTGGGACGGGGGGCTGTGCAGAGGGCTGCTCTGCTGGTTTGAGAAAGAGATGTGAGCTGGCCCTGCCTTCAGTGACCTCCACTCACCACTTCCAGGCCCAGCAACAGACAGCCCTGCACCACACCAGGAGGCTCCAAAGGACTAAGTGGCCAGAGTGACACACCGAGGCCCCTGCACCTCTCCCTGGCCAGAGCCTCAGACCTTCCATGGGCAGCGTGACCTAACAGCTCACATGACCCCAGCCACCAGTTTGCAGACTCTGAAGGCCCAAGCCCAAGGCTAGCAGATGTGGGTTGGTGACACCTGCTTTTGTCCTGTGTCTTCATTGGTGTGTCTCCTAGCCCTGGGCAAGGGACTCACTGCACTACCCCAGCCCTGGTCTAGCTAACCCTTCTTGCCCCAAGCTGCCATCACTCAGGTCAGGAACGAGCTCCTGCACCACGCTGTTGAGCCTCTACCTTTCCAGTACACGTTGCCCAGGTCACCACAGTTTTCCCACCCATGGTGTGGAACAGCCTAGCACTGTGACTGTCATCATCAGAGCACCAGTGCTGCAGGGAAATGACTAGTGACGACCTGGGAAGTACTTAGGACCAGGACTACAGTGCGATCTGTGGTGAGCTACCCCAGGACTCCACGCCCCACCTAGTACTCTCCAGAAAGGACTGTGGTCTGGTTGGGGCCATCTGCAAGACAGCAGGTTTGACACACTCTTTCCACAGAACACCGGGGAAGCACCACTCAGTTTGCTGCCTGCTTCCTGCCCTGCCCTGCCTTCTCCACTCCCTATCCCTTGGGCAGCTTGTGCCCTTCTTACCAAGTAGGGAGGGCAGGAACCCTGAGGCAGCTAGCTGCAGAGAAGTGACGAGGATGGCCCAGGTGTGCCCCGGGATCCCAGCCCTCTGCTGTCCGCCGGCGTTGGGCCCATAGGTGATGGCAGCCAGGTCTAGCATCCACTGAGGAAAAAGGCAACCTCCCTGCCTTGTGGATGGCACAGAGCAAGAGGGGCACCTGCAGTGAGCAAGGCCGAGATAGGTACGCTCCCGAGAGTCTCCAGCAAAGCTGTTCTTAAAACCCACGGCGAGTGCCCCAGCCCCAGCGTTTGGTAGGCCCAACTTGGAATGACTTGGCTGCACTGTGGGCAGCAGGTAGTGGAGGACTCCTATGGGCCGAGGTGACACAGGTGTGAGGCGTGAGCCAGAAACTAGTGTGGAGATGTTATCCTGGGCTTCAGTTCCTGCCTGCCTGCCTGCCTGCGATCTGGGCCACAATCCTCAGGCCACTTGCCTAGGGAAGGAGCAGAGCTCCGGTGGGGAAGCTGGATGTCACAAACCACCAGCCTCCATAAGTGTTAGAAATCACAGATACAGTATATACTTAATAACACTAAATTATTGCTGGGACTCTTCATAAGCACTAATTATACCAGATTATAAGTTAAAATATTTATTTTATCAAAATATTTTCTTGGGAATGTTTAACTTTTTCTGTTTGTATGTGCTGAGAAGTGAAGGCTCACCAATTCTTCTCGCCCACTTTCTTGGCTAGCCAGCAACAGCTAACTACACCATGTACATTCCGCTGTGACACCCAGCAACGGCCTGACGCTGGGCTGGGAGTGACCAGCCTCCTTCTAGGTGTGCATGGGTCAAGGGGTTTTGGAGCCAAAAGGGCGTGCAGCTGGCTTGGGCTAGAGGGAAAGGTGACTGTCCATCTGTCCTCCTGTGTTTGTGTTAGCCTCTCATTGTGAATGACTGTGCCTTGGCTCCCTGCCCTTCTCCCCACCCAGTGGTCTCAGGCCTGTGCTGTCACGCTGAGGAATGGTGTCTAGGAAGGGCCAATGGCAGCAAGGCTCCAGCTCCTCCTCCTCTCTTTCCCATCCTATCCCTTCCCAGCCTAGCCTCCTGGACGGTGTAGGCTACACTGTGGACCAGGCCAGCCCTCACTTGGGAAGAGCATATGGACTACTACTAGCCTGGCCACTACCCGGTTGGCCTGTGTCCCTCTCTGTGATCTTCTGTTGGGACATCTTGGCTTTTCTGTCACGTTCAACCACACGGTACAGCGTGTCTCCCCCACCCACAGAGGAATCTGTTTCCACCCCAGAGATGCTTCGTGTCAGGCCCACAGGATCTACATTTCCCAGTGCTCATCTCCAGCCCTTCCTGGCCATGGAGGCCCAGACCAGGCTTCCCCTGTAGCCACTAGCCGTGGGGGCAGCTGTCAACCACGAATTATGACTGCTGCTGTCATAGTGTCCCAAGCCAACCTCCAGGCACTCCTGGAGAGTAAGCTATGGATATTTTATTTTCTAAAGGTTGCACTTAATTTGTGAGGGTTCTCAGGATCATTGGGAGCTACTGAAGAGGAATGTGTTGAGTTCGTTATTCCCTTGTCCCACAAGTCCAGTGTTATTGTCACTGTCATGTGTTTTTTGTGGGCAGAGCTGGTTCTGGAGGGTGGGTCAGTGTTTATTTGGCTCAGAGTGACCCTGGAGCGTCTCCTCACCCCACTGGCTCTCCCAAATGCTGGCTCTCTAGTTTGGGTTCTTGCATGTAACGTATTCCATAATAAATGAATAATTGAACAAACCACTCTTGTGTGATCTCTTTTGAGTTGGCTGTGACTTTCTTTAAGCAGGGCTGCCATGAAGACCCTGCAGGAGGGAGTATCTGGGGGACCCACTTTCTACCCTCCCCCTGCTGCCGCACTGCCAAGCAAAGAAGACCCCTGGGCTCAGCCCAGCTGGGCATCAGTGGAAGCAGCCCATTGGTTTGCCCACCTGCCTGAGAAGCTATGACCGGGGGCTGTCTGTCCTCTTGGGTCATCCAGAGTAAGCAGGCCTGAGCATCCCTCCAGCCTCTCCTAAGCCAGGCTGTACCACTTGGTATCAGAATTTTCCAGTCTGTGCCAGATACTGGATTTGAGAGCCACTGCTGCAAGCCAGGTAGATGTCACCCACACCTTCTTGGTAACATTTATTGAGATACAATTCATATCACATATTTACCCAGTTTGTATACAGTTGCCTGGAGGTGTGGCTCACTGCTTGCCTGGGATGTGTGAGGCCCTGGATTCATTCCCCAGCACTACAGAAAATGAAATGTACAGGTGAGTAGTTTTGGATATAGCCTCAGGGTTGTGCAACCACCTCCACTATGAATTCCTGAACATTTTCATCTCATAAAAGGGAACCCAGTCTCTGCCCGGGCTACAGCCTACTCTCCATATAAAAAAGGGCTCCTCAGGCTAGGGATGTAGCTCAGCAGCACAAGTGCCTTCTGGGTTCAACTCCCAGTTCAAAAAGGTGAAGGGCTCTGCTGGTACTGAACTGTTAAGACAGCTGCCTTGCGCGTGGCTCTATGCTGGGAGGCAGCCTTTCAGCTGCTCTGGATACAAAGGAATCCTGAGGGATGGATGGTAAAAGGCTGGGGTGCTTGTGCCTTAGGTGGCCAGAGCTGGGAGACCTTTAATGCCTTCATCCTTAGGGATCTGAGATGGATCTCGTTTTAGTTACTTTTCTTATGGCTGAGACAATACCCGACATCCGAAGCTAAAGGAGGAGAGGCTTAATTAGCTCATAGTCTAGCAGTTTCAGTTCAGCTGGCTCCTCCAAGGCAGGGTGAACAGCAGGCGCATCACAGAGGAGAAACAGTTCATGTCAGGCAGGAAGTGACAAGTGACAGATTCTTTCTGTCCCTTATACCCTCTCTAGGCTACACACTCTTACAGTGGCAGTTTTCACCTCTGAAAAGCCCCACCTATGAGCACATGAGGCTTTGGGAGAACACCTAGATAAACACCAAAACAGATGTTGGGAGTAGGGTGGACCTATCAAATTCAGTGGAACTGGAATGGACACGGAGACCTCTGCCCAGTCTCTCACTGCTGGTGAAGTCTGAAAAGTGAACCTGTTGGCTGTATACAGTGATTAGTGGAACTAGCACTCAAATCCAGACTCACCTCCCAGACCTGCCTTAAAGGAGAGGCAGAAAGGTCACCACCTCCATGGTTGGCAGGTAAAGATGTCTCAGGACAGGGTGGGCCCGTAAGGGACCATGCTAGGGCCCCTACAAGTAACAGCATTCTGCTTCCTGGGGTCAGTTGCCACCTGGGCTCCAGGAAGTTTTGTGGAGGTCTTGCCTGTCTCTGGTTGGCTGGGGTCACCTAGTGAGTGTCCATAATGGGGGTTGTGGGGAGCAGGCCTCTGAAATAAGAGGCCATAATTCAGGCCCTTCTGAAAAGAGACCACAGAACCTGAGTCCAGTCTGTGCCACTAGCCCTGTGCCTAGCACAGTGGTGCTGAAAGAGACTGGAGCCATGACCCTGCCCTGTGGAGAACAGGTCATCCTGGGGTCCACCCTGGACTCCCCAGGATAGCAATCCACGTATGCTTTCAGCTGATGTTCCTCCTGGCTGCTCTGTGCCAGGTCAGTGCCACAGGGAGGGGAAGGCCTGCTCAGGCCCTGCCCTTGGAAAGCTCAGAGCCTGGTTGGGTTCCTAGAATCAAGGACACTCTGCAGCTACGAAGTGTTGGAGCCTTCTTAGATGGCCTGCAGGGAGTAGCCAAGGCCCAGAGCAGCAGCTGCAGTGCCCCAGAGCTGCAGGTATGGGCAGGGGATGCAACTCTGGTTCAGCTGACCAGCCCCCTAGGAGGGATCTCATTTCCCTGACAGGCACTTAGCAAAATCATTCCCCCAACACATCAATAACTATTCCTAAAGTAGGGGTTCTGTGGAATATGAAGTTCAGGAAATGTAGTAAAGTTAAGTAGCATCAAAGGAATTTATTGGTTTATATAAGTGAAATCAGAGGCCAGGGATTTGGCTCAGTGGTGTAAGCACCTGCTAGGCAAGCACAAGGTTTTGAGTTTGATCCCTGGTATAAAAAAAAGTAAAGTGGGCTGAGTGTGACTCAGGGAGTTGGGGGACTGAGGGAGGTGCTCAGAGCCCTGATTAATGTGCAACCACTTGTTAAGTCTAGGTTAGTCTCAGTCCCATTTAAAAACAAACAAAACAGCAATCCAACTTTCACAATTTCTTTTGACAGTTCAAAATCATGACCTATTCATAACTAGATTTGGCTGGGGGAGTCAGATGCTGTCTGGAGTGCTTTCTGTGACCGCTGCCAAGTGGACCTGCCTGCTCTATGACTTTCCTTCCATCTGCTCTCGGCCTTAACCCAAACAGTCACTTACCCAGGGGAAAGCTGTCCCTTCCCCTATTCTCTCAGTCTGAGTCTCAGCCAGCAGCACTGGGCAGCAGGCTTTGGAGTTCAGCCCGCCCTTTCGTGGAGGATCACTCAGATGATGAACTCAGGCCGAGCCAGAAGGGTGCCACAATGCTGTGAGCCTCCTTAGAGACAATAGGCTATAGATACTCAAAAACGCCTAGAAAGACACAGTAGAGCATGCACACACAAGAAGCCAGCTGGAAGCAGACTACAGGGTCATCTAGGACCACAATCACCCAGGTCAACAGCGTCCTGTTTCCACTGGAGAAGGCAGGGTCTCCGGTGGCACCAGGCTCCTAGTCTCCACTGCCTGGCAACTTCACCGTGACACCAGCAAGTCCCAAGCTCGGCTCCTGCAGCAGTAAAAGACAAAGCCGTGCCTGCCCTTCCACCCTCTGCAGACGCTGGGTGCCTTCCCCAAATAACTCAGAAGGAAAGTAGCCTCCTAGTCTCTGAGGCCTTAGGGGGCGAGGGGCAGATGTAAACCTGACCTCCCCTTCAGTAGACTGAGTAGAGGCCGGTTAGGGTGTTGCCGGCTCCGGGCTGGGCGAACAGTAGCAACAGCTGAGAGGCCCTAGCCCTACCGGCTCAGGACAAGCACTTGGCTGCAGTCCTAGCCAGGTGCAGACCGAGAACAGACCCACCTGGCCCCGCAGCAGTGCCTCCCCAACGTCGGGTCGAACGGTGGCCGCGCATGTGACCCAAGGCCGGGCACCAAAGCTACACGCTGACGCCGCGTCACCCCACTCGGTGCCAGGCGCCCATTGGCAGCGGCGATCTACGAGGGCGGGGCCTGCCTGGCTCTGAGCCCCAACTCCCCCGGGTCTCCCGCCGCGACCTGCCCCGCCCGCGTGCGCAGCCAATGTTGCTCCCCTACAGTCTTCAGCTCCGGAGCAATCAGGGGCAACAGCACTGAGAAAACCTAGGCAGGCCTCTTCACTGCCTCCTGCCTCAGTTTACTCATCTGTCCAATGGGATGGAAACAGTTACGTCCTCTTAAGGCCTTCGGCAGGAATGCACTGATTAATACAAGAACAATATTTGACACTCTAGAAGAAAGCTCAGTGATTGGTGACAGTGCCAACTATCGTAGACCAGGCACACCAAGACAGAAGAAGGACTTGTACTCTCAGCGGCACTGACGACCTTCCTTGCCTACGCTCAGAGCTCCCCAGCCAACAACAGCCTGAGATTCTTGTTTGGAGGTCTGAGGACCTTGCCAGACTATCTTCACTTCTAGCTTAGTTCTGAGTCATGGAGTGCATATTTACTGAGCTATCCTGCTGCTGCTGCTCCTCCTCCTCCTCCTCTTCCTCATCCTCTTCCTTCTCCTCCTCCGGTTCTCTTGGGACAGTGTTTTGCTTTGTAGTGCAGGTTGGTCTTAAACTCTTGGCAGTCGTCCTGCCTCGGCTTCCCGAGTGCTGTGCTTGTTACACATGTAGTAAACTCATTTCCAGAACAGTAAGGCAGCTCTATTGTGATGATGACCCTACAACAGCCCGCCTGCTTCTGCAGTGATAGATGCAGCAGCTGAGACTCAGAAATTTGAAGTGATTCCAGGTCACAAAGCAAGCAGGTGAGGTATCAGATTGGCTGTCAGATTCTGAACAAAAGTGGTATTGAGGCTCCAACCAGCACCTCCACCCCCACTCTTCTTCTTGAGAAGGGCTGTTTGAATTTTCAGGGAAGTCCCTAAGTATCTCCCCAGGGTAATGGAAAGAAAGGGTGGGTGGAGTAGAGGAGGATGGAAAAGCCAGCTGTGCTGTGCTCCTAAACAGAAGTCTGGAGCCTGGTGTGGCAGTATATGCCTGTAATGCCATAAGCTCAGCACTCCGGGAGGCTCAGGCAGGACTTCACTCTCAGCCTGGGCAACTTAGTGATTTAGTGAGACCCTATCTCAAAAATGAAAAAGTTTGTCTGGAGAGGGCAAAGCCTTGGATGGAAGCCTGAGCAGGGATACTTTCAAGAGAGATATGGTTTGGAGACCCCCATGGCTCTGATCTTGTTTTCGGTAATTTTCCACAGGCAGTCACTTCTGTGACTAAAACAAAGAGGACTGCGTGTCCAGACTCAGCCCCAGGGAGGTGGGCCTCTGTGGCCTCTCTTGATTCAGGCGCCCCTCCTCCTGCTTTCTACCCTGTGCCACTCATTTCGCTGCCTCAGAGGGCCTGACCCACCAGGCTGCATGTGGGGTCTGAGCAAGGCTGTCTCCAGAACGGCTTCTCTGAGGCCTGAGGGCACAGCTCCTTCTGGGTTTGTTGGGCTGCCCTCCACCAGTACTGCCCTTCTCCCTTGAAGACCTCTGGGGACAGAGAGCTCACTGTCTTCTCGCTTATTTCAAGCCACCTCCTTGGGACCCCTCTGCTCTCACCTACTCTTTTGGCTCTGTCCCCAGGCACATGGCCCAGGGTTCACTTGAGAGCCCTCTCCTGGCCTGGCTGTCTGCTCTGGGCTTGCTGAGCCTGTCAAATCCAGGGCAACATGGCTCGGGTCTAAAGCAGTTCTGTCTCTTCCTCCTGGCCCTTGTCCTGGTGGCTCCCAGGAACATGCACCAAGTGTGAGGTCACAGAGCCCTGGGGCCCAACCCTGCTGTGGTCTTCGAGCAGCTGAGTGACCTTGGGAAAGTCATGGTTTCCCTAAGTCTCCCGGAACTTCAAGGCCCCTGTCTCATCTCTTTTCCCACCCCTACCATGGTGGATCTGGGAGGAAACCAGACACAGATAGGCAATTCTGGCCTCCAGTTAAGTTCCCGTAGCCCAGCGCCCTCCTCAGACCAGTTATACTCCTGTGCAGGGAGGACTGGTTGACGTCTCAGCATTAGGCTTCTGCTACATGAAGAGAACAGACACAGAGTGGTTGTTACATAAAGCCACACAGCAGGATCGGGTCAGGTGTAACTTGGCCTGTTTTGCTTTAAAAAGGGCAAATGTAGGAGGTGAGGTTTCCCGTTTTGCTGCTGATCTTCTTCACCTTTCCCCATCCCCAATCCCTCAAAGTCCCGACACCTCTGGGATAGGCCCAGTTCCGGGCTGCCACTCAGCCTCTTTGCTTGGTGCTAGAGAAACTGAGGCTGAGTGGGGCGCGGGGAGGGGGTTGGTGCGGACTGCCCAAGCTCTTTGCCAGAGGCTGCTGTGGGTGGGGCTGGACAAGATGAGGGCCTGGAAGGAAGTATGAGCTCCGGGCGTCCAGGTTCCCGGTGCACTCAGGGAAGCGGGGCATCTCGGCACTCCCTCGGCCGGGAGGGGATGTCTACCCGCAGGGCGGAGCCTCTTGCCAGGCCCCGCCTCGTCTCGCTCGTCCAGCGGAGCAGCTGCCCGGGAACCCAGTTTCCGAGGAACTTTTCGAGGGTGCTGGGCCACTTCCCAGGTCAGGGCAGGACGCAGGCGCGCGAGCAGCGGCGGCGCTACTCTTCGGGAAGGGCCGTGTGCGGCGCGGGCCCGGCGGGCCGCCCGGAGGCGGCAGCCGCACCATGGACGAGCAGCCTTTTAGCGAGGCGGCTCTGGAGCAGGCGTTAGCCGAGCCGTGCGAGCTGGACGCGGCACTGCTGACCGACATCGAAGGTGCGTCGGGACCGCCTGGGCTCGAGGCGAGCGGGAGCGCGCGGGCGGCACTCGGCCTTTGTCTCCCCGGCCGGCTCGGGGCGCCGTGGAGCGGGCGGCAGCTGGGTGCTGGGCACACGCGGGGCTTCCCTGTGCCTCTCTCGTCGTAGGCTCAGAGTGCGAGCTCCTTCGCGCCTCGCCTCGCCTCGCTTGGGTCCCCAGGTAGCTCCAGGATAGGGCACCTGAGTCCCAGGCGTCCCGCAGTCTGCGCCGCGAGGCCGGCGAGTCCCCAGTCCCGCGGCGGCTGCGGCGGGAGCTCCCGAGCCGGGCGTCGCCGAGGCCCCGCCCCGTCCCGCCGTGACGTAAGCGGGGGTTACTCGCGGTCATTCCCTGGGGCCGGAGAGTTCAGCTCGGCGCAGGAGTTCCTGCGCATGCGTACGGGGCTGTCTCTGACCGGTTCGCAGTTTCATTCCTCATGGTCGGTGACCTGCCTCTCTGGGCCCCGAGTGTTCAGAAGCAGACCCGGGATCCATGTCTCCTTGGAAGCACAACATTCTCCTCGGAATCTGCAAACGGATGTTTCTTTGCAGTTTGACGCGGGGGCAGGAATGTGGCTCCTTTGGGTGGCGCTGAGAGGTTGGGCTGAGAGCTGAGGGTCAGCTCCCGGGCTAGCGGGGAAGAGCAAGGCAAAGGCCTCGAGGCAGGACTAAGATTGCGGAGTTAGTGGACTGCCAAAGAGGTGAGTCTGGGAAGGTTGGCTTAGAGGGGACCCTGGCTTAGAGGGGACCCTGGCTTTGAGGGTCCTGGGTTGGGGCAAGGCAGTGGTACCCTCATTCATCCATCCTTTATTTATTTTGTGGTGCTGGGGATGGAAGGAACTCGAAGCTCTCCCTTGTTAGGCAAACCTGTATCACTGAGCCACACCCAGGCCTCCTACACTTTGTAGCATCGCAGCTCCGCTCGGGGTTGAGGCCACCAGTTAAGATCCTTGTTGCTTCTACTTTGGAGAGAGGGTAAAGGAGAGCCCCCTGGGAAGTCACACTCCATGGTTGCTATACAAGAGTTGTAGCAACACTGGCTAACTTGCTCTTGGTTGACGCAGAAACGGAGGCCAAAAACACAGCAACAAGCTCCCTGGACTCTCCTAACTAGATGCCCATATCCATCGGGTCTTTGGCCACTCTGGGATGGCACACAGCCACATCAAATCATCCTAGGTCCTACCACTGACTAAGCCGCGGGCTCCGCCCAGGGGGTGCAGGCTGAGAGACCCTGTGGCTGAGCGGCAGGACTTTGGCTGGAACTGGGACACTATTTACTTCCTCTGTCACCTTGCAGGAGTCCTCTCAACTGCTTAGCCTAGTTCCTCCTCTGGAAAATGCTTTCTTCAGAGGGGAGCCGAAGTGTGTCTAAGCCTGTGATCTAGTGCAGACCCTTCTCGTGTATCCACAGATAGGAGCATCAGCAGGCTCCGGCAGCAACTGTAGGGGCCGTTAGGGGCCCGGCTATACCGGAGCCTCAGTCAGTGAGAGGGGACAAACCGAAAGCCCCCTTCTTTCTGAGGTGGAGGCTCAGGTTTGCCCCCATAGTTGAGGGTTTCTCTGTTTCTATTCAGACTTTCTGTTCTTTTCCCCAATAATACAACCCAACTTCTTTGTTGTAGAAAATTAGAAAATGCAGGTGACAGAAATAAAAAAATAAAGTCTTTCTTAAACTTAAGAAAGTTAAACTTTCTTAAAGACATGAGAGATTATCTCATACTTGCTCGTGTGTATGGTGTTTATGTGTGTGTTGGAATGGCAACACTTTATCTAGTTTTAAAAAACCTTTACTGAGGTTTTATTTATTTTTGAGACAGCGTCTCACCGGGTTACCCAGGGTTGCCTCAAACCCCAGATGCAATCAATCCTCTTGCCTTAGCCTCCCATGAAGCTGGACTAGAGGCCCACTTCCCTGTACTGGCAGAAGTAAATGTATGTGCCATAAAAAAGGAAAGAAAGGGGCTGGGGACTTAGCTCAGCAGCATAGATACCTGGTACCAATAAAAAGGAAAAAATACAAAAAAAAAAAAAAAAAAGGAAAGAAAAGAAGCCTATGTTGTAGCACATTCCTGTAATTCCAGCACTCTGAGAGGCTGAGGCAGGAGATTACAATTTTGAGCCCAGCTTGGGGAATTTAATGAAACATCTGCAAACAAAAAATTAAAAAAGCCTATGCTGTGCGTGGTAGTGCATGCCTGTGATCCCAGCACTCAGGAGGCTGAGAAGGATTGAGTTTGAGGCCACCCAGGGCTTGAGTTCAAGTTTGATTAACTTTGAGGCCACCTAGGGCTTGAGTTCAAGGTCAGCCTAAACTACAAAGCAAAACATCATCTCAAAAAACAAACAAACAAACAAAAAGAGATGAAGGTGCCAGGGTATAGCTCAGTGTGAAGGCTGAAATTCAGTGATCAGTGCTGAAAAAGGAAAGGAAAGAATAGAAAAGGGCCTGGCATGGTGGCACATGCCTGTAATGCCAGCGCTCTGGAGGCTGAGGCAGGAGGATTACTATGAGTTTGAGGCCAGAATGGGCTATGTAGTGAGTTCAAGTCCAGTCTGAACTTCATGTGATTATTCTTATTCTTTTTTTTATTCTTATTAAAGAAATTGATATATGGGCTGGGGATTTAGACATAAGCGCCTGTCTTGCAAGCGCATGGTTGTGAGTTTGATCCTTGGTACCAATGAAAAAAAGAAATATATTAAAGATATATTTAAGCCCTTATTTTAATTGCACCATTAAAACATTTGACTTAAATTACTTGACCACGCCATCGGTGTATTGTTCTAATTTCTCATCGTGTGGGCCGATTTGCCTGACAGGAGTCCGCATGTCTCGTTCACTGTTCCTCACTGTGCAGTAACTAAAGGCAAAGGACTAGATGCACTGCTGTGGATTACACAACTGCACCCTGCTGCACTTAATCGAAATAGTAGTGGGGACTTAGAAGAATTGCTTGCATTGTTTCACAAAATAATTATCTCCGGTCAAATACTATAAATAAATAAGTAAATAAATAAACAAGCAAAAGAAAAAGAAAGGGTTTTTTTTTTTTTTTGCCTTTTTCATTTTTATCAGTACCGGGGATCGAACTCACGACCGCCTGCTTGCAAGGCAGGCGCTTATGCCGCTGAGCTAAACCCCCAGCCCCAAGAAAAAGGAAAGGGCTGGTGATATAGCTGAGTGGTAGAGTTCTTAGCACTTGCTTAGCATGCGCAAAGCACTGCATAAAAAAAGGAAAGAAAATGAATACTAATTTACATACCGTAAGATTTATCTACTTTAACTATATCATTCAAAATGGGCATGGTGGTGCATGCCTGTAATCCCAGCACTTGGGAGGCTGAGGCAGGAGGATCGTTCCAAATTCGAGACCAAACTGGGCTACAAAGTGAGCTCAAGGCCATACTGAACTGCATGCAAGACCCTGTCTCAAAAAGACTATATATATATATATATATATATATATATATATATACTATCATTTTTAGTAAGTTTACTGAGGTGTGTGAAGTTGTAGAACATTTTCATTATCCCAATAAGATTCCTCATGCTTGTTACCAACCCAAGCAACCATGAATCTATATCATCATCATCATCATCATTGTTATTGTGGTGCTGGGTAATAGGTGCTCTACCACTGAACTATATTCTCAGCCCTTTTATTTATTTTTTTATTCTGAGGCAGGATCTCACTAGATACCTATGTGGGGCTCAAACTTGTGATCCTCCTGTCTCAGCTTCCTAGAATGCTGGGGTTACAGGTATGCACCACCAAATCTGGCTATGAATCTATATTATTTATAAACTATAACAGGGTTATTGCAGCAGGTTGTAACCTGCTTTGTGCATGCCACCAGCTAGAGATTGATCTGCTTCCCTTATTTATCCACGTGGTCACCTGTCAGTGGGTAACTAGGCTGCTTTATTTTCATAAACCACTGCAGTATGCTTCCCCAGGATGCCCACATCTTTCCTGAATTCCATAGGACAAGGCTTTAGGAGGGGAATTGATGGTCAGAAACCCAAATCTGCTTTGGAAGCTTCTACCAGGCTTGGGATAGTGGTTTGGATGACAGCCGGAGAGGCGACTGGGGGTGAGAGATGGTCAGGTGTCCTGAGAGGAATGAAAGTCACCCAGGTAACCTTGAGTACCAGGATGAGAAGTTGGACGGGATGCCAGAGGCAAGAGGGAGGGAGGGCCAGGGGACCACCATGCTCAAGCTGTGTGTTCGGTGTTCCCTCTGGTGGCTGGGGTGGAGGTCAGAAAATGGAGAGGTTAAACACTGGTGGAACACTGTGTCTTAGGCACTGATTATCTCGTGAATCCTCCCACATACTTGTTGCATAGACTAAGATTCCTTTTGTAGATGAAGGCTTGGAGGGAGAGAGAAAAAGTGACTTGGCCAGAGGCACACAGCCACAAGATGGCACAGTCAGGATTCAGAACTAAAACCTAGGGGGCTGGGGATTTAGCTCAGCGGCATAAGCGCCTGCCTTGCAAGCAAGGAGTCTTGAGTTCGATCCCCGGTACCGATAAAAAGGAAAAAGACAAAAAAGTAAAAATAAAAAAGAACCAAAGCTTTTTCACTCTTGACCTCTTGACTGTTGGGCTTCTAAGGCTCGGGTGAGGGACTGGGAAAGACTGCTCTCCTCGGGTCTCTGCTGGGATCAGAACAGAGGGGTCAGAAGTCACATGTCATGAAACTGAAAACTGGCATCAGGGAGCTAGTCAAGGGCCCCCGGAGCCGGACCTGCCCACCCTGCTTAGCAAGGCCCTCTGTCATGTGAATGGGCCTTGGGGTGGGGCTGTGCTTGGAACCTTTGTCTGTAGGTGAAGCCAGTGCCTGGCCTAGTGCTGCTGGGTTGGGCCCTGTGACTGAGTGTGACTTCCATGGTTTTGCCTCTTCCTGCCTTACTCCGTGCTCTGGGTCCCTTGCAGAAAGGGAGGGCACGAGAGAGAAGCCCTGGCCCCTTGTTGGGTATTATCCTTAAGCCAGAGCAGCTGATTCACATCTTGCGCAAGTTTATAAGTACAGAAGAGGTGCATGGAAACAGTTGTGGTTGGAGGGTGGGGGGCTGCTATACCCCCCATGGTCCTGGGGCTGGAGGGTTGGACAGCATACTTATCAGACCCCAGGCGTGTGGCAGGGAGACCTTATTTCCAGCCTGTGTGTATCTGACTGCGTTATGGCCCACCTGGCCTGGGAGAGAGGGCAAATCATGGGCCTACTGGGACACCCAGACCTCCCTCAGGGGCTCTCAGTACTCTCTCTAGTCCCACCCAGCATGAGCATTCCTTAGGGAACAGCTCCGGGATGGTTGCTATCCAGATCCCCACATGAATTGTCCTGGTCCCAACTCTCCATGGCTCCCCAGCACCCACAAGATGAAGTTCCTTGTCTCACCATGGTGCTCAGTACCCAAAAGGTTGCCAAGTGTGCTCCTCCCATGACACAGCCCACTCTTTCAGAGCCCATTGTCAGGCACAGCTGGCCCTGTTGGGTACCTCTTGCTCATGCCATGTCTAGAGCTCCTCCAAGGGAAAGTGCTCTGTCCTCTCCCGACCACAGTGGCGCCCCCTGAAAAGTACAGCCTGGTAGCTGTAAGCTTTGCTGCCTGATCCTCCATGGGTTTAGCCCTAATGCCTCTAGGAGACTGGAGAGGAGGTTGCTGGGAGTGGGAGAGAGGCAGACAACCGGATGGGCTCGACCGTTACCTAGCTAGACACAAATATGCTGCATGACCTGGTCACCTCCAAGCAGAGGTCACTGCCACAAAGAGGCCTGGGATCTGGACTTTGCCTATTGACAGAATAGGCTAGCTCAGGAGTGCTGGACCTCCAGAGGACAGTGTCTGTGGCCTTGGCTCCTGCCTTATGACCTGTGAGTATGTCCTTTGACCCTGAGGACCTGACAAGCACTGCACAGTTGTAAGACCCACACAGTTCATCCACAGAGGAGATTGCAGGGGCTTCTAACAGGTTCTGGACTCCTGGTGGGAGTCTGACAGCTGTCAGGAGGCTGACAGCTGGCGGTGGGTTATAGAGCTGTTGGGGTCCTCCCATGGAGAGAATTTGTAACCTGGAGAGGCTCATGATGATCTTCCTGCCCACCTGACCTCCCACCTATCTCCCAACAAGCCTTGTACCTCTAAGTGTTCTTGCTGAGGCGCTGGGGATCCACGTGCACCCCAAAGCTGGAAGGCTGGGCTCAGGAGTTTTCATTCAGCCCTGTGTATGACCTTGGGTAAGTGGCTTGACCTCTCTGACTTCTAGGTTCTTGTCAGTGTAATGCTAAGAACTAATTTCATGCAGTTGCAGGGATCAGATGAGCTGACTTAGGTCAAAAGCATGTGCAGTGCACAGCACATAAGTAGACCCCAGCGGTGCCAGTATCACCTGTTTATGCTGAGTACCCAAGAAGCCTGTGCTGGAAGTTTGGGGGTGTTCCTGGCTACAGTTCTGAGTGCTGCGCACCCCTCATGTGGTAGTCCTGGCTCTTTTTGTGGGAGACAAGGTTGGCAAAAAGTCCTGTACCCTCAGTAGGGAACAAGCACCTGTCCTTAGAGTCCCTGGAGATGGAAGGAACCATAGACACAGGATGTCTGTCCTCACCTGTGTGTGGCTGAGCACCTCCTACCCCTGCTGCCGAGCCTGCCCTGGCCCGCCCAGTGGAGGTAGAGGTCAGGAAGTGAGGAGTGAGGCCTAGCTGGGACAGCAGGGAAGCAGGTGCCCAGGGCTGCTCCCCATGCAGGAAAGGACCCCGAGCAGGCAGAGACAGCAGTTTCCTGCTGGGGAGGAAGGCGCATTGCTGGCTGAAGTTGGTGGCTTCCTGCACATATGCACTAAGACAATTTTGAAAATGCAAATTAAAGCACCTTTGAGGTTCTCATCACATAGCTCTGATACTAAGCAAAACAATTAAAGGTCAATCAAAATGCTAACACCCAGTGCAACTGATGCTGAGGAATGGGCTGTGTTGTGGACGCTGTTGCAAAGGGGTTTATGTTTGCTTGAGAAGAGCCTAGTACCTCTAAGAGAAGACGCTGCCTTTGCTTCAGGTTTAAAACAACCCAAAAGGAAGAAGTAGGAGTAAGGGGGCTGGGGATTTAGCTCAGCGGCATAAGCACCTGCTTTGCAAGCAGGCGGTTGTGAGTTCGATCCCTGGTACCGATAAAAATGAAAAAGACAAAAAAAAAAAAAAAAAAAAAGAAGTAGGAGTAAGTTATATGACGAATACAAGCACTGCTGTTAAGCCTGGGAACATCTGCCCAGCCTCAGAGGACCACCCCTCAAATGGCCACTGCGTCAGCCCTTGGGTTGTTTTGGAGCTTCTAGAATGATCATTGTGTCCTGGATCCTCAAGACTGGAGCAGGTATGGGAACCGGTTCTGAATAGCATCTTGCTTGATTGCCTTGCTGCAGGTTGCACTGGGTTCCTGAGGACAGCTGTAGCTCCAGGACTAGCCCAAGGGCAGAGAGCGAGGCTCTGGGACTGTCTGCAGGCCAGGTGGCCAGTGTGTTAGCAGCTGCGGTGAGCAGGGGCCCAGGAGGGGAAGAGAGTGAGGGGACCTCAGAGGATGGTTTTGAGGGAATAATAGAAATTCTTCAGGACACAGGAGAGTGGGCGGGGCATTCCTGGCAGAAGGAACAACCTGGCCAGGTGTACTTGGCATTAAATAGTGGATACTGAGAAGGCAAGCAGGCGGAGTGGGGCTGGCAGGAGCTTGTGTGAGAGGAGCCGCTGTCTGCACTCAGCTGTGGTCTGCTCTGTAACTCTGTGTGGGATGAGGCTGCATTTACACACCTGGTCCAGGCCCCGACCCTGCCTTGACGGACTCCAGCCAGAGCCTGGCCTCTGATGTGACTGGGAGGCCTCCAAAGAGCTTCCTCAGAGCTGAGCTAGAACTCTGCCACGCTGCTCCAAGATAGGTGACAGAGATGGGCTGAGGCGGAGCCAGGCCAGAGCTGGGCTCATTCCATGTCTGGCAAACTGGGGCCTGAGCAGCAAAAATGGGTTTGGGACCGAGCTGGGGGATCTTGGGCAGGTGCCCTGCTCTGACACTCAGTGTCCTCATTCATCAAGAGGGCCATGCCCAAGTGCACCCGGGCCCTGTCACCTCCCAGCCTGTTCCAGGAACCTGTTCCTCCAGGGCAGCACACAAAGGGCAGCCTGTACCCCTGTTGCATTCATGGCTGGCACAGCACCTACTGCCCTGAGTTATCAGGAGGAGCTGGGGGAAGTGAAGAATGTAGGGGTCCCTGAGGCGCTATGTAGTACCTGTCAGACAGGTTGAGATGGTGTGCTGGGGTGGGGGTGGGGCGTGCCATGTCTTCCACAGGGGTGGTGTCACACCACCACTTACATCATTTGCCCTTTACATTTTGTGCCACCTTTGTTACCTGCATTGCATAGGAAAATTTGCAGATTTCTTAGAATCAGGGCCTCCAGTTCAGATGAAGAGCCAGAAAAACCTGGCATCCTAGATCTTTGGCCGCCTCTCTGACACCCTTACTTCCCCTTCTGTGGCAGCCATACCGTCTCCTTGCTGCCCCACTGTTGCTGCAGACTCATGCCACCTCAGGACCTTTGTACTTGCTGTTTCTCTGTTCAGATGATCTTCCTCACTTATGATCCCCCCACTCAGGTCTCTACTCAGACATCACCTCCTCAGGCACGGCCACTTCTTTTACATCAGTCCCACCCAACCTCTTGGCTTACTTCAGTTTTCTCCTGGTGCTCAGCACCCCTGCATTGCCTTTCTCCAGGGGCACACACACTGCTTGTCTTCCCTGACTGAGCTCTGAGCTGTGCAGCTGGACCCCAGTGGTGGCACAGGACCAATACCCAGTATAGACATTTAGCACCACTGAAACTGTCAGGGATGCCAGTCCAGGCCTCATAGACTGAACTTTGTAGGGGAGGTAGTGAGCTCCCTGTGTCAGGAGCTTATAAGTTGAGTCCATCTGGGGTTCAGGGCCTGTACCAGTTGGACAGTTGTGCATTTCTGTGTCTGTAAATTCTTGAGGTGCGGCCCTTGCAGGACTCCCATTCTGGCCTCCCAGCTTAAATAGACCAGGTCCCCCACTCTCCCTTCGAAGGGCTGCTTGGAGGCAGCACGACCTGGCCTTCCCTAGGAGGCCCAGGCAGGCCGGTCTCAGATTACTGTTGGGTTCTGATAGAATCTGCACCAGAAGGAAAAGGAGGAATTTAGGCCAGTGAGGGGTGGTCGGGATCTCAGCAGATGAGGGAGCAGTTGGGCCCACTGGGATCCTCAGTCTGCCTCCTGATTCCTTATATTCAGAGAATGAGCAAGTGTGGAGCCCAGTGGGCGCCCCGCCCCATGTGTGGTCCCAATTCAGGCATTGTGGGCTCAACATTTGAGACCTACTGTGCTGGTCCCAGGACAAAGACCAGGAGAGGTGAGGGAAGTACTCCCCTAAACTTTGCAGCCTAGGTTCCTCTCTAGCCTCACCCTAGCCCCGTCCTATTAATGCCCTCTTGTTTTGTTTTGGCAGTGCTGAGGTCCGAACCAGGGCCTTCACACTGAACCACATTGTCAGACCCCCCTTTACATTTTGAGACAGTCTTGCTCAGTCACTAAGGTGCCCAGGCTGGGTTTTGAACTCACCAAGCTTCCCAGAGAGCTGGGATGACGGCCCTGGCCACCATGCCCAGGAGGGATGCTTTTTTTTTTTTTTCAATTCCCAGCAAATGACTATGGAAAGTGGATTTAAATACTGCAAGTGTCCAGTAACTCACTACCCTATTTTCTAGTTTTTAGACAAGTGGTGCAAACCTATGGCATGCGTGCTTTTTTTCTTTTTTATGATTGAAAGCTCTAAAAGGTTCACCATCACTGCTGTAGACCATTCCTATTGTTGAGGTCCTGAGGTAGATACTTTACACACTTGCTCTCCCAGAATCCCTACTCCTATAATTCAAGGGATAAAGGCTAGGCCTGGAGGCTCAGAGAGGAAAAGTGACCAGCCTTGGTTATACAGCAAGTAGGAACAGAATGCGGAGCAGGCCCTACATAGCCAGGTCTGCAGGCTTGGCTGTACCTCTAAGGGAAGGAAGGATGTGGGCCTGGTTCTTGTATTTCTATCCCATCTCAACCTTGGCCCCAACTTCTGTAGAAACAGACCAGAAATCTGGCTCCAGGGGAGAGTGAGTTGGGACCCAGATTAGGCCACAAGTTTCAAGGGATACAGCAGCCACAGTCTCTGGACATCTGGGAGTGCCCAGGCCCTCTTCCCTAACCCTGCAGCTTAGTTTAGCTGTGCCCACTGCCTAAAGGCCAGCCTCCACACGGGGGTCATGCTCCTCTTCTCAGAAGCCCCCCAGTACTGCCACCCTAGGGGGCTGGTGAGCAACTCTTCGGGCCCTCCACCACCTCTTTCCAGATGAGATGGAGGCAAAACATGGAGATGGGAGAAATGAAACAGCCCAAAGTGGGAGGATGGGATTTGACACCATCCCTCGGGGTCCATCAAGTCTCAGGGGAGCATCTGTTTGTTGGTCCTGCCACATTCTGGGCTCAGAAGCAGGGGAACAGAGTAATGAAAAGACTCAGTCAGAAGGGTAGGCTTTTGGGAAAATTATGCCCAGAACCCAGCTGTCTGTGTGCTTTTGAATCAGGACTCTCCTGTCCTACGTTGTTCACTGAGGGCAGAACTCTCTCTGAGAGCAAGACTTGATTGTTTGGGAGACCAGGTGGGCCTGGAGGCTCCCCCAGGCTGAGTAGAGAGGGAAGTGTAGGCTAGAAAAGACTTCTGCTTGGAACCTCTCACCAACCACAGAAGCAGGGCAGAAGCCACAGAAGATGGGGAGGAAGAGGTGGGATGCATTTGTGTAAGGAGTGTTCTCACGTTTAGGTACATGAAAAGACAGGCCCTGCCACGGGGACGCCAGGCTGCAACACAGCCAGGCTCTCCTTGGCTCCAGGCCCATCTGCTTGGTTACTGGGACCCCAGCTGGGCAGGCCATCGTCATTTTTCTGTGTGTGCTCAACAGGGTAGGAGACAGTCTTCAGCACCCTGCAGCCTGTCATCCCTACAGGGGGTGGCTCCCTTCTCAGCTTCCCAGGGCCCAAGAATGAATAGTGAGTTGAGCTTCATGTGGTCACTGCTGGGGATCTGTGACACTTGAGAGAGGCAAGTTTCAGTGACCCCGTAGTAGAACAGCAGAGCTGTCAGCCAGGAGACCCAAAGAGTGTAAGTTGGGGGTTCCTCTGCTCACTATAGGCCACAGTTTACCAAAATCACCCGCTGGGTCTCAGCCCATCAGCCAGCACTCTGGAGTGGGGGTGGCCCTATTCAGGACCTGATCCAGGAGGTGGGAAGTCTCTGCACCCACTGCAGCCAGCGGTCGACCTTAACTGTTTACTAGACCTTAACTGTTTACTACAAAGCGCGGCACCCATATTCTTCCTTGTGTCACTCAATGTCAGAGAGATGACAATCCTACTTCCTGGGGAGGTAAACTGAGGCTCAGGGTGCCAGTGAGCGCACGACTTGGAACACACGACGCCAGGGAGTTGTACAGCCTTGCCCGCTTCTCTCTGCTCTGACCCCGGTCCTGGGCACATCTCTGAGCCGATAGCAGAGGAAGCGGGAGCTGGGGGAGACAGGCAGTGACCGCTAGTAACCTCGGCGGATGCTGGCACCTAGCGAGTTAAAGGCGGACGCCCGCGAGTAACCTCAGCCCCATTGAGAGCCGAGGGGTGAAACCCGAGCCGGGCCACCAACGGGCTGGTGGGGTGGGGGTGGGGCGGGCCCTAGCGAGGGGCGGTGTGGCTGCTATTGGGCGCTCACGCTCACCCCATGCCCGGCCCGCCGCTCAGGGAGGGCGGGGAGAGGGGCGGGGCCTGCGGAGGGGCGGGGCCTGCGGCGAGGAGGGGCGGGCCTGCTGAAGCGCTCCGCCAGCTTTAAAACTCCGCCGAGCCCTGACAGGTGAAGTCTTCCCGGGTCGCGGTGAGGCGCAGCGCCTGGGCGCCCCGAGGGGGCGAGGGGCGCGGACCAAGGAGCCATGGATTGCACCTTCGAAGGTATTTTTTGTTTTTGCAGGATCTGTTACACTGTCTGGCTCTCCTCTCGTACAGGGGAAGGCATGGAGGCCTCTTCCTGAGAGAGCACCCGAGCCTTTGGGGCTCCGGCTCCCGGGAAGTTGGCAGACCCGCCCCCCCCTCCCCGCAGTCCCCCTGCAACTCTAGGGAAGGATTTGCGTAGAGACCTGATAGCAGCATCTTTGAACTGAGGGAACTGGGGCTCCTTTCTCCACATCCTTGTGCCCCTTCTGGACAGGACCCTTCTGTCTACCACGGAGTTCAGCCTATTTGGTGGTCCTACTTTTGTGAGCATCTTGGACTCCCCTGGCAAAAGATGGGAACTTCAGATTGTCCAGATTGTCAGTTTGTCTTTCCAGGTCTCAGTTTCACCCAGCTAGCAGAGAGCCTCACATGGACGGATGAGGGCTGGGAGGTCCTGTAGTTAAAATTACAGTATGACTTTATGACCTGAAAGGTCCACAGAATACTTCTCTTTGAGGATCCAGGGAGGCTGAGCCAGCCACCCTGTCGTGCTCTGTGATGGCCTTAAGGAAATCCCCTCCTGCAGGAACTTCCCTGCCTCAACACCTGTCAGCAGTAGTGTTGAGTCCCTACTGTACTGGGCAAAACCTCCAGCAACGCTGCCAAAAAGGGCTTGAGCCTTTCTGTTGTATAGATGAAGAAACTGAGGCCCGATAAGAGAAGGTGATTGGCTCAGGTTCCACCTAAAGTGGAGGGCAGAGATGAGCCTCAGGTTGGGAATCTTGGGAGCACTGGGGACCCCAGGGTTGTACTTTTATGTACTATGATTTAAGGTGATCTTTAGGGCCAGTGGTTGGGACTTTAAGGACTCAGTTTTGTTTTAGACACCATAAGACCTTAGGCCAGTAAGTCTTTGACCCAGTAGGTGGCTGCCTCACGTGGGTTAGAGGGCTCCAGGCTGAGCCAGCTAGGCTGCTCATTGCCAGCTAGGGGAGAGGGCCAGTAGCCAGGCTGGGGCTGAGGTAGGGAGTGTATACCAGTCTGTAGGAGGAGAAAGGAGTCAGACACAGAGCACTTGCTTTTATAGAGGGGAAACCAAATCCCCAAGTGGCCAGATCTGGGTCCTGAGGCCAGTTGGTTGTAGGCTAGGCCAGGCTTTGTGCTCAGAACATAGAGACACTGGTTGGCTACATGGCCAGCAGCTGGCTCAGTCCCAAGCCTCTGTCGGTGATGGTGGTGTTGCTCCTGGTTTCCTGGTAGGGCAAGATAGGGAACAGTAGATATGGCATTTTGTAGACCTGAGTTTGAATCTCAAATGCATGCTGTTGGGCTCTTCTGGTTTTCTTTAGGCTTCAGGATGGTTTGTTTGTTTGTTTGTGTTTTTTCCCACCAAAAACTGGAGGTAATGGCCCTTGGACTGAGGGACTCAGTTTGGGTTTTTTTTTCGTCTTTTTTGATACAGAGTCTCACTATGCAGTTCAGGCTGGCCTTGAGCTCACTATGTAGCCCAGGCTGGTCTTGAACTCACAATGATCCTCCTACTTCAGTCTCCTGAGTGCTGGGATTACAGGCATGAGCCACCACACCTGGCTCTTGGTTTTTGTTTTCTTGGTTTATTTTTATTTTTATTTTTTTGAGACAAAATCTCACTGTGTAATTCAGGGTGGCCTCAAACTCCCAGCATTCCTCCCATCTCAGCCTCAGGAATGCTGGAATTACAGGTATGTGCCACCACACCTGGCTTAGGACCCAGTTTTGTCTCAGACACCATACTAAGTGTACAGCTCAGTTTCTTCATCTGTAGAATGGGCACCATACTACACAGTACCACCTTAGAATGTTGAGAGGTTTTGGGGTCCAGCCTTGTTCCATCAGTGTGAGTAGCCCCAAAGTGTGGCTGGCTCTTGGCCCTACTCCTCCCTGCTGGCATGACCACCTCCTTATGTGTCCTTCCAGCGTGGATGAGGACTTTTTTTTGCCCTGATCTCCTCTTAGAGGTCTGCTGTGTCCACCATTCCTCCTTAGGGGTCCTGGGCTGCAAAGCTAGGCCTGGTATGGAGTATCTTATCACCTTGTCAGGGCCTCAAGCCATGCTGCCTCTCTCTGCACCTGTCTCCCCCTGTAAGAGGGAGGATGGATGGTGTTACCCACTTCTCAGCATCTAAGTTCCACCCAAATTCTGTGTTCAGAGGACTTTTGGGGGCAGCCTTGCAGGAAGAACCCAGGAATGGCCAGTGGATGGGGGATGGTGAAGACCCTCTTTGTCCTACATCTCACCTGACCTGGTCTGCCTCCTCCCTCTGGCTGCTATGGTCCACCCTGCTCCTCAGAAGTGAACCTGCCCCTCACACATGCAGGCTGGAAAATGGGCTCCAGTGGGGCCCAAAACAATGCTGCCCTGGGGCCTCTGGACTGCTTTTGTCATAGGTGTCCTTTGACTGAACTGGGTCCTAGAGTTGGGTGGTGATGAGGGGCAGAAAGAGCAGGAGAGGCTGTCTGGAAGGATTTGTCACCTCCTGGGCAAACACCTGGAGCTGGTTTGAGTTCACAGTGCACAGTGTGTGTGTGTGTGTGTGTGTGTAAGGAGTCAGAGGCGGGTGGCTATGGCATATGCTCCATGAAGACAGGAATGAAACCTTCTACATTAAGATATAGGGCAGGAGGCTGGGGATTTAGCTCAATGGCATAAGCACCTGCCTTGTAAGCAGGCAGTTGTGAGTTTGATCCCTGGTGATAAAAACGAAAAAGACCAAAAAAAAGATATAGGGCAGGCTCTTGGGGGTGTGGATTAGTGGTACAGCTTGTGCTATGTATGTGTGAAGCCCTGGGTTTGATCCCCAGCGCCCAAATAAAACAAAACCAAGATGCAGGACATTTTCAGGTCTCCAGGAAGTAGCCTGGCTGGGTGCATTTTTATTTGGTTTTCTTTGAGACAGGGGTCTCACCATGTTGCCCACATTAACCTTGATGATCCTCCAGTCTTGACCTCCCAAGAAGCTGGGATTACAAGCATGTGTCACTGTGCCTGTCATGTCTGTCTTGACCATGGTCAGGAGCAGTTCTTGGCTTGATGTGGGCACTTGGTACATGCTTGATGAAGGAAAGGAAGAGAAAGAACACAGGCCAGCTGTGTGCCATGCACTGAGGTTACTGCTGGATGCTGAGACAAACAGCAGGGAAAAGAGCTCTTGCTCTGAGGTAGGAGATCTCGGGCCCACCCCTGGCTTAGCTTAGCCCAGCCCAGGGTAGCAGAGGTCAAGGTCATGACCTTACACACCCATGCCGTCCTGATGTGCCAGGGTTGCTGGATGCACGTGCTGTGCTGGGTTTTGCACCACACATCACAGGTGCCTGACAAAAGGCTGCATCATGGAGCTCTGGCTCACGTGGGTGGCTTTCTCTGTGGCTTTGCCCACACATGAACAGCTGTGTGTGGTCAGGCAGTGTGCAAACAAGCTCATCCTGGGGACCAACCTCCACTCAGCTCCACTGGCTCACACAGCCCTCTTCTCTTCCCAGACATGCTTCAGCTCATCAACAACCAAGACAGCGACTTCCCTGGCCTATTTGATCCACCCTACGCCGGGGGTGGGGCAGGAGATGCAGACCCAGCCAGCCCTGGTGCCTGCTCCCCAGGCAGCAGCCTGTCTCCACCCCCTGCATCACTGAACTCACCACTGGAAGCATTCCTGGGGGGATCCAAGGCAACACCCCCACCTTCATCCCCTCCCCAGTCTGTACTCACCCCTCTGAAGATGTTCTCTCCTGTGCCCCCTTTTTCTCCTGGGCATGGTATCAAAGAAGAGCCCGTGCCGCTCACCATCCTGCAGCCCCCTACACTGCCGTCTCCAGCCCCGCAGCCTCCCACCCCACAGCCCCTGCAGGCACTCCTGCCCCAGAGCTTTCCAACCCCGGCCCCTCCACAGTTCAGCTCCACCCCTGTAATAGGTTACTCCAGCTCTCCTGGAGGCTTCGTGGCAGGTAAGAGGGGCAGCAGGTGGGAGGGGACAGTGGGGGGAAGGCTGCCAGGGTGTCAGCTATGGTCTTAGTGGAGGGATTTGTAGGCTTGAGACACTTGATGACTCAAGTGCTCTTATCCTTCGTGCATGCGGGGTGGAGCATGGCCTCCCACTGAGGCCTGGTCAGCATGTTTTGCATCAGATCCAGGCAGGGCCAATCCAGTAGGAAATGGCAAGGGATAATGACTCATCCTAGGCAATGGGTGATAGAGACCTGAAGAGCGGGTTGACAGTGGGTAAGGGCAGCCTGTGCCCGAAGCCTTAGGCTTTGACTCTGTAGGAACTCCTCTCGGGAGCACCCAGCAGCCCCTGCCTAGCCTGCCACTGGCTTCCCCGCCAGGAGTCACACCTGCCTCCTTGCATACCCCGGTCCAGAGTGTGGCTCCCCAGCAGCTTCTGACAGCCACAGCAGCCCCTGGGACAACTACTGTGACCTCACAAATCCAGCAGGTCCCGGTGAGGAGGTCTGGCCTGGTGCTGGGGAGGTGGCAGTCCTCGACCCAGATACAGCTCATAGCCAGGCTCTCTCCCACTGCTAGGTCCTGCTGCAGCCCCATTTCATCAAGGCAGACTCGTTGCTCCTGACGACCATGAAGACAGATATGGGGGCTACTGTGAAGGCAGCGGGTATCAGCTCCCTGACCCCAGGCACAGCTGTGCAGACAGGGCCCTTGCAGGTGAGTGCCATGGGTGGTTAGAAGGGCACAGAGGCTGTACACATGCGTGTCCACCTGGTAACGTGTGCCTGCTCCTGCAGACCCTGGTGAGTGGTGGCACTATCCTGGCCACAGTGCCACTGGTCGTGGATGCTGACAAACTGCCCATCAACCGGCTCACAGCTGGCAGCAAAACCCCAGGCTCAGCCCAGAGCCGTGGTGAGAAGCGTACGGCCCACAACGCCATCGAGAAGCGCTATCGCTCCTCCATCAATGACAAGATCGTGGAGCTTAAGGACCTGGTGGTGGGCACGGAGGCGAAGGTGTGGGCAGAGCCTGCCTAGGCACGGAATGTGTTCCTGGCAGGGGTAGGGCTGGGACAACAGGCAGAAAGATGGGCTGGGCTGGGCCTGGACAGATAGGGACTTGGACTGGAGCCTGCTGCAGCTGGGCAGCTCTGTGTACTCAGTGCAGCTTTATTGAGGGCCAGTGGGGACATGGAGGAGAAGAGATAAGAAGAGGAATGGTGGGGGGCAAATCTATGTCAGGTGGTCAGGGAAGGACTTGCTATGACAACACCCTAACAGAGCCCCGGAGGAGATGAGGGAATGAGGCTCGGAGAGCCTCCTAATGATAGCAGCAGCTTACCAGACACAACTGGGTATACTGTACACAGTAATCCTTATTTCTGCCCTGGGACCTACCTTCAGAGATATTAGTGGAGGAACAGCAAGTACAAAGATCCTGAGGTGACTGTGTTCCCTTGGTAGGTAGTCTTGGCCAGGTACAAGTAGCTACCTGTGCTCTCCCTTTTCCCCCGCTACAGCTGAACAAATCTGCTGTCTTGCGCAAGGCCATCGATTACATCCGTTTCTTACAACACAGCAACCAGAAACTCAAGCAGGAGAACCTGAGTCTTCGAAGTGCCGTCCACAAAAGCAGTGAGTCCTTGCCTCTCTCCTTCCTGTCCCTGGACTCTCCTCTGGCCACTCCCTGCCCTGGCTCTGGCCCCTAGCCGCTTTTGCCAGTCACCTAGCCCTGGCCTCTTCCCCAGCCTCGGAGTGATCTGTCTTCCAGGGTCCTGAGCTGATCCAGGCTGGGGCATTCAGCCTTTATCCCCGCTCTGCCCATTCTGGTCCACAGAGTCACGGAAGGATCTCGTGTCAGACTGTGGCGGTGGAGGAAATGTGGATGTGGCCATGGAAGGGGTGAAGTCTGAGGTGGTCGACACACTGACACCACCACCCTCGGACGCAGGCTCACCCTCCCAGAGCAGCCCTTTGTCCCTTGGCAGCAGGAGCAGTGGCAGCGGTGGCAGCAGCAGTGACTCGGAGCCTGACAGTCCAGTCATTGAGGACAGCCAGGTTGGGCCCCATAACACTGCCTCTTTGCCTGTCCCCATGAAGTCCTCTGAGGTCCAGGATGGGGTCAGGAATAGCTAACCTCCCATCTCATAGGCAAAGACAGAGCCCTGGAGCCCTGTGGGATGCCCCCTTCATCCCTGTGTCCGCTGGGCTTGTGCCGGTCCTCACTGCCCTGTCCACCCTTCAGATGAAGCCAGAGCAGCTGCCGTCTCCCCACAGCCGGGGCATGGTGGACCGCTCCCGCCTGGCCTTGTGTGCACTGGCTTTCCTGTGCTTGACCTACAATCCCTGGGCCTCCCTGCTGAGTAGCTGGGGGCTTCCCAGCCCCCTGGATGCCTCTGGGATCACCCACAGTCCCGGGCGCACCATGCTGGGTGCTGAGGGCCGAGGTAGGTCAGGCCAGCCAGGGCACCTTTGGGAGGGACCCCTATGCTGTGGGCATGGGACTCTGGGCTTCCTGGAAGCTGTGTCCCTAGTCCTCCTTTCTGCCCTCAGATGGCCCTGGTTGGGCGCAGTGGTTGCTGCCCCCTCTGGTCTGGCTGGGCAATGGGCTCCTGGTGATGGCCTCCCTGGCACTTCTTTTCGTCTATGGGGAGCCGGTGACTCGGCCTCACTCGGGCCCTGCCGTGCATTTCTGGAGACATCGCAAGCAGGCTGATCTGGACCTGGCCCAGGTAAAGGATGCCCCGGGGAAGGCCTGGGGCAAGGCCAGAGCAGCATCAGGGCCACCAGGCTAGGAAGGTGCTGGTTGTCATCTGCGCCCTGATTTTTGCACATACTATGAATTGCCCCATTCTACCCACTCCTGTTCACCCCTAGAATCCCATTGAACTGGGGACCCAGATAGAAGGGAGACACTCTGGTGCCACTTTTCTTACCTGGAAAACCCTCATCTCAGGGAGACTTTGCCCAGGCTTCCCAGCAGTTGTGGCTGGCCCTGCGGGCACTGGGCCGACCCCTGCCTACCTCCCACCTGGACCTGGCCTGCAGCCTGCTCTGGAACCTTATCCGCCACCTGCTACAGCGCCTCTGGGTGGGCCGCTGGCTGGCTAGCTGTGCTGGGGGCCTACAAAGGGACGGTGCCCTGAAGGCAGATGTGCGAGCCAGTGCCCGGGACGCGGCCCTTGTATACCACAAGCTGCACCAGCTGCATGCCATGGGTATGGAGGGTAGGGAGATGACCTGCGGGGATCCCCCACTGCGGGGCTCCTTCTGGCCTCACACCTCCTGCTTTCTAGGGAAGTACACAGGTGGGCATCTCACTGCCACCAACCTGGCTCTGAGTGCCCTCAACCTGGCGGAGTGTGCAGGGGACACTGTGTCCATGGCAACAATGGTGGAGATCTATGTGGCAGCTGCCCTAAGAGTCAAGACCAGTCTCCCAAGGGCCTTGCACTTTCTGACAGTGAGTGCCCGGTGGGCTGGGAGGGACAGGCCTGGGGACTTGTCTTTGCTGCTCTCAGGTGACTCCCTGGGCAAAGGGCTGACACTACTTGGCAGCCAGTTACCAGGTGGGCTCCAGGCCAGCTGGGATCTCAGCCGGGGTCTGGGTTTGAGCCCCTGCCTGGCCCCAGTGTGACAGTCTGGCTCCCCTCCCCCACAGCGCTTCTTCCTGAGCAGTGCCCGCCAGGCCTGCCTGGCACAGAGTGGCTCAGTGCCTCTTGCCATGCAGTGGCTCTGCCACCCTGTGGGCCACCGTTTCTTCGTGGATGGGGACTGGGCTGTGCGCAGTGCCCCAAGGGAAAGCCTGTACAGCTTGACCGGGAATCCAGGTGTGCTCTCACCCCTGTCCCCGTTCCATGTCCTGTTCCTTGGCCCCTATTCGTGTCCCTTATTATCCCCTGCATCTCTGGCTGTCCCTGCCCGCCCTCGTGATCTCCTCCCCATGGGCTGTAGCTGTGGGGGCTGTGAGAACGGAAAGAGCTGGCTGGCTGAGCCTCTTTAGAAGCAGCACAGGGATCTGGGGACAGTGCGT
Organism: Cavia porcellus; assembly: GCF_034190915.1. Lineage (NCBI taxonomy): Eukaryota > Metazoa > Chordata > Mammalia > Rodentia > Caviidae > Cavia > Cavia porcellus. The sequence goes on from NW_026947515.1 coordinate 20,401,493, forward strand.
TGATCTGAGAGATGATCCTGGGACACACCATTGTGGAACAGGGGCAGGGCAGCTGGGGTAGGGGGCTTTGGGGAGACAGCAGGGTACACATGTGGTGGTGGTGTCCTCCCTAGCATCAGGGGCTGGGGTATTTTTCCTCTACCTTTCTCCTGTCTTTGGTGAGGGCTGCTCCTGGGGCCAAGCTGGTCCTTCATCTGGCCCTCAGTGTGGAGAGGTGACTGTGGAGAGGAGGGGTGCTGTCCCATGCCCACGCACCCCCTCCTGCCCACAGTGGACCCCCTGGCCCAGGTGACTCAGCTATTCCGTGAGCATCTTCTGGAGCGAGCGCTGAACTGTGTGGCCCAGCCCAGCCTGAGCCCCAGCGCCGGGTCAGCTGATGGGGACAGGTGAGTGTTCCTGGGACCCCCTCCAGCCAGGATGCCGAAGTGGAGTCTGGGAAGGGGCATGGCCATGTCCAGGGAGGTGCCAGAACCTGGGCTGCTGTTCTTTGCCATCTGCTCTCAGGGCCTCTTTCAGTCTCATTTGCCCCACCAGCTCGGCAGGGGGAGATGGTGATCTCTGTAGAGCTATGGGGTCTGGCGGTGCACTGCGTCCTGGGGCAGCCTCCCAGGACCCTTCCCGTCTGTCCTGCACAGGGAGTTCTCAGACGCCCTCAGCTACCTGCAGCTGCTGAACAGCTGCTCCGATGCTGCCGGGACCCCTGCCTGCAGCTTTTCCATCAGCTCCAGCATGGCTGCCACCACCGGTGAGCCCTGGGAGCCCTGCCCTGCCTCCCTGTGTGGCCAGATGCGGTGTGCCAGAAGGCCCCGGACACGCCTCCTCCTCCTCCTCTGCAGGCACTGACCCGGTGGCTAAGTGGTGGGCCTCGCTGACAGCTGTGGTCATCCACTGGCTGCGGCGTGACGAAGAAGCAGCAGAGCGACTGTACCCCCTGGTGGAACACCTGCCCCGGGCCCTGCAGGAGACTGAGTAAGATGGTCCCCACCCAGGACCCCAGGCACTCCTGGTCCCTCAGCACCATTTGAACCCACCTCTGCTCTGTGTAGTAGGGGTTGCTGTGCTATTTCCCCGGAATCCAGCCGCGGTGCAGAGGGGCACAGGCAGACTTGTGGCCTGGTCTAACTGGTACCCCTCTGTTCCGGCCCTGATAGGAAACCCCTGCCCAGGGCGGCTCTGCACTCCTTTAAAGCTGTCCGGGCCTTGCTGGGCCATGGAAAGGCAGAGTCTGGCCTGGCCAGCCTGGCCATCTGTGAAAAGGCCAGCGGGTACCTGCAGGAGAGCCTGGCCACCACACCAACTAGCAGCTCCATTGACAAGGTAAGGGATGGGCTAGGGGCCTGGCTGGGCTGGAATCACAGCTCTCCACTGTATGGCATTCAGGGTTACCCAGGTGGCATAGAACAGGGTATCTGGGTGACCTTGTTTTTGGCTTAGGTTTCATCCAGGGTAGAATAGCTGCCCCCTCTGGCTTCAGTATTCCTGCCCCCAGGAAGAGAGGGCTGTGGTGAGCAGCTGGCAGGGCTTTTCTTTGGAGGCCAGGGGTCAGGAAGCTGGATGCCACTCCGGGCAGGGGCGGGTGGGGCCTGGAGAGGCGGGCGGCCCCGCGGTGCATTGCTGTTGCATTGCATGTGTGTGAGGCGGGTGCAGTGCCTCGGCAGTGCAGCCCGGGGTCGGCCCCTGGCACCGCTGCCCCCCCACCCCTCCCAGAGAGCTAGGGCCCCTGTGACTCCTGCCCTGCCTGCCACCCCCAGGCTGTGCAGCTGCTCCTGTGTGACCTGCTCCTTGTGGCACGTACTAACTTGTGGCGGCAGCAGCAGCCACCTACCTCAGCCCAGGTGGCCCAGAGTGTGAACAGCGGGCCCCAGGCCTCAGCTCTGGAGCTGCGTGGCTTCCAGCGGGACTTGAGTGGCCTGAGGCGCCTGGCACAGAGCTTCCGGCCTGCCATGCGGAGGGTGAGTGCCCGTGGCTTTCTTGCTGCATGCAAGCAAGAGACATGAAGGGGACATGAAGGGGACAAGAGACATGAAGTCGCGGGGAATGAGGCCTGGGCTAACCTCATCTGTTCCACCCCCATGGGCCCAGGTGTTTCTGCATGAGGCTACAGCCCGGCTGATGGCAGGAGCCAGCCCCACACGGACGCATCAACTACTGGACCGCAGTCTGAGACGGCGGACAGGCCCAGGGGGCAAAGGAGGTGAAGGGGCCTGTTGTCCTTTTGGGGAGGGTGGGGGTGTCTAGCTCAGCGTTGCAGCTTTCCCTGTCACCCCTTCCCTCCTGCTCAGGTGGAAGGGCTCAGATGGGGTGTTGCGGTTACTGAGGAAGGCCCGTGTGTGCATAGGAAGTTGGTTACCTGAGGGCCGTATCTTTCATGGGCGACTGTAGGATACACAACTACATGTGTGCCTGAGTCTGTGTTCCACTGACCTGGCCCCGCCCGGGGAGGCATCTCGGGTTTGTGTATGGCAGACCCCAGTGGGGAGACACACAACCAGAGGTAGACCCACTGGGCGGTTCCTTGGGCCGCCGACCGCCCCAGGGGTGTGGCCACACTGCAGCCCCGCCCCTAACACAGCCTCTTCTATGCAGGCGCGGCAGAGCTGGAGCCGCGACCCACGCGGCGGGAGCACGCGGAGGCTCTGCTGCTAGCCTCGTGCTACCTGCCCCCCGGCTTCCTGTCGGCTCCAGGGCAGCGCGTGGGCATGCTGGCCGAGGCAGCACGCACGCTCGAGAAGCTCGGCGATCGCCGACTGCTCCATGACTGCCAGCAGATGCTTATGCGCCTGGGCGGTGGGACCACCGTCACTTCCAGCTAGATTCCCGGCGGCGCCCTCGGCCTTTGCACCTCACTTATGGCTGTGCTTCCCTGGGAATAGGAGACCCTCTGGGACTTTTTGTCTTTTGCTCTGGGTGGCCCGAGGGCCATGATCCCACCATCTCGGCTGGCTCTCTACTGCACGAGTGGCCACCGGGATGGTGCTGACCTCCGGTGGCCGATTGGGGGATTGCAGGTCTCGGCCCGGCAGCGTGCCATTCCTTGCTCTGCGGGCTCTTAAGTGGCTTTCTCTGGTCTAGAGGGAGGAGAGGGGTGCCTCTCCTCGACCTGAGGGGAGCCTCGCACCCAAGTGCCTCTCTTCATTGTGGAAAGACTTGTACATAGTGTAGATCCGGATGAGCCCCGCTCCTGGCCTCGGAGGCTCATGTGCAACTTTGCCTTTTGCAAACTTTTATTTTCGTAGGTTGAGAAGTTTTGTACAGGAAATAAAAAATGAAATTATTTATAACCTAGATTTTGTTCCTTTGGGAGGAGAATGTATACGCGGCTAGGCCAAGGCATCCCATCGCCATCCATCATAATGGACAAGCTTTACTTTTGGGGCCGGTACTGGGAATCGAACTCAAGACCTTGCACTTGTCAGGCAGGCACTGTGCCACTGAGCTGTATCTTCAGCCCAAGCTTTACCTCCTGGGGGAAGCTGTCCCACTGATCTCTGGGCTACATGTCTGGCCGTTTCAACCATTAGGGTTTGATGGGTTCAATCTCCCTTTTCCCAGCCCCCACCGTGTACCAGGGTGACACTGGGTCACAACCTGTATGTCTGGAGTCCCCTCCTCACCACCTGTCCCCTGTTTACCTCCTTGCACATCTGAGGAAACCTTATACCACAGGGAGGAGGACCCACAGTCATGTGGATGGCAGCAGCGTCTCCTTTCCTACTGGGCAGAACCCAGTCTCCGTTGGCACCCCCCCCCCCCCCGCATACCCCACCTAAAGCCTGGTTGGTCGGAATCCATGGGTTGCAGACTTCCAAAACAATCGTCGTTTTCTTTATTGACTTTTTTTTTTCTGAATGCAATGACTTTTTTACTCTTAAGGAAAATAAACATCTTTTAGAAACAGCTCGATACACACAATCTTCAGTGTGAAGCAATATACTAATAAGAACACTAGTCGTCTTAACATTTACAGTCTTCATATATATTATATATATGTATATGTATACATATATATACACTATATAACGAGGCCAGGTATAATACACACGTTTACCATTTTACAGTCATATGTACAGGAAGTTGCTAGGGCGGCCCCGGGCAGGGGGCTGCCTCAGGCCTATCGAAGCGTGGACAGAGCTGAGGACACGGACAGACTGGCAGGACTGGCCCGAGCCGGTGGTGGCTGCACGGGAAGGGCATCGCGATAGCTCCCTGCCCGGCAAGGGCCCGGGTGGGGCTCTGTGTTGCGGGGCGCACGACGCACGGGCGGCGACACACGGGAGAAGCGAGCATGTTCCCAACATATATACATTCTATGTAACATATATATAGAGGGGTACACAGGTTTTGTACACGAATCTAGCGCTGTCCCTGCTCCCATGCCAAATGGTGCTGACCAGTGGTGTTGCAAGGAGACGACTGCGCATCCTCCAGAGGTGGGCTCATCCTGTCCAATGTTTCTGCTGCACTCCAGGCTGGGCTCCAGGGGTGGGTGCAGAACTGGGAAGTGTACGAACAGAAGCCAAAGGGTGCCCTGATCCCGCCCACACCCAGGGAGCCCGCGTCCTCTGGGCAAAGGCCCACAACTACCCCACCTTTGCCGGAGCCATGGGACAGCTTTGGCAAAGGCCGAGTGGCAGCGCTCTCTGAAGCCTTTGGCCTGTCCCCCGCTGACTTGGCCCTCTTCTAAAAGGCCTCTGTCCCCCATAACCCCATCCCTGCCTCATCCACAGAACTAAGAGCCACTATTGGCCTCTTCCAGGGTGGTCTCGGCCCCCCACCCTTGACCCCTGGGCGCCCAGCTACATGCCACAACCTATTGGGGTGGCAGCAGCACCCATGAGGAATGTGTGCCACCACGTTTTAGAACTTTTGGAGTGAAAGAGCGTCTCCAGGCCAAAGCCTCTCCTACTCCTGCCGGAGACTGGGTGCCCCGAGGAATCTGGCCGCTCAGCGCCTCTCCTCTGCAAGCCTGGGCCTCAAGGGTGTGTGGGCAAGAAAGCCCTGTGCCATCTGGTTCCGGGAGCAGGGGTCTCCGGAACAGGTTTTCTCCCCAACCCGGGGCCACAGGTAGGGCCCTCGGTGGCCGGATCCAAGATTCGGCACCCGGATCAAGGATGAGCTCTGGACGCACGCTGGGAGCAACTCCAAGGCCTCGGGCTGCACAGGCGGCTCCTCTCCTTTGGCGGCAGGCGGCAGACCGACTCTGACGGCTCCTCTGGCTGTTGCGGTGGATTACAACGGCAGCCTCTGCCGGGGAATAGGGAATGCGAACAGCGGGGTTAGGCTATCTGAGGGTGGCAAGGCGCTAATTTTCCCCAAGGCCCCGCCCACGCCGAGGCCCCGCCCACGGTGAGGCCCCGCCCACAGGGCCCCGCCCCCAGCCCAACAGTTTTCTACTGAGGTCTTTTTCCTCAGTAAAGGCATGGCGGGGCTCTTTCTCTGGCTTTCTTTCCAGCCCCTCTTCGCCAGGGGCTGAGTCCCCAGTGTCTTCCCTAGGTCCTGTTTGGCGAGGGTTCTGGGGGGTTCTCCCAGGGTTGGCTCATGGTTCTCCCCCGGCCCAGGAGGGCTCTCTTGGGACCCGGTTGGTGGACAGGGGACAACCTGCCCCTCAGCAAGGCTAGGTGGGCTGGGGATGGGGCGTCTGGGGTGAGCCCTGCTGGGATCTGCAGGTCAAGGAAGGGGCTTGTAAAGGAAGTGAAAAAATGGGGTCCTACTGGTCACCTACCTTATGTTTGGGACATTTCAAAGAAAAGTTCTCTTCGATGAATACGCAACCTGTGACAAAAGAGAAATTTGGGGGTTAGGCAGGGTGGGGGAGGCTGCTGGCGTTTAGTCAGCAGAGGGGAGGAGGCATGACACCAGGTCCCAGGCAGTAGGAACTGTCTTCACAAGGAGCCTTGGGCGGGGTTGTGGCCCAGTGATGGGAGTGTAAGCTTAGCTAGCACACAAAAAGCTCCATTCCCGGTACTAAAAAAAAAGAAGGTCCTCCAGGAAATGAACTTCGGCACAGGAATGTCAAAGGACCTCCTGTATCCCTCTTTCTTGATGTTCTGTATCCTCACCTGACTTCATCCTAGAAAGTGCACCCCTCCATGCCCCATAGCCAGCTCCTTCTTGTCACTAGGGAGAGCTTCCCCAGCTCCTTAAAGCAGAAGCCCACCTGCCCACGGCACCCCACTCCTCAGGCTTCCCCTCGGGACCTACCACACTGGCCACAATCTCCTGTCACAACAGGCATGTCCATTACTCCTCGACTTCCTTCCCTAGGGGAAGGCAGGCTTTTTGAGGGATGTGTGCCCAGCCTCTAGAGAGGGCTGATGCCCATGGGATGCCATTTGGTGACATGGGTCAGCTACTCTGAGCCTTTGTCTCCACATCTGTATGATGACCATTATGCCATCTACTGTGTGTACATCATGGGCACCAGGGACTGGTGAGGAGAGTATAAACGTTCCCCACAGATGTGGCACAGGGCAGGTGCTCAGTCTGCAGGGGCCTGGCATTGGGTGCTACACACAGGTATCAGCGCTAAGCGAATCCCAGCAAGTATGTGGGTTCTCAGAGAAGGTGTAACACAACACCTCACCCCTCCTCCTGCTTCCACCCAGGGAGACCCCAGCTTTTCCATGGACACCCCATCCAATACCCCCAGGCTCCTTCTGGGCTCCTCATCCCTTTCTTCCAGTGTTAGTGGCCAGGGGAGCACCTTTACCCAGTGTACCCTTCCAGCTCAACTTGGAGTGGCACCAGGGTGGAAAGCAGGAACAGATCTGCAGCCTGACGGCAAGGGAGGATGGATGTGGGACTCTCAAGATCTCTCTCATTTTCCTGACAACCCTGCTGGAAAGCTGGGCACCTGCCAACCTGAGAACTACCCACAAGGTTTGTCCTTCTAGGGCCGGTGCCGAAGGCAGCCAGCAGCTTTCCCAGCCTGTGTTTGGGCAAGGTAAACTCAGTTCGGCGCCGGCGTGAGACTTTCCCAAGAGTATGAAGCCAAGAGGCAGCCCTCTGGGGCAGCAAGGCCCAGGGCTCAGGCCACTGCCAAACCAGCTGGCTCAGCAGTCACCCAGGGTGGCCCACGCTGGGCATAAGAGGGGAGATGCCAGGAAGGCTGTGGCATCGATCGCCTGCTCCTTTCCTGAGTCTTGCATCTGGGTATGCAGGTGGCCTGATGTTGGGAACAGGAAGTTTAGATAGGACACCTTAGTTACTGCTAGTCTCCAAAACGGGGTCTCCTGCTATAAGGAAAGCAGGAGGAAGGGGGCCAGGGCCACATGCAGGGTTGAAAGCGGCAGCCTCGGGTGGCCTAGGTCCTGCAGCCTGACAGCCCAACCAGGGCCCCGCCCCAATGGGTCCCTGCTAAGTTCCCTGGGGAAACAGCTCCCCCAGCTCCTCTTTCTCCCTTCCTCCCTGCTTCTTGAGGCCTTATCTGTCCCCACGGCTCTGACTACAGCACCTGTTTCCTGAGGGTCTCCGCCACCACCAGCTGTTCAGAGTATCCAACTCCCTCTGTCCCTCCCGGGCTCTGAGCTCCCTCTGACCAGTGGCCACTGATGGTCTGTCCTGAGAGCCTCTGGGAGAGCTCCCATAGCGTTGTCTGCTGATGTCTCAAATTCAGCCTGTCTGTGGGCCACCACAGATATGGCAGGTAGACATCGCTTGCCAGTGTCCAGCTCCAATGGACAGGTGCCATGCATCCTCTACCATGACTTTCAGTCTGTCAGGGCCGGGCTGCTGAAGGGGCTGCACGTGGAGCAGAAAGGGACTGAGCAGCTGGGGCTTCCCAAGGGCATCCTCACCCCCACCCCAGGATGCCAGCCGACTTGTGCCCTTGACATTTTAGCCAGTAAGTTGGGCCTGGAGGTCAGTCACCAAGCAGCACCTCTGTTTCCCACTGTCTTGCCTATACGAACTCCTCTCCCACATGAGGAAGCTCGAACGTTGGGCTTCACACTAGTTTACCCCAAGTTCCGTGGTCTTAGTGCTTCCATCCACGCTAAGCAACTACCCCCTCCTTCCTGGATTCTTCGCCTGACCGTGTCAGCGTCCTCCTTCCCAGCCCTCTCTGGTCTCCATTCCCATGGCTCCACAGAAATTCCTGTTGTATGGAGAATCCTTCTAAGACTTCAAGGAAAAAGTCTACTGCTCAAAGTCTGCGTACAAGTCTTACTGCTGCCTATGTCACCCAACCCTTTGAGGCCTGGCTCAAATGTCACCTCCACCTGCAAGTCTTCCCGGCTTTTTTTGCAGTTCAAATAGGATGAACTTCTTCCATGGTACAGGCTCCCTCCCCCTGCTCTGGTCTCCGTTACTGTGAGCAAGAACTACATTTTCCTAGGTGCTGGCATCCAAGGTAAACCTTTTCTCCGTGTGTGTGTTTGCATGCATGCAGTTAGGAAAAAAGAACAGAGGACACAGAGAGAGTAGCCAGGCACTCTGCTTCTGGCAGTATCTTGCTGTGTGGCTGGGGGACCCTGGCATGCGGGGGTGTGGTGAGTTGCCATAGGGAGGGGTTCATCCATTATGGTTGCTATGGTGGGGAATGAGGCCATGTGCCCAGTAAATGACTGGAGCACCCATGGGAATCTGGTTCACACTGCTCCAGGCAGGATGCGGCAAGAGCCCCTGCCATGGCCTGCTCCACCCGCCCCTCCCTGCCTGACACTGGAGCTCAGTCCTGTCAAGGAACTGTCACCTGTGTGCACTCCCAGGCAGGCCTGGGGCCTACGTGGGCCCACCACCCAGCTGCAGGCAGGGCCAAGGCAGGGTCTAGCATGGGCACTGGGGCTGAAGGGGTGTTTGTGGGTTTTTGGGAAGAGTGACTGAGTCCTGGGTACTCAGGCTTTGTCCACGGCAAGGCAGGGTCATAGTCACCTCCCGCCTTCTAGGCTCAAAACAGGACTGAGTGTACCCTGTCTGGGTACTTCACTCTGCTGCAAACAGCTCTGGAGTAAGGGACTAGGAAAATTCCCATGTCACCAGAGGGGGAATCAAGGCAGAGACTCCTACAGACTACCTGCAACGACACAGTCAGAAAAGCCCCCAGGTTTGGCCCGACAGCTCCTTAAAATATTGTCGACATCCTTGACTAATGTCACACAGCAAACAACAGCTTTCTTCAGGTGAAATAAGGGCGCTTTCTGAGCCTCAGTTTCCCTGCCTGGTGGAGGAAGGGTTCTGGGGGTGCTGGATCTCTCTAGCCCTTTCAATCTCGTCACTGGTTCAGTTGCTTAACAAACACCCATGGAGCAGGCCAATGAGGAAGAATACAAATGAGCGGCCACGGAGGAGCCTACGCCTGTGCCTCTGGCCCCCGGGGCCCTGCTCAAAACCTTCCGCAAGGGCTCCCTGTGGCCGACTGGAGAGCGAGCACCTGGCCTCAGTCTCTGTGTTGAACTCATGTACCCCAGTGTGTTCAGTTTTTAAGGGTTCTAGTATAATCGTTTCCTTTCTTTATGCTCAGTAAATTTCTCTTCAGCCTTCCAGCCCTAGCCCCGATATCCTTCTCTGAGATCTCTTTTACCCCTTGGTAATGACAGCTCTTCATGTTCTAACTTTTTTTTTTTTTGAGACTGCACAGTTGAGGCTGTAGCCCAGGCTGGCTTTGCACTCGCAATAGTTCTCCTGCCTCAGCCTCTCAAGTGCTGGGATTACAGGCATAAGCCACCATGCCCGGCTCATGTTATAATGTCTGCCTTCCTCTCATTGTTTTGGGCAGTCCTTAATCAAACAGCTGGGGACGGACCCCTCCAGCCTAGGTATAGGCAGAAAGAAAGACGAAGAGATAAAGAATTGCTGGGGTAGATGGGTTTATCGGTACATGCTATAATTCTAACCCTAGGAGGTGGAGACAGAAATATCTCAAGTGCAAGCCCAGCCTGGGCATCTTATTGAGACCTCTCATAGTATTTGACAAAGGGCGGGAAAAATAGCTTGACTGAAAGGCCCAGAGTTCAATTCCCAGCACACACACACACACACACAGTTGCTCTGGTGAGAGCAGGTAAGCAGAGGTCACATGGGGCCCGGGTGGTGGAGGGGAGGACCAGGGCTCAGGGCCCTGCACTGCTCAGATGGTCCCCCAGGCCTTCCTGCTCCCAAGCTGCTCTTACCTGCATCACTGGCACATGGGTAGTGGTAGGTATGGATGCATCCTTTGTAGGAGCACCCAATGGTGGCCCCGGCTTCCTGGCAGCTGGAACACGTCTGATGAAGAGAGAGAGAAGGCAGTTGAGTCGTCATGCTTTTGGACAGGTTCCTGCAATCCCAGAGCCCTTTCTCCAAAATAGCAAGAATCAGCAGGATGGAGGCACAACCATGAGGCTGCGTTCTGTGGCACCCAGGCTAGCATGCTGGGTAGGGGCACTATCACGGCCATGACTGCAGCTGCCAGCCAGTGGTGGCTGAGCACTTCCTACATGTGGGCCGTGGAGTGTCCTTGTTCTGGCTCATAACAGCCCCTCGAGATGGGTGATCTTACTTAGTAACCCCACTTTACAGGAGGTAAAAGCAAGGCTTCCCCTGCAGGCAAGTGTGGTAGCAGGAGGGGTACTGTCTGTCCTACCCAAGGACTCAACTGTTACCCTCCCTGGGATGAATGCGTCTTTAGATCTGGAGGAGGCAACAGGTGCTCCCCTCGAGATGCTAACTTCACGGGAACTGATGCTGACCGGCGTGCATCCACCCTATCCTGGCCTGGCTGCTCAGGGTAGCACATGGCCAGGATGGGCTGGTGGGGCTGGGAAGGTCTTAAGAAGGTGAAGCAAAATTCAAGGCCTATAGGGAGGTAACAGTCACTTGCTCTGAGCCAGGATGCCTGGAAGTTCAGTTATACTGCTGTTTTTCCTAATTACCTACAACAGTGCAAGGGCTATCCTGCCTGGACATTCACCCCTCCAGCTGGGCCCCAGGCCCAGAAGCTAAGCAGGGTTAGACAGTCACAATCACCAACCCATGCTCCAGGAGCAGGAGCAGGTTCTACCCCAAAACCCTGCGCCTTGGGGAGGCCAGAAACAGATGTGGTTGGGGGCTAAGAAACATTCTAGAACCCTGAGTTTTCAGTGTCTGGTGGGCAGTTTCTTTTACTAAGACTGAGGCCTTCCCATCTGATCTGGGACAGGCTCCTGGGGAACTGGGGCCCAACATCCCCCCAGTTCCTCACCCAAAAAGGGGTGATGAAGCATGAGTCTCTCATCCACAGTGGACCTTGGGGCGTTGTGACGTTTAAGGGGAGCTCTGGGGCCCCTCCGGCTGACGGCCTCTCTCCACTTCACCTGTGCTGGGGCCCCCAGCAACCCTCGAGGCAGGAATTTGAAAGGCTATTGTAGATGTGAGGAAACTGAGGTACAGAGGGACAAGGCTCAGGTGCTTCTGACCCCAGCCACCCCAACAGGGCTGTGGCCCTGAACTCTCTGCCCTGGCTGGCCAAGAAGCCCATACCAGGGCCCAGGCAGACGCCAGCCTCCTGACAGCAAGAGTGCCCCCCATCCTCAGCATCCCATGGCCAGGCCTCGTCTGGATGGAGGTGGGGTGCACGGTGGTATTGTGGGCAGGGCTTGAGGAAGCCTGGGTTAGGGGCAGGCTGTGGTCCCAGGAGGTGGGCATGGCAGGGCTCAGAGGGCAGGTATTATGGGGGTGGGGGCTGAAGGAAGAGGGGTGTCCCTGGGGGCTCACAGTTTTGTCCTCCAGAGAGCAGAAGGGAGGCCAAAGTACCACAGGTGTCTCGAGGTAGGGCTGGGGCCTCAGCTGCACACCGAGCACACCTGCTGCACACCTGCTGTGTCCAGGCAGGTCACGGCCCACCTGCATAATCTCGAAGTCCTGTGATGGGTTCAGCTTCTGGGGCTCACAGAGGACAAGTGCCTTCCTGGAGTTACAGAACCGGCCCTTGGCAGAGATGGGATTTAAACCGGGGTCTGTTGGACTCCACAGGAATGTGATGTCACTGAGGCAGAAAGGAACAGTGACCCTGAGGGTTCCTCTCTGTGGAGCCTGGGGAGACCAAACCCTGCCCATTCCTCCAGGGTGTTTAGTGAGGACGGCCTGGCTTCTCCACACAGGGATGCTTTGTGGTAAGACCTCTGAAGCCGAGGGCAGCAACCTCCTGTCTCCAGTATGCACCCAGCTGCCAACCCCAGGCAAGGCCGGGACCATCTGTCTGGTAGGGAGACAGTGACCAGCAAACACCTGTTCAGGTGTGCTTCCCTTTCTGGCCTTCTTGGGACGCTCCCAAGCCTCTCTGCAGCAGGGCCAACAGATAGGGATGGTGGGCAGGCTCTGCCCTGGCTGAGTGATATGGGGGGAGGGGCACCTCTTCCTCAGTCCAGCAAGATTGTGTTTGCATGTGCGCAGGTCAATGACCCATGACCCATGGCACTGCGGTGGACACAGGCAGGCAAGGGGTTCCATCCATGCTCACTGCTGTCTCCTTGCCCAAGCCAGCCAGAGGCACAGGGCACACAGAAATGATGGCGTATGGGCCGGGGGTCTGAGTGTTGGGGAGGGGAGACCAGCACTCTACAAGACCAGAGCCAAGGCCACAGTGTGCAGGGTACTTTTCAGTGCGGCTGACGTGGGTGGCAGAGGAGGTGATCTGGAGTTATTATGTGTTCATGACAGGACAGACGTGAGCCTACTTCAAGGACTCAATGACCCAAAGGAAGCAAGAAGGAAGGAAAACTGAGAAGAACCAGAGCACACGGGGCCACCATCTGCTGGGCCACAGGCTGGGCCTTCCCCAGGGAGGTGGGGGCTGCTCTGCCTGTAAGGAAGAGGTGGGCAGGGAGGCATGGCAGGTTCTCCGGCCATCCTGCCGGGCTGCAGTCAGAACCTTCGAGGTGGGGGCGGGGGTGGCTGTGGGGTGTGGCTCAGCCACATGATGCCATGGCCCGCTGTGGGGTGTGGGGGTTCTGCGGGGGGCAGCTGGGTAGCAAAGCAGGGGAGGGGAGCACAGACAGGCTAAGAGGCAACTCTGCCTGGTCACCAGATAGCTCAGCAGACAGCCCCAGCCTATACAGGTTCCCTGGAGACCGACTGCACACAGCAATAGCAGGTAGGGGGGAGGGACAGAGGGACAGAAGGAAGGGGGGGGGAGGAGAGGAATGGGGGGGGAGGAGAGGAATGGGGGACTCCAGACAGGGCAGTGCAGAGCTTGTGTGGGCCATCACAGTGAGAACTCAGCTCCTGCACCAGGCAGCATCATTCCACAGGAGCCCAACAGGGCCCTGAATGTGTGTGCAGGGTGGGGTGGGGGGTTGGAGAAAGCAGCCCCCCACTGCCTGGGTGGTGCTTCTGCTGACCCCTACCTTGCTGCTGGCTAATGCTGCCTTGCACACGCCTGTACAGAGACTGGGCCCGGCCAGAAGGGAGCCTGAGGAGCCAGCACCAAGTGGCCTGCAGAACTCCAGCAGGAGTCACTGCCGTAAGGACACCAGCAGGCCATCCTACTAGTTCTCAGGATACCAGACAGGAGCCCCTAAATGTGAGTCAGGTGCCACCCTAACAGCATGACAGATAGCACCTCACAATCCTCAAGGTGGGTAACAACGGCCATGGCCGACCGTGAACACAGGGTGGCTCCCAGCAGTCACAGATGTTCAGTGGCCAGAGCTCCCTGCAGGGCAGTTGAGAACCAAAGGTTGGGGAACCTTGGCCTGCCCTACAGTGTGGGTCAGTGGCCCTGGGGGCACTGGCAAGGGGAGGGCCTGTGACGTGTCCCCTGCTTTAGCCCTGGGATTGAGGGGTCCTTCTAAGCCCAGCTTGCTGGCCATGTAACTCCAGGAGGCCTCAGAGCTTATATGGGCACCAGCATCTCAGGGCTTGAGGTGGGGCCAAAGCTAGAAGGTAGCGGGGGAAATGAGCAGGCGCTGGTCAGGCTGGACATGAGCTGCAGGAGGAAGTCTCCAGGGATGGGCTAGGTTTGTTCATCCTGCTTTCACCTTAGATATGAGCCGCAATCCCCTCGGGGGCCTACGGACAGTGCTCTGTGACAGTGCAGCCTTGGAGAGCCCCGGCTCCCCAGCTGCCTGCTCCTGCTTGTGCTTTGGACCCCTGAACTCCCCACCCCACTGGGCCGGCCTCTTACCATGTCCACGGCCACTTTCATGGCCTCCTGTAGCCCAAAGAGCTTCCCGGCCACCAGGTAGACCCCGCCGGTCCACACAGCGCAGGCCTCGTGCACCCAGTGCTCCTGGGTGTCCCCCACAGGCTCTGCGGGGGCCTCCTTGACGCACTCATGCTTGCGGCTCTTGTCGACTGGGGCCATCTCCTCACCCCCGTCACCCCGGCCATCACAACAGTAGCAACTCTGTAGGCGCCGGGACAGGCCACGGGCACTGGTGCGCAGTGAGCCCTGCTTGGCCGGGTCGGCTGGGCCATCAAGCCTGGGGGGCTTCCCGGCAGCAGTGGCAGCAGTGGCAGCAGCGGCAGCCACACACTCAAGGCCCTTGAGTGTTCTCTCGAGAGGCAACAGGGCCTCCTCACAGGTGCCTTCTGGACGCACCTTCTCCTTGAGTTTTGGCTTCTTTTTGGGGAGGCAGTGTTCAGGGTAGTAGGGTCCACAGAGGTCTCCGAGGTCCTTGAAGTTGGCCGGGTTTTGGCAGAGGCAGCAAACAAGGCAAGAGGTACTCAGGGCCTTGGAAACCACAGGCCCCAGGTGCATCATAGAGGAGAGAGGCAGGGAGGGCCGTGACTGCAGGACGGAGCCTCCAGGGAGTGTGGTCAGGTAAGCCCCCGCTACATCCAAGGAGGATGATGATGAGGAAGAGGAGCTGAAGGATGAAGGCTTCCTGTGGGGTTTGGGCTCATCCCCTGGGGAGTTGACAACAGTGCATACAGTGGTAAATGCATCTCGCTTCTCCACCCGCACAAAGGGCGAGAAGGCAGGGGTCCGGCTGTCTGCCCTCAGTCGCTTGCAAGAGGAAATGTACTTGAGGCGGATTTCAGGCTCTGCAGGATCCAGGGGGAGCACCTGCTGCTGCCGCCTCCGCTTGGCACGCCCCTTACAGGGTGAAGTGTTGGTGTTTTTGGCCCGGCCCCGGGTGAGGCGCTTCCGCTTGGAATAGCTGCTGTAGTTGGCATGGCCTGGCTGCTTCTGTGCCCTTGTCTGGGGCTGGCAGGACCGGCCCTCAGAGGGCTGGGAGGCCATGCCCAGCTCCTCTGTCTTTGGCTTCTTGCCTCCACTAGAATTGTCCTCGCCACCCCCCTGTGTGCTGCTGGCCCTGTCTCGGGGACTGAGGAGCAGAGCTGGACCAAGGTAGGGCCGCTTCTCCAGTGGGCCTTTGGGGAGTCCGAGACCTCCAGCTCTGCCTTTCCGGCTCCTCTTCTTAGGTGCCAGGGCAGTTGCCCCTGGCTGCAGGGCCTCTGGGGAGGTGAAGGCCTCAGTTTTGAAACAGTTGACAGAGGACAGTTTCTTACTGCTCACAAGTTTGCCTTTCAAAGACCTGCTGGCTGCATTTCTGCATAGTGGGTCCATTCCCACAGCTGCCGGAAGCTTCTGCCCAGTGCCCACGCTCACCAGACCTTCCTCTGCCCTTGCCGGGCTGCCTCCGGCACTCTTCATGCCACCCCGTTCCTTCTCGGGGAGGGCTGGGCTCAGAGGCGTCCCTGGAGGGGCCCCTGGCACTCTGCATGTGAACTTCTTGAGACCCGGGGAAGTGATCTTCTGCACGATGGCCTCCAGCTTCAGGCCTCGGCCCTTCCGGGGCGGCAGCACCTTGGTCTTCATGGCCCCCGGGAAGGCCGCCCGAGAAGCGAGCTTGATGCAGGTTTCGGGGCTCTCCGGAGGTGAGGACTTCATGGTGGGCTCGCTGTTGCCCTTGAGCTTGGGCTTTTTGGGGGACGACACCCTCCTGAAGAGGGCGGGGGAGTCCTCGGCCCTCTCCTCCTTCCCATCTGCCCCACTGCCAGTGTTAGTGGTGGTGGTGGTGCTACCGCTTCGCAAAACCAGGTTCCGCTTCTTGGTAGGGACTGGAGCCATGAAGGCAGACTTCCTTTTGAGAGCGTGGAGGGGCCGATCGGAAAGCTTGCCCCCAGTACAAGGCTTGGGGACCCTTGCCCGCTGGCCTACTCTGCCCTCCTTCTGGGGGCTGCCAGCGACTTTGAATGTGGTGGGCAGGTGGTTGTTGGCAAGGAGCTTTTTGGTGGCCCGGCAGTTGGGGAGCCGGCTCTCTGAAGGCCGTCTCCGCTTGGCATGGAAGACCTCCTGGGGCTTCGTGCGGGACCGAAGGATCATAGAGCGTTGGTCCTTACTAGGAGTACTGGGAGAGTCTGTCTCCTTGGTTTTGGAGCCCATGGGGCTGCTATCGGAGGCCACAGGCAAGGCAGCTGGGTTGCTGGGGCTGGATGCAGCCTTGGGTGAAGGTTTCCCTACCCTCTTGCCTGATTTGAAGGCGGCTCGCTGCTTGCCCCCCAGCTTGTCAGGGGGTGCGGGTGTGGTGGTCAGGCCTGGAGGTCCAGGTGTGCGGGGTTCACTCAGGGCCGTGAAGGAGCGTGTACACATCCTGGGGAGCCCTTCTGAGGTGCCCCGTCCTGGGGCCCCGGCCCCTTCCATCTGTCCCTGGGGAGGCCCTGTGCAGGATTCAGGGAGCAAGAGGTCTTTGGGCAGCGCTGGTGCCCTGCATGGGGAGTCCTCAGCCTCAGGCAGCCCCCGGTGCACCCGACGGCTCCGTAAACTTTTGCCCCGGGGCACAGGCTCTTTCTTAGCAATGGGTGCTTCGGGCACAGCTGGCTTGTTGGGCTTCTGGACCAGGGAGGCTTCCGAGGTGGTAGAATCAGCCGGAGCCCGCTCCCCCTCAGAACTCCCTTCCCCTGGCTTCATGTGGGACAGGGAGGACTCAAACCAGCTCTGGACTTTTGACTCAGCACCCACGGTGGGGCCCAGCAAGATGACAGACTCTCCAGAGAGGTGGCACGGGGAGCCCCAGCTGGCCTTGGAGTCCAACACTTCTTCCACCTCCTCCTTGGTGCAGATGAGGGGGGCCTTCGGAGAAAGTGGGTCCTGCATGCCAGGCCTCTGCTCTGGGCTGCCCAGCAGCTCACAAAGGGAGGAGTACTCCTCCTCAGCCTCCAGGTCCTCCTTCCTCCCTGGGGGCGGCAACAGCGGCAGGTCCCCAAAATCTGCAGCAGCGCAGCAGTGGCGGCTATCCTCCAGCCACCGGTCGGCCTTACCCACATCATCGGGGCACTGCAATATCCCTCCCACCTCCTCCTTCACCCCACCCGCCGCCTCCTGCTTGAAGTCCCTGGGCAGTGCAACTGCCTTCTCCCCAGGGGGCTCCTCCTCCTGGAAGCCCAGGCAGCCTGAAGCCTCGTGGCTGTCCCCTTTGCCCACACCATCTGAGGTCTTTCCACCCTGCTCCAGGCCTTTGGCAAGCTCACCAGGGTGCAGTCCCCACCGGGGACAAGCATCACCCAGGTTCTCCTCTGGCCACGCAAAGGGGTTGGCACTGTCTGCTGAGCTGGCAGTAGTTGTGTCTGGAAAGCAGTCAAAAGCTGTTGTGGTGGGGTCTGGAGTGGCAGCCCCGAGGGTGGGCTTGGTGCCAAAGGAGAGGGAACCAGTTGTCTTCTTGGGATCAGGACTGGCAAAGGCCACAGATGGGTCTTCAAAGAGTCCTGGGCTGAATTCCTTGGAGCCACTACCCTTGTCCAGCTGCAAAGAATCAGGCAGGGTCTCTGGCTCCCCGGGCCGTGGCCATACACTCTTGGCTACTGAGTCCAGGCAGGCGCTGTGGTTCTCCAGGGAGAAGGGAGGCTTGCCAGCGTCCTTGGCCAAGCTGGGAGCCTCAACCCAAGCCTTGTCAGTCTTCTCACCGATGGCTTCTTGCAGCCCCAAGATCTCAGAGGCCAGGTCCTCCTGTGCCAGGGCACTGAGGAGCAGCCGAGGACAGTCCCGCTCACTGGCCACAAACTTGGAGAAGCTGTCCAGTGGCAGAGTGCTGTGCAAGCTCTGGAAGGAGTCATCTGATTTGGTAGACATGTCATCGGGTGAGGTCACAGAACAGGTGGACACAGACTCAGGCTTGGCCTTTGAATTACTATTGACTCTGGCAGGGCTGCCCCGGGGCTGGCTGCAGTAGAGGAAGCTTCTCTCCAGTGGGTCCTCAGAGCCGCTCAGGTAGTCAGCCTCCTGTGGCTCGGCATGGGTGGACTGTGGGGTGTTGCTCAGTGGCTCAGACAGTGGTGTGCCTGACGGCTCAGCCGAGTAGCCACTACCTTCAGGGCTGCAGTGCTGGCTCTTGTGCTGCTCTGGAGTCCTGGACACAAGGTTCTTGACCCCTTTCTTCTGTGGTACAGCAGCCTTGGACAGCAGAAGCTGCTGTACTGTGTTGGAGATGTTCTCTACCTGTGAGGTCAGTGCTGTGAGGCTCTGCAGGCTGAGATCTGAGAGCAGGTTTTCGGGGATCTTTTCCTTCTGAATGGGCTTACAGTTGCTGGCCTGGGGGTCCACAGAGCTGGCAGCATCCGTTGGGGAGGGGTTGAGCAGGGGCATGAAGTGACTGTGGTCGGTGACTCCCGTGGGGAAGGCTCCAGCACTGAGTGGCTGCTGGCTGTATGGGAAGCTCTCAAGGTTGGGCATCAAGGGCGATGGAGTGGAGCTATATGATGGTGAGCGTCCCACAGAGCGTGCAGGGGAGTGGCTGGAGCTGGGACTGAAAGTCTGGTAGTACTGCTCCGGCGTCCGTACAGCCGCATCTGGCTGGCAGTAGCCCTGGCCTTGCTGTCCATAGTGTTGGTATTTGGCGAGGTTTTGGTAATGGAGGGTTTCCTGGGCATGGTGCCGGCTCTGAAGAGTTTGCTGTTGCTGCTGCTGCTGCTGCTGCTGTTGCTGGTCGTAGCTGAGGCGGCCTGACTGATAGGCGTGAAGGTTTGGGACCCGCTGCCCTGGGGCCAGGCTGGTATTGGCGGTGAGTGGCCTGTCATGGGGCTGGGTGGACGGTGCTGTGCAACTCTTGTAAGAGTGGGCTCCCTGTGTGCCACCCTGGACAGAGGAAGAGTAAGTAGAAGAGGCAGGGAAGGACTGGGAGTGCTGGGGGAAGTGGCCACCCTGGGGAAAAGGCAAAGGTGAGGCAATGTCATTCTGCAGTTTCTGCCTTTGAAGTTTGGGATACGCCAGAGGCTGCTGGGGCTGTGGCAGCTGCTGGGGTGGCGGTGGCGGCGGCTGCTGGACGTGCAGGGAGTGAGTCCGGAAGGGAAGCTGGGTACCTTGCTCTGGGTACTGCCTGCCAGGGGGTACTGCTGTCTTTTTCATCAAGTTCTCATCGTATTTGCCCACACCCCCTGGCAGGGGCTGTGGCTGAGGAGGTGGTGGCTGTGGGGCACCCCAGGCCTGCAGGCCCTCCTCGCCAGAGTAGCGTCCCGGGTAAGGGCTGCTGTCCTGAACACCGCCATAGCCAGGGAAAGCTGGCCTCCCCTGCAGGGCCTGCTGTGAGGGCAGGGCCTTGCCGCCTCGGTGGTACTTCTCAGTGGCCACTGCAGCCCCCGTACCAGAGGGGGTGCTAGTGCCACCCTCATAGCCCGGGTAAGGCTGCGGATTATAATAGTCCTTTGCGAGCAGCCGCTGCCGGTCACAGCTCAGCCCAGCCTGACTCGGCTGTCTATAATTCTCCAGACGCGATGTTTCCTGTGAGGTCTGTGGGTAGTTCTGTTGTTTGCCATGGAAACCACACCTTTCTCTAAAAGACTGCATGACTCGGGCTGGTTATCTGTGAAAAGAAAAGAAAAAGGGGGAGCAGAGGAAGAGCAATTCAGATAGGCCACATCCTTGTCCTTTACCTTGAGCAGCCACCCTCCCAGCCATCTACGACCCTCCGCTCCCCACACACAGCCCTCAGGCAGAACCTCCCCCACAGCTGTGCACATATTGACAACTTCTGTGTCGGGGAGGAATGCTCCATAATTCCTGCCACTGCAGCGCTTGCAGCTGAGCCTGCCAAGGACAGCCACCACAGGGCGAGCGGGAGGTGCAAAGCAAGCTGCTCAGAGCCAGGCCACCAGGAGTGGTCATTCCACCTTCCTGCTGGCCAGCTCCTCCCCTCCGCCCCCATCCACCACTCCCAGCCCTTCCAGACAGCTCAAAAGCATTTAGCAGAGCAATTCCGGCTCCGTTGTCCCCTGGGGCTGGCTAGATCCTGTAATTTTAGTCCCTGCGTGGCTGTGCTCAGGCATGACCCCACGGTGCAGGGGCCCCACGAGGATCTGCCCTTGCCCTGCCTGGGAGAGGACACTAGCTAAGGGCTGACTCGAAGCAGACAGACAGATATCGCCCCACCCCCTGTACACACAGAGGCTGTCATCCACACACCTCCCCTATCACTGCCACGCCATCTGGAATCTGTCTGTTCCTTCCAGCAGACATCGACTAGGGGAGGCTGAGCCACTGTAGACATGAAACATCCCTTCCTCTGATTCCCAGAAATACAGGATGGCAGCACCTGCCTCCTGTTCCTGATATCATAGGTGCATAAACAGATTACATGGCTAGAGTGAGGGAGTGCATACTAATAGTGACAGAGACACAATCTTGTGAGCATGGAGAACACACCCAGGTGTGATGCAGCCCTGCCCCCTCTGGCGGGGTCCCTCCGGTTCTCCCCAGGGCAGGTGGCACTCAAGGGCCCATGATTTTTGACACTGGAGTCCTGACAGGATCTAATCTGCCCTGAAGCAGGATTCTGGGTCTGAAAATGACCCAGGACAAGGTGGAGGCCTAGGATGTTCACAATCCATGACAGACTCGGGGGTCTAAATTAAAGGTTCCTCAAAGGACCTGCCTGGCTTGGTCACCCCAGATGAGCCTTAAGAGAGGAACAAAGGGAGAAAAAACCCAGGATCTACGGGAGACCTAGTAAGGGACTGGCCATCAGCTCTCAGTTCTGGAGGACTCAGCATTGGACCTAGTGACCAGGAGTCGGCAAGAAGGGGCTCTGCTTGGCCTGTGTGACCCAAGCCCTAGGGAGGGGGTGCGGGGTAGGGACTTTCCAGTTCTCATTCCCAAACACTAGAAGAGGGAGGGGTGGCCTGCCTCAGACTACAAAGATTCCAGGGCATTTTGAGGGGTTGGCAAGAAATGAAGGTGGGAGGGGGGCAGGACCAGGAGGAGAAAACAATTCCACAGATGTGAGGAGGAGAGGAATGAGAAAGAGGAAAGATGCAGAGCCGGGGGAGGAGTGAAGGGAAATGCCCCAGAAGGGAGGCTCAGTTCCTCACCTTCTTCTTTGGCCAAGATCCCCAAAGATGCCTTCTTCATTCACTGTCTGGGATTGCCCTCAGGAAAGGGCAGGAAGAGGGGAAGACCTCCATCCACCTTACCAGGCAGCCCGGCAGCTCGGGAGCCTGCCAGCACAGCCCCAGAGGGTCAGCCTAAACTGCCTCTCCTTCCCTGGGGAGTCAGCCTGCCTGACCCAGCCACAAAGCAAGGTGCCCTTCCCCCAAGGACCAGCCCCACCCCACCAGATTTGTTGAGGTGTCACACTCTGCCCTCTCCAGAGCCACCACAGGCATCCCCGAGGAGGAGAGGAGGAGAGAGAAGTGGCCCACTCACCCTTCTGACTTCAGCCCTGACAGCTCAGACAGAACACTTGAGGACATGCTCATCTAGAGGAGCTGGCAGTGGCTCCTGGCCAGCTGTGCAACCCTAGCCCAGGCAGAGGGAACTAGCCAGCCCCGTGGGCTCCTCATGCTCCCCAGCTCAGGTGAAGGCCACCTCTGCCCAAAACCTGGCTTGTTACCCTTTCCGAGCAAGTCCAGCTCCAAGGCTGCGGTGCGGCACCCCCCACTCCTTGCCCTCCCCTGGCGCATGTTTATGAGTCCAGAATGCGAAAACCCAGGACCATTTTGAAGGCTGCGCCTCCCTCGTATATCTGCACAAATTACATTTCTGCTTTTATTAGTCCCAGATCACTCTCATTTCCTGCTGAGTGTCCTGTGGATATCATTAACATTTCTACGGCTTTATTTTTTATTTTTTTTCACATTCTCCAAAATACATTACCAGAAACATTATTTAAAAAGAGAAGGGGTGGGTGGGTGTGTCATTAGTAGTGTCCTCTCCTTGCCTGCTCCATCGTCATCTCCCCCTTCCTGTTTAATCAGTCCAGCTGCTGCATCTTTTAATTTAGCCAAGCTAGATTATAGGCGGGTTTCCCAATACATCCGAGCAGCTGGATGTGGAGAAACATCTATCTCTAAGAAAAGACAGTTCAATTAAAATATAAGAGGCTCAGTGCCTGATGGACACGGGCAAAAAATACTCGCCCCAACACCACCCTCCAACCCCAGATGGAGGGAGGGATGCAGGAACAAAGGCATGGTAGCATCACAGCTGCCTCTCAGAGCTGCCTGCCAAGGTCCCACTGGCTCTGCCAGGAAGAAATAGGGCGCTTCCTCTTTAAGAGCGGCTTCAGCCTGCCATGGGCTCTGTTGTTATTAATTATTGTGATTATGATTATTTTTCAAGAGCACTGGGAAAGGAGATGGAAGGGAGGAAAGGCAGGCAGCAGGGCTGGGTTGCGCAGCATCATCAGGAGAGAAGGGAGAATAAAAGACTGCTTGGTAGGGAGGTGGTAGCCTTTGAACATGGGGGGTGGGGAAGAAGTGGCTCAGAGGGCAGCCCAGGGCCTGGGCTGTCAGCGGAGAGGACCCCTCACACCCAGGGTCCCTCTGCTTCCCCCCTGCCTCTCCTGCTGGCCAAGGCTTCTCATTCTGCACCTGGAAGGCAGTGGCAGGTAGGGAAAGGAGCCCTGGACATCCTAAGCACCGGAGTCATGGATGCTCTTTTACCAGGTCACAGGACAGGGCGGCTGCCAGGCTCGGCATGGCTGGAGTTCCAGGCCACACATCCCAGCATTGGGCCCAGGGTCCAGAGCTCCAAGACATTTCCTGGCACAGCAGCAGGAGTCACCAACCATAAGCCACCCACACAGCTGTGACACTGTGTGTAAAAGGGATGAGGCCCACACACCCTCTCCAGAGTGAAGCCAGCCCCAGCCAAGGCCCTAACAGCACCGTAGGCCCAGCCACGCCTTCACCAGACTCCTGGGCTGAGGGTCCCAGCCGCTCAGCTGCCGAGTACCTCCTCCTTTATCCCGAGTCAGGGTCTTGCTATGTATTTCAGGCTCGCCTGGAACTCACAGTAATCCTCTTGCCTCAGCCTCCCGAACGCTGAGATTAGTTGTGTGCCACCATGCCAGGCAGACGACTTCTTTTGATAGTTTTATCCTTTACTGAAGTAAATGAGGCTCTGGGGGTCAGTGGTGCTTCGGACCCCAGAGCAGAGCCCATCCACAGTGATGCTGCGGCAGTGACCAGGCCAAGGGTGGATGTCCCTTGCCAAGAACCCATTTTAGAGGTTACCAGGGTACAGAACAGTGAAACAGTGGTGCTGTGCTAAGGCCAGGGCAGTGCCTTGGCTCCTCGTCCTGTCTGCAGCCTTTAAAGCCTCAGGCACAGAATCTCATGGCCTCAAGCATGCTAGGTAAATACTTTACCACTCAATTGTATCCCAGCCTTCAGGCAGCACTTTCATGCCTATTCTGCCCTCCTCTTTGAGCAGCCAGACCCACCTTAGGTAGGGTCATTACAGGGCAATGATAATCACTATGGCAACTCCTATCCCTTGAGCAGCCTCAGTGAAGGATCACTGGGCTGATAGCCTTTCCAGGCCTCAGAGCTGGTCACCTATCGGGGACATGGGCACAAGGTAGGCCAGAGCTGCTGCAGCCCAAGACACTGAAGAGAGGAGAAGAGTGATTAGGAGCGAGATAGGGAGAGAGAAACTTTCTGTTCCCCAGCAGCAGCTCCAAGGCTGCAGGTAGGTTCCATCCCACCTACTTACCCAAGATTGTTTTATGACCCCGTTTCCTGATTTGTAGGTACAGGGAAAAAATTTAAAACCTCAACCCACTCAAAGCATAAGAAGGAGAACAGAGGAGAAAAGAATGTGCAGGGGCTCAGGAGGCTGGCGATGGGGCCGAGGGGATCGGCTAGGGGTAGTGGAACCACCTTGGACTTGCCCATCTTTTGAGGGTGGTGAGTAAGAAATGAGACTTGGATGTATGTGATAAATCATTAGCCAGATTCACTCTGTCCTGTGATGGTGGGTGGTCTGTTCAAATCCCAGGACCATGCCTGACAGGAAAGGAGGAGTCTCCAAGAGTCCCCCAGAGGTCTCAGGGCTATGTGAGAGTGGCTAGGGGCCAGCTTTGGAGGGACACGAGTCAGCTCAGAAAGGTCTGTTTGGGCAGGGGAACCATCCTGGGGCAGAAGGAACCTCAAAGGACAAGGAACCCCTGCTCCACAGCATGGTCCCTCCATATGTGGGTAAGACTTGAACACACTCATTGGAGAACTCTGCTGGGTGCCTCTCTCCTCAGGGGCTGAGGTTCTGAGTATCAAGGGACAGTGATGAGTAGGAAGCGCAAGACCCCAGTCAGGCTCCTCAGCAGAGGGAAGGACTCAGGTCATGCTGGACAGGCAGGACTCTGGTGGATGTCTGAAAGGAAAGGCTTCTGGATCTCCAGATGTTTGGAAAGACTGCCCACCAATGCTGGCTCCTTTAGGAACCCAGCTGTGGTGGCAGCTGAGACCTACTAAGCCATCAGAATGGGGTCTGTGGGAAGAACTAGTCCACCTGACACCCACTCACCACGTGCCCTACCCATCCACCAGCTCTTTCCTTGTGTCTGCATCCTCGGAGCAGTGCTCGGAGACCTAAGCTTCAGATGTACACCAGCTCCCTCTGCCCCACGGTGCCTGTTTCTGGGATGACAGTGATAGGCAGGGAGACCTGGACAGCAGCGGTCTACAGGTCAGGGTGCAAGGGGTGGTCGCCAGCTGGTCCCACCCCTTGCTATCAGGTGGAAGCAGGAGCAGGTGTCCGCACAGCTACTGGTATCAAGAGCCCACCTGGGGGACTATTAGGGCGAGCACACACCTATTACTGGTTCTGTACTCATCAGTCTCTTGAGAACAATCATTTTAAGATCACTTTATTCACCAATGAACAAAAAGCATCACCACCTCTGGTGTCTCTGTCAAAATGAGAAAAAGGAAAAGGTAGAAGGTGACTGCTAGGATACAGATGCTGAGAGGCCCTTCCAGTCAGTACCGACACTGTCCCACTTGCCCAGGCTAGGTGGATGCACTAACATAATTAGGGTCCCAGGATGCCCAGACTGAGGGGGCCCTCAGGAGTGTGGGGGTACTCCCAGTCTGCTCTAATTCCTCTCCATACCCTAAGCCCCCAGCAGGACCTGCAGAGATACTCGAAAGATAGATCTGTGCAACTGCTGGCCTTGAGGGCAGGCAAAGGATGAAAGAGCCTACCCCTTATCCTAGCCTCCAGCCAGCAGGCTGCTTTTGTGACCTTGGGCAAGGGCTCACCTCCTTAGGCCTCCTGCCTTTGCATTGGCTATTCTTCCTGTGGGGGATACCATTCACCAGATACCTACACAGCTCCCCAACCCAGCTCCAAGTCTTCATCCAGTGGCCTCCTCAGACTGTTGTTTGAAATGATAACCCTTGCACACTGTTCCCCATCTTGTGTTCCAAGTACTTACCTTCTTGTAATAAGCCTTGACTTGCGTTTCATTAATTGTCTCTCCTTTTTAGAAAGTTCCATAAGAGCAGGAATTTGTCTCTTTTGTTCACAGCCATATCCCCATTGCCCAGAACAATAAATATTTATTGAATGAATCATGTTCCAAATGTCACATTGACCCTGTGAAAATATCCAGAGCAAGCAGTTGTGTGGAGGGACAGAGCACATTTGGGTAGGGACTGGGAGTGGGGCCTGTGGTCAAAGTGCTGATTCATTCATTTGACAAAGAACATATCTTGGAGGTCTGGCAGGAAGTGCACCTGAGCACAGTGGATAGGAGGGGGTGAAAATCCTGATCCCAAGTAAAGGGGTGGGTGGGGGGAAGCCCCACTCAGCCTGGATCATTACCCCATGGAAGTGGGAGACCAGGGTGATAGAGGGTCTGAGGTTTTTCCTTTAAAAAGAAATCAAGATTTTTCAGTACGTGGCCTCTGAATCCTAGGTAACCATCCTACCACTGAGCTATATCCTTAGACCCCTTCCTCTTATTCTGAGACTGGATGGATCTCACACTAAGTTGCCCTGACTGGCCTTGAACTTTCGGTCCTCCTGCTTCAGCCTAAGTAGCTGGGATTTACAGCTACTTGTGTTAGGACATCTAGCTCAGAAGTTGGGATTTTACAAAAAGGGTTTGCATTTTTAAACATTTTTTAATCAACCAATTCTTGTTGCTGTTTTATACTACAATTCGAGAACCTATCATGGGCAATACTTGCTCACTACTATTGGATGTCAACGGCTGATAAAACTAACACTAAGCTAATTTATTTGGGCAAAGTTAGGGGCTTGTTGGCCTGTAAGTGGAGGCTCACTGTGAAGGTCTGAGGGCAGAAGGAACACCTGGACCACTCCCCAGCCCTGGGAGAAGCACTAGGGCCAGCTTAAGCCAGTGGGTCAGAAGGCCAGCGCCTCTGTGACCCTGCAGAAGGGTGGTGCTCAGCAGCCTTGGGAAGGAGCACTAGAGCTGGGGCTGCCTATGGTGAGGCCTGGAGCCCACAGGTGATGGTGGCCGTTGCAGCAAACTGCACCAGATGCAGTGAGACCCCACCCCCAACTCTCTTGGGTCCCTGCCAGACTCCTATGTGGCACTCATCACAGTGGTAATTACATAATTAATGGTACAGTGAGCTGTTTCCCACATGCCTTCCTCACTAGAATGTATCCTGATGAG
Organism: Cavia porcellus; assembly: GCF_034190915.1. NCBI lineage: Eukaryota > Metazoa > Chordata > Mammalia > Rodentia > Caviidae > Cavia > Cavia porcellus. The sequence continues at coordinate 20,428,255 of NW_026947515.1, forward strand.
GACAGGCACTTACTCTCTTTGGGCTAATCTCTAAGGCCAGAAACTGGAACCTCAGTTGATACCTATTAAATACCGACACAAAGATGAGATGGACAGAAGAACATACATCAGGTTCTGTGCTGGGGGTAGTTAATCCTCACCACAGCCCTCAGGCATACAGGCCTAAGGAAAGGTTTGGTGAAGAGCAGCCTGGACATATGCAGTAGCCCGTCCAGGAGAAAAGGCAGAGTTTGTGCTGTCTCCTCCACAAATGTGTTTGTACACATTTCCTCATGGGGCCATTTCTACTCGGCATGAGTCTGGGGAGGTCAGAGACACAGACTGTGACTTGGGGCTGCTGAGAGGAACCCAGAGGACCTGGGGAGGCTGCAGAAAAAAGGGCCAAGTCTTTTGGAGGATGAGGAAGCAGCAGTCTTTCAGAGGCAACAGCAGTCACCTCCCACTCCACTGGGTAGCCCACCCCACCTCACATGGCTTTGCTGTAGCAGCCAATGGGGATCGTCCTGCCTTCAGGGCACCAAAGCCTGGGAGTTCTATCCAGTCGCCTGCTGTCCTGGCTATCTCACTGTACCAAGACCAACAACCAAGAGCAGCGAGCCCCCAAGAAACCACTGTCCAAAGAGCACATTCTCTCTCAAACCCCGCCCCCTCTCATTTTGCAGACGGACGGAAGCCTAGAGGGTCAGTGATCTGTCTAGGAGGATCAGAAAGACTGACTTCATCCACAGCTCTGCCATTGAACGCCTGTCTGCCAAACAGAGAGGGGTCAAAACCTCCCTCCAAGACACCTTCAGCTTACAGCGGGAGTTGCAAGAGTAGCCTTCAGCCACCTCGCTTCTCTGCCTGACACCCCCTCCATATAGTCCTGACAGCGGGGGAGGCAGGCGCAGCAAGCCAGCCCCTCCCAGCCCCGGTTCCACCTGGGGGAGCCGGGGAATTGGGGGCCCCTCCCTCCCCTCAGCCCCCAGGGGAGGAAGCCGCCTGTCAGGCCGCCACGGCGTGTCAAATCCTCTTGCTGCCTAATTGTGAGACGGCGGCGTTTAAAGAAACGCTTTTCTGGCCGCCTGCCACACCGCAAACTGCTTGGTATAATTTTATTATTAAGGAGAGAGAAAAAGAGGGAGGGGGTTGGAAGAGAGAGAGAGAGAAAGAGAAGAGGAAATAGCTTAGCCCAAGTCAGCTGGTGGAGTATTCTGCTCAATGTGAAGGGGGGCGGCTTTCCAGTTGGCAAGCTGACTTCGTTAATTGCGCATTCAGTCTCTACTTAGGGTAATTGAAACGAAGCGGGGCTCGGCTCTGACAATTAGGGTCTGCGACTAGGCCATTAACCCGTTCTGCACCCGCCCCCTCCCCGATCGATGCCTCACCCCTTCCAAGGTGGGGGAGGGTGGTGGGGGGCGGCGCCGCCAGGGCTCACTGGGGGCGATGGGCTCCAAACCGAGGCGTGGACTGCGGGCTGGCGCCCAGCGCCAGCAGGGTTAACGCGGCGCCGCGGGGCCTGGAGCCTGATTAGGGCCGAGCAGGGCCGGAGGAGCCGCGCTAGGAGTGTGGTGGTGGGGGTTGCGGCCTCACCGCCCCTCTGAAACAGATGTTTCATCCGTGTAAGACAAAGGCAGAGCGCCTGCTGCTGCCGGGAGAAAATCCGCAGGACTCCCTCAGGGGCAGGTAAAATTTCACCTTCTATTTGTGTTCCCCCCGCACCCCGCCCGCCCCGGCTCGTTTGCCGGCCTCTGCGCCAATCCGGAAAGCGCCACCAAAGACGCCGCGCCGCCTCCTCCGCAGCCCAACCCGCTGACCCCAGCAAGGTCATGGCGACCTCGGGCTCAGCTGGAAGCGCGCTCGCCCGTCCTCGCGGCGATGGGCGCCCCCGTAACCGATCCTCTGCAACTGGAGGCGCCGGGAGAGATGAAGGGGCGCAGTACTCGCCACGAGGCGGCGGCCCTGGGAGCTTCTCGCCTCCCTCCTGCCTGCGCGGGGACCCGGGGGCTGCGCCCCCCCCGTCCCCATCATTCATCTCCCTGATTCCCGCTGTAGCCACCCTCGGAAGTCAGCCGAGTGAAGCAGCTGTTCCTTGCACACTCCACTTGACCAAAGATGATGATAAATGAGGCCGGGGCAGCGTCGGGGACGCGGCGGCAAGGGGCGCGCAGGGCTGGGCGTACAGCCCGCAGTTCCCTCCCCGCACCTCCGGACTGGCGAGGACAAGGAGGGCAGAGAACGAGGGGGCAAAATCCAAAGGTCTACGCTGCCCTCCTACGCCCCGCACAGCCTCAGCACTCGCAGCGTGGAAGCAGACGGAAGCGCAGAGCGCCCGGACCTCCGGGCCCGAGGCTCAGACCTTCTCCTCTGGGCCCCTGCCGCAACTCCGCCCCCGCCCTTCCCCCTCTCTCCCCACTCTTTCCCCTAATGCCTTGGTCCCCACCGCGCCTCAAACCTATTAACGCTCGTAAATAATGAATAATGGAGCGTTTCCCTCCAGTCGCGCAAGGCTGCGGGCGGGGGGCGCTAGCAGATGCGCCCGGTCCAGGGGAGGGGGCGCCCACCGGCCGGGTGCAGAGGGGGCCCGGGCGCGCGGCCCCGCACACGTGCAGCCGCGGCGCGCAGTCAGGCACCCCGCCCGGCGGCGGAGGAGGGGGAATCCCGCTCTGCCCTCCCCAACGCCACCTCCCCTGGAGTCCTCTGGCACCGAACGAGGCGAGAGAGCGCGCGCGAGCTTCCCAGCCGGAGAGGGTTATTTTTAACCTGCCCCCCTTTCTATATCTGCCTCTCGGGTTTGCGAGCCCGCCCGCCCGCTCCACCAGCCGAGGACGCGGGCTCCTCACCTCGCTCTGCGGCTCCGGACTCTGAGCGCCTCCCCCGGCCCGCAGCCCCCGCCACCGCACGGGCATCGCACGGCTAAATCTCAGCCTGGAAAGGACCGATTAGGAGCCGCGTGCCTTTCAGCGAAATATTGGAACCGGGTGGGGTGGGGGCGGGGAGCCCGGAGCTCTAGTCCTCTTCGTCTCCCTCCCACCCCGCGCGCAGAGTGGCTGCGAGAGGCGGCTCCTGTTCTCCCCCACACACCCGTTAAAGGGGGCGGCCGGCCCGGGACGCCGAGCCCCCCCCTTGAGCTCTCAGCCTACTTGGACGCCCACCCTCTTTCAGTCTTGTCGAAGCTGGGGCTCTTGACACGCGGACCCTCAGGCGGCGCCGGCGCCAAGTGGGGCGCTGCCTCCCCCATCTCCAGTCCCCTCCCTACACCACTCCAAACAAACACACCATTTAAACAGCAGCAGGCTGGCCACACCGACAACTTCAAGGCAGTTTACTGCCTCCTGTCCCAACGCCCAGGCTCCCCCTCCAGGAGACCCTCCCTCCCACCCCCCACAGCAAGTCCAGCACCCCAGGCCCGGCGCACAAACTCCCCCGTTAGGGAATGAGGCCGCAGGAAGTTGTCGCTCCCGTTATCCTGCTCTCTAAAAGGCCACCCACCCAGACCCAGCCATTCCCTCTCCAGAGGGAGGTGGGCGGCAGAGGAGGAGCTGAGCCTAGAAGTCCCCTGGGGCTCTGCATCCCTCAGTAGCTTGACGTTTTCCAGACTACGCGGTACCCAATCCTGAAGTCCCATGAACTTGGAGTCCCCGGGCCCCTCCCCCCAGGAGGTGGAGTGACCGCGCTGCCGTGAGAGGAAAGGAAGTGGAGGAAGTGGTGGGCCGAGAAGAAAGGAGGGCATTCCAACCGCCAGGAGCTGCCTGGCTTAGTGGCAGGAAAGAACACAGCCTGTTTAGGAACCTGAGATGCATTTCTCCGAAGCATAGCTGAGCTTCAGAAATGGCCTTGAGGGCTGGGGTTGCCCCCTAGGCGTAGATGTGGGTGCGACTGAATCTGACAGTAAGAAGCCTACCAGACTCCTAGCATCTGGGGGAAAAGGGCCAAGGTGCATGGGGAATACAGACTGGATGCAGTGTGACATCTTTGGGTCCCGGCTCTGCTGGGAGGCCTACGACAAGGCAGGTAGGGAGGGAGCAAAGAGGAACAGTCTTCTGGGCACAAGTCTGGCGTGGCCAAGTTTCTCCAGGTACGTCTTACCCAGCCAGCGACTTTGGCTTGTCTCTCCCAGGCCTGGAAAGCTCTCTGCCCCTTACTCTTGGATGGTGTTAACAGCAGCTGTTGGGCTGATGCTGTCTGACCCTTTTCTGTCCCAGGTGTCCCCAGAGAATTCACATCTAGCCTTCAAATTGCCCCTTAAGAGGGTAACATCCCCCCTCATTTCAGAGGTGGAAAATAGCTCAGAGAGGTGAAAGTGCTTCTTCACCACCACTACTGGGTAGAGTGCCCAGATAGGCATTGGGGTACACAGGGGCTTTGGTGGATATAAACACTTCAGGGCATTTTTTTTTTTTTAATTTTTTTTGGGTCTTTTTCGTTTTTATCGGTACCAGGGATCGAACTCACGACTGCCTGCTTGCAAGGAAGGCGCTTATGCTGCTGAGCTAAATCCCCAGCCTTACTTCAGGGCATTATTGATGACTAAGAAGATCTCTTCCTTTGGAATGTTCAGAAATCTGGTTTTCTAGAGAAGGGAATAGGAATTGATGTGGGGGAGAGAAAATCAAACGTCCATGCCACCCCTGACTCCCCCTGACTCTGTTAGGTACCTGTTAAGGATTCCCAAGTTGGGGTTTTTGTTAAATTATCCTGAGGCCAAAGTCCACATAGGTCTGGTTTATTTACCTCAAACTAAGTACAAATGTCACATGAGTGGGGACCATCATCATCACTCAAGTGTGCACAGCTAGTGTTGTGACAATTTACTCACTTTAGGGTCTTGTGGCTTTGACCAGTCACATCCACCTACCAGCAACAGACTAAAGGTCCAGTTTTGATATTAGGAGTCCCCATCTCCAGGCAAGTACTGCTGGGCATGTGGTGACTCCTGGTCTCCTCTGGTGCCTTCACACCAGGAAGGGAGTGTCTTTTTCTAGCATGCCTTGGCCGGATGGCTATAGCCACAGATCTCTGGGTCAGGGTGGATCCTCTCTAGGGCCTGGACATGTAGTCTGGTAACCAGAAGCACTCGGAACTGTGAGCCAGCAGCTGCTGCTTCAGAGGCTACCTTAGGAAGCTTTCTTAGGACACAGTATCCTTGTTTTCCATTTCCAGCTGCCCCTGGTCTTGTGTCTGCATGGACCCTGCCTGACTTCTCTTTCACACAGCCATGAGGTACGGAGAACTCTGAAAGGAAAAGGAGGCAAGGGTGGCTGTCTTGAGTTCAGCTTTTGGCTACTTTGACTAATTTCTTGCTTTGTTTGCAGGTCAGCAGAATACTTTCTGCTCTTATTCTGTGCTACGGCTCTCTCTTCCAGGCCCAGCCCAGACCCTTCAAGCCACATCTTTAGCTGTGCCCTTCCAGAACTCCCTCCCCCTGGTTCCTAGTCTATCAGCATCTGGGGGGGGGGAGTGGTGTGTGCCTCTTCCAGCTGTACACAGCTAACTTGGCCTGATCCCAGAACTGCGTTGTTCTGGAAACTTGTAGAATTCCTCTTGGCCAGTCTAGCAGCATGGAGAATGGCAGGCCTCTTCTGCTCTGAGAGGAGGGGGAATCTAGAGTGAGACAACAGCCGGCCCTGCACATTGTGATGGAGGTGGGGGAGCTGGCCTTGAGGGTGAGGGATGCTGCTTCTGGCTACATGCCCACCCTCGCTAGGCCCCAATGCTAGACATGTGGGCTCAAATCCCAGTTTTCATATATATATATCTGCTGGGTTATCTGGGATAATTTTTTTAATTATGTAAATTAACCCATTTATTGTAGGCTAGGGATGTCTTAAATAGCAGAGCTTCTACTGGTCTTTCAATCCCTCCAGTCTTCTGATGGCTGACTTGACTGTGACGGCAGAAGTGGTGTTGTAGGTCCCGGTACCACCAGCCACTGTCTTCATGCAGGAACCACAGTGTCAGATCCCTACAGCCCGTCTCTTCATCTTGGTCTTGCCTCTGAAGGAGCAGGTGTACTTGGTGTTCTGGCTGATTTCAATTTTCTTGACCATTTTCCGGAGGGAGGCACCATAGTGGGTCCCCGACAATGCCGACCTTGGTGCGTTTGGCCATGTCGAATCAACTTAGGCCCAAGCCCTGTCTAGGACAAGTTAACCCTTCTATAGGTCATGTTCCTCAGCTATAAAATACACACCAAACTGGCCAGTTTACTGTAAGACTAAATGGGAGACTCTGCTTGGCAGGCTGTAGTGATTCAATGCAGACCAGCAGTGTCTAGTGCCACCTGTTTGTGTAGAGGTAGGGCCCTTTGTTTCCCAGGGAAATGCTTGTGTCTGAGACACAGCTGTGAGGGCACCCTGGGACTGAGGGTGTGCCCACAGCAGCTGCCCTGTCCTCAAGGCAGGTGGGTATCTACCTAGTATCACTCAACCATGAAGGTGTGCATCTGAAGCAGTGGCTGGGGAAGACAGCCTCAACATCCAGCAGGCTCCTAGCGGAGGACATGTGACTAAGCCATAAGATCTCAGCCCTGGGGGCTCCTGGGCTCTGCTGAGCTCTGGAGGCCAGGCTTGGGCGATTTGGACTCTGTGCCCTCTCTCAGAGCCAGGTTCCCACAGTGGCCTTGGGAACCCTGGGGACTCTAAACTTTACATCTGCTTCCTGGTAACCACACACTAGTAGAAGCAGATAACGTGCACTGAGCTTCCAGTCCCTTCAAGCACTGGCCTTCTCTTGACCTTGGTTTCCCCACTAGTACAGTGAGGAGTGAGGATAAGCGGATCCCATGCTTGACTCTACTGTTTTCTGTACCCCTCTTTCCTTCAGTCCTGGTGGTTCAACTCTTTCCCATGGCTTCAGCCCGTGCAGACCCAAACATTAATAAACTTCCAGTTCTACAGACAGTCTCTAAGTATTTATAATGTCTATCATCTTTTCATGCTCGTAAGAAACCCACAGGGACCCCTCGTTCCCGAGGACTCCTAAGGTGAAGCCCAAGTTCATGCAGTGGGTATGGGGGCAAGGCCGCAGGGCTGAGCTTGGGCTCTTTCCAGCTCAGTCTCTCCCAGCCCCGGGCTGATCTCCCAAGCAGGCCAGCTCTTTGAGTATTTCATAAGGGAAATGAAACCAGTTGGTTTTCTTGGTGTAGTGCAGGTACAGACACGGTAAACTTCATGGTTGATGAGGGTGTGGTTTAGTTGTTAACAGCAAGGGTTAAGCAGTGCAGCCTTTTTGGAGAGCTTTCTGGAAATATGCATCCAAATAAAGCTCCATGTGCCCTCTGACCTCAGCTCAAACTTGTCTACATGAGGCTAGTAACTGTAGTATCATGTGTAACAGCAAAAGACTGGAGATCCCCTAAATGTCCACCCAGCTGGGACAGGGAAATACACTGGGGAATTCCATGGGGTGGCAGGGAGAGTAGGGATATTACAGAGAAGGAAAGAGGTGAGGATGTAGCTCAGTGGTGGAGCGCTCGTCTGCACTGCACCGGGCCCTGAGGTTCCTACCAAACGTTTTTTTAAAAAGTACACAGCTGCTCCATTTATACAAAACAGAGGCTGTGTTTAACTTTTATTTCCTTTTACCCTGAGCATGTGATACCAGCTAAGAGATTTCAAAACTCATTTTAGGAATCAATATTAAGTAAATACCTGCCCTTTGGGTTATGTGAGGTAGTGGAACAGCAAGCCTGGTTTCAGGCTCAGACTGGACACTGCTCCTTTCCAGCTGGCTAGTGCAGGCTGGCAGGCTCACTTCAGTTTCTTCTGTAGCAGGCTGGGGAGAAGGAGGCCTGGCTGCCAGGAGGAGTCCACTTCCCTGCATCTTGTAATGGGTAAGATAAAGATTCTCCTTCCAATTTACAAATAAGGATACTGAGGCCTCAAAGCAGTGTGGAGCCATACCTGAATCTGGCTTTGTGCTCGACGCATGCACAGCCTTGGGGATACAGCAGATAAGACCTAGTCCAGGTGGGCAGCTGCTACCGCCAGCACAAAGGACAAAGGGCAAACTCCAGGGCCAGGCTCTCATGGGTTTGTAGGTTACCTTCTCTTCCTCTCAATTTCCATTAACAATGTGCTTCCTTTTAATCATCTGAACAAAACAAGTTGTAGTATGTAAAAACGGAAGTGTTCTGAGCCTGATGTTCTGGGATCCCCTATCTGTGCCCAATCCTTCTGGGACCCCATCTCACCCTATACCCCAAGCCTGGCCTCCATTTGCCCTGGGCAAATGACTCCTATGCTTGTTCCTCACCTCAGAGGGTGGCATGAGGATTAAACGAGATAATGTACACACAGATGTTAGCACAGTCCTAGGTAAGGGTCAGGGCAGGCACAAGGAGCTAGCTGTCCTTTGGCAAAGGCAAATATTGATGGAGTTTTTCCTAACTGAGGAAAAGATCAAGAACACCCCTGCCTGGTCCTTGCTGGTTATGAGGTAAAGCCAAGAAGGTAGGAGTTCCTTAGAGTGACAGCACCTGGCTCCAGCCAGGCCCCAGGAGCAGCTGGTCACTGACTGGTAGGACATGCTGTCCTGGTACATGAGCAGGGTCCATTGTCTGTTCTCTGGGATGGTAGTGGAAGAATTTTGGCTGTCTGGCTGACAGACCTGTGACCCAGGCCCATGGATCAAGAGCCCAGAAAGGTCTCTGCGTTCTGATCTGGTCCAGAGATGGCTTTTCCCAGATCAGAGCCTCACAGTCTTTGGAAAGAACTCCAAGTACCCAAGGCCTTGATGGTGATGGTCTGTGTGACCTCAGGTGAGTCACCCCACCTTTCTGGGCCTCCATGTCCTCAACCATAAATTAAGATACTGATAAGTACACACAGGGCTGAGTGAAGAACCAATGAGATACAGGAAAGCCCCTTCATCATCATATTCACGTGTTGGCCTCTGTTCTGAGAAGCAGTCTACAGAATTTAACTCATGGTGCAGATAAGGCATCAGAGGCACTGAGAAATTAGGACACGTGTCCAGACTCACATAGCTGAAGCCTGATACAATTAATATAATTCATGGCAATGTAGTCAGGGCTAAGGTTTGGAAGCTTCATACTCAAGTGTCCAAAAGTAGCTTTGGCCAGAGCATGAATGCCTGGGAAGGGTACTGGGTTGGGGGATGCAGCCCAGTGGCAGTTTTCCTGGGTGCCCCCTATGTGCTGGGCATCAAGGAGATGGCTTTTTCCAGTCCCATTGCCAGGAACACAGGAGTATCTCCATTTTACAGTTAAGGCCTGGGAGGAAAAGTGTCCTGGGGAGCAGGTAAACTTTTCCATCCCACACACTGTCTACAGAGTGCTTTCTTTTTGGGTCCTGGCTCTCTGTCTCCATGCCATCCACAGGAGCTGAGTATACCATTTCACAGACAGGAAATTAAGGCTCAGTGTGGGTATGGGTCTGCCCAAGGCTCAGAATCCCACTTCTTTCCTCCTCTGGGCTCCCCCAAAGACCACACAGTTTTTCCATCTACTTCATTCCCATGTATCCATTCATCCACTTGGATACCCATCCACACATCCATTCATCTGCACACCCACAGTCCATCTATCCACCATCTCCAGCCAGCCACTCTTATACCCTCTCATCTGTCCATCTGAGAACCAGTTACTAAGTGTCTACTGTATGCCATCCCAGTGCTAGGGATTGAGCAGTCAGGGACAGCCGAGGGTCAGAGCCTCCTGGAGAAGGCAGACAAACGCGGAGGCACAAAAAGCCCTAAATCATACTTGCTGGAAACCGAATCAGAGGGGACATCTCTTGAGTGCTAAGGAATGTGCAGGACTTAGTGAGGGAAAGGAGGAGGAGGGCCTGGAAGGCAGGAGAAAGAAAAAGTCATGACAATGTGACATGGCTCTTAATATGAATGTAGAGGCATAAAAAATGGGCAGGACTGACATAGTACAGGGCCTCTGGCTAGTGAAGATCACAGACTTCATGGTGAGGGCAATGGGGGGCTGCTGAGGGGAAGCCAGGAGATGAGTGACACCATCAGACATGTGTGTTGTAGAACTTTTAGTGGCACAGCAGGAGTTGGTAAAGGGGCGAGTGAGGAGACCAAGAGACAGTGAGAAACATGATAAGACAGTTTCCAGAGAGCAGTGACGGAGCCAGACCAAAGTCATGGCAGATGATTACAAAAGGGTGAGAGTCTGGAAATGTTAGGAACTGGGTGCTGGCACAACTCAACAGCCAATTCCAAATACTGATGGGTGACAAAAGATTTCTCAAATTCTATGATCCTAACCACCAGACAACCCTGTCCTCTAAGGGGGCACCTTCTCACCCCCTTCAGATCTGCCTCATCCAACCACGAAGAATCAACAACCCCGAGTCTGGCTTGTATCTCCTAGTGTGCCAGATCCAAGAGGGTCAATGCCCTTAAGTGACTGGTTGCAGATTTGAGGCCCAAAGAGAACAAGAGAGCCACTCAACAGGGGCGCTAAAAGCCTATCCAGCCCCATCTCTGGCTCCTGCTACACTGGCCGTATTGCATGGGGGTGGGGATAGCAAGGACAGAGAGTGTGACATCTGAGGTCTGCCCAGAGGTTCCCGTCCTCTGGCCTTGTTGGCATCACTGTCTGGGTGTCAGTGGGAATACCCACTCCCAGCACGGGGATGAAAGGCAGGCACTGGGGACTTGGGAGGGAGAGTGATTCCCATGGGAAAGGGACAGCTCTGTGTGCCAGCCCCCTCCAGGCTGGCTTTGATGGCAGATAAACCTCGGTCGGCTCCTCAGGCATCTGCCCCTCGCTGGGAAACAAAGGCAGCAGCGGGCGGTGGCTGTGGACATGCGCACACATGAACAGGGAAACCCTAAGCAGTCCAGTGGCTCTTGGGCTGCAGCTCTCTTTATTCCTGTCCCTTCCTTTGCTGTCACATGCCCTTTTCACAGACTGGATGGGCCTCACATTTACGAGGTTGTCTTCCACCCTCAGAGCCACCATTGCTGAAAGACTGTCTCCCAAACAAAGTGCATTTAGAGGTCACCTACTTATTCTCTTTTGTAAGGCTCACAGGAGCAGCAACTCAGGCCTTTGATGGAAGTGCACTAGCCAATGGTTTGTGGGTCATGTTTGTTGGATGGATGATGGATGGATGGATGGGTGGATGGATGGGTGGATGGATGGGTAGATGGATGGGTGGATGAGTAGCTGGGTGGGTGAAGAGATGAATGAATGGCACTCCAGCCTCAAGCAAAGCCACTGCTATTTTTGTTAGCCTGTATAACACATGATTTCCCAGGCTTTTAAGAAAATAGCAGGTGGCTCCTGGGGCCCCACAGGTCCCTGCTGCGGTCCCCCTCATGGTGCCTGGGCTGGGAAACTCAGACTGACACCCTCCTATCCAGGCAAGCTGAAGACACCAGACCCAGGCTCTTGTCACCCAGTGTTATGCCATCCAGGACTTTCAATACTCCCACCCTCACCCCACAGCTGCTATCCTCGAACCCTCGCCTCTCCCCAGCTACCAGAGACCCTCAGAAATTCCCTTAACCAGGCACATGGCCCTTGGGGCTAGTTTTGGGGGGGCCAAATGAACACTCAAGGAGGGAGGTGCATGCTTGCCTGCAGCCTGCCCAGCAACTTTGCAGCATTTGGAGAACAGGGTGTTTGTCATTTGCTGAGGACAGTGGGGATGCTTTAAGGTGAAATTTAAACCCATTAGTGCTTGGCTAATGACATCAGCAGCAACACTGAAAATGAAAATGGCAGGGTGTGTGATCACCCATAAATTGTCAGGCTGGTGCCGCCTCCATCCCTAGGTCTGCCTCCTGCCCTTATGCTATCTTGGCAGAGTCCCCTACCCTTCAAAGGACCCTCTTTATCGCAGACAGGTCCTAGCCTTTGCCCTGGCCAGGCCTTGCAGGCCTGTCCCCCAGGGTCAGTGTGTGGCTGGGGCCTCAGCCAGGGCGTGAGAAAGGAATTGGCCAGGGAGCCCAAGCGTGGAAGAGCAGCAGCTTCTTAATCTCTCTCCTTTTATAACTTCTGTCTTTTTTATGCACACGCAAGGACCCCAGCTCTGCTGCTGGCAGCTCTGCCCTGGCTCAGCCGTCTCCCTGCAGCTAATGCCTGACAGCTCTGTTTATGTCTCCCCATAATTCTCCAGCTTTATGTTTTTTTTTCGGGGCCATTAAGCTTCCAGCCACAGGCTTTTTCCCCTGCCCCCGCCTGCCTTTGTCCTTGAGGCCCAGCTGCCCCACCACCCTTTGAGAGACTGCCATCCCCTCCTAGCAGGTGGACAAGGACCCTGCACCCCATACTTCATGCAGACGTCTTACTCAGGATGGCCCTGTCTGTGCAGACTTCTGGTTCCCAGGATCCCCTGACACCAACTCCCTCCTATCATTTCCCACCACAAACCCCATCCCACCTGTCCCCAGGGAAGATCATACTCTGGTCTCCTGGATGGACAGCAGAGCCCTTGGTCGTACCTCACTTCCTCCCCACTCACGTTTGTCCTCAGTGTGTGTGTGTGTGACTGTTTCAGAGCCTTAGCTACCTGCTGTGGGCAGAGATAAAACTCCACTGCCTTCTGCCTGACCCTTCCCTGCAACTCCCAACCTCTGCAACTCCCAACCTCGATCCAGTGTATTCCTGGCAACCTGAGGCCTCTTTTGCTCCACAGGCTTCATCCTCTGCCATCCCATGGTCATCCCTTGCCCCTAGCCAAGGTCTCCCATCCTCAAGGCCACCTTGCAGAGTCTGGCCATGTCACCTTTCACCAGAAATTCCAAGAGATCCTCCAAAAGGGATCTGGTCCCCAGTCTCTGCCCCTGTGTGCCCTCGTATAAGTTCACTTGTGGAATTTCCTTGCTATAAAGTTTTCAATGGCTCCCCACTCCCGTCATCTTCTCAAGGCCATCTTCAGCACGGTGCACAGATCTGTCCAGCCCCAGGGTCTCACAGACCCTGCTTACCCCTCTTCAGTCTGAGATCTGGCCTGAGGGATCCTGAGCAGGGGTGGCTCTCCCAGCATCCCAGTTCATGCTGTGCAGGCTGCCTTCTTCATCTCCGCAAGTCCAAATCCAGGGCAGAGGGGCCAGCTTCTCAGCTAGAACCAATTCTTCCCTTTCCTCTGAATCTGCACAGGTCCCTTCTGTGGCTCATACAGCCTCGTATTTTCTTGAGCTTGTGAAATCCTGCCTCAGCCTTCCAGAGTGCTGAGATTACAAGCATATGCAATGACGCCGATGTTGGGCTTCTGCTCATCTTTTTTTTTTTTGTCTCTTTCGTGTTTATCGGTACCAGGGATCGAACTCACGACTGCCTGCTTGCAAGGCAGGCGCTTATGCCACTGAGCTAAATCCCCAGCCCCTTCTGCTCATCTTTTACTTCCCCTTTTCCTTTCTGTTGAGCTGCCTTTGTCAGCTTCCCTCCCTGACCCCCAAATACCCTTTTTCTGCAGACACAAGCAGCCCAGTGCTCCCCACTGTTATGTGGATGCTGTTTCAGCCTCTGGAAGATCCCATTTTGCTAGATTTTGTCTGCTCCCCAAGCCACTTGACCCCATCACTGGGGTCCTCTGGACTCCAGATGGTCTGGTCCCCACTCCTCTCCTTTATAGTCAGGTGCTGGGAACGTCACCCTGTCTCCAACCAAGCACTGCCCACTGCGCAGGTCTGAAGGGAAGCAGCCTGGGCATATCGATGCTGGCCACTGCTGCCCACTCTGGTATAAATCTGTTCCTCTATGAGCTTGGAGGCTGAGTTCTTGGTTCACTTTCAACCAATTCCAGCCCGACTAGTCCTACACTTCCCCAGGGTGTCTGGCCACAGCTCAGTAGAGCTGCTCTGTCTGGCCCACCCAGGCTGGCACTTCACACAGATGACCTCCTGCCCTTGGCAGTCTTACTGTGTCACTGGAAGCCCCTCATGTGACTGGGGTAAAGCACCTTGCCTTACCAGGGCAGTGTTACTGTTTTAACAGAGGCCTTCCTGGTCTCTGCTTTCACCTTATAAATAGCTTTTTTTTTTTTTTTTTTTTTTTTTTTTTTTTTTTGTCTTTTTCCTTTTTATCGGTACCGGGGATCGAACTCGTGACTGCCTGCTTGCAAGGCAGGCACTTATGCCACTGAGCTAAATCCCCAGGCCCCATAAATAGCTTCTGAGAGCCAGACATGCTGGTGCACACCTATAACCCAGCTGCTTGAGAGGCTGAGGTAGGAGGATCATGAGTTGGAGACCAGCCTGGATAATTTAGCAAGACCTTATCTCAAAACAAACAGGCACACAAACAAAATACAAAAAAGCAAATGGAAAGAAATAGCTTTTGAGTGCATCTATGGTCTACACAGGGGGTACCAGGCTGGGCTGCTCTATGGGTCATAGTGAAGAATCTTATGGCCAAGGATGGGGCTAGCCTCATAATTTCCAGGCTCAAGGCAAATGAAATGCAGGACTCTTAGTGAAAAAGTATTAAAAACCTCAGATGGTGGCTGCAGTACGCACACAGAGCACAGGGCCTCTGTGAAAGTGGGCCCTGGGCAGCTGCCCAGGCTGCAGCCTATGAAAACAGCCCTGGCCAGGAAGAAGAAGTCCTACGCACAGCTACTGCCTCTCCCTGGCAGTGCTGGACATTCTGATGAGTGCTGTAGGGAGATCAAGAGTTAATGCTCGGGGCTGAGGATTTAGCTCAGTGGCATACGCACCTGCCTTGCAAGCAGGCAGTCGTGAGTTCAATCCCCAGTACCGATAAAAAGATTAAAAAAAAAAAAGAGTTAATGCTCACATCATACCTGTGACCACCACCCAAGAACCCAGGTACCAATCATCCTAATGGTACCCATAGTTCTACTTTACAGAGTACTTACTATGTACATTTATCAAGTCAATGGAAGACATAGCTGCCCAATTCTGCAGCTCAGAAGACAGGGGCCAGAGAGGCCCATGATCATGAGGTAGAAAAATGCAGGAGGTAAGAGTGAGCTCAGGTTCTAAGCATGTTTCCGAACACCCCACGCTCACCCTGCCATAAACATCACCAGAATTTCCCTGGGAGAGAGGCCAGAAAATGAGGCTGCTGCGACAGGTAAGATTCCGAGATCCAGGATGGAGCTTGAGAAACTACTCTCATTCTCTTCTTGCAGAGAAGCAAAACCTGAAGCTCAGAAAGGGAAACTCACTCCCACTAGATCACAGCACACCAGCTCTCCAAACCCCAGCCCTCCCCTGGCAACACTATTTCCAAAGAACTTTCCCTGTTTCGGGCAAATGCTAATTATCTGATACATAATGCACAAGGCAGGGCTCAAAAGCAGACATTCAACACAATCCCAATCTTGTTAAACAAACTGGGTTGAAATCCACAAAGATGCTAACATCAGTGTCTTATTAGAGGGGCCTACAGGCTGACTGGTTGGTTATTTACTGATTGAGTGTTTGACTGTGGTACTGGAGACTGAGCCCAGGACATTCACAATAAGCTATGACCCGTCTCTCTCTGTCTCTCTTTTTAATTTTGAGATAAGATGTCACTAAATCACTAAATTGCCCAGGTTGGGCTCAGACTCCAGATCCTCCTGACTCAGCCTCCCAGGCACTGGAATTGTGGGCATGGGGCCACCATGCCCAGCTCTCAGTGAGCCTTTTAAAAAGATACACTGCTCTGAGTTTTCTAGAATGAATGGACACAGGAGCTGGCAGAATCAAATTCCAGTTAACAGTTGCCATAGATACCACGTAGAAATTACACATTTTCTGAGACCCAGAACATAATGCACTAACTAGTTTCAGGCAGGTGGTTGTTTGGACTGTTCTTCCTTTCTTTGTGGAGGATTTGGAAGGTTCTTCAGGACATGGGAACCTGGGGTTCCTTCCCTGAAATATCTGTCCTTGACTCACTAGAAATTCTGATGCACCCTGCTCCTTTCTCCTTGTCCCTCAACTGGGGCTAGAAGTGTGTTAGGAATGTGTCCAGCGTGCCCTGATGCCCTTTCACCCAGCCCACCACTGTTCCCTTCATTTGTCCCTATTTTCATCCTCCCCTGGCATCTGATCCATGAGGCATGTCCCTGTTCACTGCCCCTGTCTGGCAAGTGCGTGGTACTCTGGGACTCAACAGTTCCCTCTGTCCACTTCAGAGGCAGGCTGGGCTGAGTGCCTCCCCGCCACGCCTGGCATTCCACAGACAGCTCCCAGCCACCTCCAGCCCGGAGAGCTCCCTGGGTCTCTAGCCTGAGAAAAGCTGACAGCTCCTTAATAGAAGCAGGCCACAGATGCGCCTGAATGACACCACGCCTGGCTGAGAGGCGGCTGGCATCAAAGCCTTGTTTTTTCTTTTTCTTAGGCACTGAAACAATTTACATAAAGAGCCCCGCATGTGTCTGCAACAAAAGTGTATTTCTTCTAGCATCTCCTCAGCTGCCCAATACAGCTAGGCCACTTCTTCAGGAGTGTGTGTGTGTGTGTGTGTGGGGGGGGGTCCTTGGAAACCACCTATGCCTGGTCACCCAGACATGGCCAGGGGAGGCAGTCAGATCAACAACTGTGTTATCTTTTTTTTTTTTTTTTTCCTTTTGAGATGGGATGGAACCCAGAGCCTTCCTTATATATGCTAAGCAAGTATTCTACTATTGGGCTACATCTCAGCCCACCACAGTCTTTAAGACAAAACCCTATGAAACTTTAAAGACTTAGGGAGTGGGGAGATGCATGCTACTAGGTCAGCCTGGAGGTCTTAGCCAAGCCCTGTTCTGGCCCTACATGCAGAAAAGGGGCTTTTGGCAGGCCCAGTTTGGCTGCAGGTAGCAGGTTCATGTGCTCCAGTGGGCCTTCACAAGAGGACAGCCTTGCTGACCAGAGTATACATTTGAGTCTCTGAACCAGGCCGAGAAGCCAGGTCTTCCCAATCAGGAAGCCCAAGTTTATGGCTGCCACCCATGTGCAGCCTCTCTTCAGGTCATTCTGGGGGTTCTGGAGATGCTCCCCAACAGTCCTGTTTGGCTTTAAGACACCACCATTGTCCTGGCCTTACTTTAGGCCATGGAAACCCTGGTCTTGGTTCTTCTCCTAGGAAATACTGATTCTAATGGGGCAAGTCCCACTGCCCTGTGAACAGAGGGTTTTAGATGAGCGAGGACCACCATACATGCATTTGTGTTTAACAGAGACACTCAACTCAGAGTTTACAGTGTTGCTTGGTTTTGTTTTTTCAGTACTGGGGATTGAATCCAAGGATGCTGTATCACTAAGTTACACTCTCAGCCTTTTTATTTTGGGGGACAGCTTCTTGCCAAGTTGCCCGGGCCAGCCTTGAACTTGTGAACCTCCTATTTCATGCTCTCAAGTATATGTGATGACATGTGTATATTTTTGTGCTCAGTGACAAAGGTTTATTTTTTTCCTCGGTTTTGGAAGTTTCATTCCATGGTCAGTTGGTGTCATTACCTTTGTGCTTGTCAAGGCAGCATATATCGTGGTGGAAACACATGGCAGAACAATGCTGCTTACTTCACAGTGGAAAGTAAAAGAAACAGAAGAAACTAGGATCCCACAGTCCTCTCTGAGGATAGGCCCGAGTAAACTAAGACTTCTCAATCGGTGCCACCTTAGAGGTCCCACTACTTCCCAGGGGTGCCACACTGGGGACCAAAGCTTCAAGTCACAGGTCTGTGTGCAGAAGCACATACTGCAGAATGCTACACGATGATGAAAAATCAACCACCGCTACACATAACACGGATGCATCTCAAAAACAGTACACCGAGTTAAATGCGTCAGACCTACTAAGCCGCATGTATATGAACCTCAAAAGCAGACACACTCCTCTGGGCCCCTAATGTTTGAAGGCCACCAGGGACTTCTGGGTGCTGGGAGTATCCCTTTTCTCAGTTTGAGCATCAGTGATACATGAGTGTGATCAGTGTGTACAATTCATTGGCTGTTCTCATATGACTCGAGCTTTTTTCTGTATGTAAATTAATAAAAAGTAGAACAGGTTGGGACTCGGTGGTAAAGCACATGTTTAGCATGTGTGAGGCCCAGATTCAACTGCCAACATCCTCCCTTACAAAAAAAAAAAAAAGGAAAGCACATTCTTGTATTAAATACCCTATCACGACTCCTTGCTTTGTTCAGAGTAAAGTATTGAAAACCTCTTGGCCTGCTAGGGATCTAGGTGACATCAGCAGGTAGTTTCCCCTGTCCATCACAAATGTACAGCATGAGTGAGGAATAAATCCTTTGTGAAGGTGTGATATTTGGTATGTTTGTTACACAGCACACCCATCTCATTCTGACTAGTATTGTTGGGTTTCAAGGCTTCTTGTGGCCTAGTCCTTGACCCTGTCACTGTCTTTGTGAAATGGAAACATTCTGAGTAAAGGGGTTTCATAGATTCTGTGCTCCAGAATTGCCAGGCTTTACAGCAGTTCCAAAGCTGTACCTGAGTCTAGGATGTTCTGGGGCCCTGTACCTTCGGACTGATCTTTCCACCTCGTTCCTGCAGGTCTCACTGTCTCCTGTTGCTGTCTGTGGCTCTTTGAGAGCAGGGTGTTTAGTCAGCAGTCAATTATGAGTTTCCACAGAACAAGCAAGACAGAGTAAGACGCACAGGCCTTGGACCTCCAATTCTTTGGGGAGCAACTTCAAAAATGACCCTGCCATGATCTCGAAGCACTATGAAGCCCGGGAGGCTGTGGGAGCTGGGTCAACCTCTGGGATCCCTCCCAACAGTCTCCAGGATTCCACGGACGAGTCCTGCAGCCCTCCAGAAAGCCTGGTTGGCCTGTAAGGACAGTCATTCCTACCCCATAGCCTCCCACCACTGGCCGGAAAGCCAGGGAAGGATCTGGGGGTGCTCCAAGGGAAATGGTGCTGCTAATTAACTGTTTCAGATCATGAGCTGGAATTGCAAAGAAAGAACATCTTTTCCAGAAAGGCCTGTGATACGGGCTGTGTGATAAATGATCCTGGAGCTCACACTGGCCTCGGAATCCCCACTACAAATGCTGGCGTGGGAGTCTCCTGGTGCAGGCCAGTCTCCACACTGCCTTTATCAATTCTTCTGGCTGGTCATAAGGCCAGTTCCTTGGGGACCTCTTGTTTTCTGCCTGTGAGAAGGCTGGGTGTGGGGACACCATGGACAGGAACCTGGGGAACGCATCAAGGAATGAACCAGCACAGGCCCCTGGATTCCCTGTGTTGCAGACTCTTGGTTTTACTGGGTTCATCCCCACTATGGAACATGGCCAGCTAGGAACAACAGCCTGACTGCTCATGGCTTCAATGGCCTTGAACAAGTACCAGCTCTTCCTCTGTGCCACCACAAGACTGTGCAAGTTCAGAGAAGATGGGCCCCTTGCTCAGGTTCTGTATTGGCAGCTTTCCTGATGGCTGGGAAGGGAAAGAAATCCTCTGGGGTCACACTGAACCCGTTAGCTCAGAATACGCTGTCCTGGTAAGGGGAACTCCTCGGCTTCGCCCTCCAAGCCTTTCTCACACACATCTCAGCCACTGTGGCTCCTCAGGCGCACCCTGCTTTTGCTGACGCTATTCCCTGTCTGTCACGGTTCCTCTGGATCTTCTTACTGCCTAAAAGCTGCCTCCTCCAAGAAACCTGCCCCGCCACAAGGAGCCTCATCCCTACAGCCCCACCAGATCACCTACCTTACAAGTGTTTACTCACTTGCTTCTTACCTGTCTCTGGGACAGTAACTCTGACGGGGCAGAGCCCCATCTGTCCCATCTGGCACAAGGCACAAACATGCTTGCTGCACCAAACAGAGGGCACAAAAGGATAAAAACCTCCAGCCTGAGCTGGCTTGGGACGGGCCTGGAGTTCCTGTGGCTGAGGGCACTGCAGGCCCCTGGGCTCAGTGAGTCCCTTTCTTCTCCCGCTAGGGCCCCCATCTCTCCTGCCCCTGGCTCATCCTCAGTCACCGCCATCTCCCTCCTGCTCAACTTTATCTCCTGTGTAGAGCTCTCCTGAGCACCAGGCACTGGCATTAATGAGAAAACATATGTCCCTGGCACCTTGGCGTGGCAGTCACGGGCCACTGTGACCAACCCTAATCTACCCTTCTCACTTCCAAGCATTATGCCCAGCAGCACCAACCTACAAGGAGCTCCCCCTGCACCATCCAGCCCTGGATGCCCATCCTCTAGATCTTGTCACCTATGTGTGTCATCTCTTCTCAAATCTCCCCGTGACTTTTTAACTTCCTCTGTCTTTCACCACTCGTCACCGGGGCACTGGTTACTCTACAGGTTAGGCAGGACCGATAGCTCTCTGCTTCTCCGTGACCCCGGCTTCTGGTTCTCTCATAGCAGCTGCAGCAACCAGCAATAGGTGCTCAGAAAAAAAGGCTCATAATGTGGCTGGTGAATAGGTGGGGGCTGTGCGATTTCAGAGGCAGAATGCAGCAGCAGCACACATGCCAGGGACCTAAGAAGTCGCCGAGAAATCTGCCAGCCCCAATGTCCTGGGTATGGGAAGATGGGAAGAAAGGCTGGAGTGGCTTCCCTTTGCTCGGCTCCCACTGTGCTGAGGCAGGCACATTGGGCCACCTCTTTTAACCTCTAAGATGATGCTACCTTGTCATCATCCCCAGCAGAAATATGGGCCCAGAGCACAGAGACAGCAAAGATCACAGAGATAGCTCAAGATCACACAGCCACAAAGTGAAAGAGGGGGAACTTGAATCAGGTCTTCTGATTCTAACATAGATAAGCAGAGTCCGGGGAGGCCCTGGGGATCCAGTGAGCAGCTGTCCAATGGGCTCCTCCTGAGCTTCCCACGCCATCACCTACAACCTCTGCTTGTTGTCACCATGCATCCTAAACTGGCCCCCAAATTCTTTTAAAAATTTTAAAATTTTATTTAGCATATGCTTGCAACACATGAAGTTTACAGTCATCTTTGGGTGTAAGTAGGTACATGCACATAAAACAAATTGTTTCTTTTTTATTCCCTTCTTCTTCCCACTTGCCTCCTTCAATCTTCAAATTCTTTGGTCAGGAGGCTAGGGTCTCTTCAGCCTGGCCCGAGGCAGGTTTCTAGGTGGACTGTTAGGCACCCCCACTCTGCAACTGAACACACTACGTATCAGCCATAGACACTCCTTGCAGGGCGGGCAGGCAGGCAGGACTTGTGCCACCATTTGAGAACTGAGGACTGAGGTTCTGGCCATAGTGCAGGATTCCAACTCTGGATCTGGACTCTGAGAAGCTACCCTTCTGGGTAGGAGCTAAGCACCCTTCCTCAAGGCTGGTAAGCCATGGGCCAGAGTGTTAACTGAGCTGTCTTGTCTCTCTGGCATCCAGGCATTCCCACAAGGTCACAGGGCATTGGACTGAGCCAATCCTTTGGGTAGTCTGGGGACTCTGGCCCTGGTGGCAAGCGCACTGTTTCTGGGTTAATGGCTCATCCTTTCCTATCTGCTTTTGTATCACAACAGCATTGAGCATGTAATCATAGTGAAGTGGGCACTTCTTTATTCCTTTCCTAAACCTGGTGCACCATGTAGGCATAACATTATCTAGGTTCCCGCATGGCTCTGACAAGCTCTCCACAGATGCCTGCTTCTGCACTGATACTCCATGGCCTGCCTGCCTCCTCCAGGAAGCTAACCCTGAACACAGCCTTGGATAGCCTTAGTCCTTAGTAACAAAGATCTCACCAGGAGATCTTTAACCTCAGATCTGAATGGCAACATCTCTGATGGTTTTGTCCAACCTCTTTACTTGCTTTCCTTCAGGGAGAGAGCGTTCACTTCACCCTAAAACATATGAGGATATGGGAATGCTTCCTAGTGAATCGAGTGAACCAAACGTACAAAGAAGATGATGCCACACCTCTTTGAAAACTCGTCCCCCTTCCTGCCTCTGGAGCAAATGGGCTCTTCTTGGAGAGGGAGAGACCACAAGGGAGCCTTGTTGTCTCAAGACTTCTATTTGCCAGATTTTCTGCCATGAACATGCATTATTTGTCCTAAGGCAGAAGTTTATTTCCTGCTTTGTATCCTGCTTTCTGGAGCTGCAGAGCAGGAACATTTAAGGTGACTCCTGTTGGATTGGTCATTTTCACCTGGGAAGGACCCGCACTGCCTAGACCTTGGCCAGCCCCAGGATCAGAAACCATATCACCTTAACACAGGGCAAGAGGAGAGTAACAGTGCCAGGGCAAGTCTTCTCACCTCTGCAGGTTTCTCTACCTTTATCTGTTCAACAAAGGTGAAAACAGTGATTCGGCACTTGTGGATGTTGGCCAGCCCTTTCCCCAATTCCTGAACTCTGAATACAGGGAGTAATATTTATCCTTCTCTCTTAAGCTCAAATCTGACTTTGCTCCTCCCCAGTGAAAATCCTTTCATGGTTCCCCATGGTTCTAAATAAAGCCCCCTGCTTTCAATTCAAGACCCTGACCCCTGCTCCCTTTTCCAGCTCTCCCTCCAAAACAGGTCAGTCCGTAACTCAGCTGGCAGCTAGGCTGCTTCAGGTCCTGGGCCTTTGCACATGGTAGCCCCTCTATCTGGAACCGACAGTCCCTCCCCTAGTCATCCTTCAAAACACTGCCCAAGCATCAGGCCCCTGTGAGGCCTACTCCTGTCCCTCGTTGGCTTCTGGAGTCTTTCCTGGTACACAGTGATCATCACACTTGACTGCCATTAGGGGGTCAATGAGTCTACCTCATCAAACCAGATGCAACAAGGATTGAACCTATTGTTTTTACTTGAAATCCCTGGTGCCCAGATACTGCCAGCAGACAAACAGGCACTCAGGAATGTCTAGCTGACAGGTGGGTGAGTCAGTAAACAACATCTGCATGGCCCTTTATAATTTACAGAGACTTCTCCGAGTCCTCTATCTTACAGGCCTCCTCTCACCGTGGGAGGCTCCAGGATCCCATTCTGCCCAAAGGCATTGCCTCAGACGAACCTGGAGGCTTCAGGATCCCTATTCTATAGTTAGGAGTTGAGGTCTGCCAGGAACCTCCAGCAGGGCTCAGCAAAAGCAGCTGGGACCTTCTTTCAGGAGGAAGACAGCCGCTTCTCTGCCAACCGGTCCCTCCCTACCCATCCCAGGAGACAGCCTGGCAGGTGCCCAGGTGGTAGCCTGGTGGGTAAGGCTCAGTGACAGGCCTGCAGTCCACCGTAGCTACTGGGATGCGGCCCGCTGGAGCAGCAGCTTCACCAGCAAGTCTTGGTAACAGTTGCTATGTAAAACGCTCGGAGGGGGAATTTACTGTCAGCGTTAATAATAGATGAAGGTTTCAGAATTTTTGATGCCTTACGTTCTAAGCCGTTTGATTTATAATGTCTCTGGAAAGGGAGAGATGAGGGTGGGGGTGAGGGAGGAGGCCTAGAGGCACAAGCCGGGAGCTCATCCCCGTGGACCTTTGACAGCCGGGCAAACCAAGGCCCAGCAGGGTGAAGCAACGAAGCTGCACGATGTGAGGCTGACAGGACCTGCGGAGACTTCAGGTGCCCCATGATGCCCTGTTCCACAGGAGGGGAAACCAAGTCCCAGCCCCTCCCGCCCCAGTGCCTGGGGTTGTTTTGATGGATTACTGCTTCTGCTTTTAGCCGAGCAGGTGTACCTCAAGTAGTCTCCGGAAGCGGTGCGGATGGGTGCCTGCAGCGGGGGCTGTGTGGGGCTGATTACAGACACTAGGAGGCAAAATGCAAGTCCCAACTTCTCTTCTGCTTAGCTGCAAAGTGGCAGCGGCTGCTGAGTCGGGGGTGAGTAAAAATCCTCTGTGGAAAGCAAGCAGGAAGTGGGACTGTTTCCCAGGGGTTCTGCCAGCCCCCAGAAAGCCACAGAGCCCAGGGGCCAGAGGAAGGAAGAGGGCTACGAGACACGAATGGCCTGGAGGCAGCAGAGAGGCATCTGTGCCAAGGAGCCGGGCCCTGCTGCAGCCACACTGCCGCGGCCCCACAGCTGCCTGCACCCACACTGCACAGGGGTGCAGGAAGGTGGATGCCCTCTCGGGAAATCAGGCCAGGCTCAGGAAACGATCCCAGACTTTGTAGCCAGGCCAGCTCTCTCCCTTGGAAACCACAACAGCATTCTTTGAGCCAGAGAAACGAGGCCTGAGACTAGGCAGCCCAACACTCCAGACTGTGCCCCTTACTCCCACAGCTGTGCCCACCATGAAAAGTGTGTCTGGGCTCAGCGTCTCTGACCTTTCTCAGCCTAGGAGTGCTCCCCCAGCCCTGCTCCAAACACAGGGTACTGCCAAGCCCCTCAGCAGGCTTCTCTTGTGCCTCTGCAAAATGGAGGTAGCAACCCTGCCTCTATGTGGAGAAGTGAGGTATACACAGGGCCCAAGCTCAGCACAGCAAGGTGCATGCCCAGAAGCCCCACACACGTCCCCTGGAACTGCAAGAGAGGGCCACTGACCGAGTGTGCGGGCATGTGCATCACACTGACAAGCTCTGGACAGATGTTATTCCCCTGTTTACCATGCCCCACTGCACAGGTGGGAAGACCTCAGCCTGAGGCAGCACCTCCACAGGCACAAACCCTGCACCTGCACTCAGCCACTTCCCTGCGTTATACCCACCGCTGGGTTTGCTTTCATTGGCGTCTCCCACCAACCTGGGGTCAGGATGGATGCTTGTGTCTGCAGTGTGCAGTGCAGTGTCTGCACTGTGCCCCGAACACCTAAAGGACAATCTAGCACAAGGTGGGTGCTCAGAGCTTTTGGTGGAGCTGAGCGGACCATGTGCTTTCCCAGATCCCATGTAATGACAGATAGTCACAGACTCATCCCCTTCCTGTCCCTTCCTACTGGCTTCCTTCATGTATCCATCACTTGCTCCTTCATGCTGTGGCCAGGGCTCCTGGACACCTCCTTCCAGGCCCTGTGAGGGGCGCATGAGCTTCACAGACTCTAGTCCCAGTAGAGCTGGGGCTGACAGACCCTTACAATGGGCCCTCGAGTAGCCAACTGCGACTGCCCTGCTCTCCCAGCCTCTAAGTGGCTGGGATTCAGGCCGGGACCAGTGTGTCAAGGGCTGTATGGCAGAGAGTCCTTGGGAAACTGCAAATAACCCCACTGCTTAACCGCTCACTGCTGAAGGGGGAGGCCAGGGTAGAGAAGAATCACTGAGCGCAGTCCAGCGCTGAGGTGAGGTTCAGGCAAGCAGGTGTGAGGGTTTGGTGTACCTGAGAGCACTGGGTGCCAGCCGAGACACTGGGATTTATCACAGCCAAAGGGGTAACCCGGTCATATATGAAGGTGGTGGTCAGAGAAGGGCCTGGAGGTTCCCACTCTTCTGCTCCTACTAATGGAAACCGGGAACCTGACTCAAGTGGGAACTTTACAGGGGCTCCTGAATTTTCAAGGACCTCAGTGCTTGGAGAGCGAAGAATCCCTAGGGAGGCTGAGTCCAGTCCACAGGAGGGCAGAGTACAGTCCTCTGAGGGCCTGGGGGTATCTGGGTGGGAAGACATCTGTGTGGAGGGCTCTGTCCCAAGGTCTGCCCTGCCTGGGCTTCCCTGCCTTCTAGTCAGGCTGCACTGGAGCAGATCAGGAAGGGTGATGCTGTTGTCTCAGCAACAGGAAATGTCCAGTGGCCCAACAGGCAGTTCCAGTGGCTTTTTTTCACTCTGGCCCTCACTAACCTCAGAAGCAAAGCTGCTGCAGTCAGGAGCTCCTAGGCCAGCCCCTCACCCTCACCCCACCCCACCCCAGGGCCGTACCCTTCCCAGTGCTGGTCTGCATGTGGGACCCACTGTGCACACACAGTCCTCCCGGGCCAGGTGGCAGCACCGGTGCAGAACAGTTCAGGCTGTGGAAGCCCGGAAGCTTCTAAACACCCAAAGGTCCTGGGAGGTTATGGCGCCCACCTACACCTCGGTAGGGTGGCGACCGGGACTGTAGAAATTAAACCGATTAAATCAATACTTTCACTCCCATTGCTCCTGTTCCACTCCAAAACCTTTGTTTATCAACTCTCCCCAGACAAGAGGAACTTCTCTACTGCAGATCACCAGCCATCTCCCTCAAGGGAAGTACGGAATTACTGTCTAACAAGGGCCAGGGCTCTGGGAAGACCCAAAGCCAAACAAGAGTGGGTAAGAGCTGCTGTGTCCATCATTACAGCTTTATTATAGGTCAGCTCCTTACTGGCAATGCACATAACTTCTGTAACTTCATTAGCATCTCTAACCTGAACTGTCATATAGGCAGGTGATAGTGGCTAGGCATGTAATACCTCTAGGCATGTAATACCTTTGTACAAACAGAGAAAAATACTCCAGGCATCAAGCTGGTCATACAGCTTGATTACTCCCTAGATTTCTTCCGGGAACCCTTGTACAGTGTACAGACTACACAACCATGTATTTGTGGTCCTCAGTTCAGGTCAGCATGCAGGTCTTTCTCCACAAAGACCTCCCCTGCCTTTCAGACCACCCAGTCTAGGTATAAGAAAGTCCTGAAGTCAAATGCAAAGTTTCTGTTTGGGCACAGGAGCACGTTTCTGGATGTGGATTTAGAGCTTTTTTTCTAATTTCTAAAGCATCCAGAATCCCCCCAGTCTAGACTTGAATCTGTATCAGGGACCTGAGACAGCCAGTGGTGGAGGGAACTTCCTAGGTAAGTCCTGAAGAATGTTCCTGTGTATTCACGTGTACAACGTATCATTTAATTTCTTTTTTTTTTTTTTTCGTTTTTATCACTACCAGGGATCCAACTCATGACCACACATTTGCAAGGCAGGCACTTATGCCGCTGAGCTAAATCCCCAGCCCCCATTTAATTTCTCATATGGTAGCCTCGCATGGTGGCTCACGCCTGTAATCCCAGAACTCAAGAGGCTGCGGCAGGAGGATCGTTGCGAGTTCGAGACCAGCCTGGGCTACAAAATGATCTCAAGGCCAGCCTGAACTGCATAGTGAGACCCCGTCTCAAAAAGCCAAAAGAAAAAAAAAAAAATTCTCATATGGCAGACTTAAAATTTTGAGCATCAAAGCCACATAGGCCATTTGAAAAAGGGTAGATTCCTGGACTCATCCTTTAAGATTGATGATTTGGGGGTGGCCTGAGCCCAAACCAACTCTGGAGTGGTTTGTTATACCTGCCAACGCTTGCAAAGCTGATTTCATAACATAAATAAAAATTCTAGCTTTACGGTACGTTAATACATTGGCTATGCTGTATGTTACATTTTTTGGTGTAAGGGGGAATAATATACACACCTTAGAGGCCATCAAAACCCCTGAAGGTGTATCTGTATATAAATGTGTCACCAATTTCATGACTTTGGCTCCATTTCCGCTTGTGGGTGTGCCATGAGGATAAGCGCTGTGTTGGTTTTCTCACGCCTCTATCAAGCCAGGACAAGGCACAGGCATGTAACACAAAGGAAGACTCAGATGCTGGGCCTCCCAGGTCTGGCCCCACCAGCCTCCTCGTCTGGCCAGCACAGTGGCCCATTCACCCAGACACACACCAAGCCGGGCTCCTCTAGACTGGGGTGCAGGCCAGACACTCACCCCATGCCCTGGCAGTGCAGAAAAGCCCTTCTGTGTCTGAATATGAAGGCACATCTGTCTCTCTTTCTCCCAAGTTCCAGTGCCAGCCCAAGGCCCACCAAGGAAGCCTTAGGGCAGCTGGATGAATGGATGCATTCAACTGTGTAAACTAAGCACCTACTGTGTGCCAGGCCACAAACAAGCTCTGCCCTGACAGCACTCGGTGTTGTTTGGGGGAGGGGAACAAAGGCACAATGAGCAGAGACAAGCTGGTGGTCTGTGTGGAAAGCTTCTCAAGGAGGGGTGAGGACTGGTTTAGCAATGGAGAATGGCATGCAAAGGCCCTGTGGTGGGAAGGGAGAAGACAGAGCCCTGCCTGGCAAGTAAGAGAGTTCTCCCCTTGGGACACTTTCGCTGCAGTCACCACCCAGGACTATAATAAAGACTAGGAACCACTGCCCCAGCGGGTCTCTCACTCTCAGACCTCAAGGGACTGGAACAATTTAAAAAGAGGTGGAGCTGGATCATAAGACATCTTTTGTTCCAGGGGTGATCAATGCACACTCCTCTCCTCCCAGCCCAAGGAGACTGTGCCGGGAGCCCCGCCCCCTTCCAGCCGCACCCGCCTGTGCCGGCTTGTCAATCACCGGCTCCGGGCCAGTAGGTAAGTGTAGTCTCTAGTGCCCCGCCTACTCATCCAACCCCGCCCATCCGCAGTGACGACCAATCAGGGGTGGCGGCCCGGGCTGGGAGTTGGGGCCTGTGCTAACACAAAAGGCAGGAAATACAAGAATGCTCGGTGCCGTAACCATGGCTACCAAGCTCCTCGCGCCACCCTGCTGCCAGCCAGAGTACCTGCGGGCTGGGAATGGGTACGAGAAGCTTCCGCGGGGCGCTGGACCTCCCCCTTCTCACCATGTGGCTCTGCGAGCCTAGGTCTCCACTTCCTGGTCTGTGAAATGGAGTCACTTTTTGCCTAAGGTTGAATTCACTTATACTTAAAACATTTACGGAGCGCCTACCTTGTTGAGGGGCGAGAGATCCACCATTGAAAAAGGCATTAAAAACAAACACCTGTCCTCAAGTGGCTTCTATTGGGGGGAGATGAGGGAATGAGTCTCAAAGGAAAGTCTCCAGTAAGCAACACCATAAATCAAATTGTACAGTGCTAGATGGCAACTAGCTACTATGGGGAAAACATTTGGTAACAGGGCATGGTGAACAGGGCATGTGAGAGAGAAAGTTTGTAGTTTTAATTAGGATGCTCTGATAGGCCTCATCAAAAGGAGTCATTTATGGAAGCCCAAGGTGATGCAAGAATTCCAGGGGGAAGCTGTTTGGGAAAAGTACCTACAGCCAGAACAAAGGACCCGTGCGTGCAAAGGCCCTGAGGCAGCAGTATTCAATTGATGATGCTACCTAGTCTGGATGCTCAGGAGAGAGATCTCTGCACAGAGGACCCTTTGGAGCTCTCACCAGCAGATGCTCAGCCCAGTCCATATTTGTTAGTTCACTTCATCTTTTTGCTAGCCTTTCCTCCTCCTTCCTCTTTTCCCCATGTCTCCTCTCCTCTTCACAGATGTCAAAAAATGCCAATTTGAGTTGAGATAAACATGTGGGTATAGGAGACACTCCCTCTCCAAGGCGGATGGGAAGCACCTCAGATCTGGGTCTCTCCTGGGCCACAACCTAGTCCTCAAAGGCAGAGACCAGAGGAGCCAGGCTCTCAGCCTTCACACAGACAATTCTACTTTTCAAGCCCTTCCATTTCTTGGTCTGACAAACTCCTACAGGGGAGCAGTTGTCCATTACAAGGGGCCAGGAAGACAAGTGGCCACATGTGTGCCACCTTTTCCCTGTGCAGGGACAGACAAGAATAGAGGGCTGGGGGTTTAGCTCGGTGGCACAAGCACTTGCCTGGCAAGAGCAAGATTGAGTTCCATCCCTGGTACAAAAAACGAACAAAAACGACTAGAGACCTTGCAAACAGGGTCAGCTGAGAGATGGAGGCCCCTCAGAAAGAAGTACTCTACCTACCCACCATCCAGGCAAAATCCTGTGAGGACCAAAGCAAAAGGAAGCCACAGAGCTCTCTCCCCCACTCCCCACTTCCCAGGATTGGTGATAGAGTCCAGGGCTTCATGCTAAACAAGTACTTTACACTGAGCTACATCCTCCGCTTTTAAAATTTTTACTTTAAACCAGTCTTGCTAAATTGCCCTGGCTGGGCTTGAATTTGTGATCGTCTGGCCTTAGCCTCCCAAGTAACTGGAATTACAGGCCCGCACCACTATGCTGGGCTCCTATAGTTCATTTCTTTTGGGTAGATACTGGCCTCTTAAATTCACAAGATGTTTGGAGTGCGTGGTCAGGAATGAGAGTCTCAGGATCTGGCCATAGCAATCTCCAGATTTCTGAGATGGATTGGCCCTTAACAGGTCACTTGAGCCCTTGCCTCCACATTTATAAATGGGCCAATAAAAATGCTGTGCAGGGTTGTTGTGTGAATAAAACTGACCAGAGTGAGACAAGTGCTTAGGACAGGGTTCATGACTAGAAAGATTTACATTATCTGGTTGGGAAGTGAGGAGCTTCAAAGTCACCAAAACCTATTCCACTCTTTGGAGCCACAGTGGGACTACATCCCCCGCCCCATGGTCATATGACTGAGCTCTAGCCAATGGAATGTGAATTTTCCTTCCATAGGAACCTCCTCCACAACCTACCTGTGGGTAGGGACCATGCCCAGATCAGACCATCAGGAGGAAGAAACTGTCCACCCACCATAAACACCACTGCCATGTGTGACAAATACCTAGAAATGACAGGGTTGGTGTGTTGCCCTAGGAAGCTCTACCCCAGGCAGCACAGGAATTCCCTTACCCTCTTGTACTCCTTGAATAAAGATGTAGTGAAGCCCAGTGTGAGTCATATGCCCTATGCTGGGTGCCAGGGATACAGAGAGGGGCAATATAAATTGATGGTGGGAGCTGGAGATGCGGCTCAGTGGTAACATGCTTGCTACTGGAGGCAAGTTCCCTTCCCAGCATGGGGTGGGGGGTGATTTCCTGTCTTACGGAGCTCACAGTTTGCTAAGAAAGGCCATCTTTAGTAAATACAGGACAATAAGGCATCCAAGATAAGATCTAAAAGAAAAAAGAGATGATCTAGGCAGAGTCCAGCAGAAACAAAGGCACAGAAGACCTAAGTGGTCCATCTCTATCATGGCTTCTTTCAGAGTCTCAGTTTATCTTGAAATGGGGGCAATGTTAGTAATTACACATTCACAGAATACCTCTGAATCTCAGAGGAGAAAATCATCACTTACCACAAGCAAAGTGTTCCTGGAAGTCTGCTCACTTCCTATGTGACCTAGAGTAGGCGAAAAGGCCCAGGCTTTCTCTGCCTGATGCCTGGGAGAGCAGGGAGGATGTCAGCTCAGGAGGAAGCAGGGCCATCTCGGGGGCTCAGGAGGCAGGAGCAGGGAGGGAGAGCTGCTGCTATTAGGGCTCCTGCCACGCAGGCTAAATATCAAGCATAGTCTCCAGCCGCGAGAGCTATTAGGCGGCAGCCAGCGGAAGCACGGGCTCTCCGGGGAGGCGGCAGGCTGGTCCCTGGAGGCAGCTGGAGTGCGCTGGGGCGAAGAGCGGGAACTCTGCAGATGGGCAGCCGCTGGCTTCCATTCAGCCTCTCTGTGGACAGGCACAGCGGAGATGGCTGCTGCAGGACTGGAGGGGAAGCCCCCCGCCCCCGCCATGGGTGTGTCAGGCGCTCCACACTAGGTGGGCTGCCAGCTCCTGAGCAGGAACAGGTACAGATCTGGGAGGTCCGATTGTTGCCAAGTGCCTGAAAGGGAACAGGCAGGCAAAGGGGGTCCTCTGGGAGCAGATGCACCCAGAAAAATGTCCCCTCAGGGAGTTTCGCACACTTGCCGTGACTCCCAGCTCCCTGAAGTCAACCCTTTCAGTGACTCGGCTAGCCTCTGCTTACTCCAACAGCAGGGACCTCCTTGCTCCCATGCTGACACATGGGTGTTCACATACGCTGTTTCTTACAGCAGATGCACCAGCCTCACCTCCCAGCCCTGTGTCTTTTCTGTTATCTTAAGAACCTCCTGGATTTCTAATTGTGGCTAAGTGAGGTGGCCAAGAAGCCTCCTTTCTCTGATCTTTAGCTTACTCATTGCTAACACACAGAAGCTATTTCCTGCTTCAAATGGTTGTTCATGCAAATGAAACATGGCAGTGGATATCAAAGTACCTAAGAGCTAGCTGGGCACAGTGGCACAAGACTATAATTCTAGCATTCAGGAGGCTGAGGCAAGAGAATTGCCATGAATTCAAGGCCTGCCTGGGCTACAAAGTGAGACCCTGTCTCAAAAAGACAAAACAAAACAAAATTAAAAAACCATACACACCAAAAAACAGTAAGATCACATAGCACAAAAACAGATACTTAAACTGTGTATGGTGACACACACCTGTAATTCTAGCACTTGGAGGCCGAGGCAGGAGGATCATCGTGAGTTTGGGGCAGCCTGAACTACAGAGTTCAAGGCCAGTCTAGACTACATAATGAGATCTGGTCTCAAAAAACAAAAACAGGGCCGGGGATTTAGCTCATTGGTTTAAGCAACTGCCTGGCAAGCTTGAGGTCCTGAGTTTAATCCCCGGTATAAAAATAAAAACAAACAAAAAATAACAACAAAAAAAGCAGGTATTTAAAAAGTAGATCTGAAGGTTAGGGATGTAGCTCAGTGGCACAGTGCTTGCTAAGCATGCACAAGTCTTGAGGTTCAACTCTAGTACAACTACCAAAAAATTTTTTAAAATTATAAAAAGTAGGGGCTGGGGATTTAGCTCAGCGGTATAAGCACCTGCCTTGCAAGCAGGCGGTTGTGAGTTCGATCCCCGGTACCGATTAAAAAAAAAAAAATTTAAAAAAGTAGATATGCAATGGTATGACTCAATCTACCTTGCATGACGCCCTGGGTTTGATCCCCAGCACCACAAAACATTTCCAAAAATAAGTAGACCAAAGAACCCAAACCCTTCCAGCCAACCCTGGAGCAACACTTCTCCAGGAAGCTGTTCCCAACCACCCCAGCCACTGCCTTGTTAACTGTCATCTGGTTAGTCCCTCAGCTCCCTGGGTGGCCCTTGGCATGGATAAGACATGCACGGGACAACAATGACTCACATGGGCATCTCCTGCTGCCCTCACTAGGCTGTGAAACGCTGAGGGCAGGGTCACTCCTGGCGAGTACTATGTTACATGATCAGTGTTAGAAGAGTGATTAAAGCAGGGTGGGGGACACAGGCCAACGTCAGCTTCTTCACCTGTCAAGAGGACTAAAAACAGGAGCCTGCCTTGTTTCTGTGAGGTGAGAGGTCAAGCATCTCAAATGCTTGACCTAGCTGCCAGCTCAGGATGAGCTTCCCAGGATGATCTTCTGTCAACTGCCTTCAAACTCGGCCTGGGTCTCGTCTCCTTCACGAGTGGACACTCGTGGCAGCCTTCAGGGATGGAGGGACTGACCTCCTCCATCTCTGACAAGTCACCAGTCAGCCAGTGGCAGAGCGCCATGAGGCCAGCCTAAGCTCAGACCTGGGTAGAGAGCGGGTATAAAACATCTCAGTGGGACCAGGGGTTTGGAGAGGTGGGGTGGAGATCCAGGAGCGTCTTCACTTATCCAGAAACCTCAGGGATACTGTGCATATCCCCAATACACCAGTGCCTGCTCTCCCTTGGCCCATGGCTCTGTCCCCCACCGGAAGCTTAGATAGGCAGTTATGGATGTCTTTGATGAATAAGAAATGGGGCAATGAATTAATCATTATGTAATAAATGCAGTTCATTTGGCAGCCATATCTCTCAAAAACATGGCTGCAGAATGTGTGTGTAAAACAATAAAGGGTCCCCAGTAAGCATATGGCAGTCTCAGGTAGGCGATGGCATTTGCTCTAGCAGCCTGCAACCTTGGGAAAAGGAAGTGACAGTTACGACACGTCAAGGGAGTGATGAGAGCCCCCAGCAGGAGTCCTGGGAGGAACAGGCTACTTGGTAAGCTTATCTTAAACCCCTCAGGACAGAGGCTCTGGGCTTAGCCCAGGTTCTCTGCTTCCTGCTTAGTGTCAGGGGCACCGAGTCTGCCTGCCTCTCTGAATGAGAGCTGAACAGATGTTTTCTTGGATCAGGAGAATAGTGTTGGCTCCCAGATGGGTTGCATGCGGAAGCACATCTTCTCCCTCCCTCCCTCCCTTTGTGACAAGGTCTTTCTTTCTGGGGAGCAGCTGAGCATCAGAGGCGGTGGGTGGGGGTAGAGTAGCAACCAGAGGCCTCTGCTGGTCCCTGTGATCACCACGCCCTGAAGGAAGATTCTGCCTCACAAAGGTCTTTGCAGGCACCAGGGCTGACAGGTACCAGCAGAAAAGAGCCTGAGCCAGGAGGGACGCTTCCCATTGGCTGGACATACCTTGGCTTGGCCTTGGTCTCCAGGCTCCCCCACTTTCATTAAAGCAAAGCACAATTCCTCTTCTCAGTGCTGAAGCCTGCCCCTTCCAATGGCCATGTCCTCTGCAGCTAGGGCCAAGGTCCCTGCTCTGGCTCAGCCCACACTTACCACTGGCAAGCTCTGCTGGGTTTCAAAGACATGCTGGACCATGCCACTGCCTGCTCTGTTACCCACAGAATAAAATGACCCAGGACTCCTTGAGGGCTCCCTATGGAAGCTGAACTTGGCAGTCCTCCTGGTACCCCAAGGGGGGCAATCCAAAACACCACCTTTCTCTGTATGCTTTCTGAATGTCCTCCACCCCTTTTCTCCACCTGAAAGCTTCCATCTGCACCAAGACCCAATTCACATAAGGGCCATAAAACCCTTTCTGATTCTCTCCCTTCCCTGTTGCCCTGTTAGTACCCTCTATTGTGTATCACCTCTCACCTGGCTATCGTAGATCTTGCTCTCCACTCAAGGGCAATTTACAAGTTTGAAAGATGGTCTCCCCATCAGGACTGTGAGTACCCCTACAGGGAGCGTCCGGGCCTCATGCATCTCCAAATCCTCAGAGCTCAGCACACAGTAAGTGCTTAATGAAGATTTGTGTAAATGCACCGTCCTCTCCCGCACCCCTCAGAAACCCCAGACTTGTTAAACCAGTACTAGAAATATGGCCTCCAAGAAGCCTAGAGAGGGACTCTGACCTACTTATATGCCTCCACAATTTCTTCTTTTTAAATTTGCAATCATCACTTCTTTCCTTTTGTAATTAGAAAACTGTTTTGAATGAAAACCACACCAAGACAGCCCCTGAAAAACTTCTACTATGAATCAGTTCTGTGCAGGGTCATAGCTTGCCTCAGTTGCTACCCCTTCCTCATGACCACATTGTGGCACCCGTTTTACAGGAGAGCAGACAGAGGCTCAGAGCGGGGAAGGGTCACCATTCAGGGCGCATGGGCGGATATCTGAACCTCCAAGGAAACTGAGCCTCATGTTGCATCATGACCACTCGGTCTTCCTCAACCAAGCTGGGTGTCAGTGAGTAAGAGCAGCAATCCTGGCAATCCACAGGGATCCTGGAGTCAGTGTGTCCTGTGTCTGTGTCTCCTGTATCCTCACATGCAAAAGGACTCATTCCTCATGCAGTCCGTAGGTCTGTGAGAAAAGCTGCCTAACCACCTACAAAATGCCCAGAACTGTGCAGAAGTCCTACTAGTCTTACCAGCCAACAGGAATCTGGGGGAACAACACCCTTCTGCTCCCCCTTCCACCTCCCCTCTCTGCCCTGAGCCTGTCTCCCACTGCCCTGCCAGGGGACTGCAGTGCAGCACAGGTCCTCCCCAGACTAAAAGATGTCCCTAGCTTACTCTGTCTCATGGTCATTTCCACTCCTGGCTGACATCTATGGTGCCTGATTGGCTTGTTAGAATTCAGATTCCTGGGCTATCCCCAAGGAACTGAGATTCAGACGGGCCTGACAGAAGGGTGCCCTGAGTGCCTGTCTATGTGCCCCCTCATGTCTGCTAACTGAACCTCAGCTGTCCAGTGCCTGGGGGAGGTGTCACTTATGCCGAGATCAGGAGAAAGCCCCAGAGAAAACTCTACAATGTGCGAGATCCGTAGCTGCATGTGCCCTGACATTTCTGATGGTGTAAACGAGTCTGATGGAGCCTGCACACCAGCACTGGTAAATCATGGGAGGGAGCAGCAGGACTCCTTTCCACAACCATACTGTCCTACAGCCAGGAGGGGCCAGCACAGTAGGGATAAAAGAAATGCTTAGGACCCAGAACTGAGTAGATTTATTAACCTGCTCATGATGAGTATTATGGCTACACAATCTTGTTTAAACCTGAAACTGGAATGCATGTATTTATAATTCAAAAAAAAAAAAAGGAGGGTTCCTCTGTAGACACTCCCTCCACACCAAACTCTGAGCTACATCCAGATCACTCAAAAGGGACAGAAGACAGCTGAGAGGTCCAAAGAGTTATAGGACAGTGCCAGGTGTGATGGCACAGACCGGTAATCCCAGCACTTGAGAAACTGAGGTAGGAAGATTGCTATGAGTTCAAGGCCAGCCTGAACTACATAGCAAGACTCTGTCTCAAAAAAACAAAACAAAACAAAAAAGTATGTTA
This sequence comes from Cavia porcellus, assembly GCF_034190915.1. Lineage (NCBI taxonomy): Eukaryota > Metazoa > Chordata > Mammalia > Rodentia > Caviidae > Cavia > Cavia porcellus. The sequence continues at coordinate 20,464,297 of NW_026947515.1, forward strand.
TAGGGTTTGCTTAGAGTAAAACCCTAAGCCAGGTAACAGAGACACAAAATTCCCGTATCTGGAGGAAGGTATGAATGGTGGGCCCTTAGCGTTAGCTCTGGAGGACTCAGGCATGGAGCTACATCACACACTTCTCTTCTCTTTTTTAAACAATGAATGCACATGATTTTGTGGGAGGGTGTTTTGATATGATTTTGGGCAATTTCTAGTGAAGAGAGCTCCAGGGTTTGAGGGTAGGATTAAAATTCCAGATAGGTAATTTCAGACTTGGGAAAATGTTCATTTGTTTGTTCGTTTGTTCATTCATTCAACTCAATTCAACCAAGAACCAGTCCTCTGAGCAACCAGCCAGCTACCGTAGGCCTCAGCAATACTCATTCATTTGACAAAAACACTTATTACATGCCCACTGGGTCTCAGGGGCCTCTGTGAGTCCGGTCTCTATGTGCACCCAGAATCATGGTTGGAGAAGGCTAGAGACAGATCAGCCAGGCAGGAGGGCAGGGTAGGGAGTCACGGTACTGCCTGGCATCTGCTCTGTGCCCCAGTGCCCCTGCTCCTTGGCCCCCTACATCACCTGTGCCCAAAGAAGCCCACCTCCCACCTGAAGCCACAGGAACACAGGACAGGAATTATGATCTCCCCAAGAGGCACTGACATGAAGCTGGTTACTGCCTTTTCAGCAAATGTAATTCCTTTTTATTAGAAAATTTAAGGGTAAGACCAGCTTGCCAAAAGCCGAAAGAGCTGAAATGTGCTTTTGTAAGATATGCAGCGTCTGATAAACCGGATTTACACATCTCCCTCCTTTCCTGCCACCATCTCCCGTGGCCAGCCTCTTCTCCATTCATTCTCCTTCCACTGGCACCAAAGCAACAGCCGTGAGCTTGGCCTTGGTGGGCAGGCCCAGCACCCTGGATGTGGGGAGCGCGCTTTTGTTTCCTCCATGCTGAGCCCTGGTTTTAAGTCTTTTTAGAACAACCTCAGGGATTCTCTGGCTTTCCTGAGATGTAAAGGCTGCCCATGGCCTCTGCTAAGCTGAGGGCGTCAGGAGGGGAAGGGCAGCAACAATAAAGGATTGAGCTCCAGGAGAAACAGGCTCATCCATGTGGAGACCCAGGAGCAGGCGGTTCCAGACAGAGCTGGTGCAGGGAGGTGGCCAGGGCAGAGAGCCGAGGACGAGGACGCGTCCCTCATCGCCACACAAAAAGCAACTATTCAAAACCACCCAGGGAGTTCTCTCTTATTGAAAAGTCCTTGATTCTTCCCTTTCTGCAGCAGAACTCACGAACAAGAGCCCCGTCTTATTAATGGGGTGATGGAGGGGCCCAGGAGGGAGGGTCCTCCTGCTCTGGAAGGTGGCTGAGCCCGCCCCACAAGTCATTAGGAGCTGGTAACTAAGGTAACTTCAGAATCCGATTTTCTCTCCACTAATCTCTTTTTCTTTCCTTTTCTTGTCCCCCCCCCCCCCGCCCGTGTTTCTCTCCTCTGTTGGTCAGATGACACATGCTTGCTTTAGCGGGGACCTGGGAGGTAGGGGGTGTCGTGGGTGTATGTGTGCGTGTGTGCGAATGTGAGTGTGAGTACGTGTGTGCTGAATACTAAAATGGTGTCCACCCTCTTGATGCTGTGACGGGGGTGGAGGCAGCATCTAGCTCAGGTACCTCTGCTCCTGCCCTTTCCCCCGTGCCACGGCCTCCCCCTTCCCTGTTCAAGGGCGAATCTATTCCCCTCACTCCCTCCTTGAGCAACAAAAGGCAAGATTGGGTTTCTTTCACCTGCTTTCCCTGAAGCCTCTGCTTTGGCATGTCTAGCAGAGGCTGCTTTGTTCTGGAGAAAATCAAGAAGGGGTTTGTCCCAGGGGGTTTGCTGCCCAGGTGGGCAGCAGGGTGGGGGTCAGAAATAAACACAAAACATAGCATTGTTCCACCATGTCTCCCTCCTTGGGAGTATGTCTAGAAAGGTGGCCTATAGGGCTCTCCTCTGAGCAAAGCTGGTTCAGATCTCAGCCAGGCCACTGATGGCCATGTAGCCTGAGGCACATCCAACACTGGGCCTCGTTTTTCTGGCCTCAGAGGGATAACCGTACAGTAAGGGCGTGTACAATGCCTGTCACAGCGTCAGTTCTCCCCCTGACCTGGTTATCACCAGTTTCCATTAGAGTAGGTGGGAACCACAGAAGAGATGGCAATCACAATTCTCCAGAGGTGGCTTCTGGGTGGTATTTCTGAGGAGGAGGTACACCCCTGGCCCTGGGACCTAAGGGTTCTTTGGAGACATGAAAAATAGACAGCTCATGGCCGGGTCTTCCTCAAAGGGGCATACATCAGAGGAACAGCATAGGGCAGGTGGGAGCCCTGAAGGCCTTCATTCTGTCCCATGGGATGTCATATAGCTCCTACCATCCCAAATGTGGAGGTCCACAAGGATCCCTGAAGACTTTAGGTGGACTTTAAGCCCAGAGCCCAGGAGGCATGGGGCCTGCAAGTGAACAACACCTACCACCTGGGACACTGTTCTGAGACCTGTTTGTCCCCTTTGCTAGGAGTTTCACCTGCCCTGTGACTCTCCTCAGGGGTGGGGCTGCAGCATCTGGATGCTTCCAGACCCCACTCTTCCTTTTGGAGAAAGGGAGTCACCTGCATTAAAATTATGTTGGGGTCCAGGGTCCGGGTCGTAGCTCAGCAGCATAAGCGCCTGCCTGGCAACTGCAAGGTCCTGAGTTCAATTCTTGGTACCAACATAAATTCTTCTGGTCCAGTGCCTCACCTGAGCTACTGCAGGGAAAATAGCCTGCTGGGGAAGGGTGGTGGCTTAGGTCCTCAAAATCTCCAAGGAATAGAGAGGCCAGGGAAGGAGGCAATGCAGTGGTCCAGGTGGGGATGGGGAAATGTGCAGAGGGGACGGGTATCTGGCACTGTGCAGAGCAGGACATCTCCAGTCTGGCAGGGGGATGGGAACACAGCCCATGCAAGCAACAAGCACCCCTGGCTCTACGGCATGGGTGCTCTGACCCCTGGAGGCCAGCTTTGTTCTCTGCATCACCAGCTCTCCCTGTGTCTGCCCTCCTCCTCCTCCTCCTCCTCTTCTTCTTCTCTTGAAGCAAACAGACTGCAAATGGGATGGTGCATTTCCATTTGCACCCGGCTTGGTTTTCCCAGCTCCTGGGAGCTGACGTGTTCTATCCTGTCCAGCCATTTCTGCCCACCCCCTCACCCTTAGAGGGTAGTCACAGCCATGCCTCCCAATAATGATGGGCTCTAAGTGTCTGTCTTCAAGCCAGGGGTCAGGCAAGCTAGCGGCAGGGCCTTGCTGACTCGCTGCTTTCTCAGAAGCACTCAATGGATGTGTGTCTACCCCAGTACAAAGAGGTCAATGTGCAGTGAGAAGACACCACTTCTGGGTCCTCCTCCACTTCTTCGCTCTGAATTTCCTTGGTCTCCTTTGTCACCAAACCTACATTCCCTAGAGGTAAAAGAGCCTGAAGCAGTAGATTCTGTCAACAGACATTTTCTGGGTGCCAGGAAAATACCATCTCAGAAATGACAATGAGAATCACTGATACCCTTCCCCAAGCTTCTACTAGGCACAGAGTAATGGGCTGCCAGGGCACATCCATTTATAATAGCAGCTGCGGCACTGAGCACTTCAAAGGTTATTTTTAGTTCTGACAACATGTACCAAGTTGACCCATTTCCCAGATGGGTAAGACTGAACTCAGGGGGCAAGCAAGCTCTCTGAAATCCTGCAGGACTGACTCTGTGGGTTGGCACCACAACTCCCTTGTATGAGGCTGAGTTTGCCTGTGTCTGGACAAATGTGGTTAGAGATTGACAGTCTCTATATTTCACTGCCACCCTTGAGACACTCACAGAGGGGCAAGGCCATAGCTTCCCCAGTCCTCCACTGGTCCTGGAGTCATCTGCTGCTTCTTTCTCCAGCAGACAAGGCCAGGCTGAGGCCCTGTGGAGTGGCAGGGACCACCCAGAGACAGGAAAGCAGGGAAGGAGGGAAGGAGAGAGAGAGAGAGACTGATTGTGTTGGATGCTCTGCCCTGCCTGACCACAGCAGCCAGGAAAACAGGCTCTTCCACTCCCACCCCACCCCCAGCCCAGCCTGGCCCAGCCCACCTCACCCAGCCCTGAACCAGGAACTGGGCCTGCTGCCATCAGCCATCAGCCATCAGCCATCAGCCCTTCTCAGCCTGCCCAGCCCACCTCTAGGGTCCTGCCAGATGGGGAGGAGGCAGCTGTCCTCCTGGGGGCCCACTTCCTCATGCTCCCTCAGCTCAAAAGGCTCTGTATGGGCTGCCCCCACTCTACATCTGCCTTAGACTTTACCCCTCCACCCAGCCTTCCCGAGCTGTGAGGGTTAGGGCAGCCTTTTCACGGCGGTGTGCCAGGTCCCCTCCTTAGCCGCAGCCTTGCACCACCCATGGGGTGTGGGAAGCCACTTGTCCCCTTGGGACAGGGGCTAGTGCTGCCTCCCTCCTTCGGGATGCAGGGGTACACTCCTGGCCAGGAGCCGGGTTTCTGCCTCTTCACACTTCTGAAGCAGGATCACTGAGGCTGAAATTTCAATTAAGCGAGCGAAATAATTATGCCAGGGCTCAAGGTTGGCTCAAGTGGGGACAGCCTTAGTATCTGCTTTCCTGGTCTAGAAAGAGGCAGCTGGGCACCTGAGGTTGGGCTGGGCCTTGGCTCATGTTTAGTCTTGTAGCCTTCTCTCTTTCAGCCTCAAGGGTGCCCCATGGCAGGGAATGCTGACAGGTTGGAAAGGGGTAAAGTTTCCTTGAGGAGGGGACTAGAGAGGAGGTCTCACATGGCAGAGACAAAATTGAATTAAACTATTCAGTTGCTGCCTGTCTCCATGGTTAGGGTACTAGGGCCCAGCAGGATGGAGCTGGAGACCCCAAGAGCAGAACCATGAGGGCCTGGGCTTCCCTTAGGAGAGATTCCTACCCAGGGCTGAGAGGAGAGGACAAGGACACTGGCTAATTTTTACAGAGGTTCCCAAAAGGCCTGCTCTGCCTCTCAATGGAGAGGGCCGGAGCAGGAGCTTACTTCTGGGCCTTAAGCTCATCTCTAGGTCCCACAAGACCCTCCACCTCCCCTAGCTCCTCCCCAAAAGGCTTTCAAACAGACAGACTTTGTTTATGCCCTCTCATCTCTAGAAATATCGATCCTCAATCCAAAAATTTCCCTTCTCTCTCAGAATGACCGCTTCCTCTTAGGAATCTAGCAATTCCAGAATGTTCCACAGCCAGGAATGTTCCTCTTTATCTCCAGAAACATCCTCTCTTATCTTCAAATATAACCCATCTCCAGAATCTCTAGCACTCTCCATAGAAGTTCCAGCCTAACTCTAAGAATGCTCCACTTCCAGAAATGCTTCATCCCATCTCCAGAGATGTTGCATTTCAGATCCAAAAATACTACATCTCCAGAAGTGCCCTATTTTATTTCCAGAAATACTCTAGCATCATCTTCAAAAACACTTCACTTGCAGAAACACTACACTTTATCTCTAGAAAGATCCCATTCTCAGAAATGTTCTGTCTCTGACACTACTGAGAGTCCAGAAAGGCCTCATTTGTACTAAAAAAAAAAAAAAAAAAAAAAACCTTCTCTTACATCCTGAAGCATTAGTGTCTCATCCTCAAACATGTCTTGTCCAGAAATGCTTCCCATCTCAACTCTAGAAATGCGTCACCTCTCACTTCTAGAAACATCCCATTTTTGGAAACGTTCCAGTCTGCAAATACTGAGTGCGTCCACAAAGCTCCCCCTGTCTGGCCCAGATGCTACAGAAACTCAGACAGCACTTCCTGTGGGATCTCCAGGAGAGCTGCATAGTGACCAGCCTCCCCCTCCTCCTTTATCCCTCTGATCCTTTGGGACTTCTTAGCCATCTGCTGGCCCTGTCCTTGTCCCAAGCACAAGGACAAAGTCAAGAGCTAGGCTGCCAAGGCCCTAGGTGTGGGAGCAAAAAGAGGAGTCCAGATCTGGGGTGACTAGCAGCCTCTCGGACTGACCCGGGGGCAGGGACAGTGAGAGGGGACTTTGTGGAAAGAAACAGACCAGGATGGAGTTGGTGGTAGTCTCAGCACAGCCTCCCTCCAAGCCATGTCCTCACCACAAACACTTCCATCAGTTGAAGGGCATGTACATTTCACGATAATACGTACACAGTGCACACAGACACCCACCCATCCACCCGCAGAGCCACACGCCACACACGCAGCGTGGAAACCTGTCCTCAGCAACTGGAGCCCCACCCCATCCACACAGGCACCTCCAGAACCAACACACACAGCCAGGTCTGTTGTCGTGCCTCTCCTACCCATGCAAATCTTGCCCACATTCTCCAGGTCTCTTATGGGCCAAGTTTTGAAGACACCAAGGAGCAGAAGCCCTCTGCCAGCCCAACTAGTCTGGACTGGCAAGGCAGGGCAGCCTTGTGCCAATGGGGAATTTGCAACTCCAGTTCTGCAGGCCTAGAAGGGACAAAAAAAAGGAAGGAATACATCTGGCGTCTGACTTGATGTTGACTAAGATGGGTGCTCACTCCCTCCTGTGGTACTCTGGGTGACTTATGAATGACGGAAAGTTCTCCTTTGGGTGGATCTGAAACCTGGCTATATCGCTTTTGTCTACAAAGTCAGGCGCTGCTCTCTAGAGGCATAGAGATTCTTTCCTCCCTGCCCCATGTCAGGTGGGAGAAATAGAGGTGCATGTTACCAGGGAAAGGGACCTGGAGAGCGCTGATCCTAGCACACAGGGGTAAACAGGCCCTAATACATGCACGTAAACCTGCCCTGGGCATCTCCACGGAGAGACTCCACAGAGCTCACCACAGATACAGAAAGAGCCATGCAACACACCTACAAAGTGCAACCCACGCCAGGGACAGCAGCAATGAGCCTCTGCCCTGCCAGCTCTGTCCCAGATGCCTTGATTGGGGGAAATTCTCAGCACCCCTAGATAGGTGAGGGAAATGGGCTCTGCTTCCATGACCTCCATTCCCAGCAGCATTGCTTAGCTCTGGTCTGCTCCCACAGGAGGATAATTACCATTTATTAAGCCTCCCAATTTAGAATCAGCCTCAATTAACTGGAACCTCCCCAGCCCCTTTATTCCGATCCTTTGAGGCCAAGGGCAGATGTGAATAGAGCTGAATGTGCCCTTCAGTGTGCCCTCAGTGTGGGCCCCTTTGATGTCTCCAACTCACCAGCTCTTGCCTAGAAACAGGACTTTAACATCTGTCCCCCACCCACCTTTCTTGATCCCTCCCAGTCCAAATGACTCAAGCCTGACCTCCTCCCTGTAGGACCTGAGTTCCTCACCCAAAGATGGAAGAAGAAAAGTGAAAACCAGAGGGTTGAACGTGATCTGAACTAAAGCAAGGTCCCAAAGCTCCACACAGCAGGGAGCTGGGGCAGAGGGCCCCAGGTTGCCATTCTGGAGAAGCAGCAGGCCTGCTAGGGAGGCTGCTGCATTGATATTCTCTGTCCCTCACAGACCAAATTACACTGGCTCTCCTGGGACCCTTTTATCGCACGTTGTCGCTTCAGCAAAAGGTTATGTACGAGAACACCGAAATCCCTCCTGCATATTAACTAAAAGAGCATTCTTAAAAATGCACAGGAAAAAAAGCTCACCTAAGAGCTGGTTCTTATGGTGTCTTAGATCAGGATGAGCACTGGCCTGGGAGTCGGGGTAGGAGTCCTTGATGGAATCCTGCTCTCACAGGGACAGGAGCAGGTCTCTGATCTCGACCAGATTTCAGCTTCCTGGTCCGCTAAAAGTGGAAACAGAAGCCTCCACCTGGTGGTCTATCAGGGTGGCGCTGAGGGTCATATGAATGACTGCAATGAATGAATCATGTTCTAGAACAAGCAAACTCTGACTGGTATTAGTATTTAGGCTCTGCCAATTGAGTATTTAACAGGCAGAGAACATGGTATCATTCCCCAAGCACCCTGAGTCCTTTCCCACCTCCCACCCCTTGTTATTCCCAGGCCACCCCCCACCCACCTGATGTACCTTTTCCTGTTTTAGGGGGTGGAGGGCGAATTCTTGGAAAACATCTTTAAGACTCAGTTTGCAAACAGTTTCTCAGCTGTGACATTTAACAGGGGAGCTTCAAAGATGCCATTGCCTCAGGTAAGTGAAAGCCAGGGTACTAGGATCAGAACCTAGGTGTAAGCAGGGGGCTGGATGGCTCTGGCTACATGGGAAGGTGGCAGTCTCATCATCTCAGCTTTGCTTGCAGTGCCCTGTATGTGGGCAAGCAATGTCAAGTGCTTTAAACAAAAGCAAAAAGTAAGAGTTTTCGCGACACCTGATGTTATTTTTAAAACTCCGTGCTGGCCAAACACCACCCATCTGAGGATATCACTTCTCAAGGCCCAGCTGATCCTGTCTTGCCTTTCCATGCCATGGCACACAGGTCTGCTCAGAGGCAGGGCAGGCTTTGCTGGTCTGAGAAGAGCAAAGGTCTTCTAGCAGGGCCACTAGACTAACACAGAGCATGTTCTCCTTGGCAAGGTGTTGGTCTGTTAAACGAAGACAAGAACAACTCCCATCTGGCAGGTGACAAAAGGAATGTAGAAGCCCCTGGCATAAAAACAAGCTTGGCAGGCATCTGTGGGATCACTGAGAAAGGGAGGGAGGGAGGAGGGTAAGAGGGACCCGCTAAGGTTGGATCATTCACTATTGGGGTACCCTCCTTATCAGCTCACACTAAGGCTATAAGAAACCACAAAAGAAATCAAGCCCTTCACAGATGAGATGCCCACTAGAGTAATATTCCCTTGCCTCATGGCACACAGCAGTAAGTATATGAATGGTGAAGCCCAAGGCCCTGGGGATCTAACTCCTTCTTGTCATGACAGTATAATCCATGATCCCAGTCCCTTCCAACAAACAAAATTTCTCAAACAGGGGAATCAGGAAGTTCTACCCTGCCCAAACACACTCCTGTTGCTGCCTGCTGGGACCTCAGCCATCAGACCTTCTCCTCCTCAAATATCAGGAAGGAAGGCCATGTCCCTATTCCGGGCCTATTTGTCTCTGCCTAGCTTCTTACTGGCCCATGTGATCTTGGACTAGAGTTCCCCGACCATTTCAAGCCTCAGTTTCTTATCTGCAAATGCAGACAACAGGAAGCTTTCCCTGGCAAGGGGACTTGAGGATGGAAAGGCTGGGGTCTGCCCCAGGACAGCTGTCCAAAAGAGGCCTTCGCCCTTTGCCAGCCTGGGTACTGTCTCTCCTCTCTGCACTGAGCTTTTTTTGAGGGAACTGTAATCTGCTGGGCTATAATTACTGCTCCCCAAGCAGAGCCACCTCTCTCCCCAGCTGAGTCGTAACAATACTTTCTGGGCTTAACAGCACAAGGCAGAGGTGGGCTGGGGCCAGGATGAGCTGCTGCAGGCCCCAGCAGAAGAATGGGGAGTGAGACCAGATTTCCATTTTTCTCTGATGGGTCCTAGGCCTGCACGCAGCCCTCTGTGGAAGGAAGCCAGGGGTGATGCTAAGGAAGATGCTCTTGTTCTGTCCCCAACCAACTGGTCACAGTGAAGACTCAAGAGTGCCAGAGAGGAAAGGAGACCCCAGACAGGTGTGCTGGTGGGCCACGTGGCAGCCTCCTCAGGGCCTCTCCAATCCTCCGCACTCTCCTCTCCTTGGCTCCATGCAGTGCCACCTTGAAGCCTTTGCCCCAGCCACATGCCTGCTTGCAAATGGAGGTCACAAACATGACTGAGATAAGGGGTGGGTTGGATGTGTGGGAGGACTAGGTTGGCCCAACTAGAAGCATAGGGTCAGGCTGACCCAGTTTGGCCTGGTTTGAGTCCCCCAACATTCTCCCCTCTCAGACAAGAGTCAGCCAGATTGGCAATGTGCCGGGCACCCTGGCAGTACTCATGGCTGGCAACACTATCTCCCATGGCCTCCTTTGGCCACTCAGGAGCTCAGCCTTCAGTCCTGGGCTGTGAGGCAGCTCTGAAACCAGACTGTGGCTGAGCATTGATGACAGGGTGACACCAGTGAAGTTTCTTCCTCTGTCTCTGTTCTTAGAGCTGCCCACTGGAAGCTCTGGTCTGCCATCAAAGCCTCTTCCGGCACCTCTACCCCTCATCCTGGTGAGGATACCTCACCTCATCTCCGAGTCCTCCAGGGATTCCAGAGCCTCAATCGAGCAAGAAAGACTCCATGGAAGCCCTGCATCACTATTCCTGCCCAGCTGTGCTGCAGGATTGTCACAGTGACCGTCAGGTAACAGCAATTAAGCTGGGGTTTTCAGACTGGGAGCTGAAGTCCAAATCTAGCCTGTAGGGAGTTGCTGAGTTAGGTGACAGTACAAACAAACCAGGTCATGTCATGGAAACAACTAAGCCCTGATGCCCAAGGCAGTGGGTGAAGGGATCCCTGGCTGCATCTGTATACCCAGAGTCTAGCTGTGTTGGCATACCCCACAAGGATTGGTGGCCCCTTTGTTATGCAAACCTGAGTTCATTTTTAATGCCACCTCCAAGGTAACATATTATCATTTTATGTTTTTTAAGACAATGTCTCAGTAAGTCACTTAAGTTGCCCAGGCTGGGCTTAAATTTGTGATTTTCCTCCCTCGGTCTCCTAAAATGCTGGGATCACAGGCATATACCTTCATATACCACTGCTCTGACCAGTGGCTGTGACAGAGGCATTTCAGCACCTAGGGAACACAGGAGGTAGATGCTTAGAGGAATAGCAGGTATCAAGGTCACCTGCTCAGTGGCCACTTTAAGGGATGACCCAGTACAGACAGGATCTCTGCCTGCTACAGTGCCAAGAAATCAAGAAATTTTGTGGGATGAGTAGATCTTCCCAGTTCTGCCCTTTGAGAACAGGTAGATGCCACTCTTCCCACCCTACCTGTCCTTTTGATTCCTTATGACATTGTTTTTGGTTCCCAAATCTCATTGGTCAAACTTCCAATAAGAATGTGAGACTAGACCCAACAAGTCTCACTGGAACCCAGTCCAACAGGAACATCCTTTCCCTTCCCCCAAATGCTCTACCTTTGATAATCTAAACTTAGGTGGGTCTAGTGAACATTAGCCTTTCAGAAGCTCAGATTGAAATGAAGTCACCCGAGCCTCACAGCATCTCCTAGAAAGTACTGAAAGATTCCAGCACGTCTCACTCCCCAGAAACCAGCAAGCCAATGGTCTTGCAACAAAGAGGGTCCGTAAGTGGACGGTCAGATGTACAAATGAGCCCTTTCTGGCATCCAGGTGCTGCCAGGCATTTGAACAAATTGTTTAATTTTCCTTACTTTCCTGACAGTCTTATCTCAAAAAGCTAGGATTCCATGTGGAAAGGGGAAACTGAGGCTCAACCAAGCAGAGAAAGCCCTTGCTCATGACCAGTGCTCTGGCTTCTGGGTGCAGCTGACCTACATTGAGAATATCTCTTCCTCTCGGCTGGGTGGCTAATAAGTGCATAAGAGAGGGTAGGAACGTAGTAAAAGCCAGCTTTCCACAAAAGCTCAGGTGAATTGGTTCACCTGAACATCTAACACTCTTAGGAATTTAGGCAACACCTGCTGGCAGGCATAGGCTGGGAGTCATCTGGTCCCTCTACACTGGTATCAATGGCTGGGTGTGGTGGCACACACCTGTAATCCAAGAACTTGAGAGGCTGAGGCAGGAGGATCACTGTGAGCTCAAGGCCAGCCTGGACTACATAGTAAGATACTGCCTCAGGGAAAAAAAAAATGTGTATATACACTGGTACCATTACGTTCTACCATTGTAGTCTTTGTAGGTCTGACTAGCTCCGCAATAACCAGGCCAGGTACAGGAGGATCCAGCTGGAACTCTCCAGAAAGGCCTTTGTATGTGTATCCAGGAGTGCGGCTATGGTGCCCAGCTGGGAATACCTGTGGCTGATCTGTTACAGAATCATCAGCCAACCTGGGGACAGAGTTGATGTTGCAAAGTCAGACCAGGGTTGCCTGAGGATGGTGTCATACAGCTCCGCACACAAATGGCCATCATAGCCTTCGGCCCCTATGGCTTAGACGTTAGGAAGAACTACCTCAAGAGTGTAGTATAGGATAAGGAAGCCTTTGGGGGCTTTGGGGGCTCCAGTTTCTCGGGGGTCCTGCAGGACCTAAAGGTTCATGGTGGGAGTCTGAGGAGAGGCAGTAGAAGCTAAGATGGGTGTCTGGGACTTGAGGTCAGAGGACTTGGACGAATCTGGGACTTCTGGCCACCATGACTTCCAGTGTGTCACTTCACTGTAATGTTGGAACCACAATCAACAAGCCCTGGTGCAGACACAGGGTGCAGAATCATGGGGAAGGTGGGCGTCACGGAGCTCTAGCAAGCACAGAGACACAGCTCGAAGAATCCTTAAAACTCAAAGGGAAAGCTCAAATCAAAAGCATGTGCCTCTCCAAGCCCCTGCTCCCTTTGTGAGTGTCTGACCTGGCTGTGTCTGCAGGCCGACTCTGCACATCCTGCATCCCCTGGTCTCAGTCTCATCCTCTCTCTGGCTGGGGATGTGAGCAGGAATGGTTCAATCAGGATATAATCGTTTTTAATTAACGTGCGGATCATTTCACAGGCTGATCTCCTTGGAGACCACAGGGAAGATGGTCTTTTAAGATTTTCTTTCCCTCCCCCACCCCCGCTCCCCCCACCAGTCAACCTCCCCCCACCCCACAGCGGCAACCTTGAGAAAAGCACAAAAGCCTGATGTCTGGATCCCTCCTGGGGCCACTAGGAGGAAAGTGCGTGCTCATACCAATACACACATGTGCCGGAGCTGAAGGCACACCCCACTGAATTGTACACACGGGATCAGAGGTTTACAGACATGGACTTGTACTCACACACAGAAACATACAGACTTGCCCAGACACCAAACACACGCGTACACACACACACACACACACACACACACACAGAGAGAGAGAGGGTGCATGGATGCATGTGCCCAAGTCTGGAGGCACACCCCTCCAAAAAAATATACTGACAGGATGAAGGGCACACAGAGATTCCCCATTCGCAGGGACACCCAGAGATGAGCAAATCCATGACATGACACATGCCATGTGGATAAGCACTTACACACCACAGAAACATTCAAACACCCACAGCAGGGGCTCCTCCTAATCTCAAGGGGTAGCATGCTTGCAGGGAAGGGGAAAAAAGGCCAAGCTTGGGTGGGTAGTCAGAGCCACAATCACCGTGCCCCCTACAAGCATGCTTAAGCCCCTGAAGTGGGGATACCCTACTACCTGCCCCATATGTAATCAGTGAACATGGAAGCCACTACCCCAGTCTTGTATGACATCCATTCAGTCTGGGTCCTTCTGACACCTGGATACCTCCCATCTCTGGCCCCCGAACAGCTATTGCACTGAGTACTGCAGAATCCAGCTAGGGAGTCCAGCACCCACCAGCTCTGACACCTCCAATGAGAGGGATGTCCCTTGGCCTCTCCTGGGGATCTTGGGAGAGAAGGGTCTTTCTCAAATCATTGTGCATTTGACCTAAGTCTTTATTCCTCTTTTCCTACTTCCATTTTCTTCCTTTTAAGCTACCATCCCATAATCCTAACCCCTCCTTCTCTTTTGCCTTGTCCCCTCCTCTGCAAGGAGCTTCCAGGGTGAACTGAAGGCCAGATGGAGAATTTACGATGTTTCCTGTCCTTGACCATCCCTCCCCCCCCACCATGCTCTGTATCTGACCTGTTCCAACCCCAGGCTCTGACTCCTGAGCAGATGCTAAGCTCAGCCTCTGGACAAGGAAATAACACCAGACAGAGCCACAGTCACCTCCAGGGTCCCTTGAAATCTGCAGTCATACCTTTCTCATGTACCTGCTTTGGATCCTCTGCTTTTCTTTCTGGAAAATGGGATGGCAAAGAAGAAAGTGAGAGGCCCAACAGGGAGTTCATGGCTGGCCAACCACGGGCTGGTGCTGTTGTCTGGATCCAGGAACAAGGCAGTGTGCACCACACAGATGGGCCTAGAAGCCTGTCTCTGATGCTCCAATGGGGGACACTAGAGGCAGGCTGGATGCTTCTCATTTGGGATCTTGGTTCCTCCATCTGTGAAATGGACACGTTTGGCCCAGATTACCTCTAGGGTCCTTTCTCAGGGGTGAAAACCAAAATGGCAGATCAGCAACTGATCTGGGGCTGCTGTACAGTCCTGCAACTGCTATGTGACCGTGGGGTTCACTTCCCCTCGATGGGCTCTGGTTTTTTCCTCTGTCAAAGGACGGAGGTCAGATAGGTGATTCATCACCAAAGCTTTCAGCTCTGGTGGAAGTTTCCAGATTGTAGGGAAGAAAGAACAGTGTCCCACTTGTCCAGGAAGAAGAACCACAGGAGCCCTTTCCTTCCACTGCAGGCATGTCAGTACAGCCTTCGGCACCAGGAGCATCATATTGAGGAAATCATCTTAAACATCAGAAAAAGCTCTCTGAAGGAAACACATCCACTACATCACTCATCAGGAACATGCAGAACATTGAACAAAAGGGGAATATTAAGTAAATTATGGTACATCCACTTGACTGGAAAAGCCTGGAGACATTAACTGCCATGTTTATGAAGCACTGGTTACAAAACAGGAAAAGGCTGGCGTTGTCACCAGCAAAAAAAGAAAGGAGAGAAGAAAAAAAAAAAAGAAAAAAGCAGGATATACATCTGAATATAGGGGATGACGACAAAGCCTTTAAAAAACCAACCAACCATCAAGTCACACGGGCTGGGGAGAACTCCATCAAAACGCTAGGGTTGTCAGAGCCGTGAAGATTGTCAATAACCTTTTTTGTTTGTTTTTTTCTATTTTTCAGATTTTCTGTGAACCGTACATTAAAATGTACATATTGAAAAGGCTTCAAAACAATGAATAGCTGCCACCAATTGAGAAACTTTTTTCTTTCATTCACTGATTCATTCATTCATTCATTCATTACTAATTCATTCACTTCTGCGTTTGTCCAGTCAAACAGGACATTATGTGTCTGCAATATGTCTGGCCCTAGGAGTTTTTTGGGAACAGTTTTCACTCAAAAGAAATGAAGTCACAGGCAGAGGCAGGGAAAGCAGCCCCACAACTAACGCTACCATCAAGGGGGTTGTGCCATAGGATCAAGGAATGAGCAGCAGTGGGTGCTGTCAGATCTGGCCCTGCCCCCAGGTGCACTATCCAGGCCACCCACAACCGCCAGGATCTCAGTCTCACAGGCCTTCAGGTCAGGCCTTCTGCTGTGGGGGAGGGGAGGGGCCAAGGTTAGAGCCAGAGGCCCTCATATCAGGAGCCTTTCCACTCTGGACAAAGGACAGAAGGGGCTTCCCTCTTCCCTTACCCCAGCCCATATGGCCTCCAGTTTCCAGGGACCATGGCTGGTAACCTCTTTTTCCCTCTGGGCAACAATGATACAGCCTGGCTGTGTGACCTGCTCTAGGCTCTGATTTCCACCTCCTCTAGGGTCCCTAGGAAGTCACCACCCTGCCAAGTCTTGTCCTGCCACAAAGTGGGTTTATAGGGTTTGCAATATGCTCCCCTCTGTCAGCCAGAGTCATGCTGTTAGCATGTCAGGGGACCCAACATCTGTGTCCCTGCTGTGTGGGGTGTGTGTGTGTGTGTATGTATGTGAAAGATTTCTGGGAGATGGTTAACTCTTTCCAATCCCAGACTCAGTGACAGAACAGTCTGGAAACAGTCCAGTCGCCTGTCTTCAAAGGTGCCTCTCTTCTCCCCAGGAAGCCTCTCTTTGGATAGGGAGAAAAATGGCTTTCACCTGCCTGGGCTGCTATCTTGGACCTGGCTCCCTCCCCCACAAAGATAAAGGGTAGGTACTTTTATGCCCCTGGGTAGCTTCCCTGGGAATCCAATTAATTAAGGCTGATTTTCTTGGGCTTCTCCCCCCACCCCCGGGGAGGGGAGCTAGACCAACACCTCTTCCATACTCGCCCTCCTTTGCCACCCCCAAAGGAGCAAAAGGATGGGGGGAGCTTTGAGTGCCAGGAAGGCTTTGATCCAGCAAAGCCCCATTAGGATTGAGCCCCACCCCACCCCAAGACTGTGGTCCCCAGAAATTCTCTGGGCCAGCCCTCCCTTCACATGGTCCCTGTGGGAAAAGAAGTTCCCACCACTCCCCAGCAGCTTTATCTGACCTCCCCCAGGGCCAGGCATCCGGATCTCCGGGTCACCAGAGCGTCCACAACGTCTGCTGTGGATCGCAGGAGACAAACACTTCGTCACATAAGCACATCACCCTCGGGATCACCTCTCTCAGCCCGCAGTGTACTGGAGGGGAGGAGGCTGAGATGAGAAGAGCCCTCGATTTGCCAGAAGGCATTAGCCAATCGCTTTGCCAAAGAGTGGCTAGAATCTAGGACCCCGGGCTGCAAACCCCAGACCCTCGCTTCTCCGCGCAATCCAGCCCCCCCCCCCCGCCCCCGCGCCAACCCACGTCAAAGTCTCCAACCCAAACAGTTCCCTCCCCCGAAGAGGACCCATCCCCTGGCCTGGGGCCTGGGGTCAGCAGCCCCGGGAGAGACTCAGCTACGACCCCCCTCCCCCTCCCGGCGAAGGCACCAAATTTCATTGTCAGCTTGGTCACTCGGCCGCGCGTGAGACCGGGGCCGAGGCCGGAGGGTGGGGGTATTCCAGGGCCAGCTCCCGGCGGGGAGTGGGGAGGGGTCTCCAAGGGAAGTGTTTGAAGCCGTACGGTCCAGATCCGGAAGCCAACTGCGGAGGGAGGAAGGCGGGGGTGGGGAGTGCACGACCTTAAGCGCTGGAAGGCGGCAAGGAGGGGCCACCCGCGGCCGGAGGCAGCGCCCGGAGGCACCGGGGCACCGAGTCCACCGGGAGGCGGCCCTCCCGGGAAGTTTCCCACCGGTGGCCCAGAGCAGGACCGGGTGCACGGGCCGCCCACCACAGCCGGACTAGCTGCAGGCGCAAATGGCGAACTTGAACAGAACTCCTTTCGGCATCCCTCACCTCCCGGGCCGCAGCCAACAGCCCCACCATCTCAGCCCTAAGCTGGTCGCCAGCGACACGGTCGCCAACACCACTCACCAAAGCATTGTGGAGGAAAGGGGAGGGGGGATCCCCAGCACAACCAAACTGCAGTCAGGGGGTTAAAAAAGCAAAGAAATTTCTTCTTCTGAGGCCGATTCCCTCCAACGACGTGCAAAACCCCCAAAACAGGAAAATCTGCAACTCCAGCCAAGATCGCGGCACCGCGGGAGGGGTACACACGGCATACGGTGACCCCCACTGACAGCCCCGGGTTCCGAGCAGGTCTGGGCGCCGCAGCGGGCCGGGGACTCGGAGAGCCCTCGCGCTGGGAATGGCCCGCCGAGGATACAAAGCTCGGCCGCCAACAATACCTGCGGGCTCCTCCTGGGTCTCCGGGGCGCCGACGCTGCGCGTCTCGCAGTCTCGCTTTCCCCGCCGTCTCCGTCCTCCTTGCGCGCGCGCGCTCTCCCCCTGGCCTCTTCCAGAACGCGGCGGCCAGATGAGATCTTTGGGAGAAAAAAAAAATGTAAGCGCTCGCACGATTCCTTTCTCTCCGCCCGCCGCTCGTGGCGGCCCTGGGCTCGCTCCTTTTCCTCGCGCTCCCGTGCGCGCCGCGCCTCTCGCGCCCCGCGTTTCCTTCTCAGCAGTCCCTGCAAGCGCCCTCAGTAGCCATTATTCACGGGCCACCGGGGGACAGGAGGTAATTAGAGACGGCCCGGTGGCCGCATCCACTCTGCGAGCGCGATGTGGGCGCGGGGCGCGCGCGGGGAGGGGCGCGCGACGAGGGGGTTTGGCTGCGCGCAGCCCGCGCCCCAGACGCGGGGGAGGGGAGGAAAAGGAGGAGGGGGCAGGGAAGGAGGAGGCGGGGAAGGAGTGGTGAGCCAGCTAAGGGAGCGGGAGGAGGGGGCGCCTGGAGACGCTCCCACGGCTCTCACCGCTGGGGCTCGGGGTCACCGGCTTCAGGCTTCCAGGCGCTTAGGGACGGATGGGGGTGGGGTGGGGTGAGTGTGGGAGAGCGCGCGCTCGCCAAACATAGAAGGCGGAGAGGGCGCATTAATATGTTTCAAGTGACTTATAAGCCCTCGCGGGTGAGCTTTCGGCTGTGTGTTTAGGTCCGTGTAACAATGTGGCTATATATTTCTGATTTGCCCTACGTGTGAAAGTCACGGGGCTGGTGGAGGTACCAGCTTGTGAATGTGCTTTTGGGTCTCGGCGGGACTGAATGACGCGGTGCCTGCGTGGGGTGGTGTGTTTGTCTGCGATTGTTTATAGGGGGTAGTGTGACTGCGTGGGTGGGACTGCGCTTGTGTGGGATTGTGTGTGTGTGTGTGTGTACATGGGATCGTGCCTGCGTGGGGTTGAGGGTTCATGGGCGTTGTGTGCCCGTGCGAGCTTGTTTGCGAGTGGATTAGCGGTCGCGCGGGTCTGGGGGGCTGCTCATGGAAGACCAGCGCGCTTGTGCAGGGTCGTGCGCTGGGCAGAAGCAGTGGTCTGGTAGCAGCCGGCCTCTGTATTCTGAGTGTGGGGCCAAGGCCCGGCGGGTGATGGCTAGCGCTCTTGGCGTTGGGGTAGCAACACCGCACGTGAGCCGCTTAAGGCAAGAACAGGCAGCTCTAGGGTCGGGGCACAGTGACGCGTTAGGTGGTAGGGATGGGAATGGAAAAGGCAGAGAAGGAGCCTTTCATTCCGTGCCTCCCTTTGATGCACCAGAGACGCAGCTTGGAGATCCTGCCACTTGCTGGCCTCGCGGTCCTAGAGGCACTGGGTTTGGGGAACCTGCTGGGCTCACCGAGATGGCTATGGACAGGAGTGGGCAGCGGGACCGACATTCAGAGATCCTGGACCAGCCCAGAGCGACGAGGATCACCCGGAGAAGGGGGGTCATGGCCCAGAAACAGCTGTGGACTAGGCTGAGACAAAGAGCCGGGCTAGGGGATTTGAGGCTGGACCACAGCGGAGGTGCGTCTGGCCGACACGCTAAGGACTGGTGCGTGAAACCCGGGGACAGCGGCGAGGCTACCGTTCTCCTCAGCCCAGGGAGCCGCTTTGCAGGCCTGGGGGCACGTTATTACGCCTCCCCCCAACCCGCAGGCCGGGGCAAGGGGTTCTGAGCGAGCTCAGCTGGTGGCACTGAGCCCTCGGCTGTGATTGCACGGTCTGCTGGCCCGCCCCTTTCCAGGCCGCTCATCGCCCACGCAGCCATTCATTCATCCATCCAGTCCCTATCCAACCATTTTTCCATTCGTCCAAGTGTCCTTCCATCCACCTGCTTATCCGTGCTTATCCCTGCTCCCTGAATGTCCAGCAGGTCAGTCTCTTGTTTTGCTCTCCTAGACCGCACCCCCCAATCGTGTTTTTCCGCTTCAGCTACTGTCCCTCTGGCTCATAAAGGAGAAGCTCACACAGGACCCCTCACACTTGAAATTTGCTGCTCAGCGATGGATGATACCCTGACCCCTCACTTCATCTTCTAAGCTCCCTCCTCACCCTTTTAAAGTCCTAATACATCCTACACCCCACCCACCCGTTTTATAATTGCATACTAGGTGGGCATGGCATGCTTTCTCTCTCTGGTCCTCCCTGAAGCCTGGAGGCACCTTCTTTGTGAGGGCAGGCACAGGCTTCATTCCCCTGCAGAGTGCACCTCCGCACAGTCCCTCTGTCCTGGGCAGGGGGTGCCTCTTAAGTCCTTTACAGCACAGGGGCACTACCAGTACCCTGGTGGCTTGAAAGACACTCCCAAACCTGCCACTGGTATATTGCCAACTGGGAAACTAAAGAAATAGCTTCCCTGATAGGCACTGTGGTACATGCTTGTAATTCTAATACCTGGGAGGCTGGGGCAGGTGGATTGATCAATCAAGATGGAGGCCATCCTGAGCTACACTATGAGTTCAAGGCCAGCCTGAATTACAGAGTGAGACATTGTCTCAAAAATTAAATAAATACATCATCCCAGACCTAATCAATTTGAATGTCCAGAGCATTTGCACAGGCTGTTCCCTCAGCCTAGAAATCAGCGTTTGTACAGTGAGGCTTAGAGACCACGACCGTGGTACATCTACAGTCCCCCAGGTTCCTTAAGACCACCACCTAAAGGGCTAACCTTTCTATCAGAAATGAATCCCTAAGGCTCAAGTAGCCCCAGCTCCTTGCTGGACTCCACTTGCTGTCTTTAAAATGAGGGGCTGCTCAGCATCATTCTTTAATGCCAGGGTCACTCAGAACTGAGGATGTGGGGTGAACCAGTAGTCAGGCCTCCGAGCATTACTAAGCCTGGCAACAAAGAAGCCCAAATTACTTCCGAGCACCATCACTCTAACCATAGATAGATCCTTAACTGCTGGCACATCCCAACAGCCCCTTCCTTGTGCCCCTTCTCCCAGAGGACAGGGACAGGCTTCCCTCTCCTTGCTTCCAGAGTGACCAAAATCCTCCCAACCAGGTCCCTTGCTCTGAGATGACCGAGCTCTCTCTTGAACGGTGCCCTATGGTTTAGTTTTATGAATTTTGTAGGTATTTTTGTCTGTGTTTCTCCTTGGAGCATCCTTCATAGCTGGGTGGTACCCGGTCCATGTTCCATGAGTATTTGCTGAATGAGTGAGTGAGGATGAACCATCTCCTCTACCTGTGAGTCTAACCCAGCCCAGGTTCCCTCTTCAAAATGAGAGTCTCTGTGTGAAAAACAATAGGAAGGGAGAGTGGAGGACCTCGGCTAGGGCAGGCTGCATGACTTCACCCAAGTCACTCAGTGAATGCCCTTCATGATTCTGAGGACACGTACTAGGGTCTAGGTGGGTGAGATGGTGGTGGGGGCTTGTCCCAGAGGAGAGCAGAGACTTCCGTCTGCCCCAAGGGATTCTCCTGAGATTCCTGGAACACCCCGCCCCCCGGCGGGGGGCACTGCTGTGGCAGAAGGCTGTGATAACATTAGCCACAGGTAGATGGACACCTTACCTGGTGATGGCCCTCAGTAAGCATTATTATTAGGCATGCTTTCTGGAACTCTCCTTAGTAATGGTCAAAATCTGCCCATCTCAGAGGGAAAACCCAGGCTTTGAAAGGGCAAAGAGCTTGCCAAGGGCATGCAGCAAGACATCCTATTCCAACTGACTAGAAGGTTCAAGAGAGGGCTTGCTCTCATTTCTGCCCAGCACAGTGCCTGCTCTGCAGTAGTAGCCACTCACCATGTATTTATTAAATGAATCGGGGGAGCAGTGGTACCAACATTCACACATAAATGAGCTTGGTCCCCTTACCATTGGGGTTGTCCCAACAGACCCTACTGGCAGGATCATGTGAAGTCATCATGTGGTACTGGGCATACAGCACAAGTGACATGACTGTCAAGGGAATGACCAGCAGAGGAGGCTGGCAGGCTTCCCTTTCCCCCAGGACCTGTCCTGGCCCAGAGGAGGCGGAGAGTTCAGTGTGGTGCTATGGCTGCTTACTGGCTTCAAACCCCGGATGCTTCCAGGTGAAGTGTGGCTGTGCACAGGAGGCCTTGCCAAGTGTACCTTTTGTTTTCCTGGAGCTATTCGAATAAATATCTGCTTTCATGCAAACTGTGTCCACCGAGGAAGAGGCTGGGGACTTCAGGGAGGGGACAAGCCATGGAGACTGCCAAGGACAAGGTTCACCAATGCCTACTAGGGACAGGTTAACTAAAGACCACCAGATGGGTTCAGGTGAGTATTACTGAGACCCAAACCAAGTTCAGATTCAGCCCTGGGCTGTCAGTCTCAGGCTGAAGTCTGCAGGCCTGGGGTTAGAGATGAGCCACTGTTCCCCCCACCCTTTTTTCTGTTTTGGGGCTGAGGGACATAAAACTAGGTGACTGAGGTCCAGACAATGAGCTTGCTAAGGTCACACACTTGAGTGTAGCAGAAATCTTCACCCACTGGTTTGGTAAATATTTACTGAGTACCTACTGTGACTGTTCTCTGTGTTGAGAATTCAGAGCAAGGAGCAAGACAAGACTTCCATTTTAGTCCCAAGACAGACAAAAGCCAGAATGAATAAATGACGTATAGTCACGTGACCTGCTCTGAGAAACACATTGCTGGGCAATTTTATTATTGTGCAAATACTATAGAATGTCCTTATGCAAATGAAGACAGCTACAAATAACACTAGGACATATAATCTTATGGAACCACTGTGGTATATGGGGTCCATCACTGGCCAAAATGTTATGTCATACGTGACTATAGTACGTTCCATTTAAGTGAGGCATGTTACCGAAAGATAAAGCTGGGATAGGGTCAGAGAAAAACAGGGAAAGGGTTTACACTGGATGGTCAGAGAACAATACTTGATATCAGTGTTGAAAGACTAGGTAGTGAGGCATGGAATACCTACGGGGAAAGGTGAGCAGGTAGGACCAGCAAGTGCAAAGGCCCTGAGGCAGGACCCAGGCTTGTGGCTGGAATGGAATGAGCAATATGGCCGGAATACATCGAAGCAGAGAAAGAAAAGGGGTCACATTGTTCTCTGCAGTATTTGGAGCAAAGGTAGATCATCTTCTCTTAGGTCCTCATAGTACCCCTAACTGCCACAATAAGAATGAATGTGTGATTCCGACAGAAGCAGGTAAGCCAGTGAGGTGGCCCTGCAGTGGGCTATTTGGCAGGTAAGGAGGAGCAGACATACCTGGCCTGAGTAACTCACTGGGAGGGTATAGCTGCTACTCCTCACCATTCAAACCCTGGGGAGGTGGACAGCAAGGGTTTTGAAGGGACAGCCCCTTATCCCTCAACCCTCAACTTGTTCATGACCTTTATGTCAGTTGGTCAACTGCCCAAGGGACCCCATTTTTTACTGAGTGTGGTGGGAACCGTGCTCTCTGTTGGTTCAGTTATATCTCCCACCTGCTAGATCCCTAATTTATGTGCAGCCAGTCTGGTAGGGGCTGCCAGCCCTCCTTTTCTGTAGGCTCTGGTTTGGTCTCCCAGACCAGTGAAGCTAATCTGTTGCACAAAACCCCTCAGGTGCATGTTTCCGGAGCACCCCACTGTATGTTGGTTGAGGCTCTGGGGCAGCAGTGAACAAGCAGTCTCTTGCCTTGCGGGACTAGCCTGGGCATTCAACGATTACAGTCTTGTGCCCATTTGTCTTGGTTGCAGCTCTGAAGGAGGTGTGCTACCAACCCTTGAGAAACAGGCTGTCCTTTGAAAGCAAAGAACTTCATACTCCAGCCAGTGGGGCCACCAGGGGCCATAAGAATAGGAATATCCAAGTGCTCTTAAGTTTCTGGAACATTTTCAAATAGCCTTTGTGTCCCCAGCCCCACCCAGGTCCCAGGGGCAGCAATGGAGGGTGGGCAGCGTCTGGGGTGCTCCACAGGGGTTCTGGCCAGGGTCCTAGCAGAAGGGCTGCTCTGGCGTCTACCTCTCCTGCCTGGGGTGTGCTGGGGAGGGGGACATTATCTGCCCTGGGCTAGGGTATACCCAGAATGCTGGTGCTGGGCCAGAAATAGTGATTTTTCTGCTTGCTTTTGATCTGAACAGCCTTTGATCTCCTGTCTGTGGTTTTCCCTGCCATCTGTCTGTCCAGCCTTCTTTACTAGCCTGTGGGAGGCCACAAATGAGCTCAGGGCAGCTCCAGGCTCACACAGGACAGAGGCCAAGTCCAGGGTCCCTCAGCCTCGACTGTGGGACTATGTACACCAGATGTGGGCTACAGGAGGAGGGGCCCTGCTGCACATCTGTGGCTTCACCTGCTTGCATGGTTACCCTGCAGTCTGTCAGTCTCTGTCTCTGTGTGTCTGTCTGTTTCTCTGTCTCTTCCTCCCTCGCTCGCTCCCTCCTCCTCTCTCTCTTCTCTGTTGGTTTTCCACACTAGGTCTTGCTAAGTAGTTCAGGCTGGCCTCGAACTCATTTTATAGCTTAGGCTGGCTTCAAACTCAGCAATTCTGCTTCAGCCTCCCAGTTCTGGGATTACAGGTGTGCTCCACAATACCTAGCTTGGAGTAGCCTTTCTCATGAGTGGTCCAGGCAAGCTTCCGTGTCCACCGGAAGAGGGCTGGAGAGCTGGGAAAGAAGAGAAACCTGAGACAGAGAAAGACAGGAAGAGGAAAGCAGCTGAGGGAGAGAGGAGAAAAGGGGTGATAGATTTACTGGGGGGGTGCCAGAGAGAGAGGTGAGCAGGGGCCTCCTCTGGGCCACTGCCCTGCCCTGCATTCTCTGGCAATCCTCAGTCTGGAAGGCACCTTAATTCCTCGCTGTGACAAGGCACATGGGCCTGGCAGGGAGTCTGTCAGCCACAGCATCAACTCAGCCACATGCCTGCTTAGGGCCCCAGCAGGGCCTATAGGCCCCTTTTTCCAGGGATCAAATGTACTCCATGAAACTGAGGACAGTCTTACGGCTGAGAACTAATCAGTCTTCCAGCCCAGCTATAGACTGACCTCTGACCTCTGCCACAGACTGACCCTTTGCCAAAGCAGCAGCCACATTCTGACCTTTGACCCTAGGCAGTTTTAGCCTCCCCTCTTCTGGCCACAGACTGCCCTCTACCCTGCCATCCATAGACTTCTGACCGCAGACACGGTGGCCAGCCATAGATCTGTGCCCTGTCACATTCTCATCCCGGATGCTGGTGAAGACACTCCTTGGAGATCTTCCCAGGGACACATTCCACCAGGCCTCCAGGGACCATGCGAGAAGGCCAGAAGAATCCCAGCACAGCACCATCCCCGCCCCCTTGTGGCCCACATAGAGGCCACAGAACCAAGGAGCCTGATGCTGTTACCACCTTCCCAGGACGGAATTCAGCCACAGCAGGTGGGGGGCAAGCTGGGGCCAAGGCTGGCCCACTGACCTGCTCCAGACTGGGCAGGCAACCAGACACACGTGGATACACTCAGAACAAAACATATCCAGCCAGGCTCCAGTATGCATGCACACATCCACAGCACAGGCCTGACTCCACACCACAAATCACAGGCCTCAGACACGTACCTAAACACAACCAGACATGTACACATGGGCGGGCCCCTGGGACAGCTGCTTCTCCTCATCCAAAGTCACTGACCCCAGGTACCCAGGAATGAATGATGACAATTCCTCCTCCTCCTCCCTCTTTCCTTCCCCTTCCCTCCTCGTCTTCTTTCTCCTTCTTCCAAGAGGAATCAAGGTAACTTAGGAGACCAGACGAGGACACCAGGCCCAAGTCCTGCCCGTGCCTCTGAGGGGCCTGAGGGCAGCCGCAGCCATTCTTACAGCTCTGGTGGCTTCTGTCTGCTCCTTGGAAGGGGATGCAGGGAAGACAGACCACTACTTGCTCCCCCATTCGTCTTACAGAGAGGGCTGATGAGGCCTGAGGCCCGGCCACATACTGCTGAGGTATCTCCTGCCTTCACACATCTTTTGTTCCCCATTCCTGGCAGCCTCACAGACTGGGGTCCCTAAGTTCGGGTGTCTCTGGGAGGCTCCACCAATTGAGTGACCTCTCCAGCTCAGCTTGCATTTCCACATGCCTCTTCCCTCCCTGGATGTGTGGCAGCAGGATGCTGCCCCTGGGCCTCTCCTGGCCCCAGGCAGGGACCCTAGAGTCTGACTTTATTAAGTGGCAGCTGCAGCCCCTGCCTGGCTCCACACTGGTGATGATGTGCCCTTTAGCACAACTTAGTCAACTCCATCTTGCTAAGGGAGACCCAGGACCCTGCCTCAATTTGTAATCTGCAAAATTACACAAGACCATGTTGCCCATATATGTTCACTCTGACCCCAGGCGGTTCAGTCCAACCAGGCCACAGGATATGGAGCCTATTACCAGAATGACTAAGGTCACTGAGCCCCTCTAAGCCTCCACATTTCTATCTGTGAGCGTGAGAGCTCAATCCCTTCAGCTCCATGGTGAGGTGGGGTGTTGGCAAGAATGCTGGGGGGAGCCAGCAGGCTGCTCAGAGCTGTACCTCTGTTCTCCTGGGGGAATGGCAAGTTGGGGCACCATGCAATGGAAAACGGGAGTCTACTGAGATCACTTCTGGAAGAATGGCGAGGAGACTGCTGATCAGAACTAACCCTTGGGCTGAGTGTGATGACCAGGCCTATAATACAAGGACTCTGGAAGGTTGAGGCAGGGGGATCACAGTTTCAGGCTCAGACTGGGTAATTGAGTGAGACCCTGTCTCAAAATGTTGTAAAAAGGCTGGAGACAGATCAGTGATAGAATGCTCCCTTAGCTTGTACAAGGTTCTGGGTTCAATCACCAACACCACAAAAAAGCAAAATTAAATTTGGACCTTAGAGGTCGGAGGTGGGAGGAACACTCACTGTCTGGCTATGTGAGTTTCCACTGCGTATGTGCAGCGCTGATGGTGACTACCGTTCCAGAGCTTTCCTGCCCTGTTTGGCTTATCCCAGACTCCTCTGGTGGGAACAGGTGACTGCTAGGGAAGGAGGCAACTAGTACAGCAGCCCTTTGGGGCAAGTGTCTGTAGCCCACTTGACAGACATGGAAACTGAGGCTCGCAGAGTAGAGAGGGGCACAGGCCTGGTTACTCTGTAGAGTTTGAGCCACTGCCCTAAAGACCCTAAAAGTTTCCTGACTTGGAAGGGTGGGAGAGCGTGACGCTCCCCCTCAGCCACCAGTGCAAGTCCAGCTCTGTCCCATTCTACCTGAATCCCTCTCTGGGCCCGTTTCCAGAGCTAAGAGTGCTCGCACTGCCTCTCTCACAGAGGTGCTACGGGAGGGTCCAGAGCAGCCTCCTACACTGTGAAGTCCGGGAGGTACCTGGAAGGCCACACTGCAGCCTCTCCCTCCATACAGAAAGCTCCTGGTCAGAGGAAGGGGAGCCTGAGCTCAGCGTGGGCGAGATGATAGCTGTGAGAACACATTCAGGTTCCGACAGGACCAGGACCCAGACCACCCTGAGTATCTCCCCAAACTGGTTCTGTACTCTCACAGTGGAAAGGCTGTGTGTCCACTGCCTCAATTTGTGAGACAACGTCTCACTAGATAGTTCAGGATGACCTTGAACTTATTATGAGCTAGACTGGCCTCGAACTTGCAGCGATCCTCCTGCCTCAGCCTCCCCAGTGCTGGGATTACAGGTATGTGCCACCATGCCCAGCTTGGGGGCCCTCACATGATTCCAGCATCCCATTCAGTGCCCCCCTGAACCCACACAAGAGCTCAATCTCCAGAGTCTTATGGTGTTTTTTGTTTGTTTGGTTGGTTGATTGGTTGGTTGGTTTTTGTAGTACTAGTGATTGAACCCAGCATTTTCATACTAAGCTACATTCCCAGCCCTTTCTTAAAAATTTTAATTTTGAAACAGGGTCGTGATAAATTGCTAAGTTTTCCAGGCTCTGCTGGAATTGTGCTCTTTCTGCCTTAGTCTCCCTGAGTGCTGGGATCATCGGTGAGTGCCACCAAGCTTGGTTGTGCAATGGTATTAACAAGGTAGAAATTTAATCTCACTATGGGGTTCAGAGGGGCCTTTGGGAAGCCATTATTTTAGATTAAGTCATTAGGATGGAGTCCCATGATCAAATTTTGGTGGCTTCATAAGGAGCAGGAGAGAGACCACATGGATACATGATGATGTAATAGGGTGCAGGAGAGCACCTGCCAGGATTCCCTGTGCCTTCAGACTCCATGTGGAGTAAAGAAGATTACAGAAAGAAAAGCAGACTTGTGTAATACAACTCCCAAAACCTGTGCCAAGACACCAGTCCACTTATTTCTGCATCTCAATTTCTTCACTTTACAAATGGGAAGACATCAGGGCTTAAGTCATGTTGAGGATGAACAGAAACTAGGTGCCTTGGGCTTTATCACATTGTAAACCCTCAATAAATGTCAGCCCTGCTGATTAGCCGCCCCTCATTGTCCTTAGAAAGATACGAGTTTTCAATCTCTGGCATAAGTGTCACATTCTAATTTGACAGTGACAGTCTGAACATTGAACTTGGAAATCCTGCTTGGTTGTGTGGGTAGGCCAAAGGCCCACCCATACTGTCCACAGTGTTGTTCCCAAAGGAGCTGTGGGCTACCAGTGCCCCATCTCGACATGATCTCCCAAGGGCCCCATGAAACTGGGGTTCAGAGAGGGAGCCGAGGAAGGGTGGAAGCAACAGGAAGACAGATTTCACCTCCATATAAGGAAGAGCCTGCTAACAGGCAGAGCTGCCCAGAAATGGAAGGAGTGAGCTGCAATGGGCGGTGGTGAGCAGCCTAGGCATGCAAGCAGAGAGGGTGGACATGATCGAGCACTAGGACGCTCCACGGTAGACCACTGGCAACTCTAGTCCGCGACTTGACCAAGGCCAGATGAGCAGGAATGGAATTCTAGAGGCCACGTCAAGGTACAACAGCTCTGCATTCCCATGTGAAGCAGGGAACAGGAGTGAGAGGCCAAGCCCCTCCCAGACCAGAGCATTAATTTTTCAAGAAAGAAATATCTAGTTTTAATTTTTAAAAAACCAGTAGGTACACAAAAGTAGGGAGAAAAAGCCTCACACCCTCCTCCTCCTGTGATAACTGCTTTCCTTGCAGTCTCTTCTGTGTGCCTCAGTTTTGGTTAGAAATCCTGATAGGCTTTACTTATTTTTTGATTGAGATATAATCCACATACTATAAAATTCATTCCTTGGGGCTTGGGCATAAGGTTAGTGATAGAGTGCATGTTTAGTATGTATGAGACCCTATCTTTGTTTTTTTTTGTCTTTTTTCTTTTTTACTGGTACTGGGGATTGAACTCACGACCACACACTTACAAAGCAGGCGCTTATGCCGCTAAGCTAAATCCCTAGCCCCTATGACACCCTATCTTTGATCCTCAATATCACACACACACACACACACACACACACACACACACACACACATCACACATCATACTTTAAAGTGTGCATTTCAGGGCTGGGTGTGGTGGTGCATGCCTGTAATCCCAGCACTTGGGAGGCTGAGGCAGGAGGATTGCTATGAGTGCTACACGGTGAGGCCAGGCCAGCTTGAACTAAACAGCGAGATCTGAGGGAGGGAGGGAGGGAGGGAGGGAGGGAGAGAGAGAGAGAGAGAGAGAGAGAGAGAGGAAGAAGAAGAAGAAGAGGAAGAAGAGGAGGAGGAGGAGGAGGAGAGGGAGAGAAGACATTTCAGTAGCTTTTGGTATACCCACAGAGTTTTGCAACTAATACTGCTATCTGACTCTGGTATATTTTTATCCTGGCCCAATTAGCACTCACACCCTGACCATGGCCCCTAGCAACTGCTCACCCGCTTACTGTCCCTAAGAATGTGTCTTCTCTGGACATCTCATGTGAGTAGAATCACAGGTTCATGGCCTTTCACACTGACTCTGTATAGTTTTAATGTATAGTTTTCAGTTCCTATCTTCACCTAGCATTACAATGACCACCGTTTCCAAATTGGTACCAGTTCTTATAATCAAGTTCATATTTAATGTTTGTACAGCATGGGAGTTGTTTTTTGTTTGTCTTTGTTGGTTTTGATTTTGTACTAGAGATTGCACCCAGGGCCCTTTTAATTATCATTATTTTAAATTTTGAGATGGTCCCGCCTGAGTCACTAAGTTCTCCAGGCTGGGCTGGAACTGTGGCCCTCAGACCCCAGCTTCCCATAGTGCTGAGATTATACATGTATGCTACCACACTTGACTACCGGGGGGATTCTGACCAGTTTGCTCACCCCTCTGCTGATCACTGCCTTGGTCAGGCCCCATCATTGCCTGGCCAAACCACAGCAGTGGCCTCCTCCCTGTCCGTATCTTGTATCTTTGCTCCTTCAGCTCTTTGAGCAGCCAGCTGGAGCCCATTAAATCAAAGTCGGATCACATCCCTCCCTCCCTCGGAACCCTCTTTGGGTTCCATCTCGCATGATACTTAAAGTCAAACTTACACGACAGCCTATCATCCCCGGTGCCATCTGACCTCCTGCCTCTGACCTTACCTCTCTCGCTCCCTCCCTGTGCTCCAGCCACTCCGGCCTCCGGCCTCCGGTCATTCTCAAACACAGCAAGCATGGCCCTGCCCCACTGCCTTTCCACTGGCTGTCACTGCTCCTTGGAAAATGCTTCTCACATCTGCCCAGCACCCCGGCCTCTGTGCCTGTGGGCCCCCTTTTTTTCTTCATCATACTTATCACCCAATACATCTGTCTGTTCTGTGCCTTCCTCCTCATTAAAATGGCAGCTCAGTCGTATGTTGTCGTATTCACTATGTATCCCAGCACCTAGCATGGAGCGGCAGTTCTGTGACTCTTTGGGTTGTTTCCAATAAAATAAGCAATGTAAAAAAGCAAAGGTAAAACCCAAGTGCCCTGTAGAGCATGTTATACACTGGCAACCCTCTGCCTGTGGGCACGTGCAGTGTAATCACACTATGCCTTTTGTTGACTCAGCCGGCATTTTCAAATCAGGAGACATTACATACAAACCCAGGTTCCTGCTGCTGTAGAAAATGCAGCTCTGGTCATGTGGGGCTGCAGGCCCATGTGACCGCCATGAGCTACACTGGGGGGTACAGGGCTTTGCCATTCACGGGCTGGGAAGGTGAGTGCCAGTCTCCCCTCAGAGATAACCACAAGGTGGTACCCAAGAGGATGGATTCTTTTGGGGAGACCCGAGGCCTCACCTACTGCAGCTGTTTAATATGGGAGCCCTGAGTCCTTTTATTCCTCTTCAGGGCTCTTCCTAGGCACACCAAGTTCTCTGATAGCCAGCCCATGCAGCTTCCAGCTCCTGTGCTTGGTCTCTACTTCAACTGTGTCTTCTCAGGGCCTCCTCTCACCCCTGGGGACCCACCCCGTCACTTCATCTGTGTGCACCACTCCCCTACACGGCTCCATTTGGCCATGAGCTGGTCAGGGAGGGCCTTGTACAGTGCCCAGCAAGCATGCAGCAGGCCCTTGGTCATATTTGTGAATGGGGTGCACCCACTAGAGGCTGAGAGGAGCTCACAGTCTGATCCGGGTGACATTTGGTGCCACCACCTGCTTGTTAAGTCACTGTGTGCCAGGGGCCTGGGGACACAGAGATGAAAACCTGGGGAAGCTGGCCGTGGTGGGGAAGGCCTGGGGGGTGGAAGCAGCTGCCAAGCTAGCCCTGCTGCTGCAGCTGGGCCTGTGTACACACGCCTGTGTGTGTCTGCGACAGGAAGCAGGGTTCCATACTGGCCGTGCCCAGGGCCCCCAAGGCCTCAGTCTCCTGACCTGTGTGCAGGGCTCCCCTGATCACGGGCCTCTCTCGGGCCCCACAGCTCAGCCCAGCCTCCCTACGTTTCCGGGTACTGCAGCCCTGCCTTCCCATCCATCAGGATTTTGCTGCATTCCTGTGAGTCATTCTCCAAACAAACCGTGTGAGGGAAAAAAGGGAGCAGGGGAGGGGGAGGAGAGGCCGTGAAGCAAACCTGGCCCCACCTCCTCCTTTCCGTCTGTCCCCCGGGCATACATGGGGCCCCCAGGAACGTTCTGGGGTACAAAGGCAGTGAGCCTGTACCATGGACTTACTGTGTAACCTTGGACAAGACCGTTGCCCTCTTTGGGCCTCTGGAGAAAATGACCCTGAAGGTTCACACTGTCTTTCTCAAATGAGGTAGGGTGTCACTCTGGCGTCCAAAGCGTCCTCTGTCCACCTCCTGGCCTCAGTTTTCTCACCTCTACAATGAGGAGAGGGCAGGTTCTTGGTAGGCAAAAGGGGCACATCTAATAGGTGCTGCTGGACACAGATGGTCCAGCTGGGCTGTGCAAGGGACCCCCACACAGACAGAGGCACCCACGACAGCCACAAGGCTGTGGCCAGCCAGGACCTCCTGCCAGAAGTCCTACTATTAGTGGCTACTGAGTAGATGTCTCCCCAGCAGCAGCCTAAATGGCACCCTGGAGGTCTCTAGCTCACAGGCGTGGGGAGGGGAGGCACGGATGAGGTGCTCCTGAAATACACTGCTCCTCATGGCACAGTGGCAGCTGTCTTCCACAAGGCTGTTTGTCCACGCAAGGGTGTGCATGCATGCTTGAGGACAGGGTACCCAACCCCCTGGGAGTCTGTGGTCGCATGGCTCAAATTCCGACATGGGTTGAGCCGTCTGTTTGTAAGACACCATGTGTTGGCATGGGGTCTGCTCCTTTCCGTGCAACCCTCCTTTTGGTAGATGTTTCTCCATGAAAAGCTGGCTTCTGAGTCACCTGGCCAAGACGACACCTCTAATGGGGTATATGCCAACTGCACACGCAATCTTGGATGTGCATGCTCAAGTGGTGGCAGAGCCCCATATGCACAGACATGCTGCAAGGCTGAGGTTAGGCAGGTGTGGAGTGTGTGTGACAGTCTTGGTGATGTGAGGAGAGATGCATGTCGGTAAACAGACATGACTGGCAGCTGGGGGGGGGTTGTAGGCGTGTCAGGGGTGTACACATGGATATAAGTGTGACTGTGTCTGCATTGCCAAGTGGGCTGGCAGGAAAATACATATGTGGGGGGTGGGCAGGAGGATTTCCTTCTGAAGCTCCAGTCTTAGGGCTGCCCTCTGAGCTAAATAGCTCTCCCCTGCTCCATGGAGAGCAGATGCCAAGACCCTGGGAGTGGCACCTAGTTGCTGGCAGTACTTAACACTTATCTATGGACGCCATAAGGTTCAAGCCAAGCCGTAGGCCCTTGGCAGGCAAATGCCCAACACACAGCCCTTTGGCCTTAGTTGGTGTTCGTGGACCCTGAGCAGGAGGGGCCCACTGCCCCAAAGCCCAGCAGCTGCTTAGGCCTGGAGGCAGGAGCTAAAGGCCAGCATAAGAATGAGGGATTGGAGGGGCCTACCAGGGTAGGAAATATGATAGGGGATGGTAATGGAGAGGGGCAGGCAGGGGCCTCTGGAGATAGGTGAGGGGACAAGAACATTTTATAGCGTGAGAGAGAACACAGCAGAAAGATCAAGAGGAACCATCCATGGCCTGCCCTGAAACACAGATGGCACAGAGGCAGGCCCAAGGCCTGTCAGCTCTGACGCTGCCTGGCCATGTCTTTCTGAGCCCTGCCTGCTGCCAAGGGACATGGAAGTCATCACCTCCTTGAGGTGTCAGCTGGATGGTCCCACACGAACCCTGCGCCCATGGTTGCCATTGTTTCAATGGTGGTCCCTGATGGCTGCAGGCTCTGCAGGAAGAAGCTTGGCCCTGGAGCAAGGAGTGAGCTCCCATCCATGTTCTCTGGGCCACAGTCTTCCTGACTGTAGAATGGAAAGGAGTAGAATGCCCAAGAGTCCGGGGCACCCTCCTCACCTTCTTGCAGAGAGCATGGCAGTCTGGTCCATTTGGCCACACCTAAGTGCCACCAAGGACTCTGAGCCATCCTTTTGAGAGGTCGACAGGCTGTCAGCTCTAAGACAGAATGTTTCCACCGTGCTTGAATGAGGGATGGCTGGGAGCTCTAGGAGATCACAGGGCTCACTCTAAGCCTAGCAGTTGGACGGCTAGAATGTGCCAAGGTTTCCATAAGACAGGCTTCAGCACTTGCAGAGAGAGGAGGGACTGTGTTCTGTTAGTGGTGCCCAGCCTTCGACAGGGACCCTGGCCTCCCAGTTCCAAGGCTGCTGTTCTGATCCTCTCAGCCTGTGAGGAATCCCGTTTTTAGCAGGAGAGTATTAGGTGGAAGGGGCTCTGCTGAGGGACAGGACCCTCAGCAGACCATCCCGAAGTCTCAAATCAAGCTGTCAAGACCTAGGCCTAGGATGTCTAACCTTTGCAATTCCATGGTCCCGGCCCCCAAGAGGGCAGATCAGAAGAAGGGCAGGGGGGTGCAAAGGCAGTCTCATGGATGCCATCTGGGCTATGGATACTAGTGTTACTTGAGAAGAAGTGACCAGCTTCCCAGGGGTCTCAGCATGTTCATCATCTATCGTGTGTCCCCTCCAGAGCAGGAGCTCCCAGCCCTGCTGCCGTCTCAAGGTTCACACCTCAAAGGACCCAGAGAAATAGGATGAGAGCCATGCAAAGCAGGGCACAGGGAACACACACAAGGAAGATACGGGTGGGCCTAGGAGCCCAGGATGCCCCATCTCCATTTGTCACAGACCGAGGGTGGGGCTGCCTGCCTGTGCGGTTGCAGCCTCTGAGCCCCACCCTCACCCTTAGCCCCGGACTCTGGCAGTCTTCAGCTCTTCAAGCCGTGTCTGGCCAGCTCAAGTCCCCAGGGCCTGCAAGCTCCTAAGCCAGCTCAAGGCTGCCTCTGTTCAGCCTCTGCTGGCCCCACCTCACTCAAAATGAAAACTCAAGGCCTCCAGAGAACACTTCCCTCTCCCTGGTCTCCAGCAGCACTGACCCTCTTGTAGTTCCAGCAACCTGGGAACTGCATATTCTTCTTCGGGGCATTTGTACTGTTGTTCCTTTTCCTGCGTTTACTAGACATGCGCCAGGCTCACCTACCTGCCTCAAGGCTCTGCTTACCTTCACCTTCTCAGTGAGACACGTTTAACTCCTCAGTTACAAACTGTAAATGTTGGTTCCAATCTCGAGCCCCTTTCCTGCTCCATCCCAGTGGTGGAGTCTTCAACAATTTCCCCTGTGAGAACTTCAATTCTCTTTTCTCTGGAGACACTGCAGAGAAAGCTGAGTGCCCCTCCTCCCACACAGTCCTCCAGTCAGTGAGGCACAGATGGATAGGACGAGTGGTTCTCATCTCTCCAGTGTCCTGACTGCACCCTGGACATCGCCCTGGTCACTGCTCAGGCACATCAGCAGCCATTATACTGACTCCTTAAACTCCCCAGCTACAGCACCGGCTCCTCCGGCTCCTCCTCAGCCATGTCCAGCTGTGACTGCCTGAACTTCAGCCCAGCCTTCTACTTGGCCTTCCTTACTCCCTGGAATTCCGCCTGGGCACACTACTCCTGTCACCCTGCAGCACTGGTGCGCTATGACCCATGAGTCAAAGGCTAAAGTCCCTCTCCCACCTGGCTGTTACCCAGCCCTATTCCTGCTGGCCAGACCCAAATGCCCTGTGTCTCTTGTCACCTCAAGGCCTTTCTTCAAGCAGAGGCCCCTCCCCAAATGCCTTTCCCCTCCTTCACCTTCTCTGCAAGTCTGATGCTCATCCACCTTCAGTGTCCCACAGGGAACCAGTCTCTGTTTCTGGGCCATGTGCTGCGGCTCTGCAGCAGGATCTCCAGCTCCCTGGTGGCCAGTGGGCTCCCTTGGGGCCTATGAGACAGGTGCTCAACAGTTATTTTTTTAAAGAATAAATGATAGAAACAAATTAGTGAGCAGATGAACAAATGAATTGAACAAATGTAGAAAAAAAATGTCTGGGCTGGGGATTTAGCTCAGTGGCATAAGCGCCTGCCTGGCAAGCATGAGGTTATGGGTTTGGTCCCTGGTACCAAAAAAAAAAAAAAAGGAAAAGGAAAACAAAGTCCATGATAAAGTTCTGTTTTTCAGCAGGTCACCTTTACAGCTTGCTGCTCTGCTGTACAGACCCTGGGAAGAAGGACAACAGACTAGGAGGAGCAAAAGGAGGATGTATCAGTCAGGATGGGCTATGCTATGCTGCTACGGCCAATCTCCAAATCCCAAAGGCTCAGAACAATACAAACTGAGTTCTGGCTTTTACTACACATACATTGGGGTAGCAAGAGGCTCCTCAACGAGTAGTTACCACCATGATCTTGGGCTGACAGAGGAAAGAAAGTTCTGTGGAATCATACCTAGCTATGAGACGCCTTGGCCTAGCAGGGACATGTATCACTTCTGCTCATAGCCCATTGGCAAGAATTGGTACATGATCCCACCCAAGTATAAGGTCATCAGGGAGCACAAACCTACTTTGGGATACGGAGGGGGAGGACCTGGAATCTTTGGCCAGTGGCTCTAAGAACATCGCACATAACACCAATGACAGTATGTACAGCAGAGGCTATTTGTTGATCTGTGCTGTAAGTCCTCGGCTGGGGACCTGAAGAGGGGGTTTGATACTCATGGTAATATTGAAGCCAGACCAGTAAGGTCCCCATTTTCCAAGTGAGAGACCTAAGACAGTCCAGGGACCTGCAAAGGTTACAGAGCTTGTAAGAGACTGGTCAAGATGGGAACTCACCCCTGTCTTCATACAGGCTAATGATGGTGAAACTTTTAGACACCAAGTGCCCAGACTGGAATCCAAAACCCGCTTATTTATTGCAAAGTGCCAACATTACAATTGAACCTGGATACTCAAGTTTTCATTTAGAAAAAACAACTGTTGCTGGGTGTGATGGTGCACACCTGTAATCCCAGCAGTTGGGAGGCTGAGGCAGGAAGATTACTTCGAGTTCAAGGCCAGCCTGAACTACACAGCAAGACTCTGTTGAGAGACAGAGAGAGAGAGAGAGAGAGAGAGAGAGAGAGAGAGAGAGAGAGAGAGAGAGTATTCCATGCTTGGGTGGTAGGGTGACTTGGTTCACGTAAGAGGGTTCTGCATGCCCACTGTGGCACACAGGCCTTAGGTTTGCCATCACTAATCTAGGCCATTACTTGCCCTGCTGCCAGCTTTCTGTGCCAATACCAGCCTGTGTTTATGGGTAGAGAAGGTATCATCCCCCAGGCAGAGCGCCACACAGAGGAAGTACCTCTTTAAACTGCCATATGCACTCCTAGGTGTTGTATGCTATTGCTACTACCCTGGCTTTAGTAAGACCAGTTACAGGGCCAGTGAGAGGTCACAAGTCTGTGCTTACCACATCTGGAGTATCCTCAACTGCCTCGACAGCTCAGCACACAGGAGCAGCCTTGCCTAAGCCAGGCCCTTCAGAAAAGGATCAGGAGGGTTATTCCACTGTCCTGAAAGTTAGGCAGGGCAAAGACACAGCAGTCCCCTGGGGCAGGTCCCCGGGCCCTGACCTCCAACCTGGCCATGCTCTGAGGAGCTGGGCTGCCTAGCACATGGCAGCTCACTGGTTCTAGGGACAGCACCAAGGTGTGAAGCAGGGTAGGCCTCTATGCTAAGACTCCACAGCCAGGCCTTGCAAAAACAAGACCCTGAGACCTCCTGAAAAGCCTGTAGGGGGAGGCATGGAAAAAAAAGAGGAGGTTAGTGGAGTTTCAAAGCAGACTCGCTTCTGTGAATTTAACCTCCTTGAGCCTCAGTTTTCTCCCTTGTAAAAGGGAGATATGATCAAGACCATGGGCCATATCTGTTCTCAGTATTCATAAGTATGTGTTCAACAAATGTTGCAATCATTACAATCCTCAGTGTTGTATTTCTGTCCACCAATGTGCCCCATTCCATGCCTGAGGCTTAGAGCCATGACTTACAGCTTTCCTCAGCTCTAGCTGGGCCTCTCTGCACTAAGGTCATGGGAAAGACCCCTGCTCCAGCTGCTTTAAGAATGCATACAGATGGTTTCTCCTGTGTCTAGGGCTTGATCAGAGAACAGCCCCCAGCATGCAGCCAAGCCTTCAGCTGGCATCTACTCCCTACAGTATGAATGCCCTCCACGTAGCCTGCTTCCTCAGCCTGGCCTTTAAGGTTAGCCATCCTCCAGGGGAGGATCTTCCCCAGCCTCCTGTGTCCTCCACCCCACCTGGATGCCTCCAGACCCCAAGTTCCCTAACATCCTGGCTCAACTCCTGAAGGGAGAATGTAAGAGCTACCCTACCACTTCTGAGCCCTGTATATTGCCCAGTGCCCCAGTCAGCCAGACTATAACCATTTATTGAGCACCTACTACACACAAAGCTCTGGGCTAACCACTATGATAGAAAGGACACAGCCCACTTCCAAACCAGCCACAGTCTAGCAGAAACTCACTACGCATGATGGATGCCATACAACTCTGTGGTTATAAACTCAAGCTTTGAAGATCTGTTAGAAAACCAACTCAGCCACCTGCCAGGTGAGTCACTCTGGACATACTGCTTCTCTCCCACTAGTCTCAGTGTCTCTATCTGCAAAAGGAGATGTTGACAGGATCTACCTCAGGGTAGTGACAAACTCCTGGGAACCATGAGCATCATGCAGAGACTGGCATGGAGTGGCTGCCAAACACATGTGAGCCGCCTCAGTTCCCTTGACCCCGGTCAAGGGCAGAGCTCAAGGTGTGCTGTGGGTAGGGACCTCCCTCCAGGTTTCTACCACCTCATTAATCAGGGCGGGCTGTCCGCCCGGCTGTGATGCCACCTGACGCTCCTGGCAGTCTGCCCATTCACCACCATTTTGTGTGCAAGGACATCTGGGGACAAGGACAGGGGTGGGGGCATGGAGCTAGGGGAAGCATGCTAACCTCTGACTGCAGGACAGGCATACTGGGACTCAACCCACCAGAAGACACCTGGTACAGCAGGACCCACTGCCACTGAGAGCACACAGGGTCACTACTCGGCCCTCCCCGCACACAGAAGGCTCACAAAATACATCTGACATTTGCTCTGTCCTGAGATGAGGTAGGTAGCCTGAGCTTACTTGCTATCTGAGGGACCTGAATCTGGCCTTCTTAACAATAAGGAGCCACTGAAGATTTCGGGGCAGTGCAGGAACTTTGGCCCACCTTTCCATTCAATGCCTCCCACACTCAAATGAGTTCAAGTGTGTTGGAGTTGCCCTTACCTTTCTACCTATGAACTAGGACTCTGTCCCAGCCAGGCCCTTGCTCCAGCTGCTCCCCGTGCCTCTATGCTGTTCCTGCTGGTTAGCTTACACTTAGCCCTCTTTCCAAGAGAGCTTACGGGTCTCTCAAGATCTTCCTGGTTCATCTAAGTTCTTTCTATGCGAGAGTGTAAGTGTTCCCCTCTGGACTACTCCTGAGACTGGAGTACTCCCAAGGCAGTGGCTAAATCTGGCCCCCCAGCCTCACCTGACACAGGCAGGATGGGTGCTGGGCATACCAGTGGGCACTATGTTATCCCAGTTCTGGCTCTGAGATGGTGCAGAAGGACAGGATAGGACTAGAAAAGGCAGTAAAGAGGGACTGGGTGCAGGGGGCTTGAAGGAGACAGCAGGAATCCACAGAATCAGTTCACCTACTCCCTCTGGGTGAGAAGAGGGGATGATAGGGCGGTGTCCTCTGGCCCGGGGCAGCTTCCAGGGTCTCACCTTTGGCAGGCTGGAGTGGAGCACCAGCAGTCCCCTCAGAGAATCCCATTAGGCCTCAAGCTTCCCGGAGGGTTCTAGTAGGCCCTAGGGCCCCAAACTAGCAGCACTTCAGGCCCTAATCCCAGTGCCGATGGGAAGCAGGCAGAAGCATCCAGAACCCAGGCAGTGGGACCTCAGTTCAGGGGAGGACGCATCCAGTAGAAGGCCCTGTTCAGTCAGGGTGGACAGGGGCTTATCCTGTTAGAGGGTTAGAGATACGTTTCAAAGAGAATGAGGGAGGAGAATGGGCCTTTGTTACCCCCAGGAACAACCTCTGGATGTGAGCAAGATAAGGCACATTCAGGCCTGAGCCTGCAGGTCATGTGCACTGCGGAGGGCGTTTGGCACGGGGTACAACCATATTATGCAGCCTTGAATGCCAAGGCAAAAATGACCCGGCGGCAGGTGGGAACGCTAAGCACAGCGGATGAGGGGCCAAGAATCCTGGAGGCCACGCGGAGACCACGCGGTCCCAGTGGACGGTGGAACGTGGAGATGCCAGGCAGTGCAGGTCAGCGCCCAGACAGGGCGATAAATGGACCTGCCACGCCGGCCTCTCCCGCCCCCACCGCGCCCGGAGGATGAGCTGGTCTGGCTGCGGCCTCGTGCAGTTTTCCAGGTAATTAAGGCCGGGCAGGCGGGCGCGCAGCTGCTTCCGTGGCGGGCCGCGCCTCCGGTCCAGGCCGGTGCAATTAAACTCGCGCGTTCGCAGCCATTAAGCATTAATGTAGCTCATTAGCATAAGAAGACGCTTTGATGGCAGCAGCCCTGCAGCGTAGCATGAGGAGGGCCATGAGGAGGGCCGAGGGTGGAGGGCAGCCCGGACTGGCAGGCCTTGAGCCCGGGCCTCCAGAGGCCAGGCTAAGGAGCAGGTAAAGGCCTCCAGTCAGGGAATAAGGTTCCCGGGGCCGGCAGGAAGGCCCACCCAGAGGCTAGGGGTGCTACATACGGGGTCCCCAGCCCAGATTGAAGTCTGCAGGTGGTTCATACAACACTGATAATAACTAAAAGCAAGGGTAGCCTAAGCATAGGCCAGTTCTAAGCACCTAGCATAAATTCTCTCATTTAATTCCCCCAAAATGAAAGCTAGTGAGTGGGTGCTTCACTCTTCCATCCCATGTCATAGAGGAAGTCTCCGAGCTGATGGAAAGCCATATAAGCCTGCGCTCATAACTGGGAAGCCAACACTACCAGGTGTGATGTGGCCCAGAGGGCCCACCAGGGGGCTGGCCAACTCACCCAGCAGATGGTGACCAGTCCTACCAACCATGGCCTAAGGGAAGCAGACTATAGGAATCCATACCAAAAACTGGAAACTGAAGATGAAGTCACCCTAGGATTACTCACTGGCCATCAACAGATTTTTCCTCCAAACAATGGGGGCAGGAAGGGGGAGACTTCAAAGTGGGTTTGTAGGCAGGATGTGGCAAGAGGAACATTCCACACCTAGTAATTCACAGGTGTTCAAAAATCACTAATTCAGCAAGTGAACAAGTGAATGCAGGGATAAATGTCTCTCTAGACAACAGAGGAGGAAATAAGGACCAATCTGATTCCTCTTTCTGCCTTTCTTTGGCCCAGGGGGTGGCTCTAGGAGAGCAAAAGGGCTAAGAGGAAATGGCAGGTGGGGCCTGAGGCAGTGGTGCTGTGCCATGGCTCCAGGCGTCCCCTGGGGCAGTGCCTCGAGCAGTCCAAAAGCAAGTTTGTTGCCGACAGGTATCTTGAAGGCCAGGGCTACAGAGAGCTACAAAGAGCGCTGGAAAAGAAGATAAGGCTGCCTGAGTGCCGATGGGGCTAGAAGGAAACTGTTAGCCCCTAAGGAGCTCGGAGGAGGTAGATAGTTGCCTGTGGCCACACCGCAGAAATTAGGATGCCTGATTCTTTCAGTTAGGGCTGGCTGAGCCTTTATCTGTGCCAAAGCCAAAGCCTCCCTTCTCCATCTGAGAAGCTCTGTACCCTTTACCACCTCATCCTGGCTTGTGATCCAATGTGTACTCTCATACATGAATACACACAATAATTCAGGGAACTAAACTTTTCAGTTAATGCCTTTTCTCCCTTGGTTACATCTCTTCAAGACAGGAATTCTAAAACGGTATGGTGGTGCAATTTGTGACCCCAGAACTTGAGATGGGGAGGCAGGAGGATCACCATGAGTTTGAGGCCAGCCTGGTCTACATAGCAAGTTCAAGGCAAGGCTGAACTACATACTGAGACCTAGTCTCAAAAATTTAAAAAAAAAAGATAGGGATTCTACCCATCTAGACAATGGCTAATTTCAGCATCTGGCACACAGTAGGCCTGCAAACATAAGATGTCCACCGGATAGAACCATTATTGTCAGTCACAGTGCCAAAAAAATTCGGCCTGGCATGGACTTTCCTGCCTACTTAAACTTCCTGCTCTCTTACAGCTGGCCCAGGGGCCTTGATGGCTTCACAGCTAAGCTGCCCTGGGGGGAACAGCTAACTGTCCCTTCTCACCAAAGGGTCAGCCTACTCTTCAGCTGCCCAACAGTCTCCAATGGGGTAGGGGCTGGACAGCCTCCTTAGGGAAGTAGTGATAACAGCTCGGTGATAGTGAACGTTTTAGAGACTGAGTACCCAAGCTGCTACCCAGACCTCATTTATTTATCACAAAGTGCCAACACTGCAGTTAAATCTGAATGCTCAGCTGCTGGGGTAATGCTGGGGTGACTTGGCTCACAAGCCAACAGATAGGGCTTTACATGCCCACTGCAGCACAAATGCCACAGGTTTGCCCCCACAGCACTAGTTACTAAGGGAGAGGGTAAGGGCTGCTATGAGACGACCCGAAAACTCCCCAGCCACAAGGAGCTTCCCAAATGCAAAGCCAACCCTGCCCCTGGGATTTGGGGCCCAAGAGCAGAGATTTTCTCATCATTCCTGGCTCATTTTGAGTTTTGCTTAGGACTCATTTTGGTGACAAATCTCAGCCTTCCTGTGCTTTGGCCATTCTGGTCCTACTCAAGTCTGGCCTGAAGCTCATATGTGAGGAGCCAGAGACAGAGAGGCATGGGTGGTCCCTGAGTAGATCACTCGAGTGGAAGCCATGCTCTCTGCATGAGGGACCTGGCTTGGCCACTAACAGGCTGTGCTACATCTTGACTTCAATTTATCTGTGATACACGAGCCCATGCCACCTTCATTCTCAAGTTCCCTCTGGCCTCTAACCCATAGGGCAGAAAGACCCAGTTCTGTTGGACAAAAGGGACTGTCAGTGTCCCTTCAGTCCCTAAAGCTGTCCTTCTTGGGCCTTACGTAAGACGCACTGGGTCAAAGGGCCAAGGCTGGCTAATACCTCATTCTTCTCAGTACCCGTGGCCTGGGGGAAAAGCAGATGCCCACAAAGGGAAACTCAGCCAGTGGCCACTGCCTGCCACTGATAAAAAGCAAGTCAGAGGCTTGAGGTGGGGCTCAGTGGTAAAGCACTTGCCAAGCATGCAGGAGGCCCTGGTTGCCTCCTCCTCCATGTAAAAGGAACCAATCCTCACCCCAGCAGGCACACAAATA
Organism: Cavia porcellus; assembly: GCF_034190915.1. Taxonomy (NCBI): domain Eukaryota; kingdom Metazoa; phylum Chordata; class Mammalia; order Rodentia; family Caviidae; genus Cavia; species Cavia porcellus. Next base: position 20,506,921 of record NW_026947515.1, read on the forward strand.
CCCAGACAGTGATATTCATCCACACATACCACAAACCAGATACACATACACACAGGTTCCAGTCACAAATACAGACAAAACAACCACCTAACAGCACCCACTTATACACACACAGTCACATATTGCTTCCACACACACACAGACACATGCTCAACATGTCAGCACAGAAAAGACACAGGCCAGGGATTTAGCTCAGTAGCATAAGCGCCTGCCTGGCAAGTGCAAGGTTGTGAGTTCAATCCCCAGTACCAAAAAAACAAAAACAAAAACTTAAAGACACATCCCTGAATACAACAATCATACAACATCATCAACCCCTCCACATACATCCCACCAAAAACAGACACAGACATACCATACACAGTCCCCCACACAAACCAACACACACTGACACACAGCCACCTTGTCACTTGTTCCACACACAGGCAGTGCCCAGCCCATAAGAGCAAATCCCAGTAAGTAAACCATGTTCAGGGCTTCAGTCTGGGCTCTAACCTAGCTGTCTCCTTCAGACAGATAAAGTGAAAAGGGTCTTAAATATTGGATAAATGAATAAAACTGATAATATAGGAGCTGGGGATTTAGCTCAGCAGCATAAGCGTCTGCCTTGCAAGTAGGCAGTCGTGAGTTCAACCCCCGGTACTGATAAAAAAAAGGAAAAAGACAAAAAAAAAAAAAAAAACCAAAACAAACAAACAAAAAAAAAAACCTGATAATATAACTCCCAGGGACAGTAAATATACCTCCTTCATCTTTTCATTTCTGAGAGCACACAGTGATGATGGCATGTGGTGACCAGACATGGCACAGTGTGTCTTGTGCCACACCTGGGACTTCTGTTCCAGAAACGAGCATTCTGTGATTTTTCCTTCTGAATCCAGCTGTTGCTCAAAACACACAGCCCTACATTCTCTTCCTCTTTTCCACCTCCTCCCACCGCACTCCCTTTGCTTTGGATGCCTTTTAAATGCCAATCCATCTCTGGCAACTGATTTGCAAGGCCTGTTTCACATAGGGTTTGAATGTGTTAGAACTGAACTGTTTCAGAAAGGGGAAGGAAAGGAAGGCCCGGCAGAATGGATGTTGGAGGCAATCGCAGCTTGTACGAGGAGGCCTAGAGAGCAGTGGGGCAGACAGACTGCACCTGATGCCAGCCTTCATGCCTCTAGCTAGAAACTGAGGAGCTAGGACAGCAGATGGTGAGTCACAGGACCAACGAGCGGCTTGTGGGTCTGAGAGAGGATGGGCCCATCAGGTCCTGATAAGGCTGACGTCTGAAATCTCCCAAACTCTTGCTTATCAGAGCCAGATGAATGCCCTTTGCCTGAGCCCAGATTTCAGCTGGGCGCCATGAGCCTTCCAGGTCTCTGTGCAAACCTGGTGGTCTCTCGGGCCTCCAGCGAGCAGGACTTTCACCCTAAGACACTTACTGGAGGTTAGTAGCAATAAGGAAGCATTCCTTGGGGTCTGCAGGTAAAGAAAATTAGCAAAGTTAGAAAGTGACAGCCCAGTCCAATGAATCACCTTTGAAGTCTGACTATAGTTTCCCCAAGGACTGGTTTCCAACTCTCTCAAGCCTTCCAAAAGCTGACAGGAACAAAGAAGCAGGCTATACAGCACTGAGAAAAGCAGGACGTGAAACAGTATATACAGGAGCAACGTGTACCGAAACAAACAAAACACTAACCCAAGCGATGAGACACTGTGGCTGCCTTTGGAGAGGTTTTTTTTTTTTTTTTAAACTTGTCACATTTTCCAAAGGTTCCATAATTAGCTTTTCCTCCTTTATAGTGAGGGGAAAAATGTATAAAAACATCAAGTGCCTTACCAAACAAAATATACAGCATGACTCCAGATTTTGTATTTTTTTGATTTTGTATTTATTATATTTATCATAAATTGTTTATCATATCCACAGAAATTATGCTGATAGTTGTTAAGTCCTGGTGGTGGGATTATAGAGAATGTTTAACTTGTGTTCTTCTATTATATTTTAAGAGATAGGGTCTTGGTAGATTGCGCAAACTGATCCAGAACTCCTGGGCTCAAGTGATTTTTCCACCTAGAGCCTTAAGTAGCTGAAACTACAGGCACCCATCACAGTGAGGTACTAGGCCTCACTCTTTGATTTATCAATATATCAAAAATTTGGTGACCTTACTAAAAACAAAATGCTTAGAACTGAAAGGCCTTGGGGGCTGGGGATTTAGTTCAGCGGCATAAGTGCCTGCCCTGCAAGTAGGCAGTCGTGAGTTCCATCCCCGGTACCAGTAAAAAGGAAAAAGACAAAAAAAAAAAAAAAAAAAAAGAACTGAAAGGCCTTTCTGATATCAAGCCTGAGTTCATCCTGCTGCAAACAAAATCCATTGCAATCCTCCTGGTGCTTGTATTCTGGATAAGGGCAAGAAAGGCTACAGGACAGCTTAACAGACACAGCCTTCCTGCCAAAACCCAAACGCCATTAAATTTAGCTGCCTGCCCAGTACAGACAGGTAGGAGGGACAGGGGTCAGCTGAGTCCATGCTTCACAAGAGACTAGGAGAAAAGGTGGCCCTGGAGTAAACAGCTGGGGGACTCAAGGAACGAAAGACTGAGGGAGAGGTCAACGTTGGCAGGAGGGTTTGGCTGGCTTGGCAGCAAAGTTCCGGAAGAGGCTACCCCCAGGGCAGGCGGGGTGCCCAGGCTCAGGAGGTAGGAATGTGCCTTCTGGCCAGGCAGCCCTGTGGCTGCCAACTAGGGGAGACTGTGCGCATAGGCTGGAGGAAGCCGGCTGGGACTGCGGGGTCCAAGCCTGGAAAAGGGTGGACTTCTCACCCCAGGGTAGGAGGAAAGGGCAGTGCTGGAGGTCCAGAGCTTTAACTTTCAGGAGCAGGAACCTGGAGCTGAGGTGGGGAGTCTTTCCTTCCCATTCCTGGCTTTCAAAAGCCACTTCCCGAGGCCACCCCACACAGGATCTCACTACAGTCCCCAAACACCCAGGAAGGATGAGGGCACGCTACAGAGGCACGTGCCCAACCCAGCGGCCCAGAAAACAATCGCAGCACGGTTGGGGCCCGAAGGTCACGGCTCACCCTGCGCCCCGGTGGGGAGGGGGAGAACGGACTCCGCCAGGGGGCGGGGCCTCGACAGCCCCACCCCGGCCGGCCGCGCAGAGCATGCCGGGCCGGCGCTGCCATGGCGACGCGAGGGGCCCGCCCCTAGCCCGGCCGCGGTGCCCGGAGACTCTGGCCCCCTCCTGGCACCGCACTGCGGGCTCTCGGGCGAGGAAACCCAGGGTGGCCAAGATGGTGGGAGCCGCGGGAGGGGAGCGCTGGGGTGGGGTGGGGCGGGCAGGAAATGTGAGCGCTTGTCCTCCCGCCGCCTCCTCTGGAAGTCTGGGCGAGGAGAGGAAATGGCCTCGGAGGCGATCGCGGAGCGCCGCGTGTCTAACCGACAGCTCCCTCCTCGGCCTTCCCCGACGCGCGGCCTCCCCAGCACCCAGGGAGGTGGCCGGTGTGGGGTTGCCCCGCTGCGATGTAGAATGTGATACATAAGTCCAAAAGAAGATTGCCCCCCCCCCCAGCGAGGCCATCTTCCTGGTTATCTCCGTTCTCGCAACCTAGTGCGCATCCTCCAGCTTAGGCGGGCAGCTTGGGTGCCCAGGCCTGGGGTCCGAGAGGCTACCCAGCATGGCTGCCTGTCCCATCGAAGCCCCAGAGTACCCTCAGGGCTGAGTGTAAGTCCCTGCCCGCCCAGGAAAGGCAGGGAGGTTAAACACGCCAGGGAGACCCTGGTTCCCTCTCATGTATTTCCAGAAGGACAAGGAAGCCATCCCGACTGGGCCCTGACTGTCCTACATGTGAGTGACTGCTCAGATCAAGTGGGCAAACAAGCCTGGCTCTGCTGAAGGTTTGAAGTGGTAGAGCTGAGACTTTGCCCCTGACCGCTGTGGCTCCGGATGCCTGTCACACATAGTGGCACTCCCTGTTTCCTGGCTGCCCGGCCTGGGCTGGTCCAGCCACCTATCTGGCCCAGAGCAATGGCCTGGCCTCCATCCTCTCCCCACCCCCTCCCGCCTAACACAGGTCTGGCTTCCCTTCTGAGCCGCCAATCTGAAGCCACACAAAGCCCTGTTTGTTTGCTTCCTCTGCTTTTCCCTCTGGATCCGATGTCTTTCTCAGATACCTGCCGGCTGCTTCCTCTCCAAGCAGGCCGCCCAACCAGCTGATAGGAAGGAGGGGCGACCATTGCAGCAAGCCCTGCCTCTTGGCCACTAACATCTCTTGTCTCCACCTCCCCAGTGTAAGGGGCACCTAGCCCAGGTGGCCTGATCTACCACAAGGGCTAAAGCACTCTTTCACTGTGTCTGAGAATGTTAGGTGCCAGCTGGGTGGAGCAGCAGAGATGCCTGGGGCAGGAGGGGGAGAGAAGCCCAGCCACCCTCCCTGATCCTTTTATGAGCAAGATTTGTTTTGTTTGCCAATCAGGAAGACTGCCCTTGCCTTCCCAGCAACCCACAGGCTGCCAGGAGTAAAGTGATTTGGAACACCAGGGTCTCCAGGCTGCAGGGCTCTCTACCCCTTACTCTTTCTGTGGACTTTGGGATAAGCCTTAATAGGTTGGGGGAGGAGGGGAATGGTAGCTGGGCACCAATCTGTGCAGACACCTGGACAGGTCCCCCTGTGTGGCAGATACTCATTGAAGTGTCTCAGGAAGCCCTGCACAGTCCATCTGAGATGAAACAGAGCTTTCACAGGCGAAGAAAAATAAACACCCGCATTCCACACCACCTTCTCTACCTGCAGAGTGAAGCTGCCCTCCTCTCCCTGTTCAAATAAAGAAACCCAACATTGATATGGTACAGAGATACAGCAACCTGGCCTGGATCCATCTGCTGAGAGCTCTTTTACTGAACTCGGTCACACTGGGTGGCCCAGGGCAGGTCCTCACCCCCTTCTTACCCACCCCCTTCAGTGTTGAGTTTAACCCCTACCCCACTCCAGGATAAAGGCATGATTATGCCCACTTGACAAAGAAACAGGAGGCTCCAGGCAGGAAAGCCTCAGAAACCAATGCTGTCTCTGTCAGAACTCAAGCTTATGACTAACTCCAAGCCTTAAAAAACTTCCCATTAGGTCACAGCCCTAGTTCCTAAATGGATGACCAATTATGAGGAGAGGGAACAGCAGGCATGGTCAGTTTGGAGCCCCACAGATGTAATCTTCAAATGGGCTCTGCCACTTGGTTGCTGTTTGACCCTAGGCAGGTCACTTAACCTCTCTGAGCTTTTATTTCCTTAATAATCTAAACAGAGCAATTAATAAGGTTTAGGGAAGTCAGGTGTAGTGGCATACACCTATAATCCCAGCGCTTGGGATACTGAGGCAAGAGGATCTCTGTGAGTGTGAGGCCAACCTGGACTACATAAGCAAGTTCAAGGCCAGCCTGTCCTACATAGTGAGACACTGTTTAAAAAAAATAAAGGCCACCCAATTCCTGGCACAACAGCAGGCACTCATTAAATGATGGTTTTTCTCCATGATCCCTTTCACTATACAGAGACAGACACTGAATTAATAGAGGAACCGAGCTGCTCCTGCCTTTGCTTTCACCAGCAGGCAGTGCTAGCAGGCACTAGCAGACCCCAGTTCTGGCCCTCTGCAAAGCTCAGGCAAGGCCATGGGCTGCCAAGCTAAGCTCTCAGGGCTCCTGTCCTGTCCAGGAGACCAAGACCTCTCAGTTTAATTTGCCAGGGCGGCACTCTAAGGGATACTGTCACCCCAAGGAAACAAAGCCAGCTCCATCCATATCCTGCTAGACTCAAGAAAGAGAGTCCCTCAAGTCTGATTTGGCAAAAAGTTCTGTTTTTAGTGCTATTTTGGGTCACAGTGGGGATTTTCTGTGCTTGTCTCAAAGGTATTATAAACTGGATTCCTTCCTACCTCCCCCACCCCTATCTGTGTCTGAAAATACTGTTCTTTCTCTCTCTCTTTTCTGCTTCTCTTTCCCTCCAGAGGGATGCAAGTGGAATAAAGGGCAGAGGCTGGGCCTCAGGCCAGGACGCTACCCAGGCAGAGGTCTCCACTCACGCCCCTTAACTCTGCTCAGGCCCCGCAGAGCATGGCATGCTGGGAGGTGTAGTTCTCCCAAACCACACAGGAGAGAGCATCTGTCTCTCCCTCTTCCCATCTCTTGAAGCTACTCCCTGGGTGTCCTGAGGCTGGGTCTGTTCATGCGGGTCTCCCACACATCACCAGGTGCCTAGCAGCTTGCCCTGCCCACGACATACCTTCCTCTGTCTGCGTCTGACAGAGAGCCTGGGTTGTGCCTTGGGACAGAAAAACCTCCTCAGTCTGCCTCCTCAGCCTGCTATCCGTTGAAGGAGTGTGAAGCCTGCATCCTTCTTAGCTCCCAACACAATTACGCTAATCCACCATCATGATTACTATGCAATCACTCTGTAATGCCTGATTGCCTAAAAGACTGGGCACTTCCAAAGAGCAGGGGCTGTCTACTTGGTCACTTCCGTTCCCCTCAGCACCATGAGCTTCCAGGGCAAGATGACTTGTGATGCAGACCTGTCCTGTGCGTCACAGATTTAGAAATACCCTTGCCTCTGACCACAGATGCCAATAGCATTTCTCCAACTGAGACAACCAAAATGCTTCCAGACATGGTTCTCCTGAGTGCTCCCCACAATGAGAAAATGCATGACTCTGTGCCCTTCTTACAGACAGGTGATTTTTATTTTATCTCTTAACCATAATCTAGTATAAATTTTATTTTTTCTATCAGACTAGAATCTCTCAGAAGACAGGCCCATGGGACCTCGGCTGTGTATTAAGTGATTGCTCAAAACTCTATGCTAGGGGGCTGGGGATTTAGCTCAGCGGCATAAGCCCCTGCCTTGCAAGCAGGCGGTCGTGAGTTCGATCCCTGGTACCAATAAAAAGGAAAAAGACAAAACAAAACAAAACAAAACAAAACAAAACAAAAAACTCTATGCTAAAGAAATAATCATCAGCGTATCAAAGAACACGGGACCAAAAACCCAACAAACAAACAGAAAACCTAAGGCGGAGGACCTAAGGCCAGTTTGGCTTGCCTACTTGCCCTATGGCAGCAAGCCTGGGGTACTGGGTGGACTGGTATGGTGGCGAGGCTCCTCTTGGCCTGTGACTCAACAGGCACCATAATGACTCTTTGTCCTAGCGGGCTGATGAGAGGTTCCCAACTTCACATCTCTAAGGAGCTACTGTTCCTAAGAAGAAATCGTCCAGGTAGTTTGCAACCTTACATTTTCTTTTAAATTTTTTATTGGTACATTTTAGATATATGTATTGACCCTGATTGATATTCTGTGAAATTTTGTTGTAGTTTTTTTTCCCTTTTTTTCTTTATCTTTGAATAAAATGGATTTTAAAAAAAGATGATAGCATTCATCGTAGGGAATTTGTACCTGCACATGATATATCTTGCTTCTTTTTTTATCCCCCTCTCCTGCCTTTAACCCTATTCCCCCCTTAATTTACAAAAACTTTGTTTCCTTTTTTCCCATTTTTTCTTGTCCCCCTTCCTTTTCTTTCCCCCTCCTATTCCCCTTCTCATTTGAACATTTTTTTTCATTTCCCAATATCTACCATACATTTGGGTCCTTATTTACACTTTTGATTTCTTCATGCCAGCAGATTTAACTATGTGTGTCTGATTTATTTCACTTAAAGGGTATGGTTTCTTTTTGTTTTGTTTTGTTTTTGTCTTTTTCCTTTTTATCGGTACCAGGGATCAAACTCATGACCGCCTGCTTGCAAGGCAGGTGCTTATGCCGCTGAGCTAAATCCCCAGCCAAAAGGGTATGGTTTCAAAGTGCATCCATTTAGCTAGAAATGTCCAAAGCTTATCCTCCTTTATGGCAGAGCAGTACTCCATTTAAAAAAAAACAAAAACAAACAACAAAAAAAAAAAACCTACATCTTTCACCTTATATTTTGAGATTTTTTTGGGGTCTTTTTCATTTTTATCGGTACCGGTGATCGAACTCACAATTGCCTGCTTGCAAGGCAGGCGCTTATGCCGCTGAGCTAAATCCCCAGCCCCTATTTTGAGAATTTTTATTATTAGTACAGTAAATAGGTTGACTATTGCAGGTCTATGGAGTAGTAAGCACTATGCAGAGGGCTTTGGAGAGACCATCTTAATCCTCTAAAAACAAAACTACATAATAGATACTTAATTTTGCCATTTGATAAATTAAAAAAATTGGGCTGAGAGTTTGAAGGACATAAGGACCAAAGATGGTTTGCTGGCTCCTGACAACTAGTGATGCTTCAGTTAAAAAACACTTTTGGCTTTAACACTAGATGCTAAAATTCCTTCTGCAAATCTGAACCCGTCTGGTGCTGGGCAGAATGAGATAGTCTCAAGTGAATGTGGCCTCATGGGTCTTGCCCTCATCAGGCCCTGAAGCTGAACAGAGATAGCTCTGGGTCACCTAGAGGAGAGCGCTGAGGCTGGAGGCCTGAAAGTGCTGAGTCCAGAGTCAGGCTGCTGGTGGCAGGGCAGGGTAGTAGAGGCATTGGCACCCTTTCTAGGTGCCATTCCTTGCAGGGAAACCTATGCCCAGATCAACCTCTCCCACTGCCAAGCTGTCCTGTGAGACTCTCTCAGGCAAAAGTGACCATGGGGAGGAGAAAGAACCATTCTCTAGCACCTTCTAAGTATACTAAGTCCCCGACTTACAAAGGAGTTCCATTCCAGGAGAATGTTCTTAAATTGGATTCCTTGGTAAGTCTGACAAGGTGAGTCTTACACACCTTTGACACAAAGATACAATGTGCATTGCTTTGTGCTTCCTATCAGTCCCCTCCACAACCATTTTTTTCTTCCTGGTTCCAGGCACGTGGTCTCTGAACGAGCACTGTAACTACTGCACCGTATAGCAAAAAGCAACACAATTGTGACAGTGGCCAGCAGACATCTGAGCTACTTCCACAATTTATTTGCATCTGAGAATGTTCACAATGTGAGGTCCATTCTTATCTGTGAAAGTTCATAACTTGAATATTCATAAGTCAGGGACTTACTATATTAGGCACTGGTACCCAGTGGCAGCCTAACATAGCCTGGCGGTTATATAGGTGTTCTCAACACCCTGCTGTCTGCCAGGTGCTCAGCACAGGGTCTATGAATGAAAAAGGAATGAATGAATTTATGGTTGTACAATCACTGAAGCCACAAGTTGCTAGACACTTTCTCGGGTCCAGTCCCACTGTTGGGGCAAACACCTTTTGAAAACAGAAACTCTGGTCAGAAAACCAGTTATTCTCACCTGCCTTGTTAGTGAAAGATCCCAGTCTGCTCACCTGTCTGGCTAGAAAAGAAACAAGCACCAAAGTACTTATTCCAGCCAGCGTTACTGCAGGTAAAGAATTATCACAATCTTTTCCATGCAAAAAGTCCTTTAATAAAAAGAATAGCAGCCCAGGGCTAGGGAAATGGCTCAATAATAGACAGTCTGCCTAGCACATGCAGAATCCCTGGACTCCAGTCCCAGCACAAAGACAGGGACAGTGACAGAGACAGGACAGGTAGAGGCAGATGTTAAAACTCAACAATAATATCCCGGGGCTGGGGATTTAGCTCAGCGGCATAAGCGCCTGCCTTGCAAGCAGGCAGTCGTGAGTTCGATCCCCGGTACCGATAAAAAGGAAAAAGACAAAAAAGAAAAAAAAGAAACAATAATATCCCAACAGAGGACTATATATCCACAACTAGGAAGGACCTCTATCACGAACATTTCAGAGAGGGAAATGGATCCCCAGAGACAGCAGCTGGTATCAGCTCATCCAAAGTCCAAGTTTCTGTCCTTATTTTACAGGGCCTTCTAACACTGTCATCTCTTCATCATTTGCAAAAATTCACGTTCCCATTTTTGACAAGAGACTGATACTCAAGAGAGGAAGAGTGGCTTGCCTGAAGAAGTGGCTGAAACACAAACCTTTTCCTGATTCTGAATCCTGTCCTGCCTGCCCTACCTATGGGCACAGGCTCCAGAGGAGGAATTCAAGAGAAAGCTGAGCTCTGCAGCTCATCCCTTGAACCCCCGGCTAGGCAGCCTGTGGTACTAAGCAAGCCCACTGCTCCTGTTCCATGAGCCTCATCCAAGCTCCCCATCCCTACCCAGCTCGATGGTCAGAAAGCTGTCCACCCTGCCCAGACCCAGATGGCCCTGAGCTAGAGGGGCTGGGGAGCTGCCCCACCACTGTCTCTAAACACAGCTCCTAATAAGTGGCTCAACAGCCCAACCCCAGGCGTGGTGCATCATTTTGCCTCCTCAGAGGACCCTCCTTTGCCCTCACAGCATCCCATGTGCGTTACCAGACCGTTGTAATCAGAAATGACACCCTAGGGGCCCTGAGGTGACCAGCTTGCTCAGATTTGGGGCCTAGTGAACACAGGAATGGCGCTGAACAAGTGAATGAGCGCGTGAGAACTCTGGTGCACCTGGCTGCTTTCTCGCCTGCTCTTCAGCATGCTAATTTGCAACAGGAACATCACCTGCTCCTTCCTTGTCCCCCCACATCGGCCCTGCCATCTCCCCATCTCTCCTACTCTCACCAGCCTCATCTCTCCCCTTTCCCTGTGTCTCTCTGTCCCCAATTGTTTCCCTTGTACCCCATCTCCCTCCTTTACCCCGGGCCTCCCACTCCCCCCACACACTATTCAAACAGGTTCAAGAACCAGTAGAGCAAAATCTGCCCTCTGCCAGCCAAGCCTCAGCCTGCATCCCAGGCCTCCTTGCCCCTCCCTGGTGTCACATTCCAATCTCAGATCCCCAGTGACCCACCAGGAACGGGGCACAGCTCAGCCTCCTTCCCCAGAGAAACAGGATGAGCCAGTTTCTCCCAGCCCCCTCCAGGAACCTGGGGGAGCCCCCCCCCCATACCCCCCTCTCACTGGCTCATTTAGTGTGACACCACAGAATCCACACAGCCTACTGTGCCCTGCTGGGATCAAAGGGCCCCAAGAAGACAGGCCAGGTTCTCACCCTCTCCCCTCACCTGGCTCTTGTGCCAGGAAGTCTTGCTGAGTGTGCGGTGTTCAGGCCTCGCCCTTGAAACAGAGCCCAGAGGAAGGAGCTGCATTTCAGGCTGAGATGCTCCAGCCTCGTGGGGAGGACACGCTGACATAAGTGCCGATAATTCCATGATAAACGCCAGGCCGAAGGTATAGACAAAGGGAGATGACTCACTCTGCCTTAGAGGTCAGAGGAGAGGACGTCTGTTTGGGTCTTGGGAGAGAGGCAGGAAGACAAGGGCATCCAGGTGGAAGGCACATGCCAGGCAAGTGAACAGGGGCAGGCATGCACAGGACTGCCCTGGAAAGAGGGCGGGGCAGACGGGGCAGAGCAGTAGAGGACGCCAGGATGGGCCCTGGGCAGTGCAGAAAGACCACCCAGTAGGCCTCTACTAAGAGGGCAGCAGGCGCCCCCGGAATTTATCTGCTGTGGCTCAGAAAGATTACTCCAGTGGATCTGGGGTGCGGGGTGGCTTGTTCAGAGGCCCTGGCTGTAACCCAGCTTCTCCTGTCACCATTCTCTCCGAGCCAAGTCTTCCCTCTTGGCCACAGCACACAGGCTACATCCCTTTCAGTCTCCAAAGACTCTCTCATTGTGTTCCTGCTGCCAGAAATGTCCCTCTCGTTCTTACCTACCTGTGCCTGGGGCACCTACTCTTCCATGAAGCCCCTACCTGGACAAATCATTCCACCGAACCCCTGCTCTGGCTAAGGCCTTGGTCATCAATCCCTGGGCCATGATAATTTGCCAGAGGGGGAGTGTCAGGGTCTTGCTGTATAATCCAGACTGACCTTGAGCTTACTCTGTAGCCCACGATGGCTTTGAAATCCTGAATGGTGGGATCAGGCAAGCACTATGGCGTATGACCTTTTAAGTAACAGATGTGGGGAAGTGTCATTCTTGGACCCTGATATTAAGCACAGAAGACTTTGAGAACAGTAGGTCCTTGGATAGTCCCTGTCTCCTGAGGCTCAGCATCCAGGTGCCTGTCCCACAAAGACCTTGATCTGAAATACATCTTGCCCCTATGTGCATGTCCTTTTCCCTGGGCAAGCACAAAAACAGACATCCCCAGCCTTGCACAGGCAGCCAATACAAGCAAAGAGGTACAAATGTGGGTCACCATAGACACAGGGTAGTAATAAAACAGTAACAACCGGCATAGACTGGACAGAGGCTGTTCTAAATTTCGTGAGGATTAACTAATTCAATCGTCACTACCATAGTGATTCCTCCCATTGTGGAGACGGGAGCACTGAAACCCAGTGAGGTGAATGGCCCCTCCACTATGTACTAGATCCAGGAGTCAACCCACAGCCCAGCCATGAATGCTTCACCCACAACCCCAGCATTTCAGGAAGAAGCAAGAGAGGAGCCCTGGAGTGTTCTCCTTTGGAGAAAAAGGAAACTGTATCTCCACATATGATACATAGTATAAATTAAGTAACAACTCTGAAAGGATACTCTGAAAGTCCTAACTGGGATCATCTGTGCTAAGTGGTCTTGTACTTTTTACTCCTTATCCTTTTGGAGTATTTGCCTTTTTTCACAATGAGAGCATACTCACTACTTGAGCAGCAACAACAAAAAAGAGCAACTGTTTAGGGTCTCAATTACTATTTGTTGAATGAATAAATGGCAGCGCCATTTCCTAGGACTGCCTTTTCAAACTGCCTATGACCTAGTGCAATCAGTAATTCTTTTAGCCAAATATACTAAGCAGAAGGTATGAAAAACCAGCACTCATAGCAGAGAGTTTATTCACTACTAAGCTTTCATTTCTGTTACATGATGTGGATATGGACAGATCTGTGACCTCGTATATTTCATACTACAAGTCACTGGCAGGAGTCTTAAAGCCAACATTCTTTGCTAGGGGGCCTGCAAGAGTTGGAGCAGCCAAGATCTCATGGTCCAGTAGAAATGGAGATGGCTCTGGAACAGGTGAGAATTTTCTGTCCACAAAAGCCAAGGATGCCCACTGCATAGTTGGCTTCTGTAGCCGGCATTAGCCTTGATATACTTTCCTTCTTTCCAAGGTTTTTGGCTTTGAAAGCTTTTCCCCAGACTTTTGGGCTTAGGATACTGAGACCAGGATGGCCATGACTGGCCACTGCTCCTTGTTCCTGGGCCCCAGATACCCTCTGAGCTGTCCCCCAAGGGGATAAAAGGGTGGGAAACTATAAGATTCCTCTCCAGCTCCAGATTCTGAGGGCCATGTCCCAGGGAAGCCTCTAGAAACACAGCTGTGGAGTGAATCGGGAGGAGCCTCAGCTTGGTCTACCAAGAGGCTGTCCCCCAGCCATGGTGGGCCTGACCCCAGAGGGAGTGAGGTCCATATGGAGAATGCGGGGGGGGGGGGGGGGGGGCAGGAAGAGGAGCGGAGCAGCCCTGGGCTCCCATCGCGCTGGCGCCTTTACAGCCGAGCTGCCTAACCCACCCCCGCCTCCCCTCCTGGGGCAGCAGACAACCAAAAAAAGATAAAATAAAAAGAAGTAATTCCCCTGCTCTGACGTCAGCGCGAGGTCTTAACAGCCCCGCAGCAGCATGAAACTGGATTGCAACCAGATGTAATGCCCTTGAATTCTCAACACACCACTGCGTTGGAAAAGAGATACAGGGGAGGGGGCGCGCTTCGGGTGGAAGGGAACCATGCAGGTCCCGCGTGGGTCCTGGCATCCAAGCCAGCGGAAATCACGGTGAAGGCGCTGCGGGAGCCAGCGCGGAGTGCTGGGAAACGCCGGCCGGGTCCGCCATTCAGGCGCGCGGCCTCCCCTCCCCCAGCCCCCCAATAGCGCATTGTTACACTCGGTTTTATCCATTCAGAGCCCAAGCCCCGCCGCTCCCAGGAGGAGGGCCAGCTCCCGCCCGCACTCGGGCTTCTGGCGTGGACTGGAGAAGGACCAAGAGAGCCCCAAGAAGGGAACCCGCTCTCTGGGAACACGGGAGCCCCAGGAAGCGGGGGCCGCCGAGACCTCAGGCCTGGCTCGTGTTTCGCTTCCCCTCCGCTGCTCCTGCGAGGCCTCCCCACCCTGTGCGACCAAGCTCCAAATGTCACCCCCGGGTCTTGCCATCCCTAAGTCCTCCACCTGGGACCCCTGACCCCAAAGGCACGGGGTTCAACCTTGAGGAGGCCGTGGGGGGGGGGCGGGCCTGGCCCGCCGCGACGCGGTCTGGGGGGCGCCGGGCTCGCGTGTCCGATGCTCCCACCCGTGACGTCACCCCGAGGGCCCCGCGCCCGGGCCTGGCAGCCACGGAGGCCCCGGGTCGCTTCCTGCCCAGCGCTGGGCCTGAGCAGAGGCCCGCACGGGGGCTGCGCGCGCCCCATCGCTCCCCACGCGGCCCTGGCTCCCACGCGCGGGTCCTGCACCGAAAAGCCAGCTTATCCCCCGCGCCGCGCCCGGACACACTCACAAAGCTCCTCTCCCGCCCCGGGCGCCATGCGACTGCCCTCCGCGTCCCCACCCCGGGCAAGCCTTCTGCGCCTCCGAGCGCGCAGTCCCGGGACACGCTCGCCCCTCGCTTCTCGCGCCCCCACGCCACTACCACCCGGGCCCCGCGGCCGCACAAACCCTCCCCGAGCCCCTCGGCCGCGGCGCAGGGCGCCCCCACCCTGCAGCTCCCCGACGGCCCCCCGGTGACCCCGCTCACCCTCCCACCGCACACAAAGCAGGGACCCCCGCACCCGCGTCCGCACCAGCCCGCCTCCCGGCGCGCTCGCCCGGAGGCCGCCCCGCGCCCCCCGCGCCCGCGCCCGCTGCTCACCTCGGCGCCGCGCTCACTCGGGGACCCCGCGTCTGCTGCTGCGGCGGAGCGGCCCGCAGGCCCCGGCGGCCATGGGGGCCTGGCCAGCAGGAAGGAGGTGGCCGCGGTGCCCCCTCCTCGCGCCGGCGCTCGGGCCGCGGGCGCCCGGGGCGGCCTGCTCGCTTCGCCCGCCCGTCGCCTTCGCCGCGGAGCTCTCCGGTCGCCTCCCGGAGCCTAGACGCGAGCGGGGGCGGCGCCCGGGCGCGGGGAGCAGGAGGCGCGGGAGCGGGCCCTGGCCGCGCACCCGCCTGGGCCGCCTGTGTCGCGGGTGCCGCGGGGAAGCGCGATCTCCTCCTCACAGGAAGAGCGGGCGGGCGGCGCGGGGGGAGCGGGAGAGCGAGAGCGCGAGGAAGAAAGTTCCCGGGCGGCCTGGCTGCGCCCGCTCGCGGCCTCCGCGCCAGGTGGACGGTGCGCGCCCCGACAGCACCCCCTGGTGGCCCGCGCGCCCCACTGCGCGCCCCCGGCCTGCCTGCTCGCCTGCCGGCGGGGGCGGCGGGATGGGGGGGGGCTCTGCGGTGGGGGCTGGCGCAGCCCTGAAGGACTCTAACGCAGCTGGGGACCCCGGCCAGGCTACAGCTGCGGATATGCACTCGCATCCTGCCCATCAGGTACTCCCAGGTTCCAGCCAGTCTCCAGCCCTCACCCCACAATTGGCTCTCCCTTGTGAAGATTTCTTTACAGTTTGAGAAACATGTTCAGTTTCAAAACTCCATGGATCAAATTTCTTTATTTAATGGACACCTGGAACCTTGTTAGGCACTAGGGGATCGGTGGATACACTGTGGTCCCTACTGCCATGAAACTAGCATCCCGGTGGAGAGAGATAGCCAGTCAACAAATACTTCTATGCATAAAGAAGGTAATTTTAGAGAGGAGTAAGTGCTAAGAAGAAAATCAGCTGGTGAAGAAGTGGACCAGGGCTGCTTAGGTAGGGTGAGAGAAAGAAGCCTGTCTAACAAAGAATTAAATAGCAGGAGGAAGCTAATAAAGCAGCCCTGGGGAAGATCATTCTTTACAGCAAGTGCAAAGACCCCGAGGCAGGAGAAGGCTTGGTGAGTAAGTGAAAAAAGCAGAATTGAGACTGCAGTGGAGGGCCAGGACCTGCAGATCTGCACATGGTTTGGTGGGGATTGCGTTGCAAACTTAGTGCTATGGGAAGGGAAGCTGTTGACAGATTTTTAAGCAGAGGAATGCTGGATGAATGAGTGTGTGAATGAACTTACTAATTTATAGACCCGACTGGCTACTCCACGGCTTCCTCTCACCTCAGCTCAGGGGGGTGCCCACTGCAGCCTGTTTGGGAGGCTGCCCCACACTCTACTCAGCCTCAGGACCAGATCGGCACCCCCACTGAAGCCTGGGCCATTGTCTTTTGCTGGAGGTCAGGGTCAAGGTGTCAGAGTGCCCAGCTGACCTGGGACAAGTGAGTTCCTCTCACAAACCTGTTTCCTCACAGAAAGAGAAGTGAGGCGTTGTGCCAAGTACATGGCCCTTACTGCTTGCCAGGCCCTGCACTTTCTCCACGTCATCTCAGTGTGGAGCAGACCATCTGCTTTGTCAAAAAGGAAACTGAGGTGCAAAATAGTGACATCACCTGTCCAGATTCTCAAATGGCAGTGATTGCTGTACCTGTTGGACTCTATCACCAACTTTCAGGCCCAAGGGGAAAAGCCAGACAGAAACTGGATCACAGTGTGGATGGACTATGTTGATTTTGGTTTTGGGTTTTTGTTTTTGTTTTGGACAGGGTTTCATTATGTAGTTGAACTCACTGTGTACCCTAGGCTGGTCTCCATGGTGGTCCTCCTGTCTCAGCTTTTTTTTTTTTTTTTTTTTTTTTTGTCTTTTTCTTTTTTATCGGTACCGGGGATTGAACTCACGACTGCCTGCTAGCAAGGCAGGCACTTATGCCACTGAGCTAAATCCCCAGCCCCTGTCTCAGCTTCTTGAGTGCTGGATAAATTACAAGTATGTGACACCGTGTCCTGTGGGACTATTGTCAGCACAGATTTTTGGGGGAAACAGGCCTGATTTCTAAATCTGGCTCCTTTGTTCCAAACTGGATGATAATAGGCAAAATAATTAACTTTCTGGGACTCAGTTTCCCCAAAGTAGAATAGGGATAATAGTTTTACTTACCTCGTAGGTAGTTGGGAGGCTTAAATGAGGTAATATAAAGCATTTGGCCCAGTGGCTGGCCTCTAGGAAACGCTGTTACAGTTTTAGGTAAAATGCTTGATAGGTGACTGGGAAAGGTCCCTTTGGTCCTCATCCCAGTGTGCTTTGCCTTTTCTGCTCCAAAGGAGCACTGAAGGAGGACTGAGACTCAGAATCTCGATGGAAGGCGCCTCCTGCGTGAGGCTCAAGGCCAGCTCTAGAGAGATTGGAGCCTCAGGTGTGCGACAGCCACTTTCCTGCCTTGGAATTAGTTTTTGCCATTTGTTTGTCTCATTAGAAACAGAATCTTAAATGGCTGGGCTGAAGTGATCGTCCTTGAGCCTCCCAAGAACTAACGGGGTTATTCTCTTTTTCCTTCTGGGGGGACAGGCAGCAATGAAACCCAGGGCCTTGTACATGTTAGGCAAGTGCTCTACCATATTTTTTTGGTTTTGATTTGTTGGTATCAAATACATGAAGCTGAAGATACCAGGCTGTGTGCTCAAGGCTGGGGTTAAAGGAGGATCACACACCAGACCTCTCTGGGGCCACAGCTCAGGCCCTGTTCAAAGAGCGCATCTCTTCAAGGGATTAGCCTCCAGGATGTCATGAGTACTTGAAGGAAGTGGTGTCTAAGCTAGATCTCTGAGGATGGCAGGAAAAGGAGCCCTGCGTTGAGAAGATTGTCCCAGAAAGCAAAATCTCCTGTGCAGAGAAGGAAGCCAAAAAAGATTGCATAGGGTCAAAATACTAACCGCCATGTTTGAGTGCCTACAGAGTTCCAGGGGTCCCCACTGGGTATAGGTTTCCTAGGAAAACTGTAACCAATAACAAATTTAGTAGCTTTTAACACCACAGTGCCTCACAGATCTGAAAATCAGAAGTCCACAGTCAGGTTTACTGGCTCAAGTTCTAGAGGAGGAGGGCAAACTCATTTCTGGAGGCTCTCTGTGAGTCTGGTCCTTGGTTTTCCTGGCTTCTGGGGGTTGCCTGTGTTTCTTGACTTGTGACCCTTTGGTGACCTCCAGAAGCTAGAAGAGGCAAGAAAACAAATCCTTCTGTTGTTCTAGCTCCTACTTCCTTTTTGATCTTCTTGCTTCATAAGAACCCTTGTGATTACATTACAGGCCATGGGGACAGTCCAGGGTAACCTGCCCATCACCAGACAACTCTTAATCACTCCTGCAAGGACCCCTCCCCATGTCCACTGTTTTATGGCACCTAAAGGAACATTCACTGCTTCCAGAGATTAGGAGCTGGCTAGCTTTGTGAGCCAGTATTCAGTTGTCAGTACATTCATTCTCTGAATGCTCGCTCCCTCATTGCAATTTATTTTACAGAGAAGGAAACAAAGGTTCAAACTTGGCATGATTGAGGAACACCTCTAATCCCAGCTATTTGGGAGGCTGAAGCAGGAGCATCACAAGTTCAAGGCTAGCCTGGGCAATTTAGCAAGACCCTGTTTCAAAATGAAATTAAAAAAAACAGAAAGGGCTCAGGGAAGTGAAGTCACTCATCCAAAGTCCCACAGCAGTGAGTTTGTTCCTCCATTTCATGCACGTTTATGGAATACCCACTACAGCAGACTGGACTGTACTCTAGGTTGCAATGTAAAAGTTACCTCTGCAAACAAAGTGCCACATTGCACAAGAACATGGAGAAAGTAACCTGTGAGCTGAGCACTCAAGAGTGATTTTTCCTTCCCCTTTTAAGCAGTGGGAGGTTTCCTGGCACACACATTTCCTGTGAGCCCTGACCAAGTGGGGTGGCCATGGGCTTACCCGTCTGAGACTGCTCAGAATGAGGCTGTTGGAGAAGGGAGGGCTTTTGGGAAGAGACGCAGAATCATCAGGGATCACTGTCAGCAGAACCAGCTCCAGGAGACCCCACGGTCTCTCTGAGAACCTGCTTTTTTCAGCAAGGGTTTGCAGGGAGGAGCCTGAAAAGGGGCGGGCATGCTGTGCAGCACAGAAGCCCTGTGAATGAATATAAAGACGGCTTTGGGAACAGGATCTCAAAACTTAAAGCACTAAGGTCTAATCCATGCTACAGTGTACTGGGGATCGAACTCACGACCATGCGCTTGCAAAGCAGGCACTTATGCTGCCGAGCTAAATCCCCAGGCTTTTTTTTTTTTTTGCTGCAATTATTTTGGGGTGCTGGGAATCGAACCTAGAGCCACAGGCATAGGCTAGGCAAGTGCTCTGTCACCGAAGCATACCAAAGCTCCCTGAGTTTGCCTTGACAGAGGACAGCAGAGCAAAAAGTGTATAAATTTGCAGTGAAAAAAATTCCTTTATGCAATCTAAATTCTTCTAGACTATCTATTGTTCTGGGTCTACCTTTAAATTACTTGGCTGATTCCTCCCCTTCCCTAAGGCATTTGAATTTAAAATACCTCCCTCCAAGGACCTAAAACTACTTAAGCATCTGTGTGACCTTGAACTTCTGTCTGTGTCCATAGGTCAAAAAGAGGTAACGTTTCCTGCTGAGGAAATGAGACTGCAAGGGCTGAAATCAGAAAATGTGGTGGGGTCTAACTTGGGATAAAGACCCAATTGCTAGCTCTTTTTTATTTTATTTTTTGAGACAGGCTCCCCTGTTTAGTTAAGGCTGGTCTTGAACTTGTAGCAACCCTCCTGCTTCAACCTCCTGAGTGCTGGGATCACGGGTGTGAGCTACTATGCCTGGCTGAATTTCCAGCTCTTTTTTACCGCTTCACCTAGCCAAACAAAGAGAACGCTGACCTAGCCAGACATTTCTTGAAACTACTGCCTAATTGGGTAGGCACCCCTATTACAGTAACCCCTTTGTTCCATCGAGGAAACTGAGGCTCAAGGGGTTGAAATAACTTGCCCAAGACCTCACACTTATACCTAGGGCAAGGATTCTCCTGGCCTTTCCTTTGGGACGGAAGCTCTTGGGCGTAAGGTATGGGTTACTCTTACACAGCAATCTCCATTTTGCTGAGGAGAAAATAGAGGGCCAGAAGAGAGAAAAGTTTCCCTAGGTGCCTCTGTGTTCACAGCTGTCAGTCAGTCTCATCTGTCTGCTTAGTAACAGAGGGAGGAGATGGAAATCAGAGGGGAACGCCTGTCCTCACTCTGTCGCCTAACAACATCATGGCCTGAGCACCTCCCTGCCCTCCCTGAGCCTCTGGTTTCTATCCAGAGGAGCACAGCCATGCCTGCCTCTTGGATTGTTCAAAAGACTTCAATACCGCAGTTCTGTACGATCCACCATAGTTGGCCTTCTGCCACCTAATTGGGCTCTGACGCTTTTGTACACAGAGCCATTTCTTGCAAAGATCTTGGAAAACTCAGAGCCCACTGGCAGGAAAGCACAGCCTTGGAAGAGGGTAGACTGGCTCATTGCTCAAGGACGGTCATGCTGAGGAGCCATGAAGGAGAGACTCTCAGGCTTGCTGCAAGCTCTCTGGTGGCCAGGAGAGAAAAGGTGAGAAGTGATAGCCCTGCTTAGCACTAGGCAAGTCAGAGCACCCCAGGGTAAGGAGAGATTCTGTTCAGTCCCAAGGACACCCCATAAAGGGGTCCCAACTAGGGACCGAGGGCCAGACAGACAATACTAAGATACTCACACATCTACCCCCTCATCCCTCCATCCATCCTACTCCTTCATTTATTCAATGTCATTTATTTATTTATTGGGGCTGCGATTGGAACCCAGGGCCTCACACGTGCCAGGCAAGCACTCTGCCTGGAGCTGCACCCCTAGATCTCAATAAACGTGGATAGTGCCGAGTCTTGTTCTAGATTCCAACTTCAACAATAAGGTGACGCTGGCCCCATCACATAGCACCATAGCCTGGCAAGGAAGACAGGCATCGGACCCATTCTACAGTCTCGCTATCCCCCAGGAGACCACTTTGAGCCAGGCATGGTGACACAGAGGCACATGCCTTGGTCCTAGCAATCAGGGGGGTGAGGCGGGAAGGATCTCTTGAGCTCAGGAGTTTAAGCCAACCTGATAACACAGCAATACCCGCTTTCAAAAAGAAACCAGTATTTCCTTTTTCCTTTTCTTTTTTTATGCTAGAGAGTGAACCCAGGATCTTCACATTGAGTTATATCCCTAGTCCTTGTTTAGTTAGTTCATTTTTAGCTTTAGGGTTTTTTTTTTAATTTTTAATTTTTTATTGGTACCAGGGATCGAACTCATGACCACATACTTGCAAGACAGGCGTTTATGCCACTGAGCTAAATCCCCAGACCTTTTGTTTTGTTTTTTGAGACAAGGTCTCGCTATATAGTCCAGGCTGGCCTTAAACTGGTTATGTACCTCATTCTGGCCTCAAATTTGCGATCTTACTGACTTAGCCTTCCAAGAGCTGGGGTTACAGGCATGCACCATAATACCCAGCACCAACCTTTCTTAGTAATTAGAAAAGTTTAATTGGAATTTTTCCTTGAAAATTGAAATCAGTTGTGAAGTAGGAGGGAAGTGTTCGAAGGGAGAGGAGAACTAGGGGGGAGAAGGGTTAAAGGAAGGAAGGGAAAATGAAAACAATCAGAAAAGAAGGAAAAATGGAAACAAAGGTTTTATAAATAAGGAGAGGGAGAGGGATTGAAGATAGAGTAGAAGAAAGGGATAAAAAACCAGAATGAAGTTCTATCAGACACAGGTACAAATTCCCCATAGTGAATGTGATCATTATGTATACATAAAATATACCAATACATTTAATTAATAAAAAAGAAAATTGAAATTAAAGCTATGAAATATATATATTTTATCTTCCCAGCAACAAAACTTGGGTTACTATACTAATGTTTAGATTCCTATCCTAATATTCCTGTCTTAATATTTAGAATGCAAAAACTTGCTTTTTTCTATAAAATTTTCTGGTGATCTAAACTAAGCCCTCGCAAATCTTAACTACCTGAAAACTCCATCATGTCCTCCTGAAATGTTTCTGTTTTATCTTTTCTTTGGAGCCACACTGAGCCACACCCCAACACTTCCTCACCCTTCTTCATGGTGGACTTTTCATTTACCAAGACAGCTGGTTGGAGCCCTGATTTGTGGGGACCCCAGGAGCTCTCCAACGTCACCGTATCAACTTCATCAATGTGTACAGCTTCGGCAAGCCTTGAAAATTTCTTTTGTCAGTGGCTTGCATGAGCAAGGCTGATAGAAAAGAAGCTGATGCGGTAGGGGGCAATCTGGCGTGGGTGGGGTAGCTGAGTAGGAGCTAAAATAAGTAGCTGGCAGTGGAAACATGCTCATGCTTTAACAATGTTTGCTTCCATTGCCTTGAAAACAAACGCTCAGCCTCAGGGACCTTTATGATCAGGATCAGCCGTATCAGCCCCAAAACTTTCACATTTGATGGTACTTTAGAGAGGGATAAAATTCCATCTGTGCAGAAGACAAATAAATATTTTTTTAAAATCCACATTGCCTTATTAAAGCCAGTATTGTTATTGTGGATCTCTGTTACAGGACCTGTGTCCTACCTAACCTAGTTAGTCTGGGTCTAGTGATTACACCCCAACTTTCCTGGGGGACTTTTCTCTCCCACTTTCAGCCCATGTGGTTAAGAACAAGCTGGCCCCACCTTTGGGAGGCAGAGATCACCGTGTGACCTCAGGTTTATCGAGGCCACTGCGGTTGGTTCAGGTGTGGCCACATGACCTGTGCCCGCTGGAGCTGCTAGAACCTCCAGGAGATGGTGAGATGGTCCCCTGTGGTATGAGAATGAAACAGCATGGGAAACGGTGTTAGGAGATGCACCTGGGTCCAGCTATGGGATTCCGGTATAAAAAAGGTATTTACCTTTTTATATAAAACAAGTCAACTTTTGTCTTCTAAGTATTAGCATAGGGATCTAAGAATTAGCACATTAACCCCATTTTTGTATAAACTTTGTGCTCTCTCTCTCTCTCTCTCATATTATTTGAAATTGGGGGGCTGGAGATTTAGCTCAGCAGCATAAGCGCCTGCCTTACAAGCAGGCAGTCGTGAGTTCGATCCCCGGTACTGATAAAAAGGAAAAAGACAAAAAAAAGAAATTGAACCCAGGGCTGGATTTTTTTGTTTGTTTGTTTTTGTCTTTTTCTTTTTTATTGGTACCGGGGATCGAACTCACGACTGCCTGCGAGGCAGGCGCTTATGCCGCTGAGCTAAATCCCCAGCCCCTCCAGGGCTGGAACAGTGTGAAAGGAAGTAAGCTCTCCATCCCTGGGAGCATGCAAACACACAGGATGCAACAAAAGGGACTCAAGCTGGCTAGAAGAACCTCGCTCCTAGAACTGAATGACAGTGACTTGGCAAGCAGAGCTGGGGAATACCAGTCACTCTGCCCAGTTTCTATTATAAGATATTTAAGGTATTCACAGAAGTACAAGAGGAAAAAAAAGAAGACACAGGGATCACCCTTGCATCTACCACTGTGAGTTCAAGAAATAAAGCCTCCCAGTTCTGCTAAGCTGACCACAGCCCGTGTCCACCAGTGCTCCTCTCTGGTCTGGAAACCCTTGCCACGTGAACAGTCCTGGGGGAATGCACTGCAGAGATCTGTCTGTCTGAAAGAGAACCAGAGAGGCCACCCTTTTCACCTACGGGTAGCCCTGTGATCTATCACTGGTGAGGCAAATAAAAGTGCATAGCTGCTAATAAAATGTGTATTTTCTTTCTTTCTTTTGTTAATAATAGAAAAGTACCCAAACAGTTTTGCATCTTGCTTACCAAAAAGCATCATCTCCTCCCCAGGTCTAACCCTAAGCCCCTTCCCCTGCTCCCACACCTGGATTTTTTTTTTCTGGTACTGGGGATCAAACTCACAACCTTGCCAGGCACATGCTTGCACCACTGAGCTAAATCCCCAGCCCACACCTGGATCAGGATGGCCACTCTATGACCGAGGAGAGTCAGTCTCAGGCTGTGAAAACTGAGAGTAAGACAAGGCCCATCGAGCATGTGGCACAGTCCCTGGCACATAGTATGTGCTTTTTTTTTTTTTTATCGGTACCAGGGATTGAACTCAGGACTGCCTGCTTGCAAGGCAGGTGCTTATGCCGCTGAGCTAAATCTCTAGCCCTGTGCTCAGTTTTTTAGCTCAGGCTGTGTTATCATTGTTGCGTTTCTCAAGGAAGCCTCCCCACCACGCCCCAGGAAGGAAGCTGTCAGGGATCCCATTGCTTCTGCTTAACCCCTTATCCAGATTGTCCCGAAACCCCTTGAATCTGCACTTCGGTCCTCTCTGATCATGGCCTCTGAAGCAGATCTCCTTGCTGTGGGTCTCAGGCACCCTCAGGCCTCCTCTTCACAGTGGTCTCCCTGCACGCCCAGAGCCCCGCAGCCAGCCTGGCCCCCACACACTCTTCTTCACCGTATCCTTGCAGAATAACACGCAGGTCTCTCTGCTTGCTACCTCTTCCTGGACTCTTCTGACAATCCCTGTGTGCTGTTCCCTCTGCCCAAGGTGCTCTGTCCTCGTTGCTCTGTCTGGCGGCTCCCTCATATCTCTCTAGCTTAGCTCAAGAGTGGGCTCCTGGGCTAGGGAGATAGCTCAGCAGCACGACACCTGCCTGGCAAGTGCAAGGTCATGAGTTTAATTCCTGTCTAAAAAACCAAAAGAAGAAAGAAAGAAAAAGTGGACTCCAGAGATTCTGGGAGGCTCAGGTGAGAGGATTGCAAGTTCAAGCCCAGCCTGGCCAATTTTGCAACTTAGTAGGAACCTGTCTCAGAATAAAAAATGAAAACAGAGATAGGGATGTAGTTCATTGTGAAGGCCCTGAATTAAAACCCTAGTACTGCAGCCAAAAATTTTTTTAAAAAGGCGGGGGGGGGGGGGGCTCTTCCTAATACCCTCCCAGCCCTTCCCAAGCGGAATCAGGCCCTGGCTTCCTGAGCAGTGTACCTAGACACACCTTAAAGTCCTCTAAAAGCCATTATTCTTCATACATCTCCTGCTCTTGGGTACAAATTTCTTTTCTTTTTTTCCTCCTCCCTCCCACACCTATTTCTTTTTTCTTTCCTTTCTTATCTTTATATCTTTTTCCCCTTCTTATCTTCATTTGTTTCAGTGTTGGGGTTTGAGCCCAGGGTCTTCACACTGAGCCACATCCCTTGCCCATTCTATTTATTTATTTATTTATTTGAGACAGGGTCCCGCTAAGTCACTAACTTCCCCAGGCTTGGCTCAAACTTGCAATCCTCAGGGGATCTCAGTGGCAGAACTGAGATCTGGACTTGGGGGTCTGGCTCCACACCTCCTGGCCTGTGCTCTTTCCTGACGGCTGAGCTGACTGTGGGGCCGAAGCAAGAGGCAGCCTCGCCTTGCCAGGAAGGCCAAGGCCACAGAGGATGAAAGGCCTGTTTCACGGCTGCATGGCCGTGGACTGGAGGATGCTAGGAGGCGCAGGCTGCTGGGACCGTTGCTCTCCACACCTGCGTGCAGGAGGCCCTGAGCCGTGGAGCCTCTGTAGAAAGCAGGACCACAGCATCCCCTCCCAGAGATCGAAGGAAGAGGGCAGGCGGTGGTTAGCAGCGCCCTAATCCCAGGCCTTCCTATGAATGCAGTGTGCAGAGGGTGCCAGGCAGTGCATGTTTCTCTTATGTGACCTTTACAAGTCCAGCCACGCTCCTCCATTCTGTGGATGCACAGACTGAGGCTGACCATTGCCAGCTGGCCTTTCCTGAGCGTTGGCCATAGGCTTGTCTGTGCCCTGTAGTTGACGGGTCTGTTACGAAACACTCGGGGCCGCTAAGGAGAGGCACAGTCACCAGTCTGTAGGCGGTAAACGATTCCCTCTGTAAATGAGTGGCACAGAAGAACGAGGGCCGTGCCTGGCACTGCGGAGATGAGAACGGGTCCTTGAGCTAAAGGCTGATGTAGGTGTGGAAGCTGGTGAGGGGATGGGGCTGGGCTGATGGGATTTGGGGGACTGAGGAGCCCAGGTTACCTTTTCTCCTCCTCCAACCAACAAGAAGAGGCCATAGGTTCTACCCCATCAACCAGCAACAGGAGTGGGCGGAGGATGCTGGTCCTGGGCTGGAATGAGGGGGAGGGCAGGGGAGGGAGGCAGTGAGGACCAGGCGGGTCACCATAGTAACGGGGGCTGGCTGGCTCTAAGGCCTAGTCGGAGCTGCCACCGGGGAAGGAGATAAAAGGTTTTCTATCGATCCCTGTCAGAAAAGTCATTGGCGATAAGCTGGCTGGCAGGGCAGCGGGTGGGGGTGCTTTAGGCTTACAGGCGTGTGCTCGCTGGGGGTGGGGCAAGGTGCCCCCAAATCGCTGGGGTCACACTGTGTGGGAAATCACCGCCACGGTGCATGGTGGCACTGGACAGGGAGCCACATCAGTCCACGTCTGCGTTAAGGGGAGTAAGCTAGCTAGGCTGCCTGCCTCAGCCTCCCCTCCTGCTCAGTGGGCCGGGACAGTCAGGGTAAGAGGAGGAGAAAGGAGCTAGCTGGCTGGACAGGGCCCTGTGAAGCAGTTTTCTGCACATGGAGGTTCAGCCACAAGCTTCTCTTCTCTTCAAGAAAAATGGCAAGATCAACTTGTCCCTCTCAGGGCATAGCAGCCGAAGCACAGGCTTGTGGTCTCCAGGGGAGGTAAGTGCCCCAGGTGCCTACCTGCTGGCGCTCCAAGTCCCGTGTGGGCAGGCTGGCACGGGTCACCCGCCTCCCCTGTCACTGTCCACGCGCACCTGGGTCTGTGGCTGCATCTCGGCCAACTCCTTCACTCCGCAGGGGTTTGTATTGGGCGCTGGGCTAGGTGAGAGTACAAGGGTGACCAAGGCAGGCCAAATCCTGCCAGTGGAGCCAATGGTCTAATGTGTGTCTAAGCTCCAGGAGAGACAGTGAGACTACTTGAATAAATTTGCAGGCTGTGAATGAGTGATGTGTGGTGAGGGAAAGCAGAAGGGCCTAAGAGAGAGGAGAAACATCTGGTTAGTCATGTTCAGGAAGATGGTCTTTGAGCAGAGGCCCAAGAGAAGTAAAATAGAGACTTATAAAGAACTAAGGAAGAACATACCCAGTAGAGGGACCGGCAAGTGCAAAGGTCCTGAGGCAGGAGTGCATGAAGAACAACAAAGAGAATTGCAGGGATAGAGCAGGGAAGAGACAAAGACAGAGCATCAGGAAGGGTTTGAGTGGCCTTCTCAGACCTCTGGCTTTGCCCGAGGGAGGGAGGAGGTGGAGATTGTACAACTCTATTCCCTTTAGGCCCTCCCAGTACCCTGTGGCTCCCAGGGAGGTGGGGATCCAAGTATTTGTACAAACATTGGGATCTGCTGATGTGGGAGTAAGAAAGAGAGGAGCCCAGGACAGCCCTGAGGTTTTGGCTGGAGCGACTGTGCTTGCGTGGGGTGGTGCCTGGCAGCATCTGTGGCATCTGCAGGCTCACATTCAGGTAGGCACGTGTGGGGTGCCTGCACTGCTGTGGGCATGAGCACCCGTGAGCCCCTTGCTGCTGGGACCCTCCCCGCTCCTGGCTGGCTGGCTCCTCGTCCCGTTAAGGCGAGGAAAGCCACCACCAGCTTACCCTTGGGCCCCTCTTTGCCATTTCTATTGCCCTGTGTCCCTAGAGGTGAGTATGTGGTCCCTGCTGCCCTTAGCAGGTGCAGGGGAGGAGAAAAAGGACCAGCAGTGACGCTGAGGCTGGAGAAACATTCATGGAGAGAAGACCGGACACAGCCTCCCTGTTAGCTACAGTGACTCCTGCTCACAGGGCCAGAATGGTGGTGGCATCTGTCCTGAGGTTCCTGAGAAGGGGAACCTGAGCCACAGGATGAGACCAGTCCTCAACCCAACCTCAATCCCCCTTCTTTCAGAGCCAGGAGCCCCCCTCGTCCGTTTAGCTCCCATCCTTCACTTTCCTCCTCCACTTTCCCAAATCCTGCCCGTCCTCCAAGATCCAGTCCACCCTCCTGTCCCAAGAATGGACGTCCAAGTCAGCCAGAGGGGCTCTGATCAGCCAGTGTTGCTGTGTGACCTTGGACAGGTCCCTTCACCCCCGTGACTTGGATTCCTGCCCTGTGGCATTGTTCTGATAAGTACCACCAAAGGTTCTGCTGTCACCTCTGTCCCTTCTCGGGCCTCAGCTTCCTGATGTGTCATGGAGGGTTGTGGGAAGACAGAGGGGACAGGCTGCTGAGGCCTGTGCCATCAGCTGACAGAGTCTCTGGGGGTCTGTGCACGCCCCTTTTGGTCATCCAGCTGGTCACAGGCAGAGTGAACAGTGGGTTACAGCTCAGACATCACGCAGTTTGCTATGGCGGGCTGAGAAGAGACCCTGGGGATGTCCACATCCTAACCTGGCCTGCGAGTGCACCTTACACAGCCAAATGGGTCTCTGCATAGGTGATTAAGCTGAGGATCTTGAGATGTAACATTATTCTGGGTTATCCGGAGGCCCCCTGAATGCCATCACAACTGTCCTAGTAAGAGACAGCCTGGGGTTGGGGTGCAGCTCAGCGGCCCAGTGTGGAGTGGGAGGGAGGCAGGGTACGCACGGAGGAGGAGGCCATCGGCCACATAGCAGAGACTGGAGCGACATGGATGCTGCCAGGGGCATCAGAGCGGCCACCAGAGGCTGACGTCCTCCTGGGCTCTCTCCCAGAGCCTCTGCAGGGAGCCAAGTTCAGTCAGTGCCTTGACTTCAACTCACTGACCCAGATCTTGGATTACAGTCTCGAGAACTATAGAGGAATAAATTTCTGCTGTTTTAGATCACCCAGTGTGTGGTGATTTGTTACAGCAGCCACAGGAAACTTATGAGATGTAATGGAACAATGATATGAATGTTTAATGTTTAAAAAGATTTATTATATAAAAGACACATTGCCATTAAACTCCTCAAAATTGTCCCCTTTACTCCCAACATACTTACCCCAGTCCTCCTGCCACTCCTAAAGCAGTGCCGTAATGGCTCTTTTGTGAGTGTCTCTGTTGTTGTCTAACTGTCCCGATGTCCTGAACTGATGCAAGACTTCCACTGTTCATAAGATTCTGGCGAATAAGGTGGACGCAGAGACCCTGCTTTTATGAGCCTGCCTTCCTGTTGGGTGGTACTTGGCAGCAGCAATTTCTTTATTTTTTCTTTTAAATCATACCTCATAAAGACACTCATGAAAGAGGACATCCAGAACGATTTCAGAGAGTGGCAAGAACAGAGGGGCATAGTGGTGCCCACTCGCACTCAGGAGGCTGAAGCGGGAGGATCACCACGAGTTCAAGGCCAGTTCAAGGCCTGGGCTACACAGTGAGTTGAAGGCCAGCCTGAACTGGATAGTGAGGACCCTGGCTCAGAACCAACCAACCAACCAACCAACCAAAAAAGAGAAGGTGGTAATAATGATGGCATAAGTATATTAGAAGTGGATGGGAGGGGGCTGGGGATTTAGCTCAGCACCATGAGCACCTGCCTTGCAAGCAGGCGGTCGTGAGTTCGATCCCTGGTACCAATAAAAAAAAAAAAATTGAGATGTGAATGGGAGTTTTCTGAGGGAGATTTAATGGCAGTGTGTGTTTGACTATAATAATTTTTAAAATTAAACATTCACTATGTATTTTGATCGCATCGTATATAATATGATACATCTACATTTTAGGATGTGTTGGCTACTGCCCCAGGTCCCTCCCATGGGTTTAGTGGGTGATTCAGTCCTACAGACCATCAGGGGCCTGGAGGTGGAGGTGACAGGGCAGGTAGAGAGGAGGGAGGTGGCCAGAGTCAGGTCCACACCATACTGTTGTTCTGAGCCACTGGTCCTCGGGACTGGGAGAAGTGAGCCCCCAGGGAATGTGGTGGCCCTGTGTTACACACACTGGTATGTGTACAGGATGGGTTTGTGCACATGTGCGTGGGTGCTGGGGCCCCAGAGGTAGGAGCACGTGTGTGTGCATGTGGTATATGCACAGCAGAAAACCCCGGTGTGCCACAAACAGCTGCTTTCTCATTTTCTTTAAATCAATTTACACCTTATTCTAAGCGGGGTCCCATCCTTCCTGCTGTCTGGCAGGAAACTGGATCTCAGCCATTCTTCAAGCTTCTTTTCTCCTTCAGAGTGATGCAAAGGTCCTGGAGTGTTTTTAAGCTGGCCACCATCTCTGAGAGGGCTGTGGAGCAGAACAGGAGGTCATCTCTTCTTGCCCGGGAAGAGAAAAGCTGAGCTCCTTTGAGAGGATGGACAGGAGCCGGTTCACCTGCTTGAACTGAAGCGTGAGTGGTGTGAAGAAAACAAAACCTAAGTGAATATCCCGGATTCATCTAGAACGCTGGAGCTTTGCCACTCATTATGGCTGTCATTAGTCATGTGGGGCTATTTATAGCCCAGTAAATTAAAATGAGACAAAATCTAAGCATTTACTCACATCAGCTGCGTTTCTAGGACTAGGAGCCCCTTGTGGCTACCACATGGGCCATCACGGAATGTCCCGAGAGTGCCCTGCCCTCAACACAGGTGCAACACTTCTGAGGGGCACCTGCCCATCTTGCAGATGGGCCACTCGAGACCAGATCAGGGTGGCTCATCTGGGCCCTCCACCTCCTCAGGTAGCAAGTCCACAGCCAGAGTAATAGCCTTGAGGACAGCTGGTTCTGGATGGTGTGTCCTGTCTCTAGTGAGAGAGATGATTTCTCCTAAGGTCCACCTGTCAAGGGGTTGTGTGGCTCCAGTCCTGCCTCAGGCACTGTAATACACCTCTTTGTGCCTCAGTTTCCCCATTCAGAGGATGGCAGTTATGACAGCTTCATGGGGCTGTGTGGGATTTCCATGGGTTAATACCTGCAGGGTGCTTGTGTACAGCCCTGGCTAACTCAGTCAGTTGAGTTTCAGAGATGATGGAATTAAGCACAGAGGAAGGAGCTCTGGGTTGCCTCAGACTGACCACAGGATCCTTTCCCAGATCTCCAGGGTGGGATTCATTTAGACTTAGACCCTCAACCTCATCTGAGTTTGCTTTCAGAAGACACTTGGAACTAAGAGAGGGTCCTCCCTAGCCAGAGCAGGCTGATCCAAGTATAAAAGCCACTGTGATTCAAGGACTAATGCAAGGACATCTGGTGTAGCTCAGAGCTCCCTGATACTCGATCCTCTTCATGATAATGCTCATAGTCTTGCTTGAATGCTGTTCTGGATGGGGGTCTCACTAACAACCAAGGGAGTTCCATAAGAGCAGGAGCTGATTTTTTTTCTCTTGCAGTATTGTGAATGGAGCCCACGGCCTTTCACATGCCAGACAAGTGCTCTGCTATTGACACATATCTCTGGCCCTTTCAAAATTTTGAGTTTCCCAGGCTGGGCTTGCACTCATGATCCTCTTGCCTCATTCTCCTGAGTGGCTGGGACTACAGGCATGTGCCACTCACCTAGCCAAGAGCTGATATAGTTGGCCGTTCCTGTTTGGAAAAGGTGTCCAGACAGATGAGACTACAGGAAGGCAAGATTGCCCCAGAGTGAGCCGTCCTGGCTCAGACACAGGGCAAGGCAGGGAAAGAAGCCCTGTCTGGTCCAGTAGACCTGGTTCAAATTTAAGCCCCGCTGACAGCAGGCCGGGCTCGCCCCTTGCTGTGCCTCGGTCTCACTGTCTGTTCAGCAGGTTCTCTGACAGCACTCATTTGAGAAGGACATTGTGAGCCTTAAGCAGGAAAAATGTGCAAAATTCTGGACATACAGGGGACAAGGAAAGCAGGTGTCATGTCCGGCGTGAGGGTGTTGCCATTGGATTTTCCACACACAAACTGGGGTAGGTGGGGCTGGCTCCGTGCTGGGGGTGTGCATGGGGGCCGGGCTATGGCTGCTC
Organism: Cavia porcellus; assembly: GCF_034190915.1. Taxonomy (NCBI): domain Eukaryota; kingdom Metazoa; phylum Chordata; class Mammalia; order Rodentia; family Caviidae; genus Cavia; species Cavia porcellus. Next base: position 20,538,713 of record NW_026947515.1, read on the forward strand.
AGTGGCACATCTGCTGCAGCTGTGACGCACACCCGGCTCCATCCTTCCTCTGCCGGCTGAGCTCAGCCCGGACATGGGATGTGGAGCTGTCTGTTGTTATGGCAACACAGGCCCATTGGAGTCCTGGAGCCATCAGTCACCCTGGCCCGCTGTGGGGGTGTGTCAGAGGATGCGGGGGTGTGTGGGCTATGTTTGTGGGTGGGTATGGTACACGGAATCAAGTGTGCTAGGCCGCATCCCTGTGTGTGCACAGGATTTCTGGTTGTGTTTGTGCTTGTGTATGAATGGAGCTCTTGCCTATGCAAAGCTGGCCGGGCCCACGCTGTGCGTGTCTCTCCGTGCACCTGACATTTGAGTTGTGTGCGTGCTCTGCATTTTTGTGGAGTGTGTATGATTTGGCTCTCTGATGCTGGCCTTGAGGGAGCATGAGCAGGAAAGGTTCTCAGGGAGAGACTGTCTTGTGACTGTCCTGTGACTGTCACTTTGGCTGTGGCCCAGATATGCCACTGCACCTTGCTGAGCCTTGGCTTCCTTCTTTGTAAATGCAGACTATTGCAAAGAGTGGTCACACTCAGTATTTCATTCATCCTCCTACCAGTACAACAGTTATTAACTCCACACATTTACTGAGGCCAACCACGTGTTAGCCTCAAGGATGCAGCTGTGAAGAGTTGCTTCCTTAGACATCATCATGCAAGTAAGTAAATAAAACCTAGGAGACTTTGGGTGGTTCCTAGGAGAATGAACAACAAATCTGGGTATAGGGGCTGGGGTTTGGTAGAGTGGCAGAGCACTTGCCTACCATGCAAGGCCCGGGATTCCATCTCCTCGCACTGCAAACAAAAGAAAAGAAAACAAAGATAGGGGGAAATTCTGGGAGGATGCATCCAGAAAGGTGACTTTAAACAGAAGCCTCAAGGTAGAAGGGACAGTTATGAGAACAACGTTACAATCAGAGGGGACAGCAAGTGCAAAGGCCCTGAGGCAGGCTGAGAGCCATGTATCTGTGACATAGGCCCAGGCTATGTGCTGGTGGGCTCAGCCACAGCAGTGCAGAGATGAGGAGGCAGGTGCACAGGTGTGCAGGTGCCTGAGCAACTGGGTGATGGATCTGGGCCAAACATGCAGGTTTCTAGGATTTCCTTCACATTTCATGGTGAAGGAAGTGGAAGGAGGAGAGGAATGAGCACAGAGAACTATCCCTGGGGTGGGAGGGAGAAATCAAGAGGAGACAGTGTTTCACAGGAGAGTGAGCAGGATTTTGGGTGATGGAAGCAAAGGTTATCCAGACAGCAACAACATGAAGCTCATCTCCTACTCAGTGATCACTAAGCACCAGCTACTGAGATCTATGCTCTGAGCTGGGCCCAGGGACAGCAAGATATACAAGCTAGGGTGCTGGCTGGTGTGGAGACAGGTAAGTGTCTACGCATGAGATGGAGTCATACCCAGAGCACTACTGGAGAGGGGCCAATGATCTGGGAGAGGTTACCATGCAGAGGAGGCTATTTCTAGAAAGAGGACATTTGGGTGGGTGCTGAGACAAGGGAAGGACATCGCTGGTGGCAGGAGGGGGAGGCTGTCAGGCTTGCCTGAGCACCAGCAGAGCAGGCGGTGACGGGAAGGACGGGGAGGGAGGAAGGACGGACCGGAGTCATCTTCAGGGCTTTGGAAGGCATCTAAGGCTGCGCAGGGCCAGGCTGGCTCTTTCCCCTGGAAGACCCAATCAGCTTGGAGACTGTCGAGGCAGGTGCACAGGGGCCAAGGAGCCCGGGTGGGAAAGGACGTTGGCAGCAGGCTTAGCTTCCCCTCTGTACAGACTGCTCTGCTCTGGTTTAGTCCGTACACTGCACTCAGCAAAACAGAACCCAGAGTTCACAACTCAACAACAAGAAGACAAACAACTCCGTCCAAATGAGCAGAAGGTTTGAGTAGTTGCTTTTCCCAAGAAGAAAGAGATGTTACTAAGCATGTAGAAAGATGTTCCGAGTCCCCATCCTTAGGGAGATGCAAACTCAGCCACCACGAGCCTCCTCTTCACATCCTGAGTGACTGCTCATGACTATCCACGTGGGCAGAAAGGTAACACCAAGTATTGGTGACGACATAGGACAGTGGGACTCTGAGACATTACTTGTGAGCACGTGAAATGGCACAGTCACTTGGAAAGATCTGGTACTCTCTTAGGTGGCAAAATATACCCTTCTCATATATCCAATCAGTCCACTCCTAGGCATTTATCCAAGAAAAATGAAAGCATGCCTATACTCCCAGCAGTTTTGTTCAAAATGAAAACAACCCAAATGTTCATTAAGTGATTAATGGATGAACAAAACGTGGTACATCCATGCAATGACGTAAATATTCTCTGGCAATAAAAAGGAATGAGGGGCTGGTATTTGCAAAAACATCAGTGAATCTCAAATGTATTATGCAGATTAATAAATAATCCACGCTCAAGGGCTATCCTCGGATCCAGGGGTGGTGGGGTGTGCCTATAAGAGCAGCATTCTGGGAGCTGAGGCAGGAGGATCACAAGTTTGAGCTCAGTCTGGGCAACTTACTGATTGGGCAAGACCTTGTCTCACAATAAAATATAAAAAATAAAAAGGGAAAGGGACATAACTCACAGCAAAGGCACTGGATTAAATACCCATTACCATAAAAGAGGGAGCTTCTCTGTATGATTCTATTTCTTTCAAAATTACAGGGACATTGCAAGCTATTGATGGCATATGTCTGTGGTCTCAGCTAGCTGAGAGGCTGAGATGAGAGAATCTCTTGATCCCAGGGGTTTGAGAACAGCATGTAAATTATATTCAGTATCTTTGGCCACAGAGCAACAACACCCCATGAAACGTGGGACGAGTGGTTTCCCAAGCTCACTTATTTTTATGAAATCCTGGGATGGAGCTCAGGGAATTAACCTCTACTCCAGGTGGGCTCATCTTGACATTTTGCTGATGCATATTTTATTTGGCTCTGCTTGGTGTTTGTCAGTTTCTCCAAACTCTCATGCATCCCTTTATAACTGGGATTCTTGCTAGGCATGGTTGCATATGCCTGTAATCCCAGTACTTGGGAGGCTGAGGAAGGAGGATCACTGTGAGTTTGAGTCCAGCCTTCATTACAAAGACCCTATCTCAAAAAAACACCAAAACTAAACCAAGCCAAACCCACAGAATTGGGACTCTTTTTTTTTTTTTTTTGGTGCCGGGAATTGAACTCACGACCTTGTGTTTGCCAAGCAGGCACTTACGCAGCTGAGCTAAACCTCCGGCCTTCTTTTTTCGGGGGGGGGGGACTCTTTCTAAGCAATGTGTTTTTAAGTAAGTTTTTTTAAAAACAGGGTCTCCCTGTGTAGTTCAAACCAGCCTTGAACTCTCTTACGTAGTCCAGGATGGCCTGGAACTCACAGTGATCCTCCTGTCTCAGCCTCCCAAGTACTGCAATCATAGGTATGTACCACTATGCCTGGCCAACTGAGTTTTTCAGTTGTGAGTGTCACAGAATGAACTTACATGCACTAAGACAGCAACAGTCAACAGGCCACCTAATCTTACAGGACCACCATCAGTTGCATGATATGTTGTTGATGGAAGTTTAGTCACTGGTCTTGTTGCATTGGGTTGGGAATTGTTCCCATCCAAACAGAAGGAAGAGGAACAAGCAGGCCAGAATGTCAGGGAGCTGAGTGTGTGTGATGGGGTCAGCAGCAGAATATGTGGCCTGAGGAAGTCATGAGTGCCCTGGTTCCAGTCCTTGCTGGCACCTGCCCGGGTGTGTGTGTGTATTTCTCATGCCCTGAGGCAGCTGCTGTGACTTGTTTTGCTAAGTCAGTATGAGCAGCACAGATGATGTCACTCCCAGAAACTCTGTCACAGTCCAGACAGCAGGGAATCAGGTGAGCTTTCCACAGTCCTGCAGCCTGGTCAGAATGCTCTGCCACCATAGAAGCCCCCTCAACCCTGTAAATCTGGAGTGTGGAGCCCGGGATGCTGCTGCAGGCAGGGGGCCTCTGCCCTGCTTCCTTCTGGTCATGCATGTCAGTTCACCTCATGGACAGAGCCAAGTTCACGTCCAGAACCTAGCTGTAATGAGTCTTGCAAGGGACATGGTTTCAACGCGCCAGCATCCCTGTTCAGGCAGGTCAACCCCGTGCAGAGTGGGAAGGGGGTCACCATGTAGAAAGAGAAGAGCCAGAGGATGAGGCTGGGGAAACCAGAGGGAGAGGAAACGGGGCAGAGGTAGAGGGTTGAAAGGAAGAGGCTGCTGGGAAAGGACTGGGGCCACAGCTAGGGATGCGGCTAGGGAGGGAAAGGCAGAAAGGATTACAGTGGGCGGAACAATATCTCCTCAGATTCACGCCCACTTACACCCTCAGAATGTTGACTATCTTAGCTCTTTTACATTGTTGTAATAGAATTCCACAGCCTTGGTAACTATAAAGAAAATAAATTCGTTTCCCACAGTTCTGGAAAGCCCAAGAGCCTGGTGCTGGGACCAGGCAAGAGCCACTGTGCTCTGTCAGCGCACAGTGCAGGACTTGACGTGCAGAGATGTGTAGCTCAGCTATCTCTTCTTATAAAGCCACAGTCCTGTCATAGAGACCCAGTCCTAGTAACCTCATCCCACCCTACGAATCTCCCAAAGATCCCACCTCCAAATACCATCAGCATATGAATTTGGGGGTTAGGTCTCCAACATATGAACTTCGGCAGACGCATTCAAACCATAGCAATGATCTTATTTGGAATGGATTTTTGTAGGTGTATGACTTAAAGATCCCAAGGTGTCCTTATAAGAATACTAGAAAACACAGAGACAGCTTCCTAAGTGCAGACAGATGCAGAGACTGGAATGGTATGTCACAGGCCAATGGTTGCCAGGAGCCACCAGGAGTTGGGAGATACAAGAAAGGATTCTTCCCTGAGCCTCTGGAGCAGTGACAGAGAAAATTTTAGAGACCAAGTGCCCAAACTGCAACCCAAAATTAATTTATTTATCACGAAGTGCCAACACTACAACTAACCCTGAATACTGAGGTTTCAGTCTAGAAAAAAACAACTCATACGTTAATATCTTTTGTCTTAAAAGAAAAACACAATAAGAGCATTTTCAATGATACAAATGCTTTTTAGTGAAAGGTAAAAGTTTGCATTTTGTGTGGTAATGCATAATTAATGTGGTCTTTGCTCTCGTATGCATGCTGCTAACACCTTGGCTGGGGCCACTTGGCTCGTCCGCTGACAGAGGGTTCTGGTGTGTCCACAGGGGCCCATGTGCCATTGGCCCACCACCATTGTGTGTTTCATTTTCTTTTTCTTTCTTCTTTTTTGAGACAGGGTCTCACCATGTGGTGCAGCCTAGCCTTAACTTGCTAATGTAGGCCAGGCTGGTCTTGAACTCACGGCGATCCTCCTGTCTCAGTAGCTTCAGTGCTGGGATTACAGGCATGTGCCACCAAGGAAGTGCGGTCTTACAGACACTTTACTTTTAGATTTCCAGCCTCCAGGACTGACAGAGCACAGATTTCCACCACAAGCCACCAGTTCATGTTACCATGTTACAGCTACCGCAAGGGACTGACAGTAGCCCCATCACATAATCACTTCCTCATCCAAGGGCTGCTGGCCCAGTAGGCTGGGCGAGCAGCAGGTAGCACAGGTCCCGAAAGGCCTGGGAGAGGACAGCAGGAGTGCCGGGCACTCAGGGGAGTGGGGTTTGCATGGCTCACCAGAGCCCTCACAGGCACGGCTCGTTGTGTGGGGCTGGTCATCCTGCAGGTGGTGGAGGAGGGCAGGTACAGGGAATCCTCCTGGCTTGGCCCTGCTCTGGGAGTCCCTGACACTCCTTGGCAGATAGTTAGGGCCTCCTAATCTGAGGGTGGGGATGGGGTGGAGGCGAGTACATGGGATCACTCCTGGGATGTGGCAAAGGGCTCAACCTGGGCTGGGGTCCACTCAATGAGCTTTTCCCAATTTGTGTGACCTTGGACATCCTACAAGCCCTCTCAGTCTTCCAAGATAAGAAATCTTGGGATATAGCACCCCAGACACATGCAGCTATCTGATCTTCAACAAAGGGGCCAAAAAATTTACACCAGAGGAACGATACCCTCTTTAACAAATGCTGCCGGGAAAACTCTCCATCCACATGCAAAAGATAGAATCTAAACCCAAATCTTTCACCAGGTACTAAATTAAAATGCCTGGGGTGGTAGCACACACCTGTGATCAAGTCCTGCACTCCAGAGGCTGAGACAGGAGGATTATTACAAGTTTGAGGCCAGCCTGGACTGCATAGTGAGTTCAAACCCACCCAGAACTACTTAGCAAGACTAAATAGTCTTTAAAAAAAAGCACATAAATGTTAAAACAGGAACACTTAATCTGCTGCAAAATACAATAGGTAAAACTCTTGAAGACATAGGTGTTTAGGCAAGGATTTTCTGAACAGAACACACAGTGCACAAGAAATAGCATCAAGTCAATAATTGGGATTATATCAAATTAAAAAGCTTACATACTTCACAGGAAACAACCAACAGTTAAGTAGCAACCTACAGAATGGGGAAAATTTTTGCCAGCTATTCCTCAGAGAGGGAACTAATTTTAGGAATATATACACAATTCAAAAAAAAAAAAAACAAAACAAAACAAAAAAGAAAAAACAAAGTAATGGTCCTGAATCAAGGCTGGCTTCCTGACGCTGTTGGTTTCAGGGAGGAGCCTAAAGAGATGTCTTTCGAAGATCTGTTGGCCATTTCAGAACTTGGGCAGTGAAGTGGTCAATTCATTAGAAAGAAACAGCTTGAAGCAACAGCCCCCCACCCCCACCCCACCATGAGGGGCCGTGAGCATGGCAGGCTACGGTGGCCCAGGACGGGAGCCACTGGCGTTTACTGGGACCTGTGCCATGCTGGGACCTGGAGTGCCAGGAAACCAAGCAACCCCTCCCCACCTGCCTGTTTTGTTTTGTTGAATTTCAATATACATGAAAGTATGGACAGCTATTTTGAAGAGAACGAGAGACAGCCATTGGTGACTTCCCTGTTGTCTGGTTTTGAGGACCTAAAACACCTTCCTGATTCTGTTCAAATCAGTTTTATACTATGTTGTTTTGTATGAATTCTCTGTACGTGAAGACATGGACAACCATTTGGAAGAAAACAAGACACAGTATGATAGATAGTGAAGATCTCAGGTCATCTAACTTTGAAATTTATATCTCTTACATTGCTTTCTTATGTCCCTATTTTGTTCTGTTCTGTCGTGTCTAATTTTACCCCCTTTAAAATAAAAATAAAAATTAAAAAAGTTACTAAAAAAAAATTAGACACCCCCAAGATAAAAGACCCAATCAAAAAGAATAGAGAACAAAAATGAATAATACTTCTCAGAATAAGAACAAATGGCTACTAACTACATGAAAAAATGTTTAAAATCTCCAGCCATTAGAGAAATATATATTAAAACAACACCAAAATTCCATTTTACTCCTGAAAGGCTAAGAAATCAAATAATAACAAATGCTGACAAGGCTGTAGTGGCCATGGCGGTGGGGAGGAGTCCTTCCACATCATTGGTGGGAATTTAAATTTAAAGCCCTTCTACATCATTGGTGGGAAAACAGTATGGAGATTCTTCAAAGAGTAAAAACAGACGCTCCATCATTCCATTTGGCCCAGCTATGCCCTTTCTAGGTCTCCAAAAAGTTGAAGGTATCACATTACAGTGATACCTGCATACCCAGGTTTACAGCAGCTCAATTCATAATAGCTAAATCTTGGAAGCAGCCTGTGCATCCATCACCAGATGAATGGATAAAATGCGGTGTTTCTTCACAATGAAGTACTACTGTGCCATAAAGAAAAATAAACTTGAGTCATTTATAGGGAAATGAATACACAGGGAGACCATCATGAGAGGCAAAATACATCAGACACAAGGGCTTAAATATTGCATGGTTTCTCTTATACGAGGAACCCAAAATATAAATAAAGAAAAAGACAAAAGATAGATAATAGGAAATAGGGAGACGGATCTTTTACAAAAAGAAAGAGGACCAAGAGAGGGAGGGAGGAGGGAAGGGAGGCAGATGAAAAAGAACTGCTCTGAGTTATGCACATGTACGTGCAGCTCCCCACAAGGAATGAATCACCATGTGCTACAAACATGTACTAATAAAAAGTAAGAATTGAAAAGCAAAGAACACTTGGGGACGTGGCAAAGGCCCGGGATGTGGCCACTGTCCTTTCAAATTGCATAGTGGATTTTAGGGGAAACTGAGGAATTCTTCCAGAATTTTGGCTTCCAAGGCCTAGGAATCTTTTGTTTGTTTGTGTGTTTGTTTTGAGACAGGGTTTCACTATGCAGTTCAGGCTGGCCTTGAACTTACTTTGTAGCCCAGGCTGGCCTTGAACTTGCCACAATCCTCTTGCTTCAACCTCACGGGTGCTGGGATTACAGGCGTGCATCACCATGCCCCACCAACTACAAAAGTATTTTTGACACTTGATTCCCAAGCCCAGGGATACAGACGTGAAGGGCTGGCTATGCTGTCTGTGGCTGACTAGGCTTCCACAGGCAGGGCATGCTAGGCAATCACTGTGGATGCTGCAGATGCTGAAATATGGATACTCTGGCCCTTTACAGAAGTTGCCAAGACTGTTAAAAACAAGCCTGGGATGCAGGCTTAGTAGCCCGGGACTGTCCCAGGACAGTTGCTGTGGGCTTATGCCCTGGTCCACTCAGGCCTCTTCTGCTCAGAGGTGGTGTTCGAGGTCCTGGCTGTGGCACTGAGAGGCAGCAGATACAGCCGGGTGTAGGGCTCAGAGGCAGTGCTGGACCACATAAGGTCCTCCAGGCTGGCCCTGCCCTGCCCTACCTTGAGGCTAAGGCCCAGATGGTGGTCACATCCCCGGGAGCACCATTAAGCCGGTGTGGCCTGAACAAGGTGAGAAAGAGAGAGGAGAGGAAATAGACCAGCCAGTGTCTGTGGGATGGGGAGTGGGCTGAGGCCTGGGTGCCTCTGTGGTATCTCTCACACCCCCGGGTCCACCTTCAGTCTTGCAAGGTGTGTTGACCACCTGCCAACAAGTTTCCTCACTGTCCAGCACCCTACTGCCATTCCCAGTCAGATTCTGTTATCGTATTTTCCCCAAAAGTTTGTGCAGCAGTCAGTTACTGATTAAAAACGTAAGGTGGGTGCCATGGGGCATACCTATAATTTCAGCACTCTGGGAGGCTGAGGCAGGGAACTCCTCTTTTTTTTAGGTACCAGGGATCAAACTCATGATCTTGTACTTGCCAGTCAGGCATGTATGCTGCTGACCTAAATCCCCAGTTGAAAATCCTATGTTCAAGCCTACCCTGGACAACTTAGCAAGACCTTTTGTCAAGGTAAAAAATAAAATATGCCCAGGAAAGGAGGTCAGAGTGAAGGCGCTGAGTTCAATCCTTAGTACCAGGGAAAGAAACTGAGAACGGACCATGCCATTTCCTTACTCAAACCACCACCCCATAGCCATCTCCCACCAAGCTTAAAATAAAACTCGGCCTCCTCCTGTGCTGCTGTGGCCCGCAGGAAGCCTCAAGCCAGCCTCTGCCAGCTCTGACCTGCTGTCCTTCTTCACTAAGTTGTTGTGTATCTCTTCCCTTCTTTAGCTAAAACCTTTGCTCAGGCTGCTCCTTGGCCTCTCCTAGGCTGGCTCTTTCTCAGGTCTCAGCTCCAGACTGTCCCCCTTCACTCCACAAGTGTTCGAGAAAAGTCCTGTCCTGATAATCTTTAATTTGATTTTTGTGTATGTACGGGGTGAGGGGTGGAGATCAAACCCTGGACCTCTGGCATTCTAGGCAAATGCTGTACACTGAGCTACATCTATAGTCTGAATTTGATTTTCAGGCTCAAAAGGATCCAGTCCCATAGTTTAAGAAGTCTAGCGGTTGTAAAGTTTTGTAAAGAAAACTGCTGATCAGGCATGGCAGCGCATGCTTGCAATCTCAGAACAGTGGGTGGCTGAGGCAGGAGGATTGCAAATTCAATTTAGTAAGAACCTGCCTCAAAAAAAAATTAAAAAGTAAATAAAATAAAATGGGCTGAGAATGAAGTTCAGTACAAAAACTCTGGGTTCAATCCTGAGTACAGAAAGAAGAAAGAAAGAAAGAAAGAAAGAAAGAAAGAAAGAAAGAAAGAAAAGAAAAGAAATTGGGCTTGGGCATGTAGCCCCAGCTACTACTAGGAGGCTGGGGGATGAGGAAGATCACTTGAGTCCAAGAGTTCAAGACCAGCCTGGGCCATACAGCAAGACCCCATCTAAAAAATGCATATCCATGTTTATAGCAGCACAATTTATAATAGGTAAATCTTGGAAAGAGCCCATATGACCATCAAAAGATAAATGGATAAAGAAAATGGGGTTCTTATATACAATAGAGTACTATTCTACCATAAAGATGGATAGACTTGAGTCACATGTCGGAAAATGAATGCACCTTGAGACCATAATCGTAAGTGAAATGAGTCGGACACTTAGGTTTAAGTATCACATGCTCTTGTGTGAGAAACCCAAAGAGTAAGAGCATCAGGCAGACTAGATACCAGGAAAAACGTGTTCAAATGGGAAGGCAAACAAGGAGGGAGAGAGGGAGAGGAAAGGAAGGGAAAAGGGGTTTAAAAAGAGAAAATGGAAGGACACACGAGTATTACATTACGTTCCAGTTGCCGAGTGTCCCGAGTCCTAAGGTGCTGTCTAGGTCTGTGACTTAGGAGCATTAGGTGCCCGACGTTTCCAAGGTGCTCCCATCGGGGTTTTATAAGGTCACTCCATGGTGTTCACTCGGGGATCTCATTGCCTAATGACACCTTATTTAGGCCGTGCCTTGCCACTGAGTGACATGTGACTGCTCTACTCAGCTCTTCTTGGTGTAGTGTTTCAGCTCCAGCCTTACGGACTCCCTGCTCCAGAAGGACACTTGGTAGCTCTCTCTCCTTCTCCTGTGTGTCCACGCAGGCCCTCCTGAGGCTCTGCCTCCACCGGAATGACATCGCGATTCAGACTGGATCCAAATGTCAGCCAGAGGTGCACGGCATAGCTCTCTCTAAGAAAAGACGCGTTCAGCCATCAGGAGTGGTGAACTGACATCTTCCAGCTGCTGCACCTCTGGGACTCGGGGCAGCTTTGGAGCGGGGTGATGCTTTCTCAGGGGTCCTGGGGATGAATCGGTCCTACGTAGGACCTGTGCAATGCATGGTAGGCTCCGGTCTCGAGCTCTCCCCTGGGGTGGTCTAGACTATTTTCAGCTTTGCATTGGAGTCCAGTGCTGCTCTGGTGTGGACATGGTTTGTTCCTAGAACATCACATATGGCAGACTTGCCTCCAGTGTGGCTGTGTTGAGAAGTGATGAGACCTTTAAAAGGTGAGGGACCTTGCAGAAGATGAGGTCACAGGAGCTCCACTCAGAGAGGATTAATGCTGTCTTGTGGATTTGGGACCAGTTTGATAGGAGTAGGTTAGTTTCCAAGAAAATGGGTTGTTATAAAAAGAGAAAACCTGGTCCCTTCTGGTCTTTTGGTTCTATGTGATCTCTTTTGCTCAACATTGTGGTGTCATCGTCCATGAGATCCTGACTAGAGTCAAGCAGAGGCTATGTAGCATGCTTTTGAACCTCCAGAATTGCAACCAGATACCTTTTTTTTTCACTTTATAAGTCACTCAATTTCAGGTATTTTGTTACAGTAATAAAAAAACAGACTAGTATAGATGCGTCCCTTCCAGGCCAGCTTTCTCTCCTTTTATCTTTCACAATCATATTCACCAATAAACTTCTTGCACTCCTAAGTCTATCTCGGCAACTGCATGTTAGATGATCTGAACCAGTATGGCCACTATGCACTTTAATATGCCCACACAAATGCCGTTCACAACCAAGCCATGCTATGTACAGAGATGACACATCCTTTCCTGTAGTCTTCTGTGTTCTCCCTGGAGCTAGAATTGATTGAGGCTTTATTTTATTGGATGCAAACATATCGTAAATTCAAACTGAAGTCTTTGGTCACCCAAGTTTACTTCCATTTCTTTGTGTCCATGTTGAGCTCTATCGGTTTCATTTTGAAATCTCTCCAGGCCTCTTCTGCCACGCTTCCATGTGACCTCGTTGCTGTTTTTGCCCAAAGCATAGCTAAGATTACTCCAGGTGCCGGCTTCGGCACCATCTTTGGATCACTCCGTCTCTCTCCAGGAGTGGATTTCTTTTTCTTCTTCTTCGTAGTTTTCTTTCTCATTCTGTCACAGGATGTCTTCCCTCCTTCCTAAGGAACGATACGTGACAAGTAAGCTTCCTGAGACTTTTCAAGTAAAAAATGCCTTCAGTCCACCAGATTTCTGCCTGATTTGTAGTTTGGCTGGGGATAAAGCTAAAGGTGGAACGTGATTTCTCTCACGCGCTTTGTTCTATCCTGGCTAGTTTCCAGGATTGCGGTGGAGAAGTCTGACCTCTTTCTGGGCCTTGCTACCCTGCATGAGTCTCTTGCCCTCCTCTTTCTGGAGCTTGGTGGATCTTCTCTTTGTCCCTAATCCTCACGATTGTGTGCACTGATGTGAACCCATTTTCATGCATTGCTTCTAGAGGATCTTACCAATCTGTAAAGGCATCTTCTTCAGATCTTGGGCGCATTGTTGAATTTTATGGTTACTTTCTCCCTTCTATTTTCCCTGGAACTTCTGTAGCTTGGATATTAGCTCTCCCATGTGGATTTGTTACCTCTTTTTTAATCTTTTCTATTTTTCATCTCAGTATCTGTTGGAGATTCAATTTTATTTTGTAATCTTTATATTGAATTTTAAACTTCTATGTATTTATGTATTATATATCACACTTTTACATGATACAGTACCTTAAATTAACCTATATTATAAATATGCTAATGTATAAAATATATAATCATAATATATAGAAAGGTGACTAGATCATTTTCATGTGTTTTTCTATTCACTTAATATTCCTTTTTTTCTTAGTTGTATACTGGTCTTATTTTATGGATGCTCTTCTTATTTCTCTGAGGACATTAACGAGGTTGCTACTAACTTGGAAGTTTTTTCTACTTGTAGAGTTCTTGTTTCTTCCAAGTTTTACTTATAGCTTCTTTTTTAGGATTCTTGAGCACCTATTGTAGACTCGGCACTTTGTACTTTATATATTATATTTAACATTTAAAATTATTCAGCATTTTACAGGTGAAACATACTCACAGTTTGCCAAGTTGCTTTTTTCTGTTTGTTGATTTTGGTCTTTTTCTTCTCAGAGGCATCCCCTGGATTTCTAGTTATTTCTGGAAGCTTTAACAGCTCCTCTGTCAGTTCCTCTGTCAGTTTTCCAGGGACATGGTAACAAGGCACCACAGGGTAGCTTAACCAACAGAAATATGTTTCCTTGGAGTTTTGGAGGCTAGAAATTTTTTTTTGTCTTTTTCTTTTTTTTTTATTGGTACCGGGGATCGAACTCACGACTGCCTGCTTGCAAGGCAGGCGCTGAGCTAAATCCCCAGCCCCGAGGCTAGAAATTTGAGAATGTCAGAGGGGTCGGTTCTGTCTGAGGCCCATCCCCTTGGCTTACAGGTGGCCCCATCTCTCTGTATGTGTCTGCCAAAATTTCTTTTTATAGGAGCATCACCCATAGTGGTTAAGGCCACACACGTGACTTTACTGTTTTTTTTTTTTTTTTTTTCTTTTGAGTCAGGATCCCGTTACGTAGTTCAGGTTGGCTTTGAACTCACTGTGTAGCCCAGGCTGGCCTCAAACTCAAGGTGATCCTACTGCCTCAGCCTTCTGAGTGCTGGGGTTACAGACTGCACCACCATGGTCAGCAACTCCACTTAATCTTCACTTCCTCTTTCCCTGTCTCCAAATCCCACAATCTCAGTATTAAGGGTTGGGACTTAAACACAGAATTTTGGAGCACACACACAATTCAGCTCATAATATGCCCTATATGCCTGAACCTCTAGTTCTCTGGCTCATTTTCCACTAAATCATGGAAACCGTTTTCCCTCAGTTACGTCCAGTCCCCTGCATCAAGATTGTTTTGTCTTCCCCATCTGATTCTTAAAACAGCAGGTGACCCTGTGGGCTTATTTCTCCCTGAAATTCTACCTTCCTTTCATTTTTTGGTTCCCTTTCTTACCAATTTCCATCCCACCTCTCTGCTCTGTCCTGGTACCCTGGGCTTCTCATTTTCAGCTTATCTCTCTGAATCTGGGCATCTCCAGAGCTCCCTCCTTCAGTTTGGCCAACGTTTTGTGTCTTCTGTTCACCTGCCTCGGCTTGACACGAGGCCCGTGTGTGGGATGCCTGTTAAAAAGCCAGATCTCAGGCCCAATTGGAAGCCACTTAAACCATGGTTTCTAAGGCTGGGCCCAGGATGCTTCCTGCTTAATAACATCCCTAACCGATTTTCAGGCACGCTCAATAACAGCTAACATTTGCTGAGCAGTCACCAGGCACCCACATAAGCACTCAGCAAATACTGTGAGACTTTCCCTGCAACTCCACTAGATAGGAACCGGTTGCCTCAGCTCAACCAACCAGTGAACATCTGGTGTAGGAGGCTCAGAGAGATTAAGCAACTTGCCTGAGGTCATATAGCTTATAAACGGCAGTGCACAGATTTGAGTCCAGGCCACTGGTTCACAGGTCCACGGGGCAAAATGCCCAGTAGGCTGTCCCTTCGGGTTTTAGAGACTCTATCTTGGGAGTTCTCACCCATTTGATGCCTTTACTCTGCAAGCTGGCGCTCTCAGATTC